>NC_138771.1:222264189-223729189 GCF_965119305.1 Pelophylax lessonae
ACGGAGGACGGAGGAGCGGCGGGACTCTCTGCTGGCGATCTCAGCAATGAGAGATCATCGCTGGATCGCCAGGATAAGGTAAGAGAACACCGCTGCGCTCTCTGCCTATCCACCCCGAGCGTGACTCGGGGTTACCGATCCTGATATGAAAAATCAACCCCGAGTCACGCTCGGGATTACCGCCCAGGAGGTTAATGATGAGACTCAACAAAAAAATTTTCAAACAGAAAAAAACCCTCGAGGTAGACCACCGGTCTCCTCAAATTGCGGCCTGCAAAACCTTGCGGCCAAATGAGGCATCCGCCGATGCCGTCACATCAATTTTATAGAATTTAGTAAAAGTATGTACCGACGACCAAGTGGCCGCCTTACATACCTGGACCACTGACGCCTGATGGCGAAAGGCCCAGGAAGTACTGAGCGCTCGAGTGGAGTGCGCCCTAACAGGGAACGGAGGACTCTGACCCTTAATAGAATAAGCCTGTACCACCGTTTGTCTAATCCATTTGGCAATGGTCGCGGCAGATGCAGGCAAACCCTTTCTGGGGCCATCCGTGATCACAAAAAGTGAATCCGTCTTACGGAATGATTCCGTAGCTTTCAGGTATACCCTGATTGCCCGAACCACATCCAAGGAATGCAACGCATGTTCCCGATGATGCTTGGGCTGAGGACACAAGGAAGGTAGTACAATATCTTCATTCAGATGAAAATCTGAAACCACCTTAGGAAGAAAAGATGGCTTAGGATGAAGTACTACCTTATCCCTATGAATCACTAGGTATGGGGACTGGCATGATAATGCAGCCAGTTCTGACACCCTGCGAGCAGAAGTAATAGCCACCAAGAAGACCACCTTCTGGGATAAAGTAAGCAAGGGAATCTCCCTGATGTTTTCAAAGGGAGGTTTCTGTAGAACCGACAAAACCAAATTAAGATCCCAGGGCGGTAAGGGCGCGCGGACTGGAGGAGCCAGGTGCCGCACCCCCTGGATGAAATTCCGCACCAAGGATTTGGTAGCTAAAGGTTTCTGAAAGAAGATTGCTAATGCTGAAACTTATAAAAAGAAGGTTATAACCGCGCTAAAGGCAACAAATAGTGAGCTGCGACTTCAAGTGTGACCACACCCTTAAAAATTATATATTGTATAAGTCGCGCTAAATTGAAAATAAACAAATAAATGTCCAACTGTTTACAGTCCCAAATAACATAAAGTGACTGGTGATGTATGAAATCTTGTGCTGCTTCCAAAAGATCCCGTAGGAATTGTGCTTACCAGAACGGCAATTTTAAATTGCAGAATTCATGTGATGTGATGAGTTCACGAGCCCAGGTGATCCAATGGAATTCTAGCGCAAGGAACTCCCAATATTGTGGTCGTGTATCATGTGAAGGAAAAAAAATATTCCATAGCGTGATACCGTAAAAAATTGTCAATAATATAACTGTGTAGGACTACAAATACTGTGAATCCTTCACCAATTGTGCAGCCGCTTACCAAATGACTAGTGAAAAGGCATGTAACAAAAAGAAAAGGACCGCCACCAAACGTAGAGCCTCTTACCAGATAGATCTTTATAGATGTGTTCTATCCAAGTATAGAAAAGGTGAACCACCACCAGACATAAGGCCTCTTACCAGATGGAAATGAAAAGCCAGCAGAACATTGAATCCACATGCACCAATATCAACAAGCCACCCAAGAGCGCATAAAGCCTCTTACCAGACCACAAGAAAAATGCTCGATAACACTTGGTATATTTTCCCAATGGAGAGGTAACTTCAAGGTCCCAATGGCAATCCGGGCAAATCACTGATAAGTACCACGATGTACCGCTTAATGTGCCTAAGTGGCCTCTCAGACCCCCTATGCCACAAGCTGAGCCACTGTGTTTCTCAGGGTTACAACGCCAGACCAGCCGATAAAGGAAAGAGAAGGCGCCAATAGTGTAAAAAACTTCCAACAGATTTTATTTACATAGGTAGTGTACTTACAAACATAGAAGAAAATTAGCGAAGGATGTAGAGCCGCCGGCCGGACGGCAAGGAGCATCCGTTCCCTCGATAAGCTTCCGGAGATGGCGTCAGCACGCCGTGACATAACGGCGTTTCGTCCGAGGAGACGTTATGAAAGGTACGGACGGCGCGCTGACGCCATCTCTTATAGTCCGATCAACCGGATATCCGGATAGAGGTAAACAACTCCACCATAGAGTCGGTGACCAAAGGACCGGAAGTCCGGGAATGGTTGAAATTACTCAACATAATCCAAAAGACATAATCATATCTTGTAATACAATTACATTATTATTCTGTGCGTCAGTCTCCACTATATCATCGCACAAAAAAGAAAAAAGTTAAATTAAATGCATTTCAGCGATTTTAGCCCATCCAGAACCCAGCGCCATCTAGTGTTCCTATAAAGGAAACACAACAAATCGAGCTATTATAAGAATCCTCCGGGTGCTAGAAAGGCCACTTCGCCAGAAATGCATACAAATTAAATTATATTATACTTAAAAGGAAACTTTTAATTCAAAAAAATCAAAATTCGAAAATAAAACCCACATATTCCATAATTAATAGGTAAATGTGGACATCTTACAATCTATATACTCTCTGCTCCTATTCTGAGTATACTAAAAGATATACTCTCCAAACTGTTAAAACAATATTAAACAAATTGGATCCATGTTGGTGATCTATTTATGAATTAATAAAAACCAAATAAAAATAGATAAAAAAGGGCATCTGTAAATTGTAGAGAGTATGGTCAGATATCATTCAAATAAAATAGGTAAACGCTTTGTCCGCGGAAGCACCCCAAAGGGATCCACCTGTATAAGATCCACATGAAGTGCATCCATCGGCAATCTATCTAAAATAATTAAAGGTAGATAAACCTATGAATTATCAAGGAATGCATTAAGTTCAACATCTACATTAAGGCCATAAGGTACATAACATTTCACACGATGTATCCAGGACATCTCAAGTTTCGAGATGCCCCTTACGAGAGGTTCTCCTCTCCAATGTGGTACAAATCTGTCTATACCTAAAAAGAGTGTATGTCTCGGATCTTTATTATGAACAGCGGCATAATGTTTAGAAACGGAATGGTTAGCAAAACCCTTCCTAATGTTTGCCACGTGTTCATTCAATCTCACATTAAGGGGGCGCTTGGTTCGGCCTATATATTGATGCCCGCAAGGACATTGAAGGAGGTAGACAACTCCAGTAGTTGTACAAGAGATGAATGGTGCAATAATATGTTTACGTCCTGTGCTCCTAGAAACAAATTCCTGCACTCTTCTCTTTTTGTTAGAACTTAGAGTGCAAATTTGGCATCTGTTGCACCTATAGTAGCCAGTAAGTTGCTGTAAGAAGCTTGGTTTAGGTGTAGGGGGTTCAAGAACGTTAGGGGAAACTTTATCTCTCAACGAAGGGACCCCTTTAAAAACCACCCTTGGTCTTTCGGGCAGATTATTCCGAAGTACTGGATCATTATTTAGAATGTGCCAATGGCGTGTGATTAGATTTTTTATGCTCATATGTTGACTGGAAAATGTGGTCACAAAAGGTAAAGCAAAGGAGTCAGCTTGCTGTTGTTTTTTGGACTTATTCAAAAGCAGTTGTCTGTCCATTGTTCTTACTTCAGACAAAGTATGTTGGAGGAATCCCTCATTGTACCCTTTATCCAGAAATCTGGTAGTTAAGGTTCGTGCCTGTGTTTCGAATTCCCGAATATCAGAACAATTCCGTCTAATGCGGAGATATTGTCCTTTCGGGATGGCTCGCAACCAAGGGGCATGGTGACAACTGTCGACAGGAATATAGGAATTCCTGTCTGTTGGTTTAAAATGGGTAGAGGTGACAAATTGCCCATCCTTAATGGATATGTTCAAATCCAAGAAACTGATGCTCAATTGGCTACATTCATAGTTCAGATGAATTCCCCTATTATTGGAATTGAGATCTTCCAAGAACAGGGTTAAATCATCGTATGTGCCGTCCCATAGGAGGAGGACGTCATCAATATACCTAGCCCACAAAAGAATCTGTGGGCGACGGTAAGCATAGATGACGTCCTCCTCCCACTGGGCCAGGGACGGAGCATATTTTGCCCCCATAGCAACGCCAGTGATCTGACGGAAAAACTGGCCGTTGTACCAGAAATAATTATGCTGGGTTGCAAAATTAAGCAACTCCATAATGAATGAAATCTGGGTTTCTGGCAAATGGGAGTCTCTGGTCAAAAACATATTAACGGCACTCAGTCCAATCTCATGCGGTATTACCGTATAGAGAGACGAGACATCCGCTGTGACCAACCAAAGATGTTCAGTAGGTCTAAGGTCAGACAAAAGATTTATGACATGTCTAGTGTCTTTAATAAAGGACGGTGTAGCTTGGACCAATGGTTGCAAATACGAGTCTATGTATTTCCCCACCCGGGACGTCACAGAGTCAATGCCGCTGACTATGGGACGACCCGGGGGGGAAATCAGACTCTTATGCAATTTTGGCAGATAGTAGATCACTGGCGTGCGGGGGCATTTAGGGATTAAAAAGGCTTTTTCTTTGTTGGTAAGAATATTTGAGTTATAGCCTCTTTCGACAATTGTTTGTAAATTCTTTTTATATGAGATTTTTGGATCTCTGGGTAATAATGCATAAGTTTTTTTATCACCTAGGATCCGTTGCATTTCAACTTCATAATCAGTCCTATCTAATACGGCTATCCCACCCCCCTTATCTGCTGGTCTTATTACCAGATCTTTACGGGCACATAAAGAATCCAGACCTTTCTGTAGATCATTAGACAGAGAAGATTTGTGAATTTGTATGTTATCCAAATCTCTTAGCATGACGTCCCTAAATACCCTTAATGAAGGGGCTAAACCACCTGGTGGATTAAAAAGGGACGCGTTAGCAAATCCTGAGTGTTGAAACTCGGTGCTAACCACTCGGTTCTCTTTAATGGGGTTACTCAAAACATAACGTTTTATATTAACTTTACGAACGAATTTGTGAATGTCCATGTACGTCTGGAATTTATCCAGACGTTTGGGTGGAGCAAATTTTAGGCCTTTGTCTAAAATCAATTTTTCAGCATCCGATAATTCTACTTTACTTAAATTAAAAATTCCAGCGCCTGCTAACTTTTTGCTTTTTTTGAATTGGCACCTCCTACCTCCTCTTGTTCCTCTTGTAGTTCTGCCGGGCGTTTTACCCCTTGTAGGGCCCTGGGAAAACCCCAACCTGGATATCCAGAGCCTAAGTTGTTCGGTCTCTGGGAATCTGTGTTGGCGTCCCCTACATCTCTTGAAGAGTGGGAACTAGGGTTATTATATGAACCCACTGTGTTGGTTTTGAGGGGGGGTTGTGTGATGTTAGTAGCCTCATTATCCTTAATTCCTACGGGATCTTTTGGAAGCAGCACAAGATTTCATACATCACCAGTCACTTTATGTTATTTGGGACTGTAAACAGTTGGACATTTATTTGTTTATTTTCAATTTAGCGCGACTTATACAATATATAATTTTTAAGGGTGTGGTCACACTTGAAGTCGCAGCTCACTATTTGTTGCCTTTAGCGCGGTTATAACCTTCTTTTTATTTGTACTGTTTGACCTCTAACCGCAGCTTAGGTCTATCTGTAATATGGATATTTTCGAGTATAGAGATTCCAGATCTGTAAATACAGATGGAGTTTTTGAATCCATCCCCACCGGTGAGACGGACATGAGTGGTTGGTTCATGAGATTGAAGAACCTGCTGGTGTCTGAATTACACACCCAGTGGGACATTGCCTATTTAGATACTTACACCAAAAAATCTATGGTACCTAGGAGCCTTAGATGGGAGGTGTGTCCTCAATTGGATGAAGTTGATCTGGAGGATTGGTATAAGTATTTTAATGAGGCTGGGGTTAATTTTCTCTGTTATTTAACAGGCAGGAAAAAGGCAAAACTTTCCAGATTGGATAGCGAGATCAAACTTGTTAAGGAAAAATTAACCCCCTATAAAGATAGTGAGGAGTATAAAAACGCCTCAGCGGAAGTATTAAAAAACTTAGAAAAGGAAGAAAAGGACCAGAAAATAAAAAAACGGAAAAAATATAACAGGGATCTACAGGATTATCAGTCATGTACTGTCTTTGAATGGCAGAAAAAACTGACTAATAATCCTAATGCTGAGGAGGAGGCTATGGATATGTCAGCCACTCAAGTAGTGGGTATGTCCTCTGCCCCTCCTACTGCACAAAAACAGAAGAAAGGACCTCGTGCTAAGGGCAGACGTCCATCTTTTAAATCTCCGTATAGAGGGCAAAATAGGGATAATCAACCCCAGCCTCATCAGGGTAGACCTAATGGAAATTACAATCCTCCAGGTCCTAACACTAATTGGCAATACCAGAACCGTGAGTATTATGGAGGCCCCAGCTACCATTCTGGTGGCTATACCCAGCCCCCCTATAATAATACACCCCAATGGAGACGTGGACCGGACCAATATTTTGATTCCCGTCATCCACAAAGAAACCAAGGTGCAGACTATGGCCCCCAGAGACAGGTTCAGGGCCGGTTTGACTATAGTCCACCTAGGTCTGGCCCCCAGTGGTATGACCCTCCCTTGGAACCTATGCGAGGTAGAGGTAATGATCGCCAATGGCCAGATAGAGACCGCTCAATGAACAGGGCAGATGGTCGCCAATATAATGTTCCAGTTCAGAACAGATTTTATCCGTTTAAGGATAATGAGGCTACTAACATCACACAACCCCCCCTCAAAACCAACACAGTGGGTTCATATAATAACCCTAGTTCCCACTCTTCAAGAGATGTAGGGGACGCCAACACAGATTCCCAGAGACCGAACAACTTAGGCTCTGGATATCCAGGTTGGGGTTTTCCCAGGGCCCTACAAGGGGTAAAACGCCCGGCAGAACTACAAGAGGAACAAGAGGAGGTAGGAGGTGCCAATTCAAAAAAAGCAAAAAGTTAGCAGGCGCTGGAATTTTTAATTTAAGTAAAGTAGAATTATCGGATGCTGAAAAATTGATTTTAGACAAAGGCCTAAAATTTGCTCCACCCAAACGTCTGGATAAATTCCAGACGTACATGGACATTCACAAATTCGTTCGTAAAGTTAATATAAAACGTTATGTTTTGAGTAACCCCATTAAAGAGAACCGAGTGGTTAGCACCGAGTTTCAACACTCAGGATTTGCTAACGCGTCCCTTTTTAATCCACCAGGTGGTTTAGCCCCTTCATTAAGGGTATTTAGGGACGTCATGCTAAGAGATTTGGATAACATACAAATTCACAAATCTTCTCTGTCTAATGATCTACAGAAAGGTCTGGATTCTTTATGTGCCCGTAAAGATCTGGTAATAAGACCAGCAGATAAGGGGGGTGGGATAGCCGTATTAGATAGGACTGATTATGAAGTTGAAATGCAACGGATCCTAGGTGATAAAAAAACTTATGCATTATTACCCAGAGATCCAAAAATCTCATATAAAAAGAATTTACAAACAATTGTCGAAAGAGGCTATAACTCAAATATTCTTACCAATAAAGAAAAAGCCTTTTTAATCCCTAAATGCCCCCGCACGCCAGTGATCTACTATCTGCCAAAATTGCATAAGAGTCTGATTTCCCCCCCGGGTCGTCCCATAGTCAGCGGCATTGACTCTGTGACGTCCCGGGTGGGGAAATACATAGACTCGTATTTGCAACCATTGGTCCAAGCTACACCGTCCTTTATTAAAGACACTAGACATGTCATAAATCTTTTGTCTGACCTTAGACCTACTGAACATCTTTGGTTGGTCACAGCGGATGTCTCGTCTCTCTATACGGTAATACCGCATGAGATTGGACTGAGTGCCGTTAATATGTTTTTGACCAGAGACTCCCATTTGCCAGAAACCCAGATTTCATTCATTATGGAGTTGCTTAATTTTGCAACCCAGCATAATTATTTCTGGTACAACGGCCAGTTTTTCCGTCAGATCACTGGCGTTGCTATGGGGGCAAAATATGCTCCGTCCCTGGCCAACTTGTTCATGGCCCAGTGGGAGGAGGACGTCATCTATGCTTACCGTCGCCCACAGATTCTTTTGTGGGCTAGGTATATTGATGACGTCCTCCTCCTATGGGACGGCACATACGATGATTTAACCCTGTTCTTGGAAGATCTCAATTCCAATAATAGGGGAATTCATCTGAACTATGAATGTAGCCAATTGAGCATCAGTTTCTTGGATTTGAACATATCCATTAAGGATGGGCAATTTGTCACCTCTACCCATTTTAAACCAACAGACAGGAATTCCTATATTCCTGTCGACAGTTGTCACCATGCCCCTTGGTTGCGAGCCATCCCAAAAGGACAATATCTCCGCATTAGACGGAATTGTTCTGATATTCGGGAATTCGAAACACAGGCACGAACCTTAACTACCAGATTTCTGGATAAAGGGTACAATGAGGGATTCCTCCAACATACTTTGTCTGAAGTAAGAACAATGGACAGACAACTGCTTTTGAATAAGTCCAAAAAACAACAGCAAGCTGACTCCTTTGCTTTACCTTTTGTGACCACATTTTCCAGTCAACATATGAGCATAAAAAATCTAATCACACGCCATTGGCACATTCTAAATAATGATCCAGTACTTCGGAATAATCTGCCCGAAAGACCAAGGGTGGTTTTTAAAGGGGTCCCTTCGTTGAGAGATAAAGTTTCCCCTAACGTTCTTGAACCCCCTACACCTAAACCAAGCTTCTTACAGCAACTTACTGGCTACTATAGGTGCAACAGATGCCAAATTTGCACTCTAAGTTCTAACAAAAAGAGAAGAGTGCAGGAATTTGTTTCTAGGAGCACAGGACGTAAACATATTATTGCACCATTCATCTCTTGTACAACTACTGGAGTTGTCTACCTCCTTCAATGTCCTTGCGGGCATCAATATATAGGCCGAACCAAGCGCCCCCTTAATGTGAGATTGAATGAACACGTGGCAAACATTAGGAAGGGTTTTGCTAACCATTCCGTTTCTAAACATTATGCCGCTGTTCATAATAAAGATCCGAGACATACACTCTTTTTAGGTATAGACAGATTTGTACCACAATGGAGAGGAGAACCTCTCGTAAGGGGCATCTCGAAACTTGAGATGTCCTGGATACATCGTGTGAAATGTTATGTACCTTATGGCCTTAATGTAGATGTTGAACTTAATGCATTCCTTGATAATTCATAGGTTTATCTACCTTTAATTATTTTAGATAGATTGCCGATGGATGCACTTCATGTGGATCTTATACAGGTGGATCCCTTTGGGGTGCTTCCGCGGACAAAGCGTTTACCTATTTTATTTGAATGATATCTGACCATACTCTCTACAATTTACAGATGCCCTTTTTTATCTATTTTTATTTGGTTTTTATTAATTCATAAATAGATCACCAACATGGATCCAATTTGTTTAATATTGTTTTAACAGTTTGGAGAGTATATCTTTTAGTATACTCAGAATAGGAGCAGAGAGTATATAGATTGTAAGATGTCCACATTTACCTATTAATTATGGAATATGTGGGTTTTATTTTCGAATTTTGATTTTTTTGAATTAAAAGTTTCCTTTTAAGTATAATATAATTTAATTTGTATGCATTTCTGGCGAAGTGGCCTTTCTAGAACCCGGAGGATTCTTATAATAGCTCGATTTGTTGTGTTTCCTTTATAGGAACACTAGATGGCGCTGGGTTCTGGATGGGCTAAAATCGCTGAAATGCATTTAATTTAACTTTTTTCTTTTTTGTGCGATGATATAGTGGAGACTGACGCACAGAATAATAATGTAATTGTATTACAAGATATGATTATGTCTTTTGGATTATGTTGAGTAATTTCAACCATTCCCGGACTTCCGGTCCTTTGGTCACCGACTCTATGGTGGAGTTGTTTACCTCTATCCGGATATCCGGTTGATCGGACTATAAGAGATGGCGTCAGCGCGCCGTCCGTACCTTTCATAACGTCTCCTCGGACGAAACGCCGTTAGGTCACGGCGTGCTGACGCCATCTCCGGAAGCTTATCGAGGGAACGGATGCGCCTTGCCGTCCGGCCGGCGGCTCTACATCCTTTGCTAATTTTCTTCTATGTTTGTAAGTACACTACCTATGTAAATAAAATCTGTTGGAAGTTTTTTACACTATTGGCGCCTTCTCTTTCCTTTATCGGCTGGTCTGGCGTTGTAACCCTGAGAAACACAGTGGCTCAGCTTGTGGCATAGGGGGTCTGAGAGGCCACTTAGGCACATTAAGCGGTACATCGTGGTACTTATCAGTGATTTGCCCGGATTGCCATTGGGACCTTGAAGTTACCTCTCCATTGGGAAAATATACCAAGTGTTATCGAGCATTTTTCTTGTGGTCTGGTAAGAGGCTTTATGCGCTCTTGGGTGGCTTGTTGATATTGGTGCATGTGGATTCAATGTTCTGCTGGCTTTTCATTTCCATCTGGTAAGAGGCCTTATGTCTGGTGGTGGTTCACCTTTTCTATACTTGGATAGAACACATCTATAAAGATCTATCTGGTAAGAGGCTCTACGTTTGGTGGCGGTCCTTTTCTTTTTGTTACATGCCTTTTCACTAGTCATTTGGTAAGCGGCTGCACAATTGGTGAAGGATTCACAGTATTTGTAGTCCTACACAGTTATATTATTGACAATTTTTTACGGTATCACGCTATGGAATATTTTTTTTCCTTCACATGATACACGACCACAATATTGGGAGTTCCTTGCGCTAGAATTCCATTGGATCACCTGGGCTCGTGAACTCATCACATCACATGAATTCTGCAATTTAAAATTGCCGTTCTGGTAAGCACAATTCCTACGGGATCTTTTGGAAGCAGCACAAGATTTCATACATCACCAGTCACTTTATGTTATTTGGGACTGTAAACAGTTGGACATTTATTTGTTTATTTTCAATTTAGCGCGACTTATACAATATATAATGCTGAAACTTGACCCTTGATGGTGCTCAAGGCTAGCTTCTGCTCAACCCCTTGTTGCAAAAAGGCCAATATTCGAGACACCGAATAGGTACGTGGAGGAAATCCTAAAGATTCGCACCACGCAATGTAAGTCTTCCATGTGTGATAATAGACTTTGCTGGAAGTCGCTTTCCTTGCTTTAATAAGGGTAGGAATGACTGAAGTAGACAAACCTCTGTCCTTCAGTACTTGGGTCTCAATGGCCAGGCCATTAAAACCAGCGACTGTAAAGCACGAAGGTAAATAGGTCCTAGAGACTACAGACACTCCCTGAGACGAAGTTCCCACGGAACGTCTGCGACTAACATGTCCAAGTCGGCCAGGCCGGCTTGAAGAGGCCAGCCTAGAATTTCTAGGACCACTGGCGCTGATAGGATCTGAACCAGGCGTCCCTAGAGCTATCTGGCCCCGACCATCCGAGAAAGTCTGGTCGTTTTCTGTTCCCACACATTTATCAGATACCTGATAGTTATCAGGAAAGGTGATCTTTTCTGGTTGAACCTCAGGGACCGAAGTCACCCGACTAGAGGCTACTTGGCCTATCTGGTCAATCAGATCCGATTCCTGTGAGGTATCGGGACTAATCTTAGGAAAAGGTAAAGGAAAAGATCTATACAGGGAACAGTAAGTACCGCTTCCTGTACTTAAATGTTGGAAGGGAAGAATCGCACCGGTAGTAGTGGTAGATGCTCGATCTAATGTCCTGAATACCGGTGAAAACGTCCCCCCACCCTGAAATCGGGTGGGGGCGCACCTTCAGGCTGTGTACTCCTTTACTTCGGGTTTGGCTGGGTTGGTCCTCTGCTTGTCCGACCATCCCTTCTTGAACCCTCCTGGAGGAGTCTTGCCTTTCCCGGGAGTACCAGCCGGGCGCCCTTTATGGGCGGTAAAGAAAGGTCCTCGCTTGTTGCGAGGTCCCTTAACTTTTGCAGCCTGTGGCAAAAAAGTACTCTTGCCCCCGGTGGCATCCTTAATGATTTCATCTAGGTTGGCTCCAAATAGACGATTCCCCTGAAAAGGGAGATTGGTCAAAGTCTTTTTGGAACCTAGGTCAGCTGACCAGCATTTTAACCACAGCACACGTCTGAGGATCACTGCTAACTTAGATGCATGCCCTAACAAGGGAGTAGTGTCCAAGGCTGCGTCACAGATAAACCGTAGCCCTTGTATGATCTGTTCTATCAAATCAGATGTCTCCTGGGGAATATCTTTTCCCCTAAGATCTTGGCGTACCATTTTCGCCCATTCCGTAAGTGTCTGGGAAACTAGACCAATAACAATTACTGGTCTAAATGCTGACCCTATCAGAGAAAAGATAGTGCGGGACTCCGCTTCTATCTTTCGATCCACCGGATCCTTAAAGGACGAAGTGTCCTCCACTGGAATAACCGTGGCTTTATTCAGCCTGGAAATAGGCGGATCCACGACTGGTGGTACCGTCCATTTCTTAATGATGGATTCCTCAAACGGATAGCGTCTAGCAATACGCTTGGAAATAGTAAAGGTACGTTTAGAATGCTCCCATTCTCCTTTAATCTGATTACCAAAACATTTAGGTACAGGAAAAGCCTTCGCCGTCTTGATGGGCTTATTAGTCCCAAAAGGCCTTTCTGTTTCAGTTGCCTCTGCCGGTAAAGCCTCAAGTTTTAAGGTTTCTTGCACTGCCACAACTAGTGCGTCCACCAATGCTTCTTCCTGAATTATAGCAGGAGAAGAAGCGTCCTCCTCACTGTCTGAGGGGGCTTTACCTGGGATAACAGCCCTTGCAGAGGAACCTGCAACTGCAGTGACCATCTCTGAATCAGAGTCAGAGGTGTCAGATAGTATAGGGGTAGGCGGGGGTCGCTTCCTTGACCCCCGTCCCTGACAGGCCGCCTCCACCCGAGCCACCATAGACTCCAAAATTGCTGTAAATGACTCTATACTCTGTGCACCGGCGGGTCCCGAGGCCCCCTCGAGGGAAACAGGTGGGGGAATATGTGTGGCAGGGTCCATAATAACTCCAGTTACTTCCTGGATGATATAATTCAAAAGTAAAGAAAAAACTTTTTTTTTTTTTTTTTTTTTGACCCTCAGTGCCACAAAAAAACCCCTTAGTGTTACCTGCTAGGGATCCCTATCGATCGAGAGAGAGAGAGATAGACCCCCAGGCTCACCACTTGATGTTCAGAGTTAAACTGCAACAGCTTACAGCGCTGTTTTAGACAAACAGGAAGTCTTTTGGCTGGCTGCCCAGGAAGAAGGGAGGCGGCTCCGCCCCTCTGCACGCCTTCCGGCGCCTCCCCCAAGCTCCACGAGGTGTAGAATCACCTCAAACATGGCCGCCCCCATGCTGGAGACACGAGGCTACGCCAAAATGGCGGCTCGTGCGATCCAGCAAAAAAAAAAAAAATGGCGGCGGCCTGTGCTGACTAGCGGTGTGCTGCAGGCACACAACACTCTCTCTGCATGGGGATATGGCGTGGTTGGCGGTACCGGCCCTGGCGGACCGCATGGCCGTTCGGGAGGCCTGCTAATAGCTGGAGATCTGATTTGGAAGGCAGTCTACATGTCCATGGCTTCTGACTGGTAGGTAGCTTATACTTAACCCATAAGATTCCCAGAATGCCACAGATTACATCTTTAAAACATGTATACAATAGATTGTTAGCTCCCAAACCAAGCCTCCTGGCTTTTTGCACACATAAAATCACACTCAAAGTAGGAGGATTTGTGACATGTTATAGGATAGAAAGAACTCTTTCTTACCATACAGAGAGGGGCCCGCGTTCACCACAAAACCCGTCAGGGAAAAAGGGGGAACATACTACTCACCATACCGGAACCAGGCGGGCACCAACTCCTGACAGTACCCCTCTCCACCGGGGCGGGAGGGCTGTCGACCGATACGGACGCCGTGACTCATGGTCTTTGGCGTTTCAGCGAGACGTTTAACTCGCGGGTTCAGTCCTTTTAATGGGACTTTGTCGCGGCCGACCCAGCGCGGAGCTATGGCCTGCACGCGCTCATAGGCTGAACTGGGGTGACCACCGGATCTCGACATCCAGCCCGTCGCCCAGTTCAGCTTTCTTGCTTGAAGATCTCACAGGAACACTGGAGAAAAAAAGCTGTCTAAAAATCCTTTTAGAAAAAAATTCTTGCCAGGACCTAAGATCCCAGCAAGGTATCTAGGTCCTTACTCCTAACTAGACAGAAAATAACTGATTTGCTGAGGCAGAGAGAGAGAGGATATACCCTCTGGGACTGCCCCTAGGGTGTGGCCAGAGCTTTTTAATTTCCTGTCTAGTCCTGCTCCTGCGGAGGTAACATAACCCGAAGGTGGTGTATCACCGAGGACTACGTCTGTCGATGAGCGCTAGAGAAAAGATAAACTGCCCCAACTAAATTTTTGTGGAGGCCCAGCTGCAAGTGTATGGATCCCAGCCAGGCAGATGCCCAAAAGAAAGAGTGGGGGCTTCAGCTAACCTCACTGGGGCCACCCCCTCAAAGGAGGCGCCCGACTCAGCAGCATGGCATGGAATGGTAGGCCGAAAAAGCCGCGGCCAAGTAGGCCACAAGCCGCAGCCTAAATTTTTGTGGACCACCACCCAGGGGCAGTGGAAGGGAGAGCGGATGCCCAAACGGAGGGTAGTGGATTCAGCCACCCTCACTGGGGCCGCCCCGCATAGCTCCCGACCAGTAGGCCGCAAAGCCGCAGCCTAAATTTGTGGCCGGATCCAGCCGTGTGGGGTGTGCGGACCCGTGGATGCTAAACCATCCACTCACATATACCTAGTGCAAACAGTTTGGACAAGAAACACATTAACCTTTCAATTTATCGTTTGTTCGGCCAAACTTGTCCTTCGTTTTTAGGCTCAAAAATGTCACAACTGATTACCAATTTGTGCCCATTACCTGGCCGAAAAACGAAAGAACTGTCTGAAAGACTGAATTTCGGCCGATTTTTCGTATAGTGTATGGCCAGCATTAGTCTTCACTACTCCCAAATTTCTGTTGGCATTAATAACCCCATTTCATTCTTTAACTACAAAGAGCTTTAGACTTCAACTGGCTATTGCTTTCTTCATATTTTTTACTTGAATACATTATGAATACATTATGCATTTTGACATTGTGCTACTGTTTTATTTTAGACATGTAGCTGTTAGCAATACAGAAAAGAAGAATGCACTGAATATTTCTGGGAAATAGATGTAACTAAAAATATACATCTAGGATATTTAATTTGAAGACGTCTGCTGTTCTCATGGCCCAATTTCTTTGTTATCCATTAAACTTTCATGTTTGAACTTTTAACTGGGTTGCTGAAGTCATGGTGCTTAGCGTATCCAACAGGGCTTTGCAAGTTTGAACAGAAAGCCAGAAAAACCCAGTTTACAGAAGATGCTTGGTGTTCTGAAGGGTTACATTTTTTCCTTTCCTTTCTTAGTAACCTGTAACCTGTTTACACACTAGTCCAAAACTGGCAACAGAGATAATGCATTAGGCTCAATTTACACAGGTAACAGACCAAAGCAGAATAAGGATCTCTAGATTTAAAAAAAAAAAAAATGACAGGTATTTTCAGCCGAGTTAAAAGAAATTTGAAAATTACAGCCACTTGTCCAATATAAAGATACCTATGCTTGTGTTACAGCTTTGTGAATTGAGCCTAATTGTCTTGGGTATTAACTAATATTTACAGGTAATCACTGGACGTGTGTTTTAGCTATAACTGGTTACCTCGGATGACCTATTTTTTTTTTTACTTTCTGTTCATATGGCATCATGGTCAGTTTATTAAAGAGAACCTGTCATAAGAGAAATATCTGTGCTGCCTTTTCATCCCTTTTCTGAAAAAATAGGCAGTTGCCTGCCTTTCATGCTGCTCCTTAGTCTTCACTAGTTATTGAGTCATTGCCAAGAAGTATCAAGCCAGTGAACAGAGGTCATCTCAAATAACACCAGTGTCATTTCTGACATATATCTTTAAGAGCCGGTTCACACTACCACTACCCGAAAGTCGCCCCGTGACTTGAAGAGACTTGTTTAGAGACTTGGAAGAGACTTGGAAGAGACTTGGAAGAGACTTGTGCATTACTTTGATGAGACAGGCGACTTTGTCTGTGGGGAATGCCTGGGTAATCTCTTTCTTCTTCCTGGAAAGTCTGATAACAAGTCGTGTCAATTAAGATAAGGAGGCGACTCCCATTGAAGTATATGGGACAGTCGGATCACAGGTCGCCTCAAAGTAGTACAGGACCCTTTTCTGAAGTCGGAGCAACTTCAGTAGTGCCAATTAAGACGGCACTGATTGATTAACACTGCTTTTGTTATGTCAAGCTACCTGGGGCAACACAAGTTACCTCACAAGTCGCGCTAGTGTGAATGGGCTCTAACAGTCATGCATATGCAGAATTAAAAAGATCAGAGCTGTGTGTGGCCATACCTATTCTTCAGAAGGTCATTGTTATTGTTGGTAAAGGAGGACCAAGAAACAGCATGGCAGTAAAACATAATTGCACAGATTTGTTTAAAAATGAACTAACCTTCTACTGAAGATTGGAACAAAGCCTTTATTATCACCCATACACTTTCCTTAGCAAAAAAAAGCCCAAGAAATTAACTTCAAGATCTTTCCCAAGTAGTTTCACGGCTCACAATGCACCATATTATGTACCCTTCAGGCCCTGATTACTGTTGAAGATGTAAAGACTATGGTGGCTTAATTTCCCAAATTGGTGGTCTTACCCTCCTCTCAAGAAATTCTGGGACACAATTTTAGATCCATACACTAAAACCACAAACACCAGCAACCAAAATAATCCCCATATTTTCCAACTCTCTGTGCTCCCATGGACAATCAAACAGGCTAATAACATTTTACATCACTTCCTCACAGCCACATGTACTGTGACCCTCAGACAACACTGGCACTCCACTTAGGCTCTTACCATCCCTCTTCAATTTTTATCTCTTTCTTTTCCCTTTGGTTTGTTCCCCCTTTCACATCACTTACCTCTGTGTGTATTAATCAACATCCTAGGACCCAGGGGCGTAACTACAGGGGTTGCAGGGGTTGCAATTGCAACCGGGCCCCATGCTCCAGGGGGCCCATGCAGCTCCCCTGTACACCTGAATAGGAGGGGCGGCGGGGGCAGCATGTAGAGAAATCACTGTCCTCCTTTTTCCTTTTGTAGCTGCAGGAGGAAAATGGAGGAGATTGGTTCCTCTGTATGCTGCCCCCGCCACTCCTCCTATCCAGTTCACTTGTGTTCTGCTGTCTCTGGGCCCCTGTGTGCTCACCTGGTCCCCCCCTACTGTGCTGCCAGGGGTCCGGGGGGCCCTTTATGGTTTCTTGAACCAGGGCCCAGAAGGTTCTAGTTACGCCTCTGCTAGGACCCCTTCCTTCTATGTCCCGGTTTGTCTCTTCTACGTTCTCTATTCTCACATGTGTATTTCTTCCTATCTTTTTCTGCCCCTCTATACTTATTCCATCATATTAACCACATCTCCAAACATTTTTGTTTACAGATTCTCACACATACCCTGTGCAAACTGATCCCCAAGGGGAGAAACCCTTTTTCCTCTACTGCTATACCTTCATATTCTTGGTCTATTTGTTTGCGCCTCCCATTATCATGCGTGGCAAACCTGAAAATAATACGAATACGTGTTTTGTATATGTATATCTGGCACTCTATCTTTATCTGTGTATATTAAACTCAGACCACGATAAAAGCGCATTAACCAAAAAGGCTGTAAGGTTTCTTTTTTAACTGTTTTGCATTCGCATGAATAAATTACATGTAATAAAGCAGCACTAACTCTACAAATAAACTCATCTGGGTTATATCCCTACTCTGTTCTCTAAAGTTAAGTAAAACAACCCCTATCATTTTTATCTTTCCACAGTTAAATTCTTCTATGCTAAATGCTGGGTGCCAGGATTGCCGCAGGGGGCAGACTGTATGAAGGAAGCACTACTGTCTGCAAACAGGCAACCACTTAGTAGCACATCATAGATATATATCCTGCCTCCTGCCACAGTATGGGTACCTGATATCTGGAAGGAAAAAAGAGTTAAAGAAAAGAAAATATAAAGAAATGGGTTTGCCATGGGAAGAAGGTGGAAAATAGATAAAGATATGTCAAATATAGGTCCACTTTAAGGTATCAGACCAACCCAAAGTTTCTCATATATTTTGAAGATTTTGATGTTGAGATAGTTTCACCTAATGGTGGTCATATGTGATCCGATACAACTGAATGATAAATGTCCACTTCAAAAAATGATTCAAGCAAAACAAAAATGGCATGGCCAAGTGATGTGTGAGGTGACACAAATCTTGGTTGTGGCAGAAAAAAATTGATTGTACAAGGTTGATCGATGGTGTTTTTGCACCCTTATATGAGGATAAATTGTATGTGATTCACCAGGGTGTGAAAAAACACCACTAATCGACCCTGTACAATCAGTTCTTTACACCAAAACCAATTGAAGCCATCAGTATCTGGCGTTCTTTGCTTGACCATGACATTTTTGCCTCGATAGATCGATGTCAAATTAAATTGTTTTGTCAAACTGGACATCCGTAGGTTAGTTTTATCGCACTGTGGATTCTTAACACCTTTAGTAAATTATCCCATGGGTGGGGGCTTTATACTGGTAAATCAGAATTGAAATCTAAAATACCTATATACTAATCAAAAAAATTTAACAACTAGGATATCTAAAGCCAAAACCTTTTTCCATTTGGAATACAGTGGGGGAGGGTGACATTTGTTCCCATTGTTTTTTTAATTAGGGAGATTTTCCTTCATTACCTGTCCTCTAGACTCAGCAGGAAGTGGAAAGATATATTTTCAGGGTTAGGTAAATCCTCTCCTGGACAGTTGTAATGTGAACAAATATCCCCATTGATAGATTTCTTCTCTATTCTTATTTTGATGGCAACACAATATTTCGAATTTACCCTCACTTCCATTCGCGGCGACATAGCTGATCAGGACAATTAGAGATGACATACATCTAACTATATTTAGGATATGAAAGCTATACATTTAGTTAAAGTTGAACTCCAAGATTTATTTGTATTGCATACTTATAATATTCTAGCTTGGCATTAAGTAAGTATACATTACTCATACCTGATAGACCAATGAGGAATGCTGTAAATCAGTGTGATAGAATCCTCTGGGTCCTGCTAGGGTTCTGAACAAAAGCTTTCCCTCCCCAAAACAGGGACTCACTCACTTGACATTGTTGCCATTCAATAAATGTCTTGTATTTATTTTTTTGTGTGAATACAAGCCATTCTCTGATTGGGCAATGTAGAGAGTGTAATGTCACTACCCCTCCTCTCCACCCTTATCCAATCAGAGAACGCCTTGTACTCTTTAAAAAAAGATCTAAGGCATTCTGTGAATAGGGGTGATACCAAATGAGTCCCCGTCCTCCGTGGTCAGTTTGTAGTAGGGCAGCTACGCTCAAAGAACCTGAGCAGGGCTTGGAAAATTGCAGCTTTAACTATAGTAGTGCTGACTACTACAGGGATTCATAGCTTCCCCAGCATGTCATCAGGTATGACTAAAACACATACTTACATTGTGCCAAGCTGGACCAATGTACGCCATACAAATAGGAGGTCTACATTTAAATGTAAAAGTGTATGCCCCTATGTAATT
The DNA here is from genome assembly GCF_965119305.1 of Pelophylax lessonae. NCBI lineage: Eukaryota > Metazoa > Chordata > Amphibia > Anura > Ranidae > Pelophylax > Pelophylax lessonae. The sequence goes on from NC_138771.1 coordinate 222,283,943, forward strand.
CCATATCATCTACTAGTACATACCAGCACTTCTGCCATTACACATGCAGATGTCGGGGCGATCTTTACAAAAAAAATCTGCCCCGTCCCATCCACCTGGGCGCTACAATTGTACACCCCTGGTGGCTGCTCCAGGTTGTTCCAACTGTGCGGGTGCACAGTGCACTCTTTCCTTCCTGAGTTGCAATGACTGAGTCCTGAAGCAGCCACTACCGAGCTCAGCTAGATAGGAGAGCATACATTGTGCATTCTCCCAGCTTGAACACCCCGAAGCAGCCACTACTGAGCTCAGCTAGAGAAGGAGAGCATACATTGTGTATTCTCCCAGCTTGAACACCCCAAAGCAGCCACTACTGAGCTCAACTGAAGAAGGAGAGCATACATTGTGTATTCTCCCAGCTTGAACACCCCAAAGCAACCACTACTGAGCTCAACTAAAGAAGGAGAGCATACATTGTGTATTCTTCCAGCTTGAACACACCGAAGCAGCCACTACTCAGCTCAGCTAGAGAAGAAGAGCATACATTGTGTATTCTTCCAGCTTGAACACACCGAAGCAGCCACTACTCAGCTCAGCTACAGGAGGAGAGCATACATTGTGTATTCTCCCAACTTGAACACCCCGAGGCAGCCACTACTCAGTTCAACTACAGAAGGAGAGTATACATTGTGTATTTTCCCAGATTGAACCCCCCGAAGCAGCCACTACTGAGCTCAGTTAGAGAAGGAAAGAGTGCATTGCACACATATGCAGTTTAAACAGCCTGGAGTGGCTGCTAGGGGGCACACAATTGTAGTGTCATGTCTTGCAAGCAGTTTTTTGTAGGGAGCCCCCCACCCACAGCTACATACGTAATGGGAGGAGGTGCAGCATTTGAAACAGAACTATTCAGAAGATATATAATTGCACAGGGGGATTTTGGAAAATGTTGCTGAAAGTGAACTTACAGTGTTAGTAAATATAGACTATGATATATACCATCATTGCTTTCGTTAGCCTAAAGCTTTTATTTATGAGCATGCACAGCTATATTAGAGTAGACCACACTGCGCTTTTACAAGAAATAAAAAAACATTGTTTAAAGGCACTGATGCTGAGAATCACAGTAAATACAGTGGTTTTCGTTTTTGTTCACCTTTGAAAAGCATGGATGAGTAGATTAAATTAAATAGTATTAGAGGAAGCCAGGAGGAAATGATTTTCTAGCAATTATCTGGCACTGAGCCTATATCTTTTACTGCAAAAACATGGCTTTAATAAGTTAAACCTTACCATGGAGACACATTAAGAAAATCGTAATATCTAGGCTAGATTCCAAGTGTCTTTTTCTCAATTACACAAAACTTGTTTATTTTCTATAACTTTTGCAGCAAAATCAAAGATAAAGCGGAAAAAAAAAATGTATAAGTTTTAGAAGAAAATCTGTCAGCAGACAGACAGCATGCCATTATGACTTTATTCTTTGAAGTAGGAAAGAGGAATGAAAGACTGATGTACAAATTAGGAGACACAGAAGTCACTAACTGGATCAAAAGGAAAGAGATAAAGAAGAGCAGATGTACTGTATACAGGCAGGTATGAAAGAAGAAGACTACTCCTTTGGAAATAGCGGGTGGCTTACTACAGTGATGTAAAACATATTCCTAGCCTGAACTTATTTGAAAGACCTAAAAAAGTTAAAGGAGACCTGTGCTGATATTACCTACCTCTCCTTCCGGAAATGCTAGCCACTGACTGTCATGCTGATCTAATGGCTTTGTAAGTCAATGTGCCAGCAAGCCTCTACTTTAGGTGTAGAAAGCCAGAAAGCCAGAAAGCCCTAGAGCCAAGAAAAGCCAGGTAACCAGCATTTTCTATAGCAGTTCAGCAGTGGCAGCGCCACAATTATCTCAAGTCAGGTTTCCTTCAGGACAATAGTACATTTTCCTTAGCAGGCTTCTAAAATTTGAAAAGCTGGCTCTTGACAGCACCAAAGGATGAAGCACCAGCACCAAAGGATGAATGAGTTCAAAACAGCTTTAAAGTATTTACATTATATGGTCTGTGTGGAATGATAATACAAATTGACATGCTGCTTTCCATGTAGATTGATGGCTATAAATATAAACCGGTTTCATTCAAAGAAGTACAAGGATCATGGAGTAGTAAGAACATAGTTAAGTATATCCTCTCATACACGTTAAAATTCAAAATTGTATAACTAATAGGTAAAACTTTTTTTTGTTCATCTTGAATAGAGTATGGGAGGTTTACAACCCCTGTTAGCATAGAGTATGGGAGGTTTACAACCCCTGTTAGCATAGAGTATGGGAGGTTTACAACCCCTGTTAGCATAGAGTATGGGAGGTTTACAACCCCTTTTAGCTTTTTGTTCTTCCATTTGTGTCCTGTTTGGGAGATTTTCCCATACTTCCTGTCCCATAGCTAAAACAGGTAGTGAGAAGAAATCCTTTCAAAGTGAAGGAATGTCTGGTTGTCATCAGAGTTACCAGAACTAGTGTCCCCATTGGAAGACGTTCCCTCTATTTTTGTTCTGTTGATAACCCACAATTTGGCATTTTCTTTCACTTTCACTCTTGATGATAAGATATTGTTGCAGGTGCAGAAGGTGGCCTGCCACAACAGAGATATAAGGCAAATGAATTAATTGGTCTTTTATTTAGAGTAATTGGGAATACTATTTTGTAATTGTGCCCTGCAATGCTGAAAATAAAATACTGTAAGACTCTGCTAAACATGAAACACTCATTTTCTTAGCGATTCTTGCAATCTTTGTTGCACATGTACTCTATTATTATTTTCTCTGTCATAACTTTACAGGCTTAGCATAGAGTACTTAGATTTAGACCCTTGCATGGGTAACTGGTACTCAAAGGCAGCACAGGCTGAAAATCGTACAAACTGACCGAAGCTTGTGACATCCAATAAAATGTTATTAAAAAAATTGATTTGTAATATAATCCTGTAGAATGATGTCATACGGGAGAACATGAATAGGAAACCGAGGAAAAAGAACTTATTATTCCTATGTATTTTGTGGTGGCTTATTATGCTTCCACCCACATCCCAACATTGTTTTCCGCAAAATAAAATAACACCGCATTAATAAAGCCTCTTAAAATCCTCAGGTGTATGATGTGAGACTTTCTTTTAACAGATAGTGATAGGAAGGATGACATCAAGCTAGAAAGTGTTTGTGGGCTGCTTTGGTGGATGTTGGTAGCAGTAATACCATGCAATATACAATGCATGGCTCCACTTATTAAGTCAGAGTAACTTGGTTGTTTTTAATTATTTGATCCTATTAAACACAGTTATATCCAGGGCTTACTAAGAGAATAGGTGCAGGTCCTCCCCCATTCTAAGTCACCCCTTGTCTCTGTCCTCTACCCACCTCCAAGCACTGTCCCTTGGTTCTACCCCCTATCCACTGCCCAGTATGGCCCAATTTAGAGAATATAGAACCATGTATGGTTTTGGGGGGCTAAGTAATTTGTATGGAATTTGCTAATGATAGCAAGAAAAGCAGTAACATAGATCCTTTGCAACAACAATAGATCTACCATCTACCAGCAACAATAGACCTCCTGCAACAAAATACCCTATGAGATTTTTTAGATAATATTTCTGATGTCTGGGTACAACTTTTATATTTTCTATAGCTGACCTTCACCCTAAAGGCCTTTTTATGCTACCCTGCCTCCTCCCCCTCCCTCCCTTACATATATATATATTTTTTTTTAGCAATTTATTTGTGCTGCAAAGCATTTATTGCCTAGGGGAGAATTACAATTTCTTATCTCTGCTCCCCTGTGCGTTCCAAATGCGCTGCAGGGCTTCAGGTCCCAGGAAAGCTCTGAGGCACAACTGCTCAGGTGCTGGTTTCCCCGACCATCTTCTTAAAAGAGGAAATCCACCCCTTCCCCAGGTTCATTTTGACTGAAACTCTTTCTTGCATTGTTCATTGGGTTGAGGTATAATAGCATACTCACCTGTCCAGCAAGCCCAGTGCTGTCCAGCCAGTGGTGTATTTTGGTTTTGTGCTGCCCTAGGCAAGACTAAAATTGGGCGCTCCCCCCTCCTCCCCTTCCGACTCCTATGTAAATTTGCTCCACTCCTTCCTTTTAACGAATGTGACTCCCTCCAAAATTGAAGGACTCCAAGTCCCAGCATGAACCCCTGAGATCTAACGAGAGGGGGGGGGGTAAGAGAAGGTGGGATAAAGAGAGAGGGGGTGGGTGAGGGAGGGAGAGAGCAGGAGGGGTGAGAGAGAGAGAGAGAGAGGGGGGTGGGTGAGGGAGGGAGGGAGAAAGAGGGGGATGAGAGGGGGAGAGAGAGAATGAGAGAGAGAAAGAGAGGGGGGTGAGGAGGGGATGAGAGAGGGGGGTGTGAGAGACAGAGGGGGTGTGAGAGAGAGGGGGGGTGTGAGAGAGAGAGAGGGGGTGTGAGAGAGGTGAGAGAAAGGAGTGTTGAGAGAGAAAGGAGGGGTGAGAGAGAGAGAGGAGGGGGGTGAGAGAGAGAGAGGTGGGAGAGGCAGCTCTAGCAACCAGTGGCCAAAAGTGTCTCAGGTGGAGGGGGGCGGCTTTTTTGCTGCCCCCCTGCAAAGTGCTGCCCTAGGCCTGGGCCTTGTTGGCCTAGGCCAAAATACAGCACTGTGTCCAGCTATAATTCACTGAAAGATGCTGCTCGCCAGATTCTGCACAGCCATCTTGTTTGCAACATCATCAGGAGGCCAGGTGTCTCTTTGCCCTAGCAAAGGCCCTAGCAGTCGGCCTTTGGATGATGCTGCACTGGAGAGGGCATCATCTTTGTAGAGGTAAGGGTGGAAGCTTTGGCTGAAAGGTATTGCTCCCCCCCCCCCAAAAAAAAAAATAAAAATGGTGCAATTTGCTGAAAGAGGCAGTAGGAGCAAGATGGAATGGAAGAAAGGAGAGAAAGCGTGTGAGGGCCCGCTTTATGTATGTGCCCCAGGGGTTTGAGGTCTATCAAATATGAACTTTATAAAGCTGTCTCTTCAAGTATTTGTAGGCCTTTGCTGCGAGTAGCAACCATTTTAATTTATTAAATATACTAATTGTGGTCGATTTAATTAATTTTCATTTTTTTCCTGAAATATCTCATTTAAAATTACAAATTGAATATTTGTGCCGCACAAACAATGTCAAATTTGTGCAATAATTACCTAGAATGTCAATTATCACATTAGTAAAGTGTTGGGTCACACAGGAACATTATCTCCATATGCTTTCTTTCTGCTCATCGAAATGTACGTTTGTTATTGTGACAAGTCACTAGAGACCCTCATTATCTTTTTATGACTTCAAAACCTCTGACATATTATGTTGTTTAAGATATCAGATTTTACTGTGTATTTAATATTTGATGAACTATTAAAGATCAATAACAGCAAGGTATTTAAACTTCCAGAGTGTAAATTCAGAACGTGTCCCGAGGGATGAAACCATTTTTTTTCTCTTTGCAGAAAGTAATGAACACAACACCTTACATTGTCTTGTCCATTATGTCTCGCCACTTGGGAAGAACAATCTGACTGCTTTCTTGCAGCGCTGCATAACTAAGTATGGTATATATTACATCTCATTTATTACATTTAAAGACATCAGGCGGTAACAGATGGAACACTGTGTAAATTTTCAAAATGAAGCTGCAGCATCCAGAATGCATTTCTTAGGTTATGTGCACAAAGGCGGATTTTCCACAAGTTACAGGTGCTCTGTGTAGGTAGTATTAGCTAGAGGCCTTCTGCAAATACAGATCATTTATCACTGCCAGGTAACTGACAGCCAGTGTACATAGATCATAATGCAACTTTCAGGCGTACCTCTTACAATTCAAAAGATATACTGTATACTAGCTATGTATGCTATATTGATAGTGTCGCCTTGCTCAATTATAGTAATATAGGCACTGCTCCTCAGGACCTACACAAATGACCAGTACAGGAGACAGAGAACACAGCGCACCATTTGTCATGCTGCATGATTATTTATTCAGGCAGCAGTAGTGATATAAGTATAGCGCATATCCCAGTGAAACCAGTTATTGTGCTCCAACATTGTTAGCCCTTGTATTAGAATAGAACAATGGATGAATAACGCTAAAACTTAAAAAAAACCCCATAAAATAAGCAAGTCATTGGAACAGCTGCTTACATGTGTTTCTGTCTGGATCCATTCATTGACATTGTTTAAAATGTGCCACAATTGAATCCAGATGCATTATGTATCCAATGCATTATTAAAACATCCTAAAGTGTTATTACGCCTCATTAAAACAATTATATAGCACGGTAGACCTCAGCACCAATAATTTAGCACAGTAGACCCCGTCCCCCAGTGATTTTCTGCAGCTGGAGCCTGCACTGTCCCCAATCCCCTGTGCACTGGGTCCATGTTTCCCTTCCAAAAATTTAGAGGAACTGAAGCTGTTGGACCTGGAACGTGAAAAAGTGAGCAGTAAAGACTGTAAGTGTTGTGCACACAGGAAAAAGTACTATTAGTACACTTTATTATGCAGGATTTAAATACTGCCAATAGTTTGAGCATTGTTTCACAATAAAAAAGGAAACAATATAGTTACAATACAATTTGATGCAAGAGGAATGGGAAGATACAAGTTATAACTGTGAGTGATGAATCAAAGGCTTGTATCAAAGTTGCAATGCATAGATTGTTCATTATTTGGCATCAGGGAGCAGTAAAGGGTACCGAAGGTTAACGAAATGTTGTATAACTGCAGCTGGTTTAAGGAGCCACCCAAGGAAAAGTGAGCAGCAATGTGCACTGTTTATAAGGTTGAAAAAAAAAAGACACAAGGGGAGCAGTGGCGGCCTGTTCATTGGGGGCAGGGGCGCCGCCACCCCCTATCCATGCCTCCGGCCCCTAATCTACATGCAGGGTGCCGGACGCATGGATTCCAATGGGGTTTTATTTTTATTTTTTTAAGTACGTGATTAGAGCCAGAGGCTCTAATAGGCTATTCGCTATTGTCACACGGATCCTCCTCCTGGCCAATCAGGAATCCTGAGACCCGTTTCCTGATTGGCTGAAAGGAGAAGCCATGCCATTGGCCAAAGAGGAGGAGGAGGGAGGAGACGCAGGAGACTACTGCTGCCTGCCCTCCACATGTCCAGGGTGAGTGAGCCGGCGACTGGGGGGGGGGGGGTATGGTGTGCGGGCTGGTGTGGTCCGGGGGTGGGGGTATGGTGTGGTCCGTCTGCCGCCCCCCCAGCCCATGGAGCACCAGCCGCCACTGCAGGGGAGTATTAGAATTAGTATTAGAAATACGAACGCAAGTTACTCGCTAAGAGGGGAACCTCTGGGTGAATTTAAGATGGAAAAGGACCTGGGGTTTCAAGTGGACAACAGGCTTGGCAGTGACATGCAATGCCAAGCCACTGCAAGCAAAGCAAACAAAATACTGGCATGTAAAAAAAAGGGGATTCACTCCTGAACTAAATAAACTCTGGTCCGGCCACACTTTGAATATGCCGTCCAGTTCTGGGCACCGTCCTCAAAAGGGATGTGCTGGAACTGGAGAGAGTCCAGAGAAGGGCAAAAAAAATAATTAGGGGAATGGAGGATCTAAGCTATGAGGAAAGACTACAAGCACTGAACTTATTCTCTCTGGAGAAGAGACGCTTGAGAGGGGATATAATATCGATGTACAAATACTGTACTGGTGATGACCCGAGCATAAGGAACAAACTTTTCAGAGAAAGGGAATACAATAAGACAAGGGGCCACTCACTAAAACTAGAAGAAAAGCAGTTTAACCTTAAACTACGTAAGGGGTTCTTTACTGTCAGAGCGGTAAGGATGTGGAATTCTCTTCCACAAGCAGTTGTATCTGCAGGGAGCATTGACAGTTTAAAAAAACTATTAGATGGGCACCTTAGAGACCACAACATACAGGGTTATATGATGTACGGTTAGCAGTCAACACATACACACACACACACATATTATGGGTTGAACTGGATGGACTGAAGTCTTTTTTTAACCTCACCAACTATGTAACTACGTATTTACTAAAACTGTAGCGTGCAAAATCTAATGAAGTTTTGCACAGAAACCAATCAGCTACTAGGTTTTATTGTCAAAGCTTAATTGAACAAGCTGAAGTTAGACGCTAATTGGCTACCATGCACAGGTGCACCAGATTGTGTGTGCTCTAGTGTTAGTAAATCTCCCCCATAGGCTGATCCAGGTCAACCCATATGTGTGTATACAAGTGTGATTTTCATTTTCTAACAATTCCCATGGATCTGTTTATTCTACTTCCTAAGGAAGACATCTAAAAGTTTTTTTTTAAGTTAAGACACTCTCAGCTAATACCACTTCCTGGGGGAGTAATTTTCACATTTTTACTGCTCTAACAGTAAAGAACTCTTTCATCAATGTAAGGTTAAACCTCCTTACCTTAGAGTAAACTATTTATTAAAATTACTGAAGTTACCTTTGATATATTTTTACATGTATCATTTCCCCCCTAAAGCGCCTCTTCTCCAGAGCGAATAACCAAAATCTACCTAAAGTCCTCCACCCCCAGACTTAGTGACCATAGAGGAGTGGGAGTGGCAAGATGCCCAGGTGATTAATGCATATCTGACCCAGGGGTGGATAATGTAGATAAATTATATTCAGGAAACATGGGTGTCCCTGGGTCTTTCCACCCATCAGGAAGACAAATCTTTCCCACAAGCAGGAGGAGCAGATGCAAGTAGACCAAACACCACCTGTTATGTTCCTCCAAGATCTGCTTTGGTAGAATGTCTTTCTTTCCATGTTGCATTCTGTATATTCTGCTGCAAAGAGCATGGCCACATCACTGGGTATTATTATTTCTGTTTCTGTCGCTGTCTTCATTATAATAGTACAAGACTGTGCTCCCTATACAAAAGTCTCTGGCATTGTACTGTTGCCAACAAAGCATCCTGCAGAGTTAAAATGTGGTTCTCTCTATATTTGTGTCTATCTTCCACACTTGACCATATTTAGGAATTCATTTTAGGATCAAACTGTTCCATGGTTCTGCTTTCTGAAAGGAAAATATACCCTTTATCTATACATCTACTTTTGAATCATTGTGCATTACGCAATTCATAAAAGGTGAGATAAGGTAGTGAAAGCCTGAGTTAAACAGATATATTTAATCTGCAAAATATCTATTATCCCAACCTTTTGCTACTCTTTTAGGAACAGACTAGAAGTAACATGGTATCCAAAATCAAGTCAATCGATGTTCATTATGCTGACTGTTATACAGCTATGAAAAATAGAACATGACTATGTTGTTACAAAACGTTTCTTGTGAAATAATCCCTTTAAGCATGTGGGCAGGGAAACAGTAATTATAAGGGACAAGGTGAGATTACGTCTTCTGGCTATTTTCTGGTTTTATGTAATAAATTATGAACAAAACAGCAAAGTGATAATAGTCACAAGTATCTGCATGTACAATACTGCACTTTACGGTTCCATAACAAGGCAATACACATGTGCAGAACTTACTGGTGTGCTTGAGGGGTGCACCCTAAAGCAGAAATTCATTTTAGAAACAGTAAGGGTGGGTTATAGCCCCTGTCAGTTTTTTTGCCATCTGTGTCTCTTTGAGGAGACTTCTCTTCACTTCCTGTTCCATAGCGAAACAGGAAATCCCTCCAAAGTGAGGAAATGCCTGGTTGTCACCAGACCTAGTGTCCTCATTAAAAGATTGCCCCTCTATTCCTATTTTGAGGACAACCCAAAATTAGGGATTTTTTTTTTAAATTTTTACTCTTGGAGAGGAGAATGGTAAACAGGACAAATAGAGAGGATGAATCTCTCTAACAGAGACACAGAGAAAAACAAAAACCTGACGGGTGTTTTATTTCCTCTTAAACTCTGTCCAAAACAAAGCAAAAAAATATATTGCCCTAAGTTGTACTTTTAACGGATTCCTTTGGATTAAAGAGGCCTCACGATAGGGTGCAAGGATGCACTAATCCAAATGCAGACTTGGAAACAGGATCCTTTCCCAAACTTGCAGAAGTCTTCAGGGGTAATCTGGACCACCCTTATTCTGTCCCTGCTCCTCGGGAACCTTTCCCTGCACTAGGCCTATCTATAGCCAGTGTGTCTTTATCTCTATATCCCTAGCCAGTGTATCTCTGTCCCTATCTCATATTCCCCACACTACAGGACTCCCCACAAAAGCAGGCACTACATAGCTTCCCTGTGTATAAGATGATTTGCTCAAATCTCAGGAGATCTCTATATTCAATCAGGCAAAGGCTCCCTAAAGATGGTGCCCAGAGTCCATAGCAGAGCGGCACACTAGTGCCATGCCCTGCTCCCTCACTTGATAAAACAAAAGGGAAGAACGATATGACTAACACACTACAAGGACCTATCCAAACTTTAAAAACTGGAACACATCAGCAAAGTTACTGCTTTATTCAGCCATATTAATCACAATTATACAAGTTTTACAATGCAAAATTGTGATACAGTTACTATTAAAGAATGATTTCAGGCAAAAAGTAAAACCAGTTAGTGAACTGGTAAAGCTACAGCAACTAGGCTACAGCAACTAGGCTAAGAAAGAAAGTTTAATGTAACCTGAGAGAAGCTTAGAGGCTCCAGTGGATCTAAAGGTAGAATGCGTTAAGGTAAAAAGCCTTCTATAAGCAGCCACCCCAAATACCTACTTGAGCCCACTCTTGATCCAGTGATGTGCCCAAGAGCAGAGGCTCTCTCTCCTCATTGGCTCAGGCACAGCAACAGGAGCCATTGACTCCTGCTGCTGTCATTTAAAGTCAGTGAGGAGGGAGTGGGACAGTCTTGTGGCTGGTACACACTATTAGTTTTTTTTTTGTTCAACACAGAAGAGCTTGGGAGGAGCTTACTGTACTAACTATCCGATGTTAGTACAGAGATCTACCCAATGAGCTATTGTGTTCTGATAAGGGGACTGTCCACCTGCCAGAACACACTGGTCAGCATTCGCAGCCAAATGCAAGCGCTGATCGGATGCCGGTCAGCAGATGTTTTTTTGGCATGCCCTTTCAACAGAAGCCGGACGATATTCGGCCTGTGTGTACCAGACTCTATGGACACACAAAGCAAGCTCAGGAGCGAGCATGCACAGATGGGAATGGGCAAGTGGCTTGCAATGGGGACACTCGGGGGGGAGAAGCCAGGAACGCCAGCGGGGGACCCAAGAAGAGGAGGATCGGGGCTGCTCTGTGCAAATCCATTTCTCATCCAGGGACTGCTGTAGTGAACCCCACTCTGTACTGTCTATATGATTGACACTGCGGTAATCTGGGAACAGAGTATGCCTGAACATGCCCAGTATATTCTCTTTACTGTCCCTCACATACAGAAGGGCTGATGAGTCAAAGCGTTTGTTACCATGGAAATCTGAATGTGACCGATGACTCTGAAAGTGGAAAGACAGGATGGTACACAGCAAATACCTTAGGTAACACCTTCCCATTGTGAACCCTGTACACTAGGGCTGCAGTTGCTTGCAGAAAACTCTTGACTTGCTGAGATTAAAGACAGAGTAAACATTCTTAGTTTAGCATGGTTGAAGCATTTTAAGAAGAGGATTACCAGTTCTGAAATTGGAGTTACTTCTTCTATGGCATTGTTATTTAAAGTGGTTCAAAAGTCCTAACATTTTTTACCTTAAGGCTAACCCCTCGAGTCCTTACATGATCCGGTGCTGTGCCCTTCTTTAGTAGCACTTCTTCCTCTCCCTGCATTAACAGGACACATAGGCATCAGTGGGAACCACTGGCTCCTATTGCTGTCAATCATATCCTGTGAGCAAAGAGTGGGGGATGGGGCTGAACTGTGCTGGGTCTATGGAAGCACACAGCCTGGCTTGGGAGTCCACACAGCTGCCCCCATAGCAAGTGGTTTGCCATGGGTGCAGACACAGAAGAGGAGTAGCAGAGAGCACCGGCAGTGGACCCCAGAAGAGGAGGCTCAGGGACGCTCTGTGCAATACAATTGCATAGCGCAGGTAAGTATAATATATTTTTTGTGTTAGTTACAAAAAAATGTAAAGAAGAGTTTCCTCTTTGATTGAAGTGTTATTTTACTAAAGCCTAGTACACACTATTAGAAAATCTGATTTGGAAAGACTGTTTGATTTTCTTTTGTTACTATTCTGCTTTAGAGAGCCAATGTGAACTGTTCAGGCGAAAATTTCCAAAGGGACATGTTGGAAAACATTTCGCATTAGTTATCATAATGTTTGAATTTATTTATTACAGTATTTGTCTTATAAAAATCGAATGCATGATCAGAAACAAGTCCGTGCATGAACAGAAACAAAGTATAACCATAGACTAAACCAGAGATAGGGAACCTTGGCACCCCAGATGTTTTGGAACTACATTTCCCATAATGATAATACACTCTGTAGTGTAGTTGAGCATCATGGGAAATGTAGTTCCAAAACATCTGGGGTGCCAAGGTTCGCCATCACTGTACTAGACCATAGTTACGTGTAGGTACGACCATAGGTACATGTGAAGTTGTCCTCTGCCACTGAAGAATTTTCGTACCATTTTAAGCGTTCTCGTTTTCAACATGGGCCAAGGACACAGAAAAATGAAAATGATGATTCATACGATTTTCTAATAGTGTGTATTAGGTGTAACTTATATGGCCAATTCATCATAATTAGATAAATTAAATGAAAAATAATTAATTTGGTCCATGTTCCCCTTTAAAAATATGTAGGGCATAGTAAAATGTTAAATGCTTTATAGTCTACTCAGAGCCGCCCCTTAACATCAATGGATAAATAATTCCCATGTTAAGTATATTCTCATCTCCACTTGACTAATGCCCACTAATCTCTATTTAGAATAGAAGGCCATAAAGCACTGGATTCGGCTTTTGTCTCATGTAAACAGATGTGTGTTGAAAAAAGTTACTGTGTAACCTTAAAAATGCAAATATACTAAAAAATCGCAATACATATTATACTTTGTATTTTATTTAAAGAACAGTTATGTGTTTCAGTGTGCCGCGTGGTTAAAAGCAAACCTCAGCTTGCTACATCTTTGGTGTAATATCCAGCAAATGTATCCTTTATAAGCATGAATGGTACCACATGTAATATGGGTTAAACACATGCACTACGCCAAATCAACCCTGACTCCACACCCACTCCACTCTTATTTCTAAATGCAATGGCACCCGAGATGCAGACCACTAACTTTTTACTCCTGTGGAATTCCCAGGCCCAGTTATTAAAGCAGAACTCCAGCAAAAAAATAAATAAATAAGATAACATTAACAGCCCAATTAAAATAAAATAGTAAAATCTTTTGCTGCATTATTCACCTTCAATCTAGCAATTTCCTCTGTCATCATTCAACCCACTTCCTTTAGTCCAGGTTGTCCTGGACCAGCCCCAGCCTGTGACCTAACAGTGAGGAGAAGCAGCACAATGATGAGCTCATATATCTCTGCCAGTCTGTTCTCTCCGCTTATCAGCATATTCTTGGCAGCACATGAACTGGGCTTTACAGAGCCTGCAAGAGGCTGATACCAAAAATTTTCCACATTTTTGTATTTTATTGAGATTTTATGTTATACACCAAAATAAAGTGGCACATAATTGCGAAGTGGAAGGAAAATGATAAATGGTTTTTAAACGTTTTTACAAATAAAAATCTGAAAAGTGTGGCGTGAATTTGTATTCAGCCCCCTTTACTCTGATACCCCTAACAAAAATGTAGTGGAACCGATTGCCTTCAAAAGTCACCTAATTAGTAAATAGAGTTCACCTGTGTGTAATTTATCCTCAGTATAGCTACAAATATTCTGTGAAGCCCTCAGAGGTTTGTTAAAGAACCATACTGAACAAACTGCATCATGAAGGCCAAGGAACACACCAGACAGGTCAGGGATAAAGTTGTGGAGAAGTTTAAAGCAGGGTTAGTTTAACAAAATATCCCAAGCTTTGAATATTTCACGGAGCACTGTTTAGGCTGGGTTCACACAGGTCCAGCTGCCGTTTGCAGTACGGTGTTCTCTGCGTTTGTGTTCGCCGGTTTAGGTGCGATTTAGGTGCAAATTTTTCCCTGACTTCGCACCTGAACCAAACTCAAAAATGCATTGGACCCTTAAATAAATGGATAAAAGTTAGTTATAGAGTTTAGTTTATACCAGCAGTTCTACGTTAATTAAACTACATGTCAAATAATTTTCTATCCTATTTATACTCATTTGTGAAATACTTCTGCCTCTTAGTGACCAATCACACCTTTGCACTCCAGGATTGCAGGAGTACGCTTCTGCACATTTTCCTCAAAACATGCAAAAAATGCGCCAAAATGCACAACGCGATCAAGGTGCCATTAACGTGGTTCTAAAGCCTAAACATTTTTTACCTTAGTGCATTCCTTGCATTAGGGTAAAAAGTGTTTAGGTAGCAGTATGCCCTCTCACTCCCCCCCACCCCTTATACTTACCTGAGCCCTCCCTCGATCTAGCGCTGTGCCCATCTGTAGTGGCTCTATCCCTTCTCCCTGTTCTCACAGGCTTGGCTGAGAGCAGAGAGAACCATTGGCTCCCACTGCTGTCAGTCAAATCCTGTGACGAGGGAACAGTGGGCGGGGCTATCTATGTCTAAAGACACAGGAAGCAAGGCTCGGGATCAAGCCCACAGGTGTGCCACCATAGGCAGCAGCTTCCTATAGTGGCACACAAAGCAGCTTCCTATAGTGGCACACCAAGCAGCTTCCTATAGTGGCATACCAAGCAGCTTTCTATAGTGGCATACCAAGCAGCTTCCTATAGTGGCATACCAAGCAGCTTCCTATAGTGGCACACCAAGCAGCTTCCTATAGTGGCATACCAAGCAGCTTCCTATAGTGGCACACCAAGAAGAGGAGGAGCCATGAGCACCAGCAGGGACCCAAAAAGAAGAGGAGCCAGGAGCACCAGCAGGGACCCAAGAAGAGGAGGAGCCAGGAGCACCAGCAGGGACCCAAGAAGAGGAGGAGCCAGGAGCACCAGCAGGGACCCAAGAAGAGGAGCTTTGGGAAACAAAGTAGATAAGTATAACATGTTTGCTATTTTAAGCAAGTAAGTAAGTCTACAATCACCTAGCACCCCAAACGCAGGTAGCAGTTGCAATAAAAGAGGTGCAGGAGCTACTTTGGTGTGTTTGTTAGGCGTAGGGCAGCCCATTCAAGTGAATGGACAGCCCAATGCTGTCACGCGACAAGCCTGCAATAAAACCGTGACACATTGAGCAAGTGTGAATTAGGCCTAAGTGTCAGTTGTCTGAGACAGTGGCCTTACTGACCTATAGGAATATGTATAGGAAACGCCCTGTTACAGTTTGATGGTTAATAACATACAGTGTGAATGTGTGTGGCACCTCGCCATTTACTTTCACATTAGGGCAATGGAAGAAGAATGCTCTGTGTCGGTTCTATGCTAGTAAATACCTTCCATTACTATATAACATTAGTAATTTAAAATGAAGTATTTAAAACTGTAAGGCAGTGTTTTTAATCCTACATGTTAAATATTGATGCCTTGCAGCCCTTCATTTCCTCCATATTTTTTTTATATTTACCTGTACTAACAGGTGCCCCTTCCGGGCACTGTGGTTACCTCCCAAAAGTGAACTTGCAGGGTAAATGATTTAAGCCTAAATTAATCTGAAATGTGTGGGTGTGCTTGTGTCATTCTGTAAGGAACATTTAATTGTAAATTCTGTTGGTAAAAAAAAAATGTACAATCCTGCTTCCTTAACCTCCCTGGTGGTATGATTCTTTTGGATTTTAGGTGCTGAAAGCGGTACCATTATTTTGCATGTAATTCTTAAGAATGAGCAGCTCAAACCAACTATTTGCATATGATTTTTTTTTTTTTTCACTGTGTGTGTTCTGCTTTATAACATCTCGGGTATGATAAAGTTTGAAACACAAAATCATAAATTATAATATAAAAATAACTATGAATAAGTTAAAGTATGTATGTATGTATGTATGTATGTATGTATGTATGTATGTATACATATATATATACTGTATATGTACATAAAAAGTACAGTAAAACTGCAGGAAAGGGCACTGGGGGGCAAACTAATGTGAATATATTTTATTTTGCATTGTATCAGTGTGTTTGGTGTTCTACTTTTGAATTTGCCGCCGGCTCCACCCCCCCTGCGAACGTCACGTCGCAGGAGACGGAAGCCGGGACACACAGAGCATCGGGAGGAAGATCCGCCGCCGCACACCGCCGAGATACATCGCTGGATCCCGGTGACAAGGTAAGTAACCCCTCTACCAGGATCCAGCAATCTTCCTAGTGGTACCCCGAGTGTGGCTCGGGGTTACCGCTTTTGGCACTGAAATTTAACCTCCGAGCCACACTCGGGAATACCGCTAGGAAGGTTAAAATGGAGAAGATATTCAGTGCTAATATTCACCTAATCTAATGACAAGCTCTTAAAAACTCTGGTGAAAGTGTATAATCTCTACACAAGCTGATAAAATACTGGCAGGGTTCTTAGTGTCGGTTCACATTGGTGCGATGCGGGAACCCTGCAAATCCATTCCGGGTTCACGCATTGCACCTGACTCGCAGGCAGTTCACACTGCCATATGCAAACTGCTGGGAGTGTCAATACAAAGGTAATAACACCCCCAGATTAGTTTGCACATCGGAGTGCGAACTGTCAATTCGGACAGGAATCAGATCGCATAGGTGTAATGCAATCCGATTCCGATGCTGAATAAAAAAAAGGGTCCTGCACGACTTTGGTCCGAATGTGAAGTGAATTCAGACATACAGATTGTATAGCTGAATTTGCATCGCACAGACATTGCATGCGATTTGCAGAGCAGTGCGGAGCAAATCACATGCGATGTCTGACATTGCTATAGTGTGAACCGGCACTTACTGCCTTTCTCAAGTTTCTCTTCAGTACACTAAAGAAGAAGGACAAGTTGGGTGACAGCAAACTAAAACTAGCAAGATGAAAAATACTGTCAGTCCTACAAACCAATGGCTTTTTGCTAATTACGTTATCCAATTCTGTATCAACAGAAACAAGTGAAGGAATATTGTGGGCAAGAGAGGAACCAGGGACACCACATCCCTAATTAGATAACACAGAAAAACCAAAAGCAGTTTTTTATTGGGTTTTTAGGGTGCCAAACAATCACAATGCATACATGTATAAAAGTATGCAATTTTATAAGACACTTCCAAAAAATCTGTCAAAATCTTTCCCTTCTCGACCCATGGGTGTTCTTTTGGGTTTGCCCTTCCTTGCTGGATTGGTTGCAGGATCTGTTTTATATACATCTATCCACATTGTATATCATGATGTGGAGGTAGTGAGTGGAGCTGTGTATGTGTGGTTGATGCCCACTTAAGTCCATGTCCCGCTGTGACAACACATGCTTTTGGTTAAGGAAGGAGTACATAAGGCGCATGTGCCCATGGCCATTTTGTTGGAGCATGTGCTTACCCTCACAAATTTGTTCCACTATGGCACGTAAGTTCATGAGCCATGAACCTTATGCACTGCCCCATAAAGTGATTTCTGATCAATGATTTTTTCTTATCCTTTCTTTTTTTTCTTAATATTTATGGGGCATCTGCAGTTTCCATCTGGGCTTTTGCAGGTGACATGGCTAACGTTCATTAAGGCTCTGTTTGTCATATTGGCGTCCCCGATCGCGGAAACAGAATCAAGGGACACCAATCGCCCTAAAAAAATTCTTGTACTTTTTCTGGGCGACAGGCGTCTGACGATTCAGTTTGTGTGATTTTACCGCAATTCGTCCGGTGACAATCACGGCTAAATTGCACCTTGTTTGGGGTGCCATTGAAAGTGATGGGAATGGCGTAGGTGTACCGCCATTTGCCGTGAATCGGAATCGCAGGCAGAATTGTGACGATTCTGCCCGCGATCCGGGATGCCAATATGTGAACGGAACCTTAGTCTGAAGTCCTCTTTATACTTCTTATTATACTACATTAAAGGTAACCCTTGGACACATTGTCCAAATTAAATAGTTTGTCCTTTGAGAGGTTGGAGTTTTTTACTTATAAGTACTTTTTTATCTTTTCATGGGTTTGTCCTATGTGCTCCTCCTGTGGCCTGCATATACCACCTGGTATTGGTATTACCAAAGGTTCTCCAAGACTTAGAATTATTATAGATTCCTTAGGGGTAAAAAGGTTGAGAAAGGCTGTTCAATCCTGTCAGAAAAAAAAAATACAGGTTTAAAGTCCCAGGAGTGGTGAGAACTAGCGCGGTATCTACTTTATTTTATTACTAACAGAAGGCCTGCTAAAAAAAAAAACCCAACATAGAAAATGTGAAAACAAAATACTGCACTATATAGGAATGTATATTAGGATCGTACATATGTCAAATATTTTTCTAGGGTCAGATGTACAGATTTCAAATAGAAATACATTCAATCATCCGAATAATTCATGTGTGTTTTGAATATACAAAAACATATGTAACAAAAAATAATCAATCGAATATAAAATGTTGTCAAGATAAAAATATAAAGAAAACCTGGATTTGATAGTCTCAGTAAGCTGACAAGAATTAAGATGTCTGTCCGTGTATATAATCTAATTGCAAGCTGTTCTGTTCTGTCGTATTGGTGAGACTCCCTGCAGTGTCATTTAGTAGATCTCTTCAATGAACTATTCCATTCTTAAATCTCTTAATCACTTATGATGGCCACACACAAAGATACCGTGGGACTGGCCTTATGTACTCAAATAGGACTTAATAAAAAATATATGGTAAGATATATATATATATATATATATATATATATATAGAATCAGCTTTGCATGATAAAGTCATAAATTTGACTTTAGACCCATATTATTTTTTATCTTGGTAATGGGGTATGGCTTCGTATTATTAAAAACATTGATATCAGGTTTGTTTTTTAGAAGCCTAGCAATAAAATACTATTTAGAGAGCAATTTTTACAACACTCAAATGATTGTGCAATCTTTCTGATAGGAAATTACAGAATGGTTCCCCCAATTTTTATCCTACCTACAAACTAGATCTACTCTAGTACTACTAGACCATATCACCGCTATGACTTGACAAATTGTCTATAGCCCCAAAACATTTCTGTGTGTTGGCACCATCATACTATAGGGCACACTCACAAAATTAGGTGCCTAGGTGTACATTTTTACAATTCTGTAATTCTTTTTCTTAATAAAAAATCCTGGCATATTACATTTTTATTTTCAGTCACAACAGGTTCAATAAGATATATTAGAAATTTAGAAATTGACCAAACTGTGGCTACAGTACAGCAATGGTGGTAAGCTGGCGCTATTTATGTGAGGATGAAAAATCTTTGCAGGGCTGACACAATAATGAGTTAAAAATGGGGAGGTAGTGGTGAGGGGAGAATGTAAAGATATGCCAGGGCAACTGAAGCTTTAATGGAGCACAAGAGACATACAAATTGTTATCTGTGAAATTCTCACCACATATCATTACAATTACAGTTTAATTGATACTAACCCTGTTCAGACAGATTTCTAAATTATGCTAATTTACAAATAAAGGTTCATAATTTTCCCATTTTACAAAGCTAAGCATTATATAGAAACAGTGTTATATGCCTGGTTCACAATTTTAGCTATTATTTTATGGTAATACATAATTACATTAATAAAAAATATTGTTTTTTCATCTACATTTTACTGCGAAAAAATGTACTGCAAATGGATTCTTTCAGAATCCTAGCCACTCAGTAAAACACATTATCTTTAGCACTGGGAGATTAATGCTTGCAATTTTTGATGAAACGCTTCAAGTTTAGTGAGTGATACCTTATCCTGAGGCCCCTCTAAAGCTGGATACACACTATACAACTTTTGTTGGTAGATTTCCTTTAGATTTACCTTCATGTAGTGCAGGGCCTGCCCGATTGCATATAAATTGAAAAAGTGTTTAGGTCTGACCTCATATTTTTAGGTTTTGGTAAATCTAAAGGAAAAAAAATCGAAAGAAAATTATATAGTGTGTATCCAGCTTAAGTCTTGCTGTAACTCCAACTTCCATTTAAAATCTATTTGCGACCCAACCCGTTACCCTCTCTTCAACTCTAACCATATCTCTAACCCATTCCCTAACCCTCCCGGTAACCCAAAACGTAAGCTTTCCTTGTTTAGTCTTTAGGGCTTTGTCCTACGTATATATTGTCAATACATGTCATTAAAATGGAACTTGTCCCCTAATGGGAAGTTCTGCTTTTCTACCTCTTCCCCCCTTTATATTTTTGGAATTTTTTTTTTTTCTTTTGTGGGGAGCGGGTACCTGTTTTTTGACAGGTACCTACTCCCACTTTCCCCTGGATTGCTTAGGCAATCTGAGTGGAAGTTTGCCCCCCTGCCTGCAGCCTCTTGGGACACGTCACAGGTCCCAGAGGGGGGAGACAACTCAGAAACTATTGCTTAGATGGTACTTAACCCTGTTCAAGTTATCTAAATTCTTTCCGCAAACATCTCCTGTTTGTTGGCGTGGATGTGGACAAGTGGGTAGTCTTAGTCATATTATCTGGTCCTGCCCATTGATAGTGCCCCTTTGGAAGGCAGTGTTCCGTCTGCTTAAAGAAGTGTTCAACTTATCAATTTCCATTTCCCCGGTTGTATCTATATTTTCACTAGGAATGCACACCGTGCCACCTACTGATAGATGCCCAGTAATCCACATTTTCTTGGCTACCAAACTAGCTTTGCTTAGGAAGTGGAAGAGTCCTCAGATCCCTATACTAGCTGAACTCATTCAGTTAACCAATACTCATGCTGAATATGAATTAGCTTTTGCTTCTTCCGTGGGTACTTTCCCTAAAACTAAAACGCTCTTGGAATAGATGGTAGACTTGGTACAAGACTACGTACACCCCCTGATTTTGCACATTATCTAAGACACTGACCTTTGGGTTATGTTGCACTGTAGGATGCACTCTCCCCTCCTCCTCCCCCCCCCTTCCTCTATATGATTCATACGTTAACACCTCAGCCCATTTCCCCTCTTTTATCCTTTTGTTTACCCCTCTTCTTTATCTCTACTTGCCCTCTGGGACGTCTCTCAATGTACACGGAATATGAATCACTAGGGTGACCTCCTATCCCTTAGGCGTAGTGTGTTCCCGTTGGGACGCCTGGGAACCG
Organism: Pelophylax lessonae; assembly: GCF_965119305.1. Lineage (NCBI taxonomy): Eukaryota > Metazoa > Chordata > Amphibia > Anura > Ranidae > Pelophylax > Pelophylax lessonae. The sequence continues at coordinate 222,305,173 of NC_138771.1, forward strand.
CCCCTCCCCTGACCAGCAGGGGTAGAGCCAGCAAGAGGTGACACCCTGCCTCATATATATATATATATATATATATATATATATATATATATATATATATATATATACATACAATACTGGTGCTGTGAACCTTTTCCTGCCTGCAGACATTAAAGATCTCAGGGACAAGTTTTCTTATATCTGGTTGTTTATAGACTATTTGTTTATTGCATTCTCTACAACAGTCATTTGTTTTTACCTGTTATGTACATCCTGTTATTGATGTCCTTTTGCTATGTATTTGTTACCTTCGCTTATTTTTAAAAACTCCAATAAAAATGTATTGAAATACAAAAGGTCCCAGAGGAGGCTGCAGCACCATTCACAGGGTGCAGCGTGGCTCAAGCATACGCACTGGGGAGCCAGCTGTGAAGCCACAAGGAATCACAGCTGGCTTCCCCCAGTTCATACTGGTGTGGGGCACACAATGAGGACAGTACTGGATCCCTGGACAGGTAAGTGATCTTTTATTAAAAGTCAGCAGCTGCAGTATTTATAACTGCTGACTTTTCATTTTTTATGAGCGGTTTAGACATTAATGGCTGCGTGTTGAGTTATTTTGAGGGGACGGCAAATTTACAGTGTTATACAAGCTGTACACTGACTACTTTACATTGTACCAAAGAGTAATTTCTTCAAAGTTGTCACATGAAAAGATATAATGAAATATTTACAAAAATGTGAGGGGTGTACTCACTTTTGTGAGATACTGTATGTGTTATTTTTTACAAACACCATAGGTGTGTATGTAGATCCATGCAATCAATGTGAATCACAATCCAATCATTTGTTAATGACTAACAACAAGTTTGTTAATTCCAAAATACCATATGAAAAGAAACTCATATGCAAAAAACTCTTGTGACAAAAAATCCAAAATACCATATGCAAAAAAAAAAACCTCATATGCAAAAAACTCTTGTGACAAAAAAAAAAAACAACAATTTGAAACAACAATAATAGTAAGTATTTGTGAATAATTGTAATATATCTTTGAGGTCTAAATAGTGGTGGAAGTTCCAAGTCTCCATCGAAGTCACGTCCGGCCCAGGTGGAACGCACACCGGCTCAGAGACAAGAGTGGCGGCAATAATTGTGCAATACAAGGCACTGCCTAGTGTGTGCCGCTCCAGGGTACAAGTAAATGTGAGTACACTGCTATTTTATTTTTTATTAGCCTATTTTAATAAACAACTTGCACGATTATCGGGTATTGTTTTCTCATTCTGAGATATCCCTGGTGGAGACACTGAAGGTTAAAGTTAAGTGATCGAATGCCCAGGATATACCAAACACAAAGATTAAAACCTCAAAAGTGGTGAGGGACCTGGTGGCCCAAAGCGATCTGGTGAGTGGCCTCCCTTACTTTAGGTGGTGGAGCACATTATTTAAGAAGAGCACAGTGTATTGAGAACAGCATGTATCACTAATTTACACATGGTGAAAGTAAAATAAGTGGATTTGAAGAGACATATTACATACAGTATCTCGCAAAAGTGAGTACACCCCTCACATTTTTGTAAATATTTTATTATATCTTTTCATGTGACAACACTGAAGGAATGACACTTTGCTACAATGTAAAGTAGTGAATGTACAGCTTGTATAACAGTCTACATTTGCTGTCCCCTCAAAATAACTCAACACACAGCCATTAATGTCTAAACCGCTGGCAACAAAAGCGAGTACACCCCTAAGTTAAAATGTCCAAATTGGGCCCAATTAGCCATTTTCCCTCCCCGGTGTTATGTGACTTGTTAGTGTTACAAGGTCTCAAGTGTGAATGGGGAGCAGGTGTGTTAAATTTGGTGTTATCACTCTAAATCTCTCATACTGGTCACTGGAAGTTCAACATGGCACCTCATGGCAAAGAACTCTCTGAGGATCTGAAAAAAAGAATTGTTGCTCTACATCAAGATGGCCTAGGCTATAATAAGATTGCCAAGACCTGGAAACTGAGCTGCAGCACGGTGGCCAAGACCATACAGCGGTTTAACAGAACAGGCCTCGCAATGGTGGATCAAAGAAGTTGAGTGCACATGCTCAGCTTCATATTCTGAGTTTGTCTTTGGGAAAAAGATGTATGTGTGCTGCCAGCATTGCTGCAGAGGTTAAAGTAGTGGGGGGATCAGCCTGTCAGTGCTCAGACCATAAGCCGCACACTGCATCAAATTGGTCTGCATGGCTGTCGTCCTCTTCTAAAGCTGATGCACAAGAAATCCGGCTAACAGTTTGCTGAAGACACGCAGACTAAGGACATGGATTACTGGAACCATGTCCTGTGGTCTGATGAGACCAAGATAAACGTATTTGGTTCAGATGGTGTCAAGTGTGTGTGGCAGCAACCAGGTGAGGAGTACAAAGACAAGTGTGTCTTGCCTACAGTCAAGCATGGTGGTGGGAGTGTCATGGTCTGGGGCTGAATTAATGCTGCCGGCACTGGGGAGCTACAGTTCACTGAGGGAACCATGAATGCCAAAATGTACTGTGACATACTGAAGCAGAGCATGATCCCCTCCCTTCGGAGACTGGACCGCAGGGCAGTATTCCAACATAATAAGGACCCCCAAACACATCTCAAAAATGACCACTGCCTTGCTAAAGAAGCTGAGGGTAAAGGTGATGGACTGGCCAAGCATGTCTCCAGACCTAAACCCTATTGAGCATCTGTGGGGCATCCTCAAATGGAAGGTGGAGGAGCGCAAGGTCTCTAGCATCCACCAGCTCTGTGATGTCATTATGGAGGAGTGAAAGAGGACTCCAGTGGCAACCTTTGAAGCTCTGGTGAACTCCATGCCCAAGAGGGTTAAGGAAGTGCTGGAAATAATGGTGGCCACACAAAATCTTCACACTTTGGGCCCAATTTGAACATTTGCACTTAGGGGTGTACTCATTTTTGTTGCCAGCGGTTTAGAAATTAATGGCTGTGTGTTGAGTTATTTTGAAGGGGTAGCAAATTTACACTGTTATACAAGCTGTACGCTTACTAATTTACATTGTAGCAAAGTGTCATTTCTTCAGTGTTGTCAAATGAAAAGATATAATAAAATATTTACAGAAATGTGAGATACTGTATATTCATAAAGATTTACTGTTATTATTGTTTCAATTTTTTGTTTTTTATGTCACAAGTTTTTTATGTGTTTTTTATATGAGGTTTTTTGCATATTGGTATTTTGGAATTAACTTACTTGCTGTTGTTAGTCATTAACAAATTGGGTTGTGATTCACATTGATTGCATGGATCTACATACACACATATGATCTTTTTAAAAATTAACATATAGCTAGCTCCTCAATACGTAGTATTTAAACATGCATTGTATTAGTTGTCATATATCAACCAAAAGGCTGGACCGTACTCTGTTTTTTCATGGGTGATACGTTAGATATTAAATTGCCACTTGCAAATTTCCATAGAAAGATTTGAAAATAAACAGATGGAAGGTGAACCAAAAAATTGTAATCTTTTCTTTGAAGCAGAAATTAGAGATTTTGAATAATCATTTCTAATGAACTATGAAGTATGATGTAATTGAGATTCGTATTTTAAATATTACATTATAAAAGTGATCTAAAGAAAAGCTTGTGGAAAGCTTTAACTTTGACAATCTCACACAAGTAATTACTGCAACGTTAAAGAAAGCAGTCTGTAAAACTGTAATTGGCTTCACTTAAAGGATGGTTTAGGTTTAGAATATCCTGTTTTGTTCATTAAAATACTTGCTGGTTTATGTGTAAAAACGAAACATTTTCTAAATTCTAAATATCAGAGCTTAGTGTGGAACCAACATCTTAACAACAAGCCTAAACTTGGCTTGCCCGGAGGAGTGTTTTAGCAGCATCACATCCTTGGAATTTAGTTTGAAAATAAAAAAGGCTTAAGTTTTGTTCTTTTGCCTGGTTCCATTTTCTAAATGAACACATAAATAATGCAGGAGGACAAAAATAGTTTTTCAAATCCTTTCAAATCATAAAATATGGAAAAACATTAGCAAAAACCGATTCTGACAAAATGTGTTAATGCAGCTTAACAAACCAATGTGCCTCTTAGAAACCAATTAAATGAAAAGGTAATTAAAAACAAAAAGATGCACCCCCCTAAAGCTACAGTTCATTCAAAATTGAAAAAGAATCCTTGAAACTCATATAGAGGACACAGCCTAATACATATTACCTGCCCACGGCATCGGTTTTTCATCCAGGCATAGCTGTAGTGCACCAAACCACCTAATTAAAACTGAGCTTCAGGCAAACCGCTAAATAAACAGCTGAAACATGCATCATTTGTTTTACCTGCTAAAGCATTTGTAATTTTGCTCAGCCAGTCTTGTGATCCAAGTACCTCTACCAGGCAGCACAACCAGGCTCTGTGTCCGTTTGCACACTGCGTGATATTTATGAAATTCCACTCTGTCTAGCTGTGCTTGAGCATGGAAGCAACAGCACTCATTTCCTATCTCCTCCTCTAAGTACATCAATCAAAGCTCTGCTACTTTGCTTAGTGCTCTTAGTCTGAGTGCTGCTGTGCAGATTATTACAGTAGGCTGATGTTAAGACAGATTTATTTAAATACTATTACCTTGAGTGAATGAATACATAACCATATTACATGTCGCTATTTTTTTATCTGCTTGGAGTTCAGCTTCAAATGCCAAAAGTGGTATTCATTCCAAAGGCAAACATTTATAATATTGCAGATAACAAATGTTAGAGGTGGTGGCTGCATTCATTTTCTTTTTTAGGCTTTCTTTCCTTTGTTTTCACCTGGTGATCTAGCCAGTAAGTCTGCTGTTTTTCAACAGCACAAGCTCTCCTACAGATGTGGCAGTAACAGAGTTGAGGCAAACCATTTGCCACCATCAGGGGTGCGTACAATGATCAGCTTTTATTTATTCATGTAAAACCTTTATACCAAAACAAAAAAAAACGGTTGTTGTAACTGCTTAACTTAAAGTGGTTGTAAAGTCAGAAGGTTTTTTTTTTTATCTCAATGCATTCTATGCATTAAAATAAAAAGCCTTCTAGCTCCCCTCAGCCCCCCTGATTCTTACCTGAGCCCCATCTCTATCCAGCGATGTCCACAAGTGCTTCAGTCATCCAGGACTCCCTCTCCTAAGACACAGCAGCGGCGCCATTGGCTCCCGCTGCTGTAAACAGGAGAGAGAGGGGGCGGGGCCGAACGTCAGCTATGTGTCTGAATAGATACACAGAGCTGCAGGTGCCCCCATAGCAAGGTACTTTTATGGAGGGATCTGGGGGTCTAAAAGACCCCAAACCCCTCCTCGGCACCGAAAGGCATTCAAACGCCAAGTTTGGCTGTTTTGAATGCTGTCAGTTTTTTTAATTCGGTGCAGAGTACCCAGAAGTGATGTCATGACATCACTTCTGGGTTTTTTACATGGAGATGCAGTACACCAGGTCTTCTCTTCGGCAGCGGCAGCGGTGGAGGTAAGATGCCCGGGTCTCCCGGTGGGACGAGAGACCCGGACGAGCCACGGAAGGTGGGGGGAGGGGGGGGAACATCCCCTCCCGCTCCTTGTAATGACAGCCGAGCGACTTCTCAGCCGTATCGGTTGTCATTACAAGTCAGCCGACCGTCAGCTATGGACACGGGTACCGGGGTGATGCCTCCAGTTACAAGCACTTTCCCGAAATATCGGCAATATCGGTAAATCCAAAGGCCAATTCCAGTATATTGGGGAAAGTGTATATCGGCCCTCGATATATCGGTGTTGCCGATAATCGGTCGATCCCTACTGAGGCTCCCTGTTGTTATGAGACTGTCCACCAGAATCCCTTACTATGTGATGAGCCTAATTTTAACTGTCACGATGTGAGTTGCCATTTGTCTTTTCATCACAATAAATCTGTTAAAGAGGAAGTAAACCCTCCTCTACAACTTGTACCTATAGGCAAGCCTATGATAAGGCTTACCTATAGGTACTGTAAATATCTCCTAAACATGTACCGTTTAGGAGATATTTACCTTACATGCAGCCAGTGACGTCACTGGCGCATGCGCTCTGAAGGAACGGCCGATCGTGCCGTTCCTTCAGAGCCCCGTGCCGTGACTGTCGGCTCCCGCGCGCGTGCGCGGGAGTGACGTCACCGCGGCTCCGGCCAATCAGATGGCCGGATGCCGCGATCCCGGAAGACGGGCGACTAGACATGTCGCCCTTCATAGAGGTGAGTGAGCGGCACGGGGGGGCCTCGTTCTGAGGTAAGTATTGCATAATGAGCTAATATGCGATGCATACTAGCTCATTATGTCTTTCTTTTGCAGGGTGTAAAAAAAAAAAAAAAAAAAAAATTATACGAGTTTACAACCTCTTTAAAATACTACACTCAGATTGCACACTTCTGTTCTTCCTATTTGTTTGCCTAGAGACACCTCAGCTTCTTCAGAGGTGCTGCATCTGCTGCATTGAGATCAGCAGAACGTTACTGTGAATGCTCCAAGTGGACTCCATGAATCTTTGCTGTTCTGCATAGACATTTATGTACACACAAACAATTATTGCGCTATATACCCCATTACTAATGTTACAAAGTGAACATGCTTTATTCCTTTTTTAAATCTACCCTATTTTATACTGAATTTTTTTGTTTCCCAGCATACAGCTAATCAGAAGGAGAATACAAACATTTTTAGTGACCAGAAATAAATAAAACATGTTTTGTCGCCAGATATTATCCAAACCCCACAAAGCATTTCAGACTCATATTTATTTCCAAATCTTCTTTAATGATAATGCCATCCATAAATGAATGCCGTCCCTTAATGCACGCTCTATGGCATCATTTTTCACAAACACAAATGGGCACTCAGTCCATAGAGAGAGCTTTTTGTCTGATTTACTATTCCTCCCATAAAGAACCAATAAAGAAGTTGTAGGGCACATTGTACAGGGATTCCATCTGGGTTGCCTAGACACTGCATTGGAAAAGACGTAGAAACCAGATGCACAGTTTCTATGGAAGTACTGGAAAATATGGGACACCAGTGCCAGAGATTTGATCAGACATGTTATTTATACAAAAAGGGATTTGTTTTCTGATTATTATTACTGAATCTATATTAGGAGATAATATGGAAGTTAGGACCTATACCATTTATCATAAAGCAGTCAAAGGAAATCAGACTAAGGAAATATTCAGGCAGAGCAACTACTGTATATTATACGTGATTACTGCGTTTCTATATCTATTCGTTTTTTAATTGTGAAAAACGGCATTCTGGAGACTACTTATGTGCCTTACAACATACCACAGACCAGAGGGCCCTAAGGGAGTTTCATTTGCGTTTGGTAGAGAGATCTGGCACAGGTGGGAAGCTATTGGAAGATGCCATTGCTGTATTGTTTCAGGCCTGCTGCATGTGCAGACACACTTGCAAGGACTTTATCCCAAGATATATACGGTTTTATTGGATATTTAGAACAATTCCTAGCATGGTGACAGGGTGGGGCTGGAGTCACAGATTATACTTCTAGCACTTATTTAGCTGAGTGATTGGCGCTGGTTTTGTAAACATTTTTTAACAGGTTTCCCTTTCCAAAATTTTTCTTCTAAAGTAGGGAAAAGTGAAAACCCCTGTTAGTTTTTTTTTTTTTTAGGGAGGGTGAGCGAGAATTTGCTGTCTATATCCTATTGGGATAATTTCCCTTCTCTACCTGTCCCAGAGACCAAACAGGAACTTTGTCCAAAGTGGTAAGAAAACAGGTGTTTTTCCATTGGAAAATTTCCCCTCATACCACTGTAAAATGTTGGACTTCAAATTTCACACGGCTTCCAAAACTATAAAGAAATGTTTGGGCAAAGGTTTTTTTTTGTTTTTTGTTTTTGTTTTACAAAAGGTACATATATTATACACAAACACAGTGCAGTACAGACACATTGGCGTCTATGGGAAATCGTGGTCGGCTTGACATGGCACTGCTCCCGGTTTTTAGCATTGGAGTCTATGGGAAATCTTGGTCAGCTTGACATGGTACTGCTCCTGAACCATAAGTGACAGGAACACCAAACTTGGGGAGCACCGAGAGGGGACCCAGGACTACAGCATATCCAATTTTGGGGTCAGCCAGATTGCCTAGGTAATCTACCATTTCTTAGTCTTGGGTCTCCTTAACATGCTCCCCAAGTTGGTGTCCCTGTCACTTATGGTTTGGGAGCTGTGCTGTGTCAATTTGACCAAGGTTTCCCATAGTCGCCAATGTTAAATGTTAAAAACCGGGAGCAGTGCCATGACAAGCTGACCAAGATTTTCCATAGAGCTAGTGTATTTGCATGTTTTGAGAAGTGAAAAAAAGGTATTGTTTCATTATATCTCGTTTTACATACATGCTCTGGTCCCATTGTGTGCTTAAAGCGGAGTTCCGGGCACAAAATCAATCTTTTTTTTTTGTGCCCGTCCGCTAGTTCTCCATCACCTGAAAAGGAATTGGATAGTTAGGTTCTTTTTTTACTCACCTTGTAATTGAAGATCGAAAATACTCACCTCAGGGTACTTCCTCCCTCAGCGCCGCGGCTCCGCCGTCACTTCCTGTCTCGCGATGATTCCTGGGAGATGAACGTCATCGCTCCCAGGAATCAATGCGACTGCACCGGCCCCGCTCGTCACTTCCGGGGCGACGCCGCATTCCCCTGCTAAACAGCTTCTGGGCATGCCCAGAAGCTGTGGAGGAATGCGGCGCCGCACCGTAAGTGACGAGAGGGGCCGGTGCAGGCGCATTCTGGGAGAAGAGGACGCGGGAGAAGACGCAGAAGAGGACCGCGCCGGCTTCAGCTGCCCACAAGAGAGATGGCAACGCTGTGGAAGAAATTTTATAAGTGAGTATTTCATCTTGCAGGTAAGTGCGAACCGGGACAGATCAGAGGCTAGCCATTGTGGAATATGCTAGCCCTGACTGTCCCGGGGGTATGTTTATTGAAAAATGGTTTCTGTGCCCGGAACTCCGCTTTAAAATTGGGTTATGCCTGTACATCTCTGTGCTATACGCACATTTCGCACGTTGTTTAAAGACTTTACAAGTACATAAAATATGTGACGGTCTTCTAGAAATGCTCTCAGGTCCTTACAGCTCCTTGGTCCATTTACATAGTTACATAGTTAGTCTGGTTGAAAAAAGACACAAGTCCATCCAGTTCAAGCAATAGAAAGGAAATTTAAAATATATATATATATACAATCCTACATACGCAGTCCTATAGCCACAGTTGATCCAGAGGAAGGCTGGAGGCCTGTGTTACTGGCTGACAACACACAGTATTCCTTTAGGACAGAGCGGTGTCAGCCCTGCCCAGTTTTCATTTGCAAAACCATTCAAACATTTCTACTGTCCTAATTTCCACAACACAGTCACTAATGTTTCTACAAAATAGATACTAGTTAGTCTAAAATAAGAACTACGAGGACTAATAACTTACTCCAGTTAACACATGAAGTGTGCACAGGAAACAGGTTAACTCAGAATTTCCAACATGATCAACAGGTTTTTTTTGTTTTTTTTGCATTACCTAGACATAACAAAACACATCCAATTATATATTTAACGGACCAAAAGGTAGCTAATAAGTAGTAAGTCAGTGACCAATAAGAGAATATGTTTATTGATTGGGTTTACACTAGTGCGACTCCAAAGTCGCGCGATTTAGAGTGTGACTTTGCAGTGCAACTGTGATGCAACTTTGAGTGCAATTTTGATCTGACTTTACATTCTCTGACTCAAAGTCGCATCAAATGTCAAATCAAAGTAGTGCAGGCACCTTTTAAAAGTCGCTGCAACTTTAAGTCGCATAGATTGGAATGGGTGCCATTGAAATCAATGGGCTGCGACTTGTCATGCAACTTTTTGTCGTATGACAAGTTGCACTAGTGGAAACGGAGCCTAAAGCCTCGTACACACGCACCAATTGTTGGCCGTGAATTTTCGGCCAACGTCCGATCGGCCGATTGTCGGCTTGTTAGTATGATGCTTGCGACAACCGACTGCGACTTTTCGGCCGAACAAAATCTGGTGTGCAGGCTATAAAAATTTTGTTGGCCGTCACCAGAACGGCCGATTGTTCTTCAGTCAGTACAGATTTCGGCAGACAAAATGTGATGAGCAAGACTGGGCATGCTCAGAGAAGAAAAAACACACGGAAAGTTAACCATCACATGACATCACTTCTGAAGTTGGTTTTTGTTGGCCGACAAAATTCGTGTGCAGTCTAGAGCACATTTCAACCAACACAACAACACTGGACAAAAGACGGCCGATCGGTCGGCCAACAATCGGTGCGTGTGTACGAGGCTTAATTCCATGTATTTTTAAACAATGCTTTAAAACGCCTTTGCTATACATTTCATAAGCTGTTGAATACTTAGAAGGAAAGTTACTCCTAGTGATGGTTTTGCACTGTCATAGACAAGGGTCATATTAACATTTTTGTTACATGTCACTGTGAATATCTGAAATAAATGTAACATTAATGTACTCCTACAAGTAAAATTCAGTATTTTATTTTATCAGTTGGTATTCTCTATTTATAACAGAAAAAAAAGCCATACTGTTTAATCTTCAGGCACAAAGAGTGTGAAGAAAGGCTCTGCGCTGAAATGTAATAATTTCTTCACCGCATTACCATTTGTTTTGGTGGCTTTATGTTACGGGATAGGCAGAGGATTAGTATGGAACTTTACAAAGGAGCCTCGGATTAAATGATTTCCCCCTAGCACAATGGCTAAGTAACGTGACAAACAGAAATCTGGTATTGCTCCTGTAGACTTCAGTTGAATATTTCCACATTAAAGAATTAAACAGTATGCAGGAAGGACATGCTGGGATTGCAAACTTCAATTATATGTTCTATAGTGTTAGCCCTAGACTGCAGGTGGAATAAAAATATAGGTGATACGTTTTATTGGTTAACTAACTGTAATGTGTGACAAGCTTTTCAGAATGCTTATTTCTCTGTATCATGACATTATGACTAATAAAGCGAATGGTATATCTAAAGACCAAACTTAGGGGCTTGGAAAGAGTGGGAAGATTTGCTCTTACTTCCGTTTCTGTGAGACCCAACAGCAAGTAAGAGAACACATGGTGATCAATGTAAATTTATACATTTCCTATCACTTACTGTCCTGGTGCCAATGGTCAAATTTAGAGGGTGAATCCCTCCAGCAGGGACACCTACAGCAATAGTGACCTAACAAAGGTTCTACCACATCCCCACTCTCCCCAAAATTGAAAAAAAAAATGTTTTGACCTTAGATATGCTACAAGTATTCTCAATAACTTTGTAAACCAGAAAGTCCTAAACATCAGTAACAAACAGAAAGAAAAATCAGCACAAGGAACATGACTTCCCATCAGTAACAGAAAAAGCACCACAAGAGACATGACTTCCTGTCAGTAACAAACATAAAAATCAGCACAAGGAACATGACTTCCCATCAGTAACAGAAAAAGCACCACAAGAGACATGACTTCTCGTCAGTAACAAACAGAAAAAGCAGCACAGGGGACATGACTTCCCGTCAGTAACAAACAGAAAAATCAGCACAAGAGACATTACTTCCCTTCAGTAACAAACAGAAAAATCAGCACAAGGGACATGACTTCCGTCAGTAACAAACAGAAAAAGCAGCACAAGGGACATGACTTCTCGTCAGTAACAAACAGAAAAAGCAGCACAGGGGACATGACTTCCCGTCAGTAACAAACAGAAAAATCAGCACAAGAGACATTACTTCCCTTCAGTAACAAACAGAAAAATCAGCACAAGGGACATGACTTCCCGTCAGTAACAAACAGAAAAAGCAGCACAAGGACATGACTTCCCATCAGTAAAAAACAGAAAAAGCAGCACAAGGAACATGACTACCCGTCAGTAAAAAACAGAAAAAGCAGCACAAGGAACATGACTACCCGTCAGTAACAAACAGAAAAGAAGAGGCATCAGCACAAAGGACACATCTTATTGACTGTAGATTATGATGTCACTTGTGCTGATTTTTCAGTTTTTTATTTTTACTGTACTTAGGCTTTATTACTACTCTTATGTCTGGCAACCAGTCCTAAAAATCAGGTACTATAGGAGGGTAACTCTGTGGAACACAAATTCGATAGACATTTGTTCAATAGCTGCTGCTCTAACTAAAAAGATCATGACAGATTGAGTATGGTCTGGTTCACACCAGATGCAGTCCAGGGTATTTTTATTGGGCATTAAAATGCATAGACAGCATTTAACATGGACGCCAATGGCCCTAGTTCACACCAGTGCAGTGTGTTCCAACAGTCAACAAAAGTAGTTGCAAAACGCATAAGAAATGCACCAAATGCACTGGAACACATCAAAAACACACTGGAATGCACATGCCCCTAAAAGAAATGAATAAAAAGGAGGGAAAAAGGCACCGAAACGCATAAAAAATACACTGGAATGCATTAAAACGTGCATGAAGAAATGCATCAGAAACCCAGAAATTGTGGTGAGAACCAGCCCTACAGGTAAGGGGATTATTAGCCCTGACTGCAGTTCTATTTTGAATTATCTAGCATAGGATAACTTACTAAACCTAAATAGGCTGTCTGAAATAAAGACAGGTATGTTGGTTTGGGGAACTTAAAGGCCCACTCACATACACATATTTTAAATGAAAATGAAATGTTGGAAAAACAAACTTCGGATTTGGTGAACCGAATCAGAGGTAGCCAGAGTTGTATAAAGTACTCGAAACCCATACTTGAGTAAAAGTACAAGTGCTCGATGAAAAAGTGACTTGAGTAGAAGTGGAAGTGCTCCATCAAAAAGTGACTTGAGTAGAAGTACTAAAGTATTCAACATTATTTGTACTTAAGTATTGGAAGTAGTTTTTTTTTAAATTTTGCTACTCAAGTACTGAAAGTAAAAGTACAAGTACTGTGTTATGTAGTTATTAAAGAAAGAAGTCAAAAGTTTGAACATCATATTGTTTTTTATTATTTCAAATGCAGCTTTTATTTATACATACAGTAGCATTTATTTTCATATGCGCTGATAATACACATGTTTTGAGCTTCATGAAACCTGCCATCTACTGTTCTGGCAGTGGTAATTTTTATAATTGTAACGAGTAACTATGCAGCACAAAAAAAAAAAAAATTGGAGTAGAAGTATTGAAATCATCGAAAAAATGTAGTGAAGTAAAAGTGGAAGTAGGAGAAAAAAATTCTACTCTAGGAAAGTACAGATACCGCCTTTCGGTACTTAAGTACAGTAGTGAAGTAGTTCTACTCAGTTACTATACATCTCTGGAGGTAGCCAGGTGTAAATGGACAGCGGAGTCGCCCATAGAGCAGAGGGGAAAATGTCTGTGTCTGCTCTGCATAAACTAAGCGGACATGGATAGGTCACCCACCTGCTCTACTCTGATCAGTGGGCATCATCTCACAGATCCCCTGCTGATCGGAATAGAGTCTGCCCCATGTGAAAAAGGCCTTAATGATATTTAGTTTGCTGAAGCACTGTATATTATAAAAATGTAATACAATATTTGCTTTTATATTTCCATCTCAGTGTAGCCTCTTTTAAACTATTTCCTGTCTACATGCATGCACTTCAGTGATGGCCACATATTTTTCCTCAAAGTGGTGTTCTTATGGTGACAACAGTGGACCATGTCTATACAATGTTTGATAAGGCCCTTTGTAGTCTGCATTAGATTAGAAGCCATGTGCCATGTGACAGCCATGTGACAGGAGAAGACAAATTCATTCATATGCACTCTAAACTGCATTGCCATCTTAAAATCTTTCAGTGCACATCTCCGTTAAAGTTGAACTCCAGGTAATCAATGAAATATAAAGATGGAATACATAAAATGGAGCTGTTTTATCTGCCAAAGGATTTGTATTTCAGTTCTAAGAATGAAATGCTATTCCACACAGCACAACCCTGTATGGCAGAGCAGAAGGCCTCAGTTTTCACTGCTGCATTTAGGTATAACCGGTTTTGTCCCTCCTCTAGCCTATGACTGGACAGTGAAAGAAAAAGCAGCAGACTGATGAGCTTATCTTTCTGTCACTTGGCTCTCTCCACCTATCAGCATGTTCCTTTTCAGCACATGAGAACAACCAATTTGCTACTTGTACAGCTTCTACTTTTCCAAGTCTGAGATCTGCTTTACAGGGCCAACAAAAGATTGATACAAAGTAAAATTTAGGTATCTACATTGCTAGCATATATTGAAAAAAATACAATTAATGATGTACACCAATCAGCCATAACATATAAATACTGACAGGTTAAAGCGGAGCTTCACCTAAACCCCCCTCGACCCCTTCACTGCCCCTTTTGACACCTTTTCGGGGGGAGCGGGTACCTGGTTTTGACAAGCACCCGCTCACACTTTCAGGTAAGATCGCCGTTTGGTGATCTACAACATTTTTGGGCCCTCCTCCTTCCCCCCTCTGCCTTCTTTGCGCATGTGCAATAGGAACTGGCTATGAAGTCCAAGGCTTCACTGCCAGTTCCCTTAGTCAAGATGGCCACGCCGGCACCCGATAAGAATCGGCTCAGGTGAGGACACTGCTGGATGACTGAACCTAATATTAAAAGTCAGCAGCTACAATATTTGTAGCTGCTGACTTTTAATTTTTTTGGGGGGGAGCCTGGATCTCGTCTTTAAGTGAATAACATTGATTATCTTGTTACAATGGCATCTAAAAGTCGGTAGGATATACAGCATTAGGCAGCAAGTGATCATGTTGTCCCTAAAGTTGATGTGTGAAAATGGGCATCAGTTTGTTGTGTAAAGGGCTGCGTAGCTGCTGACTGGTCAGGGTGCTCATGCTGACCCGTATTTACAGTCAAAAGTGCCTACAATGGGCACATGAGCATCAGCACTGGACCACCGAAGGCGGCCTGGTCTGATGAATCACATTTTCTTTTACATCATGTGGATGGCAGATGGATGTGCCAACTACCTGAGGAAAAGATGGCAAAAGCATACAGTATGGGAAGAAGCAAGCTAACGGAGGCAGTGTGATGCTTTAGGTAACGCTCTGCTGCAAAACCTTGGGTTCTGCCATTCATGTGGATGTTACTTTGACATGTACCACCACCTACCTAAAAATTATTGCTAATCAAGTACACCCTATCATGGAAACAGTATTCCCTGTTGGCAGTGGCCTCTTTCAGCATGATAATGCATTCTGCCACACTGCAAAAATGGTTCATAAATGGTTCATAAACACAGCAAAGAGTCTGAGGTGTTGACTTGGCCTACGAATTCTCCAGATCTAAACGAGCATCTTTGGGATGTGCTGGAAAAATAAGTTAGATCCATGGAGACCTCACCTTGCAACTCACAGAGCTTAAAGTATATGGTAATGATGGCTTGGTGCCAGATACAACAGCATACCTTTAACCACTTAAGCCCCGGAAGATTTTACCCCCATTCCGACCAGGGGGTATTTTGCGATTCGGCACTGCGTGACTTTAACGGACAATTGCGCGGTCGTGCGACGCTGTACCTAAACGAATTTGGCGTCCTTTTTTTCCCACAAACAGAGCTTTCTTTTGGTGGTATTTGATCACCTGTGCGATTTTTTGATCACGCGCTATAAACAAAAAAAGAGCGTCAATTTTGCAAAAATAGCAATATTTTTCACATTTTTTTATATGAAATTCCCCCAAAAAAAATTTAAAAATCCAAATTTTTTTACTTTTTCGGCCAATTTGTTTTATGCTACATATGTTTGGTAAAAAAAATTGCAAAAAGCGTATTTTGATTGGTTTGCGCAAAAGTTATCGCGTTTACTAACAAAGGGAAAGATTTCTGTCATTTTTGTTGTTTTTTTTTTAACGTGTAATGGCGGCGATCTGCGATTTTTTTTGCGGTACTGCGACATTGGGGCGGACAGATCGGACCCTTGACTGACATTTTTGACACTTTTGGGGTTACCAGTGACATTTCTACAGTAATCAGTGCTATATATATGCACTGTTACTGTAAAAATACACTGGTAGTGAAGGGGTTAACTTTATTTGGGAGGGAGGGGCTGTGTGTATCCCTAGGGGCGTGCTTTCTACTGTGATTGGCTGGGGCTTGAGCTGTATGGACACTGATCAACGGATCTACATACTAGATCCGAGTGATCAGTATCCTAACAGCAAGGAGAATGACAGGTGGCTTGTTTACACAAGCTGCCTGACGTTCTCCCTCTCCCCCGCCGATCGCCGAGTGACCGGCGGACATCGGTTCCGCCGGTCACACACGCGGGGGGGTCCGTGACCACGCGGGAGCGGGAGCGCGCCTCCGGGGGTGCGCGCTCGCTCCCTAGACCCTCACAAGCTAGTGACGTAGCCCTACGTCACTTTGCCTGTGAGGGGCTGACTGCCGACGTAGATCGCCGTTAGGCAGTCGGCAAGTGGTTAAAGCAGCCTTTTTCAATGAGGGTGCCTTGAGGTTTTTTCAGGGGTGCCTTGGCAAAACTCCTAAAAATTGCCCAAAAATGTATACAAGCCAATTGGTGGATCAAGCCTACCTTTTAGTTACACAAGCCAAGGGTTTTTATTGCGTACCGTTTCAACCTCCTAACACCCATTAATGTACTCAGTTTTGATAAGAAGGGTGTTGATCACTTGCACAGCATCCTTGTTTGACCCTCCCCTGCCCCTCTCCATCAACACTGGGGTCACATTAGCTGAGTGATGGAGAGAAACTGAGGGAAAGGAGAAACACTTGAATACTACTCGGTACTAGTGTGCAAAAGTGTATTTGCTTTGGGAGAATACATAACTTCTAATGTTGGGTGGTCTACATGTGTCGATGATGCCGAATTATGTACAATTATTAGATTTATTTTTTACATTTTAGAATGTGGTGCCTGGAGACTGTCCATCATTTTAAAGGGTGCCTTGAGACTGTCTATAATTTTAAAGGGTGCCTTGAGACTGTCCATAATTCTAAAGGGTGACTTGACTGAAAAAAGGTTGGGAAGCACCGCTTTAGAGGACTAGTGGAATACATTCCTCAATAGGTCAGGGCCCTTTTGGCGGAAAAGGGGGACCTATTCAATATTAGGTGAGTGGTCATAAAGTTATGGTTGATTGATGAATAGAGAGCTGCATAATTTGCATATTGAACTGGAGTTTAGTGTTAAACCTGTCATGAGGTAAATGCGTAGTTTGCTACAGCTGACCTTCTCTGAAGGATGCTCGCTGCAGGTTGTTATGCAGATATTTTGGTTTTATTACGTTCTGAGTCACTGACCTGGATAAAACATGCAGCAGGTGAAGTCAGGGTAAGGTTAGAACTCCTGATCTGTATATGTGTTCTGCTGGAAAGATTCAAAGCCCTGAAGTCTTATGCCCCGTACACACGCGTCGATAGTTGGCCTGATTTTCGGCTTGTTAGTATGATGCTTTCGACAACCGACTCTGACTGTTCGGCCGAATAAAATCTGGTGTGCAGGCTATAAAATTTTTGTTGCCCGTCAACACCATGGCCAATTTTCGGTCAGTCAGTACAGATTTCGGCAGACAAAAATCTGATGAGCAAGACTGGGCATGCTCAGAGAATAAAAAACACACGGAAAGTAAACCAGCACATGACATCACTTCTGAAGTAGAATTTTGTTGGCTGAGAAAATTAGTGTGCAGTCTAGGCACATTCCAACCAGTAGGAGGTCAGCAGCGGCAGCTTCTCTATTTGTTTCATGACAGGTTTCCTTTAATTTAGTAATAAATATTGAACTGTCTGGATCCCCAACACCCTTATAACAGCTATATAAAACATGCTGTACTACAATCCATACCATAGGGCCAAGCACACACAGTAATTGCATCTGTCCCCAACGATGCCAGAGAAAAGAATAATGCCACTTATTTATCAATAGAGCCTTCCACTGAAAAGGCACACAGTAGTGTGAGAGGAACAAAGGACAAGGCCTGAGAGCAGCATTCATCATGTCATTGTTGGTGACCTCTTAGAAACCTTCCCCTCACAATAAAAACATTGCCATCCCAGTATCTGCTATCAGAGTCTGACATAAAACGTTGTCTTATCGAATACCGTTTGCTGACAGAGCGATTCTGAAATATAATGCAAGGGAATGCAACGTTTTTTCTACTCTTTGAGTTGAATATTGAAAAATAATTTGGGCCTAGGATTTGATATTTTTACCTAGCGGAAGCATTGTTTCAGTAACCCTTCCCTGCATTCACAATGAGGTATTCATGTGGCACCCATAATGCTCATCAGATGCTGCTAATGCTGGTCCAGCCAATGCGTAAGTATCCTAAGGCCCCAGTCGAACTGTTGCCCTGAGGTAATGTATGCTTTTATGAATTGGGGGATTCAAAAAAGCTTCTGTCCCACTTTTAATCCTTCTTGTTGATGTATTGGCTAATTCAAGATGCATTTGTGGCACTTTTGGTTCTGACAGTGACTGGTGCACCAAATCCAGGCAGTTCTAAAATGTGCCACTTTTATTTTGTATTGAATTGAATGTGCCAAATGTAAAGGTGGAGCTAATTAAGACCAACTCTCTCTTGGCATACAGAGGTTTAGACAGATTTTGCGAACGTGTCTGTCTTGCATTCTAAAAGTGGCGCAACGTGAGCCAAATTCAAGTGCAAGTTCTAGACAGGTATTAGAATTTGGCGCATTCTTCACCACTTTTAGAAGGCACGAAGGACACTTTTACAAAATTTGCTTGCACCAGTCTTTATGAATTGTTGCAGTGATATTCATTTTCAATGGCACCCTGATGGGAATGCATATGTGTTATATTTAGTGCATTCTAAGACTAGTATCCATTTTGATGCACTGTGTTGAAAAAATGGTGCATTTGGGCTGCTTATTGCAACATATGATAATGCCTGCAAATGGGCACTTTATCAAACGTGGATTAAAGTGATTTTAAACCCTCATATATACCCAATGAAGTGACTAGATAGGTGATACACAGAGATGAAACATAGGTTGTACATGTTTATCTGCAGCAGTCTTTCCCCTACTTCAATTCAAAGTGCAGAAATTACACAGGATTTCTCAGCTCTGAAAAGCAGGATGAAGAGAGCTGAAGTTTCATCAGTGAGGAGAGGATTGTAGCTCCTGAACAACTGGAGGGCCAAAGTTTGGAGACCCCTGCTACAGAGGGATAAGCTTTTCTCATATTTAATGTCTGAGGTTTAAAACCACTTTAACATAACACACAATGTTGCCAAGGTGTGAAGAGACCCTTACCCCAAATGCCTCCTGCCAACTGTTAACTGCTTGTTCCTTTGCTCCTCTTCCGACCCAGTCATGCAGGCCATAAAATTGGCTTACCCTTTTCTTTCTACAGGCCTTTCTCGTCATGGTGGCAGCAAGTATGTAAAAGCATTAACATCATTATATATCAATTATCATCATTATATGTTGTGATATATCAATATGTAAGCCATAGTGTACATTGTTTTGCTACTATACATGCTCTTTACATCTCTAAAGTGCTGGGATACAGTGCCTTGAAAAAGTATTCATACCCCTTGAAATTGTCCACATTTTGTCATGTAACAATCAAAAACGTAAATGTAATTTATTGGGATTTTATGTGATAGCCCAACACAAAGTGGCACATGATTATGAAGTGGAAAGAAAAGGATAAAGGGTTTTCAAATTGTGAAAAGTCTGGCGTGCATTTGTATTCAGCACCCCTGCAATTTCAGCCACAAGTCTTTTTGAGTATGTCTCTACCAGCTTTGCAAATCTAGAGACATCTACATGACAAAATATGAAAAATCTCAAAGGGTGTGAATACTTTTTCAAGGCACGGTATCTGTGATAGCAAACAAGGATTTATTGGAGATGAGTTTTGTTGCCAGCACCAACATACAAAGGTGCATTCACCCTTGCAAAGGCACCCTAGGCGATTACATTAGAGAACCCTAGCAGGGGTTCCTGCGATAAGCTGCGAGTAGGCAGGCCTATGGAAAGTAATGGGAGGCTGCCGACTCACACCGCTAATCGTGCCCACTCTCATGAAATCATTCATGCTGCAATTAAATGCGAAGATTGCCTTCATCCAGGGCCGATCACTCACATTTAATCTCAGAATTTTCATATTTAAAGAGTAACTCAATTTTTATGGGGAAAAAAATTAGCAAATAAAGAAAAAAAAAATATATAGTGTATACAATTGCGACACAAGTCATATTGTAATTGAATGTTATTCAAAAATACCTTTTTTTTTTTTCAATCTGAAGCCACTGTAATTTTCTGAAAATGCAATGCAATATGGCTACCTGGAGGTGTTCTGTACAAATAATGTGTACTGACCACATCCCAGAAACAAAATGTCCTGCTTGTGTGATTGGCTCACCAATTTTCCCAGAAGTCTGCACTAAGATACAAGTCAGATTTCTGGCATCCCCTGCAACAAAAATTTCATTTTTGGTGAGATACACCCAATAGGAACATGTCTAAAGGGATGCAGGCCCAGCAGATTTTCTCATTAATGCCCTGCAGCTGCCACACCTGATTGTTAATTATGAAACCACTCCCATTAAGACCCACTCAGCACAGAGGAACAAACAGTGATTTCTTCAGAATAACAAAAAGGAATCTGCAATAAAGTTTGTTAAAATCCTTGCAATTTACAGAGATCACCCAGAGGCGAATGTTTTTTTTCTCAACAAAAGTGGAGTTACACTTTAAATGTCCACCAGTACACGAGTGCCTCCCAGAGTCTCCCAAACAGCTGAACAGACCACTAACAACCCCTGACGTACTCAGTTCATCAATTCTCTTACATTTATGAATATATACATGCAAACGGGTGCAACAGCCTCCCATTGCCTTCAAAAAGGGTGCCTACTTGCAGCTAATTGCAGGAACCACTGCTGGGGTTCTCACATGCACCTGCCGGCAAGTTGCATTCGCAGGTGTGAATGCACCCTAAAAGCAGGTTCACACCAGAACGTGGTGCGGGAAAGGCACATGGGACAGTAGGCAGGATTTTTTATTCAACTTACTCCATTAAAATAAAAAGTCAGACACCTGTAAATTTGGAAAATAATTGGCCGCGGCCGTTTATTATTGGTTTTAAAACTTTATCAAATAGATAAAAAAACACAAAACACTCTTAACAACCCAACCACCACGGCTCAGGCTGCATAAATAAATATTTCAGATAAAATTCATCACTTCCAATTAAAAACCAGAAAACCGCCCCCCTTTGCTTACGCAAAGGTGACCCACCACATAAAAATTGCCGCGACAAGGGTGGGAGGGATGGGGAACACCACAGGTATGCCTTCTGAGGCGAATGAGCCCCGCTGAGACGATCCCCTCTTTTTATAGAGCCCCCAGGGTCTTCTAGAAGCTCCTACAGTAGTCATGTGCCCCTGCGGTTGAGACCTGTCACCTGCAGTGACACGTGACCTCCCAGTCCAGCTGATTACCTCAGGATAGCCCTCTCCTTCCCGCCCTTTTTTCCCTGAGGAAAAAAGGAGGGAAATTCTAAATGACCTAAACCTGACTTCCTTCCCACCACTCTCCCATGAGCATACCTCCCAAGCGTCCCGGAATCCGCGGGACTGTCCCGCAATTTGGAGTGAGTCCCGCGGTCCGGCGGAGCCGGGCTGAAGTCCCGCAAAATCATCTGGCCGGCCATCTCTTCTCCCCCCTCCTCCTTCCAGCTCCGCCCCCATCTTCGGCTCCTGCCTCTAAGCGCCGGGATCGCTGCAGCGGAAACAATCAGCGACACAGACTGTAGTCAGGGCCGTCTTTAATGCAGGTAAAAAGGGGCTGTCATTTTTGGGGTGCCCAAAGCAGTTGCCCCTTGCCCACGCTTGCCAAATGTCATGGCTTTGTCTAAGCTGCCTGTCCCGCTGTGCTCTTGTCCCCGGCTGCATTCCGGAAAGCAGAGCCACGGTTAGGACAGCTTGCAGCCATTTCACTCCATGTTTGTGTTCACTACATGTTTGCTGCCCCTGCCCGCCCACTGTTCACACATTTTTGCCCCCTGTACCTCCCCCCAGTGGTGTACCAAGGGGGCGGGGGGCGGCCCGCCCCGGGTGCCACGCACTGGGGGGTGTCAGCCGGTGTCCTGCCCGGCGTGTTTCGTATCGGCAATAAGGGGCGGAGCCGTGGCGGAAGAAGGGGCGGGGCCTCGGTGGGAAGAAGGGCGGAGCTTCGGCGGTAAGAAGGTGAGTGCCAAAGTGTGTGTGCTGGATAGGAGGGGGATGGGGCAGCTGCATATGAGGAATTCATCTTTCCCTAGCTCCCTGTCCCCCCCAGTGCTCTCCACCCCCCTGGTTTTCCCTGCCCACCCCCCCCAAGTGCTACCTGTCCCCCCCCCCAGTGCTCTCCACCCCCCTGGTTTTCCCTGCCCACCCCCCAAGTGCTACCTGTCCCCCCCCCAGTGCTCTCCACCCCCCTGGTTTTCCCTGCCCACCCCCCAAGTGCTACCTGTCTCCCCCCAGTGCTCTCCACCCCCCTGGTTTTCCCTGCCCACCCCCCAAGTGCTACCTGTCCCCCCAGTGCTCTCCACCCCCCTGGTTTTCCCTGCCCACCCCTCAGTGCTCCCTGCCCCCCCCCCAGTGCTCTCCACCCCCCTGGTTTTCCCTACCCACCCCCCAGTGCTACCTGTCCCCCCCAGTGCTCTCCACCCCCCTGGTTTTCCCTGCCCACCCCCAAGTGCTACCTGTCCCCCCCAGTGCTCTCCACCCCCTGGTTTTCCCTGCCCACCCCCCAAATGCTACCTGTCCCCCCCCCCCAGTGCTCTCCACCCCCCTGGTTTTCCCTGCCCACCCCCCAAGTGCTACCTGTCCCCCCCCCAGTGCTCTCCACCCCCCTGGTTTTCCCTGCCCACCCCCAAGTGCTACCTGTCTCCCCCCAGTGCTCTCCACCCCCCTGGTTTTCCCTGCCCACCCCCCAAGTGCTACCTGCCCCCCCCAGTGCTCTCCACCCCCCTGGTTTTCCCTGCCCACCCCCCAAGTGCTACCTGCCCCCCCCAGTGCTCTCCACCCCCCTGGTTTTCCCTGCCCACCCCCCTAGTGCTACCTGTCCCCCCCCCCCAGTGCTCTCCACTCCCCTGGTTTTCCCTGCCCACCCCCCAAGTGCTACCTGTCCCCCCCCCCCAGTGCTCTCCACCCCCCTGGTTTTCCCTGCCCACCCCCCAAGTGCTACCTGTCCCCCCAGTGCTCTCCACCCCCCTGGTTTTCCCTGCCCACCCCTCAGTGCTCCCTGCCCCCCCCCAGTGCTCTCCACCCCCCTGGTTTTCCCTACCCACCCCCCAGTGCTACCTGTCCCCCCCAGTGCTCTCCACCCCCCTGGTTTTCCCTGCCCACCCCCAAGTGCTACCTGTCCCCCCCAGTGCTCTCCACCCCCTGGTTTTCCCTGCCCACCCCCCAAATGCTACCTGTCCCCCCCAGTGCTCTCCACCCCCCTTTTTTTCCTGCCCACCCCCAAGTGCTACCTGTCCCCCCAGTGCTCTCCACCCCCCTGGTTGTCCCTGCCCACCCCCCAAGTGCTACCTGTTCCCCCCAGTGCTCTCCACGCCCCTGGTTTTCCCTGCCCATCCCCCAGTGTTCCCTGTCCCCCCCAGTGCTCTCCACCCCCTGGTTTTCCCTGCCCACCCCCCAAGTGCTACCTGTCCCCCCCAGTGCTCTCCACCCCCCTGGTTTTCCCTGCCCACCCCCAAGTGCTGCCTGTCCCCCCCCAGTGCTCTCCACCCCCCTGGTTTTCCCTGCCCACCCCCCAAGTGCTCCCTGTCCCCCCCCCAGTGCTCTCCACCCCCCTGGTTTTCAGGACCCCCTGATATGTGCCCTCCCAACCCCCATAGCATGTGCCCTCAGGTTCTCCTGATATGTGCCCTCCTGACCCCCATAGTGTGTGCCCTCAGGACCCCCTGATATGTGCACTCCCAACCCCTATAGCTGTGGCTATGTGTGAGAGAGGCAGAGGCTGGACGGGATTGCCGTGTGTCTCATTGTAGAGGGGAGTTTGTGAGACTACAATATCCAGCATGTCTATGGAGGAGGAGCTCTCCCCCCCTTTCTCTTCTCCCCCCTTTTTCTTCTCTCCTCCCTCCCTTCCCATCCTTTACCCCCCTCTGTCCTCACTTCCTCTCTGTCCCCCCCCTCTCACCCCCCTTCCTCCCTCCCTCTGTCATCTCTCCCTCCCTCTGTCATCCCTCCCTCCCTCTGTCATCCCTCCCTCCCTCCGTCATCCCTCCCTCCCTCATCTCTCTCTCCCTCCCTCTGTCATCCCTCCCTCCCTCTGTCATCCCTCCCTCCCTCCGTCATCCCTCCCTCCGTCATCCCTCCCTCCGTCATCTCTCTCTCCCTCCCTCTGTCATCCCTCCCTCTGTCATCCCTCCCTCCGTCATCTCTCTCTCCCTCCCTCCCTCTGTCATCCCTCCCTCCCTCTGCATTGAAAGGGGTCACGCTGGTTATTCTGCATTAAAGGGGTCACGCTGGTTATTTTCCATTAAAGGGGTCACGCTGGCCATTCTGCATTAAAGGGGTCACGCTGGTTATTCTGCATTAAAGGGGTCACGCTGGTCATTCTGCATTGAAAGGGGGCACACTGGTCTCTCTGCATTGAAAGGGGGCACGCTGGTCTCTCTGCATTGAAAGGGGGCACGATGATCTCTCTGCATTGAAGGGGGGCACGGCATGCTGGTCATTCTGCATTGAAAGGGGTCACGCTGGTTATTCTGCATTGAAAGGGGTCACGCTGGTCATTCTGCATTGAAAGGGGGCACACTGGTCATTCTGCATTGAAAGGGGGCATGCTGGTCTCTCTGCATTGTAGGGGGCACAGCATGCTGGTCTCTCTGCATTGAAGGGGGCACACTCTACCTTGATTACTGAAGGCCCCTTTCACACTTTTGTGACCTCAAAGTCACGCAATTTTTAACAGCGTTTTTTGCCGCAAAGCAATGCCTATTACTTTTTTCTGTTTGCACCCCCCAAAATGGGGCATTTGGGTTGGATGGAGCTGGGGTCGGCATATGAGGCGGATGGAGCTGGGGTGGGCATTTGGAGTGTTTGGAGGTTGGATGGGTGTTTGGGATAGATAGTGCTAGGGCATTTGGGCATTTGGGGTGGATGGAGCTAGGGTGGGCATTTGAGGTGGATAGAGCTGCTGGGGGCATTTGGGGTGTATGGGGGGGGGTGTATGGAGCTGGTGGGCATTTGGGGTGTATAGAGCTGGGGGGGTGGATGGTGCAGAGTCTGACCCCTGCATTCTGTACATTACATACTCCTGTCTCCTGCATTCTGTACATTACATACTCCTGTCTCCTGCATTCTGTACATTACATACTCCTGTCTCCAGCATTCTGTACATTACATACTCCTGTCTCCTGCATTCTGTACATTACACTCTCCTGCACTATATACACAATACTGTACATTATATACTTCTCACCAAAGTCTTCATTGTCCTAACAGTTGCTGGTTGCTATGCAGTCTCTGACTATTTTAACAAAGTTCTTCTTTAAGGTAGGCTAAGCAATCAAAGCATATTTTATGAGTACTAGGAAGTCTGGGTTTTGTTTACCCTATCCCTTAAGCCCCTCCCACTGCTAAGCAATTGGCCACACCCACAATTTGCCACGCGCGCCACAGGTTTTATTTCTCTTTCAGTGTCCCTCATTGCGAAGTTCAAAAGTTGGGAGGTATGCATGAGGAAAAGGGGGGCCTATTTCTGCCTTCCCTTTTCCTGTCATTCCATGCGTGTTTTCCTGCACCGCGTTCAAATCGTACTGCCTTTGTGACCTGCTGCAGGTGCCAATACATTGGAAATGGCACCCAGCATGCAGTGTGTTTGCAGGGACCAGACAGCATGGTACCACAGTTCCATATGATTTGGTGCGACTTGTTTTTCAAAAGTAGTGCATGCACTACTTTTTGTGCGTTCTGGTGAATTTTGAGTGGGCTGCCAAATTCACTGCAGGGGAACGCACAGGAGTCACACAGCAATGTTGACCGTGTCTCTGTACAATTCTAGTGTGAACCGGCACTAAAGGTAGAAGACTAGAATAGCTTTTGTGTAGTACATACATGTAAAGGTGGGAGATGCTTGTTATTGGCGTAGATATGTCTAGATGGTTTTCTTTAGCATATTTGAAGTTTCAGGCCTGCTGTGGGCAGGTTATTGTTTGAATTGTGGTTCATTACAGAGACTCCCGTGACTGATTTTTGTGAAGAACTGCTATTAAGCTTTTTCTCATTTCCTAATGTCTCGAGCCTGTTTGAAGCTACATTGTCAGTACAACAGGGCAGGTGTACCTTCAGAAATGTTTGTAAAAAGTCATTTTTGTTTGCTGCACTCATTTATGTTTGCTTTATTTCTTTGAACATTTTAGTTCCATTGAAATGTCTAAGAAAATAACTCACCGTGTGACAAAAAACGATGAGAGCAAAACAGATGATAAAACAAACTTTGCCAGAACACAAAAAAAAAATATTAATTTTACCCGCTTAAGCAAAAAAATATCACATTTAAAACAGTTTTTTTCTTATTTTGATTTTGGGCTATACGCCTTACCCTAAAAGTTCAGTCCACCCAAAACTGATACAGTAAAGGCTGGCCATAGATGGCTGTTTTTTTTTTTTTTTAGCCCATAGGATGTAGGGGGTTTCCTTATCCACAAAAGTGGGGTGGATAGAGGAATCCTCCTCGCTGTGCTGTTGTATCTTGACAGGGGGGACTCTGGTATCAGAATACACTGATTAGCGCTGCAGCTGATTTGCTGCTAGCCCTGATCGAATGAGAAAGATTCCATTTCCAACATTCTGTTTAAGAGAAGTCATTCATTACATCAACCTCTGTCGAGTGAAAATGGCCATTGATGGATAAAAATTCGGGCTTGTCCCTGCTGAACCGACCAAATTTTGATTCAACTATGGCCAGCTTAAGGACAACAATGGTTGGCTGAATGACTTGATAGCTACTTATATGTCTTAAAGTGGAAGTCTGGGCTAAATCTATCTAATTTTAGATTTGCTCTCATCCCTATTCTAACTCCTGTTCTAATTACCCTGTAAACGGAAGATGCTTATATACCTATGCTCCAGTCTGGCCACGTGATTGGCTCCAAGTGACAGAATCAGGGGAGAGGAGGGACAGCTGACAATGGATGCCCCATAAGAAGTCTATGGGTGACATCACCACCAAGGCATTGTAGCCATTGTCGCTGCTCTCTTCTCTCCTTTGAAGCCAGCTGCTCATGTAACCGGAACAGAGCGCCCTGAGAATAGGCAAGTACAGACACCTTCTTCTACAAGGTGGTTAGTATAGGCGTTTGTAGGGGGGGGGGGGGGTGGAAACAGATTTAGGTAGAGATAGATAGGTTTAGCCTGGAAGCAGATTTAGGATGAAATAGAGAGGTTTAGCCTGGACTTCCACTTTAAGGGCTTATGTATGAATAGCAAACAATAAAAACTTTTTGATACCCGTAACAACAAATAAGAGAGCTTCTTTCATTTTAAACACTGGACTCAAAAAATGGCAGCTATAGCTTACAAAGAGAGGCTTATGTTAATGCACCCCTTTTACAGTATATCTATCTTGCTCCAAGCCCATTTGCCTCCATATTTAGGGATTATTAACAATATGTCTGTTGAGGTGCACTTGTATAGTGTGAACTGCGCACATAGGTTAATGGGATATTTGACTTACCGTGAAATCAATTTCTCTGAGGTTCATTGACGGACACGGCTCCTGATATTCTTGGGTTTTCCTGCCCTCTACAGGGCAGTCCCAGGAGGTATACTCCCTCTCTCTGCTGTAGGCATTCAGTTTAGTTACAAGCAGTGTCAGAAAAATTACAACTCCATAGAGGGGTGGGTGCTGTGTCCATCAATAAACCTCAGAGAAATGGATTTTACGGTAAGTCAAAAATTCCATTTTCTCTTTCGTTCATTGATGGACACAGCTCCTGATATTCTTAACCATTGGGACATCCCAAAGCAGTGTAAAACATGAGGGGTGGGAACAGTAAAAAAATTCCCCGGGCTAAACAGTAGCCAACCAGGCAACAGGAGCTCAACCAAGACAACTAAAGCCCACCTGAAAAAAACAATACACCCTCCTTTTACCCTCTTTCTCCCTTTCCCTTTCTGCTCTCTCCCTCTATACCTCTCTTCCTCTTCCCTCCCCCTTTCCCATGTTGTCTTATTTTCAATACATTGGTAATGTTTTACCACATTTGAATTTATTCCTTTGCATGTACTCTTGTACCCGTTTTACTAATGAATAACCAAATAAAGTTTTCTTCAAAAAAAAAAAAAAGAGGTCGTCTAAAGCAGCAGCCTGCAAAACCATGCGGCCAATAGAAGCCTCCGCAGATGCCAACACACTCACTTTGTAGAACTGTGTGAAAGTGTGCACCGAATACCAGGTGGCCGCCTTGCAAACCTGTGTCACTGATCCCTGATGACGGAAAGCCCAGGAGGCACTAAGCACCCTAGTAGAGTTCACCTTGACAGGGAAAGGAGGAACCTGACCCCTGATGGAATAGGCCTGAATCAACGTCTGTCTCATACATCTGGAAATGGTCACAGAAGAAGTGGACAACCATTTACTAGGTTCATCCATGAGCACAAATTGAGAGTCTGACTTCCTGAAAGACTCTGTAGCTGCAAGGTACACCCTAATTGCCTGGACCACATCAAGGGCAATATCCTTCAGATGTTTAGGCCTGGGACACAGGGAAGGCAACACAATGTCTTCATTCAAATGAAAATCAGAGACAACCTTTGGGAGGAACGACAGACAGAGACAAAGAATCACCTAATCCTTGTGAATCACCAGGTAAGGTGAATGACAGGATAATGCCGTAAGTTCCGACACCCTGCGTGCAGGGGTGATAACCACCACAAAGGCCACCTTCTGGGACAGCCTAAGCAGGGGAATCTCCAGAAGGTTCTCAAAGGGAGGCTTCTGGAGAACCAAAAGCACCAAATTGAGATCCCAAGGCGGCAACGGAACCCGCACTGGAGGAACCAAATATCGGACACCCTGAAGAAAGGTATGCACCATGGAGTGTGTGGCCAATGGTCGTTGAAAGAAGACCGCCAAAGCCGACACATGGCTCTTGATGGTACTCAAGGCCTATTTCTGTTCAACCCCCCGTCTTCCGCGTATGATGGTAGATCTTCCTAGAAGTAGATTTCCTAGCTTTCAACAGGATAGGAATCACTGATCAGATAAACCCCTATCCTTCAGTACCTGGTGTTCAACAGCCAAGCCGTCAAAGCCAGCAACTGTAAAGCAGGATGGAAGATCGGTCCTTGCGACAGCAGATCCTCCCTGAGAGGAAGCTTCCAAGGAACATTGGCGTACCAGATCAGCATACCAAGCCCAGCGAGGCCAGTCTGGAGCCACTAAGATGACCGGAATCCCTTCTGCCTCGATCCTGCGGAGAAGTTTTGGCAAGGCTTGAGAGGAGGGAAGGTGTAAAATCAGACGATACTGACCCCACTGGGCCACCAGCGCGTCTGTGGCATCTGCCAGAGAATCCCTTGACCACAAACCTCTGCACCTTTCTGTTGAGCCGAGATGCCAACAGATCCACCTTGGGGGTGCCCCACTGAAAACACAGTTAATGAAATACCTCCAGATGAAGGGACCACTCCCCTTGGTCCAATGCCTGCCGACTGAGGAAATCCGCCTGCCAATTTTCCACCCCAGGAATGTGTACGGTGGAGAGGGCTGGAACAAACCATTCTGCCCACCTTAGAAAGCCGGCTACCTCCAGAGTCGCAAGGACACTTCTTGTGCCGCCTTGGTGATTGATATAAGCCACAGCCGTGTAATTTGTCAGATTGAATGCGCACTGTACAACCCTGAAGACGATCCGTCCCATGGTCCAGACACAGTCTGATCGCTTGGAGTTCTAAGATATTGATCAGTAGTCTGAACTCTTCAAGCGTCCAGATCCCCTGAGCAGAATGCTTGCCGAGGACGCCTCCCCAGCTGGACAGGCTGGCATCCGTGGTGACCACTGTCCAATACAAGGGGAGGAAGGATTTGCCCAGCTGAAGCGCTGGAGAACGAAGCCACCATATCGGGGACTCCTTCGTTCCCCGACTCAGCCGGATCTGATTGTCTAGAGACTGTGGAGTCTTGTCCCATTTGGCCAGAATCTCCCTTTGCATGGACCTTGTACCTTGTATGGAACTGTGCAAACGGAACCGCCTCGAAGGTAGATACCATCAGGCCCGGCATCCACCTGCGAGGGATGGCCATCATGACAGCAGGAGACGAGTTGCAGTCCTTACTCCTGACTAGGCAGAAAAAAAAGTGCCTATAGCAGAGAGAGAGAGTATACCCCCGTGGGCGTTAGACTGACTTTTTTTCTACCTTGTGTCCTATTCCTGTAGGGGGCAGTATAACCCAATGGTTAAGAATATAAGGAGCTGTGTCTGTCAATGAACGAAAAATAAATAATTGTTTTTTATGAGCCCTGTTCACACCATACAGGTGCAGGGGTGCTCAGAATATAGATTGCTTACTGTACATGGTGTAACCGAGCCCACAGACCCTTCCTGCTGCACCTGGGAAGTATTATTCCTCCTACTGCATGCTTCATTATGCAAAATGAACTTTGAAACATTGGACTATCCAAAATCTGTTACAGGGATACCACAACATGTAGATATCAGATTACAGTTTACTGTAGATTGAGTAGTGACAGATGTATGCTGCTTGGTTTAAAACGTCTATTGTATTTTCCATACTATCCTTGATCTTACCACAGATTTAGGCTCTGTTCACACATATGCATATGCGTCGGTATATGCATATTTGTGTGCAATTTTGCACACCACATTTAGGCAGCCCATTTATTTAAATATAGGGAACTGGAATTGTACAAAAATAGTGCATGACCCTTTTTAACCACTTGCCGTCTGCTCACGTTGAGCCTACTGCGGCAAAGTGGTTCGTTATCGTCTGACGACGTAGACCTACGTCGTCAGACACTCCCCTTTCTCGGCGGCGAGTTTTCAGTCACAGCGGGAGTCGGGCCAGGGGAGGAGCAGCGGCGATTGCGATCGTCGGGGAATCGAGTGTGGAGATCCGCCCGCCTGTGTAAACACAAGCGGGCGGATCTCTGAAGTGACAGGGTCAGATTGCAGGGTTCAGCATAGTTGAACCCTCGATCTGTCCTTGTGTCACACAGTCACCTCCCCCCCCCCCACACGTTAGTAAGCACCAGGCATACATTAACCCCTCCCTCTCCAATAAAATTAACCCCTTCCCTGCCAGTGTCATTTTTACAGTAACAGTGCATATATATAGCACTGATTACTGCAGTAATGTCACTGGTACCCCCAAAAGTGTCAAAAATGTCAGTCAAGGGTCCGATCTGTCCGCCGCAATGTCGCAGTCCCGCAAAAAAATCGCAGATCGCCGCAATTACGCTTTAAAAAAAAAACACCAAAAATGACAGAAATCTTTCCCTTTGTTAGTAAACGCAATAAATTTTGCGCAAACCAATCAAAATACGCTTATTGTGATTTGGCCAAAAGTTTTAAAAAAATTTGATTTTTACATTTTTTGGGGGGAATTTCATATAAAAAAATGTGAAAAATATTGTTATTTTTTCAAAATAAACGCATTTTTTTGTTTATAGCGCAAAAAGTAAAAATCGCACAGGTGATCAAATACCACCAAAAGAAAGCTCTGTTTGTGGGAAAAAAAGGACGTAAATTTTGTTTGGGTACAGCGTCGCACGACCGCGCAATTGTCCGTTAAATTCGCACAGTGCCGAATCGCAAAAAATGGCCCAGACGTAAGACAGCAAAATCCTCTAGTGGTAAAGTGGTTAAAAATCATGCTGTACCAAAGCGCATGGCACCTAATTAGTAAGCTGCGTGCCTGCAAAAGGGATGTGAACCAACTAAAAGAAAGGTCTATATATGTTTCAATACTAAATGTTTGAAATATATTTTTCAAAATATGGTTATGGCTTTACTGATGTATCTATTTCCCCCCTAGAGTTGTATCAAGGATATTTAGTACCCATGTGTAATTTAATAAATGGAGATAAATGAATAGATTCTGCAGGCTCAGATAATGTCCGTTTGCTCAAGGTAGGTTTTTTTTTTAATTTTTAAGATTTTGTACCACCTTAACAGGATATGAACTGTGTAAGCTAAGCTGTGTCCAAAAAGGCAAACAAATGTCAAGGAACTGGTCAGATAGAACAGTATTGCATGTGGTCTCCCTGCAGCTGATCTTTGCACTGTAGGTTCCAAGGTACAGCTTTCCCTCCGACAAGAAAAAAAGTGAGCAGCACATTAGTGACATCACTAAAATCTGGAAAGACTCAGAGGCAGCAGTGCCTTAGATAATCTCATACTGCAGATATACAGCTATGAGACTCAAAGCACAGAAGGGCCTAGACAAAAAATCAGCACTGCTATTAGGAGGAATTTAAGTCAATTTTCGCAGTATGGCTTGGGCACCTCTGAAGACTCTTTATTGGCTGGTGAAACGCGTTGGGTGGAACTATTCAGGGACATCATTCCGGCCAGATGAACGCATGCAGCAGTGACATTTCCTAGGCTTATAGCGTTGTTTTACCTTCTACAAGTGAGTGGAACTATGCCATTTAAAAAAAAAATGGAATTATGCTACGTGGGCCCCCCTTCTGTCCCCTTGTATGACATCTGAGGATCAGATGTACAGTGGTTGAAGGAGAGTGTTGGAGGAGTGAAGCAGTAGAGGAGGGGAGGAGCTGCTTTATCCCTGCAAAGACTCAGGAGGGTAATATCACAAGCCTATGGAGACTTTGTAGCTGAAAAGCACAAAGTTCAAGACATCTGGTGAGTGTTATAAGGCACAGAGTGTTGCATTAAGCATGGAAAACGTATAGTTTGCACAGAGGCACTTTATGTATGCACATATGAGCTGCACTGAAGCACCTTGTATACAGAGCACCATATGAAGAATTTTTAAAGCACTTTAATATATTTAATTTACTGAGAATATTTCACATATGAGCATTTATTTTTTGGACTTTAATTAGTATTATTGTATGACGATCCTGGTACACTATATTTGTTGCAGAATTTTTCTGTGAATGAGCTTACTGCACTTTATTGGTAAAATAGGAATCTTTATACGATTTCAGGACAGTACTGTGAATAGAGTAATGACATTTAATACAAGGGCCTTTTTGTGGGCGCTTAGTGAACAGCAGTAGTCCAAACAGCAAAAAGATGATTTAAAGTGACAGTGCTGTGGAAATAATATATATCAGAGGCAGCAGTGCCTTAGATAATCTCATACTGCAGATTTACAGCTATGAGACTCAAAGCACAGAAGTGCCTAGACAAAACATCAGCACTGCTATTACAAGGAATTTAATTCAATATTCACGGTATGGCTTGGGCACCTTTGAAGACTCCTGATTGACTCCTGACTTTTTTGGGTAAACGGGTTGGTTGGGGCTATCCGGTGACATCATTTCCAGCCAGTGGAACGCATGCCACAGTGGCATTTCCTGGCCTTATAGAGTTGTTTTACCTTTTACAAGTGAGTGGAACTATGTCATTTTTGAAATTTTATTTTTAATAAAATGGAATTATGCTATGTGGGCCCCTTTCTATCCCCTTGTATGACATCTGAGGATCGGATGTACAGTGGTTGAAGGAGAGTGTTGGAGGAGTGAAGCAGTAGAGGAGGGGAGGAGCTGCCTTATCCCTGCAAAGACCTGGGAGGGTAACATCACAAGCCTATGGAGACTTTGGAGCTGAAAAGCACAAAGTTCAAGACATCTGGTGAGTGTTATAAGGCACATTGTTTCATTAAGCATGGAAAACGTATAGGTTGCACAGAGGCACTTTATGTATGCACATATGAGCTGCACTGAAGCACCTTGTATATGGAGCACCATATGAAGAATTTTTTAAAGCACTTTAATATATTTGATTTACTGAGAATATTTCACATATGGGCATTTATTTTTTGGACTTTAATAGGTAGTATTGTATGACGGTACAATATATTTGTGGCACATTTTTTCTGTGAACAAGTTTACTGCACTTTATTGGTGAAATAGGATTTGCACGATTTCAGGACAGTACTGTGAGTAGAGTAATGACGTTTAATACAAGGGCCAGTTTGTGGGCGCTTATGCTGGCCATACACGCACAGAATTTCGGCCATTTGCAGACTGAACGATTATTCGTCAGTTGAAAGCGAATTGGCCACTAACTTACAGAATAAACTCTTTTACATAATCATAATGATCGTTCGATAACATGTACAATACCAGTCAGAATATTATTTTCGTTTCAATTTTACCATACACTTAACAACTTTTGTAGAAACAATAAAAGTTTTCGCTATGGATCCATCGACATTAGCCGGGCACACGATCAAAATCGTTGGTAAACTTGTGTTCACTAACGGTCCGATTTTCAAACGATCTTTCCTAAAACGACCATTTTCGGCCGAATTTCTGTGCGTGTATGGCCAGCAAGTGAACAGCAGTAGTCCAAACAGCAAAAAGATGATTTAAAGTGAAAGTGCTGTGGAAATAATATATATCAGAGGCAGCAGTGCCTTAGATAATCTCATACTGCAGATTTACAGCTATGAGACTCAAAGCACAGAAGGGCCTAGACAAAACTTTAGCATTGCTATTAGGAGGGATTTCATTCAATTTTCAGAGTATGGCTTGGGCACAATTACCATTCCTGTTTCCTATAGGCCAATTTTTTCATTTTGTGATCAGAGTCACTTTCTGGTAATGTTCTGTCCCCAACATCCCAATATACTGTACACTCTTGTAAGTCTCACATTTTATTGGAGCCTTTTGACAGAGCAGTTTTTCTCACTTCTGATTTTATTCAAGTGGTCTATTAACGTGGTACAAATGGCTTGGGGTTAGTAACATGGTCACTATCACATATACATATGGGCCGAAGGTATTAGGACTATTCACCTTTAGGGTTAATTAGTGACCAATTTTAGAGTAAGAGGCAAAACTGGTGATAGGGAAGACGACCAGCTTGATTCAATATGTTTGAATATATGATAAAATAAATAATATGATTCAATAGTTGTGGGTATTGAAGGAATGGTATAACACTCTAACAATCTGTTTTCTTGAAAAGAATCCAGCCTCAAAATATTTTTTTGCTGTTGTTTCTGGATAACAAATACCAACCATGTTGTATATTTTTGTGACCACATCTACAAGCAAGGGACATGGTTTATTACCTACAGTGTGCACCACAAGCAATGCAGAGAGGAAGAGTTTTCTTTTTAAGACCAGCAAATACTCGTTTAGGATTGCTTATTACTTCTAAAAAGGGACCGTGTTCACCAGTAAGGAGAACTGGGAATTAATTGTATTATCTCTCATCTTTAAATTAGAAAGAGTGCTGACAACAAGACAACAAACCAACATTGGGGGGGATACAGCAGCAAAAGCCTGTGAAAGAAGCATTTATTCTTACCTATCTGGGTGCTGGTGAGCTTACATTTTGATTTTTTGAAGAAATCTCACTGATGATGTTATAGAAGTGTAGAATCGTGTGTCCCCTGCTGGCGACTGTGGTTCTTCCCACCAACCCCTGCATCACTACTGGGTCCTACAGTGATACGGGAGTTAGCAGGGGGAAGCACAGTGACCAGCAGGGGAGACATGCTATTTACCACACATGTTGAATAGTATTTTGACAGTATGGGTTTTTAACAGAATGGGTAATCAACTGAATGATCAGATAGAAATTAAATCTAATTTGCAGTTTACTAAACATGTACAATGTAGAAGCAATATTGCAAAACAGGTGGAGGATGGCAGAAAACATGTATACACAGCGGAATAATCAAAGCTGAAAAAACATGGACCCTTCACAGAAAAGTCGCTGTGACTCAATCAGAGTAGCATGGCTGCAAAGCATAGTCTCTATAAAACGCTATAACAACAGAAAGTCAAGCTCAGATTTACTACTTCACTAAAACAGTTTAGAATAATGTGACACAGGTTTACCCAATTGTACATCCTACTATGGGTATAATAAACTCCTCACAGACTCTATTAAATGGGTATTCTGCCAGTATCCACATGCACCAAATACTAATGGGACCATGGTGACTTAAATAATCTCCTATGGAGATGTCCAAAATTACACCTATATTGGAAAGGGGTGGTTGACATGCTGAATTTAGTGTTTCAGGTATCCCTGCCCCGAGACCCAAAATGCTGTCTACTTAGTATGCTGGACGAATTTGATTTGGAGGCCTCTACTAGAGAGATGATTGTAAAAGCCCTGTCTCAGGCTAGCAAATACTTGTGCACTGGAAGTTGGAAGACCATTTTCGGGGAATGGATTAAAGATGTTGGCAGTAATTTGAGGTTGGATAAATATGTTTATTAGCATAGAGGGTGCCCGAGCAAGTACGAAAATTTTTCGGTACATTGGTTAGATGTTCCCTGGCTAGCACTTGTAGATCTTATTATAGACAGGTTGTTGAAAGTATACACTGGGTGAAGATGCAATCTATGTGACTGTAATCTATTAGATCTGTATCTGCTTATATACCTAAATGCAGATCTTGACAATTCAGCTGTATGCTTTCTGTGTAACACTTCAATTTTTGGCTGTTATTTGTGTTAGGCTGAATTTAATGGTGGCCCGCTCAGGCAGTGTACTGTATTGTATGGAAATGCTATGGTTTTAACTTTCAATAAAGTTTTTTCTTGGATTAAAAAAAAAAAAATAGTTTAGAACACAGCTACTTGCAATTATCCCTACAGACAATGACCCTCACAGTCCAGGGTAGCTCTGATAACACAGGTGAACTGCTGGAGGGAACCAAGGCCCAAGGACAAGGCACCACCCCACTGGAACTGGAGTACTTTGATAGCAATCAGGAAGGGGCTCCCCACAGTAGCTGGGCCTTTTAGAGAAAGATTATGCTTATAGGCTCTGGCCCAGCTGACAACTATTTGCAATTATCCCCATAGACAATGTCCCTCACAGTCCAGGGTAGCTCTGATAACAAAGGTAAACTGCTGGAGGGAACCAAGGCCCAAGGACGCTGAATCACGCCACTGGAACTGGAGTACTCCGGTAGCAGTCAGGAAGGGGCTTCCCACAGTAGCTGAGAAAGATTATGCTATAGGCTCTGGCCCAGCTGCCAGTTCTGATAGTGGGGAGGCCATTACCTCCCCACTTGCCTTGCTACCTCTGTCTTATCATGCAGCACAGAGACACCTATCTTCTCTGGGTGTGTCAAGGAACCAATGGGTTTGTAGGAAAAGGAGCTACAGGGGCCTCTGACTTCATCTGAGCATGGTGAGTAAATGTACACTACACTATCTTCAGTGGGAGCTCTTCAAGAGAGGGACTGGTACACAAGCCTCCAGATAGGCAGGTATAAAGATTCTCCTTTTACAAGCTATTGCTGCTGTTATTTTCTCTCCCACACTCCCTTAAGGTTTCCTACAAAAGTGTAAAAATACAATTCCTTGATGAAAGTTCTACAGATTAACATCATATCGAGAGCATGTACCAACCCAGTTTAATTTGCCCACATTATTTAACAAATGTAAGTTCACACAGGATTTACCCTTGCAGGGGTTTTCTGTTTATTACAACCACAACACAACATCCAGCCCCCTGGCTATTAAGTCGCCCAACTTGAGCAGAGAAGGCTTTCCACCATCTTGGACAACTTTTCCTTCGCAAAAAAATATACCACTGTCACTTCCATCAGAAGTCAATGTGGTCATAGCCAGGAGAAGCCCCGACTGACTGCAGACTACTTTAAAATGCAGAAACATCCACTCGTTTTCTATCAGTCTCTCTCTTAGGAAGCCAGTTTTAGTTGCTCAGGGACCTTTTTACTGCCCATACCGGCTCTACTCCTGTCACCTAATGCATTTTTACAGTGACAGATAGTGCTTCTGTTTATCACTGGTCACCGTGCCTGCTCCATGTTGATCTTTTGCATTGTTGCTGCTGCTACTCTAGCAAAATATCTATATAATAAAAGTTTTCTGGAATATTTTTAAATCATAAATTCTCAAATGTCTTCTCATTCAAAGAAAGATTTGCTCTTGTTGTACACAGACACAGTGGTATTTTACACGCTGTATTTGAGTACAAAATACCACCAGAAGAAAATTAAATTCCTTATTTTAGAAAGAAAATCCAAAAACTTTTTTTTATTTATAATGAGATTTTTGAACATGTAGCTGCACCAATGAGTATAAAAAAAGAAAAAAAAATGAAAAGATAGCTTGATACTATACTATACAAAAATCCAAATATCAAATGGGTCACAATGTACAAAGAAATGTCTCCTTTTTTGCCCCTTTTAGATGCTGGGTTGTTGATGTCTTTCAGAATGTAAAAATACTGCTAGATGTTCTTCCATCACATGTTTATGTTTTACAATATTCTGTTAAATATCCATATGGTAAGTATAAGCATTATAAGGGCCGGTTCACAATGGTGCAATGGAAGACATTGCATGTGATTCGCACCACACTGCTGTGCAAATCACATGCGATGTCTTTGCGATGCAAATTCAGACCAAAGTTGCACAGGACCCTTTTTTTGGTCCGCACCAGAATCGGATCGCATGGGTGTGAACATGATTACTATCCAAATTGAAAGGTCATACTGCAATATGAAAACTAATCTTGGGGTGTCATTAACTTTGTATTGACACTCCCAGAATTTCGCATATGGCAGCATGAACTGCCTGCGAGTCGGGTGCGATGCGGGAACCTGCAGTGGATTGGCAGGGTTTCCCGCATCGCACCAATGTGAACCGAGCCTAAGTGTTTCCCAACTATGTCAAGGTTTTTTTTTTTCTACTAAAATGTAAATTTAGTTTTTTATTGGTAGCCTGGTCCAAAATGCTGGAGCCAAAGCTGCTGACAAAAAATTTGGTTTCGATTTAAATAAATCTATTAGGTTAGTTATTTATTGATTACAGTCAAGGCACCCTTTAAAATTCTGCACAATCTTGAGGCACCCCATTCTAATATAAAACACTAAACTAACAGCTTTACATATTGCAGCAGTATCCACACATGTAGGACACCCAACGTTAAAGGTGATTTATTCATCAACCTTTACACATTGGTACTGACTACTATTCCAAACTTTCTTTTCTCCCTCAGTTTCTCCCCCCCCCCCCCCCACTCTGCTAATGCAAACTCAGCGCTGACAGAGGGCAGCAGGAAAGGGGCAAACAAGCACACTGTCAGGCACCCGACGTCCTCATTATCAACCTATGGTGTCATCAGTTGTTAGGATGCCGGCAGCTGGTCCGCATGGTGCTAAAGATTGTAATTCTGCACAACAAAAACCTGTGGCTTTATGCAAAAAGCAGACCTGATCCACCCACTAGTTTGTTGACAATTTTGGGGCAGTTTTAGGCACCTCTAAAGAATGTAGATGGCATCTCAGGGTGCCATGGAACCCTGGTTGAAAAAGGCTGGCATACTGCAACGCAATAAATTCATGTTGCCTCTTGATAGGCATTGCTCTGCCCTGAATGTGGCGCTTCTCCTGGAGAAAATAGTTTCTATATCTATGACCGTGTACATTTTTCCCCAAACTTTTTTGACAATTAGGAACAATTTTTAGGCATCTTGTCAAGGCACCCTAGAAGAACCCAGAAGTAGGGATGCACTGATCCGATATTAGGATCGGATATCGGCACCAATACTGCCACAATAGCTGGATCGGGGATTGGTAAAATTAACCGATCCACGGGCCGATCCGGTTTTGCTGAGTCTAGGCTCAGCCATCCCTTACTTGGTGTAGCAGTATTATGGGATGGGAGCTGCTACTTCCTGTATAGGTCCGGCTCACAGGCGGAGTGATATCAGATGCACTCCGCCTGTGAATGGAGGAGCCATACACATGAAGCAGCGGCTTTGCTCTGTACTGCAGCTGCATGCTTTATGTGTGTAGTTTCGGATCGGTACCAGTATCGGTATCGGCAGATACACAATGCCAGATATCGGTATCAGGACAAAAAAAAGTCAGATCGGTGCACCCCTACCCAGAAGGCACCCCGGTTGAAAAATGCTGCTCTAGGAGCTGGCAATCTAAGGTCCTTAACTCACATTCATACATACTAGGGTCAATTCAGACAGGAGCCAATTAACCTAGCATGTCTTTGGAGTGTGGGAAGAAACTCATGCAGGCGCAGGGAGAACATGCAAACTCCATGCAAGCAGCTCCATGGTTGGGATTTTAGCCAACAACCTCAGTGATGTCAGGTGGAAGTGCTAACCATTTAGCCACTGCACCGCCCAATATATTCATACCTAAATAATTTAGATAGGTGTTTCAGGTCAAAGATTAGGATGCACAGGAGTGCACAAACATTTTTTTTCCAAACTTTCTAATTAAAAGATCTTGAGTAAGTGTAGAGATATGAAAATCTGACACTTCCTCATACTCATTAACACTGTGCTTATTCCAGGTCTGTGGCTCAAAAGTCAGACAGCCAAGCAAATAGCATTTTCATTAGGAGGCTAGCAATGGCCTTACTTCTCTCAACATTTATTCACTTTAAAGTGACACTTTAAGTGTTATTAAACCCAGGACCCTGCATTCACTATATCTGGTCTCCCACAGTACACAGAACATGAAAATGCAGGGGCGTAACTACAGGGGTTGCAGGGGTTGCAATCGCTACCGGGCCCCATGCTCCAGGGGGCCCGGTAGCAAACCAGTGGGTGAACTTCCAGGATCGCAAAGGTCACACTTGCGACCGGACCCTGGCATTGCACCACTCTGGGGAGGTCCCAAGATTGCAGGAAGGGGGCCCACAAGATTGCAGGAAGGGGGCCCACTGCAGAACCTGTGAAAGAATCCTGTTGCGGGACCGTAATAAAAGGCCATGCAATGAGTGTAAAGAGCCCCAGGATTAGTGGGAAGAGCCCTGGGCTTGAAGGTAAGGGCCCCGGCCAGGGGTCTGGGGGGCCCTTCATGGTTTCTTGCATCAGGGCCCTGAAGGTTCTAGTTACGCCTCTGTGAAAATGCAATCATTTTTAGTAAATATAAACTGCTAAATACTTTTTCTCATCAGCACCATATAGAAGTCTTGTGACTTCTATCAGTATCTGGTTTAAGCTTGTAGGAGGAGTTTTCTTTCTCCCCTGTTTCTTCAATGAGGCTGCAGGACCCTGACCCTCTGTCTGGACAGTGCTGATTTGCCCTGTGCTGATCACATGCACTCTCCCAGGAAATATAAAAGTAGTAATACACACCAAACTGAGCATGTGCAGCTTGCCCCCAAGGCTCTGTTCTATCAGCAAATAGATTGGGGACAGTGGAAGAAGGAGAAGACAGGATCAAACAGACTTTTTACACAATGCAGAGGATTAACCCCTTCCAGAGTAAGTATAACAAGCATGCTTTACTGCATATACAGACTGATTTTACTGTTGTGGGTTTAGTAAAACTTTAAATTCTATTTAAGCATGTATTCTTAACTCTTTGAACCTTCATTGCTCTCCACCTCCTCCTCCATTTTTCCTGCTGTGATCTGGCTTCCTGTTAGAGGGTGGCTATGTTTATTCTCCATGGTCCAACTCTATGTAGGAAGGTAGTCACCCTCTCTTGCTCACCTCTGAAATGGACTAGCGACTATGGACTATGCTACTTTTAATGTGCACATGACTGCTACTAACATGCATTGCTCATTCAAAACAAAAAGCGAGGGAAAGGGAAGGTTTGGGAGCTCACAGAAGACACTACATAGAGGCAGAAAAACACAGTAGGAAAGGTTTTTATGAAAATAAATTACAGGGCTGTTACATAGTAGATGTGTATGGATTATTTTTGGAAAATGATAATATAATTTAGAGTCACTTATTATTATTGTATTATTTATTATATTATTTTTAGGTATTTATCCATACCCAGCCTTTGATTAAAGTTTCGCCCTTAATTACCCGATATCATTAGGTGTAATGTAGGGCAGATAAATCT
This sequence comes from Pelophylax lessonae, assembly GCF_965119305.1. NCBI lineage: Eukaryota > Metazoa > Chordata > Amphibia > Anura > Ranidae > Pelophylax > Pelophylax lessonae. The sequence continues at coordinate 222,347,182 of NC_138771.1, forward strand.
CCAAGAACATGGGTGGGGTGGCATTTGCCTGTCATTTGGAACAGGACCTGCTGTTGCTTCTCAAGTGACTTGGCCAATGGACAAAAGCAGAGCATGCATGGTTAACACCTTCCTTCCCATTTTTTAGAGGGAAAGACCACACAGGAATTTTAAGCAAGATGGAAAATCTCCATGAATAATAATAAATGCTACAGACATCAAGGGTGGGCCTCAATATTAAAGTGTTGCATCAGACCCTCAGACCAGCCCCTTTATGGGCAGTTTAAAAGTACACCAAAACATATGAACCAATCACAAATCACCTTTCCGTGACTACTCTGAATGTTGCATGGAGAAAAGTGGATCTTTTTACTATATGTATGCACTTATTAATTAAAACCCTTATTTATTACATTTTTAAATTCATAACCAAATAGGATTGAAACATTTGTCTTATTAGTTCACTGTTCTTAAAGCAGTATTAAATTTAAAATAAGAAATGGTAGTATTTTGCAGCTTGCCAATCATTAGATATGGTGGCTGCATTAGTTTTCTTTTTTTTTAGGTTTTTTTTTCTCTCCCTCTGTTATCACCTGAATATCTAGTCAGATTTTTATCTTCATGCATTCTATGAATGTAGGTAAAAATCCTTCAGTGTGTAGCTTCTCCCTCAGCCCCCCTAATACTTACCAAAGCCTAATCCAGCGATGTGCACAAGAGCAGAAACTGTCCTGGGGCTCCTCATTGGCTGAGATGCAGCAGCAGGAGCCACTGGCTCCCACTGCTGTTAATTTGCTAGTGAGGTGGGAATGGGGCTGAGCCTGTCTTATGGACAAAGTCCCCCTTACATCAGGTGCCCCTATCAGAGTCCCCTTTACAGCTGGTGTCCCCGTCAGAGTCCCTCCTTACATCAGGTATCCCCATCAGAGTCCCCCTTATATCAGGTGTCCCCATCAGAGTCCCCCTTACATCAGGTGCCCCCACCATTGTCCCTCTTACACCAGGTGCCCCCATCAGAGTCTCCCTTACATCAGGTGCCACATTAGAGTCCCCCTTCCATCAGGTGCCCTCATAAGAGCCCCCCCTTCCATCAGGTGTCCCCATCAGAATCCCTCTTAAATCAGGTGCCCCCATCAGAGTCCCTCTTACATCAGGTGTCCCCATTAGAGTCCCCTTACATCAGGTGCCACATCAGAGCTCCCCTTCAATCAGGTGCCCCATCAGAGTCCTTCTTACATCAGGTGCCCCCATCAGAGTCCTTCTTACATCAGGTGCCCCCATCAGAGTCCCTCTTACATCAGGTGCCCCCATCAAAAAAACCCTTACGTCAGGTGCCCCCATCAAAGTCCCTCTTACATCAGATGCCCACCTCATAGTCCCCTTATGTGAGGTGCCCACCTCATAGCCCCCTTATGTCAGGTGCCTCTATCCAAACCCCTTACATCAGGTGCCCCCATCAGAGTCCCCCTTACATCAGGTGCCACATCAGAGTCCCCTTTTCATAAGGTACCCCCTGGTATCCCTCTATGCATTAAAGTTGTCCTCCCCCTGTACTCACAGATCAAAAACTGAAAATAACACAGCTCCTCCTTCCTTTCTCCAGTCTTCACTCCCCTACAGTGCCGCACTGACACTGAGCTGCGCTGGCTCTCTATCGCCTTCCTTCAGGCTGGAGGGAGGAGAACACCCAATCCTCTCTCCAGCTATCTTAGGGAGCCATGGTGCGATCTGAATTATGTGTCCGGTTTTCAGGCGGACTGAAAACCAGACACATGATTCAAAATCCAGTCTGTCTGGGTGAATCCTGGACAGGTGGCAACCCTTAGATTGGGACTTCTATGTGCAAAACCAAAAAAAGTAGTGCAGGAGCCTTTTTCAAAGTTGCTGCGACTTGAGTAACAACACTTTGAGTGGTTCTATTGGCAGCAATGGGGTGCGACTTGGTATGTGATTTTGATTAAAAATGATCAATGTTGATTGGGAGAGTGAAGTTTCATGTTAAAGAGGAGCTCTAGTCGTTTTTGTGTTTAATAAAAGTCAGCACCTACAAAAAGTGTAGCTGCTGACTTTTGATAAACACACTCACCTGTCCCAGGATCCAGTGATGTGGCCGTCTGAGCCCTCGATTCTTTCCCTCTCCTCTCCCCAATACAACTGCCAGCACCCGGCTGTGACAGCTTGTAGCTTCACAGCCGGGTGCGCACTGTGCAATGATCAGCCAATCTTCTGGGACCTGTGACAGGTCCCAGAAGAGTGCAGAGAGGGAGGGGGAGAGAACTTCTGCTCAGATCGCCTAGAAGTGGAAGCGGGTACCTGTCAAAACTTGGTACCCGCTCCCTCCCAAAAAAAAAAAAAATGACATGCTGAATGTGGCATGGGGGGCCGGGAGTGCTTATAGCAGAACTTCCCCTTTTGGGTGGAGCTTCACTGTAAAGTGGTTTTAAAAGCAGTTTTTTTTTTTTTTTTTATCTTAATACATTCTATACATTAAGATAAAAAGCCTAATGTGTGCAGAACCCCAACCCTCCCCCCTGCCCCTCCCCCCATTCAGCCCTCCTTATGCTTACCTGAGGTCCGTCTAGACCAGGGATTCTCAATCTACGGCCCTCCTGCTGTAGCAGAACTACACATCCCATGAGGCATTATAAAACTCTGACATTCACAGACATGATTAAGCACGATGGGAATTGTAGTTTATGAACAACTAAAGGGCCATAGTTTGAAGACCCCTGGTCTAGATCCATGTTGCATGAGAGACTCGGCTGTCTGGGACTCCTCTCTTCATTGGCTCCTGCTGCTGTCAATAAAGTCAGTGAGCCAATGAGGAGAGAAAGGGGGCAGAGCTGAGCCGCGGCTCCGTGTCTGATAGGACACAGGGAGCTGTGGTTCGGCTTGGGTGCCCCCATAGCAAGCTGCTTGCTGTGGGGGCACTTAACAGAAGGGAGGGGCCAGGAGTGCCAAAGAGGGACCTGAGAAGAGGAGAATGTGGGCTGCTCTGTACATAACCACATCACAGAGCAGGTAAGTTAAACATGTTTATTTTTTTTAACAAAAAAAAAAAGAGACTTTAGTATCACTTTAAGGATAAAGTATTTAAGGTATGGAACCTTTTGGGATAAAGGTTTTACATAAATAAAACTGCTCATTGTAAGCACCCCTGTCAGTGTTAAATTGTTTGTCTCATCCCTGTAACAGATTCCTTCATCCAGAGAGCTTGTTCTTTTGAAAAACAACAGACTTACTGGCCAGATCGCCAGGTGAAAATTAAGGGAAAGAAAGCCTAAAAAACAAATACAGCCATCATATGTAAGAAATGGTAAGCTGAAATATACTAAATGGTTGCTTTTGGGTTTAATATGGCTTTAAAGACCAGGGTCACCTATCCTTTTTATACAATAATCAATCTTATATTTGAAGAATCTGATTGCAATAAACCCTGTGTATGTTTTCTGTTTGAAATGATCCATTGCTTTGTTGGACTGAAAAACATCTCCCCCGTTCTTTGTCTAAACATCATCCTCGGGAGGAAAAAAACCCCCAGCCTGTCTGTGGCTACTAAATAATATCAATGAAGGAATAATTAAATGGTAAGCAATGCACTGAAGAAGAATAGCAATACACTGGCAGATACAAATCCTAATTAACTCCCTATTACAGCACTAAAATGACAAAATTCCCAGCTTCTAATGAAGATTAGAGCTTAGCCCAATAAAAAAAGGAAATGTTAGGAAATTGGATTGAGCCTTGAAGAACTGTATTTTTAAACATCTGTAACAATGTTGTGGGTAATTACTGCTGCCAAATATTTCTAATCGCCATAAGCTTCAGATTGTTTCAGAGGGAAAAGTTGAATTAATTGAAATATTACTAGATGGGGGGAAGAAGTGGCTTCCTGGCGTACGCCATCTGGCCATCAGACAATGCTCGCTGAATGGCTTTAGCGGCGGCAGCTTTTGTTGCCATTAGATACCAGAGAGCTGATTTATGTGCTGGATTGTGCATGGCTCACGTTCAGAGAGACGGAGGCAAATCAGCACAGCGCTGACCCACAGGTGATCATCATAGAAGGACACAAAGGTAGACAACCCATGGATGGAAGAGCTCCTATGGCCATAACTGGCAGCCCACTGGGGGGCTACAGGCTGCTGTGCAGTTTTACCCAAATAAAATGTAGACTTGTAAACGAGTTGTGCGCAAATGAAACCCTAGACATACGTGCAGGGTGCGCAAATGAAACCCTGGAGATACGTGCAGCGTGCGCAAATTAAACCCTAGAGATACGCGCAGTATGCACAAATGAAACGCTAGAGATACGTGCAGCGTGCACAATTGAAACCCTAGAGATACACGTAGCGTGCACAAATGAAACCCTAGAGATATGCGCAGTATGCACAAATGAAACGCTAGAGATACACGCAGCGTGCGCAAATTAAACCGTATAGATACGTGCAGCGTGCGCAAATGAAACCCTAGAGATACGCGCAGCATGCACAAATGAAACGTTAGAGATACGCGCAGAATGCGCAAATGAAACCCTAGAGATACGCGCAGCATGCACAAATGAAACGCTAGAGATACGCGCAGCGTGCGCAAATAAAACCCTGGAGATATGCGCAGCATGCACAAATGAAATGCTAGAGATACGCGCAGCGTGCGCAAATGAAACCTTAGAGATACGCGCAGCGTGCGCAAATGAAACGCTAGAGATACGCACAGCGTGCGCAAATGAAACCCTAGAGATACACGCAGGGTGTGCAAATAAAACCCTAGAGATACGCGCTGCGTGCGGCACAATAGAAGTCAGCCAAGTGTGGTAATGAATTTGATTGCTTGCTATGCAACAATATCACGACTCCTGCGCCAGGCAAGGTTTGATTGCGGACGATGCTCTCTTGTTTAACCATTCGTACAAGAATGAACCGTCCACTTCAAGGCCACGGGGGCGGTTTAGGCATCACGCAGAAGGAAGGGATACAGAATAATTGATCAGCCAATAAAACACACAGCTATTGTATCATGAACGCAATCAATTAGGACACGACAATAGCCCTTTGCATTTGACCTCGCTGGCTGCCATCAAAAAGGCTTCTGTACCGGTGGCAAGCCGGATAAACCTGTCCATGGCCATAGGCTGGACATACTGGGGACATGACATTCTATAGGTGGCTCATCACATCACACATAGCACTGTCCCTAAGAGCCACAGCCTAGACCTAGGAGCTAACAGGGGACCCTTCTTTGTTAAAGGGAGCCTCATTTATTCTCCAATCACTTACCCACTTGACAGATGAAGAGGAGCTGAAGGCAAGCCAGGAGGCAGCGCAGATTTAACATCTCCATGTCTCTAGGGGGGTGTGGGGGGAGAACAGAGCTGATGGCTATTGCAATGTAGATCCAGAGCACTGATAGATTCCTTAGCAACGTGCAGCTTAATGCTCCATGGTCAGCTCTTCCTTTCTCTGTGCCTCCCTGCGAACAGCAGCAACGAGCAATCAACACGGCCACCCCAGGCACGAGCTGCCTCTCAGCCACAGCAGACTTCTACACTGACACATAGGGTTAACTCTGGCCACCAGGACACACCCCCGACACGCGATTGGTTCACCTTTGAAGCTTCTTTTCTAGGCTGCAGTTTTTAGGCGAAGGGAGCCCTGGAGAGGAGAGCAGAGGGAAGGTGAAGCTTCAATAGTAGCAGCAGTGACAGCAGTGACAGCACTCATCACCTGGAAGGACCCTGCCTGCAGATTATCCTCATCCTCAGAGCTGGGCAGAACACCAGCAAACCTCCTCCTCTACCACTTATAGGACATTCATCATTACATGTGTCTAAATGGGACACTCATCATTACATGTGTCTATATGGAACACTCATCATTACATGTGTCTATATAGGAAATTCATCATTACATGTGTCTATATAGGAAATTCATCATTACATGTGTCTATATGGAACACTCATCATTACATGTGTCTATATAGGACACTCATCATTACATGTGTCTATATAGGAAATTCATCATTACATGTGTCTATATGGAACACTCATCATTACATGTGTCTATATGGGACACTCATCATTACATGTGTCTATATGGGACACTCATCATTACATGTGTCTATATAGGATACTCATCATTACATGTGTCTATATAGGAAATTCATCATTACATGTGTCTATATAGGATACTCATCATTACATGTGTCTATATAGGACACTCATCATTACATGTGTCTATATAGGAAATTCATCATTACATGTGTCTATATAGGAAATTCATCATTACATGTGTCTATATGGAACACTCATCATTACATGTGTCTATATGGGACACTCATCATTACATGTGTCTATATGGGACACTCATCATTACATGTGTCTATATAGGATATTCATCATTACATGTGTCTATATAGGACACTCATCATTACATGTGTCTATATAGGGTATTCATCATTTCATGTGTCTATATAGGACACTCATCATTACATGTGTCTATATGGGACACTCATCATTACATGTGTCTATATAGGACACTCATCATTACATGTGTCTATATGGGACACTCATCATTACATGTGTCTATATAGGATACTCATCATTACATGTGTCTATATGGGACACTCATCATTACATGTGTCTATATAGGATATTCATCATTTCATATGTCTATATAGGACATTCATCGTTACATGTGCCTATATAGGATATTCATCATTACATCTGTCTATATAGAACATTCATCATTACATGTGTCTATATAGGATATTCATCATTTCATATGTCTATATAGGACATTCATCGTTACATGTGCCTATATAGGATATTCATCGTTACATGTGCCTATATAGGATATTCATCATTACATCTGTCTATATAGGACACTCATCATTACATCTGTCTATATAGGAAATTCATCATTACATGTGTCTATATGGAACACTCATCATTACATGTGTCTATATGGGACACTCATCATTACATGTGTCTATATGGGACACTCATCATTACATGTGTCTATATGGGACACTCATCATTACATGTGTCTATATAGGATATTCATCATTACATGTGTCTATATAGGACACTCATCATTACATGTGTCTATATAGGGTATTCATCATTTCATGTGTCTATATAGGACACTCATCATTACATGTGTCTATATGGGACACTCATCATTACATGTGTCTATATAGGACACTCATCATTACATGTGTCTATATGGGACACTCATCATTACATGTGTCTATATAGGATACTCATCATTACATGTGTCTATATGGGACACTCATCATTACATGTGTCTATATAGGATATTCATCATTTCATATGTCTATATAGGACATTCATCGTTACATGTGCCTATATAGGATATTCATCATTACATGTGTCTTTATAGAACATTCATCATTACATGTGTCTATATAGGATATTCATCATTTCATATGTCTATATAGGACATTCATCGTTACATGTGCCTATATAGGATATTCATCGTTACATGTGCCTATATAGGATATTCATCATTACATGTGTCTATATAGGATACTCATCATTACATGTGTCTTTATAGGATACTCATCATTACATGTGTCTTTATAGAACATTCATCATTACATGTGTCTATATAGGATACTCATCATTACATGTGTCAATATAGGACATTCATCAATACATGTGTCTATATAGGATATTCATCATTTCATATGTCTATATAGGACATTCATCATTACATGTGTCTATATAGGATACTCATCATTACATGTGTCTTTATAGAACATTCATCATTACATGTGTCTATATAGGATACTCATCATTACATGTGTCAATATAGGACATTCATCAATACATGTGTCTATATAAGATATTCATCATTTCATATGTCTATATAGGACATTCATCATTACATGTGTCTATATAGGATATTCATCATTTCATATGTCTATATAGGACATTCATCGTTACATGTGCCTATATAGGATATTCATCGTTACATGTGCCTATATAGGATATTCATCATTACATGTGTCTATATAGGATACTCATCATTACATGTGTCTTTATAGGATACTCATCATTACATGTGTCTTTATAGAACATTCATCATTACATGTGTCTATATAGGATACTCATCATTACATGTGTCAATATAGGACATTCATCAATACATGTGTCTATATAGGATATTCATCATTTCATATGTCTATATAGGACATTCATCATTACATGTGTCTATATAGGATACTCATCATTACATGTGTCTTTATAGAACATTCATCATTACATGTGTCTATATAGGATACTCATCATTACATGTGTCAATATAGGACATTCATCAATACATGTGTCTATATAAGATATTCATCATTTCATATGTCTATATAGGACATTCATCATTACATGTGTCTATATAGGATATTCATCATTTCATATGTCTATATAGGACATTCATCATTACATGTGTCTATATAGGATATTCATCATTTCATATGTCTATATAGGACATTCATCATTACATGTGTCTATATAGGGTACTCATCATTACATGTGTCTATATAGGACATTCATCATTACATGTGTCTATATAGGATATTCATCATTTCATATGTCTATATAGGACATTCATCATTACATGTGTCTATATAGGGTACTCATCATGACATGTGTCTATATAGGATACTCATAATTTCATGTGTTTATATAGGACATTCATCAATACATGTGTCTATATAAGACATTTATCGTTACATGTGCCTATATATGATATTCATCATTACATGTGTCTATATAGGACATTCATCATTACATGTGTCTATATAGGATATTCATCATTTCATATGTCTATATAGGACATTCATCATTACATGTGTCTATATAGGATATTCATCATTACATGTGCCTATATAGGATATTCATCATTACATCTGTCTATATAGGACATTCATCATTACATGTGTCTTTATAGGACATTCATCATTACATCTGTCTTTATAGGACATTCATCATTACATGTGTCTATATAGGATATTCATCATTACATGTGTCTATATAAGACATTCATCATTACATGTGTCTATATAGGATATTCATCATTACATCTGTCTATATAGGACATTCATCATTACATGTGTCTTTATAGGACATTCATCATTACATCTGTCTTTATAGGACATTCATCATTACATGTGTCTATATAGGATATTCATCATTACATGTGTCTATATAAGACATTCATTATTACATGTGTCTATATAGGATATTCATCATTACATCTGTCTATATAGGACATTCATCATTACATGTGTCTTTATAGGACATTCATCATTACATCTGTCTTTATAGGACATTCATCATTACATGTGTCTATATAGGATATTCATCATTACATGTGTCTATATAAGACATTCATCATTACATGTGTCTATATAGGATATTCATCATTACATGTGTCTATATAGGACACTCATCATTACATGTGTCTATATAGGACATTCATCATTACATGTGTCTATATAGGATACTCAGCATTACATGTGTCTATATAGGACATTCCTAATTACATGTGTCTATATAGGACATTCATTATTACATGTGTCTATATAGGACATAGGACATTCATCATTACATGTGTCTATATAGGATATTCATCATTACATGTGTCTATATAAGACATTCATTGTTACATGTGTCTATATAGGATACTCATCATTACATGTGTCTATATAGAACATTCATCATTACATGTTTCTATATAGGGCATTCATCGTTACATGTGTCTTACATCTATAGATGGTCTTGTAATAAATGTAATCAGAGTATTTAATACATTAATTTTTTTTTAACTTTTTTTTGTTGTCTACATTTAACCACTTGCCTACCAGGCTAATTCAGACACTTCTCATATATACAGTATTTCACAAAAGTGAGTACACCCCTTACATTTTTGTAAATATTTTATTCTACCTTTTCATGTGACAAGACTGAAGAAATTACACTTTGCTACAATGTAAAGTAGTGAGCAGTGAGAGTACAGCTTGTATAACAGTGTAAATTTGCTGTCCCCTGTTACCAGTTTTGAGTGAACCCCCGTTCACATTGTAGCAGATCAAATTGCATGATAAGTAACATCCTATTGCCAGTAATGGCACTGTTGGAGTTAGTGCAACGCCGACTTTGCGGTGCCGCACCGAATTGAAAAAATAGTACATGCACTACTTTTGCCAATTTGGGGTGCAACGTGAATGGACATCTGTCCATTAAGCCTGATGTCTTCAAAGTTGCACTGAGATGCGGCTTTAAAATTGTGCGATTTCAGATGAAGTCGCAAGATTTCAAAGCCGCAGTTGATGTGAACGCAGACTTACAGAGGAGATGTAGTGCTAGAATTGTTGTTCTCGCTCTGATGTTCACAGCGATATCTCACATGTCACCTACATATGTGTGCAAGCGTGGCAGGAGGGGGGTGCTTTAAAAAAAAGTTTAACTCATTTTATTTTATTACATTTTTATTGAATATTTTTTTATCATACATTTTATGTGTTATTATTATTATTTTTATTATTATTTATTTATTCAATTTTTTTTACACTTCCCCTTTAAATTGATTTATTTATTTTATCACTTTTATTGCTATCGCAAGAAATGTAGACATTCCTTGCAATAGCAATACAGCATGACAGGTCCTCTATATGGAGAGATCTGGGGTCTATAAGACCCCAAATCTCTCCTTTACTTTTAAAAGCAAAAGATAAAAACAAAACAAAACATTTTTGTTTAATCTTTTTTCTATAACCCCTCATGGACGGAAAGTCTTTAACTGACAATTGCGCGGTTGTGCGACACTGTACCCAAAAAAAGTTGATGTACTTTTTTCCCACAAATAGAGCTTTCTTTTGGTGGTAGTTGATCACCTGTGCGATTTTTATTTTTTGTGCTATAAACAAAAAAAGAGAGACAATTCTGAAAACAAAACATAATATTTTTCACTTTCTGCTATATAGCATTCCCAATAAAAAAAAAAAAGTGTAAAAATCAAATTTTTTCATAATTTTAGGCTAATTTGTATTCTGCTACATATTTTAGGTAAAAAAAAGAAAAAATTCCCAATAAGTGTATATTGATTGGTTTGTGCAAAAGTTATCGCGTCTTCAAACTAGGTGAAAGCTTTACGTATGTAATTTTTATTTATTTACTTATTTATTTATTTTTTACTAGTAATGGCAGCCATTAGCGATTTTTACCAGGATTGCGATATTGCGGCGGACAGATCGGACACATAACTGACATTTTTGACACTTTTGGGGGCACCAGTGACAATACTACAGTGATCAGTGCTAAAAATATGCACTGTGACTGTGATAATGACACTGGCAGGAAAGGGGTTAACACCTGGGGCGATTAAAGGGTTAAATAAGTCCCTAGGGGTGTGATAGATTTTTGGAAACATTTTTTTTTCTTGCTTGGTGGCGATCAGTGACTTATAGTGGGACTGCGATATTGCGGTGGACAAACTGTACACTAACTGACACTTTTGACACTTTTTAGGGACCAGTGTCACTAGTACAGTGATTAATGCTAAAAATATGCACTGTCAGTGTACTAATGACACTGGCTGGGAAGGAGTTAACATCAGGGGTGATCAAAGGGTTACCTGTATGCCTAGCCAGTACTTGTGTGCTGCGGGAGGTGCCTTTACTAGGGGAAGGCATTGATCCATGTTCCTGTTTTGCAGGTGCACAGGATCCATGCCTTCCCTACTGACAGTACGGTGATCCACCTTGTTTACATAGGCAGATCGCTGTTCTGGCTCTCTGTCCAATGATCGGCGGTTGCCAGCGGACATCATAGTTACATAGTTACATAGTTACATAGTTAGTGAGGCTGAAAAAAGACACAAGTCCATCCAGTTCAACCTATGATGTGTGTGTTTGCTTTTAACCGTACATTGTATACCCCTGTATGTTGTGGTCTTTAAGGTGTCCATCCAATAGTTTTTTGAAACTATCAATGCTCCCCGCTGATACGACTGCTTGCGGAAGAGAATTCCACATCCTTACCGCTCTTACAGTGAAGAACCCCTTACGCACTTTAAGGTTAAACCGCCTTTCCTCTAGTTTTAGTGAGTGGCCACGTGTCTTATTGTATTCACTTTCTCTGAATAGTTTGTTCCTTATGCTCGGGTCGCCAGTACAGTATTTGTACATTGATATCATATCCCCCCTCAAGCGTCTCTTCTCCAGAGAGAATAGGTTCAGTGCTTGTAGTCTTTCCTCATAGCCGATGTCCTCCATTCCCCTAATTATTTTTGTTGCCCTTCTCTGGACTTTCTCCAGTTCCAGCACATCCTTCCTGAGGACCGGTGCCCAGAACTGGACAGCATACTCCAGATGTGGCCGGACCAGAGTCTTGTAGAGTGGAAGAATAATCTCTTTATTTCTGGAGTGAATCCCCTTTTTTATACAACCCAGTATTCTGTTGGCTTTGCTTGCAGCGGCTTGGCATTGCATGCCACTTCCAAGCCTGTTGTCTACCAGTACCCCCAGGTCCCTTTCCATCCTAGACTCACCCAGAGGTTCCCCCCCTAGTGAGTAGCTTGCTTTCTGGTTTCTGGCCCCCAAGTGCATTACTTTACATTTTTCTACATTAAATCTCATCTGCCATGTAGTTGCCCACCCCGTTATTTTGTTCAGGTCTGCTTGCAAGATTTCCACATCCTGCATAGAAGATATTGGCAAGCCTAATTTAGTATCATCTGCAAATACTGAGATTGTACTAGATATCCCCTCCTCTAGATCATTTATGAATAAATTAAACAGGATTGGTCCCAGGACAGAACCCTGGGGGACCCCACTTTCCACACCCGCCCAATCCGAGTACTCCCCATTAATCACCACCCTCTGTACTCTCCCCTGGAGCCAGTTCTCTATCCAGGTACTCACCTTATGGTCCATACCTACCTTCCTTAGTTTGTACAGTAAGCGTTTGTGGGGAACGGTGTCAAAGGCCTTTGCAAAGTCCAGATACACCACATCCACAGGCTTACCTTTATCTAAGTGGCAGCTCACTTCATCGTAGAAGGTTAATAGATTGGTTTGGCATGAACGATTTTTCATGAATCCATGCTGATTACTACTTATAATACCGTTTTCATTACTAAAGTCTTGTATGTGGTCCCTTATCATCCCCTCCAAAATTTTGCAGACTACAGATGTTAGGCTGACCGGCCTATAGTTACCCGGGATATATCTCGGCCCCTTCTTAAATATTGGTACCACGTTGGCTTTTTTCCAATCAGCTGGCACCATACCTGTCTGTAAACTATCCTTAAAGATCAAGAATAATGGTCTGGCAATCACCTGACTGAGCTCATTTAGAACCCTTGGGTGCAAGCCATCCGGTCCCGGGGATTTATTTATGTTAAGTTTCTCTAGTTTAGCTCTAAGTCTATCCTCTGTTAGCCATGGCGGCACTTCCTGAGGTGTATTATTTAGTTCGGCCTTACAAGCGGGGTTCATGTAGCCCCCCGATTCCTTTGTGAAGACTGAAGAAAAGAAATCATTTAACACTTCCGCCTTTTCTCTGTCCTCAGTGGCCATTTTTCCTTTATCATCTTTTATGGGGCCAATGTGTTCTGGCCTTGCTTTCTTACTGTTTATATACTTAAAGAATTTCTTGGGGTTCTTTTTACTCTCCTCCGCTATATGTCTCTCGTGTTCTATTTTAGCCGCCCTGATTTCATCTTTACATTTCTTATTGCACTCTTTGTAATGCTTAAATGCTGCCAATGACCCCTCAGTCTTGTATTTTTTGAAGGCCTTTTCTTTAGCTCTAATATACATTTTTATGTTGGAGTTTAGCCACCCAGGGTTTAGTTTTGCTCTTTTAAATTTATTTCCCAGTGGAATGCACTGGCCCACCCCCTTGTTAAGTATGCTCTTGAAGCACTCCCATTTTTCCTCCGTGTTCTTTGTTCCCAGGGTTCTATCCCATTTGATATTTTCTAGCAGCGAGCGCAGTTTAGGGAAATTGGCTCTTTTGAAATTCAGTGTCCTTATATTACCCTTGTGTTTCCTATTACTGTAATTAATACTGAAACCAATTGACCTATGGTCACTGTTCCCTAAGTTGTCCCGTATTTCTATATCCGTGATCAGGTCTGTATTGTTGGTAATCAGTAGGTCAAGTACCGCATTGTTTCTTGTCGGTGCATTCACCATCTGACCCATGAAATTGTCCTGCAAAACATTTAGGAACTGCCGAGCCTTGGCTGAATGCGCGGTTCCTTCTGCCCAGTCTATATCTGGATAATTAAAGTCCCCCATTATAATGACATTTCCCATCCTTGCTGCCAATCCTATTTGTAACATGAGGTCTGCCTCACCCTCCTCCCTCTGGTTTGGGGGCCTATAGCATACGCCCAATATTACCTTCCCCACCGTGCCTTTCCTTTGAAGCTCTACCCATAGGGATTCTGCCTCGTCCATAGCTCCATTATTAATATCATCCCTCATATTTACCTGTATACTGTTCTTAATATACAAACATACCCCTCCCCCTTTTTTACCTTCTCTATCTCTGCGATAAAGGGAATACCCCTGAATGGTCGCCATCCAGTCATGAGAGCTGTCAAACCAAGTCTCAGTTATCCCCACAAAATCTAAGTCCTCCTCAAACATCAGCAGCTCCAGCTCTCCCATCTTGTTGGCCAGGCTTCTGGCATTGGTATATAAGCCTCGTAATTTTGATGTTTTTAGGCTGCTCTCTTGATTTTTCCCCGTACCCACCCTGGGTATAGGGGCTCCGAACACCCTACCGCTAATGCCCCCATTTCTGCCCTCTGAATCTTGCTTTCCACTGGCTAATTCTACATCTGTACCCTCCCCCCCATTCCCTAGTTTAAAAGCCCCTCTAACTTTTTGGCCATCCTCTCACCCAGTACGGCTGCACCCACCCCATTTAGGTGCAATCCGTCCCTACCAAAGAGCCGGTGACCGACTGAGAAGTCGGCCCAGTTCTCCAGGAACCCGAAACCCTCCTTACTACACCAGCTCCTCAGCCACTCGTTAACTTCCCTAATCTCCCGCTGCCTCTCTGGTGTGGCTCTAGGTACAGGTAGTATTTCGGAAAATACTACCTTGGAGGTCCTAGTCCTCAACTTAGCGCCTAAGTCCCTGAAATCGTTTAGGACTCTCCGTCTTCCTCTGCCTATGTCATTGGTACCCACGTGTACCATGACAGCTGGGTCTTCCCCAGCCCCACCCAATAATCTGTTCACCCGATCCGCGATGTGCCGAACCCGAGCGCCCGGCAAACAACAGACTGTTCGGCGCACACGGTCTATGTCACAGATTACACTGTCTGCCCTTCTAATAATTGAGTCCCCTACCACCAGCACCTGTCTTTCCTTTCCCTTTCTCCCGGCCTCACTGGAGGAGTTCGTCCCCTGGCAGCTAGGGGCGTCACTCTGCTCCAGCAATGCTGGTCCCTGACTGGTTTCCCCAACATCACACAACGGGGCGTATCTATTGGGGTGCTCCAGCCCAGGATCAGCCTCCTTGACTTGTCCCCTTCTACCCCTCCTAACTGTCACCCCTCTGCTCTGCTCTGATGCCTGCACCTCCGATACTCCGCCCACCTCTGTGCAGGCCCCTGTCTGCACCTGATTGGTACAATCCTGGCTCTCCTCCGGTATGGACATTCGTCTCAGTGTTGCCAGCTGCTTCCCTAGATTCAGGACCTGAGCTTCCAGGGAAGCAACGTGCTCACATTTTGCGCATTTGTATTCGCCCTCGATCGCATGACCGAGGAACGCATACATATCACAAGATGTACACCGAGTCGCATCTCCACACCCGCCGGGCATTGTACCTACTAATCTAATCTAATGGGGATTCAGCGATTTAAGTCTATCCTATGTGGCTATTTCCTGGCTTCCTAACGCTACCTTCTCACCCTCTGGTATTCCGCTCCACTCACTTGACACCGGTCAGTCACCCAACACTCACAATCTCACAGCCCGGTCAGACGCACAACGCTGAGTCGCACAGCCCGGTCAGACGCACAACACTAAGTCGCACAGCCCGGTCAGACGCACAACACTAAGTCGCACAGCCCGGTCAGACGCACAACACTAAGTCGCACAGCGCGGTCAGACGCACAACACTGAGTCGCACAGCCCGGTCAGACGCACCACACAGAGTCGCACAGCCCGGTCAGACGCACAACACAGAGTCGCACAGCCCGGTCAGACGCACAACACCGAGTCGCACAGCCCGGTCAGACGCACAACACCGAGTCGCACAGCCCGGTCAGACGCACAACACAGAGTCGCACAGCCCGGTCAGACGCACAACACAGAGTCGCACAGCCCGGTCAGACGCACAACACAGAGTCGCACAGCCCGGTCAGACGCACAACACTGAGTCGCACAGCCCGGTCAGACGCACAACACTGAGTCGCACAGCCCGGTCAGAAGCACAACACTGAGTCGCACAGCCCGGTCAGACGCACAACACTGAGTCGCACAGCCCGGTCAGACGCACAACACTGAGTCGCACAGCCCGGTCAGACGCACAACACTGAGTCGCACAGCCCGGTCAGACGCACAACACTAAGTCGCACAGCCCGGTCAGACGCACAACACTAAGTCGCACAGCGCGGTCAGACGCACAACACTGAGTCGCACAGCCCGGTCAGACGCACCACACAGAGTCGCACAGCCCGGTCAGACGCACAACACAGAGTCGCACAGCCCGGTCAGACGCACAACACCGAGTCGCACAGCCCGGTCAGACGCACAACACCGAGTCGCACAGCCCGGTCAGACGCACAACACAGAGTCGCACAGCCCGGTCAGACGCACAACACAGAGTCGCACAGCCCGGTCAGACGCACAACACAGAGTCGCACAGCCCGGTCAGACGCACAACACTGAGTCGCACAGCCCGGTCAGACGCACAACACTGAGTCGCACAGCCCGGTCAGAAGCACAACACTGAGTCGCACAGCCCGGTCAGACGCACAACACTGAGTCGCACAGCCCGGTCAGACGCACAACACTGAGTCGCACAGCCCGGTCAGACGCACAACACTGAGTCGCACAGCCCGGTCAGACGCACAACGCTCAGTCGCACAGCCCGGTCAGACGCACAACACTGAGTCGCACAGCCCGGACAGACGCACAACACTGAGTCGCACAGCCCGGTCAGACGCACAACACTGAGTCGCACAGCCCGGTCAGACGCACAACACTGAGTCGCACAGCCCGGTCAGACGCACAACACTGAGTCGCACAGCCCGGTCAGACGCACAACACTGAGTCGCACAGCCCGGTCAGACGCACAACACTGAGTCGCACAGCCCGGTCAGACGCACAACACTGAGTCGCACAGCCCGGTCAGACGCACAACACTGAGTCGCACAGCCCGGTCAGACGCACAACACTGAGTCGCACAGCCCGGTCAGACGCACAACGCTCAGTCGCACAGCCCGGTCAGACACACAACGCTCAGTCGCACAGCCCGGTCAGACGCACAACACTCAGTCGCACAGCCCGGTCAGATGCAAAACACTGAGTCGCACAGCCCGGTCAGACGCAAAACACTGAGTCGCACCGCCCGGTCAGACGCACAACACTGAGTCGCACAGCCCGGTCAGACGCACAACGCTCAGTCGCACAGCCCGGTCAGACGCACAACACTCAGTCGCACAGCCCGGTCAGACGCACAACACTCAGTCGCACAGCCCGGTCAGACGCAAAACACTGAGTCGCACAGCCCGGTCAGACGCAAAACACTGAGTCGCACAGCCCGGTCAGACGCAAAACACTGAGTCGCACAGCCCGGTCAGACGCAAAACACTGAGTCGCACAGCCCGGTCAGACGAAAAACACTGAGTCGCACAGCCCGGTCAGACGCAAAACACTGAGTCGCACAGCCCGGTCAGACGCAAAACACTGAGTCGCACAGCCCGGTCAGACGCACAACACTGAGTCGCACAGCCCGGTCAGACGCACAACGCTCAGTCACACCGCCCGGTCAGATGCACAACGCTCAGTCACACCGCCCGGTCAGACGCACAACGCTCAGTCGCACAGCCCGGTCAGACGCAAAACACTCAGGTAGTGATAGGTACTCCCAGACACTCAGGTAGCAACAGGTACTCACAGATACTCAGGTACTCACAGGTACTCAGGTACTCACAGATACTCAGGTACTCACAGATACTCAGGTACTCACAGGTACTCACAGGTACTCAGGTACTCACAGGTACTCACAGATACTCAGGTACTCACAGATACTCACAGATACTCAGGTACTCACAGATACTCAGGTACTCACAGGTACTCACAGATACTCACAGGTACTCACAGGTACTCACAGATACTCAGGTACTCACAGGTACTCACAGATACTCACAGGTACTCACAGGTACTCACAGGTACTCACAGGTACTCACAGATACTCAGGTACTCACAGATACTCAGGTACTCACAGGTACTCACAGGTACTCAGGTACTCACAGGTACTCACAGGTACTCACAGATACTCAGGTACTCACAGGTACTCACAGATACTCAGGTAC
The DNA here is from genome assembly GCF_965119305.1 of Pelophylax lessonae. Classification (NCBI taxonomy): domain Eukaryota; kingdom Metazoa; phylum Chordata; class Amphibia; order Anura; family Ranidae; genus Pelophylax; species Pelophylax lessonae. The sequence continues at coordinate 222,365,744 of NC_138771.1, forward strand.
TCACAGATACTCAGGTACTCACAGATACTCAGGTACTACACTACACCCTCAGTCAGTGTACAATCTCAGTCACCAGTCTTACTTACCTAGTGTATGTCCCTTTAAGTCTGTCTCTAGCAGTTCCTGGCTGTTTTTTTTTTTTCCCTCAGACGTTCAGTCTCCGCTCTGCACCCGCCTCCCTCTGTCACTTCCCGGTCAGCCTTTGCTCGCTAGTCTCCTCTGCTCCCTCTCTGTCTGGGGGGGTCCGCACCACTCGCCGCCCGCCGCAAAAAGGGGGGGGGGGTTTACTGTTCCGCTCGCCACCCGCAACAAGAGAGGGGGGGGGGTTACCGACCCGCTCGCCGCTCGCTTCTGGGGGGGGGGGGTCGGGGTTCGAGCGCCGCTCCCCGCCGCTGCTCTCCTGGGGGGGGGGGGTTACTCACACGCGGTCGGTCACGCACACACTCCACACACACTCCTCTCTCCTGCACGCCCTGACAGCCTCTGATCCCGCGCTCTGCTCCACAGCACCACCTGCTGGCAAGTGGCCGCAGATCAGCTCCCGCTGTGTATAATCACAGCGGGAGCGGGTTGCTGGCTGTGCACAGACTGATCATTTTATTTAACCCTGCCTGTACTAAGTGGTTTGTCTCATTCATGTAAACTGAGACATTCTGCTAGAGAGCTTGTACTGGGTTTAACACTGATTTAAGTCATACATGGATCAGAATTCCCTGCAGAACTGGCTGAATTATGTTCCATGTATGGGCAGGAAGGTTGTACAGAAGTCTACCTACTAATCGACTTCTGTACAACTGCCCCTTCAGGGTTGCCCCGCTCGATCAGCTCTGGAGACAAAGCCTACAATGCTGATCAGTGTACAGTATTCTGAAGTTGGGAAAGTCCCCCTGCTGTCAGAATAGACAGTTGTAATAACTAGTTAAGGCCCCTTTCACATTTGTGCAGCCTAAAAGTTGCGTGATTTTGCTGCAATTTTACTGTAATTTTTTGTCGCGACTTTGCCACGATTTTGACTGGACTTGAAGCAATGCCTATGTCTATGGACCTTAAATGCATCAAAGCCGGACCAAAGTAGTGCAGGGACTACTTTGAAGTCTTTGCAACTTGAAGTCGCACATATATGAATGGTACTCATTGGAACTCATAGAGTACGACTTATCATACTACTTTGCAGTTCCAAGTCGCAGGAAAAGTCGCATAAGTGTGAAAAGGGCCTAAATGAAAAAACAAAAGGTCATCTATGGGCTGCTTTAGTATACTGACCAATGTTTTTCTGCACAGAAGAACATCAGTCACCGCTTAGACACAGAAAACAATTGCCTGGAACTCTGCTGCAACGACCTACAATAAAATGCAGACATGCCGCATTTTATCACAGCTTTCTGAGCTCCCTACTTGCTCACTCGCTGCAGCCGGAATGGGCAGCTGCTGGAAAGTAAACCTCTGCGTTTTTTTGTGCGCCCACTGTCCATTAATGTGTGAACGGACCCTTAGTCAATGGAGAAGCAGTGCTGTCCATGCTGTCCATCGAAAGTGAAGAAATGGGGATAGATTTACTGGTACCAGGGGTGCTTTACCAGTTTTGGTATGTGTGGTTGTTGTATTTTTGCCCATATGTGAGGGCATTTATGTCACTGGGCGTCTGGCTGATGTTTCTGTGCTCAGAGCACACTCACCGCACCTTCCGACCACAGAGACTGAGCCATCAAAAACAGCTCCTGATCCCAACTAACAATTGGGTAGCTGGCTCCCGATCATCAGACCACTGTGACAGCCAATCAAATCTGTCACATGATTAACAATTCTTTCTGCACCTGGGCGTTCAGAACCTTTTCAAAGGGGCGCCAGGACGGGTGGGAAGGGGAATTTGTATCTTTGGGTTTATTCAAACACACACTCCGCCCTGTGCAGTGGCCATTCAGCCAATTTGGCAGAATCAGATTAAATTTGATTAGTGTATAGCCAGTTTAAGGGCTCATTTACACAGAGACTCCGCTGTGTGTAGTCAACTCATAGATAGTAAATAGGAGAGCATCATCTCCACAAACTCACCTGCACAACCAAGTTTGACAGGCATGTAAGGGCGGGTGCATGGACCTGTGTACCTGTCAAATTTGGCTGTGCGGGTGAATCCGTACAGCTGATTCACTCCCATTTACTTTCTATGGGCTGCCTGCACAAAGTTTAGTGGTGATAAAAATTAAACAAACGCCTCTAGCTTCTGCATGGGGATGAGCAGCTGTGTGAATGAGCCCTTCAGCTGGCCATATACCAATCAAATTTAACAGGAATCAGTTGAAAATTGTTCGGTGTGTGGCCCTGTCGGCAACACCTGGATTAACAAAATGGGACTTTTCAAATGACTTTTGTCACAGGAGGTGGCCAGAAATGTTTTTGCCAAACAGCACCTGCATCCAATCAGGATGGCGTAGATAAGGAAATCAAGTACAGTAAAACCTTGGATTGCAAGCATAATTCGTTCCGGAAACATGCTTGTAATCCAAAGCACTCTTATATCAAAGCGAATTTTCCCATAAGAAATAATGGAAACTCAGATGATTCGTTCCACAACCATTTATTCATAAGTCTTTCATTTTATAGTCTATATACAAAGATTGTGATAGGTTGTGTCATCATAAAATGTCCATCCACAAATGGCGCCTCCAGAAGGGGATTAGAAGCAAAATCCAGCAGGGGCTACAGAGTATAAAATAGAAGAGAGGCACCTCTAAGTGTAGCAGTATGGGGACATTTAATGAAGGTACAACATATAGCAACTCACATGGTTGATGATTAAAGAGGCACATCTAAGTATGCAGGCATCCGGGGTAAAGTTGTCCACATAGACCACCTTCTGAACCACTGGCTCTCACCGATGTCAGTCTGCAATTGTGATTTGGAAGACTACCCTGCAGTAGAGTGATCTGAAAGCGAGACTTTGAATCGCTCGTGGAGCGCAGCGTGGAAGGGTGTGATGAAGATGGCAGTGCGGAGGATGGTCTATGTGGACAGCTTTACCCCCGGATGCCTGCATTCTTAGATGTGCCTGTTTTAATCATCAACCATGTGAGTTGCCCAGTTGTGACATGACGCTACTTGTATATCAAGACATCGCTTGTATATCAAGTCAAAATTTATTTAAAAAATGTGCTTGTCTTGCAAAGCGCTCTCAAACCAAGTTACTCTCAAACCAAGGTTTTACTGTATCTCTTGTTCAGTCTGTGTGGAGCACCCTCCTAGGTAGGTGCTAGAGAGAGAGAGAGAGAGTATTGTTTTGAATCCTTTCTACTTACCAGAGGGATTGCCAGGTAAATCTATATTCTTCTCTGCTTACCAGAGAGCAGGATCTGCTAGTAAGGTCTGCTCATGGTGCTCAGGTGTAGCTCAGTTTTTCTGAAGTGTTTCCCACTGGTCCAATAGGGAGGCATATTGGACAGTGGGAGGAAACCTGACAAATGAGTGCATAGGCATTTGATACAGCCCTTGTGATTGGCAAGAGAAAGTTCCTCAGTGCATGCTGGGATACTGTATAAATGCCAGGAGCACATGTGCTCTGGGTCTTTCAGCTGGAGAGCAGAGTCCCAGAAGGAGGGGGCGGCTACCTCCTCCTCTGTAGAAGTTGCCATGCAGCCTCAGGTAGTCAACCTGAGGGCCTAAAGAGCTAGAGAGGAACTGAACATGGAGGTTCTGTAAAGCTGACTGGAAGGGAGACACTGGAAGGATCTGATTCTGCATACAGTGAGTACAGATCTGTGTCAAGGGGCCTGACCTGAGGGGGGCCATCCCTGCAGCTAGAAGAGTCAGTGGACGGGTGTCAGTAAAGGGGATGCTAGAGAGTATCCTGAAGATAACGTAGTTCCCCAATTCTATTGCTGGAGAAAGAGCAAGGAGACTTAACCCTTTCCATACACTTGGCAGTATGGTTTAAAAAGTGTGTCTGCTTCCACAAGCAACCTGGTGAGGCCAAGTGAGAGTTATCCTTATCAACTATATATAGTTACAGTTGGAGTATCCCACTATTCCCTTCTCCTATCCAAGTTCCACAATAAATACTAAAAACCAAGAGGTAGGGGCAGGGACGGTGAAGGCAGTCAGACTCGTATAAGGTTGAGGAATTTGATTATCCTAACGGTTGTGGGGCTTTGGAGACGTTTAACATTTGTTCGACATAGTCTTGTGCGCTGGAAGCACCATGAGCATGTAAGTACTCAATTGTTTGAATAAATAAAGGCAGATTTTTAAACAGTAAAAGCACTAATGGAGCCCTGTCTTTTTTATGTATCGTCACATCTGAATAGGAGATCGGTGTATGTGTGAGCAGAGCGGCCATGAGATCTACATCATATTGATTGAACCCAGGGAGGTTCACAGGCGCATTCTGATCTAGTGGAGTCACATTTCTTGAATTGAGCCTTCACTAAGGAGGGGGGAGCACGATTGAGGTGGCAGATCACTTTATTATTGGAGCACATTATTGATTGAAGCACCAAAATTGGAATAAAGGCGTTGATTCCGTTATTTTGGAATAATCACTGCATACAGGAATATATGAACTGAAGCTTAAATCACACTTATACTGCATGTTTATTACAAATAATTTAAGCTACATTATATTTTATGCACAATTTTATGTTTTATTAAATGTTGTTTATGTTTGCACATCATTGGGAATGTAGCGCGGCACTTATATTGTTTTGGATTGAGTAAGCACATATAATAGTAGTGTGATCAGTGTCAGCAGCTGGTTCCGTAGTTTATTACTACTTCTACTACTAGTAAACTTATATGGTAGCTCGCGAGACTCTCTTTGCATAAGGAAACACTAGAACCCCTGTCAGCTATTTTGTTCTGTCTGGGGGGATTTATTAAAACTGGAGCACACCGAATTTGGTGCAGCTGTGCATAGCAACCAATCAGCTTCTAACTTCAGCTTGTTCTGTAAAGCTTTGACAATAAAACCTAGAAACTGATTGGTTACTACTATGCACAACTTCTCCAGATTTTTGTGTGCTCCTGTTTTAGTAAACCCCCCACATAATAATAATATCAAATATTAATAATATTGTGTTCTAGTTATATATATTTTCCTTCACATCCTGTGTGGTGAAACTTGTCAGCAGGACAAGAAGGTTGGAGAAATCACTCTAAAGAATCCCAACAAGATTTTTAATGCTTCCCCACTCTATCCAAAACTAGAAAAAAATGACTTCATGTGCATTTTAAATGTTAAACCAATAGAATAAAAGGTGGTGACAGAAATAATATTTTGTCCCAACCCATGTCATTATCACTTTTGTTTGACAGCTTGCTCTGCATGTCTAAAAACACATTATATTTTGACAACTGTATGCAGTAACGACAGTATAAAGTATTTGAATTCTTTTTTTTTTTGTGCTTTTATATTTTTCTTCACAATTACATGAAAAACAAGCTGGCTGTCTAGCAAAAAAGACAGTGACAATATTTTTGATGAACCGTTAATACCTATATTTTCATGCTTTTTTTTTTTTTGCTTTCTTTTTTTTTTAAATATTGAAACACTGCTGACAGTTATAGCTTTTACTGGTCACTGTCACTTTCACTGCTAGACAGAGCGGTCTGTACAGAAAATAAATTAATTCAGAAAGAACACATATGCCAAATACCATAATTAACCTCTCTATCTAGCTACAGTATATAGATGTCATAATACAATATTTTTCCTGATAAGGATACTTTACTATGTTTTAGTGATTTTCTTACACACCTAGTTAGAGCCTGTGTGCGTCACATGCTGGAAACTGGTATAACAACTCATTTGACATGAGACAGGAATGACAGTAGAAAGGACTTTACTTTGTTTTTTGTTTTTTTGCCAATAGTCAGATTGTTTACATCCATCTCAGTTGGAAAAAAAGGATATAAGAGTGTAGCTATTCTAATAACCAGATTTTCTCTTGTAAAATTCCTTTTTTTCTGTTGGACCAATTTTTATATTATTCACAAACATGCTAAAATGCACAGAAAATTACTTGAAATTCCCCAAAATATGATATATTTTCTGAAAGAACTATAAAATCAAAAAGGTAGTTACACATTCTTATGTCACACAGTCTTTGCTGTTAACAGTTTATTAAATCTAAATTTCCAGTAAAGAATACAATAAATTTAATTTTAGCACACAAAAACACAATGTAATCCACATTGTTTGTAAAATATAATATAAAATACTATGCTGAGTAAATAGATAGCAAATATGTCCAATTTCAAAATTGTGTGGACATTTGGAATGTCGACAAACTAAGACACGGAAAATTGTGCACTTTCAAAACCTTTTTTAGATTATCAGGATCAAGTTAATCATAAATTATGGCTTTTAACTGTCCTTCTCACTCTGATGTGCATGGCAATACAACACCATTATTTTGATTAGATCATTAAAAAACCTATTTATTATGTACTTTTCTAATGAAAGTATTTAAGAATAATTACTGCACTATCTTTTATTGCAAAAAATAACACACATTATATTGTTTATTACCATTTTCATAGTTTTTTCCATGAAAAAATTAAACCATCATAATACTTCATCTGCAAAAATAAACAGAAAATTGTTTCAATATTTACTGTAATTTTTCTTTCCTGGTGCCTATCCATGGCAGTATATGGGTGATAGAGCCCCACCCATATTCTCTACTACATGACTTGTAAATATCTACCAAAGTGAGAGTATAGACCCCCCCTAGACATTCTTATAAACTGATTCAGACAAAAAAGGGAAAGGGGGGGGGGTGAGATATGGTGTCATGCATTAGTACCAGTAAAATAAAAATCAGTAAGCACTGAAACAATTTTCAGTTTTCCCAGAGCTTAGAGGAGTCTTTGATTTTCTGGAGTAGTGAACAGACCAGTCTGATGTTGGCCTCACAGATGAGTTCTCTGATTATAACATGGGGTTGAAGGGAGTCCTCATGGTCGGGAAACATTCTGGACAGTTATTTGTCTCTATATTGTGAGCTGGCAGAAATTTCTCTCTGCTTGTGCCAAAATGGGTTCTACTTTTTTCAATACTTTTTTCAAGAGGACGTAGTTCCCACTTGCTTTTTGATATAGGAGACTGCTGACCTGTTGCCCGCCTAGAGCCATACTGATTTCCCCTTAATCTTCCAGCATCTCTAACATAACCCACTTGGGGAAGTGGGAGAAGGGTGGGAGAAGGCATGGGTTTGAGACTGAATTAGCATGTCTGTCGTAAACTCTACCAAGACTCTAGTACTCGTTGTTTGAAAAGTGGAGCTATTCAAATTTTTAATTTTGCAGCACTGTATCTGGAGAGGTCCCCTAGATGCACACTGATTTATCTGGCAGCGAGGTGGCACCACAGGTCAAGAAAGTATTGCCCCTTGGTCATTGAGGGCATAGGGGGTGAGGAGGAGTGCTGAAACTTGTGGGACCTCTATCGGGAACAAGAATGGTGTTTCTCACAGGACCTGCTGTAACGGATCAACTGGCCCCCGGACTGGGTACCTCCAAGCACTCCACCAGACACCATAACCACTGTAGACCCCACAAACTGCCGCAGCTTGGTTGGGGTCTCGCTGTCTCCTACCCACCCTGGACCTACGACAAGACTCCAGGCTCCAGTGGGTGAACTTTTTTTTTCCCAGAGAGTGAAGCAGGAACAGGAACAAGCTCTTACAAGAGCTTAGCAATTATTCAAGGGAGTATGAAGAGCATAGCAATCCCTTGTAGCAGATTCCCCCAATAAGAGACAGGACTCTAGATTGAGGGTGAAGTAGAACTCTAGGTTTAATGGTACAGCTGCTCTTTTATACAGTTTTCCCCAATAAGGTTACTGCCCAGGTGGACCTTGTGGGGAACAAGACATGAAATTCAAAATCCAATAAAAACAGAGTTTTACACTCAGTCACTCCCATACAATGTACACAACCCCCCCCCCCCCCTCTGCCTGATTTCAGAATTAGCCTGGACTAATTATCTAGCCATCTGGACAGAACAATGTGAGGTCATTAACATTTAACAATGGGACAGGCAGACTTAACACAATACACATCCCATCTCAATAGATAGACAATAGGACAAGACTGCCAATGGCAGTCTGTCCATCTCCTACATTGAAGTACATGGAATACACATTATCTCAATACACAGACAATAGGGAAAGCCTGTCTCTGACACTGAAGGACATCGAACAGAAGCCAATGTGATTAGCTCTTTCAATGAACATGTTCAGAATCAAACGGTAATAGTCCTCACATATTTCTCGAGATACATGGCTGACAAATATTACTGTCCCACTTGAAGCAATTCAAACCATTAAGTATCTGTCTTTCACTCCCAGTGACGGTGAGTACCGTCACACCTGCACAGCTACATAATGATGTCAAAGACCAGAAGGAAGCGTAAGGAGAAAGTTAACACCCTGGTGTGTGCATGTGTGCATGCAAAGAAATAAGTTGACACATACAGCAAAGGTAAGCGGAAATGTAAAAGGCAAAACAATTCAGGAAGGAAAGGAACAACATATAGTAGAAACCACATCTTCTTACCACCATTTCCATTAGCAAATTGGCCACACACAAAAATAAGAAGCCAGACAGTAAAATGCCCTGTTAGTACATGATAGCAGCCCAGAAAGTCACAACAGAAGGGGCCCCCAGCCTTATAGGCACATTAAGCAGACAAAGGGGAGGATAGCCTGGAAGACACTGAACCCAAGTGGACACTGTATAACTATGGATGTGAGGGACATGTGTACCCTGGTCTGCGGGTAAGATGTATTTCAAGATTTTTCTGTTTGCTTGCCTTAAAGCTGAATAAAAGCACATTTCACTTTTAGGCTCCATGTACACGGGACGTTAGAAAAAACGTGCTGCAAAGCTAGTTCTGACGCCGGGAAAAAGCAGCTGTTAAATGTGCTTTCAGTAGCCTTTTCCATTGGCGTTATTGCACGTTTGGCCACGTTGCTTTTAGCAGTGTTTTTTCTGCCTCCATTCAAAATCAATAGTTCCCTATGGGAGCCTATTGATTTGAATGGAAGTCACACGCAAGTCGGATCATCCTGACCATTCACATAGGGAGGGGGTCCGGGATCTGGGGGGCCACCCTTGTTAAAGGGGGCTTCCAGATACCGAGAAGCCCCCTGCCCGCAGACCCCCACAACCACCGGCCAGGGTTGTGGGGATGAGGCCCTTGTCCCCATCAACATGGGGGCAAGGTGCTTTGAGGTGGGGGGTGCAGAGCTGCCCCTGCCACAAAGCACCAACACCCCCCATGTTGAGGGCATGTGGCCTGGTATGGTCCAGGGGGGTGGGGCTGCTTGCTCGTCCCCTCCCCCTTCCTGTCCTACCGGGCTGCATTAGTTTTTTCGGCTTGGGGCTACCCTCAAATTCCATACCAGATCCGAAGGGCCTGGTTTGAAACCTGGGGGGGACCTCCACGCAGTTTTTTTCCCATTTTTGGCGTGGAGTTCCCCCTTAAGATTCTCACAGTGCAAGTCGCACCGCAAGTCGGATCATCCTGATCCGACTTGCGGTGCGACTTCCATTCAAATCAATAGGCTCCCATAGGGAACCATTGATTTTGAATGTAAGAAAAAAAAACGTATAACGTGGCTGAACGTACTTCATCACGTTCGGTCGCGTTCGGTCCCGTTTTTGCGTTTGAAACACACATTCGAACGCAAATAATTGCGTTCCAAAAAACGTCCCTGAACTCAACTGCCTGCAAATTACTGTAAACGACTCTGTGTACATGGACAGATAAGATAACATGCAGGTGGGTTCAGGGGCTTCTGAAAAAAATGCCCAACTGCTCCTAAACGGCCATTTACAATGTCCCGTGTACATGGAGCCTTACTGGACTGTCTCTGAGCCAGCTTTTTACCCCTCTGATCCCTTACAATTGGTGGAGAAATGCATTGGGCAGTTTGAGGGGTGTAGACCAATCCCATGTCCTAGATTAAAGCTGCACAGGCTGTGAAGTCTTCTGAACAAGTTATGGAGGACCTGGTTAAACAGCTGATACTGGCTAAAACACAGGCACAGGCTCACTATGAGGAAGTCCTGACGCAGGCCCAGGCCCATCAGGAGCAGGTCCTGGGGCAGACAGTCACTGTGCAACAAAAAACAAAATGCTCACTGGTTGAACAAGTAGCGAGATTGCAAAAGGCGGTGACCCAGCAGGCAGAAATTATGAAAAGTGACCCCGCTGCAAAGAGTAACCCACGGAAGGCAGTGGAGCAAAACCTGCAAAAATTGACAGCCACAGATAATGTTGAATCATACCTGGCAATGTTTGAGCAGATCGCAACAAGGGAAGGTCTTCCTGAGAAAGACTGGGAAGATGTTCTGGCTCCTTTCCTGACTGTATATCCCCAACAGGCATACTGTGACTTGGCCCCAGAATCATCACGGGACTATAAGCTGCTGAAAGCAGAAATCCTAGCAAGGCTGGGAGTGAATGTCGCTTTAAGGGCAAGCCGAGTTCATGACTGGCGCTTTGACAGGGCTAAGCCTGCCCATACTCAGCTATACCACCTGATGCACTTGTTCCAGGAATATCTGAAACCTGAGGAGAAGACACCCACTCAGATTGTGGAATGAGTCGCACTGGACCGTTTCCTGCATGGGCTGCCTAGGGAGCTCCACCGATGGGTGGCTCAGTCTGAGCCTCAATCCCTGGATGAGATGGCTGCCGTTGTTGAGCACTACAGCTGGGCAGAAAGTTTACATGGGATTCCCTCTATCAACAGAGAGCTAAGCCAAACCAAGGAAGTGTGTTCCTTCCCTGGCATTGTGGGGTATTACAGGAGATTTGTTCCCAACTTTGGCAGCCTAGCAGTGCCTCTAACAGATCTCACAAAAGGAAGGAATTTGACTGTTATTCTGTGGAATGCTGAAGCAGATGCAGCGTTCTGCCGTTTGAAGCAAGCTTTGTGCCAGGAACCAGTGCTAGTAGCCCCAGACTTCCAAAAAGAGTTCCTGGTACAAACGGATGCCTCAAAGTTTGATCTGGGTGCAGTTCTGTCCCAGATGGTTGGGGGAGATGAGCACCCCGTTGTGTACTTGAGCCGAAAGTTCTCACTGACTGAGAATAATTATTCCATGGTGGAAAGGGAGTGTCTGACAATAAAATAGGCTCTGGAGACACTCCACTACTACCTGTTGGGCCAACCCTTAAGGCTAGTGTCAGACCATGCGCCCCTTATATGGATGGCCCAAAATAAAGATAAGAGCTCCAGAATCACCTGGTGGTTCCTCGCCCTACAGGACTTCAACTTTGTAGTGGTACATACACCAGGGACGGTAAATCAGAATGCAGATGCCCTTTTTTGGATCTATTGCCATTTTGCGCATGGTGTCCAGAACCCTGGCCTGGAACGGGGTGGGGGGTGATATGTAGAGGGTCAGCCTGGGATAGGGTTAAGAGAGGGTTAATTGAAGAGGGCAGGTACTTTCCTTTCAGACCTGCCTATTAATCGGTTGGTCTGAAGGTGTCAGTGGAGCTGTTTGATGAGTGAGAGAGAGAAAGAGAGAGAGAGAGAGAGACATCAGTGTGCTGTGTGGAAGGCTCCACTTGTGGACTGTGACCTGCTGGGTGAGATAAAACCTTTATAAAGGTCTGTAGCTCTGGTTGGAGTTTTGAAGTATTGCCTATAAGCCTGTTTGCTGCTGAGGCTGTGCTTTACTCCTGTGTGGGACTGTATTTCAAGACAAGCCTGTCATTTTTTTCTGTTTGTTTCCCTAGACCTGAATAAAAGCACATTTTACTTTTACTGGACTGTCTCTGAGCCGGCTATTCACCCCTCTGATCTCTTACAATATATATATATATGTATATTTCTCAAAGTTGGCATACCCTGGCAGAAATCGTAAAATGTTGGCATTGATATTGAAAATATGACTGATCATGGCAAAAAACTGTCTTTTATATAAAGATAGTAATCATATGAAGCAATTTATTATCACATAGTTGTTTGGCTCCTTTTGAAATCATAATGATGGCCTCCAGTTCCAGCACCGCATGGATGAGACGTGAGCACCCTCAGCTGCTGCTGAATCCCTGTGTCAGAAAGGGCATGCCAGTAGAGAACATGGTTCTTCTAGGCAGACTTTTGTGCCTCTTCACAGGCTAATTCATGCAGGTATGTGGCTAAAACGTATGTGCATGTGCGACAGAATACACGTGCACATCAGCGTGCTCACATGCACAGCTGACAGATGTTGGTGCCAAATGGGCTATTTAAATGGTGTCAGTGCTGCTTTGTCTTTCAGCCTTCCCTGTATCCTGTGACCCTGTGATTCTGTATCCTGATCCACGTTGCTGATACGTTTACATACCCTGGAATGTTTGGCCTTGGCACAGATACACAAGGTTCATTTCCCACATCTGTGGCTCTTTAAATTGCAATTTTGGCTGTGGCAGTGTATAAATGGGGGTTTAGTTGCACACATTTGCAAATACATGCGTAAGCCACAGGGCACCCCATTTTCTGTGGACCTAAACTCTAATTTCTCTGAGGCTCCAACAATGGAAGCACATGCATTTAGATGGACAGGTGTAGGGCAGATAAACCTGGAGGGAGCCCACCGCTCATTAAAAGCACAGGGGCACACTGAACACCCAGCCCAAAGCACTATGGCAGCAAAGGTGTCAGTGCGTTGCCTGGACAATATAATTCCTAGTACAAAAATGTGGTTACTGCCCCCACTGTAACTGGTCACTTCGGCAAGGAGCATTGGAAAGGCAACGCATATAGAAAAAATATAGAAATTTCCAGAGCCCTGGCAAGGTACCCAATTTAGTCAGTCAATAAAATATAGGCCAATTTCTTTAATAAGTTGTGATCTCAATTACTATATAAAATGTATGCTACTAGACTAAACAGCTTTATTGCTCAATATATAATATTTTCTATCCTTCCTACATACCCTATATAATAATCCCTTCAGTCTAAATACAATTGAAGGGGTATAAATCTGAGCCTGTCACTATTGCATTGGATACTAGACATGGGTGTATCCTTCCCCCCTTCTTATTTGGTCTTGCCATTGAAATTCTGGCAAATGGCACAAATGTGCTCTGTTTGCAGATGATTTACTTCCTTTTTTCACTTCTCCACACACCACCTTGCCAACTTTAATCTGCTCAGTCAGTTTGAGGAAGGTATCATGCCTTGCAGTAAATTGGAAAAAGTCAAAGCATCTTAAAAAAAAAAAAAATGGGAAAAGTCAGAAGCCCTTAATATCAATTTGGATAATGGTGTCATGGGAAGTATTAAATGGCAATATGATCTGCTTGGCAATTAGCCTCAATACCCTATCTGGGGATCAGACTAAACTCTAATATAGCAACATTTTACAAGACAAGTTATTCAAACTTATTTGAAAGGCTGATGAGGGAAGTGGAGAGGGGGTCATCCAATTTATTATCTTGGATGGGGAGGATTGCCTCCATTAAAATGGTGGCACTTCCAAAAATGTACTTCTTTTAGAACTTTACCTGTTTCTATCCTGGTTAATGAGCATAATACGTTCCAAACTCAGAAGAAGAAATTTATTTGGGACCCTAGGGGCACCAGGTTGGTACATTAAACTTTCTATACACCAATAGAATTGGGAGGGTTCAGAGTTTTAGAACTTAGGAAATATTAAAGAGCAGCTCAACCAACCCAATTGAGCCAAATTGAATACAATATTATAGACCAGAATGGGTGGACTTAGAAGAACAGGCCTGGGCTTCTCTACCGATAGATATTATAATATGAGTCACCTCCAAACAGCTTTTTGCCCTACACTATCTTATTCCCTTATCTTATCTTATTATTCCTATCTTATTTATGGGACTCCTCCTGTAAGATGATTCCTCTTCACACATGCCTGTGGCACTGGTTTTCATTAACTTATCACTGCTACCTGGCCTACATCCTCATTAATTTTTAACGATTGCCTGATAAAGGATTGTATCGATTAGGGCACTCTCTTACGATCATGATATTTATTCACTTTCTCAATTCACTCAACAGCATGAGATGCAGCACACTGAACCATTTAGATTGCAACAAATTTTACACTTCTTGCACTCCATAGTTTTTCAGAAAAAAAAAAACTAGCGACATCATACTGAGAATGATCTTTGACAATAAAAATCTTGGCGATACAGGTCAGAGGGGCTGCATCTCAATGCTTTTTAAACAATCTGTTGCTACAACATGCAAGTTAGCATACAGTATGTTAGCATAGGAAAATGACCTAGAAGTGGAAATCGATGAGGAAGACTGGAGAGAATAGACTTCTAGAATTTATAAAGGATTTATAAAGGTTGCTCTAATCGAGGCCAGTTATACAGTTCTTTCTCAATGGTATTTAGTACCCATAAGCCTATTAGAAATGTTTCCTGGCTTACAGTGGCGGCTGGTGCTCCAAATTTTTTTTTTTTGGGGGGGGGGGGGGGTGCAAACAGAAAAAATCTAATCGTCATTGCTTTGCGGCAAAAAACGCGGCAAAAAATTGCATGACTTTGAGGTCACAACAGTGTGAAAGGGGCCTTCAGTAATCAAAGTATAATGTGTCCCCTTTCAATGCAGAGCTAGAGCAGTTGCCCTGCCCCCATCAATGCAGAGACCAGCGTGCATGCGTGCCCCCTTCAAAGCAGTGTGCCCCCCCCCCCTGAGGCATCACTTCACTTACCTTCTGGGCTGGTTCTCTGTCACGACAACTGGACCGACTCACACTGGTGCCGTGCCTGGCGTGCTGCTGCTGCTGCTGATGGGACTACTGAGTCAAGACGACCTCTTCTTCCAGTTCCTCCTCGATCACGCGCCTGCCCGCTGCTCCTCCTTTCTGGTCTGATGGCGGGCGGGAAGGTGATGACGTGACGCCAGGACGGTGAGTGACTGACGCACACACCGCCCCCGCGCATCACGTCACCAGGGATGTCCTCCTGTATGATTGGTCCAGGCTGGAGTCTGGAACAATCACAGCCAGGACAGCACTAAAGTAGGGAGTGTCGGGGCGCATTGCTCTGCGCCCCGATGACCCCCAGAAGGCCGCCAATTGGCGCCTCTGCCTGGCGCACGTGGGGTGCAAAACCCCACCCCCCATAGACCGTAGTAGGTTCGGCGCCCCTAGTGGGCTGCAAATGTTATTTTTTTTCTCTTTGGCACAGATTGGGGGCGGCGCCCCTGCGCCCCCTATGAACCGGCCGCCACTGCTGGCTTATCATCCTCTTGCTTTTGTGGATGCGGTTAGATGGGAACAATGTACTGAAAGATACTTTATCAAAGTTTCAGAAGGTCTAGAATCCCTGGATACTTTATACCCAATCTTCTTTTTGATAGTAGATTTAGTGGCAGTAGAGGTGAATGCCTGGATGGGTTACATATAGTTACATAGTTACATAGTAGTTGAGGTTGAATAAAAACAATAGTCCATCCAGTTTTACTATCTTCCCTTCCCTTTCTCTTTTAATTTCTCCTTTTTTCTCTTTTTATATAGGCTTCCTGCACTATGGAGCCAAGTGTATTGCACCCAGTTACAGCAATATCTTAAAAGCCTGTATGATTTGTCGCAATTGTGCTGATAATACTATTTTGGCTCATATTCTGGATATTCTGATTCTGGTTTAATCTAATTCTGATTTAATTCTGTCCCAAATCAGTTGCGGAATATGCTTCTG
The DNA here is from genome assembly GCF_965119305.1 of Pelophylax lessonae. Lineage (NCBI taxonomy): Eukaryota > Metazoa > Chordata > Amphibia > Anura > Ranidae > Pelophylax > Pelophylax lessonae. The sequence goes on from NC_138771.1 coordinate 222,381,422, forward strand.
TTTTTTTTTTTTTTACGGTGTGGTATTGAAACAGAAAAGTAAAGAAATGCAGCCAACACATTTAAGGATTTGTAAATTGCAATATTCCAATTTTATTCTAAGGTTTAATACTGCTTTATGGTTAAAGTGGAGGAAGAGGTTATAAAACATTTAACATCTGGATGTGAGGAGGAATCAGATTTAAAAATATATATAATGAGAGGAGATGATGACCATTTTAAGTGCTAAAAGTTATTAGTGTTTCTTTGGGTGGTGATAGAGCTGGTTGGTGTCCATGACATATATGATACACTGGAATGGGAATAATGGGCATGAAGCATTAGTTTCCACTTCTAGTAATACTTCTATTTACTTTAATGTTTTTGAGTCAGGCAGTGGTAATTATGATGCAGTATTAGGCAGAATTTAGGGAATTGCTACAAACTATTAGAAGTAGATACTGTACATGTGAGTGAGGATGGTTGTTAAAGAAAAGAGGTGACCTTTGACAATTTATTACCAAAAGGACAAAATAATCAAGCAGTTGATAAGGGGCTATGTTTTCAAAAGAGGGCAGCTTAGCTGTTAATGTTACCTTTTTTCTGCCAGAAAACTTAAGTGGTGGCATTTTGAAAGCTTTTCAAGTGTGTCAACATTTCTCATATTTCTGGAAAACTTTGTTGTGTGTGATGTACTGTATGTAAGCAGATGCTTACCATGACCACCCAGTGCTACATTTGGTTCTCATGTAGAGATAATACATACATAATGAAGAAATCTCACACTATCCTATCAGAGGAGCACATGAACCAACAACAAAGTCAAATTATCTACAGTATATTTCCAGTTGTCAACTTCACTTTATGCAGATCTTATTTCCATCATCACTTGTCCTTTTTTGGATATGACTTATCTTTCACCTGCTGTAGAAATGATGGTGAAAGAGGGACCGGAGGTATAAAAAAAGTTAGAACACCGCAGCTCATCTACTACTCACAGTCAGCATGCAATGTTACAAGGTTATCCTTCTACAGTTTCTCCCCCTCTATGCATTTTCTAGTCACACATTCATAGTCATACAAGTTGTTACACCAAATCTGCACTTCCAGATATATAAACGTGGACTTTCCCTAATTGTTTTGTATGTGTATACTTTATTTGCAGACTTAAGGCCCGTACACACATACCGATTGTCGGCCGTAAATATTCGGCCAACGTCCGATCAGCCGATTGTCGGCTTGTTACTATGATGCTTCCGACAACCGACTGCGACTTTTCGGCCGAACAGAATCTGGTGTGCAGGCTATAAAATTTTTGTTGGCCAACAAAGAACGGCTGATTGTTCGTCAGTCAGTACAGATTTCGGCCGACAAAAAGCAGATGAGCAAGACTGGGCATGCGGAAAGTTAACCATCACATGACATCACTTCTGCAGTCGGTTGTTGTTGGCCGACAAAATTCGTGTGCAGTCTTTAGCACTTTTCAACCTACACGACAGCACCGGACAAAAGACGGCCAACCGGTCGGCCTACAATCGGTGCGTGTGTACGGGGCTTTAGTTACCACTGAATCTGTCTTATGTGTCTATGAAAGTTTTGGTGTCAGACATTGTTAGAAGCACAAGAACTTATAATACTGTTAATACATTGTTGTGTATAGCCCCTGTATTGCACAGTACTTAAAATGTTTAGCTCATTAGCATTATATTTTAAATACATTTGTTAATAAAATTATATTTGTCTATACCCTGATTAAAAAATTTAGATTTTAAATTTGATAAAAAAAAAGTTTGAGCTTTATAATTCTAACCTTCTTTCTCTTAATTTGTAGCATTGCATAAGAAATATTTTTGAACTGCAGTTAGCTGCATAAAACATTACTGCTTGAATAACCAATTGCATAGCAATGAGGCTATTCAGCATTAGCCTGTGACAGGCTAAACATGCTTCTCTTTTTCTACTTGGTTCAGTACCATGACAACAGATGGAATTCTTGGTTTTAAAAAGACTGGTAGAAGCATGGTAGAAAGAGCATTTTTAGTACAAATAGTAAAAAAAGGAGATATGCAACTGAGTCTGACTAGAATGTGACAAGTTAAAGTCCCAAGTGTCACTTTTAACATAATTGAATGAGTTGTGTATTTTTTATATACTTAGCTCGAAGTTTGTTCTTGTTCATTCATATTTTGTTTTAATAATGAATGAGTTTTGCTCATTTAAAAATAAATAATAATAATAATAGTCAGTGCTGTCTTGTCATATTTGTTTTCATAGTACATTGTGTTCCACTGTAGTGCTGAAATGTAGAGTACACTGCCAACACTCATGCATCCTGTCCTTTATGCCTAACCTGCAACATCACCCTAAACCTTATGTGGGATTGATTAGCTCTGTGGCGGGCGTGGATGACCCCTTGGGGGGATTCGTTACACAGGGAGATAGCCGAGAAGTGGTTGCAAACAACAGTATTGTTTATTCATGCAATTTTTCTTCACCAGACTGCAAGCTTCAAAAACAGCAAAATAAAATAAAACACAAAATAAAATAAATCCTTGCCACTGTGGGCGGCTACATTCTCACATACAGGAACCTACCTACGGAGTCTGTCTCCAACCTACTGTTGGGCAAACTTTGCTGATCCTACAGCAGACACTCAATAGTCCATGTGTTTTCTTCACACAACAAATGTCCATTGAACATGTCCCTTTTCCTCTTCACATAGAACATGTCCCTTTGCTTGTCTCTTCACATAGCAAACAGTTCATTTATTTCTTCCACATAGAAATAGTTCATTTTCTCACCTTGAGAAGTCTTCAATCTTGATTAATTTCCCCTTCACACAGGAAATGTCCATTGGTTTCTTTTCATAGAGAAACGAACCAAGACCTCACCTTGAGTAGCTTTCACACTTTTTACCCTCCTCAGCGCACATCGCTCCAGGAGGTCTTCCCCTCCTATGCTCACACAGCTTCAGGGGGCACCCATCTGATTGTCCTCCGCTACCCACATGGCGTCAGGAGGCAGCAATCCTTCTCCCAGGCTCTCACAGCGTCGGGAGGCACACATCTGACTGTCCTCCTCTCCCCAGCCCACACGGCGTCAGGAGGCAGCAATCCTTAGACTTCCTTTGGACAAATTATAGAGGCCTTAACTCATTTTGAACAGCTGAACTTCTTTACACCTTCCTGCTGCCTTTGCAGCCGACACCCTATAGTAATTGGTGAATTTTCTAAACCAGGTGGAAATGTATCTCCTGTCTGTGACTACATCCACAGATTTACCTGACTTCCTGTCACACTTAACTCAACCAATTTTAGGCCAAAAATAAAAATTAAATGCCTAACCTACTCCATAATCCTACAAGAATTACTAAATGTTTTTACCAACCTTATAAGTGCCATAACAGTCACATGATAAGACATATCTGCACTAAAATATTGGTGCCAAATATAAATGATCTGCATCATTGCATTCTTCAACATCAGTGGAGCTGGAACTGTTAGTACATGAATAAATACTTAAAATGTAGGAACTCTTAAACTGAAAATTGATATACAAATCTTTTTTCCATTCAAATGGATTGTGGTCAATGCATACTGTAAAAGGAGTTGCTGCCCAGGTGCACTGCAACAAAGTGACATAATCATCTTCACATAACCATTATAATATAATCTTGCATCAAAATCATTACCAATAATCTGCCTTATGAAGGGAGCTTCAGAATCTTAAAAGTTTGCAGTGATTTCCACTATTGTAAAGAGAAAAAAACATTCCCCTCTGGGTGATCTATGTACATTGTAAGGATTTTAACAAACTTTGTTGCAGATTCCTACCTTTTGTTATTCTGAAGAAATCCCTGTGTGTTTGTCTATGTTCATGTGGGAAAGTGAATCTAATGGGAGTGGTGTCATACTTATCAATCAGCTGCTGAACCTGCAGGGCACTATTAAGGAAAGCTGCTGGGCCTGCATCCCTTTAGATGTGATTTCCTATTGGGAGTATCTCACAAAAAATTAGTTTTTTTGTGCAGAGGATGCCTGATATCTGACTTGTATTTTAGTGCTGACTTGTGGGAAAATCAGTGAGCCAATTACACAAGCAGTAAATTATGTTTTTGTATACGGAACACCCCAAGGTAGCCATATTGCATGGCATTTTGTGGAAAATTACAGAATTGCAGAATAAAAAGGAAATGTCATTTTTAACAACATTTAATTACAATATGACTTGTGTCACAATTGTGTACACTATATACATTTTTCTTTATTTGCTGTTTTTTCTCCACAAAAGTGGAGTTGCCCTTTAACTATTAAAATGTCAAATTAAATATCTTAAATATATCCAATCAATATGGGATCACAGTTCTTCATGGCAAACATCTATAATTAGCTTATAAAAGTTTGATGGCCATGTAAGAAAGGGTTACTTTCCTCTTGGGTTTCCCCAACCCACATGGCATGCAAATTTTGCCTCTAGTCTATATATGGGAAGGGGGGAGCTACTTGGGAGTCCATAAGTACCAGGAAAAGCCCAGGAGAACTAAAGACCTTTGGAGCATGGACGCATTTATGGCTTGTTAGTGATATGGAGTACCTCAGCACCCCCTCTTGGCATCTGTCCATGAGATTAATTGTAAAGTGAGTTTTCATCTTAAATCTGGACTGTTCATCTGTGAGAATGTATAAAAACAAAAACAAAAAACTTTGATTCAGCTGATTCTGGTAAATCCTGGCATGACTTTGCCAGTAGCCTGTTGCTTTGAATATTGTTCAGTAAAGAGTTGTCCCTGCCTCTGTGAATCGCATGCAATAGAAAGTGACATGTGAAGTGGGTGTACCTGCTAAAAAGCTGCAGGCAGTTGGACAACAGCAATGAGTCTTAAAATATGCTGAGATAAAGTGGATATAGTCAAACCGAGGTGCTCAGCCAATACATATGGAATCCCCTAATTATCAGTGAAGAATAGGAGTGGTGGTAGTCAGTTATGGTGGGTCACTTGCAGGCTGACCATCTTGGTTCCCTTGGTGCATTGGCTTTATTGGCTTTATTGCCGGGCACCTGTGTGGCTTGAGCCTTATGTGTGAGTCGTTATCTGGGCCTGTAAACCACCCAACAACAGAGGCCTTTTATGCAAAGGGCCTGAGAAGTGGAATTGTGAAGTGACTGCACAGTGGAACTGGCATTAGGATTCAACCCGCTATCCCTAAAAAGCTGTGGAGAATTGAGGTCCTTTTTAGGTCCAGGAACTGGCTTAATAACCTGGATGTTAGGTTCTTCAACAGGCAGAATAATGAAAGCTAAAGCTTACTGTTGGTCACTGTTCACCATTAGTGCATTAAGGAGAGTAGGGCACCTTGACCAAATTAATCATGACCAGCTGGATCCCCACAAATCAAGATTTTAATTTTGACCAAAGCTGTAAGAATTTGTGAATGTACCATACATATACATTGCTATGTTTCATTTAGAGTAATGATTATGCCACTTTATTTTTACTGAAATTTTAAGACTGTATAAGCAGAGATCTTGAACAACTATGAGACCTGACCAGCTTTGAAACTATTACACTACACTAGGTATGATGCATAATATTGCTTTAGACACAAAGTGATGTTTAATTCAAGGCATACACAGGGATGTTCAGCAACCAGGAGGTGTTTTGTACTCACAATCAAATTGAACTAGCGATGGTTGAATTGCTATCCAAAACCAGGTAGTATTCAACCATTACAAGAGGGCACGCAATATATTCCTTGTCTATCTATCTATCTATCTATCTATCTATCTATCTATCTATCTATCTATCTATCTATCTATCTATCTATCTATCTATCTATCTATCTATCTATCTATCTATCTATCTATCTATCTATCTATCTATCTATCTATCTATCTATCTATCTATCTATCTCTCTCTCTCTCTCTCTCTCTCTCTCTCTCTCTCTCTCTCTCTATATATATATATATATATATATATATATATATGAAAATATGAGTAAGTATAGGCGAACAAACAGATTAGGCAACAGTGCAAACTGAGTCTAGTTTGCAGTCCCACACAAATTCACCGTGCTATCATCATCAGTAATTACCATCATCAAGCTGTTTTCCTCCCCCACCTCCTCCATAGAACAGATAGCTTTGCAGCCTGTCATTTGTTATGCATGGTTTAGTTCAAATAGAGACAAATACATATGTTTTTTTCTCTTTTTAACACTTAAAATTTCATATTGTCTTACAAATCAAGATTATATATTCAAAACTTAAAATTACAGCTACGGTTTGGAACACATGTCAAACCCAGGTGAGCTAAATCTCATTTACTTTAATTGAATAGTACACAAGAAAGTACAGAGACTGACTGTACAGTGTCTGACTTGCTTTGCATTGTCCTGTGTTGCAGTGCACTTTTTTGGACACTGCACGTTCTATTAGGGTGCATTTAAACTGCAAACAAAGCAGGTCGAACGCAGCCTTTTTTTTGTCATTACCCATTTGAATATAGCTGCATATATTTGAATGGAAAACACAGTGTTTGACTAGAATGCCCATCAACATGAACCCTAAAATGCTTAAAGTGAGTACAGCAGAGTCCCTTTATGAAACATTGATGCAAGCTTGCAGAGGCTATTAGGAAAATCTAGGTTCTGTCTGAATCAATAAATATAGGTGAGTGTATGAACTTTAGAGGTATGCTACACATGTAACATGGTTTTAGTGGAACAACCACTTTGTATGTATTTTCTAGGCTTTATATAAAAATAGCTAAGTGCTATATAACTGCTCCCAAAAAACCGGAGTCAGACATCCAAGCTGCTTATTTTCCCATTCTTTTAGAGGTTGATGTTGCCAATTCTCAGAATGAACTGCTGTCTGATCACCCAGGCAGGAATCCATGCCATGACATAATCAGGCATCTGTGGCATGGTTTAGCATAAAGAAGATAACTGTGGACGAGTCCTTGCCGACCAATGCTGCTGTAATTTCACCCTTACTATGGTTTCTTCTAGTTCACTTACTTGAACTCACTACTTCGGCTGCAGGGGCCCAGGCAAGCAACAACTCAACAGCTGCTGCAGATTGTTCCTATTGGTCCAGCCCTTTTTTTTTAGGGCTCAACTGCAACAGCCCTTTTTTTTAGGGCTCAACTGCAACACTCAAATTTTGCTGCTTATTATAAAGATCTTACTGTGTTTCAACTTGACCCTATTTGCAGACCTTCTGACACAGATTTTTACAGGTTATCAAAATGTGGACAAAGTCATTACTTTGACCCGATTAGCCTGTATTAGGCAGAAAAAAAACACAAAATATGGGCATCTAACAGGAGAGGCCATACATACAGGTGCATCTACAAAAAAAATCAATATCATCAAAAAGTTAATTTATTTCAGTAATTCAATTCAAAAAGTGAAACTCTTATGTTATATAGATTCATTACACACAGAGTGATACATTTCAAGCATTACTTTCTTTTAATTTTGATGATTATAACTTATAGCTAGTAAAAAACCCAAAAAATAGTATCTCAGAAAATTTGAATATTGTGAGGAAATTCAATATTGTAGACTCATGTTGTCACACTCTAATCAGCTAATTAAATCAAAACACCTGTAGAGGTTTCCTGACCCTTTAAAGGGTCTCTTAGTCTGGTTCAGTAGGTCACACAATCATGGGGAAGACTGCTGACTTTACAGTTGTCCAGAAGATAGCCATTGACACCTTCCGCAAAGGAGGATAAGTCACAAAAGGTCATTGCTAAAGAAGCTGGCTGCTCACAGAGTGCTGTATCTAAGAATTTTAATGGAAAGTTGAGTTGAAGAAAAAAGGGTGGTAGAAAAATGTGCTCAAGCAACAGGGATAATCACAGTCTTGAGGGGATTGTGAAGCAAAGGCCATTCAAGAATTTAGGGGAGAATCTTAAGGAGTGGACTATGGCTGGTGTCAGTGCTTCAAGAGCCACTACACACAGACGTATCCAGGACATGGACTACAACTGTCACATTCCTTGTGTCAAGCCACTCCTAAACCAGAGACAACGTCAGAAGTGTCTTACCTGGGCTAAGGAGAAAAAGAACTGGACTGTTGCTCAGTGGTCCAAAGTCCTCATTTCGGATGAATGTAAATTTTGCATTTCATTTGGAAATCAAGATCCCAGAGTCTAGAAGAAGAGTGGAGAGGCACAGAATCCAAGTTGCATGAAGTCCAGTGTAAAGTTTCCACAGTGAGTAATGATTTGGGGAGCCATGCCATCGGCCGCTGTTGGTTCCATTGTGTTTTGTCAAATCCAAAGTCCGCACAGAATCATAATGTAATACAGCTTGACTACAGTATATAACAGCATGTATAAAAGAAAGCCATATTTCCAAATAAATAACCATGGATTTAACTGAATGTATAGACGGGTGATGGTTATTTAGAGGATGCTGGTGGTTTCAATGAGAGAGAGAGATGCTATCAAAGAACAATCACAAAGATCACAGTGTAAAAAAAAGTAACCAAAGATACCTCAACTAGTGTGTAGCTGTATGCAATCTGGCCAAAAGGATAAAAATGTTTATACTGCTAGAAATGCAGTTGTTTGCAGTGAGGAAAACACAGGCTATATAAAATTGCTGTTACTAAAAAATAGGGTTGATATAAAACTAACCGTGTTCAATGAATCAAGTATGCTACTACAGAAAGCATGAAGGGGAGTGATAATATTTATAATAAAAAAAAACATGGTAGATGAAGTTGACAAACCAGGGAGAATTGACAGAATGTTTAATGGACTCAAAATTACTCCGAAGCAGACTGATCTAAAAATAAATATAGAGGAAGGTGAAAAGAGAGAAAGATATGCGTACACATTACATCCAGTGATTCCAAATCCAATGGAACACATTAGATCCCATTAGTTACATGGGAACTGCAAATGTAACTTGCAGGCCGAGGATGGCATAAACAACAGCCAGTACTGGTGTTCACAGCAGGAGTAGCAAGGGAGCTGGTGTGGTGATGCTTATTGTAGAATAAAGAAAGGTGTCAGGATTAAGCAGCTAGGGAGACCAGATATATGTAGCTACACATGTAAACTGAGACCAACAGTGTGTATATATATATATATATATATATATATATATATATATCTTTTAAGTGAGATTTATTTACAGTGAAACACACAAACAAGCATATACAGCAAACAATGAACATAGGGAACTCCAGCAAACAAGAATCAACCCCAAAGACAAAATAACTAATGAACCTAGCAACCGACTACATACAAATATATACATTATAAGGACACCGGTTACAGGGATGCAAGGAAGAAGATACTGGGGCAGAACGCAGGAGCAAAGCAGAGGGGTACAGGATAGATATAGCTATGTATCACGATCACAGGAACAAGGCTCTGGCAACAAGGAGACAATCAGAATAGTGACACACTGGAGAAAGGGAGGAGAAGCCTTAAATAGCCACCTGGCAGCTGAACATAAGTGTAAGGCCCCTTTCACACAGGCAGACCGTTCAGATCCGTCTGTCCGTTTTTTTTGGCGGATCTGAACATATGCCCCATGCATCTCTATGGGGCATTGGATGTCAGCGGAGACATGTCCGCTGACAACTGATCCGATCTGTCAAATCTGGACGGATGGAAACCCTATTTTCCATCCATCCAGCGGATCGGATCAGATGAGAACGGACAGACGGTCCGTTCCCATCCGATTCCCCCATAGAGAACAGCAGGGACCTGACAGCTCTGTCTCCGCACACAGCTGCCATCCGATCTCCCGCTGAGAAAAATGGAGTCCACCGACGGACTCCCCTGTGTGAAAGGGGCCTAACTGATCATTCATTACAGCCTTCTGGGAGACACCTGGTGGTGGACACTGAACCTGCAGCAATCAGCCCAGAGCAGTACAGAGCCACCAGCAGGTGAACTCTTTTCTAACAAAAGGGTTTGGGGCCAAAACGAGGGGTGTACAACTGGAAGGGAGGAGTCTTTGTGTGCTCTTGCAGTGAGAGAAGACAAGAATAAGGGTTTGTGGGCAGACGATTGATGTCAGGGGTGTTGTAAACTTTTCCTCCAACCCCGATGAAGGGGGATTGTGTGGCCTCTGAAACATACTGGTTATACTTTACCTTGCTTGTTGTAACCAGTTGAACAATAAAGATTTTGGACTTTTTTCATTTGGTTCTCCGTTTGACTTATTATACTTTTGGGTTGATTTACTAAAACTTGAGATTGCAAAATCTGGCGCAGCTCTGCAAAGAAACCAATCAGCTTCCATTTTTTTTGTCAAAGCTTAATTGAAAAAGCTGAAGTTAGAAGCTAATTGGCTACCATGCACAGCTGCACCAGATTTTGCACTCTCCAGTTTTAGTAAATCAACCCCTATGTGTCTGACATAATTGTTACCAGATCTCCAGCCTGACCCTGATTACAAAATTGCCTGGTACCCTGTCCTAGGCCCTGTACACATGAGCCAATTATCGGGTGGTATCGACCAGTTTAATAGAAATCGGGCGAGATCGGCCCACGTGTACAGCAGCTGGACCAACAGAAGCCAGCTGAAAATCTGGTTTCTAACAGAGTAGAATGACCGAAAAAAGTCTGTCGACCGGCATCCGATCAGTGCTCTTAGCCAATGGCTGAGAGTACTGACCAGTGTGTTCTTGCAATCTTTGTGATGTAGGAGCGCTGAACTTTATGTGAATGTGTTTCAATGGGATAGGTTACTTGTGGTCACCAGCAACTGTGGAGTCTTGCTGGACCCCCAGAGGGGTTCTTTGAAGTTTTTGAAAGGATGGAAGCGCCACACCAGCTTGTACAAATTTTTAAAAGATTTTCTATTTTGGAACAGCACACTAGTTTCAGAGGCTCAGCACTCCCCATTCATCAGGACTAAAAACTAGACTGTAAAGAATAGAAGATTTTTGGGATTATTTGTATATTCTTTATTGTCCAGTTTTCAAAGAATATAGAATATAACATTTTAGGGATTATTTGTATATTCTTTATTGTCTAGTTTTTAACCCTGATGAAGGGTGAGCGCTGAGCCCCTGAAACATGTTGGCTGTTCCAAAACGACCTGTGTGTTCTGGTGAGGGGGGCCTTTCCGGAAACAATAGCTCAGCGGGGTGATCGCTGTACTAACATCAGATTGTTGGTTCAGTATCGCGTACCTGGTCAGAGGCCGAGGTGCTGAGAAGGCTTCCCCTGCGGCTGAGTGCAGGGCACTCCTGAAGGTGTTGACAGGGAATGCTATGCCCAAAGAAGCAGGTGTTGCCAGCTGCAACAGACTGAGTGATGAGATGTCTTCTGGATGTCTGCTAGACAAGCAGGATTCACTGCTGGGTAGGGGTCCCTCAGATGTACCAGATAAGAATCGGCCAAAGGTAGAGCCAGGAGCAGGGTCAGGAGCAAAGCAAGTAGTCAAACACTAAATAATAGCTAAGGGTGTGGCAACAAGCAAAGTCAGGAGTAAGCCGGAGTCAAACACTGATAATCAGGGAGCAGAGGAGTCCAGAAGAGCAAGCCGGAGGTCATGAATGGGAACAGCAGACAGGAGCAGAGTCAACGGAACAAGCTGAGGATTAAAGCTGGGAATGAAGACAAGACAGGCCAAAGGCAAGCCGGGTCAGTAACAGGAAATCCAATAGCATCAAGAACAGGAACACAGGGACAAACAGGGGAGCTGAAGATCATCCAGCAACTAGTGGTTGATGTTGCTGGCTTTAAATAGACCACTGGGCACCAGAATCTGCCATGTATTGCATGCACCTGCACACTGGCGCATGAATCTTAGCGTATTAGCATTGGAGAATTTCTATGTGCCAATGGCGAATTTCTATGTGCCAATCTACGATTCTACTGGGAATTAGTAGATGTGCCAGTTCTTCTGCAGGCTGTTCTCTGACATACAGAAACTTCTCCTGTGCGCTTCAGTTTTTTTCTTTTTTTTTTTTTTTTCCAGTCTGCTGGGTGGAATAGAAAATAAACTGATAGTGTGTACTAGGCTTTAGTCTGTCTGCATATGCCACTAGTGAGGACATTTCAACAACTGCTCTCTGAGAATACTTACTACAGTTCTAACTTTACTATGAGCAATTCCAGAGCTTGCTCTAAAGTAAGTGCCTTCATCTCTCTTTCTGTAGACCTTCAGTATTCTAGGCCATTTTGACTAGTTTTTCCATATATCCTACATTCACTTGTAGTCATTAGGCTTATATTTTTATATGTATAGATTGTGTTTCCAGTATATAATAAAGTTATCATTGTAACTTAATAAGAAGAACATGACGCAGGAATATTTTTGCTACAAGCAGTTTAAAAGGAACAAATAAATCACAGTAAATGAAATAATTACTAAACAATTATTTATTGCACAGCATTAGCTGATGATACTATTTTTGTCAGCATTGTGTGCTCAGAGGAGATGCTTATTCGGATCTGAGCCAGCTCTGGAACACGTTTTAAATCTGAACTAAGAATTACATTCTAGTAGGAGGCTAAGCCTATGTTCTCACTCACTCACACAGAGGTAGATTGTGGATTTTAGATTGTAAGCTCTAATGAGCAGGGCCCTCTGATTCTCCCTGTATTAAATCTTATTGTAACTGTACTGTCTGCCCTCATGTTGTAAAGTGCTGTACAAACAGTTGGTGCTAAATAACTAATGTATAATAATAAATGTTGTGAAATCCTCACAGCTATGTATTATGACCTAAATCCGAATCTCAAACAAGTAATTCAGCAACTTATACATAAGGGGCCAGGATCACAATGTAGAAAGATGCCAAAAATTGGATCCAGTAGTGTCATGGCAACTTCTTCCTTTTCTCTGCACTTTTTTATAGTTACAAAAACACCTTAACTTGTTTAGATGTCACAACATATCTTCAAAAATTGCAATCTCGTCATAGTTAATAATACAAATGCTATTTATTGGACATACTAAAATCCATGTGTTTGCTGGCCAATGTGTATACAGATTGCCTGGGCTAATAGGCTGATCAGCAGAGTAGTACTGTAGTGATTTCTACAAATTGGATTCCATTGCTAAAAGTCAGCAGATTACAAGACATTGTGATAATAGTATGCCAGACATAAAGACTTAAAAGAGAAGTTTGGGATTTTTCCTTTTTTTTTTTAATCATACTTACCTAGGTGGATGCAGCATTGGTTCGATGCTACATCTTTCCCCCTGCCGGCTCAGAGCCCCCATTCACATCAGTGTGATTTGACATATGATTTGACAGGTCAAATCGCTGTCTATTGCCGGCAATGGCACCGTCCCAATCAGTGCCTTACCGACTTTGGGGCGCTGCACTGATTTCCAAAAGTAGTTCCTGCTCTACTTTTGCTGACTTCAGGGGAGACTTCAATAGACATCTGTTCATGAACCCTCACAGATGTCTTTCAAGCCACCCCCAAAGTCGGACTGAAATGTGGCTTTGAAATCGTGAAAGTTCAGATGAAGTTGCACAATTTCAAAGCCACGTTCAATGTGAACGAGGGCTAAGGCTGAGAACCGAGCGATCAAACACCACTGATTGCTTAGTTCTCAGCTCTGTGAGGAGAGAGCTGGTGACTGTCAGTCCAGGCATGTGGGTGGATCCTGACCATATTGTCCAAACTTGGCACAGCCTGGACCGGCTCTGTGACCTCAACCGACAGCCCGCAGTCTTCTGAAAACAGATGACAGGAGTGCAGAATGAGCTTTGGCTTTACTGCTCCTAATTTTCCATGTATTATAAAGTACAGTCATTTTAAAGCTGAACTCCAGGCAAATTGCTTGATACAAAGTTTGAAAAAGCATATGTGAACTATTTTATCTGCCAAAGTATTTGTTACCCTGCCCAGCCACCTTTGTGTTCACACACCAGTAACAAACAGAAAGGTGACACTTTTTTCTCTTTCACCGGTAAAGAATACAGTGGTGTCACCTCCCTGCCCCAAGCCTACAATGAAGAAGCAGCGAGGCACAGATAAGTCACCAACTCTGCTCACTCTGCTCTTTTCTCCTGCAAGCATGCTCCCTTTCAGTACACATGCAGGCAGCAGAGAATAATTAGCTCCAAGAGGAGTCCCTCCCTCATCCATTCCAAGTACTTATGTGAAAAAGATGACAGGAGGTTTATATGAAGATGGATTTAGTTACTTACACTAAATATATGATATATACATAAATCCATGTAATTGTTTAACCACTTCAGCACAAAAGGTTTTAGCCGCTTAATGACCAGGCCATTATTTGCGATACGGCACTGAGCTACTTTAACCACTTTACCACTAGAGCATTTTGCTGTCTTACGTCTGAGCCACTTTTTGCGATTCGGCGCTGTGCAACTTTAACTGACAATTGCACGGTCGTGCGACGCCATACCCAAACGAAATTTACGTCCTTTTTTTCCCACAAACAGAGCTTTCTTTTGGTGGTATTTGATCACCTGTGCGATTTTTACTTTTTGCGCTATAAACAAAAAAAGAGCGTAAATTTTGAAAAAACAACAATATTTTTCACATTTTTTTATATGAAATTCCCCCCAAAAAAATGTAAAAATCAAATTTTTTTTAAATTTTTGGCCAATTTGTTTTCTGCTACATATGTTTGGTAAAAAAATTCACAATAAGCGTATTTTGATTGGTTTGCGCAAAAGTTATTGCGTTTACTAACAAAGGGAAAGATTTCTGTCATTTTTGGTGTTTTTTTTAACGCGTAATGGCGGCAATCTGAGATTTTTGTTTGCGGGACTGCGACATTGCGGCGGACAGATCGGACCCTTGACTGACATTTTTGACACTTTTGGGGGGTACCAGTGACATTACTGCAGTAATCAGTGCTATATATATGCACTGTTACTGTAAAAATGACACTGGCAGGGAAGGGGTTAATTTGATTGGAGAGGGAGGGGTTAATGTATGTCTGGTGCTTACTGACGTGTGGGGGGGGAGGTGACTGTGTGAGCCAGGGACAGATCGGAGTGTTCAGCTAAGCTGAACACTCTGATCTGTCACTCCCTGTCACTTGGGAGATCCGCCCGCTTGTGTTTACACAGGCGGGCGGACCTCCACACTAGATCCCTGACGATCGGGGCAGAGCAGCGGCGATCGCCGCTGCTCCTCCCCTGGCCCGACTCCCGACAAGGGGGAGTGTCTGACGACGTAGGTCTACGTCGTCAGACGATAACAAGCCACTTTGCCGCAGTAGTACTACGGTACTCAGTGGCAAAGTGGTTAACTGACAATTGCACAGACAATATTTTTTACTTTCTGCTATAAAACACATCCAATAAAATATGTAACAAATCTAATTTCTTCATCAATTTAGGCCAATTTGTATTCTGCTACATATTTTTGGTAAAAAAAATAATCAAAAAAGCAAATATTGATTGGTTTGCACAAAAGTTATAGCATCTACAAACTATAGGATAGATTTATGCACTTTTTATTTGCTTTTTATTTTTATGTTTTTACCAGTAATGGTGGCGATCAGTGATTTTTAGCGGGACTGCGATATTGCAGCAGACAAATCTGACACTAAGTGACACTTTTTGGGGGACCAGTGACACCAATACAGTGATCAATGCTAAAAAAAATGCACTGTTTCTGTATAAATGACACTGGCAGGGAAGGGGTTTAACATCAGGGGCAATAAAAGGGTTAACTGTGTTCCCTGGGTGTGTTTTCTTACTGTGTGGGGTATAGACTGACTGGAGTAAGAGAGACATCTGTGTTCCTGATTAGCAGGAAGATAAGATCTCTCTCTCCCTCTGTGTCAGAACAGCGGTCTGTGAAGAGGAGAATGCGATAACAGCTAGTTACAGTCACAGCACTAAGTAAATCACACTGATTGCCCACTAATAAAGATGACCTGTCGCCAGCCCATCAAAGTACCCGATTACCTGTCATCGGAGTACCCGAGTACCTGTCATCAGCCCATCAGGGTACCCGAGTATCTGTCCTCAGAGCACCCTAGTACCTGTCACCAGCCCATCAGAGTACCCGAGTACCTGTCATCGGAGTACCCGAGTACCTGTCACCAGCCCATCAGGATACCCGAGTATCTGTCATATTAGTACCCTAGTACCTGTCACCAGTCCATCAGAGTAGCCAAGTACCTGTCATCAGAGTATCTGAGTAACTGTTACCAGCCCATCAGAGTACCCGTGTACCTGTCACCAGCCCATCAGAGTACCCGAGTACCTGTTATCAGAATACCCGAGTACCTGTCATCAGAGTACCTAAGTACCTGTCATCAGAGTACGTGAGTACCTATCTCCAGACCTTCAGAGTACCTGAGTTCCTATCTGCAGCCCATCAGAGTGGCGTTTTTGGCTCTGAGGAAAACCAGGTCATTGTGGATGCCATCACGCCATCCAGCAGTAGAGAAGTGTTCTGGAGGCGAGTGGTTCCCATTTCCTACATGCATGTACACATCATATGTTTGTGAGTATATTGTATGCTACCCATTTCAATTTTAATAAACTTTTAAGTGGTAGTGCACAAGGTCGTTGCGCCCTTCTTTTGTTGTTGTCTTACAGCCCATCAGAGTACCTGAGTATCTGTCTCAAGCCCATCAGGGTACCTGAGTACCTTTCTGCAGCCCAATAGAATACCCGAGTACCTGTCTTCAGTTCATCAGAATACCTGTCTCTAGCCCATCAGAGTACCCGAATACCTCTCTGCAGCCCATCACAGTACCCGAGTACCTCTCTCCAGACCATCAGATTACCCAAGTACCTGTCTGCAGCCGATCAGTGTACCTAAGTACCTGTCTGCAGCCGTCAGAGTACCTGAGTACCTATCTGCAGCCCATGCCTCCTAGATTATACATTGGGGTGTTTGCATTCCAAAATGGGGTAATTTTGTGGTCGTTTCCATTGTCCTTGTGCTCCAGGGCCTTCAAAAGTGTGATAGGTTGTAATGAAATTAGATGTGTAATTTATGCTCCTAGAACGCTTGAAGGTGCTACTTGAGGTGCTACTTGAATGTTGAGCCTCTGTATGTGGTCAGGCTGTGTAAAAGTCTCTCCATATTGCCATACTCAGGAGGAGCAGCAGAATGTATTTTGGAGTGTAATTTTTGCTATGTACATGCTATGTGCTAGAAATATCTTATAATTCGACAACTTTGTGTAAAAAAAAAAAAATACGTTTTAATTTTCTTTCCACATTTTCCAAAAACTTGTGGAAAAAAACGACATGTTCAAACGACTCAATATGCCTCATAGAATATACGTTGGGGTGTTTTCTTTCCAAAATGGGGTCATTTCGTATTGTATTGTAATTTGGTAATTCTGCTGTCCTGGTCCTCCAGGGCCTTCGAAAATGTGATAGGTTGTTAGGAAATTACCGTATATGTCTAATTTATGCTCGTAGAACACCTGACGGTGCTCCTTGCATGTTGGGCCTCTGTGTGTGGCCAGACTGTGAAAAAGTCACACATGTGGTATTGCCATACTCAGGAGAAGTAGCAGAATGTATTTTGGGGTGTAATTGCAAGTAGTCATATTCTGTGTATGAGAAATAACCTATTATTATGACAATTTTATTAAAAAAAAAAAAATGTGTTTCTTCATTTTCCCCCAAAAAAAATTACAACTTCAGAAAACTCACCATACTCTTACTAAATACCCTGGAATGTCTACTTTCCAAAAGGGGGTAATTTGGGGGGTATTTGTACTGTCCTGACATTTCAGGGCCTCAAAAAATTAGATAGGCTGTGGGTACATCGGGTGTGATTAGATATGATCAATTTTCAATGATTGGCACCATAGCTTGTAGACTCTATAACTTTAACACGCACTAAATAATATCCACTAATTTGGGTTATTTTTACCAAAGATATGTATCATTATAAATTTTGGCCAAAATTAATGAAAAAAAAATTACTTATTTGCAAAATTGTATAATAGAAACGAATAAAAGTGGGTGTTATTCAAAATTTTTGCTCTTTTTTCACTTATATCGCAAACAATAAAAAAAACCAATGGTGATTAAATACCACCAAAAGAAAGCTCTATTTGTGTGAAAAAAAAAGATAAAAAAAATTGATTGGGAACAGAGTTGCATGAGTAACATTCAAAGTGTGCAAGCTGAAAATTGGTCTGGGCAGGAAGATGGTGAATGTGCCCTGTATTGAAGTGGTTAAATAACCTTTCCTTGGTCAAATTGCTGTTTTTTTAGTGAATTTGCATTGTGAAAATATATAGCAATACGCCACCTAATTACTCTAGTTTATAGACAACATCATAAAGAATGGGAATGGATGTAGCTTTATATAACATTTTTATCAGTGTGGAGCTCAGAACTTTTTCAGTATGACCTTATATGACTCACTGATTTTATTGTTTTTATCTGGTTGAGCAGTCACAGTTGTTAAATGACTGTGTTAGTAACTGCATGAAGGCGTAAACTATTTTTATAGCAACACAGAATTTATATAGAAAATTTGTGCTTTATTTCATTATGTGTTTATGGGAAGGATAAATAGCTTAGGTAACTCTGGTTGATGAAATTCTGAAGTATTACTTAGCTAATTAGCCAGCATGTCCTTTGATAAAATAATTTTTACAGTACAGCTTAATCTTCTTTTTAAATTGAGCCATAAGGCTTCTTGAACATATCATATCACTAATCTCCCTTATATAACACATCTTTTCTTTATTTGACTGCTCATTACAAAGGAATGCACGCATACCTATCATCAATACATGTTCAGGGCAAATCCATACCATCAAAGGCAAGATGAAAGAAAATACTTAATGAGTATTGCAACAGAAAACCATTAATGTACGTAAATTATTACAACTAAATCTAAGGTGAAATGAAAGCGAAATGAAATGAAATGCGGTGCCCTTTAGGACGTTCTCACTTGGTGGACTGCTACATTTTCCATATAATCCAGTAAACATCATTTTTTCAACTTGGGGTATTGTGGGATTCAGCCCTTTGTTTGAAAATTCAATAAGATAATATTTGCACCTCCTAATTTTATTTTTATGGGTATATATCATTCAATCTATAGTTTTACCAAATAAATCTAATATTCAAATACAAAAGTCTAAAGTATATACACATACAATATATGTTGGCACTTTGTAAGTATATGAAATACAATTAATAAGTAAGGTATGATATACATGATATCTGTAGAAATGCTGATAAATGGGATTACAAGAAAGCTTTTATAGAATGGTAGACATAGATATTTAGGAGCTTTGCTATCCTTGGTATGTGGTCTAGAATGTGAGATTCTGGGTGTCTTTAATACGCGCACACACACACATATATATATATATATATATATATATAGATATATATATATATCTATATATAGATATATAGAGATAGATAGATAGATAGATAGATAGATAGATAGATAGATAGATAGATAGATAGATAGATAGATAGATAGATAGATAGATAGATAGATAGATAGATAGATAGATAGATAGATAGATAGATAGATAGATAGATAGATAGATAGATAGATAGATAGATAGATAGATATAAATATATATCTATATATATATTTTTTCTCGCTTTTGATTTTATAAACTAGGTGTACCATCCAATAGCACAAACCATTTTAATATAAATCTTGAGCTTTTTTGCCCCTCCAGAAAATTATGAAATGTTTATTTGCCTAGATGCTCAGTATGCACACAGCTACACTACTGATATGTTATTTTATTCTTTACTGGATTTCCTTTATAATAGACTATTTCCTGGTACACTGACCATTTGTCCATTATTTGTGTGACTATTTTTAAGATTCTTCATCATTATCATTACGATGATGACTCAGCTGCAGACTACAGATACAATTTCATGATAACAGATGGTCTCATGAAAAAATAAATGTTTTATTGGATGTATCGCTTGATGCAGCCTACATGAAGGCCACATATTATTTTAAAGCTTTGGAGCTTTTTTAATATACTGTTTTTCATAGCAGCTCACAAATATTTCAGTTCTAAATAAGTCAACCAGTAAAAGAATGCATTCCTGTAATATTCACATACAATGTTAAGTTTAACCACTTTACCACTAGAGCATTTTGCTGTCTTACGTCTGGGCCACTTTTTGTGATTCGGCGCTGTGCGACTTTAACTGACAATTGCGCAGTCATGCAACGCCGTACCCAAACGAAATTTACGTCCTTTTTTTCCCACAAACAGAGCTTTCTTTTGGTGGTGTTTGAGCACCTGTGCGAAAAAAAGAGCGTTTATTTTGAAAAAATAATAATATTTTTAACATTTTTTTATATGAAATTCCCCCCAAAAAAGATGTAAAAACCAATTTTTTTTTAAATTTTTGGCCAATTTGTTTTCTGCTACCCATGTTTGGTAAAAAAAAATCGCAATAAGCGTATTTTGATTGGTTTGCGCAAAAGTTATTGCGTTTACTAACTAAGGGAAAGATTTTTGTCATTTTTGGTGTTTTTTTTTTTTAACGCGTAATGGCGGCGATCTGCGATTTTTTTTGCGGGACTGCGACATTGCGGCGGACAGATTGGACATTTTTGACACTTTTGGGGGTACCAGTGACATTACTGCAGTAATCAGTGCTATATATATGCACTGTTACTGTAAAAATGACACTGGCAGGGAAGGGGTTAATTTTATTGGAGAGGGAGGGGTTAATGTATGCCTGGTGCTTACTGACGTGTGGGGGGGGGGGGGTGACTGTGTGAGCCAGGGACAGATCGGATGTTCAGCTATGCTGAACACTCCCATCTGTCACTCCCTGTCACTTAGGAGATCCGCCCGCTCTGTTTACACAGGCGGGCGGATCTCCAAACTGGATTCCCCGAAGATCGGGGCAGAGCAGCGGCGATCGCCGCCGCTCCTCCCCTGGCCCGACTCCCGCTGTGAATGAAAACAGCGGGAGCGCGCCTCCGGCGGCGCGCGAGCGCCGCCTACAGGGGAGGAGTCTAGCGACGTAGGTCTACGTCGCTAGACGATAACGAGCCACTGTGCCGCAGTAGCAGCACAGTGGCTAGTGGGAAAGTGGTTAAAAAAAATGCATAAAAAGAGAAAACATTCAGAATGCTATAGGAGGATTTAGGTTTAGAGGATTTGATCACCCAGAAGTAGTATTGCAGTCATGGATAGATGCCTATAGGCTAGACCAGGCAATGGGGCTGTTTACTAAAGAAATAGGTGCTGTTCACTTAGCGAAAAGTCAATGTTTACTTTTCAAAGGCTTATTGGAAAATAAGGTGAACCTGTGTTCAGGTAACATATCCAATCATGTGCTTGCAAAAATCACATTTTTTTTTCATTGTAGGAGGAGGAAATGAAGCCAACTTCAAGGGGTAAATTTAAATTCTCCCAACCCCAGGAGTTGTATGTAGGCAGGGTAAGATCATCGAGGACACTGTTGTTCTCAGTGATGCTGAGGACTCAAGGTCCTCTGCTACAGGAATTTTGTGGAAGGTGAGCTCTCATACTGGAATGCTTTAACAAGGACCCCAGGATTTGGGCCATGAAGGAGAGAGACCATTACTGTTGGCCACTCTTTTGGATCCCTGATTGAGAGGGAAAATGGCATTGTCTGTGCTACCATGTCTAGAGGGGGCAAAAAAAATGCATAACTTGGAGCAGGTGCTGTAGTTAAATCTCTTGTCTACATTTTCAGAGAGTGGCAAGGATCACCTCTCATGGCCATTATGCCTACAATCCTCAGCTAGCTGAAAGGATTAGCGGTGGTGACTGCCTCAGTGATCACTTTAGGTAATTTTTCAGAACACTTTAAACATGCTGAATTATCTGGCAGCAGTCACAGGCAGTGCCTAAAACACATGATCTAAAATAACCTGGGTCCTGGGGTCCTGGTCAGATGTAGAAATCCTTCACACTGAGGACCCTGTAGATGTTTGCATGTTCGGACTAGACCATTGGCTGGACCTTGCAAAGTATGCAGTGTGCTGCTGACTTGCCCTGCTAACAGTATGCTGAGAGGGCATTCAGTGCAGAAAGAAAAACTTGCCTGTCTTCTGATACAGTTAGCTGGCTAACTTTCATAAAATGAGCCAGTGCTCTCAGCAATTATTACAAAACTGGAGGGGTGGCTTGTAATGGCTGCTGTGTGAAGTTACACCTTTGTGTGATGTGAATCGGGTCACACATACCCAGTGTGGGCTGGGTCATATTTATTTCCTTCAGGCATTGGCTGCACGTGCACTATAGCCTTGCATGCTGCATTCCAAGTTCTTTTCGTGTGCATTTCAACAGTTGTGAAAGCATGTACACATGCAGTTGAACAAAAGGTAGGCGCTTGGGATGGGTGCTCTATTTATTTAGTCTGTTGGGCTGATAACCCACTGCCTGACCTTCGATATCCCTGTCGCTAAGTGAGCGTCCTTTCATTCTTATGGTTTTAGTTTCTGGGGTTTCAAGCATGCAAATAGTATTTTTTTTTTTTTACCAAAGTACTGCCATGCTTGCCATGCTTACCCCTCTGAAAGATCAGCAAAAGCAGAGAAAGTGGGTGATAGCTGCTATGACGAATTTCTTTGGATGCTTGGATTCTGACAACATCAACTATTTTCAGCAGTTCCAGATCAGACCACTGACCATCCAAGTCATCCAGAAGCAGAGCAGAGATCTGAGCATTCTACAGAAAGGCAAACCACTAGCCACAGTCAAAGACCACGCAGACCTAGTTCTCTGTCACTCTGCTCTCCACTCACCTGATAGATATCACTACCAACAGCCTCATCCTGGGGGCTGCTAGGCCTGCTCAAACATGGCCTTAAAGGGAAGATGGTCTGTGAGAGCTGCTTTGCAGAAGCAACAAGAGATAAAGAGGTAGATAATCAACACGTAGTGTCATTGATGAAGCAAACATTCCAGGACACCCTAAAGTGATATTAAAGCTTAATTTTTTAAAATAAAATAACTAACATGTTATACTTACCTGCTCTGTTCAATGGTTTTGCACAGAACAACCTCGATTCTCCTCTTCTGGGGTCCCCCACTGGTGCTACTGGCTTCTCCTTTGCAGCGAGTACCCCCATAGAAAGTCCCTTTCTATGGGGGCACTCATACGGGCTCACTCCCAAGACATCCTGCTAGAATTGGTGCAAAATTAGCTTTATGACGATAATCCAGCCAGTGTTTTACAAGTGAATCTGTGTGTCTTCCACCACCAACGCCTAAGATAATTGGCCTCTCACCTGAAGTTTTGACCTATGTTTCACCACAAGGTCAAAATAATCACCAGCAGGGATTAGCAGGCTCTCTCACAGCCTCTCAGTAGACACACTGTTGCCCAAAGATAGCCAAACATAGGGACGCGGATCTCATTATGGTTATCACATAAAAAATAAAAGGCACAGGATCTAATGCTCTCAGTATGAACAGGGGTTTTTATACTGGACAAAAAATGGTAAAAAAACTCACATGTACAGGCACTACTGATAGTGCATGGAAACCGCAATTATAGAGCAGCAAACTAGCTGTAAGCTTCCAGGTTGCCGTTGAGGACTCCGCCCCCGTATACGCGTTACGTCATCTGTCAATCAGACGCTCGACTTCCTCCCCTACTGAGGAAGTCGAGCGTCTGATTGACAGATGACGTAACGCGTATAGGGGGGCGGAGTTTCCATGCACTATCAGTAGTGCCTGTACATGTGAGTTTTTTTTAACCATTTTTTGTCCTGAATAAAAACCCCTGTTCATACTGAGAGCATTAGATCCTGTGCCTTTTTTTTTTTTATGTGATATCCATGATGAGATCCGTGTCCCTATGTTTGGCTATCTACGGGCAGCAGTGTGTCTACTGAGAGACTGTGAGAGAGCCTGCTAATCCCTGCTGGTGATTATTTGCTTATTTTGACCTTGTGGTGAAACATAGGTCAAAACTTCAGGTGAGAGGCCAATTATCTTAGGTGTTGGTGGTGGAAGACACACAGATTCACTTGTAAAACACTGGCTGGATTATCGTCATAAAGCTAATTTTGCACCAATTCTAGCACAAGACCACTGGACTCTTTGGATCTATCAATTATTTATATATTATATGAATTTGATTTATTACAAGCACTTTATTTATATTATAGCACCTTAATATTGCGCAGTTATTTGTACTATGGCACTTTAATACTGCACAGATTTATGTATTATAGCACCTTAATATTGCATAGATATATGTTCTTTTATTTTTATATATTATCACTGAATGCACCTATTAGCGCTGTACCGTTGTTTTGGATTATTGAATTGCTTTGTAGTGGTAAACTCAGTTGGTATAGCAGCTTATTTTAGCACCTTTAGTTGATTGCATACAGCCAATTGTTTGCGCCGATATATTCACTTTTGCACTTTGTGCAATTCACTACCTCAGGAGAGCGTGTAGTGGTCTGATGTCTCTTCAGAGAAGGGGATGCCAGAGTGAGGGGCCCCTTGAAGTTGGACAAGTTTGCTCAGGCTCCAGCAAAATAGCTTGTCACAGAGAAAAGACATGTTGCCTCAGTGTTACAGGAGGAAGGGCCACTGAACACCAGTCAGGTGGACTCTGCATGTCTAGGTTCTGAACTTGTGAGTCTGACTGTGATAGGAGGAGAGTCAGTGCCCTAGTGCTGAGCAGGGACTGTTCCTATCAACTAGTCACTAAGGACGGTTCACAGAGATTAAATGGATAGTTAGCTTGGAAGGATTTTAATTGTTACCTGTTCCAGGAGTAACAGTAAATAGTAACAGTAAAACGCAGAGTCAAGTGTGTCTGGAGGGGACAGGAACTGAAGAAGATCGCTATGTGAATGTACAGTTAGGAACAATGTGGTGAGAAAGTCGCCTCTGAGGAGAGGACAGTCTCACTGGTGTAAGTAGTTATGCATTAACCCAAGCTTAACCCAAATTCCTTTGCAGGCTTGCTTTGGATTTCCGGGTCTGGCTAGGCCCTCCATCATTTCATGCAATGTACATTTTGTATCTAGTTAGCTATACAGGATAATGTTCTTTACCTGTCTAAGCAGATTTTTGTTTGGCGGGGGTTGCATTTATTTAAACGCACCTACTGTGTGTAAAAAACCTTGTGAATATTTGTACAGCTACATATATATTTTCACATAATTTATTATATCTATAGGCCACATATGGGTATGCCTCATAGCCTTGTACATTTGTTACTTCCCTTTTCCCCCTTTCCAAGTTTGTGAGATACTCCGTAGAAATTTTTGGTGAAAGAATTTTTGTAGGGGCGGCTGCCCAGAGCCAGTGAGGACATGGCTTGGTTTAGCTGGGGGTGAGTGTAGCAACCTCCTCGGTAAGTGAGAGAGTATCGTTTTGGCTCTGTCTGCCTATCAGAGGAGAAGCAGGAAAATCTATATTGCTTTCTGCCTACCAGGGAGCAGGATCTGTGAGTTAGGTCTGCTCAGTGTGCTCTGTGTGTGATTCATTGGGTCTAGATAGTGTTTCACACTGGTTCAGTAGGGAGGCATGTTGGACAGTGGGAGGGAACCTGACCAATGGATACACAGGCTTTGATACAGTTCCAGTGATTGGCAGAGACTGGCTGTCTCGGTGCATTATGGGATACTGCATAAAAGCCAGGAGCACATGTGCTGCGGGGTCTCTGGCTGGTGAGCAGAGTCCCGGAGGGAGGGTGGCGGCTGCCTTCTCCTTTTGTAGCAGTGGCACACGGTCACAGGCAGCTGGCCTGGGGACCAGAGGAAAGGAACTGAACCCAGAGGTCCTGGAGAACTGACTGGAGGGGTAGAGACACTGGAGACCCTTGAAAAACAGTATCGTGAGTACAGGGGATCGTGTCTAGGTGCCTGACCTGAGGGGGGCCACCCCGGTGTAGGATAGTCAGAGGACGGATGTCAGTCTGTGGAGTGAAAGGGGATACTAGGGAGGTATCCTGAAGATACTCTACCCAACTGAGTCGTCTGCAAAGAGACTTAACCCAAATTCATCTAGTGGCAAGGTGAATCTTCAGACAGGAGTCTTCATACATTGTGAATAATTTAACTTGGAGTATCCCACTCTTCCCTTCTCCCATCCCTATTTAAAAAAAAAACACCAAAAACAACTACATACCCCTGGAATGATCATTGACTGAGCCAAGAAGTAAAGTGTTGATTTGTGATTGCCAGTGTTGCTAACGGTAAACCCAGGGGGACCCGAGAGTGTATTATCCAGCAGTCCTCAAGGGGGAAGTGCTACACGTGTATGATGAAGAGTCAGTAGGATTTGACTACTCACTAGTACAGGCCTTTGAAAGGTCAGTCAGACAGGCATTGCTGTAGGAAGACGCAGTGGAAGAGCCTTAAAAAAGGAGGAAGTATTTCAAGCATATGAGAAAGGAAATGTCTGCCTTTTCTTTATTGAGGAGATAAGAGATCTAACTATAGGAGGATGGAGTAAAGAACACAAAAAAATAAAATTTTTAAAACTTTATCCATTCAAGGAAGCAGTTGTTAAAGACCTTAACAATCCTCCAGTCATAGATGCAACCTTCATGGGGCTGGCAAGACATGCGATGTTGCACTTGGAGGACGTGGTATTATTTAATGATACTCTAAACATATAGAAATAAGACATATAGCTCTTGATTTTAAGAAAATATATGTGATGACAGGTGCCGTGTGTAAACCAGTATCAGCCTTAGCATTGCCTAAAGCTCTAGAAGTGTGGGCTCGTGATGCAGACTCAGCAATTTCTAACGATCTGGGTAAATCCAAGATCCTTGCTCTGCTGCAAAAAATCAAGCTTATATCAGTTTTCATGGTGGAAGCCTCACTTGACATTGTGAATTTACTAGCAATAATGTTATGGTCTGTAACAGGAAACAGAAAACTCTTGTTAAAACCATGGCTGCCAGCCTGGCCTCCAAGCATGGCTGGTGCAAGATTCCCTATGAAGTTCACTCTTTTGCGGCAGCAATTTCCAAGGCAACAGGAGGAAGATCAGTCTTCATATCTCAAGATAGATATTTGATGAAGAAAATGCCGCAGCAATTTTATGAAAATATTAAACATGTTATATTTACCTACTCTGTACAATAGTTTTGCACAGAGCAACCCCCAAAGCTTCTCTTCTGCGGTTCCCCGCATCAATAAACACATAAAGTACGGCTTGGCCCTGAGAAAATCTGCTTTTTATGGGCACAGAACTCAATCGAGATTGGGCTCAGGTATGTGTTTGGGGGGCTGAGAGCAGCAGCTCTTGAAAGGATGTTTTACCTTAATGCAGGGAATGCATCAAGATAAAAAAGTGTTTTGCCTTTATAACCAATTCAAGTGCCAAGGTCAAGAGACTTCAACATACAGGCCAGATAAGGAGTTTTGCCACTTTTGCAGGAACACTAGGCCCTCTGCTTCTTCATCCAAATGCTCCGCAGTTGGAGGCCAGAATAGCAAGAAAACCAGGGTGGTGTCACATACCTGGTCCTGAAGCCGAAATGCTGAGAGGGCTCTTCATGTGGCTGAGTGCTGGGTGTCCCTGAAGGTGGTAACAGGGGACACGAAGCCCACAGAAGCAGGGATTGTCGCTGAGCCACAGATGAGAGATGTAGGAGTGGAGATCTCTCTGCAGGTGGATACCAGGTGAAGGTGAGCAGTAGGACTCAGGAAAGCTGATGGTTGTGTGGACTGCACACAGCAGGAAGAACATTGCAGTGGTAAGTACAGCAGGCTGGATACAGTGGATAAGTACTGCAAGCTGGAGTAACAGGTGAGTACTGCAGGTAGGTACAACAGTTTGGGTACTGCAGGTAGGCACCAAGGTGGATCACAGCAGACAGGGTACAGCAGAAGGCATATTCAGGGATGGTTGCAGAGGTCAGTAAGCCAGTGGTTAGCAGATCGGGTATCAGAGACATGTTTAGGTAAGCCGGGGTCATACACAGAACAGGAGACGAGCAGATCCGTGAGCAATCTGAGGTCAGAGCCGGGAGAGAGACAAGAGGAATCCAAGAGCAAGATAATAGGCGATCAGAAGCATAGCAAGCATGGGAACAGGAAGCTGAAGACCAGTCAGCAATGTCCATGTGCCACAGTCACTCTTTTAAAGGCCAGAGGTCGCCAGCATCTGATCTGCATTAGTGCAGGCGTGGCCATATTGGAAATTGGTCACTGTGCCAGGCCTACGGGCAACTCTCCTCTGGCTAGTCTCCTGACAGGTGGAAGCCACGTTGGTGACAGACAATATAACAGATGCATGGTTGATAAAGACAGTGTCGGAAGGCCACTCATGGAAGTTTATGAAGCAGCCTCAATCAAGTTTTGTTCCAACTAAAATTCCCAATTGTGAAGTAATAAAAATAATTATATTTTCCTATGTTAAACATTGGAACAATAAGCAGTGATAATGGTTCTGGATCACGAGGGTTTCCAAGGGGTGAATTCTCCTTTATTCTTTGTAGAGTAGAAATTGGGGTATTGAAGGCCTGTCATAGACCTCAAATGCTTGAACAAAGGCATATAAATGGAGCATTTCAAGATGGAGTTATTACAGACTATTCTGCTAAGTTATTCAGGGAGGGGACTGACCGCTCTCAATAGACTTAAAAGATGCCCACTTTAATGTACAAATTTATTAAAATTTCCAGAAATACCTCCGCTTCATTATTAGCTAGATGTATTTTCAGTTTGTATTCCTCCCATTGGACATGACAACTTCTCCCAGTGTGTTCACAAAGGTGCTTCTTTCGGTAGCAGCCTTGCTACAGGAAAAGAAAAATCTTTATCCTTCCGTCACAGGATTATACTCAGGGTTGGTGCAAGGACTTTTGTCTACATAGGTGAAGGTGCATGTTGCAGCCCCCAATTGTCCTCCCACCACCCCCTCCCCTGAACAACACCAGTGTGTAATGAGGGTTATGCATTTCCTGTTTCCCCTCACTGGCTAAGGGCAGATGGCAGCTGAAGCAAACTAAAACTTCCACGCTGAGCCCAGTAGGAGTGAGGGCACAGTGTTAGGGAATGGAAGACGTGTACAGTTGCAAGAAAAAGTATGTGAACCCTTTGGAATGATATGGATTTCTGCACAAATCGGTCATAAAATGTGATCTGATCATTATCTAAGTCACAACAATAGACAATCACAGTCTGCTTAAACTAAAAACACAAAGAATAAAATGTTGCCATGTTTTTATTGAACACACCATGTAAACATTCACAGTGCAGGTGGAAAAAGTATGTGAACCCTTGGATTTAATAACTGGTTGAACCTCCTTTGGCAGCAATAACTTCAACCAAACGTTTCCTGTAGTTGCAGATCAGACGTGCACAACGGTCAGGAGAAATTCTTGACCATTCCTCTTCACAGAACTGTTTCAGTTCAGCAATATTCTTGGGATGTCTGGTGTGAATCGCTTTCTTGAGGTCATGCCACAGCATCTCAATCGGGCTGAGGTCAGGACTCTGACTGGGCCACTTCAGAAGGCGTATTTTCTTCTGTTTAAGCCATTCTGTTGATTTACTTCTATGCTTTGGGTCATTGTCCTGTTGCAACACCCATCTTCTGTTGAACTTCAGCTGGTAGACAGATGGCCTTAAGTTCTCCTGCAAAATGTCTTGATAAACTTGGGAATTCAGTTTTTCTTCGATGATAGCAATCCGTCTAGGCCCTGACGCAGCAAAGCAGCCCCAAACCATGATGCCCCCACCACCATACTTCACAGTTGGGATGAGGTTTTGATATTGGTGTGCTGTGCCTCTTTTTCGCCACACATAGTGTTGTGTGTTTCTTCCAAACAACTCAACTTTGGTTTCATCTGTCCACAGAATATTTTGCCAGTACTGCTGTGAAACATCCGGGTGCTCTTGTGCAAACTGTAAACGTGCAGAAATGTTTTGTTTGGACAGCAGTGGCTTCCTTTGTGGTTTCCTCCCATGAAATCCACTCTTGTTTAGTGTTTTACGTATTATAGATTCGCTAACAGGGATGTTAGCATTTGCCAGTGACTTTTGTAAGTCTTTAGCTGACACTCTAGGATTCTTCTTCACCTCATTGAGCAGTCTGCGCTGTGCTCTTGCAGTCATCTTTACAGGACGGCCACTCCTAGGGAGAGTAGCAGCAGTGCTGAACTTTCTCCATTTATAGACAATTTGTCTTACCGTGAACTGATGAACAGCAAGGCTTTTGGAGATACTTTTATAACCCTTTCCGGCTTTATGCAAGTCAACAATTCTTAATCGTAGGTCTTCTGAGAGCTCATTTGTGCGAGGCATCATTCACATCAGGCAATGCTTCTTGTGAAAAGCAAACCCAGAACTGGTGTGTGTTTTTTATAGGACAGGGCAGCTGTAACCAACACCTCCAATCTCATCTCATTGATTGGACTCCAGCTGGCTGACATCTCACTCAAATTAGCTCTTGGAGATGTCATTAGTTTAGGGGTTCACATACTTTTTCCACCTGCACTGTGAATGTTTACATGGTGAGTTCAACAAAAACATGGCAACATTTCATTCTTTGTGTGTTATTAGTTTAAGCAGACTGTGATTGTCTATTGTTGTGACTTAGATGATGATCAGATCACATTTTATGACCATTTGTGCAGAAATCCATATCATTCCAAAGGGTTCGCCTACTTTTTCTTGCAGCTGTATGTTAACCACTTGAGTACCAGACCATTTTTTGATCTTTTGTTTACACGTTTTAAAAATAATTTTAGGCCGGAAGATTACTTAAACCCCCCAAAAATGATACAATTTCTGAAAGCAAACACAATAAAGAATGAAATGTGGGTAATACCATTGTTTTCTGCTAAACAATTTTTGTGCACAAGTTTATGAAACACAAAATTTCAGTATAAAATACTCTAAAGTTAATTTTTTGGGCACCTAAATGCAATGTATTACCCAATTTTTTGGTAAAATATAAAAATGAGGTTGTGCCGAATAAATAGATATCCAACATGTCAAACTTAAAATTGCACGCGCTAATGAAATGGCGAAAAATGTCAGTACCCTGTATTTTTTATATTTTTTTCATATATGCTCTCACTCCAGCATGTGCGGTTATATAACATGTGTATGTATAACATGTGTAGTGCACGCGCCCCAACGCATGTATTTTTGGGCACTGATCCTGGTGACTGACAGCTCAGGATTAGGAAGTGACAATATACACAGGGAGGCGGGAGGCCACACATCATGTCAGTTGTGGAAGTGATCAGCAGCTTCACAGCTGCTTGTATCACTTCCACACTGAAAGCTGAGCTTTGCCGATAATCAGTCGATCCCTACTAAATACCCTTCCAGCAGCCAGCATCAGGTGGAGACTGAACACTGGAATCTGCTTGCTGTTGGAAGACATCCACTGCTGAACACCAGAAATACAACCTCCCACTTTGAAAAGCACAGAGTGCAAATTTATTGTAGATAGATGGTTCTATGGGGGAGAAGGAGGAGATTACCTATGTGTATGCTGCCATGGAGCTCATAGGAAAAGCAAAAGTACTGTAAAAATGAAAATCATTTAATTTTTGTTACTATAAGGATTTATTCTCATTTAATTCATAAAATGTGCCCAACAGTGAATGTTCTGTATTGTAGACAATTATTCTGGGCATTTTTTTTAATCTCTTGCAACCCAACTTTTTTTATTATTTTTATTATGTGAGCTACATTGGCTGTAAAATGTCTCTGTCTTCTTAAGCTCTCCCTCCTCTCAATTACAGCAGCATGGAGATCACAGGGGGAGAAGAAAAGTGAGCTTTTCAGAGCAGAGTAAGAAGATTGTTCATGCGCCTGACCAGCCCCTTCTACCCATGCACACAGAGAATGTATTGATTCATGGGACTTCTTATTAGCTCAGTGAACTACAAGTCCCAGATGACATTGCCAGAAGAAAACAGGAAGCAGAAAGAGAAGCTTTGAATGCAGTGGTAAGCAAATTTTTACAAAAAATAGATTATGCACATTAGGATTGTCATCTATGCTAGGCATGTTATCTGTTACTAGTAAAAATGCGCTCTGTCAGTAAACTTTTCATGTTTTGTTAGTTTTAAAAAGTGATGCGGGGACCCGATGGGGGGGGGGGGGGGACCCTGCTGGGCCAAGTTGACATACCTACAATGAAGTATATATGAAGTATAATGAAGTATATATTATGGAATTAAAGTGATACTAAAGTCTCATTTTTTATTTGGTGAAAATATCAAACATATTATACTTACCTTCATTGTGTTGTGGTTTTGCAAAGAGCAGCCCAGATCCTCCTCTTCTCAGGTCCCCCTTTGGTGCGACTGGCTCCTCCCTCCTGTTAAGTGTCCCCACATCAAGCAGCTTGCTATGTGGGCACCCGAACCAAGCCGCGGCCTGGCCTTTGCCCTTTCTCTCGTCATTGGCTCACTGACTTTGACTGACAGCAGCAGGAGAGATAAAAAACCTTCTGCCTTTTCAACCACTTTAAAAAGACACACCTAGCTAGATATTACAGTAAATGCAAAGCATCCATAAAAATGTATAGATATCTTGTATTTTTACACAGTCAGGTTGCAATACAGGTGATGTATGGAAAACATAACCATAAATAAACGACAGTTGGGTAAGACAGGACGAACAAACCACAATGAAAAGTATACCTATGGTAATGGGTTAGACAACTTTCAAGTCAGACTGGCTACTCTAAGAGTTATGCCTATTCGGCCTCATGGTTTTCTGGTGACCCTATCAGGATGATCTTTACCGAAGAGGGATGCAAGTTGGTTCTATTAACTAGAGGCTGAGATGCCTCTGGTCTGACAAAGAGAGAGGCAGGGAAAAAAAGGGGGGGGGGACGAGAGATAGAGCAGGGCTCTGATCAGTGATAGTGCAGCGCGAGAGTAGTGGGACCGTACATTTTTACTTTAGTGTCACGTTAGTATGAATCTAATGTAAGTACAGTGTGAGAGTAGTGCGACCGTTCATTTTTACTTTAGTGTCACATTAGTGTGAATATAGTGATAGTACAGTGTGAGTGTCAGAGGATGGTCTCAATTCAGCAAAAGAGTTGAAGGCCTTCAGAAAGTGTAAGGTCCGAAGGTCAGAGAAAGACATGAAGTATTGGACCGTTAGTCTATTGGGACCCAGGCTCTTACCTGATCTCATCTGTTTTACCGATGTGTTAAATTCCTCTGGTGAAAGCGGGGCTTCCAAGGTTTTGGTTGCTAAGGAAGAAAGGGAGGGAGAACTATACTGTTCTAGAAAGTCTCTGATAAGCTTAGTCCAGTTTGGATTTACTGTATGGGTTCAGTTTTGGTATGAGGGCCAATATCATATAGTTGGGAGTAATATGAGATGAATTGGAGTTACAGAGAGCCTGCTAAGTCACGTATGTGGTATATCCTTGCCCAGATTTTCTGTTGGTGTAGGGCCCTGGCCAGGTATCACCCACTTTTGTTCCCATGCTCGTAAAAAAGTTTTCAAGATAGTGCAAAAAGGTGTTTCACTCTCCTGGCCAGTTCCTCTAGTAATTTGTTGTCTTTTTCGAACATAGGTTTCAGTCAGCCACAAGGGTACATTCAATATAATGTTATTAACATTATAGTCTTGTTCATTATACCCCTGCTTTGCAAACATATAATCTGATGAGAAAAATGTATTTAATCCAAGTTTAGGAATGCTGACAGTGACCCTTCAATCTTTTATTTTTTAGGACAGATTTTGTTATTTATTTGCCCTT
The DNA here is from genome assembly GCF_965119305.1 of Pelophylax lessonae. NCBI lineage: Eukaryota > Metazoa > Chordata > Amphibia > Anura > Ranidae > Pelophylax > Pelophylax lessonae. The sequence continues at coordinate 222,415,014 of NC_138771.1, forward strand.
TTACCTTATACTGTCATAGGGAGAGCTTGGGATCACCAGCCAGCCACTTAGAAAAGTAGTCTTCATTGGTCTCTCAAAACAGGCAAACACAAATAGCTTTCTTCATCAAAAGTGACAATTGAGTACTTTCCGTGATACTTTTTTTATTTGCACTAACATACAATTTTTCAGGACAAGCTTTGGGGGTATGTCCCCTTCTTCAAGGTCCAAGCAGTACTGCTTGGACCTTGAAGAAGGGGACATACCCCCAAAGCTTGTCCTGAAAAATTGTATGTTAGTGCAAATAAAAAAAAGTATCACAGACAGTACTCAATTGTCTCTGTCACAAGTGCACTAATACGGCTACAATGACCTCAGGCATTCATCAAAAGTCAAACAGTTCAGAGTCTTGGTCTAAAGAAAACCATACAACACAGCTCATCGCCACTTTCTTGGTCCCACACTGGGGTTTAGGGTTCCCACTTGTTTATGGGTACAAGACAAGCTGCAGGAGTTCTGAAAAACCAAAGTCTCAGTCTCCAGGGAGTTTACCCTTGTTCACATGTGCAAACCACTCCACACTACCTCACAGATAGGTGGCAATTCTATCCTTCTACTTTTCAAGACTCTCTTGCAGATGGCTTAACCCCTAAATACTCAAACTGCATACAAGTTGTCCTACTTGTAACCACAGCTTAAATAATGGGGAAAAAAACTGTCTTCCTGGTTTAATGCACAACAGCCAGGTTTATTTATTTTTTATTTTTTTCTATTCGTTGCCCAGTGAAATGCACTGATGAATGTTGTTTTTTATGTCCTCGAAAAACTCACAACTTTCTTCTGTGTTATTTGTTGTACAATATTTTATAACAGATTACACTAGGATACATAAACAGGATTGCATATACAGGAAATGAAATGTGCAATCATATCATGAATAATAAGGGCAACAATAGTTACATAGTAAACCTTCTTGGAAAAATCAGTGTTATTTGGTGCAAGAATCTTATTCCCAATTAGTTGCATGCAAGGTAAAGCACAGCTTAGTCATTTTGGCTTTTTTTCAAGTTTAGTTTTCTTGTCCTACCCTCATTTCTACCTTTCCTATAATTTATGGAAAATGTAGTTACTCTGTGATTTATGTTACCTAAACTATCCTTTACTTCCACATCTGCAATCAGCTTTGTGTTGTTTGAAAGTAGTAGGTCCAGCAGAGCATTATTTCTAGTGGAGCTTCCACCATCACACTCCTTTTTTGGATTTTGGGGCTATCATGGTTTTTACTATGTGGTGAGAGTGCCCGTATTATCGGTTAAACTTTTTTTTTTGACAACAAGCTCTACATAAAAGGGCTTTTGTTTCAGGGGTGTGGTATTTGCTTTTTTTCTTTTGTCATTTTTATTCTATGATAATAGTGCCTTTTTAAGCTGGGCCTACACTTGCTATTTACCTTCTGTTCTTGGAGCTGCCTTTTGTTAGCTGCACGTTGCTGCATTGTTTGGAAGAGGAAAAGTACAAGAATAGTGAGCACATAAACCGCCTCACATTAGGTTATACATACACTGATTAGATCTATTTAAAACTGTTGTGCTGCTGGTCAGTTTTGTAGCCACTGCATTATCCTAATTCATGTAGTAATGCCCCTGCCTGTATCCTTTTTCTAGTGATTGCAGACAATTCTCCCTCATTGGTAATATATTGTTTCTGTCCAGATTTACACTGCTGTATCATCTGTGGCCTCTTAATTTTTTTTTTTTATGAGAGTTTGAAAGAAATAGGCCAACAGCAGAACCATTTGAATCAGTGAGGACATAGACAGCCTCAGTGAACTTTTGGCTGAATTCTATCTGCAGATATTACTGTTATTAGAGGACATTACAGTGAGGGGGAGGGCTGTGTGTAGGGGACAGAGGACATTGCATAGGGGAGGGGGGGCAGGGGACACTAAAGTGGGGGTGGGGGATGTAAAAGGGACAAAGAACCCTACAGTTGGGGGGGGAGGGGAGAAGGGGACAGAGGACACTGCATTAGGGGGGATGTGAAGAGGACAAAAGACACTGCTTTGGGGGGGCAAATGAGACTACAGTGGGAGTGTGGGAAGGGGAAAGAGGACGCTACTTTTAGGGGGTACAGGACACTGCTATGGGGGTGCAGATGACACTAAAGTGGGGGTTGTGATTTGAAGGGGACAGAGGACACTGCTATAAAGGGGGCAGAGGACACTAAAGTTGGGGTGGTGATGTGAAGGGGGACAAAAGACACTGCTTTGGGGGGCCATGGGAAACTGCAATAATAGCAGGGGCAGAGGACCCTACTATGGGGTGCAGAGGAAACTATAGAGGACACTATGCTGCGGGATGGAGGGAGGACCCTGCTAAGGGGCAGAGGACACTATAGTTGGGAAGGGGGTGATGTGAAGTGGGGCAGGACACTGCTATGGGGAGGCAGAGGCCACTATTGTATGGCTGGCAGAGATCCCTACTGTGGGAGGGGGGGGGTGAAAACTACTGTGAGGGTCAGAGGACGCTACTGTGAGGGGGGGATGATGTGAAGGGGGGTGAAGGACACTAGTGGGAGGGGGGCACAGGACACTATGCTGTGTTTTTATTGGGGGCTTGATACATCTTTTTTTAAAAGGTGCCCCCCTCCTTCCCCCAGGGATCTTTGATTTCCCTTAATGTTGTCCAGGTAGATCCCAATGCCTGAAAGGTTGCCTGCCCCGGCTCTAGAGGGTATTCAAATCTAGTTACAATTAATAATGAAGATCTGCCAGCACAGTAAAGGCATGCAAACACAGCTGTCTAGCCCCCTCATAAACAAAGAGAACTGCCTAAGATTTTTTCACTGCTGGAGGGTCCAGAATTGAACATCTAAAAAAATCTACACATTGATATATAAATATAAGATAAAAAACAAACACATAAATGGTGAATATAAAGTGATATGTGCAATCAATAAAGTGACAATAGCAAAGTGTTGCTGTGATAATGTCCAATGAAATCACCAAAACTATTAAATGAATTTAAATAAGTCCAAAAACAGTCCATAAAGTGCTTAAAAAGGAAAAAATCTGTGCTTCATTAAACAAGTGGTGATTCAATACTTTTCAAGGGGTGATCCGGTGATAAGTGTGGGGTGGGAAAAAACATGGACCCTTCCAATGTATCCCGCACTCACCAGAGATATGTATCCCTGCAGGGGTAATAAGCCTTAGGGTATTGGCTTCTCTCCTAGAAATCCCAATGTTAGGCTTTTGGATGGAAGTATCCCTGGGTGTCACCTCTCAGCGCGGTCAAATATCCCCAATAGGCAAGGTCACCATAATAATCCACTCTCCAGTGTGGGGAGATATCCCAAGATAGCATGTAGAAAGGAAGACCTCATATAGTGAAGTACCGTTTTAATCCATTTATTAAAGCATAAAAAAACCGTACTCACATTTAAAACAAGGCAAGAAAAGCATAAGAAGCAGTAGGGGCCGCGAGTCCCTCGTTAGCGGCTACTTCCGGGACGCTACGATAACCAGCGACCGGATCTGCGTTCCAGTGGGGCGGAAATGACGTAACCACGCACGAGGCGTTTCGTCACAGCTGACGTCATCAGGAAACAGAGGAACCTGCCGCATTCTTAGCAACCAGTGACGTTACCCGGCCCATGATATTTTCTGGCTAGTAATCCCCAACTATGTAAATAAAGGAGCTGGGATAGAACTGACACCATTGACCAAATTTGGCCATGTTCATAAATGGTCAATGACATTACCCAGGAGATCCAACATCTTTGCTTACTTGCTTACTGCATGTTCCTATATGAGCCTGGTATGGACTTATTTATTTATTTATTTATTTTTTGGGGGGCGGGGGGGCATGTTTGTTTCTTCTTGTTTTTGCATATATTCCCCCTTAAAGTCCATACCAGACCATTATGCGAGCATGTAACCTGAATGGCCAGGAGAGGTGAGAGACAGCCTCCCCTCCCTCTTCAGAACTTACCAGGCCACATGCTCCCACTATGGGAGGGGGTACCTTGCTGGAGGGGGGGGGAGTGAGGCAGACTCTGTTTTATGCTTTGGTACATGTTCCCCAGGGGAGTGTCCAGCCCCCCCAAGCCATTTGTTTGAAAATCCCTTTCTTTTTAGACTAACTTGGTCCAAAGGAGCTATTTTATTGTCATGGTATACCGTAGAGCAGTAAAATTCTGGATAAAATGAGAATCATCATTTTTTTGCTTAGAATAAAGATTACGAATCCCTCACGATTCTCAGCGTAACATCATCTTTCACATTACACAAAAAAATAAAAAAAAATGGGCTAACTTTACTGTTTAATTTTTCTTTTTTAATGAATTGATGTGTATTTTTCCCCAAAAAATTGCGTTTGAAAGACCACTGCGCAAATACATTGTGATATACTTTATTCTCTAGAGTCTCTGCTAAAAAATATGTATGTGTAAGTAATTTTCTAGCAAAAAATACTGAATTTAACTTTTAAGCAACAATTGTCAGAAAAAGGCTTAGACTTTAAAGTTGTCCGTAGGTTTTTTTTATCTTAATGCATTCTATGCATTACAATAAAAACCTTCTTTGTGCAACAGCCCCCCTTGGCCCCCTAACACTTACCTTAGGTCCCTCTCTGTCCAGCGATGTCCAGGAGAGTCTCAGCCATTCGAGATTCTCCCTCCTGATTGGCTGAGACACAGCAGTGGCGCCATTGGCTGCCGCTGCTGTCAATCAAAGTCAGATAGCCAATCAGGAGAGAGAGGGGGTGGGCCCGGGGTGGGGCTCTATCTCTGAATGGACACAGGGGGCTGTGACTTGGCTCGGTTGCCCCCGTAGCAAGCACTTAACAAGAGGGTAGGGCCAGGAGAGCAGAAGAGGGACCCCAGAAGAGGAGGGTCTGTGCAAAACCTCTGCAACATAGCAGGTAAGTATAACATGTTTATTATTTTTATAGGAAAAAAACAAGACTTTACAATAGCTTTAAGAGGTTAAACTGCCCTTATTTACAGACCAAAGTTCATCCCTTTGATCTAAAAGAACCAAATGATACATTGTTTCTATTTATCTCTCAGTGCTGAGCAATGTTGTGATAAACTTTGCCTGCTGTTTTTTTTTTTTTTGACAGCTCTGAGCAGAGAACGGCTCTGCATTTACATGAATCGTGAAAATGCCTGATTAAGATAGTGAGGGAGGTGGAATCAAGATTGCGCTTTTTTTTTTTTTTTTTTTTTTTTTTAGCTCTAGTGTACAATCATATGTAACACTTACTAGAAAGAATCAGTTAAAACAGATAATGTTCAAGATGTCAGGGGTTTACAGTGATCTTTTTTAATAATGTCTTGACTCAGGTGTTGTACCAATGTTTTTCTGTAGACCTAACTGTCCGCTGTAGTCTGGTCCTACCCAAAAGACTTTATTAAAGCAGTAAAATTGTAATAACAGATCTTGAGGCAGGTGGAGCTTCCTCCGCAAATGCAGGAATTACATCCTCATGTGTGAAAAGTTGTTAATCATTAAAGTAAATCTATGGTCCTTGCATACACTTTCATTTTATAACATCAGCATTATTATAATAGCAATATAAACTATAGTTATTTTTGACAATCCAGCGTAAACTTACTTAGAAAACTTCCTCTAAGAACCTCTATTATTTCAGAAGGCAGGTTCTGTGAAATGTGTGATACAGCAGTGCCTACTCACAGAGGATAGCTAATATGGGTGGGGATCTTCACAAATCAAACCACTTGCTCTCAAGAAGGTTTTTCCCCCTTCATGACTAGAACTTGCTATTCAGCACTGCCCTACTTTAACTGGAAATTGTGCAGCCTTGCAACACTGTACGCAAATTAAATTGTTGTAATTTTTTCACACAAATAGAGCTTTCTTTTGATGACATTTGATCAACACTTGTTTTTTTATTTTTTGTGATATAAAGTAAAAAAGAGAACATTTTTTTAAAAAAATTATATATTCTACTTTCCCTTATAAAACATCCAACTAAAAAAAAAAAAAATCTAATTTCTTCATAAAGTTTGGCCAACATGTATTCTGCTACATGTCTTTGCTAAATAAAAATCCCAATAAGTGCATATTAATTGGTTTGTGCTAAAGTTATAGTGTTAACAAACTATGGTATATACTGTATACTAGAATTTACACCCCTATGACACTATACTGGTAAAAGCAGTGATCACCGACTTATAGCGGGACTGTGATAGTGTGATGGCAATCTGGCACTAGCTGATACTGGCTGGAAGGTACACTAACTGACTAACTGACACTGACATCAATAGTGACACTAAAACAGAAATCAGTGCTAATGCTGTACACTGTCACTGTACTAATGATATTGACTGGAATGATTGCTAGGGGCAATCAAAGAGTTAACTGTCTGCATAACCATGTGTAATGTGTGTAATATGTGCTGCCTTTGCTTTACTGTCTGTCTGTTTTTTCCTCTCTGGTTCAGTTACTGTTACTGTACACAGAGTTCTGTTTTTGTAAACACAGAACTCTGTGTGCGATTGGCCACAGCTGATCAGCTGACTTCAGCCAAAATCATTGCCTGAAATCAGATGCCAATCTCATGCTGTGCCCACAGAACGGGTTGGCAGGGGGCGCGCGCATGCACACCCCGACCCTGTAGTAAGGCGTACAGGTATGTCCATCTGCCTGGAACTGCCACCCGCTCGCAGTACAGCTACTGTGGGTGGGTGACAAGCAGTTAATAGAAGTAGGCTAGAAATTATTGAAATTCAATACAGAAATGAATATACGATTTCAGGTTTTGACCATAGATACACCTTTTAGTTTTGAATTTGTAGAATGTCTAAACATAACATACAACATAACACAACACATGGTGTCTATACCAAACATTTCATTATTTTATTGTATTAACATTCATAATTTAGCTGTAATTATCTTTTAATCTATCAAAATGAGTCACCGCATTAAGCATGGTTCTCATTACATTTGGTGGTTGCTATGGTTACATGAGCTAGTTGTGGCATTCTTCCTCTACAGGTTTTTGGCAGCTTTACGTTGTTAATATTTTGCTTACATAGTAGGTGAATTTTTATTTTCAACAGCTCTTTAAACCTTTTTCAAAAGACCCCCCTTGCCCTCACAACATATTTTTCATTCATATTTTGTCTTTGAGCTGCTTGTGTGATCTTGATTACTGTGAAACAGCAATGTAAAGTAACTAAAATTGCTGAGCTCATTTGTTGCTTGCTTAGAGGTTCACTGCATTAAACTGCACAGTAAGATTAATGTAGAGGCAGCAAGAGAGTGGTGCGCATTTTGTACTAACAAGCGTAACAGTGCCTTGTGTCCTGACATTCATATATCACTCTGAGCTTTTATTCAGTAAACTTTTGAACAGAAAAGCAAATGAGGTGTGTGATCTTAAATTTTTTTACTTGATTTGAGTGGAGAGGCTGCAGCTTTCTTCAGTGCCATCATCTGAGCCCTAAATGAAATGGTAGGGGGAGTTGCCAGGTCCACCTTTAAAGCGGAGTACCAACCAAAAGTCTAACTTACGCTGATCTGCTTCCTCCCCCCCGGTTACACATTTGGCACCTTTCAGGGGGAGGAACGGGTGTACCTGTTTTTGACAGGTACCCTTCCCCACTTCCAGGGGAAAGCCCCGCAGTGCCGTCCCTCCAACGTTCGGCCCCCCTCCTCCTTTCCCCGCCGCTGGGTCAACTAGAAATTGCAGCGTGCTTCGCGCATGCACAGTAGGGAGCCAGCTGTGAAGGCTTCACTGCCGGTTTCCTTTACGACAAATGGCGGTGGTAGCACCTGACAGCCGATCCAAGAATCAGCTGGGGTGCCGACATCACGGGCTCCCAGGACAGGTAAGTGTGCTAATATTAAAAGTCAGCTGCTACAGTATTTGTAGCTGCTGACTTTCTATATTTTTTTCCCCAGGCGGAACTCCTTTTTAAGTCCAATGACCTATTTTTGGCGATAGCTGAAACTTTGATTACATCAGAATCAAAATGCGTAATTAAAGTGGTTGTAGAGGCAGAAGCTTTTTTTCACCTTACTGTATTCTATGCGGTAAGATAATAAACCTTCTACATCTAGCTCCCCCTGCAGTCCTCCTAAATACATACCTGAGCCCGATCTTGATCCAGCCATTTGCACAAGAGCTGAGGCTTTCTCGGCTCTTTCATTCCTCATTGGCTCAGATATCCCGCTGCTTGGGGGGGGGGCAGCCCTGCTGTGTCTCTTAAGGACACACAGAGCAAATCTCGGGAGTGAGCATGCATGAGTGCCTCCATAGCAAGCAGCTTGCTATGGGGGCACTCGGAGGAGAGGAGGAGCCAGAAGCACTGGCAGGAGAAGAGAGGATCGGGGCTGCACTGTGCAAAACCATTGCACAGAGCAGATAAGTATGACACGTAAGACATGTTTGTTATTTTAACCACTTTGCCGCTGCTCACTAGAGCTCTACTGCGGCAAAGTGCCTCTTGTAGGTCTGACGACGTAGACCTACGTCGGCAGACACTACACCTTCTCGGCGGTGTATTCAGTTACAGCGGGAGTCGGGCCAGGGGAGGAGCAGCGGCTATTGCCGCTGCTCTTCCTCGATCGTCGGGGAATCGAGTCTGGAGATCCGCCCGCTTGTGTAAACAAAGCGGGCGGATCTCCTAAGTGACAGGCAGAGTCAGATTGCTGGGTTCAGCATAGCTGAACATGCGATCTGTCCCTGTGTCACTCAGTCACCTCCCCCCACACATGTCAGTAAGCACCAGGCATATATTAACCCCTCCCTCTCCAATAAAATTAACCCCTTCCCTGCCAGTGTCATTTTTACAGTAACAGTGCATATTTATAGCACTAATTACTGTAGTAATGTCACTGGTAACCCCAAAAGTGTCAAAAATGTCAGTCAAGGGTCCGATCTGTCCGCCGCAATGTCGCAGTCCCGCAAAAAAAAAAATCGCAGATCGCCGCCATTACTCGTTAAAAAAAAAACACCAAAAATAACAGAAATCTTTCCCTTAGTTAGTAAACGCAATAACTTTTGCGCAAACCAATCAAAATACGCTTATTGCAATTTTTTTTACCAAAAATATGTAGCAGAAAACAAATTTGCCTAAAATGATAAAAAATGTTGATTTTTACATTTTTTTGGGGGGGAATTTCATATAAAAAATTTGAAAAATATGGTTATTTTTTCAAAATTGTCGCTCTTTTTTTGTTTATAGCGCAAAAAGTAAAAATCGCACAGATGATAAAATACCACCAAAAGAAAGCTTTGTTTGTGGGAAAAAAAGGACGTAAATTTCTTTTGGGTACAGCGTCGCACGACCGCGCAATTGTCAGTTAAATTCGCACAGTGCCGAATCGCAAAAAGTGGCCCAGACGTAAGACAGCAAAATCCTCCGATGGTAAAGTGGTTAACCGCCTTAGCGGTAATCCCGAGCGTGACTCGGGGTTGATTTTTCATTGCAGGAGCGGTAACCCCGAGTCACGCTCGGGGTGGATTGCAGAGAGCGCAGCGGAGCTTCTCTTACCTTATCCTGGCGATCCAGCGATGATCTCTCATTGCTGCGACCGCCAGCCGAGAGTCCCGCCGCTCCTCCGTCCCTCCGTCGGTACGATCACTTCCTAGTTCCGTTCCCTGCAGCAGCAATGCTGCATGGGAGCGGAACTAGGGAGGGAAATTCAAAAAAAAAAAAAAAAAAACGTTGCACAAAACACACTTTATATTATATATATATATATATATATATATATATATATATGCATATATATATATATATATATATATATGCATGCATATATATATATATATATATATATATATATATATATATATATATGCATGCATATATATATATATATATATGCATGCATATATATATATATATATATATATATATATATATATATATAAAATTATATTATTGATTCAATTATAATTCATGCGTTATATATTATATATATATATATATGTGTGTATATATATATATATATATATATATATATATATATATGTATATATATATATATATATATATATATATATATATACACACACACACACACACATATCTATATATAATATATAATGCATGAATTATAATCTAATCAATAATATAATTTTATTATATATATTATATATTAAATAATAAAATAATATTATTGATTCGATTATAATTCATGCGTTTGTGTTTCAAATTTATCACATCTGGGATGTCTACTAGACTCTTGTTTTGGTCAGGTTTAAGTCAGTAATTACTAAGAATTATAGGCCTATAATACATAACGCCAAATTTCCATGAAAAGAATTGTACCGCTTTTGGTATGTAATTCCAGACATAATCATACCGCCAGGGAGGTTAACAATATAAAAAAAAAAAAAAAACTTTTACAATTACTTTGAAGTGGAACTTTACCCATAACAACTTGATAAAAAATAATGTTCTTTAGCAAGGAGCATACATTCCATATTATTAATTATGCTACCAAAATTAGCGTGTGCTGTAAAGTGCATTGCTCCTGTTTCTTCTTGCTGGAGGCTGTGATTTTGTTGAAGGCCAGAGCCTCTGAACAGCAGTAAATCATAAGCGGAACTAAACCCATTAATACAATTGTTTAAAAAAACAGGCTTCTACTTTTGGTTGGAACTCCACTTTAAGGCTGTCAGGAGATCAGCCTCTATAAATTCAGCAGTGCCTAAATATGCCTAAAAACAGAGAGCAACTGAGCATGTGCAGAGCAGGGTAAAGCAGTGTACTGGATTTTAAGCAGTATAGGCACTTGGTTTTATTGTTTTACACAGCTATACCCGCAAAAGGGGCCAGCCTGAAGATTATCTAGCAGGACTTAATTTTCTGAAGTTCTACTTTAGGTGAACATTATACTGAATAAATTGCCATAATCCTTGCTTTTAACTCTCAAAACCCAATGTGTGCTATAGGGTCATAAGTTTTTTCAGGTTTATAAAGCGGTATGCAGCACAGCAACACACCTCTGAATTAGTCAAATGAAGCCATTGGTTATTCTGTCCATGTACAAATAAATCTTCTCTATCTTCCCATGAGAGGGGCACATGAGGACAGAGTTGAGAGACACAGATCTAGGCCACTGTGCCAGGCATTTTGTAGAGAGAACCCCCTACCCTCTCAACAAACAGTTTTTTCTTTTCAGCACATTTTGTGCTTCTTCTTACATCTTTTCTCTAGCTTGTTGGCTCCCACTCCAGACAGAATTGTTCAGTATCTATCAGTACAGTAAAAATAATTTTCTTAAATAGATAACATACTATAGTTTAACACAAAAATAATAAAAACATAAGGTGTTATTTATACAGATTATATATTTTATCCACTAAAAAGACTTCTATTTCAGTTCTGCCCAACTGTCTACAAACCATACATGATACTGTGGGTGGTCATAGGGAATATTGATTACATTGCCATTGTAACAAAACCACATTGCTTCTTTTCACTTGAACTCACAGTGAGTGTGCATGCGTGATGTCATACAAAATGGCAATTAGCCTTTGGGACGCCATAGGGACTGTGTATACTAAACAAAACAATATAGTTGGCCCAAATAAGGGTTCACTGTGTAAACCCAAAAGTCCACGATCATAGGTACTGAACAAAGGGAAGTTTAAAAGTCCATGGAGGAAGTCCATACATTTGGAGTGCTCTCTGTAGTGGCAGCTGGTGTAGGAGTAAGAAGCAACTCTGGAGAAGAACAAGGAGACAGACATGAGTGCCTTCTAAGTGCAGCATGTGAGAAACTTTAATCAAGCACAATAAATAACTACTTACTTTGTGTTCCACGGCGTGGGGAGCAGCGGAAGCCACTGAGGCAGCTCATGACCACAGGAACAACGCTATCACCACCATGTTGATGACCACCTATTAGCGTTACATGGCTGTTGTACACCTACCTTTGTGAGTAGTTATTTATTGTGCTCGATTAAAGTTTCTCACATACAAACAAGTAAAGCTGCGCTAAGTGATAAATGTGATAAACACATATAAAGGAGGATATCCCTAAAGGTATCCAAATAAAAATAAATAATGATACAAGGTGATATCAAATAATTATGTGCTCTTGCAATTAAATAAAGTGACATCCAATAGTAACACAAACATAAATCACAGTGTCCAATGAATGAGAAAAAAGTCCAAAGATGAGTGTAACAGTGCTCAAAAGCAAGCCTCCACCGTTCAGTAATGCTATCACCGTGCTGGAACTGAATTACGCTATTGCGCTTACCAGAAAGCCATAAATTTAGGCATATAGAACTCGGAGGGTGAATCAACCAGCTCAAACAGGACACAGCTCCACTAAGACCGGCAAGGAGGTTCCGCTCAGATCAGCCAGGTATTAGACCCCGAAAATCCGGACATTCCACGGTCCAGCAGTGATCATAAAGAAGGGATAACCACCATAGTGAAGTACGTATAGGTATACAATTTATTAAAAGGTAGAAAATTCACATGTGTATGATAAAACAGCGCTAAACGGCAGGATCATTTGTGACAAAACGCGTAGGGAGGGCGTGCTGACATCACTGCGCAATACCCGGAAGTCGGGCGGCTGTGTGTTTTCTTTGGATCCTGCCGTTTAGCGCTGTTTTATCATACACATGTGAGTTTTCTACCTTTTAATAAATTGTATACCTATACGTACTTCACTATGGTGGTTATCCCTTCTTTATGATCACTGCTGGACCTTGGAATGTCTGAATTTTCGGGGTCTAATACCTGGCTGATCTGAGCGGAACCTCCTTGCCGGTCTTAGTGGAGCTGTCTGTGTCCTGTTTGAGCTAGTTGATTCACCCTCCGAGTTCTATATGCCTAAATTTATGGCTTTCTGGTAAGCGCAATAGCGTGATTCACTTCCAGCATGGTGATAGCATTACTGAACGGTGGAGGCTTGCTTTTGAGCACTGTTACACTCATCTTTGGATTTTTTTCTCATTCATTGGACACTGTGATTTATGTTTGTGTTACTATTGAATGTCACTTTATTTAATTTCAAGAGCACATAATTATTTAATATCACCTTGTATCATTATTTATTTTTATTTGGATACCTTTAGGGATATCCTCCTTTATATGTGTTTATCACATTTATCACTTAGCGCAGCTTTACTTGTTTATATATTATTTTTGGTGTGTCCCACTGCAGCTGCAGCTTTGTTTTATTAATTTCTTCACAGATTGAATTTTTTGTGTTTTAGGGTGGTTATTTACTTTATTTTAAAGTTTCTCACATGCTGCACTTAGAAGGCGCTCGTGTTTTTCTTCTTGTTCACTGTGTATACTAAAGACCTCTATATCTCTAAAACCTGCAAGCATCACTAAAGCTTACATCTGTATAGCCGGAAAACACAGCATGGTCTAGACAAGTGTGAAAAAAGGACATCCTGTAAACATGTTAGGGCATCTAGAAGCAGGCGAATTGACAGTGAAGCCCATGAAAACTATGTTGCAGCAACAGCAGTAGGTAAGGCCCCTAGAGAACACTCACGACAGCTGGTTACTGGAAAAAGCCCTCAAGAAACATTGTGCAGCAGCTATCCACTGTTTGCGCTCCAAGAGATAAAACCAGGCATAGCTAGCATACGTGAACACATTGACTCCCAAGAGCATGAATTAGTGGCATTACATAAGGCAAGGCATTAATCAAGGATGAACAACTGCACAAATGAAACATATCCACACATTGCAAAATAATCCAAAAAAATACAGAATACAGACACGTATTTAAATATACCAGAATTCTAGTAAACCATAGTAAACCATCCTTCAGAGCAAATTGATTGCTCAGTATATTAATAGGGTAACAAAGAACCAATCAACCTCCAGTGGTATTATATTGCATTTTTAACATTTTGAAAGCATAGACGCAGTCCGACAACAATGGACCTTTGAATTTAATGTAAATAAACAAATGTTTTATAATAAATTACCATGTAAATTTCCCTCCATTATCTAAGTGCTAAGAATGGCTTGCTTATATACATTGAGTTTCCCATTTAAGCAAACTGTTAGTGAAAATGGATGCTCATATACTTTTTTAAATCTAGATAACTAGAAAAAAACACCAAAGACAACATCCTTACCTAATACGAACAACTGGTTGCAACTAGGGTTGAGCGGACACCTAGATGTCCGTGTTCGACGGGTTCGGCCGAACTTTAAAAAAAAGTCCGGGTCCGTGTCCCGGACTTTTACCGAACTTTTCCCGGACACCGAACCCCATTGAAGTCAATGGGGACCCGAACTTTAAGGCACTAAAATGGCTCTAAAACACCAAAGGAAAGGGCTAGAGTGCTGCAAATGGCAGCAAAACGTAATTAAGAGCATGGCAAGTGCTCTGCAAACAAATGTGGATAGGGAAATAACTTAAAACAACAAAAAAAAAACAGAAAAATAAAACAATGTTCTTCTTCATCTCTGAAGGACGAGGCCCATATGGAGTAGGAGGGAGGTTGAGGTGGTGGTGGATGTGGCGGTGACATAGGCATGCGCACAGGGTGTGCCGGGTGTGCCTGGGCACACCCTAATCACCTAGGGCACATAGCATTGCCAGTGAGGAGATGGGAAAGATCTCCCTCGGACCTGCTCTGCTCTATTTCTCTTTGCCTACAGGTACATGGCCCGATACATTACTCTCCCTGCTGGCAAACACATGCATGTGTATTTCAACTTTGGGGTGCACACCTTAATGCAATAGGCTGCGCACACCTATGGGCGGTGTAGGTAGAAGCGGCGGTGGAGGAGGAGGAGGACGAGGTAGCCAACACTGCTTCTTTTCACAAATTTTAAATGAGGGTACACCCCAAAAGAGTGAGAAAGAGCAAAAATGGAACAATGGCTGGGTAAGGTCGGTATCCATTGCTATTCTGCATAAGGTACGGAAAAGTCCCGTGGGATCCATGCCTGGTTCATTTTAATGAACGTGAGCTTGTCCACATTGTCTCTGGACAGGCGGCTGCGCTTGTCTGTTATAACGCCCCCAGCCGTGCTAAATACCCGTTCAGATAATACACTGGCTGCAGGGCACGCCAGCACCTCCAAGGCGTAAAGGGCAAGCTCAGGCCATGTGCCCAATTTGGAGACCCAGAAGTTGAAGGGGGCAGACCCCTCATTCACTACATGTAGGCGTGTGCACACATACTGCTCCACCATGTTGGTAAAATGCTGCCTCCTGCTAAGACGTTCCATCTGAGCTGCTGGTGCTGCTGTTTGTTGTGGCGTGCTGACAAAGCTTTTCCACATTTCGGCCATGCTAACCCTGCCTTCTGAGGTGCTGGCGGTGCCCTGGTTGCGTTGGCGACCTCCTCCTCCTCCTCCTCTGCCTTGTGCTTCCACTGCGGCCCCGCTGTCAGATGGGAATGCCAGCAGCATGGCGTCTACCAGCGTGCGCTTGTACTCGCGCATCTTGCGATCGCGCTCCAGTGAGTGAATTAAGGACGGTACGTTGTCCTTGTAACGGGGATCCAGCAGCGTGGCCACCCAGTAATCAGCACAAGTTAGAATGTGGGCAACTCGGCGGTCGTTGTGGAGACACTGCAGCATGTAATCGCTCATGTGTGCCAGGCTGCCCAGAGGCAACGAAAGGCTGTCCTCTGTGGGAGGTGTATCGTCCGTGTCCTCTGTATCCCCCAGCCACGCACCAGTGATGGCCATGAGCTGGCCTGGGTGCCACCCTGCTGTGAACATGGTTCCATCTCCTCCTCCAGCTCCTCCTCCTCCTCATCCTCCTCATCCTCCAGAACTGTGCCCCTGCTGGACAATTGTGTCCCTGGCGTTTGTGTGTGCAGGAACCCACCCTCGGAGCCCCTTGCGAATGACTGCCCTGAAAGCCTTGGAAATGTTACCTCTTCATCCTCCTCCTCCTCCTCATCCTGTGCCACATGCTCTTCCATCATCGCCCGAATTGTTTTTTCAAGGAGGCATAGAAGTGGGATAGTTAAGCTGAGAACGGCGTCATTGCCACTGGCCATGTTGGTGGAGTACTCAAAACAGCGCAACAAGGCACACAGGTCTCGCATGGAGGCCCAGTTATTGGTGGTGAAGTGGTGCTGTTCCGCAGAGCGACTCACGCGTGCGTGCTGCAGCTGAAACTCCACTATGGCCTGCTGCTGCTCGCACAGTCTTTCCAGCATGTGCAAGGTGGAGTTCCACCTTGTGGGCACGTCACATATGAGGCGGTGAGCGGGAAGGCCGAAGTTACGCTGCAGCGCTGCCAGGCGAGCAGCAGCAGGGTGAGAACGCCGAAAGTGCGCACAAACGGCCCGCACTTTCTGCAGCAGCTCTGACATATCGGGGTAGTTTTTAAGGAACCTCTGCACCACCAAATTCAGCACATGCGCCAGGCAAGGGATGTGCGTCAAACCGGCTAGGCCCAGAGCTGCTATGAGATTTCGCCCAGGCCGGGCTTGAGGCTCGCTGGTAGCAACCACTCATTTGTCTGCTGTTCCATGCTCCTCCACAACTCCTGCGCGGTGTGTGGTTTGTCCCCCAAACAGGCAAGTTGTAAAACTGCCTGCTGTCGTTTACCCCTGGCCGTGCTGAAGTTGGTGGTGAAGGTGTTACGCTGTCCGGATGAGGAGGCGGTAGAGGATGAGGAAGCGGAGTAGGAGGAGTTAGGAACAGGAGGCAAACTGAAGCGCCGTGCAATCCTCGGTGGTGGAAGGACATGCGCCAAATTGCTATCCGCCTCAGGCCCATCCGCCACTGCATTTACCCAGTGTGCCGTTAGGGAGATATAACGCCCCTGACCGTGCTTACTGGTCCACGTATCGGTAGTTAGGTGGACCTTGGCACAGATGGCGTTGCGCAGTGCACACCTGATTTTTTCCCCCACTTGGTTGTGCAGGGAAGGGATGGCTTGCCTGGAAAAGTAGTGGCGGCTGGGCACGACGTACTGTGGGACAGCCTCCGACATAAGGTTTTTAAAACTGTGCGTCTCCACCAGACGGAATGACAGCATTTCAAAGGCCAATAATTTTGAAATGCTGGCATTCAGGGCCAGGGATCGCGGGTGGGTAGGGGGGTACTTCCTCTTCCTCTCAAGTGTTTGGGAGATGGAAAGCTGAACGCTTCCACGGGACATTGTGGAGATGGTTGTTGGTGACCCAGGTGGTGGTGTTGCTGACAGATCGTCTGTTAGCGGGGTGGCAGGTGCCGGTATCACTACAGATGTGGCTGGAGCGGCCGAGACTGCAGCAGAAGAGGAAGCAGGATGAGCCAGAGACGTTTCTTGGTTTTGAAGGTGTGTACTCCACTGCAGCTCGTGCTTTGCACTTAGATGCCTGATCATGCAGGTTGTGCTCAGGTTGAGAAGGTTTATGCCTCGCTTCAAGCTCTGATTGCACAGGGTGCAAACCACTCGTGTCCTGTCATCAGCACATTTTCTAAAGAACTTCCACGCTAGAGAACTCCTTTGAGCTGACTTTGGTGCGCTTGTTCCCTTGCTGCGTTGGGCAGTAGCGGACGTAGTGTCTAGGGCACGGCCGCTCCGCTTCTGCACCCTGCTCCCTCTTCTGCTGTGCTGGTGGCTCTGTGCGACCACCGCCTCTTCCTCCAAACTACTCAGGTCACCTGCATGACGTTCATTCCATGTGGGGTCGAGGACCTCATCATCCTCCACATCATCTTCCACCCAGTCTTCACCCCTGCCCTCCTTGTCGGTCTCCACAATGCTGAACGCCGCAGCAGTTGGCACCTGCGTTTCGTCATCATCGGAGACGTGCTGCGATGATCCTTGCATTTACTCATCTTGAGAAATAAGTGGTTGGGCATCGCTGCACTCAATCTCTTCCACTTCTGGGGCAGGGCTAGGTGGATGGCCCTGGGAAACCCTGCTGACAGAGTCATCAAAAAGAAGAAGAGACTGCTGTATGGCTTGGGGCTCAGACTGCTTGCCTGATTTGCAAGGGGGTGAGGTGAAAGACGGTTGGACATCGGCTGCAGGTGCCAACTGTGACCTTTCTGCAGTAGACTGGGTGGGAGACAATGTGAAGGAACTGGAGGCACTGTCAGCAGCAAACCAATCTACTATCGCCTCCACTTGTTCTGGCCTCATCACTTCTAGGGGCGTATGATGCCCTACCAAATACTGATGCAGGTTCTGTCGCCTACTCACACTTGAGGAAGGTGTTTCACTTGTGCGTGTAGCTGGCACAGATCGACCACGTCCTCTCCTTGCAACAGGAGCTCTACCAGCAGCACCACGACCCAGGCCACGGCCCTTATTTGACGGTCTCCTCATATTTCTGTAATTTAAGATCTTGCCCTAGAAAGGTTTTTATTGAATAGCGGAATAGGAAATATGATCCAAAAAAGTGTATGTATCTCGCACGTACAAAACCACACTAGGCCCCAATTACTATTGTTTCTACCCCTAAAAGGATGGATGAGGAGTAGGAGGAGTATGGAACAGACAGCACCCTCAAATCTTCAGAAGTATGAGATGAACCTCAAAAACTTGGAAAGGTGGATCTCACACGTACCTACACAGACTATCCCGCAATTCAATTGATCCTCAAAGGTTTTTATTGAATAGCGGAATAGGAAATATGATCAAAAAGAAAGTGTATGTATCTCACACGTACACCACCACACTAGGCCCCAATTACTATTATTTGTACCCCTAAAAGGATGGTTGAGCAGTAGGAGGAGGAGTATGGAACAGGCAGCACCCTCAAATCTTCAGAAGTATGAGATGAACCTCAAAAACTTGGAAAGGTGGATCTCACACGTACCGACACAGACTATCCCGCAATTCAATTGATCCTCAAAGGTTTTTATTGAATAGCGGAATAGGAAATATGATCAAAAAGAAAGTGTATGTATCTCACACGTACACCACCACACTAGGCCCCAATTACTATTGTTTGTACCCCTAAAAGGATGGTTGAGCAGTAGGAGGAGGAGTATGGAACAGGCAGCACCCTCAAATCTTCAGAAGTATGAGATGAACCCCAAAAACTTGGAAAGGTGGATCTCACACGTACCGACACAGACTATCACGCAATTTAATTGATCCCCAAAGGTTTTAATTGAATAGCGGAATAGAAAATATGATCAAAAAGAAAGTGTATGTATCTCACACGTACACCACCACACTAGGCCCCAATTACTATTGTTTGTACCCCTAAAAGGATGGTTGAGGAGTAGGAGGAGGAGTATGGAACAGGCAGCACCCTCAAATCTTCAGAAGTATGAGATGAACCTCAAAAACTTGGAAAGGTGGATCTCACACGTACCGACACAGACTATCCCGCAATTCAATTGATCCTCAAAGGTTTTTATTGAATAGCGGAATAGGAAATATGATCAAAAAGAAAGTGTATGTATCTCACACGTACACCACCACACTAGGCCCCAATTACTATTGTTTGTACCCCTAAAAGGATGGTTGAGCAGTAGGAGGAGGAGTATGGAACAGGCAGCACCCTCAAATCTTCAGAAGTATGAGATGAACCTCAAAAACTTGGAAAGGTGGATCTCACACGTACCGACACAGACTATCCCGCAATTCAATTGATCCTCAAAGGTTTTTATTGAATAGCGGAATAGGAAATATGATCAAAAAGAAAGTGTATGTATCTCACACGTACACCACCACACTAGGCCCCAATTACTATTGTTTGTACCCCTAAAAGGATGGTTGAGCAGTAGGAGGAGGAGTATGGAACAGGCAGCACCCTCAAATCTTCAGAAGTATGAGATGAACCCCAAAAACTTGGAAAGGTGGATCTCACACGTACCGACACAGACTATCACGCAATTTAATTGATCCCCAAAGGTTTTAATTGAATAGCGGAATAGAAAATATGATCAAAAAGAAAGTGTATGTATCTCACACGTACACCACCACACTAGGCCCCAATTACTATTGTTTGTACCCCTAAAAGGATGGTTGAGCAGTAGGAGGAGGAGTATGGAACAGGCAGCACCCTCAAATCTTCAGAAGTATGAGATGAACCCCAAAAACTTGGAAAGGTGGATCTCACACGTACCGACACAGACTATCACGCAATTTAATTGATCCCCAAAGGTTTTAATTGAATAGCGGAATAGAAAATATGATCAAAAAGAAAGTGTATGTATCTCACACGTACACCACCACACTAGGCCCCAATTACTATTGTTTGTACCCCTAAAAGGATGGTTGAGCAGTAGGAGGAGGAGTATGGAACAGGCAGCACCCTCAAATCTTCAGAAGTATGAGATGAACCCCAAAAACTTGGAAAGGTGGATCTCACACGTACCGACACAGACTATCACGCAATTTAATTGATCCCCAAAGGATTTAATTGAATAGCGGAATAGAAAATATGATCAAAAAGAAAGTGTATGTATCTCACACGTACACCACCACACTAGGCCCCAATTACTATTGTTTGTACCCCTAAAAGGATGGTTGAGCAGTAGGAGGAGGAGTATGGAACAGGCAGCACCCTCAAATCTTCAGAAGTATGAGATGAACCCCAAAAACTTGGAAAGGTGGATCTCACACATACCGACACAGACTATCACGCAATTTAATTGATCCCCAAAGGTTTTAATTGAATAGCGGAATAGAAAATATGATCAAAAAGAAAGTGTATGTATCTCACACGTACACCACCACACTAGGCCCCAATTACTATTGTTTGTACCCCTAAAAGGATGGTTGAGCAGTAGGAGGAGGAGTATGGAACAGGCAGCACCCTCAAATCTTCAGAAGTATGAGATGAACCCCAAAAACTTGGAAAGGTGGATCTCACACATACCGACACAGACTATCACGCAATTTAATTGATCCCCAAAGGTTTTAATTGAATAGCGGAATAGAAAATATGATCAAAAAGAAAGTGTATGTATCTCACACGTACACCACCACACTAGGCCCCAATTACTATTGTTTGTACCCCTAAAAGGATGGTTGAGCAGTAGGAGGAGGAGTATGGAACAGGCAGCACCCTCAAATCTTCAGAAGTATGAGATGAACCCCAAAAACTTGGAAAGGTGGATCTCACACGTACCGACACAGACTATCACACAATTTAATTGATCCCCAAAGGATTTAATTGAATAGCGGAATAGAAAATATGATCAAAAAGAAAGTGTATGTATCTCACACGTACACTACCACACTAGGCCCCAATTACTATTGTTTGTACCCCTAAAAGGATGGTTGAGCAGTAGGAGGAGGAGTATGGAACAGGCAGCACCCTCAAATCTTCAGAAGTATGAGATGAACCCCAAAAACTTGGAAAGGTGGATCTCACACGTACCGACACAGACTATCACGCAATTTAATTGATCCCCAAAGGATTTAATTGAATAGCGGAATAGAAAATATGATCAAAAAGAAAGTGTATGTATCTCACACGTACACCACCACACTAGGCCCCAATTACTATTGTTTGTACCCCTAAAAGGATGGTTGAGCAGTAGGAGGAGGAGTATGGAACAGGCAGCACCCTCAAATCTTCAGAAGTATGAGATGAACCCCAAAAACTTGGAAAGGTGGATCTCACACGTACCGACACAGACTATCACGCAATTTAATTGATCCCCAAAGGATTTAATTGAATAGCGGAATAGAAAATATGATCAAAAAGAAAGTGTATGTATCTCACACGTACACCACCACACTAGGCCCCAATTACTATTGTTTGTACCCCTAAAAGGATGGTTGAGCAGTAGGAGGAGGAGTATGGAACAGGCAGCACCCTCAAATGTTCAGAAGTATGAGATTGTGTTCACTGTACCCCACAAAGATTGTGTTCACTGCACCCCACAAAGATTGTGTTCACTGCACCTCAAAAAGGATTTTGTTCACTGCACCCCACAAAGATTGTGTTCACTGCACCCTAAAAGGATTTTGTTCACTGCACCCCAAAAAGATTGTGTTCACTGTACCCCCCAAAGATTGTGTTCACTGCACCCCACAAATATTCTGTTCCCTGTACCCCACAAAGATTGTGTTCACTGCACCCCACAAAGGATTTTGTTCACTGCACCCCAAAAAGATTGTGTTCACTGCACCCCAAAAAGGATGTTGTTCACTGCACCCCAAAAAGATTGTGTTCACTGCACCCCACAAAGATTGTGTTCACTGCACCCCACAAAGGATTTTGTTCACTGCACCCCAAAAAGATTGTGTTCACTGTACCCCCCAAAGATTGTGTTCACTGCACCCCACAAAGGATTTTGTTCACTGCACCCCAAAAAGATTGTGTTCACTGTACCCCCCAAAGATTGTGTTCACTGCACCCCACAAAGGATTTTGTTCACTGCACCCCAAAAAGATTGTGTTCACTGTACCCCCCAAAGATTGTGTTCACTGCACCCCACAAAGATTCTGTTCACTGTACCCCACAAAGATTGTGTTCACTGCACCCCACAAAGGATTTTGTTCACTGCACCCCAAAAAGATTGTGTTCACTGTACCCCAAAAAGGATGTTGTTCACTGCACCCCAAAAAGGATTTTGTTCACTGCACCCCAAAAAGATTGTGTTCACTGCACCCCACAAAGATTGTGTTCACTGCACCCCACAAAGGATTTTGTTCACTGCACCCCAAAAAGATTGTGTTCACTGTACCCCCCAAAGATTGTGTTCACTGCACCCCACAAAGGATTTTGTTCACTGCACCCCAAAAAGATTGTGTTCACTGTACCCCCCAAAGATTGTGTTCACTGCACCCACAAAGATTCTGTTCACTGTACCCCACAAAGATTGTGTTCACTGCACCCCACAAAGGATTTTGTTCACTGCACCCCAAAAAGATTGTGTTCACTGCACCCCAAAAAGGATTTTGTTCACTGCACCCCAAAAAGGATGTTGTTCACTGCACCCCAAAAAGGATTTTGTTCACTGCACCCCAAAAAGATTGTGTTCACTGCACCCCACAAAGATTGTGTTCACTGCACCCCACAAAGGATTTTGTTCACTGCACCCCAAAAAGATTGTGTTCACTGCACCCCAAAAAGGATTTTGTTCACTGCACCCCAAAAAGGATGTTGTTCACTGCACCCCAAAAAGGATTTTGTTCACTCCACCCCAAAAAGATTGTGTTCACTGCACCCCACAAAGATTGTGTTCACTGCACCCCAAAAAGGATTTTGTTCACTGCACCCCACAAAGATTGTGTTCACTGCACCCCACAAAGGATTTTGTTCACTGCACCCCACAAAGATTGTGTTCACTGCACCCCACAAAGGATTTTGTTCACTGCACCCCAAAAAGATTGTGTTCACTGTACCCCCCAAAGATTGTGTTCACTGTACCCCACAAAGATTGTGTTCACTGCACCCTAAAAGGATTTTGTTCACTGCACCCCAAAAAGGATTTTGTTCACTGCACCCCAAAAAGGATGTTGTTCACTGCACCCAAAAAAGGATTTTGTTCACTGCACCCCAAAAAGATTGTGTTCACTGCACCCCACAAAGATTGTGTTCACTGCACCCCACAAGGGATTTTGTTCACTGCACCCCAAAAAGATTGTGTTCACTGCACCCCAAAAAGGATTTTGTTCACTGCACCCCAAAAAGGATGTTGTTCACTGCACCCCAAAAAGATTGTGTTCACTGCACCCCACAAAGATTGTGTTCACTGCACCCCACGAAGGATTTTGTTCACTGCACCCCAAAAAGATTGTGTTCACTGCACCCCAAAAAGGATGTTGTTCACTGCACCCCAAAAAGGATTTTGTTCACTGCACCCCAAAAAGATTTTGTTCACTGCACCCCAAAAAGGACGTTGTTCACTGCACCCCAAAAAGATTGTGTTCACTGCAGCCCAAAAAGATTGTGTTCACTGCAGCTCACACACAGAAAAATTGATGTGTTTCACTGACACCTGCCTATCTCCTATCCCACACCACACAGCAATATCGATTGTAGTTTGTAGAACACAGTTTCCCTAAAATTCAGCAGCAGCAGCCTCTCCCTAACAGGATTGAGAAGAGATCGTAGATCGGGATTGAGTGCAGAGTCACCCCACCCCCCACACAGCAATATCGATTGTACTTTGTAGAAGACACTGACCCTATAATTCAGCAGACTCTATCCCTAAAATGCCTACAACTCGCCCTGCCTAAACACTCCGACCTGTCCCTCAATTCTATCCGGACACAAATGTTTTTTTCCTGCCTGTCTTTCCCTAATCAGCAGCCAGCACGTTGATGTGTGCTCTGTCCCTGATCTAAGCAGCAGAATGAAGACGCTGCGGCTGCCTGGAACTTATAAAGACTTGGTCACATGCTTCAGACGGCCAATCACAGCTACTGAGACATTTGCAGGCATGGCTGGGATGGCTTAAGGCACACCAGTTAAACGATTGTTGATTGGCTGTTGAAAGCCCGCCATGAAAAGAGCGCCAAAGCATGCAAAACCCGGAAATAAAACGACCGAACGCGGATTTTTACCCGAACATACAGTAAAGTGTTCGTGTCCGTGTTCGGGTACAAAAAATCCAATTATTCGGTACGAACACGAATAATACAGTCCGTGTTCGCTCAACACTAGTTGCAACTATAATAATAATTAAAAGTCAGGTCTGAGCATGTAGACCCTTTGCAAGATAAGTTGGTTACTGGGGATACTGAAAAGGCAAATTTATTAAATACTTTTTTTCAGCTCTGTATATACAAAAGAAAATTGGGGAGCTCAAGTACATAATGAGGATAGTATTGGCACAACACCAAGGGAACCACAATGGCTAAAAATTGATATAGTCCAGAAACTTTTAGACAAAATAAAGTTGAACAAAGCACTTGGACCAGAAGTTTAGATCCTTTATTTGGAAGTCAAAGTTTTAGAGACTTTTTAATTACTGACTATGTAACTACATTATGTAACCTGAATGTATACCAGTTCCATCTCAGAAATTCCTTTCTTCAGTCTCTTTGAATTTAGATTACCTAAAAGCCCCAAAAGCGAGAATGAGGACAAACTGCTCCAGGTAGGCAGACACCTAGTGTTCCTTGGACATAGCTGCAGCAGGCTTCCAACTGGCCCAAATTTATCTCAGCAAACATTTTAAGTTGTTTTGATGGGTAAAGCTTTGCTTCTTTCTGATGGTTCTAAAGCTATCCCACCCTACCTACCATTTGCTCATTCCTTTTGCTCATTAAGGATTCCCATCAAAGGCCGATAGAAATGTGTGGAGTTTGGCTTTGGCAGTAAGCTCCAACATTTGTTGGCCTGCATTTGGCCATGACAGGAAGGTTTAAGAGGCAGTTTCAGGTATGTACTGTATAGGGATGGGCGAACGGTTTGGCCCGAGCATTAGTTCAGGCTGAACATTTGCCTGTTCAGCCGTTCGGTGAACACCCGAATTTTCAGGGTGTTCGCCCCAACAAACACCCTGCAAGGCACTGAGCTCTGCACAGTGCATTCTGCACCCTGATTGGGGAAAGCTTTGCCCAATCAGGGCTCAGTGTAAGCTGGCTGTTAAGGAGTGGGCCCGGGAAGCCGGCCACATCGTCCTTAACAAAAGATGAGTCATCAGCTGTCAATGGGTCACAGGGCGTCAGAAGGGGCGGTGCCACCGGATGACCCCGCTCTTTGCTTATATAAGAACTATCAAAGCGCAGAGTGGGCAGACGGCAAGGAGGCGAAAGCTTTTTTTATTTATTTTATTTTCAGGTCCGGCGGGTGTCGTGATTGACGATGAGTTTACATCGAGGGACACTATTTTTTTTATTTTTGAATAAAGGAATGTCAAAAATAGTTTCTTGTGGTTAATACTTTTTGACACTTTTTTGGTGAATGGGTAGCGATACCCATTCACATGGAGGGGGGAGCTGTGATCTGGGGGCCTCCTTGTTAAAGGGGGCTTCCAGATTTTGATAAGCTCCCCGCCCACAGATCCTGACAACCACAGCCCATTGTTGTTGGGAAGAGGCTCTTGTCCCCAAGGTGCTTTAGGGTGGGGAAGGGGGAAATCCCCCCTGCCCAAAGCACCCACCCCCCATGTTGAGGGCATGTGGCTTGGTATGGTTCAGGAGGGGGGCGCTTGCCCCTCCCCTTTCCTGAACTGCCGGGTTGCATGCTCAGATAAGGGTCTGGTATGGATTTTGGGGGGGACCCCATGCCGTTTTTTTTCTTTAGTTTTTCATAGTAACCGTGTGTCAATTAAAATGGGAACTTTAGAAATGTAATTTTTGCTGTAGCATGCTATAAATGCGCCACTTTACAGGCACATACGGGGGACCGCCCAGGCACTATATTAAAGGATTTTTTTATTTTTATTGTTGCACTTTAAGCATAATTAAAATCACTGCTCTTGAAAAAAACAATTGTTTTAAAAAAAAATAAAATATATATATATATATATATATATATATATATATATTGATACATGTTCCCCAGGGCAGTATCCAGACCTCTATACCCCTTTTATGGCCAATTACTTGCATATAAGGCTTCAAAATGGGCACTTTAGATTTTTCCTGTTCAGCTCCCATAGACTTCAATAGGGTTTACTGTTCAGGTTAGAACATTTCCCCTGTTTGGGAGTTCTTCTGCGAACCGAATAGGGAGGTGTTCAGCCAATCCCTAGTACTGTATATGAACCTCTAGGTACCTGCACTTCATACTTGGAAAAGCTTGCCCTTCTGCAGGCACTCATGATGTAAATTCCCCACTTGCAAGATGCTGGGAATGGGCTAGGACTGCATATGTGCTGCAGATTTTTTTTTAAAAATGGTAGCAGATGGGTAAAAGAGATTTTGGGCAAAATAGAGATTCTCTTCTCTCTTCTGTTTTAATAGCTTGCAATAGTCATTAAAACCAGCCCATCTTAAAGTGGAATTAACCCTCTCAATAAACATTAACAATTTTAATCCTTTATATTTCACAGGTTGATAAGTTGCTTCCTGGCTTTTGGACTAGGTCCAATTAATGTCATATACCCCAGGAGTTTTAATGGGCATTTCATCTGCAGGAGAGGAGGAGAGGCTTTCTAAGCTAAGCAAGCACCCCTACTTGCATGCTTGAGCTAAAGGCAGATGGATTTCAGGAAATAAATGCTACATGAATCATCTGCCCTTACTCAAGATGGCCTTGACTAGAAATGCTAAGGGGTATTTTTTAAAGTGATTTCTCAGTAGAATAAAGCATGGAAACATGGATGGATGGGTAAGTTTGCTCTGAATATTAAAAATGAACTAAATAGCATTTTCAATTTGTGGTGCTCAGATACAGTTACGTTTCGCTTTAACCTGGTAGCTATCTCTATTCTGCCATTGTAAAGTCCAGCTTACTGCAGTTTTAGTGCTGAAGTCACAGGTAACATGTAGTTTTGACAACATTAGCATCAATCAACGCTGTGGGGTTGATTTACTAAAACTGGAGAGTGCAAAATCTGGTGCATCTGTGCATGGTAGCCAATCCACTTCTAACGTCAGCTTGTTCATTTAAGCCTCGTCAATAAAACCTGGAAGCTGATTGGTTTTCATGCAGAGCGGCAACAGATTTTGCACTCTCCAGTTTTAGTAAATCAACCCCCATTTTTCAAGCCCTCTTATATATTTATTCAGTCATTTTGTTATTATTGATGTAATAAGTATTAGGCCTCATGCACACTGGATGTTATTAAAACGCCAGTAGAAAGCTGTAGCTGTAGAAGTTTTTCAGGATTTTTGCAGTGGCGTTTTTCAGCGTTTTTTTAGCACTTTTCAGCTGTAGCATTTTTTAGCTTTCTTTTTTTTCAAAACTTTACTCTCACAAAAGCTTATGACTCAAAAACATTGATTTACACCAAATAACTGTATTTTTCAGCGTTTTTTTGGCATTCTTAAGCGTTTTTAAGCTTTTATCAGATTTAGAGCGTTTTTACACCTGAAAACTTCTCTTAAAACCCACTAGTTCTGGGGTTTTCTTCCAGTCAGAAAACGCCCCTGCCAAAAACTGCTGATAACAGCCTATGTGTGCATGGACACATAGGATGACATGATGGGAAGTTTTTTGGCTGCAGAAAAAAAAGTCTGAAGTCAAAAACCGCAGTTGTAAAAAATGTCTATTGTGCACGAGGCCTTATTGTTAGTAAATATTCTTCAATATGAAGTACAAAGAACTTATTAATGAAGGTAACCAATTGTTATCTTTCAAGCAATAAAATTAGTATCAAATTAACCACTTGCCGACTGCCGCACAACTATATACGGCGCAGTCAGCCCCTCACAGGCAAAGTGACGTAGGGGTACGTCACTAGCCTGTGAGGCTCTAGGGGGCGAGCGCGTGCCGCCGGAGGCGCGCTCCCGCCCCCGCTCGTTCGCGGACCCCCCCCCCCCGCACGTGTGACCGGCGGACCCCATGTCCGCCAGTCACTAGCGATGGTCCGCTGTGAAGGGAGAAAGGCAGGCGGCTAATGTAAACAAAGCCGCCTGTCATTTTCCCCTGTGTAACAGCAGGGATCATATGGTCCTGCTATGCAGGATCATAT
Source organism: Pelophylax lessonae (assembly GCF_965119305.1). Classification (NCBI taxonomy): domain Eukaryota; kingdom Metazoa; phylum Chordata; class Amphibia; order Anura; family Ranidae; genus Pelophylax; species Pelophylax lessonae. The sequence goes on from NC_138771.1 coordinate 222,443,433, forward strand.
TTCTCTGTTGTTACACAAACAGTCACATCCCTTCACAGTAAGAAGCATGCCCCTAGGGACACACTTAACCCCTCCTTCTCCAATAAAGTTAACCCCTTCCCTGCCAGTGTCATTTTTACAGTAACAGTGCATATTTTTAGCACTGATTACTTTAGTAATGTCACTGGTACTCCCAAAAGTGTCAAAAATGTCAGTCAAGGGTCCGATCTGTCCGTCGCAATGTCGCAGTCCCGCTAAAAAAAACGCAGATCGCCGCCATTACTCGTTAAAAAAAAAATGACGAAAATCTTTCCCTTAGTTAGTAAACGCAATAACTTCATAACCAATCAAAATATGCTTATTGCAATTTTTTTTTACCAAACATATGTAGCAGAAAACAAATTGGACTAAAATGTTAAAACGTTTTGATTTTTACATTTTTTGGGGGAATTTCATATAAAAAAATTTGAAAAATATTGTTATTTTTGCAAAATCGTCACTCTTTTTTTGTTTATAGCGCATGATCAAAAAATCGCACAGGTGATCAAATACCACCAAAAGAAAGCTCTGTTTGTGGGAAAAAAAGGACGTCAATTTCATTTGGGTACAGCGCCGCACGACCGCGCAATTGTCCGTTAAAATCACGCAGTGCCGAATCGCAAAATAGGCCCTGGTCAGGAAGGAGGTAAAATCTTCCGGGGCTTAAGTGGTTAAATGAATACAATATATTTTTTTTAACAGGTAAAATTAACATAATATTTTAAAAAATACTATGTACATCAGAACTTCTGCAGTTATATATTATGTATTTATCTCTTAATATGAAATAAACCCGTGTGCTAAAATCTTAGCAGGATACTACAGTAGGCTTCAAATATAAAAAAATATTAGTTCTCCTCTCACATCTACTGTCTGGGCTATTGAGAGGTAGTCATTGTACTCAAGTACAACAGCTTCTTTAGGAGAGCTGAGCCTTAAGCATCTCCTTAAAAGGGGGTTACCAGAGAGGAGGGAACCAGGGGCCATTTTCAGTGCATCCTGGATGGGACAATCTAATCCTCTTTGCTGGTGCATCTGCTCTGTCAGTTTTGCTCTTCAAATCAAAAGGCATCACATTAATTAAAGTTCCCTTTTCTTTTATTTTTATTCAACCCCTGAAATGTGACCAGTGTACGCAAAAAGGTTTCAGCCCACTTTAGACACAAATATCCAGCAGAAGGGTATGCACTTTGATTTGTTGTCTGGTTTCCGCTTACTATTCTCCCCCCTACTTTTTTTTCTTTTTTTTTTTGTGAAATCTTTAGACTGGGACCTCCTTTTTTAACAAAGTGCAGTACATTCAGGCAGCCTCACAAAACAAAGCATTCAGCTCTTGGTCAGCAACAAGCTCATCTTTGTTCATGTAGCTCTATTAAAGAAAGAAGGCCAATTTTATGCAGGTTTCTCCACTCTGTACCACAAAAGCATTTATCTGTATGCAAGTTATTTGGCAGACTCTCCCTGCCCATGAGATCATCTCTTCTTAAAATAAGCAGATTCGGTCACGTCCTGCAAAATTATAAACGGTTTAATATAAGAATTTTACAGACAGATGTGTATATTCTTCTGTGGCCTGTCAATCAGGACAACAAAGAATATCTGCGTTTCCTCCAGCGCAAACATACCTCCACTATACAATTCTGCAGCTGTGATGCAGTTCAGGCCAGGAAATCTGATTCTCCTAACCAGGAGTTGATGCTTTACTGATCACCCATGAGATTTTTACATTGCTATGTGGAATTCTAATTGACCATTTAATGTGTTTTTAATCATGCACAAGCTAAAATAGTATGCATCCCACTCTACAACATAAAAAGAAGGTACTATTTTTGTACATATAATGTAAGTACATATATCAAGAGACTACACATTACCCAGAGATTGTGCAGCTTTTGTTCTAAAATGTTATATAAACAGTCATGGAGAAACTTTCCAGATCAATGCTCTAGAGTCTAGACAGTTACCGGGGTCAATGTAATTCATTGTACTGTTTACTGTCTGCCTCCACCTCCAATATTTTATGCACATCATTATGCTTTTTTAACTGATTGTGCCATAGGGTGGATAGCATGGGAAGGGGGAGCCTGAGAAGGCCAACACTAAGAGGAAAAAATGTAAAAATGGCATCCTAATCTGAAAATAGTACATTTTTGTGCAAACTATTTTTCCCCTTATACTCTATTTAGCTTTGAAGAGAGGTGAGATAAAAAAGATAAATGTAAAAGCAAAAATTTCAAATAAAAAGGAAAAAAATGAGTGCCAACTCCAAGCTCCAGTTAACCTCCTTCAAGCTAGTGACATGATGTATTGTGTCCTGTTCAAATTCTGTCCTGGTGTTGGGCAGTTCTTGATTATACAGGGATTTGGATGGGGAAGGGTCTTAAAACCCTGGACTCACTGCATATCTTCATTCTAGTCCTTAAACCCAAAAGACTGAGGATATCTTGTTGTTAAAAGGAATTACTGCTGGGGACATATTGTCCCTGATCACCCCCACACCAATCATATTGTACCTGGTCACAGCCCCACCAGTCATATTGTCCCTAATCACTGCCACACCAGTTACAGTGTCCCTGGCCACCACAACACCAGCCATATTGTCCCTATTCACAGCCACACCAGTTCCAGTGTCTCTGATCACTTCCATATCAGTCATACTGTGCCTGATCACCACCATGCCAGTTGCAGTGTCCCTGATCACTGCCACGCCAGTTCCAGTGTCACCAGACCAGTGTATGCCAATAACAGAGTTCCTTATCACTGCCATACCAGTCGCAGTGTTACCACACATGTGTAAGTCAACAACAGTGTCCCTAAATGTTGACACACCAGTCCCAGTGTCACCAGACCTGTGTAAGTAAGCAGCAGTGTTTCGGATTGCTGCCATACTATTCCCCAGTGTCACCAGACTAGTGTAAACCAGCAACAGTGTTTCTGATTACAGCACCAGTATAGTATTGCTTCTACCTACCACCTGTAATAACCCAATCCTTTGTCTTTTTGCAGACCACATTTCTGCCTGCGGCCTGAACTAACCCACCTGCATATCCAACTGACTAGGTTCCTGCAAGACACTTGTCCCAGCCATCCCCTGCGGACAGCTGCACTCCTAGAACCACAGGAACTCTTATGTCCTTCCTTTCTTTAGCCTCCTGTAATTCCTAGTGAACATGACATTACTAGGGGCAGCCATGTACCAGTAGGCTAGGCTTTGGGATATAGGAACTGGGACTGCTATAGGTGATGTTACACTAAACTAGATGCCCTGGCCACTAACATAGAGGTGATCATTACAGTACATTCATTTTGATACAATTGGTTAATTTGTGTGATACACAAGATACAATGTCCAATAATCAGTCCAAAAACTGAAAAAGTCTCACACATGTGGTATCACCATTCTCACGAGGAGGAATATAATTGGTTTTGGGTTGTAATTCTAAGTATGCACATCCTGTGTGTGATAAATATCTTATTAATTTGCCAGCTTTGTGCAAAAAATATATATATTTTTTATTTTCTTTCTGCATTTTTCAAAAACTTGTGGCTAAACAAAGAAGTCTTCAAAAGACTTATAATGCCTCTTAAAAATACCTGGGTAGTGTGCTTTCCAAAATGTGGTAATTTAGTGGGTGTTTCCACTGTCCTGGTGCTTCAGAGCCTCCAAAAATGTGGGAGCTAGGCAGGAAATTAGATGTATAGTTTATGCCTCTGGAACACCTGAAAGTGCTCCTTAGATTTTGGGCTCCTCTATGTGACTAGGCCATAAAACACATGTGGTATCGCCTTACTTGGGAAGAGTAGCAGAATGTGTTTTGGGGTGTAAGGCTAAGAATGCCTATGATGTGTGTTAAAAATACCTTATTAATTGACAACTTTGTGTAAAAAAAAAAAATGTCATTTTTTTTCCTGCATTTTCCAAAAACTGTGCCTTTCATAAAATACCCTAGAGTGGTTAATTTTCAAAATGAGGTCATTTTGTGGGTGTTTCCACTGGCCTGGTGCTCCAAATCCTCCAACATGTGATAGGTAGTCAGGAAATGAGATGACTAATTTATACTCTTAGAAAGCCCAGAGGTGCTTATTGGATTTTGGGTCCCTCTATCTACATAAATAAAGTGAAAAGCCTCACACATGTGGTACCCGCATACTCAGGAGGCATAGCTTGGGGTATAATTATATGTATGCCTATGCTGTGTGTGAGAAATAACTTGGTAAAGTAAAAACTTTGTGAACAAAAAAAATGTATTTCTTTATTTTCCAAAAAGTTTGTAACAAAAAAATTACAACTTTAAAAAACTCACCTTGCCTCTTACTAAATACCTTGGACTTTCTACTACTACTAAAAAAATGGTATTTTAGGGATTCTTGTACTATCCTGGCATTTTAGGGCCTCAAGAAATTAGGTAGTCAGCACATCAGGATTGATTAATTTTTAAATATAAATATATAAATACCATCGTTTGTAGACTCTATAAAACTTTCCCACAGACTAAATAATATACACTGATTTGGCCAAAATACATTTTGGCCTAAATTTATGAAAAAAACATATATATCTTTGCAAAATTTTATAACAGAAACTAAGAAAGATTTGTTTTTTTTGTTTTTTTTTTTTTTTACATTTTCTGCTTTTTTTTTACTTATATAGCAAAAAAAAAAGTAGTGATTAAATATGACCAAAAGGAAGCTCTATCTGTCTAAAAAAAATATATAAAGATTAAATTTGAGAACAGTGTTGCATGACGATTAATTTTCAAAAGTGTCCTGTCTTGAGGTGGCTAAAGCTCATTACAAGGCCTGGTCATTACTAAAGGGGCAAATCCTTCTGGTCCAGAACTGGTAAGTAGAGTTTGAGATACCTTTCATAGTGCACAATGTGGTAATTGTAAATAGGGAATTTACAGTGCGGAGTGTACGCCGGTGGGTAGTATGTGCATGAGAGGAGTACGGAATGTATGAAGGTGGGTAGTATGTGCAGGTGAGGAGTGCGGAGTGTGGAGGTGAATAATGTGTGCAGGAGAGGAGTGTGGAGTATGTTGGTGGGTATTATGTGCAGGAGAGGAGTGCGGAGTGTAAGGAGGTGGGTAGTATGTACAGGAGAGGAGTGCAGAGTGTATGGAGGTGGGTAGTATGTGCAGGAGAGGAGTGCAGAGTGTAAGGAGGTGGGTAGTATGAAGCGGCTGTCAGCTGAAAAGCCATACTGGGAGATCAGTGCTCACAGCTGTTCCTCCCACCACTCCGGCTGTAAACCAGGAGATCATCCATGGGTGCAGGTTGGGTCACAGTGGGCCCCCCCGAGGGCCCATGTGCAGTGCACACATAGATGATACGCCATTGTTGTGAGGAACATGGCAGCCAGGCATAGTAGTTCACATTTACGTAGGCCATGCATGTCTTTTTGTAGTTTATTTGCCGGTTTAACTTGGGTAGGGTGTGGGTGAGCCTTGGTGCACTCAAAAACAAGCAGAAATGCTAAATACGCCTATATCTTTTTTGTCTCTTCAGGGTGCAACCACCCTCTTGAATTCAGAATTAGAGAACTACAATGCAGGTGACCCCTTAGCAGAGGAATAACCTGAGTCAGAACTGTAGTGAGTGCTCAGAAAGGTGGTAAGGATAGTCTCTAGGATCCTTAAGACTAGTACTCCCAGGGCCCTGGGTACTGTAATGCTTCTTGTAGTACCAGCCAGCCTCTGTATTGGATACCTTTGGCTTGGATCCTCTACAAAACTTCCTGCAATGCTTCAGGGGGCTCTGGATGTGGGTCCCCCGAGCTCTACCTGAAACTAGCACCCAAAAAGATTTTGTTCTGTAGCTAGCAAGCCAGAGGGCCTCATGTCTTGGGCTGGGTCCTCTCCCACAGGAACAAGGCCCTGCCGTTCTAGGCCCCATCCAATTTACATACCTCCCAACTGTCCCTGATTTCGAAGGACTGTCCCTGATTTGGAACAAAGTCCCTCTGTCCCTCTTTCCTCCTCATTTGTCCCTCATTTTGGTCTGATCTATATAGTTGTATATAAAATCCACTATTTATCTTTCAAAAAGTGTCTCACAGTGCTAAACCTTTCATCCTAATTCTAAATTGCCTCATTTGTAAAAAAAAAAAAAAAAAAAAAAAAAAGCCAGGATAAAGGAATAGTAATAGTAAAAAAAAAACACTTGTGGGTTTAACTAATGTTTTTTTTTTTGTAAACTTCTCCTTTAAGGGGGTGTGGAAGGGGTGTGTCTTTTGCCTACATACATTTGCTAATAGGTGTCCCTCGTTCCCATTTAAAAAGTTGGGAGGTATGTATTAATGAACCTCTCAGCCCCCTACTGGCCACTTTTCCTGCCAGGGATTGGCTGAGGCTGAATAAATATGCAGGTGAGGGTCTGCCTCTCACCCAGCAGAACCAAAAACAATCAAAAGCAATTAGGTACTGCTCCTCTTACAGGGGACCTGAAAACTACATTTTCCTCAACTATAGCAACCTAACTAGGAGGATGTTACAAGTGTAGAGTTAACATAAACCCAGTCACTAAAATTTCATATAAGCTTTAACATTTTGATGTAATTTGTTTTTTTACTCTTTTTTTTAACCACTTGCCGACCGGTCACATTGACCGTACTGCAGCAAAGTGGCTCGATTCCGTCTAGCGACGTAGACCTACGTCGCTGGACTCCTCCCCCTGTAGGCGGTGCTCGCGCACCGCCAGAGGCGCGCTCCCGCTGTTTTCAGTCACAGCGGGAGTCGGGCCAGGGGAGGAGCGGCGGCGATCGCCGCCGCTCTTCCCCGATCATCGGGGAATCCAGTTTGGAGATCCGCCCGCTTGTGTAAACAGAGCGGGCGGATCTCCTAAGTGACAAGGAGTGACAGATTGCAGTGTTCAGCATAGCTGAACATGCGATCTGTCCTTGTGTCACTCAGTCACCTCCCCCCACACACGTCAGTAAGCACCAGGCATACATTAACCCCTCCCTCTCCAATAAAATTAACCCCTTCCCTGCCAGTGTCATTGTTACAGTAACGGTGCATATTTATAGCACTGATTACTATAGAAATGTCACTGGTACCCCCAAAAGTGTCAAAAATGTCAGTCAAGGGTCCGATCTGTCCGCCGCAATGTCGCAGTCCCGCAAAAAAAAATCGCCTCCATTACGCGTTAAAAAAAACCACCAAAAATTACAGAAATCTTTCCCTTACTTAGTAAACTTTTGCGCAAACCGATCAAAATACGCTTATTGTGATTTTTTTTTTTACCAAACATAGGTAGCAGAAAACAAATTGGGCAAAAATGTAAAAAAAATTTGATTTTTACATTTTTTGGGGGGGGGGAATTTCATATAAAAAAATGTTAAAAATATTGTTATTTTTTCAAAATAAATGCTCTTTTTTTGTTTATAGCGCAAAAAGTAAAAATCGCACAGGTGATATCAAATACCACCAAAAGAAAGCTCTGTTTGTGGGAAAAAAAGGACGTAAATTTAGTTTGGGTACAGCGTCGCAAAGTGGCCTGGACGTAAGAAAGCAAAATCCTCCTGTGGTAAAGTGGTTAATCTGTGGCTTTTCTTAACCACTTTACCACTGGAGGATTTTGCTGTCTTACGTCCAGGCCACTTTTTGCGATTCGGCGCTGTGTGACTTTAGCCTCCCTGGCGGTATGATTCTTTTGGATTTTAGGTGCTGAAAGCTGTACCATTATTTTGCATGTAATCCTTGTGAATGAGCAGCCCAAACCAACTGTATACATTTATTATATATATTATATATATATATATATGTATACATATATTATGTATACATATATTTTTTATATATATATATATATATATATATATACGTATATATATCTATCTATATATATATATATATATATATATATATATATATATATATATATATATATATATAATGTATACAGTTGGTTTGGGCTGCTCATTCACAAGAATTACGTATATAGATATGTATATATATATATATATATATATATATATATATACGTGTGTGTGTGTATATATATATATATATATATATATATATATATATGTATATATGTATGTACGTATGTATATATATATATATATATATATATATATACGGTATATATGTATGTACGTATGTATACATATATATATATATATATATATATATATATATATATATATATACGGTATATATATATACTGTATATATATATATATATATATATATATATATATACACATATATTTACATAAAAAGTACAGTAAAACTGCAGGAAAGGGCACTGGGGAGCAATGTAATGTGATTTTATTTTGCATGGTATCAGTGTGTTTGGTGTGTTTTACATTTGAATTTGCCGCCGGTTCCACCCCCCGGGGGACGTCACGTCGCCGGGGCTCGCAGATGATCGGGAGGAAGCTCCGCCGCCGCATACCGCCCGCATTCTTCGCTGGATCCCGGAAAAAAGGTAAGTAGAACCTCTTTCAGGATCCAGCGATCTTCCTAGCGTTACCCCGAGTGTGGCTCGGGGTTACCGCTTTTGGCTCTAAAATCTAACCCCGAGTCACGCTCGGGAATACGGCTAGGAAGGTTAACTGACAATTGCGCGGTCGTGCAAAGCCGTACCCAAACTAAATTTACGTCCTTTTTTCCCCAAAAACAGAGCTTTCTTTTGGTGGTATTTGATCACCTGTGCGATTTTTACTTTTTGCGCTATAAACAAAAAAAGAGCGTTTATTTTGAAAAAATAACAATATTTTTAACATTTTTTTTTATATGAAATTCCCCACCAAAAAAAATGTAAAAATCGAATTTTTTTTAATTTTTGGCCAATTTGTTTTCTGCTACCTATGTTTGGTAAAAAAAATCACAATAAGCGTATTTTGATCGGTTTACACAAAAGTTATTGCTTTTACTAACTAAGGGAAAGATTTCTGTCATTTTTGGTGTTTTTTTTTTAACGAGTAATGGCGGCGATCTGCGATTTTTTTTTTTTACGGGACTGCGACATTGCAGTGGACAGATCGGACCCTTGACTGCCATTTTTGACACTTTTGGGGGTACCAGTGACATCACTACAGTAATCAGTGCTATAAATATGCACTGTTACTGTAAAAATGACACTGGCAGGGAGGGGGTTAATTTTATTGGAGAGGGAGGGGTTAATGTATGCCTGGTGCTTACTGACGTGTGTGGGGGGAGGTTACTGAGTGACACAGGGACAGATCACATGTTCAGCTATGCTGAACCCTGCAATCTGTCACTGTTTGTCACTCAGGAGATCCGCCCGCTCTGTTTACACAAGCGGGCGGATCTCCAAACTGGATTCCCCGACAATCGGGGAAGAGCAGCGGCGATCGCCGCTGCTCATCCCCTGGCCTGACTCCCGCTGTGACTGAAAACAGCGGGAGCGCGCCTCTGGCGGCACGCGAGCGCCGCCTACAGGGGGAGGAGTCCAACGACGTAAGTCTATGTCGCTGGACAGAATCGAGCCACTTTGCCGCAGTACAGTCCCAGTGACTGGTCGGCAAGTGGTTAAAATAGTTCCTATTGATCCTGCCATGAAGTTCCTTGTTCATGCATATTCTCAGGAAAGCTCTGAAAGAACACAGAACTGCATTAAAAAAAAAAAAAAAACAAAAAAAAAAAACAAAACCCTGAAAAATTTGCAATTATGACCTCTAAAGTGCAGTAATCTAAGACAATCACAGATTTTGGTTAGGGATGCTTAATGTGCATTACTATACTTATCATCTTATTGGATAAACTGGTTTGAAAGCAGAGTGAGATAAGTTACATTCCACTACATGCGACTAAATGAAGGAAATACAGGCATGTTAACCTGTACAAATCTGTCCAGTAATATCAGTTCTGCACTGCTCTTTCTAAGCAGCACCAGTGCACTGACACAGAGTCTGCTGATTGTTTTTTAAAGAAACCAGAAGCCTGCAATTACGGCCACTTACACCAATGCTGGGGGTTATTATTGCTGCTGCTGACACCAATGCTGGGGTGTACTATTACTACCAAGGACACCAATTTTTCTTCTTTAAGGTGCCAGAATAAGGAAAGGGATGGTCGGCACTCAGGATGACATCCAAAAAATAGTATTACTTTATTGAACATGTACAACGATGTGAAAATATCCTACGCGTTTTGGGCGGTAGTCCTTAGTCATGGCTGATAAAAAACAGAATAAGTAACACTTACTGTAAAAAGTATTTAAAAAGGTCACATGATTAACCAACACAGGTGAATTAAAAATGCAAAGGAAAAACCCGACATGACATGCAGTGCAACACATCACAGAAGGTATAAGAAGATATAAGTGTAGCACAATTCCCAGCATAGGTGCTGGCTGTGGGTCCCCCTGGGTCACCGGGTGCAACAAAAGTACCTTTGAACATGTTTCTCCAAGTGTGAGCACTGAGACAAGAGGACCGCCCCGAGAAGACGTCAGGTGACGAAACCGGTAGGGCGTGGCGATAGGACGCTGAGACAGCACCGCTGTGTTTTTCAAATACACTGCTACCTCGTATCCCTGTTCGCAAACGATCCAAACAGTGGATAGGCTTTATAAGCCCAGATTCCTAGTGTCTGGCAGACACCATCTAATATGAGTGGTTGGAGATTATGTTTTTTTAATAAAATGCTTTGCTATACAGTATTACACTATGTGTGGCATCCCTTTCTATATTTTCTATGTGGCTCTTCATAAACTGATATCCGCTATGTGGTGATCAAGCATTATATAAAGGAGAGAGGATTCCAGGTTGAAACTGATTGTGATTAAGGCTTGTCTGCTGGTTTATAATCTGACCAGAAGAATTTATGGTGAGTTTACCCAGGCAAGTTTATTGAGCACCGTGGTGGGAGGATCTTCACTTATACACTTAGAACACCTTGGAGTTTGATGTTTAGCACTTTTTCACTGGAGGATTGTAATATGGACTCTATGTTACTCACATATTCACTGGATATTTGGTTATTGATTGTGGAGATTTTTTTGATAAGATGTTTGTATATTTATTGCACCTTAACAGCACTTTTTTTCAATATTTATTGCACTAGCCCTTTTGTGGTTGGAGGAAATTTTGGGGCATATTAATTTCATTGCATAATATTAATTGATTATCAGCAAAAAGTATATATTATTGCACATTTAAAATTGATTGATGTTGGAACAATTGCACTTTAATTCAGCACATATTTGCACTAGCACTTTTTTCAGATTTCACATGAGATTTATTTTTGACTATTTCATCATTCACCATTAGAACTTTATTACTTAATATCAACAAGAATTTTAATTCATTCAATTAATTAATTTATTTTTAGGATTATATATTCACAGATATTGCGCCTAATTTAATTTTCACTGAGACAAGAACCAGTCCAGTATCATTGGGGTTTTAGGTTTATTTAGGAACTTGGATGGGAGAAGGCATGAGTGGAATACTCCTGCAATTGAACTATACACAACTTGACGGGCCTCTGAATAAATGCTGATTAGCGCTGGCTTGATGCTGGTTAATGCTGGCCGAATGCCGGTTAACGCTGACTTGATGCTGTAACTTCCTTTTTTACTGCAGAAGTCCCTTTTAGCTCCCTGAGGTATTCTCGCCTGAGGTAGCTACTTGTACACCTTTGCTGCACTGCGGAACGCTTCAGGGCCCACACTGGCTTTCCTATCTTCAGGGCTTTGAACACTTGGCACCCCCTTTCACTGCCAATACTACTGGTTAGCTGACTCCTGGATCCCCTTGACCTTCTGGAGTGGTCCTCTTTCCTAGGCAGACCCCCTGGACAGATCTTGGGTACTCACCATACTGTTTTTCCTGAAGACTTCTGCCCAGCAGCTCCACTCGTTCAGCAACACTCTGGATCCATCTCTGCAGCACAGCTCAACCTCTGGTCCCCGTATGCCGACTGTCTGGACCACCTTCACACTCTGACAGCCGTCACCTCCTCCTGGAACTGATGCTCCCGCCAAAAGACGCTCTGTCACATGCTCCCCACAGATTTATATCCAATCCCAGGGTTCATTGCGGTAAACCCCGCCCACTGAGACAGTCATAAACCCTGGTGTGCTATTGTATATCTTTAACCAGTTCCAGTACAGGCAAATTCTGACATTCCTCTCCTACATGTAAAAGTCAGAATTTTTTGCTAGAAAACTACGCAGAAACATTATATATTTAGGCAGAAACCCTAGAAAAAGAATGCAATGTTTGCGCAGTGGTTTTTCAAATGCTAGTTTTTTGGAAAAAATACACTTTAGCCACTTGCCGACCGCCCTAAGCAGATTTACTGTGGCAGGGCGGCTTGGCTGTGCATAATCATGTACATCTGTGGGGCGCGCTGCCGGAGCCACTCTCACTGTCTAATCACAGCGGGAGCCAGACCGTGGGAGGAACGGGCTCAATCGCTGCCGTCCTCCCGCAAACTTCGGGGAAACTGACAGGAGAACTGCAGTGCCTGCCTATGTAAACAAACCAGGCAGCTCTTCTGTCAGACAGGCACAGTGAGATTGTGTGTCTACCGATCTCTGTGGGCCTTTCTCAGAGCCCCCCCCCCCCACACAGTTAGTAAGCACAATTAGGCTCATACCTAACCCCTTAATCACCCCCAGTATTAACCCCTTCCCTGCCAGTGTCATTTATACAGTAGCAGTGCATATTATTTAGCACTGACCACTGTTTTGGTGTCACTGGTCCCCAAAAAGTGTCATTTAGTGTCAGATTTGTTTGCCGCAATATCGCAGTCCCGCTACAAATCGCTGATCGCCGCCATTACTAATAAAAAAAGTCCAAAAATCTATAACTTTTTTTGTAAATCAATTAATATGCGCTTTTTGGGATTTTCTTTTACCAAAAATATGTAGCAGAATACAAATTGGCCTAAACTGATAAAAAAATTAGATTTTTAAAAATGTTTTATTGGGAACGTTTTATGGCAGAAAGTAAAAAATATTGTGATTTTTCAAAATTGTCACTCTTTTTTTGTTTATAGTACAAAATCTAAAAAGGTGATCAAATACCACCAAAAGAAAGCTCTATTTGTGGGGAAAAAAGACATCAATTGTATTTGGGTACAGCGTCACACAGCCCTGCAATTGTTAGTTAACCACCTCCCACCTGGGCCATTGTAGGAGTCTTGTCCTTCTGAATGGACGTTCCGGAATGTCCTTCAGAAGGAGAGAGATCGCGCCACCGCGGGCGCGCGCAGCGGCGCAATCTTGATGTGCCTGTGTCCCTAGGACACAGAGCAACAAGACTCGGCAGGAGGGCCCTGTGATTGGCCCTCCTGATCACATGACGGCTGTGTCCAATCACAGCCGTCATGTAATGTCAATACAGCTGTTGTAACGGCTTCGATCTCTTCTCCTCCTGACAGATCGTGTCAGTGAGGAGAAGAGGAGAGGATCTATTCTGCCAGCCGGGGTGATCAGTGAGTATTTCTGATTACTCACTGATCACAGGGGGGGTCTGTGCTGGTAATCAGATGATTGATTACCAGTGCAGCCCTGGGGGGAGGGGGTGCCACTAGAGCCACCAGGGATGCCCACCCATGACCACCACGGATGCCCACCATGGCCACCAGGGATGGCAAACAGGGCTCAGAGAGCCTGCCAGTGGTGCCCCCCCTATCAGTGCTGCCCACCAATGCCCACCAGTGCCCATTATTGCCATCTATCAGTGCCGCCTACCAGTGCCCATTATTGCCCACCAGTGCTGCCTATCAGTGCCCATCAGTGCCCCTCATCAGTGCCGATCAGTCCCGCCCATCAGTGCCACCTATCAGTGCCCATCAGTGCCGCCTATCAGTGCCCATCAGTGCCGCCGATCAGTCCCCATCAGTGCTGCCTATCAGTGCCCATCAGCGCTGCCTCTCAGTGCCCACCAATGCTGCATATCAGTGCTATCTATCAGTGCCACATATCAGTGCCCATCAGTGCTGCATATCAGTGCTACCTATCAGTGCCCATTAGTGCTGCATATCAGTGCCACCCCATCAGTGCCACCCCATCAGTGCCACCCCATCAGTGTCTCCTCATCAGTGCCTGTCAGTGCGGCGTCATCAGTGCTCATCAGTGCAGGAAAAAACGTATCCATTTACAAAATTTTATAACCTAAACAAAAAAACTTTTTTTTTTTTTTCAAACTTTTCGGTCTTTTTTTATTTGTGCACCAAAAAAGAAAAAACCTGGCGGTGATCAAATACCACCAAAAGAAAGCTCTATTTGTGGGGAAAAAATGACACAAATTTGGTTTAGGTACAGTGTTGCATGACCGCGCAATTGTCATTCAAAATGCAACAGCGCTAAAAGCTGAAAATTGGTCTGGGAAGGAAGGGGGTTTAAGTGCCCAGTATTGAGGTGGTTAAAGTAACGCAGTGCCGAATCGCAAAAAATGGCCTGGTCATTAAGGAGGTAAAAGTGGTTAAAGAGGAGCTCCAGTCTCCCCCAGAAAAATGATAAGGCTTATCTGTCCAAGGATCCAGCATTGTCCTCACCAAAGCCAATTCTTCGTTTGGCTTTGGGTCCATGCTATGGCAACTTAGGTAAGGGAATCTGGCAGTGAAGCCTCCCGGCTTCACAGCCAATTGGCACTGCATGCGCTCATGCCACCGCCGCTAACGATTCCTTTGTAAATGAGAAACTGAACAACATACTCCTGGATGTCCACAAAAAATATTTGTCATTTGTTCTCTAAGGATTCAATATGTGCATGCCTCCCTACTAGGGTTGCACTGATACTGATACCGGTTCGGTGCTGATACTAAGCATTTACACCTGTACAAAAAAACACAAATCCTTCAAAGCTGTACAAAGTTTTAGGTGATGTTATGGAACCTTAAAATGTTCATGGACAGTGACCTTTGCAGTGCGATTTGAGCCCATACAAAATGAACTGGCTCAAATCGCACTGCAAATAATCACATGTGATATAAACAGGAAAGCAGTGCGATTCCTTTCTGAATCACATGCTGTTTCTCCCACTGCTCCTGTGTAGATCCAGGCTTGTCATAGTGACTTCAGCCTGGGTTCACACAGGAGCGGTAAGGGAAACAGCATGCGATTCGGACAGGAATCGCACTGCATTCCTGTTCAAATCGTATGTGATTGTTTGCAGTGAAATTTGAGCCCATTAATTTTGTATGGGCTCAAATCACATTGCAAAGGTCACTGTCCATGAAAATTGTTCGGTTCCATAACATCACCTACAGTTTTATAAAGCTTTAAATGATTTGTGCTTTTTTCATGGTATCCCCGTGGCTGCATGAACAGGACCCTCTCCTCGCCATAATACATTGGTTGGGGGGTTTTGTGACAATGGTGAGTGTTCCCTATGGCAGTGTCCAGCTTCTCATACCTTTTTTTTTTTTAATGGCTTGCCTATTAGAATTGAAGATTTTAAACAACAATCAGGATCATCATTTTCTGTGGAACCGATCCCCTTTGAAAGTTTACCCACTGTTTAATCACAATCACAACGGAAAGAGTGGATGACTCTAGTGTGACAAGTTGACAACTGACCTTGTTTACTTTGTACAAGGACTCTATGTTGATTTACTAAGACTGTAGAATAGAAAATCCGCTTCTTGTATATGTTGCCTCCGCTGCCCTTTCTGTTCAAGTGTAAAACAGAATGTTACATGGAGGTTGCACGTTCCCCCCTGAAGCATGGGGGGGGGGGGGTCGCCACTGTGACCCCTGGTGCTACACCAGTGGTTTGGGGTGTGTGGTAAAAACACATTTCAGCTATGGGCTTTTACTGCCCCCCCCCCCCCCGCAAATGTAAATGAGCCCTTACTGTCCTGAGCTGCTTTCACACTGCTGCACTGCAGTTTACCCGCACCTGCTGCTTTCCTGAGTGTAACTGCACTTTGTCATAGACTTCTATTATTGCGGGTGTGGTACACTCTGAAAGAGCACCAAAATTCCTGCATTCAGGACTTATGGTGCACTTTCAGAAAACACACCAAACCCACAAGTTATAATAGAAGTCTATGGCCCAGTGCAGCTAAACTGCAGGAAATGCATAGGTGCTGCACCTTCGGATCAGTATGAAAGCAGCCTCATAGATGTTAACCCTTTTATAGGTGCTAATATGCCCATTGCAAAAGTGCAATGAATGTGTTGTTTAACACACTGACCTTCTTTTCCTCTTCCAGGTTCTGCTGGCATCACAGCCAGGCTGCTAGAAAAGGTCCCATCTTCTTGGGGCATGAGTTGGTGCTACAGAGGAAGCATTGGATTTTGTGGGTTCTACCCCCTCCATGACTGCCTGCTCCCCCTGCTGCCGGCATTGTCTCACTGCCCTCTGATGCTCTGGGATGGGGGTTGGCAGCCCATTGATCTCAATCTGGGCTTGCTGACCCACCATCCCAGAGCATGGGCATGTGCTTCCATGGTTTGAGGTTGTGGACTTTAGGTTGAGCACCCTGTTCTAGAGAATAATCTTTGTTTTTTTTTACTTTGAAAGTTTAGATCTGTTTGGATTAATGAAAGTCTCTTCATAAGCATTGTGTGGGATGTGATTAATGGTCCATGTAAGATATCACTGAATAATAACTCAAAAACAACAAAAAAAAACAGAGAATGAGCAATTAGAGAAAAAAGTTGTGGGCAAGCAATGAGATGAAAATAATAAGGATAAGCGATAGGTAATCAACAGAGGGAAAGGAACATTTTTATATAACAAGCTAGTGAAAATCTATAAAAATGCCAGCACAGATTCAGATCCACATGATGTAAGAAAATGTTAAAAAAGCAAGTACAATTAATACATAAAAAAAACCTGCCTGAAGAACAGGTAAACAGTGAAAATGTACCATAAACAATTAGCAGAAAAGGTAAAGATGTAAAAAAATGTACAAAGAGAATATATAGAGTTAGTATATGAGTAGTCCAAAGGACTAGCTGTCACATCCCTACTATAATAATATTTGGGGGTATCTTTCCTTTTACTGCTTTTTACAAAGCTTTGCCCAATCAGGGCACAGCAGGGTGTTCAGCGGGGCGAATTGCCTCCTATCCCCACACTCAGTGGCGGCTGGTGTATATGGGGCGCAGGGGCGCCGCCCCCCCCTATCCATGCGTCCGTCCCCCTAATATACATGAGGGGTGCCGGACGCATGGAGTTCAATGGGGCTTTTCTTTTTAACCATGTGATTAGAGCCAGAGGCTCTCACAGGTTAAAAAAAAGGGTGGGCTTGGGGTGCAGAGCAGTGCGCCACAAGCCCACCCAGTTGTGTGACAATAGCGAATGAAAATTCGCTATTGTCACACGGATCCTCCTCCTGGCCAATCAGGAATCGGATTTTGAGACCCGTTTCCCAATTGGCCGAAAGGAGAAGCCATGCCATTGGGCATGGAGGAGGAGGGAGGAGACGTAGACAGGGGGAAGAAGCCGAAGCCGCCGCCTGCTGCTGCATCCAGGCAGGGGGAATGACGGGGGGTCCTGTCCTGTCTCTCCTGTCCTGTCTCCTATCTCTCCTGTCTCTCCTGTCTCGCTGTGGTCCAGGAGGGGGTACAGTGTGCAGCGCCTGGCGGCCTGGTGTGGTCCGGGGGGGTATGGTGCGTCTGCCACCCCCCCCCCAGCCAATGGAGCACCAGCCGCCACTACCCACACTAGCACGCTGCAGCTGCATACATTGCACACAGCTGGGGTGGTTGCAGAACAGTGCCATTTACTTGAATATGTCACACTCGTTGAGTGGGAGCACCTGCCAAAAGTGACAGGAGATATAGTTCCTTCCACATCCGGGAATCAGAGCATCACATCCGCAGCATGTCTACACCCCCAGCTGCTGCCACTGTAGCTAAAGGGTTTAGCTGTTGAAGGCAGTAAAAGCGTGGCTCAACCACCAGGTTTTACCATCAGCCCCCCCCCCCCCCAACTGCTAGTGTGTACGCTTTCTTATATATATGTGTAGCCGGGTCACATGGCTGGCATTGTTCAAACTGTTATTTGTTATTAAAGTTCTGCAAAGACAGTGACTTTGAAGTTATGGGAGATGTAGTCCGAGAGGAGCCAGGATCATAGACTACTGTAAGAAAGACTCTTCTCCCAGGGAGCAATGGGACGCGCGGTGCTTGCTGGTAGTGTCTTTATAAAGGGGGGCGGGATCGATTTTCGCTCTCTTGCCTCGAGGACAGCGCACTGGAAGGAAGGAGAAGAGCTGCTGCGGATGGCAGGAGAATAGGCCGAGGCCTAGTGGCGGACACCGGAGCTGAGGCGGGCGGTGTGAGTGTGTGGAGGAGTCTCAGTAGCGTGACTGAGCGGAAGGTTGCTGGCAGGCAGAAGGAGACGCTGCAGCGAGCGAGGCCTGGCTGCAGCGGAGAGGGAGAGCTCCCCGTTTGGGTGAGAAACATCCAGTATCTACATCTGCATTAATCACAGATCTAGGCTGAGTGAGGGTAGAATTACCAAACTGTTTACTTCAACAAGGCCATACTGACATATATTTAAACCACTGGACACTGCATTTATACATATAGTGCGAGGTGGGTGAACTAGGCCTCCAGCCCTCTATTCAGTCATAGGCTGTTAGTTGTTAAGACGCATCAGGATCTGTTTTACCTACATCTCTGTGGATTACAATTACTGATTGCTTTGGGGAATACAATTCATCACCATTACCTTTATAGGATTACAATTACTTTCCTTGGATTGTTGGGATTTCCTTGCTGGTGAAGACTAGTGAGGCCTCACTTTCCAGGAGACTCTTGAAATTCAGCATAAAGGGGGCCCCCCGTTAGTACACAGAGTGCTCTCTGATAGCAATCTAGCATTGTTATATTGTTTATTCTACATTAAGTTACTAAATGCAGTTATTCTAATCTGTGGTCACTCTTTACGTATAGTATTATAACTCAATGTGTTTTTACTGTTGCTGAACACAATACTCTAGCATACATATGCATTTATTTGCATATGTATGTGCGGCTGTGTTCCAGATCCTTAGTGCTGAACTAAACCTATATTCTTGGTTGGGAATTCAGGATCTACTTCATTGGCAACATTTGCCTTTTCTTTGATTTGTTTGCATACTCTTGTTTATTTCAAAAGTCAAAAGCAGTAAACTGATTCTTCACTTGTGGTCTCAATTATTCAGAATGACAGAACAAATAGTGTCAGTTGGGCTGAACAGGCTCAGGGTCGAAGAAGTGAAGAGGATACCCATGTAATAAGCCACCCCCTTGGGGGCAGGGCTACATATGTGCACTATTTGGATTTGAGCACAGGCATATCTCAGTTTCTGTTACATAGTGCAGGTCAGTGACGATACCGAAGTCTGTAGGTTTTCCCCTGCTGTGTCTTTCTCCCCCTATATTGGCACTATAACTCCAGAGTAGATTAGGTACTAGCCAGAGAGGGATCTCTTTGACACAGTTGGCCAGCTTGAACATGTATTGCAAGATAAGAATCCCTGTTTTTTTGCAAAAGTTTGCTTAAAATAAGTATTCATAGCAGTGTCTTGAGGTTTAACTCAGAGCTACCCATTACCAGCTCGTTTGTTTAGTGTTTTTCTTACTGTTCTTTGTCACATATATAAGGATTGTACAATGTAGGTTTTTGCACTGATTACTGTGATTTGCAATATAACTGGGACTGTTATAGCGTGTCCTCATCTGGCTCTTGTTGGAACCTTCTTTTGTGATCTTGGTACGGATTGTATGTTCTCAGCTTTCTGATTTGCTATTCCCATAACCCTGAGTTTATGTTCCTGCCTTGGCCCTGCTTTGTCTATATCTTGGCTCTTGGTCTGGTTTCCAAAGGTATTGTTCACTCTTATGTTAACCCTCTTCTTTCCTTAGTCTAGTGTTAGTTATGCTGATTTACCATTCTTTACCCCCTAGCTCTGTTTCTGTCCTTCCTTGCTCTTTTGCAGGCCAATCTCTGTACTTTCTGTCTGTATACTTTATCCTCAGTTCAGTCATTGTCATTCACTACTTCTATTTCGTCTTGCTGCCTTGTACTGCAGTGTATTTATCTAGTCATCCCCCATGTTCCCTGGTTATTTATTTAGTCTTAGTTCATTTACTATTGTCATTCTTTGTAGAGGTGTACCTAGAGTATTTGACACCTAATACAGATAATTTTTTTAACACTTGTTTAAATAACAAAATACTTTTTATTAATGTAGCACTGCCCCCTAGAGGACTGCTGAATATGGCTGTGCGTGAGCGGTGTCTCCGCTCATGACTCTAGATTGGCGGTGGCTCCTCCTGCTAGGCAGATTTCTCCAGCACGCGCTTTCCTGCGTGGTACAGTAACCTTTTCAATGCTGCTCCATCTCAGGTAGCATGAAAGTCACTGTAAGGCGAATCGTGCTCTTCAATCCACACTAATGCACCATCCCTGTCTGTACCAGAGCTCCAGCTGCACCTCCATGTCTCCAGGCCAGCCGACCCTCTTTGCTCTTTAGTAGAATTGTCCCGCTGTCAGGCATTGCATGGCCGACATTTCTCTTCGTAGCACTTGTACTGGCAATACTCGCCATACTGTATTGGAAAAGTGTCCCGCTGTCATTGGTTGCACGGTCAACATTTTTCTCTACAGCATTCTCCTGGCTACTATCTTAGAAAAGGGTTCCGCTGTCATTAGTTGCACAGTCAGCATTTTTCTGTATAGTACTTACACAAATATGGCCCCCAGCTAACCGATCCACGTGCCCTGGGCCCTCATGTTCTCCGTCCACACTTGCACCATGTACTGTTAAGCAGACACAGTCCTTTTCACAGCGTGATGCAACTCTCTCTCTCCAACTTTCCTTCACATTTCCTGAGAGAACAAATTACAGTCCCGATCAAAGTCTATCCGTTGCCGCTGGCAACCATCACTGTGAACTTGACTCTTCATCCCACTCTCCCTATCTCCTGTAGAGCAGACTTCACTCTCCTTTTTGGTGCTCCAGCACATTTCTTGAAGAAGAATGACGGTTTTAGACAGAATTTTCAGGCCGTTGCCATTAGCAACCATTCCGGTAATCCAGGGCGATATCCTGGACGAGTCCCCAAATGTAGCACTGCCCCTAGAGGACTGCTGAATATAACACTTTCTGAATTCCCCAAGGGTTTCCACCTGGCAACTGCTTGCAGAAACGTATCACTTTAAGTACTGGGCTCAGTCAATGATCAATCCAGGGGATGTTGTAGTTTTATTTGGAACTGGGATAGGAGAAGGGATGAGTGGGATAATCCAACTAGTAACTATTCTTAATTCTAATCTTAAAATAAAAAAATGTATTATTGCGTACCTGGTACTGGAGGCCAATGGAGAGAGGGCTTCCCTTGTGGCTAAGTTCCAGACCCCCCTGAGGTGGAAACAGGAGAGGTCAGGCCCAAAGAAGCGCAGGTATTTTAGAAATGCAGAGACTGAAGAGTAGCCAAGGTCAGGTGCTAGGTGGGTTTCAGAGCAGACGTGGTCAGGTGAATAGCCGGGGTCAAATACAGGAGGCAGGTTCAGAACAAGCCAAGTCAGTAACAGGAAATCACAGGAACAAAGTTATCACAGAAATAATGCACTGGAGGAGCTAAAGATCAACCAGCAAATGTAGCCACTGACAGGCTTCCTTATAAAGGCCGTTTGGTGCCAAACTATGTTGGGGGCATACATGTGCTAATGCGCATTCTTGTGTGTATCTGAGCATTTGTTATGCCCCAGTGTGAGTTCCTGGGGCCATACAAGGTACTGGTAGGGATACCAGGTTTTTGAGCACCTCCATTGCTGTTTGACCCTGAGAGTGCCCCCCCCCCCGACACTTGGGCCACTTTTTCCAGATACTTGGCACAAAATTCTCAGAGGAGACTGGGAGCATATATTATGTTTATGGTTTCCAGGAACTTTCTTCTGGTTGATACCCCTTTTATTTAATCAAATATTGGATCTGTCCCCCCCCCCACTTCCTGCAATATAAGATCAACTCTACGTCGTATTCCGTTTCCTCTGCAATTGTTACTCGTGGTGGAGGTGGTTCCTCCCCTCCTGGGAATGGATCTGGAACGGTTGGTTAAGGCAAAGAGCAATGAAAGACCGGGTGAATCCTGTATGAGTCAGGCCGAGACAGTTCATATGCTACTGGGTTTACTTCTCGTTTGATTTGAAAAGGACCAATATAACTTGGTCCGAGCTTCCGTGAAGGGCAAGGCAGCTTCAGGTTGGCAGTAGACAGTCACACTTTGTACCCAACTTTGAGGGAAGGATTCCCCCTCCGTGTCAAAATATTTTTTGCATTTCCCCTGAGCTTTCTGTATGGACTCCTGGAGGACTTGATAATTATCTTGTGCAAAAGCAAGTCTGCCCTGTATGGTAGGTACTGTTGATTCAGGCATAGTGTCTGGCTGGGTAGAAGGATTGAATCCATAATTGGTCCAGAATTGGGACTGGTTGGTAGCTGAATGGATAGAGTTGTTATAGGCAAATTCTTCCAGTAGGAGCAGAGATGCCCAGTCATATTGGGAGAAAGCTGAAAAACAATGTTGGTATTTTTCAGGGTTTGATTTGTGCATTCTGTTTTCCCGTTACTTTGTGGATGGTAGAGTCGATGATAGGCATAGTTTCACTTCCAAGGCTTTACAAAGGGCTTTCCAAAACCTGGAGGTAAATTGTACCCCCCAGTCCAAGACAATGTTCTTGGGTAGTCCGTGAAGTCGAATGATTTCCTTGCTCAAAATGTAAGCAGTTTAACAGCAGAAAGAGTACCCACAATCGGCAGGAAGTGGGCCATTTTGGATAGCCGACCTACCACAACCAGGATGGAAGTAAAACATTCAGGGGAAGGCAATTCTACAATAAAGTCTATGAAGATCATCTCCCAGGGCGATTAGGAATTGGTAAGGGTCTCAATAAGTCCCAGGCCTTGGCTTTGTCCCCTTTGCTATGTAGACATACTGTGCATTCTTTAACATGGGATCTACAGTCCCAACTAAGGTTAGGCCACCAAAAGGTCCGCTGGATGACCTTATTTGTTTTACAAGCCCCAAAGTGCCCAGCAAGTTGGTGCTCGTGGAATGTCCTGAGTATTTGGGACCTTGCCTATTGAGGTACGAAGACCCTATTCTGGTGCCATAGTAAACCATCCTGCCGCATTAATGAGTCATGTTCAGATTCAAGACATATTGCAGAAGCTTGTTTGATGGATGACTTCAGGTCGGGCTGGATCAGCAAAAAATTTTGGGCAGAAAGGATGGTGCTTGGGGGAGCACACTCGGCTGATTTGGGGAACATCCAGGATAAAGCATCAGCCTTTCCGTTCTTGGAACCTGGACGGTAGTTTAAGTGGAAATTAAATCTGGAAAAGAATAAAGGCAATCTAGCTTGTCAAGGTCTTAGGCGTTTTGCACACCTTAAGCATTCCAGATTTTTATGATTTGTGAAGATCATAAACGGGGGAGGGGGGGGGGGTTAGAGCCTGCCAACAGGTACCTCCATTCTTCAAAGGTGACTTTGATTGCCAGGAGTTCTCTGTCACCCCCATGGTAGTTCCTTTCAGCCTGGTTCAGTTTCCTAGAACAAAAGACTACTGGACGAAGCAAAACCTTTGTGCCCTGATGCTGAGAGAGCATGGCCCCTGTTGCCACTTCAGATGTGTCCATCTCAAGGACAAGGGGGAGTGCTGGATCCAGATGTTGCAACATGGGAGTAGAGGTGAAGAGAGCCTCCAGCTGTTCAAAGACCGCTTGGGATTCCTGGTTTCAGAGGAAACGTGTATGTTGACGATTGAGCTGGGTGATTGAGGAAATGATGGTTATGAAATCTCTGATAAATTTCCAATAAATGTTGGCGAACCCTAGAAATCTTTGGTCCCCTTTCCTGTCAAAGGGTGCAGGCCACTCTAGGATTGCTAAGACCTTCTGAGGATCCATTGAGATACCCTCAGTGGAAATTATGAGTCCCAGGAACTGGATAGACTGCTTCTCAAACTCACACTTTTGTACTTTTCTGACGTGGTCTCAGTGGAGTTTAGGTGAAGCTGAAATTATTAGTATATCATCCAGATAGACAATCAAGAAGAGATCAAGATACTCTCTGAAAATGTAATTCACAAAGTGTTGAAATGTTGGGGGAGCATTACATAGCCCGAAGGGCATCACGAGGTACTTAAAATGCCTGAGTGCTCAGAAGGTGGTCTTCCATTCGTCACCTTCCCTAATACGAACCAGGTTGTAGGTCCCCTGTAAGTCCAATTTTGGAACACTCGGACTGTCCAGAATCTATGGAATAACTCAGGAACAGGAGGAAGTGGGTATCTGTTCTTGATGGCAATTTTATTAAGTTCTCTGTAATCAACACATAGTCTGAAGGAACAAACGCTCTTCTCGACAAAGAAGATACCTGTTCCAGCAGGTGAGGAAGAGGGGTGGATAAATCCTTTGGCTAGGTTTTCATCAATGTATTGCTGGAGGGCTTCCAGCTCCAGTTCAGAAAATGGAAAGATTTGCCCGAAAGGTATCTCTGCCCCAGGAAGCAATTTGATTGGGCAGTCATAGAATTGATGAGGAGGCAGGATATTGGCTTTCTTCTTGTCAAACACGTCAAGGAAGTCATGGTAAGCGGAAGGGACGAAATGACTGGTATCTGGTGTAGGCTTGACGGAGAGACACACAGGAGAATTGATGGGCGCCACAGCGTTGGCGACAGTAGTTGGATGAGAAGGTGATCTTTCCTCTGGGCCAATTGATTTGCGGGTAGTGGGCCTGCAACCAGGATATTCCTAGAATGGTTGGGAATATAGGAGACCTGGTAACATCAGAACAAAGGAATTCCTGATGACCTGTATCTGTGGTTGCTAAGATAGTAGTGGTCTCCTGAGTACCAAGTCCAGAGATGGCAGTAGTGCCATCAGCTAAATGTACATCAAGTCTTTACTTTTTTAGGTTAAGGGGAATAAGTAAGTCCTTAGCAAGGTTAATTTCCAAAAAGCAGCTGCAGGCTCCACAGTCAAAGACTGCCCGTAGCTTGACTTGCTTTCCAGCCACCTGCAATGAGATGGGGAAAATGACATGAGTGGATGTTAACTGGATGTACATAGGGTATGACAAACAGGACAATTGCACAGAAAGAGGCCCGTAGCTCCACAGCAAAGGCACAGGTTATTTTGTCGCCTGCGCAAGGCAGCTGATAGGGAGGGACCACTGGTCCTCCTGTATGGGGCCCGAGCACACAGGGGGGCCACACAGGGAGGGGGATTAGTGATGAACGGCATATACAGAAATGTTCCTCCAGCAGCTGGAAGCTGATCTCTCCCCCTATTCCTGCTGCCAGCTTTTATCTGCTGAGAAAGAGACAGTTGTCGCTCACGAATCCCCCTCCCTGCACGGGCCCTCCTCCCAGCCCTGGCTCTAATGTTAGCTCTGCTCCTGAATTTATTATCTCTGTAACTTTGTTTCTTTCCCTGCAGTTATTCCTATATTTCGTGTCCCAGTCTGTATATTTTTTTTCATCTCTCCCACATTGCTCTGTCTTCCTGACACGGTCACAGCTGATCAGCTGCATTCCCATGGAGTGAAGAATTTACTGTTAGACCGGTTACATAGCTTCCTGTTATTGTGTCCCAGTGCAGTTTAGTGTCCTTTATGTAGCTGGGCTTCCCACTCCTCTCCCCCAAACTGCTTCCTGACCTATGCAACTTTGCTTCTTCTCCTCTACACTGTCAGTTCCCTCTGCATCCATGTATCAACTCCTTCAATTTACCCATTTACTAACTGATCTGGCAATAGTAAACTCTATTTTTACCTTGTATCTACAGGTAAGCCTATAATAGGGCTTACATGTAGGTACAGGGAATATCTCCTAAACGTAGCAACCGGTGATAGCACTGGCGCATGTGCACTCTCCATTGAGAGAGCTGTGCTGCGACCATGACACCCGCGCGCAAGCGTGCGAGTTACATCATCGCAGTCTAGCGAAAGGACTGGAGCCCAAGAACCGGGAGAGAAGACCAGATGAAGATGGGATCCCTCTTAGAAGTGACAGCACACTGTTTTTAGGTTAAAAAAAATATAATTAAGGGCTCATTCCCACAGGTACTCTGGCTGTGTGAAGGAGGGGTTTGGGCTAGAACCACCTGTCATTCTATGGGGATGCAGAGCCTGTACGAACACAGCCGCAGGCCTTAATTTTTACAGGTGTGCAGGTGAGTGGCCCCCAGATGCACACTGCCTGTGTTCAGACTTTACACCTGCATCCCCACACCTGTCAAATTCGGACCTGCAGCTGTGTTTGTACAGCTCCAGGTGGCTCAAGCCACATAAATGAATCACTGATTTACACTGTACAGAAGTCTTGGTAGGCTGAGGAGCAGAAAGATAAACTGTTGGTCTCTGAACTTTGAGCAATACCCACGTGGGCTGGAAGGTCAGAGTGCATTCAGATTGTCGCTACCGCAGACGTCGGTCCAGCTGGATGGAGTCTTGAATGAGATTTTCTAGGAATCTGGGAGCTTCAATCCTGGTCAACTTGTCTTTAAGAGTCTCAGGCAAGCCTAGGGAGAACTGGTATTTCAAGGCTGCATCATTCCACCCGGTATCAGCTGACCACTTACGGAACTCCACAATGTAATCCTCCACAGGTCGTCAGCCTTGTAGTAAGGCATGAAGGGCAGACTCAGCAGTGATAGTTCTCTGTTAGTCATCATATAGAGCAAGCAAGGTTTTGAAGAAAGTGGCAACAGAGTTCAGCTCTAAGTTCTTTTGCTCTAGTAGGTTATGAGCCCAGAATTGTAGTTAATCTGATAAGAGGGAAATGATCAACCCCACCTTGACCGTCTCAAGTGAAAAAGTTCTTGGTTGCAGAGCAAAGTAAAGTTCGCAAGCATTCTTGAAGGCCCTGAATTTCCGTCAATCCCCTGAAAAGCACTCCGGAGTGGGGACTCTGGGTTCCAGAGGTGGCAGTACCACAGCAGGTGTAGCCATGACAGAAGAGCTGGAAGGTGTAGCTGTAGAGGTGGAGCTAGTAGCTTGGTATGGTTCTGCAGCAGTCAAAGAGACAGTGAGGGTGTAAAGGCATCCTTCCAGTTGAAAATCACCATCTTACAGTTTTTTGGCTGCTTGTGTAAGGGCCATCATCTGTTGGCATAGGGCCTCCATTGCAGAAGCATCTCCCTCGGCCTCAGACATCTGGCTGGTTGATACTATCACAGACCTGGTGCTGGAGGCCAATGGAAAGAGGGCTTACCTTGCTGCTAAGTTCCAGCAGAACCCCTGAGGTTGAAACAGGAGAGGTCAGGCCCAAAGTAGAATGGGTCACCTTCAGCTGATGTGCTGAAGTTGAGTTAGTAGACAGGTGGCGCCTGTGAGAAATGGCAAGCCTTTGGAAGTGCAGAGACTGAAGTGTAGTCAGTGGAAAGCCAAAGTCAGGTGCCAGGTGGGTTTCAGAGCAGACGTGGTCAGGTGGATATCCGGGGTCAAACACAGGTATTGGGCAGGACAAAGGAAACACAGAGATAATGCACTGGATAAGCCGAAGATTGACCAGCAACTGCACTGACAGGCTTCCTTATAAAGGCCATTTGGCGCCAAACTACATTGGGGTCTGTGTGATTGTGCGCCGGCGTGCACCGTTTGCCAGCACGCATGCATGTGCCAATACACATTCTTGTGTGCATCCGCGCATTTCTTATGCACCAGTGGGAGTTTCTGCGGCCATGCAAGGTACTGGAAGGAATGCCAGGTCTTCGAGCACCTCCATTGCGTTTGGTGCCCTGACATGTAAAGCTAGAACAGCCTCTCAGACAGGGAATATTGGAGTGCTCTCTACTAGGGATGGGCTCAGACGTGTTCGGATCCTAGTCCCGACCCACCAGAGAAATCCCGCCAGGAAGCTGCACACCCACACCGCCAAACATGAGCAGCCTAATCAGGGTGTGTGTATGTGCAGCTGCGGGATGGGAAATGCCTCACTGCCTATGATTGGCGGTGTGCAGTGACAACTTCCTGGTGGGATTGTTTAGGAGGGTTGGGACTAGGATCCGAACACGCCTGAGCCCATCCCTACTCTCTACATTGGTGGTTAGTGCAAAAGTGCCCCATCATATTGGATGTCAGTGGAGTGTCCCTTGTCACAATAGCAACAGTACAGTGCCCCCATTCACACTAGTGCTCAGTGTAGTGCTTCCTAGTCCCAATGGCAGTCAGCATGATCTTCCAAGTTACACTTGCAGTCAGTATAGTGCCCCTGGCTACATTGGCTGTCAGTGCAGTGCCCCCATTACATTGACAATCTGTGTAATGCCCCAAATACATTGGTGGTCAGTGTGGTATCCTCAGTTACATTGTCAGCATATTATCCCCAATTTCATAGGTGGTCAGTTTAGTGCCCCCTATTACATTGCCCCCTGTGACATTGGTGGTCAGTGTAGTGCACCCAATTACATTGATTGTCAGTATTATAACTCCAGTTTCGTTGGTAGTCAGTGTAGTGCCCCTATTTAAATTAATATTTAATGGTTTTGGCGTTCCCTCTTAAAAATGATGATCAATATATTGCCCCCTTTTGGTTTTGGTGCTTTCCTAGGTTGGTGGTTAGTATTAGCTTAAAGCCACATGAATCGAAATTTGGCTGTTTCAGCAGGGACCAGCTAAATTTCAATTCACGTATGGGCGCCCTGGTTGTGTAGAAGCCAATATATCGATAGATTTCTGTACAACAACCCTATCTGTTTTTTTCAGACAATCAGTGCTGCTGGCTTTAGCTGGAAATATTCATCATTGTGTTTTTAGGACAGAGAAGGCTCCTGGGAACACAATAGTACAGTGGGAGTGATTTTCCCCATCCACCTTAAATGTGTGGATGGGGGAATCGGCACAATATGTTTTGTTGAACCAGCAAAAAAATGTATAACGTATGGCCTGCTTAATGGTAGTTGGTGTCAGTGGTTTCCTAACCTGTGAGATTCCTACACCTGTTTTGCTGGTTCCTATTTCAAGTCCTGGATCTGATGAGTGACATCAGCAATGACACTTTGAAGGCACAGTTTTTTTGGTTCCGGTGGTGGCGTTGGCGTCATGATTGACGATGGATCTATATCAGGAGACATTTTTTAAAAAATTTTAGTAAGGAGTTGTCAAAAACTTTTGTACTGTCTATTCACTTTTACACTTATTTGGTGAATGGGTAGGTCATTCACATAGTAGGGGGAGCCGGGATCTGGGGGCCACCTTGTCAAACCCCGAAGGGCCTGGTATGCATTGGGATGGGACCCTAACAGCTAATGAGTCATCTGTTATTAAGGACGCGGTGGTCTGTTTCCTGGCTCGCTCCTTAGCAACTAGCTTAATGCAGTAAATTACTGCATGAAAAATGCTGTAATTACCTCTAAATTGAACAAACATTGCATTTGTTATTTAATGCAAAATTCTTAGTGAATTGCCTTTTCAAAACTGATTTACCACAAGGGTTATTTTACTGCATTTTACTGGCTGTTATTTAACTTTTAGTGAATTGACCCCCAAGTCTCAAATCTATCAGCACCATCACTGCCGCTGGTGAAGAGGACCAGAGAATAAAGTAGAACAAAGAGTGCCAGCACAATAGTCCAAACAAACTTAAATTGTGCATCAAATAGTCAAAATTTACAGCCAATGCCCATCAGTGGCTTAAACACTCCCACTTTATCATGGCGATGAAACAAATAGAAAAAAGGTTGGAAAATAAAGGTATGAAAAACAATGCAAAAAAAGGCATTGTGTCTCTAAAAAGATTTTTACACAATATTTATAAAGAATCTTTATAGTATAAGATAATTAGTGTCTGACAATTGTACAATGGATCAGAAATTCCATAAATAACCAAAGAAGGCCAAAAAAGTAAAATAAAAATAGAAATGACAAAAAAATGTGAGATCAAAATAAAACCTGAAATTGCTTACTCTTACAATGTGCAGCTGCAGTAAATCAGATCATAGGACCTGTCTCAAGTCTTGTCTCTTTTAACTATTGTATACTCTAATATGAAAGAGGCATCATGGTTATTTTAAAACAAAGTTTACTTCACATGCCTTCTTTTGCCAAACATGACACCTAAGGGAACATAACTTGCGCAAGGACGTTCCATAAAAATAAGATCTCTCAATTCTGTATCGACGTTAAGTTCATGCAAATATCAACTCTACTTGGACATAGGAGGAATGATAGAAGGCTTTGCCCTGCTCAAAGAAAAACTGACATTAGACTTCAATGATCATGGTATCGGGCCGATGTCCCATTACTTCAGTCCTTGTCCAATTATCCAGGCATGTCTTCATAGACTGTTTCGTGATAAATGAATACCAGCCAAGGCCCCTTTTAAGGATGGTAGCAAACAGAGATGTATAGTAACGAAGTAGAAATACTTAAGTACTGTACTTAAGTACCGAAATGCGGTATCTGTACTTTCCTAGAGTAGAATTTTTTTCTCCTACTTCTACTTTTACTTCACTACATTTTTTCGATGATTTCGATACTTCTACTCAAGTATTTTTTTTTTTGTGCTGCATAGTTACTCGTTACTTTTAAAAAAATTACCACTGCCAGAACAGTAGATGGCAGGTTGCATAAAGCTCAAAAAAATGTGTATAATGTCATTTGTAAATCAGCGCATACGAAAATAAAGGCTGTGTATAATAAAAGCTGCTATACCAAATCTTTCCAATAAAAAGAAAATATGAAACAAACAAATAAATGGTGCTACAGCGCTTAAAGTGCATCAAGAAACTACTAACAAACACCGGTTAATCATTTGAATAAATCATTTGAAATAATAAAAACAATATGATGTTCAAACTTTTGACTTCTTTCTTTAATAACTACATAACACAGTACTTGTACTTTTACTTTCAGTACTTGAGTAGAATTTTTTTTTCAAAACTACTGGTACTTTTTACTTTTAGTACTTAAGTAGCAAATTTTTTGAAAAAACTACTTGCAATACTTAAGTAAAAAAAATGTTGAATACTTTAGTACTTCTACTTAAGTAACTTTTTCTGCGAGCACTTCCACTTCTACTCAAGTCACTTTTTGATTGAGCACTTGTACTTTTACTCAAGTAGAAATTTCGAGTACTTTATACAAGTCTGGTAGCAAAGTAGAGCTAGGTATCCATTCAGGCATCCTTATATGAGAAAGGCAAAGAAATTGATACTTATCAGTCCCAGTAAAGGCACAACACCTCATAATTGCAGAGAGGAGGAGGCCAAGTCCAGGAAAACCTGACTGGTTTTACCAGTCAAGTCGGCTGCATCACAGCTTTAACCTGAGCTCAGACCTGCCCATAAAAACTATTGAAAATGGCCGCCGTGTGTCGGCACATGGAAGCAATGAGGTCACGATGCACGTACGCATACATATCAACATCATTGCACTTCCGAATAAGGAAAAACTAACTGATAGATACCCAACGATCACCAGTTTATGCACATAGAAAATACAATTTATGTGTTCAGACACTAGAGGCCATAATATATAAACCAAAGCAACAATGGTCATTCACTAATCTTTTTTTATATCTTAATTTTATATCATAATTTTATATGATTAGTGAATGACAACATTGTGACTGAGACACTCTTTGGAATTCCAAGGTGCCACCACATGACAAATGTTGGCACTTGCGACATCTATCTTCACATAGACATCTTCAGCTTTGCAGTTGGGCAGGTGAAGCCTGATGGGGATTCACAAACACAAGTTCCCCATCAGGTCCACTCCCCTTGTGATTCACAGTAGGCAATGGATAATTAGCCAATATACAGCCTGCTTTTGGCCATAGATTCTGCCCACTGGCTGCTGTCAATCACAAGGAGACAGTGAACCTGATGGGAAACTAGTGTCCCAGGTTCCCCATCAGGCTCTGCCCACTGTCAACATCACTAGATGCTAGGAGGCAGTCAGCTGTGAAGCTGACAGTGCCATTAACAATTTGTGATCAGTGGGGAGGGATAACGGTAGAAAATATGCTGCCCTGCTACACAGCATATATAGGCAGGCACTCTGGCCTGTCTCTGTATGTCAAGTAAGAGTTGATATTAACTACTTCTGGACCGGAAGGGTTTGCCCCTTTAATGACCAGGCCATTATTTTAACTGACAACTGTGCGGTCGTGCGATGCTGTACCCAAATAAAATTTGTCCTTTTTTTCCCCACAAACACGGCTTTCTTTTGGTGGTATTTGTTTACCTCTACTGCTTTTTGAATATGCGCTATAAACAAAAAAAGAGCGACAATTTTGAAAAAAAAAAGCAGTATTTTTCACTTTCTGCTATATAACATTCCCAATGAGAAAAAAATAAAAAATCAGTGTTTTCATCATTTTTGGCCAATTTGTATTTTGCCACATTTTTTTGGTAAAAAAAATCCCAATAAGTGTATTTTGATTGGTTTGCGCAAAAGTTATCATGTCTACAAACTAGGGGAAAGATTTATTTATTATTATTTTTGACACTTTTGAGGGGACCAGTGACATTACTACAGTAATCAGTGCTAAAAATATGCACTGTTACTGTAATAATGACACTGGCAGGGAAGGAGTTAACACCAGGGGAGATCAAAGGGTTAAATGTGTACCTAGGGGTGATTCTAACTGTGTGGTGGCCAGACTTGATGGATGGAAACAGGGCTCCTGTTTTCCGAAATAACAGGAACCCAGGAGCCCTGTTTCAATCAGTGACAGATGAGCGGCGTGCAGTTTTTACAACGGCACTCTGCCTTATGTCAGTCCCTGCTGCGATCGCTGGGTTCCCGGTGGCCATCGCGGCTGCCGGACCCATTGCTAGCTGCAGGGCAAGAAAGCGGAGACGCAATCGTGCCGCCAATGGCGCGCACGTGCGAACGCCTGGGACCTGCTCCCGTGAGCCGCAGTGGTTTGCGCAGGAGAGCCAGCCTGCAGCAGTATATCTGTGGCGGCTGGACTTTAAGTGGATAATTATCTTCAGTTTTATTGTCTACAAAGTGGGGGGGGGGGGATTATTTTTTTAATTTAGTGCAGTAATCTCTTAAAAATCTTGTAAAAGTGGCACTGTTAAGATCTACCTGAATCTGCCACAGTAATTTGCCAGTAAAGCTACCGAAACGGGCAGCAGAAATGTTTTATTCTACAGACCACTTTAGAGAGACATACAGTAAAACACAAGAAAACATTTTCAATCCAATTACACTTGGGTGACCCAATCAATGGATCTCCACAGTACGTGTGATGCTCTCCTCCAGCGTTAGTCCTCAGACCATGCTCAAGGAGATGCAAATAGCCTAAAACAAAAAACAAAAAATAAATAAAAGGGATAGTGCATAGGGTAGTGCAAATAATCTTTTTATTAAACTGCAATAAACAAAATAAAAATAATCCTCTCACATGCTCAAATAAATAGTGTGCCTGTAGGCCTCAAACCATGATCCATTGGTAGCCTGGCCACAGCTTGCCATTCAGATGCTTCCTATCTGGCTCACACTGCTCTCTTTGCTAAGCTCATAGCCTGGAGAAAAGGAGCTGCAGCAGAATCTGTCTACTGAACACACATGGCTTGTAGAGGAGCTGTCAGTGGTCATAGTAGCTCAGGAAATACTTCCTGGAAAGGCATGGTGGGGCCCTTCTTTTTGTTTTCCCTGGAGTCAATGTTAAAAGACAGTATCACCCTATACATGCCTATAAAAAGCAAGATCTATGCCAAGACATAGACCTTTAAATGGATAAAGTTCACGTGGATAATTGGTGTACCTCTATCCGAATTAGCCTTGGTCTTGTGGCAAACTGATGGTGACCAGTTTGAGTTAGATAAGAATATATATATAAATAGCTAGTTGTGTTTCACTAAAAAATGTACCACTCTCTTTTATATACTATATATTATTGAATGGGCTGAATTCAAAGACATCCCAAAAATCAAAGGAAAAAATGATACAACAGGCTAGTCCATTGTGCTGAAATTTCATTGCAGCAATTCAAAATAGTACTCAGTAGTTTGTATGTCCCCAACGTGCTTGTATGCATGCCTGACAACGTTGGGGCATGTTCCTTTTGAGACGACCAATGGTATCCTGGGGTATTTCCTCCCAGATGTGGACCAGGGCATCACTGAACTCCGGGACAGACTGAGGTGTAACCTGGTGGCGTCAGATGGAACAAAAGGTAATGTCCCAGAGGTGTTCTATTGGATTTAGGTCAGGCGAGCGTGGGGGCCATTCAATAGTATCAATTCCTTCATCCTCCAGAAACTGACTGCGTACTCTCTCCACACGAGGCCGGGCATCATTGTGCACCAGGAGGAACCCAGGATCTACTGCACAATGGGTCCAAAGATTTCATCCCAATACCTAATGGCAGTCAGGATGCCATTGTTTAGCCTGTAGAGGTCTGTGCGTCCCTCCATTGATATTCCTCTCCAGACCATTACTGACCCACCACCAAACTGGTCATGCTGAACAATGGTACAGGCAGCATAATGTTCTGCATGTCTTCTCTAGACCCTTTCACATCTGTCACATGTGCTCAGGGTGAACCTGCACTCATCTGTGCACAGCACAGGGCCACAGTGGCAGACCTGCCAATTCTGGTGTTTAATGGCAAATGCCAATAGAGCTCCACAATGCTGGGCAGTGAGCACAGGTCCCACTAGAGGACGTTGGGACCAGGCCACCCTCATGAAGTCTGTTTCTGATTTTTTGGTCAGAGACATTCACACCAGTGGCCTGCTGGAGGTCATATTGTAGGGCTCTGGCAGTGCTCATCCTGTTCCTTCTTGCACAAAGGAGCAGATACCGGTCCTGCTGATGGGTTAAGGACCTTCTTTGGCCATTTCCAGCTCCCCTAGAGTAACTACCTGTCTCTTGGAATCTCCTCCATGCTCTTGAGACTGTGGTGGGAAACACAGCAAACCTTCTGATAATGGCACCTAATGATGTGCCATCCTGGAGGAAATGTAATGCTTGCACAACCTCTATAGGGTCCAGGTATTGTCTCATGATACCAGTAGTGACACTGACCCTAGCCAAATGCAAAACTAGTGAAAAACTAGTCAGAAAAGATGAGTAGGGAAAAAATGTCAGTGGCCTCCACCTTTAAAACCATTCTGTTTTGGATGTCGTCTCATTGTTGCCCATCTAGTTTTAATTTCATTAACACCAAAGTAACTGAAACTGAATAACAACTACCCCTGCTACTTAACTGACCAGATCAATACCCCAGGAGTTTGATTGATTGATTGATGCTATACTCTGATTCAAAAACGTTCCTTTCATTTTTTTGAGCAGCGTAATATAAATACATATATATATGAAATAGGTATTATGTAAAGTATATACCGTATACTGTATATACATACACACACCAAACACATACAGTATGTATTTATGAGGAAAAGCATGTTGTAATCTCTAAAGCCTTAAGTACGAAAGAATCTGATTTCATGCAACCATGGTAACTATGAAAAGCTTGATCAATGTAATAATTATACATGTAGTTATTTAACTCTTCCACCTTGCTAGGGGAGGCTTACTACATAAAGTGATGCTTCAAAGCTTATGAAACTCTGTAAATTATTTTATTTTCTGCATAAATATGACCTAAAATATAATCATACATTCGTATGGGGAGGGGGGGGGGTTAAATTGGTTCTAAAGGCAGAAGGGTTTGAGCCCGATTTTGAGCGATATGCACAAGAGCAGACACTTTCTCAGCTCTCTCTTTCCTCATTGGCTCTGATACAGTAGTGAGAGTCATTGGCTCCTGCTGCTGTCAATTACAGCCAGTGAGAAAGGATGATGGATGGGGGGCAAAGGCACATGCTGTGTGTCTTATGGACACACAGAGTTGGCTCAGGAGTGAGCATGCAGCTTACTATATGGGCACTGGGTGGGGAGAAGGAGCCAGGAGCACCGAAGGGGGACCCGAGAAGAGGAGGATCAGGGCTGCTCTGTGCAAAATCATTGCACAGAGCAGGTACGTATCAAATGTTTGTTTTTTGTTTTGTTTTTTAAATTGCCTTTAGAAAGAGTCCATTCACACTAACGCGACTTGTCAGGCGACTTGTCAGCCTGACAAGTCGCGGTCCCTCGTGGTCCATTGACTGCTACAGGACCCATTCTAATAGGAGCGACACAAGTCGCTCCGACTTAGAAAAAGGGTCCTGTACTACTTCAGGGCGACCTCGGAGTGACTTGCATAGACATTCATTATATGAAGTTTGTGCAAGTCGTGCCGAAGTAGCGGTGCATGGGACTTCACAAGTCGCCCCAGAAGTAGTACAGAGTCGTGCCGCGGTAGTGCGAATGCGGGCTAAAGGAATTGTAAAGGCAGAAGTTTTTTTTTTTGTAAATTGGAATGCATTCTATGCATTAAGATAAAAAAACCTGTGTGTAGCAGCCCCCCTCATTCCCTCTAATACTTACTTGGGCCCATCTCTATCCAGCGATGTTACCCGAGTGTCTCAGCTGCCCTGAGACTCCCCTCCTCATTCGCTGAGAGAGCAGTGTGGCACGATTGGCTCCCGCTGCTTTCAATCAAAGTCAACTAGCGAATCAGTTTGACTCGAACATTGGCTGTTCACTCGTTCGTCGAATGACGAACAAATAGGCTTCTTTGCGGGAACTTTGAGTTGCCACATTATCATGGATTCTGACCTCTGAATTCCAATAAATAAATCACTGGCTGGGGGAATCAAACTCACAGCTCTCTCATTGCATGCCTGGTATTCTACCACCTACGACACCATTAAGCCTGCTTAAGCTGAACACACTCTCCCTAAATTTTATCTCATCCACTGTGTGTAGGGTGAGATAGGAGTTAGTTAGTTAGGGAGGGAAAGTGTGTTTCACCTAAGCATACTTGACAGTAGCTGGTAGAATACCAGGCCTGCAATTGCGATGGTTGTGGGATCGATTCCCTCGGCCAGTGGGTGATTTATAAGTGGAATTTTATCATTAATAATACATTGCTAGCAGGGAGAGAGATTTTTGCTTTTTGCAGTTTGTTGAGATCAGATAGTGCAGTGTATACCACAAAGTTATATATGTATAGGCACTTCAATTTATATCAGTTTGTCAGTATTGCTGAAAAAATCCCTGCGCCAAAATAAAAAAAAAAAAACGTTGTGGGGTTCCCTAGAATCCAAACCAGACCCTTATCCAAGCACACAGCCTGGCTGGCCAAGATAGGGGTGGGGGCGAGCGAGCGCCCCCCCCCCCTCCTGAACCATACCAGGCCACATGCCCTCAACATGGGGGAGGGGTGCCTGGTATGGATTTTGGGGGGATCCCACGTCGTTTTTTTTTTCTATTTTTTATCTGTATTGCCGGAAGCCGACAATACATTACAGCCGCGAGCAAGTTTAAATTACATTTTTTCCTTTAGAAATGCCAGTATTGCTGCAGCAGGATAGAAACATTGCACAAATGCGCCACTTTACAGGCACATTGAGGCCCCCCCCCGGCACAATATTTAAAGGAATTTTTCATTTTTATTGTTTCACTTTAAGCATTATTAAAATCACTGCTCCTGTAAAAATTATTGTTTTAAGAATTTTTTTTTGTATTGATTCATGTCCCCCAGGGCAGTACCCAGGTCCCCATACACTTTTTTTGGGCCAATAACTTTTAAGCCTTTAAAATTAGGACTTTTGATTTTTCATGTTCATGTCCCATAGACTTTAATGGAGTTTGCATGTTCACTAGAACATTTCCCCTGTTCGAGATGTTCTGTGTGAATCGAACAGGGGGGGTGTTCGGCTCATTACTACTGACACCATCCACTGCTCTACTGACACCAACCTCTGCCCTACTGGTACATCCACTGCTCTACTGACACCATGCACTGATCTACTGACAAAGTCCACTGCACTACTGACAACATCCACTGCCCAACTGACACTATCCACTGCATTATTCATACCATGTTTTGCCCTACTGACACCATCCAATGCCCTACTGACATTATCCACTGCTCTACTGACACTGTCCACACAACATCCACTGCCCTATTGACATTATACACTGCTCTGCTGACTGACACTGCCTACTGTTAAGGTAGGCTAAGTTTGTATTTAAAGTGACATTTCTTTTATTATATCTTTCCTTACTATTTAGTTAAGCCTTGCTGGTTATTATCTTAAAAAAAAAAAGGATGCTGAACCCCAGTGATCTTTGATCTCTTTCATATTGTTCAGTTTATTCTCCACCTCTCAAAAGTTGCCAACCCCTGTTAACTCAGCTGCTAGGTAGATGTATGCGGCTTACTACAATCAAAAGATGGTTGTTCAAACCTGACAATTGAGGTGGGACACTCTGGTTTATATAGCCAGTGGAGTTGGAGATTCTTGAAGTATGATGGTCACAGTGTGACAATCGTGATGTTACCTAACATACAGTATGTTAGTATGCAAACCTATACATATATTCTCTGAGTATTCTATATTCCATTGTATGAATAGGAATAGGCTACTGCAGGCTTGGAAGTCTACACGTCTGTACAATGTAATAGCATGCAAATTTTAGCTGGTATATCCTGCACCGCTATTTTCTTCTTTTATTTTCCATTTATTTTGTTTCTCTATGTTTGTTGGATTGTATACCAGCAAAAACTTTAATAAAAAATATTGTTTTAAATAAAAAAAAAAAAAAGATTGCCTACCCCTGAGTTAAAGTTTACATCTACTTTACAGAAACATAAAAGATATTTGTGGGGTGGTAGTCATTATACCTGCTAGAATTCTAGTTTTACTTAATTTAACTTTATCAAAAGTGGAGCAGATTATTGTATGAGATTAAGTATATACAAACTTTTTTTTTTTAATAGAGAGGATCAATAGAAAATTGTGTACATTGTGTTTTATTTCATTTATAATAAAAATATACTACATAAAGTATCAAAAAGATTAAAAGGGCTATATTTGGATAGCTGCCACTTTCACCTCTTTTTCAGTGTTCAGGAAGAAGCAGCTTCACTGGAGAACAATGCAGGGACCTATAGGAAGGAATAGGAACACTAGCTGAACTTTTCTTTTGGTCTTTAGATACAAGATAAAAGCAAAGCTGTTGAATGTTAGTAACTGCGCTGAATTCTAAAGTACAGAGAGGAACAATGCTCTGAATACATTTCTATGTGAATAACTCATCAATCACAGAGACTTTTATTTTCTGAATAATGTGTGCTTCCATGACTTGAATCCTAACGAGGAGATTAAAAAATATATTGCATATATTAATTAGTCAAAAAGAAGCATACTAACACAAGCACAGATCTTGCTGCATAAAAGTAGGTGAGGAGCACAGATGTTCTTGACAGTGTATTGATTCATGCACATGGCCGTGAAAAACGTTGCGTTTTGATCAGTACAGCATTTTCTTACAGATCTGAATTCAGACGTTTCGTTTTTTTTTTTTTGCACAGAGCTGCGTAATGATCAGTAAATGTTCACTGCATTCGGATCCATAAAATCAAAATAGAAAACTCTGTACCAATGGTCCTGAGCATGTATACAGCACAAATGTCCTTTATTGTCCTGCTCATGGAAGACATGTAAATATCGGTATGTGTCCTGCCTCCTAGCCACAAGGGATGATAGGCAGCAAGAGCCACTTGAGTCCTAGCAATGAGGGACGCTAGGTGGCAAGAGGGAGAAGCCATCTGCATCCTAGCAACTAAGGATGCTTGGTGGCAGGAGCCCTCTGCATCCTTGAAAACAAAATGCACTAGGTGGCAGGTGTTGTCTGCATCTTTGAAACAAAGTGCACTAGGTGGCAAGAGCAGCCTGCACCCTAGCAACGAAAGATGCTAAGCAGCAGGAGTAGGCGAAGGACACTAAGCAGCAGGAGCCCACAATGTGGCCAAAAGGATACATTTGTGCTGTACACTGTATGCATGTAGACAATAGAATAAACATGATATGCGTACAGTGTACAGACAAGATTTTATGTAGGATCTTGCTGCCAGCAAATTCTACATTGAATCATAGGCATTAAAGTTGAGCTATTAAAAATCACTCTTCAAATCTATACAGCACATGTCAGCATTACCAAATCACTGTATTATTTTGAGTAAAAAATAAATAAAAAAAAATAAAAAAAAAATGTCTTAAATAAAACTGCTCTCTTATGTGATCTTCACCCTAGGCCTAAACAGTCTAGATCACATG
Organism: Pelophylax lessonae; assembly: GCF_965119305.1. Classification (NCBI taxonomy): domain Eukaryota; kingdom Metazoa; phylum Chordata; class Amphibia; order Anura; family Ranidae; genus Pelophylax; species Pelophylax lessonae. The sequence goes on from NC_138771.1 coordinate 222,483,521, forward strand.
GTCTTTGGCTACCAGAAACATTATGGGTTTTTCACAACATTAGAAAATGTGAAGGGTCTATTTTTTTTTCTCAATGGACATACTTTGTCAAGTAGATCTGTGCAAGATAAGAGGGTCAGCTACGCACAACTAAAAATCAGATCCCATGTATTGTGTGTGACAAAAATGTTTTTCTCCATATACATACAGTATATGATTATAAATCATGTACGGAAACAATAAAAAAAGTAAATTTACACTGAAACTGTCCACATTTACTGTATATCTGATACAATGCATTTTAAGGATTTACCTACAAATAAAGTATCTGCTGTGATTTAAAGTAAAACTATAGGCAAAACTTTTTTTTTTTTCACTTTGGATAGAGTAAGGGAGAGTTATAACCCCTGCCAGATTTTTTTTCGCCATCTGTGTGCCATTTTCTTTTACTTCCTTTCCCTAAGCTAAACAGGAAGTGAGAGGAAATCCCTACAAATCAAGGAAATTACTTGGGGACCCCCAGATCACCAAAACTAGTGTCCCCATTGGAAGATTTCCCCTCTATTACTTTTGTGGGGACAACCCAAAACTTGGGACTTTCTTTTGTTTTCACTTTTGATGATAACAGTAAACAGGACAAATAGAGAGGGGGGATATAGTTACAGTACATATTTAGTCAGGTTAAAAAAATCCATCTAGTTCAACCAATAATAAAAAAAGATAAAAAAAATCATACAATCCCAAATATACAATCCTATACCCACAGTTGATCCAGAGGAAGGCGAAAAACCCCAGCAAAGCTACAGCAGGGGAAAAAAATATTCCTGATACCCCAAGAGACAATACAATATTCCAATGATTAACTTTACCTATAAATGTTAGTACCGAGTTATATTATGTACATTTATCCTTCCTTTTAAAGCAATCTACTGAGTTGGCCAAAACCAATTCTGGAGGGAGTCTACTCCACATTTTTACAGCACATACTATGAAGAAACCTTTCCATATTTGGAGATAAAATCTCTTTTCCTCTAGACGTAAAGAGTGCCCCCTTGTCCTCTGTGATGACCCTAAAGTTAATAACTCAACACCAAGTTTAAACTATAAATTTTAAAAAACGTATGTGAGAAATGATGTGACTGTACAAGGAACATTACATTGTAAGATGGACAGTATGGATATTATAGAAAGTATGTGAGAAATAGTGTGACTGTCCTAGATACATTGCATTTTTAGCTGGACAAAGTATAAATGTTATAGAAATTTGTGAGAACTGGTATAACTGTGCTAGGAACATAACATTTTAAGGACATTATCAAAATCAAAATTCAACTCAACACAAGCAGTGTATGTAGACTCCTTTTTTTCCAAAATATTAAAGACTCTTTTTAGATAATTAAGTAGAGGAGCAAAGCATTATTGGCTGGGTTTGTTCAGGAAATGTGTAAACCTCTAGTCCAGGGATCTTCAAACTACAGCTCTCCAGCTGTTGCTGAAATACATGTCCCATGAGCAGGGGCATTGTTAGGTGGGAAAAGACCAGGAGCTTCAGCCCACGAAGGTAAATTTGATAACCCCTCCCACATTTTAAAGTAGGTTCCGCCCAAGCTCCACCCAATGGCCCCTGAAGTGTCCGATCTGTCTGCCGCAATGTCTCAGTTCCGCTATAAGTCACTGATCGCCGCCATTACTAGTAAAAAAAAAATAGAATCGATAAAAATGCCATAAATCTATCCCCTAGATTGTAGACACGATAACTTTTGCGCAAACCAATCAATATACGCTTATTGGGATTTTATTTAACAAACAAATCTAGCAGAATACATATTGCCCTAAATTGATGAAGAAATTCGAATTTTAAAATGTTTTTATTGGATATGTTTTATAGCAGAAAGTAAAAAATATTGTTTTTTTTTTACCCAAAATTGTTGGTCTTTTTGTTCCTAGCGCAAAAAATGTAAATCGCGGAGTTGATCAAATACCACAATAAAAAAAACCTCTATTTGTGGGAAAAAAAGGGCATACATTTTATTTGTGTACAGCGTCGCACGACCACACAGTTGTCAGTTAAAATAACGCAAAAAATGGCCTGGTCATTAAGAGGGGTAAACCTTCTGGTCCAGAAGTAGTTAAAGAGAGATTTCTGATTAATTAATTTATTCTGTCAGTAGCAGGAATTGCTCAGCGTAACATATTTTGGAAATGAGATACAAACCACAACTAGGGAAAAAAATAATTCCTGCATTTCTTAAACTCAATGAAGGTCAACATACCACGTCAACATACCACGTCCTTTGATACACGTGCAAGTTTCTAAAGACTGGGATGGATGGTTGCCAGCTACACAATCCAAGCCAACTCACCTGAAGTCTGATGCACAAAACAGCAGCAGTCTGTACGCTGATGCTCCCTGTCCCTTCCCTCTGCTGCCGTCAGGAAAAGATGGAGCCTGGAGGCATTGGAGAGAGGTGGGTGAAGCCATTCCTATGCGCAAGAGGAATTTAAATTCTCGTGTTATCTAATTTATTTAGTTTGGTTGTTGTTTAATTTCGGTTTCGTTAACATTTGTTTCATTTATTAATTTTCTAACGAATTCCAACTTTTCAGAATGATTCGAATTCAGGTCAGTCGATAAACGATTGACTGATTCTAATTCTCCAAAACAAAAACAAAAGGTACCGTGCATATAGGCCCTTACCCCTAATTGATATGAGGACACAAAAGATAGAGCAAAGTGGGGCTTTACGGGCCAGTGGGAGTAGAAGGATCACGCACAAATCAACTTCTAAAAATAATTTACATTTTATTAAATTGCATCATAAAAAACATGGGCGTGTGAGCACATGTTAGCACAAACAAAATAACATAGAATAATATTGATAAAATCAATTGTAGAGAGTCATAAATAGAAATACATCCCAGAAGGGAGAAACAACCAAGATCCTGTATAGGATGTAAAAAGTAGGTCTCTGATGGAATGCGGTCAATGTAGGTCCCCAGCAAGCCGACGCGTTTCGCTCAAGGCTTCCTCAGGGCCTGAGAGACCATAACAGACCGGTATTTCTATAGGTGATATGAAATCAAACAAAATAACAATTAGTGACTTATAAGTCCAAACAAAAAAGATTACATCAATCATCATTAATCAAAGTATAATCATCTGAAGCTATGGTTTTGTACTGACCCTTTTCAATGACTCGGAAGATGACAGATTGGCGACACGAAAAAACACCAGATATTGTCCCCTTAGTATTTGTGTATAGCCTCCAGTGTATACATATATTCACTCAATTATTTTAGGCTAAGTGTCCAGCCTCTCAATCACCGCAAAGAGCACCGCTGCAAGAGTAGACTCTATTTAATTATATGCATATTACTATGGATATATTTGGAGGAGATTCAGTACTAACCCACCTTGTTATGCTGCATAAGATGGCGCTATGTTATAACTTGATAGTCAGGACTCTAAAGCTGTTCTGTTGTGGAAGCACGATGGTTACCACACTGAATCGGAAGAATATGAGTGTGAGGTACATAGCACCCAGAAAATTCTATAAGATCACTTATATCACTTCTTATAGCCTCTAATACTCCAATACAACATTTGATTCATACCTGGTGGCTGCACTCGATATATCCACCTATCATTTCCTTTTCCCTTGATCAGGGCCGATGGGGTGGTTTATTTGTTGTATGTATGCGATATAGACCTGCAATCCTTCTAGCCTAAAAAGGGGGTGAAGACCTTATTTAAGTAGGCATGCTTGTGATGTGAATACTTCATATATCTCCATAAGGAGGGGTGAGGAGAATGGAGATAGGGGGTGAAGGGGATAAATCACCAGAAAGTGTGCCCACCTTTTTGCAGTGTATGAGTGGCTTCAGGCAGGAACTTATAATATCATCTCATCCTATTCCAGAACGGTGAGGGGGATAGTATATCCCAGGTCCAACCAGTCCTGTAGGAAATATCCATCCAATTCCAAGTTAGACTATGTTGTATCATTCTATTATATATTGCCAGTAAAGGCAATACATGCTTACATATAGTAGTGTCAGCGGTACCTACCTTGTGGTTATTCACGCCAGCCAGCCTGCCTGATCGGTATTGAATTCAATGGGTGATATATAGGAAGGGGAATTAATCCCCTCCCTCTCCTGTATTGGCGCCAGTTTTAATCCCATGCAGGTGTGGGTAACAAACGTGGCAAACATCTCCTATGTTCGCCACCTATGGCCGGACATGACTCCCCAATTGCGTCATATCCGGTCGCACCAGGAAGTGACACTATCTCTGATGCGATACAATCCAGTCAGCAGACGTCAACAGGAAGTGACACCTTATGCAGGGCATCCGAGGTACAAGGTCTGGATGAGTCTCCGGCGGGATATATATAATATTCCCTGATTTCTGTGCGAAAGTATGACGGAAGGGGGAAGGGAAGAAGAAGAGAAGAGGGGGAGAAAAAAGTTATCATCATAAAACACCCCGAACAGCAAGTACCCCACTTTGAAGAAGGGGGGGGGGGGGGGAAATCATCATAATGAAACACCCCGAACAGCAAGTACCCCACTTTATAGATTAGATCTAAATGGCAGTATCAGTATCAGAGGAAGGGTTTATAACTAATTACGTCATTTAGTCCTGGGGGTGTGGTTGCGTTTAAATCAAATATCCATCTAGCCTCACAGGCGAGGACTTTTTTGTCGATATTTACCCCTCTTGAGTCTTGGGGGATGACATCCAAAACAGTGAATTTAACAATCGATTGGTCGAACTTATGCTTAAGGCCTACGTGGCCACCTATGGGGGTATTGATTTGACCATTGTTTGTGTCCTGATTCTAATTCTGTTTGAAGAAATAGCTAGTTGCTAAGCAGCAGGCTGGGAAGCCGGCCATCCGCGTACTTTACAACCATGAGTCATCATCTGTCAGCGGGCTTCCCCATAGACAGATGAATGTATTTGCTCGGCAATAGAAAAATTAAAAAAAAAAAAACTGGCATGGGGTTCCCCCCAAAATACCATACCAGACCCTTATCCGAGCATGCAACCTGGCAGGTCAGGAAAGGGGGGGATGAGAAAGTGCCCCCCCTGAACCATACCAGGCCACATGTCATCAACATAGGTGGTAGGTGCTTTGGGGCAGGGGGGGGTTCTGCCCCCCTCACCCCAAAGCACCTTGTTCCCATGTTGATGGGGACAAGGGCCTCTTCCCGACAACGCTGGGCTGTGGTTGTCAGGATCTGCGGGCGGGAGGCTTATCGGTATCTGGAAGCCCCCTTTACCAAGCGGGCCCCCAGATCCCACCCTCCTCCCTATGTGAATGGGTATTGGGTAAATCATACCCCTACCCATTCACCAAAAAAATTGTCAAAAAGTAACAACCACAAGAAACAGTTTTTAACAAGTCCTTTATTAAAAAAATTAAAAAATAGTGTCCCTTGATGTAAATCCATCATCAATCATGATGCCCGCTGGACCCGAAAATGGAAAAAAAAAACGCTCCGCCTCCTTGCCCGCTCTGCATTTTGATAGTTCTTATATAGGAAAGGGCTAGGGCAACCCAGCTACATCACTCTGTGGCACCGCCCCTTTTTTCCTCACATGATGTCAAAAGGGGACGGTGCCACCGGGTGACGTAACCGGGTGGCCCTGCCTCTTGCCTATATAAAAACTGTCAAAACGCAGAGCGGCAGACGGCAGGAGGCTTCCCAGGAGGAGGTTTTTATTTTTTCTATTTTTCGGGTTCAGCGAGCGTTGTGATTGACAATGGATTTATAATGATGGATTTACAATGAAGTACACAATTTTTTTATTTTTTAATAAAGAAATGTTTCCTGTGCTTTCTTACTTTTTGACTCTTTTTGGTGAATGGGTAGGAGCGCGATGTACCCGATACCTACTCACATAGGGGGAGGGGGCCGGGATCTGGGGCCCGCTTGTTAAAGGGGGCTTCCAGATTCTGATAAGCCCCCCTTTCGCAGACCCTGACAACCGTAGCCCAGGGTTGTCGGGAAGAGGTCCTTGTCCCCATCAACATGGTGAAAACACCAACTTAACAGTTCAGAAATTATAATTGAAAGTCCAGTGAATTGATATAAAAAAGTTCATAAATTAACAAAAATTGAATTTAGTGACAAAAATTCTGTGACAAAATGTCTTCCACCAGCGATTTGTGTATCCACCACCACACACAATGACTGTTTACCAGAAGGAAAGACCCTATAGGATCAAACATGCCAAAAGCTCTCCACTGTACTCCTTAAATTGAATGAATGAAAAGATGATGAAAAGAAAAAAGACCACAGGAGAATCAGAACCACCAAATACCCTCCAATCCATTCTTTATATGTTGGTCCGCTCAATAGCAGGTAATCCACATAAAAAGTAAATAAACAGCTCCATAGTGTAAAACCTCATGATGAAGTTTATTAAATATAGTATTGCACTTACAGTCAAGTTAAAAATTCAGGCAGATAAAAGCAGCCAGCCGGCAACCACGCTAATTCCTGTCCTTCTGGATCCTAGTTGCGTGTGGTGACATCAGCGTGTCTCGTCCCAATGCGTTTGTCATACGTGACACCATCTAGGGGCACAGGCAGCGTGCTGACTCACCAGATTAAATAATGGAACAACCGGACATGACCAAGCCTCGTTCTGAACCGTGGGACCTCACAAGCCAAGGTGCCATCTTAAGTTTGGGAATCAATGCCATCAATAATAATACCTCTAAAAACTGGACAGATTAAATTCCTTGTGGACAGATATTTAAATCCATCCTGTTAAAACATAAACAGCTATTACAAATGAAAGAAAAAAAGAGAACAAAAACAAAAAATGAAAATAAAAAATCGTTTGTGTCAGTAGGACACATAACCACAAACGATTCTTTAAAAATTCACTGATAGATTAACTATCCATATTTATAAAAAAATTATGACCAGCGGTCTCTATAAAGTTGGATAACTAAAATCATTTACATCAATATCTACATTGAGACCCACCCCGCCACGGGGGACTATATTTGTCAAATCCTAAAAATATAGTGTTCTCGGGATCTTTATTGTGTACTAAATATAATGTTTCGAAACAGATTGCTGCTTAAACCCCCTAAGTGATGTTACTAATGTGTTCTTTAACCCTAACCTGTAGGGGGCTCCTACAGGTTAGGGGGCGCCTACCAATATATTAAAATCCACAAGAACATTGTAACAGATAAACTACCCCTGTACTGGGGCAGGTAATGAAGGGCTTGATTTTAAAAGTACCAGCCATTCTAGTTGAGAAGAATTCTTCAGTCCCCCTCTGTCAGCATTCATTTAGTTGACACACTTGACATCTCCTGCATTGGTAATAACCCGTAAGATTTTGAAAAAGACTTGCTTTTTGTATAGGGGGATTTATAATATTTGGGGCAATGGTGTCTCTCAGGGTTGAAACACCTCTAAAAACAACCTGAGGTCTATCAGGCAAAATATTACCTAGCACCCTATCATTCTCCAAAATGTGCCAGAGTTTTCGAATGAGATGTTTAATCCCCATATGTTGGGTGGAAAAAGATGTAACAAAAGGGACTGTAGATGAAAACTCAGTCTTTTCTGCTGGAGGCCTAGTCTGCTCGGTCAAATTGCATTATTGATTCAGAGTATTCTGAAGAAATGTCTAATCATAACCCTTCTCTAAAAATTTACTAGTGAGGATTTGGACCTGAGAAACAAAATCTTCAATTCTGGTACAATTACATTTTAATTTCATATACTGACCTTTAGGGAAAAGACTGTATCCAAGATTTATAATGGCAACTGTCAGTAGGGATATATGAATTCCTATCAGTGGACTTAAAGTATGTGGTGGTAAAAAAATCTAAGAGATCCAAGATATTAATCATCTCCTGACTCGCCTCATAGTTAAAATGAATACCTCTATTGTCATTCAGAAATTCCATAAACCGAATCAAATCTGAGTTAATAAACAGAGCATACTTCCAGAGTTTGATAATCACCTTAAAGAAATTGTTACCCTAAAAAAACCCCCAAAAAAAACATATCCTGTTCCCCTATAGCATGTTATTGCACAGTGCTTGTGCTGTGTCATTTGGCCCCTTGTATCATCTAAAAAAACTAGCTGATCCTGCCAGTTTCTACCCTTCCCTCTGTAAACTGACCACGGTATACCATGGCTGCTGAGCCCTGTCACCGTGGTCAGTTCACGTGCCTCCTCATCCGCAGCCCTGCACTGTGCTCTCTATCCTCCTCTCTCCCTTTCCCTCCCTGTCTGTCTGCTGGTGACAGTGCCCACACCCTCCCCTCCTGCTGCTCTTATATTTAACATATAATCATCCTATCCATCTGTAATATAACAATAGATGTCCCTGTGCCTGTGTTATTGAAAAAATATGCCGATCTGTTCCTATATCAGAGCTGCTCCCGGCGATCACCTGACCACTCGGCTCTCTCTCTTCCCCTCCTCCCTGTGCTCGGTCCCACCTGCTGGAGCTGTCATCCAGGCAGAGAAGAGATCCAAGGAGTCAGCTGAGTGCCTGGAGCCACTCTGATCTAGGTACAAATGGACATATTTTTTCTATAACACAGGCACAGGGACACTTATTGTTTAGAGGGGATTAGATGATTTTATATAAGTGGCTTAACAATCACTTTAAGTATAATTTAATAGCCTAACATCCCAAAAAACAAAATTACGATAGACATATACAACTAAGGTTATGTAAGCCAGGTTATACTCTATTTCAAAGGAGAGAAAGAGCTGTTTAAAGAATAAAACCCTACACACCTCTAGAATATTCCTAAGGAGAAGAGAATATATGGAGATAATATTCAGGGGGATAAAAGAATAGTGGAAAAACAGAGGGGAAGAGAGGCCAAGGAGGGGGGGAAATGGTCTATCCAGGGTTGCCAAGTCCGTTGGAATCTGTCATACTTGTCCTCAAGATTGCCGTCAGTCTTTCATTAATTAGCCTGCCATAAACCCAATTTTTAACCTCTTTGAAGCTAAGAAATGGTGTTTTCCAGGATTGTGCTATGGTTTGCTTCGTCACAAAAAATATCAGCAATTAGAGTGCACTCTGGACAGGTAACAACAGCGATAGGTTTATGTTGAAGTGCTTCCCATGGATCTTTCCGTAAATTCCCATGAAGAACTGTATCGACCAATGTGTATACCCTAATTCATAAACTCCAGACCTTGGGAAAGGTCGTCCATATATGTTTCATGTTGCTCAAATCGAAGCAACCCCAGTGTCAGGGTGCTGGTGGTAAGCCTGATGTGCAGAGGGTGGCTTTGCAGGATCCAGCGAAAGGGACACAGACAAGTCACCTTGGCAGAAGACACAGGCTAGCCTGAGGTGCGGAATATAAGTGCCAACCGGTTTTCACCAGAGCCTCTGATGGTGAGGATAGATTTTGCTGCGTGTATAGCACCAGGTACCGGTCCTCAGGGTCGCCCCACCAGGGGGTGAACAAGTCCAGATCCAATGGCGGAAAAGCAGACAAGGATAAGGCAGGAGGATGGTCACAGGACAAGCCGAGGTCAGGGCAGGCAGCAGACAAGCGAAGTGAAGGACAAGCCAGGAGGTCAATCAGGAATAAATCAGGATACAGCAGGTTTCAGGATCAGGAGTACAGGGGAAGCTACAGACAAGACAGCAAAGCATAAGTGTACCTGCTACACTTAAATAGTCCACTTGGGCGCTAAACATAATAGCTATTGTGTGCACATACATGGCCACAGGCACACGTCGTCACGCACACGCATGCGCACTGGCGAACGCCTGTTCGCCGCTAAATGGGCAAAAGGGTGTTTGCGCCTGCGCACTCCAGTGCGCCTCTGCAGTGTCATAGGAGAATCACTAGTATGTTCCTGACACCCAGAAGCAGTTGGATGGATATGACTGTTGTAGTTTTTTAACGCTATATCTGGCCCATACACCAGATCAGGAATAAATCAAAGATGTGACAATTTGGGATTGCCCCACAATGGAATATGGTGAGAAATAGTATTGACTACCCCAAGAGATGCTGTCACCTGTTCCCACATTCAAACTGTCAGGATCGTCACCTTGGATACAGTCCTCATGCCACAATAGACCAAATTAGTCAGGGCTGAATAGGACCCCAGGGCAGCAGCCTTCAGGTTAAATGATGGGTTTGATCGAGTTTGAGCAAACCACCAGCGAACAGTGACCAACACTGCCGCCCAGTAGTATTTTCTGGAAGCAGGGCATTGCCAGTCCCCCAGAGGAAAGGGGTATCTGCAGCTTGGATTTAGCCAGCCCATATAAAGCATGTAATAATTGTGCCTAACTTGTTAAAAAATACAACAGGGATAGGAACCAGGATGTTTCAGAAGACATAAAGAAATTCGGGAGAAACATCATCTTAAGGAGGATTACTCCTCTTACCAGGGTTAATGGAAGTGTCTTCCACACCTGACATTTAAAGGGGTTGTAAAGTCAGAAGGTTTTTTTTTTATCCTAATGCATTGCATGCAGTAAGATAAAAAATCTTCTGTTTGTAGCAGCCCCCCATTAGCCCCCCCAATGCTTACCTGAGCCCCCTCTCGATACAGCGATTTCCACGACTGTCTCAGCCACCTGGGGCTACCCTTCTAATTGGCTAAGACACAGCAGCCATGCCATTGGCTCTGCTGCTGTCAATCAAAGCCAGTTAGCAAATGAGGAGAGAGAGGGGCAGGGCCAACTCAGCTCAGGTGTCCCCATAGACAGCTTCTTGCTGTGGGGCACTCAAAGGGAGTAAGGAACCAGGAGAGCTGAACACGAGAAGAGGACTGCATGGATGATGTAAATATAACATGTTTTGTATTTTTATTGAAAAACAAAAACAAAACTTTCCAATCACTTTAAATATTAACTGCTGCAGAGCAGGGTAGAGGTTGTCTGCCAAGTAATGGGATAGATCATTTTGTTTGACAATACCTAGGTACCTAAACTGAAACCATTGCAAAGAAGTGGAGTGGGAAGGCGGGGGAATTGAGGCTATCAGGGGAAACTAAGTCGATTTTTTCCAGTTAACCTGCACTCCAGAGAAACCTCCATAGCAGTCTTTAATCGCCAGAGTCCGAGGCATCATGTAAATATAGGTGGGTATAGGTGGGTATCTCAGCATATACGTGTTCCACCAAGTGTCCCGCCATCAGACCCCCTACTGAGCCCGAAGAGCGAAGAAGGAGGACCATGGGTTTAACCACCAGGGCAAACAGTCCTGGGGACAAAGGACAGCCCTGTCTTGTCCCCCAACAAAGATGGAAGGGGGGTGACAGGAATCCATTGGTCCGCACACGAGCAATAGGAGCCTTATATAACAACTGGATCCAGGAAACAAAACGTGGACCGAATCTGAACCACAAATACTCTTACTCCACAGAATCAAAGGCCTTTTCCGTATTGAGTGAGGCCACTACGCCCGGAGAATCCTCCTCTTGGAAAAGGGTTATCTTAGTGTATAAGTGTCAGATATTACTGTCTGTGCCCTCACCTGGCATTAATCCAGTCTGATGTCTGTGTATTAAAGACAGTATAATAGAGTTCAAATGATTGGCCAGTATTTTAGTCAGAATTTTTGCATGTACTGTACATTAATGAGTGATATTGGCCTGTAGGAGGTTCAGAGCTCAAGATCCTTTCCAGGCTTGGGCACAACAACAATAGTCTCCAACATTAAGGGTGGAAGGCACTGGGTATCTAACGCAGTTGGGAGGATCTCAGAGTAATACTGGCCTATGATCTCCTGGTTCGTTTTGTAGAACTCCATAGGTAGGCCATTAAGCGTTTTACCAGTCTGTAGGGAAGTAATTGCAACTAGGACCTCTTTTAGGGTGATGAGAGTTTCTAACCGCTGTGCAGCCTTGGCAGACAAAGTTGGGAACTAAATATCATCCAGGTAAGCAGTCAATGCCTCAGTTGATTAAGCCACACTGTAGATATAAGGTTGTGCATAATATGATCTTATTGATCATAATATGATCAGATTATTGACCTGTATAGGATCCGAGAGTAGAGTGCACTCTTCTGTCCTAATATTAGCCACATGGGCTCTCCCTGCCCATTCCGTAGCTAGCCAGGCAAGAAGTCTGCTGGTTATTTCCCCTGCTCAAATATAGGCTGGAATTTAGAGAGAGGGAACTTCCTGCAGAAGGCAGCACTTAGCAATGCAAGTTCCAAAGTAAGCAGACAGAAAATCACTATTATCTAAATAACTAAAACCCGCTGGTGAAACCCTCAGGTATATATATCAGTGTTACCAAAATATATACGGTATATATGCACATATATAATGATGAAACAAAGTGCAATCTTGCTGCAATACATCAATAATTGGTGCGACTCCAGGCAGGTGCAATAGTGCTGAAAATAGTGCATTATAATGTGCAATAAATATAATAGAAAGTGCTGAAAATAGTCCAATATAATGTGCAATAAATATAATAAGAAGTGCTAAAAATAGTCCAATATAATGTGCAATGAATATAATAAAAGTGCTTGAAGTGCTGCAATCAAAATTTCTGTGGTGCTCCAAATCGCAATCAGTGCAAAGGTGTCTCAATCCCCTCTGGGACCCTACTCACCAGAAGCAATGGACCCTCATAGAAGGTCAAATGGACTTTAATAGAGATCCACAGAAAATCTCCTCCAAGTGAACACTTTAGAACCCTTTGATATAAGTTTTTCTGGGCAGCCGAAGCGATGGACCTTAATAGTGTTGAGCGAACACGGACTGTATTATTCGTGTTCGTACCGAATAATTGGATTTTTTGTACCCGAACACGGACACGGACACTTTACTGTATGTTCGGGTAAAAATCCGTGTTTGGTCGTTTTATTTCCGGGTTTTGCATGCTTTGGCGCTCTTTTCATGGCGGGCTTTCAACAGCCAATCAACAATCGTTTAACTGGTGTGCCTTAAGCCATCCCAGCCATGCCTGCAAATGTCTCAGTAGCTGTGATTGGCCGTCTGAAGCATGTGACCAAGTCTTTATAAGTTCGAGGCAGCCGCAGCGGCGTCATTATGCTGCTTAGATTCAGGGACAGAGCACACATCAACGTGCTGGCTGCTGATTAGGGAAAGATAGGCAGGAAAAAACCATTTGTGTCCGGATAGAATTGAGGGACAGGTCGGAGTGTTTAGGCAGGGCGAGTTGTAGGCATTTTAGGGATAGAGTCTGCTGAATTATATAGGGTCAGTGTCTTCTACAAACTACAATCGATATTGCTGTGTGGGGGGTGGGGTCTGCACTCAATCCTGATCTACGATCTCTTCTCAATCCTGTTAGGGACAGAGTCTGCTGAATTTTAGGGAAACTGTGTTCTACAAACTACAATCGATATTGCTGTGTGGTGTGGGATTGGAGATAGGCAGGTGTCAGTGATCCACATCCATTTTTCTGTGTGTGAGCTGCAGTGAACACAATCTTTTTGGGCTGCAGTGAACACAATCTTTTTGGGCTGCAGTGAACACAATCTTTTTGGGCTGCAGTGAACACAATCTTTTTGGGCTGCAGTGAACACAATCTTTTTGGGCTGCAGTGAACACAATCTTTTTGGGGTGCAGTGAACAAAATCTTTTTGGGGTGCAGTGAACACAATCCTTTTTGGTGTGCAGTGAACACAATCTTTGTGGGGTGCAGTGAACAAAATCCTTTGTGGGGTGCAGTGAACACAATCTTTTTGGGGTGCAGTGAACAAAATCCTTTTTGGGGTGCAGTGAACAACATCCTTTTTGGGGTGCAGTGAACACAATCTTTTTGGGGTGCAGTGAACAAAATCCTTTGTGGGGTGCAGTGAACACAATCTTTTTGGGGTGCAGTGAACACAATCTTTTTGGGGTGGAGTGAACAACATCCTTTTTGGGGTGCAGTGAACAAAATCCTTTTTGGGGTGCAGTGAACAAAATCATTTTTGGGGTGCAGTGAACACAATCTTTTTGGGGTGCAGTGAACACAATCTTTGTGGGGTGCAGTGAACACAATCTTTTTGGGGTGGAGTGAACAACATCCTTTTTGGGGTGCAGTGAACAACATCCTTTTTGGGGTGCAGTGAACACAATCTTTTTGGGGTGCAGTGAACACAATCTTTGTGGGGTACAGTGAACAGAATCTTTGTGGGGTGCAGTGAACACAATCTTTGGGGGGTACAGTGAACACAATCTTTGTGAGGTGCAGTGAACACAATCTTTGTGGGGTGCAGTGAACACAATCATTGTGGGGTGCAGTGAACTCAATCTTTGTGGGGTACAGTGAACACAATCTCATACTGAAGGTTTGAGGGTGCTGCCTGTTCCATACTCCCCCTACTCCTCATCTAGCCTTTTAGGGGTACAAACAATAGTAATTGGGGCCTAGTGTGGTTGTGTACGTGTGATATACATACACTTTTTTGGGATCATATTTTCTATTCCGCTATTTAATCAAAAACCTTTGGGGATCAGTTAAATTGGGGGATAGTCTGTGTTGGTACGTGTGAGAGAGATCCACCTTTCCAAGTTGTTGGGGTTCATCTCATACTTCTGAAGGTTTGAGGGTGCTGCCTGTTCCATACTCCCCCTACTCCTAGCCTTTTAGGGGTACAAACAATAGTAATTGGGGCCTAGTGTGGTTGTGTATGTGTGATATACATACACTTTTTTGGGATCATATTTTCTATTCCGCTATTTAATCAAAAACCTTTGGGGATCAGTTAAATTGGGGGATAGTCTGTGTTGGTACGTGTGAGAGAGATCCACCTTTCCAAGTTGTTGGGGTTCATCTCATACTTCTGAAGGTTTGAGGGTGCTGCCTGTTCCATACTCCCCCTACTCCTAGCCTTTTAGGGGTACAAACAATAGTAATTGGGGCCTAGTGTGGTTGTGTACGTGTGATATACATACACTTTTTTGGGATCATATTTTCTATTCCGCTATTTAATCAAAAACCTTTGGGGATCAGTTAAATTGGGGGATAGTCTGTGTTGGTACGTGTGAGAGAGATCCACCTTTCCAAGTTGTTGGGGTTCATCTCATACTTCTGAAGGTTTGAGGGTGCTGCCTGTTCCATACTCCCCCTACTCCTAGCCTTTTAGGGGTACAAACAATAGTAATTGGGGCCTAGTGTGGTTGTGTACGTGCGAGATACATACACTTTTTTTGATCATATTTCCTATTCCGCTATTCAATAAAAACCTTTGAGGATCAATTGAATTGCGGGATAGTCTGTGTCGGTACGTGTGAGAGAGATCCACCTTTCCAAGTTGTTGGGGTTCATCTCATACTTCTGAAGGTTTGAGGGTGCTGCCTGTTCCATACCCCCCCTACTCCTCATCTAGCCTTTTAGGGGTACAAACAATAGTAATTGGGGCCTAGTGTGGTTGTGTACGTGCGAGATACATACACTTTTTTTGATCATATTTCCTATTCCGCTATTCAATAAAAACCTTTGAGGATCAATTGAATTGCGGGATAGTCTGTGTCGGTACGTGTGAGAGAGATCCACCTTTCCAAGTTGTTGGGGTTCATCTCATACTTCTGAAGGTTTGAGGGTGCTGCCTGTTCCATACTCCCCCTACTCCTCATCTAGCCTTTTAGGGGTACAAACAATAGTAATTGGGGCCTAGTGTGGTTGTGTACGTGTGATATACATACACTTTTTTTGGATCATATTTTCTATTCCGCTATTTAATTTAACTGGGCCTCCATGCGAGACCTGTGTGCCTTGTTGCGCTGTTTTGAGTACTCCACCAACATGGCCAGTGGCAATGACGCCGTTCTCAGCTTAACTATCCCACTTCTATGCCTCCTTGAAAAAACAATTCGGGCGATGATGGAAGAGGATGTGGCACAGGATGAGGAGGAGGAGGAGGATGAAGAGGTAACATTTCCAAGGCTTTCAGGGCAGTCATTCGCAAGGGGCTCCGAGGGTGGGTTCCTGCACACGCAAACGCCAGGGACGCAATTGTCCAGCAGGGGCACAGTTCTGGAGGATGAGGAGGATGAGGAGGAGGAGGAGCTGGAGGAGGAGATGGAACCATGTTCACAGCAGGGTGGCACCCAGGCCAGCTCATGGCCATCACTGGTGCGTGGCTGGGGGGATACAGAGGACACGGACCATACACCTCCCACAGAGGACAGCCTTTCGTTGCCTCTGGGCAGCCTGGCACACATGAGCGATTACATGCTGCAGTGTCTCCACAACGACCGCCGAGTTGCCCACATTCTAACTTGTGCTGATTACTGGGTGGCCACGCTGCTGGATCCCCGTTACAAGGACAACGTACCGTCCTTAATTCACTCACTGGAGCGCGATCGCAAGATGCGCGAGTACAAGCGCACGCTGGTAGACGCCATGCTGCTGGCATTCCCATCTGACAGCGGGGCCACAGTGGAAGCACAAGGCAGAGGAGGAGGAGGAGGAGGTCGCCAATGCAACCAGGGCACCGCCAGCACCTCAGAAGGCAGGGTTAGCATGGCCGAAATGTGGAAAAGCTTTGTCAGCACGCCACAACAAACAGCAGCACCAGCAGCTCAGATGGAACGTCTTAGCAGGAGGCAGCATTTTACCAACATGGTGGAGCAGTATGTGTGCACACGCCTACATGTAGTGAATGACGGGTCTGCCCCCTTCAACTTCTGGGTCTCCAAATTGGGCACATGGCCTGAGCTTGCCCTTTACGCCTTGGAGGTGCTGGCGTGCCCTGCAGCCAGTGTATTATCTGAACGGGTATTTAGCACGGCTGGGGGCGTTATAACAGACAAGCGCAGCCGCCTGTCCAGAGACAATGTGGACAAGCTCACGTTCATTAAAATGAACCAGGCATGGATCCCACGGGACTTTTCCGTACCTTATGCAGAATAGCAATGGATACCGACCTTACCCACCCATTGTTCCATTTTTGCTCTTTCTCACTCTTTTGGGGTGTACCCTCATTTAAAATTTGTGAAAAGAAGCAGTGTTGGCTACCTCTTCCTCCTCCTCAGGGCCAGATTAATGTAGGGGCTATTGGAGCTGCAGCTCCAGGCCCCTACCTTTTATATAGGCCCCGGGTTGGCCATATTCACTGTTACCGCTCTTCTGTCACTTGTAAACACAGAAGTCTGGCTTCTATGCTCGCTTCCCCAGGCAGCACCCTCAGAACCTCCCCACACAGCGTGAAGGCCGGACAAGGAGGGACAGTTGGCGATGCATGGATGTGTTTATGGGCTTCAGAGACAGCATCCCATGTTGAATTAGGCATGCATGGCTGCACCCTTCCTCCTCTGGGTGCATGGCAAGGCACGGCCCTAAGGCCCTTCAAAATCCTCAGCACCAAGCCCATGATGCTGTTAATCCGGCCCTGGTCCTCCTCCACCGCCGCTTCCACCTACACCGCCCATAGGTGTGCGCAGCCTATTGCATTAAGGTGTGCACCCCAAAGTTGAAATACACATGCATGTGTTTGCCAGCAGGGAGAGTAATGTATCGGGGCCATGTACCTGTAGGCAAGGAGAAATAGAGCAGAGCAGGTCCCAGGGAGATCTTTCCCATCTCCTCACTGGCAATGCTATGTGCCCTAGGTGATTAGGGTGTGCCCAGGCACACCCAGCACACCCTGTGCGCACGCCTATGTCACCGCCACATCCACCACCACCTTAACCTCCCTCCTACTCCATATGGGCCTCGTCCTTCAGAGATGAAGAAGAACATTGTTTTATTTTTCTGTTTTTTTTGTTGTTTTAAGTTATTTCCCTATCCACATTTGTTTGCAGAGCACTTGCCATGCTCTTAATTACGTTTTGCTGCCATTTGCAGCACTCTAGCCCTTTCCTTTGGTGTTTTAGAGCCATTTTAGTGCCTTAAAGTTCGGGTCCCCATTGACTTCAATGGGGTTCGGTGTCCGGGAAAAGTTCGGTAAAAGTCCGGGACACGGACCCGGACTTTTTTTTAAAGTTCGGCCGAACCCGTCGAACACGGACATCTAGGTGTTCGCTCAACCCTAGACCTTAATAGAAGGTCAAATGGACTTTAATAGAGACCCACAGAAAATCTCCTCCAGGTGAACACTTTAGGACCCTTTGATATACTGTAAGTTTCTCTGGGCAGCTCAAAGGAAATAAATATTCAACATAGTGAAGTCCGCATACAAATATTTTATTTCCACTTATTAATTGTACTTACAGAGTAAGAATAGAGGCACGCATAGAGAAAAACAGTCCCACGGACCGATAACACGAATGCTTCCGGGAATGCCGCCTCTTCAAATGGTAATTTTAAAGATTTTAGGAAATATTTATATATTTAATCTATTTTTTGCCTTTCTTTCATTATTTGTTTATTTCATTTTTTGTTTTCATTTTTTTTTTATTTTATGTTATTTTATTTCCAATTTTAATTGTATTCTTATTTTATTTTTTTATTATTATTCTTATTTTATATATTTTTGATTTTTGTCCCATTAACATTATTTTTATTTATATATATATATATATATATATATATATATATATATATATTTTGTTTTACATCTATTATTATTTTTATTTATTTTTTATTTTTATTTTATTTCTATTTATTTTCATATATGTACTTTTTCATTAGTCCTATTATAATTTTATTGACATTTTTTGTGCCGTTTTTAATGTATTTTTAATGTATTTTATGGTGATTATGCCATTATTTTATGGAAATTAATTCTTGCGATTTGTTCATATATTAAAAGCTTTGGTATTTGTCAAACCAAAATGTAAGCAGGAAGTGAGGTATTCCGTGAGGTAATTAGAGTTATTCTTTGATTGGAGCTCGAGATAATGGGTTGTTCCCGGGAGCAGTACATAAACATCCTGCCTGAAGTGCTGTCTTTGATAACGCCCTGGGAGGTGGGGCGAAACGCGTCAACACACTTCCGGTCACGGCAGAACCAACTAAGTCACTTCCTTGAGTCCGTGGAACGCACACCGGCGGCGTTCCCGGAAGCATTCGTGTTATCGTTCCGTGGGACTGTTTTTTCTCTATGCGTGCCTCTATTCTTACTCTGTAAGTACAATTAATAAGTGGAAATAAAATCTTTGTATGCGGATTTCACTATGTCGAATATTTATTTCCTTTGAGCTGCCCAGAGAAACTTATATCAAAGGGTCCTAAAGTGTTCACCTGGAAGAGATTTTCTGTGGATCTCTATTAAAATCCATTTGACCTTCTATGAGGGTCCATCGCTTCTGCTGCCCAGAGAAACTTATATCAAAGGGTCCTAAAGTGTTCACTTGGAGGAGATTTTCTGTTGATCTCTATTAAAGTCAATTTGACCTTCTATGAGGGTCCATCGCTTCTGCTGCCCAGAGAAACTTATATCAAAGGGTTCACCTTTGCACTGATTGCGATTTGGAGCACCACAGCACTTTTGATTGCAGCACTTCAAGTACTTTTATTATATTCATTGCACATTATATTGGACTATTTTTACCACTTCTTATTATATTTATTGCACATTATATTGGACTATTTTCAGCACTTTTTATTATATTTATTGCACATTATATTTGACTTTTTTCAGCACTATTGCACCTGCCTAGAGTCCCACCAATTATTGATGTATTGCAGCATGATTGCACTTTGTTACATCATTATATATGTGCATATATATATATATTTTGGTAACACTGATATATATACCTGAGGGTTTCACCATTGGCAATTTTGCAAGCGCTGTCTTTTGTCATTTAGAAAATCACTATAAGTGCCCTGATCTTGAATACTTGTACAGCTTATTTCCAGCGCCCTAGCTTGAGCCTCTGCTTGGAGCTGGATATGAGATTCCTTCTCGACCTTTGCCATGGTAAACTGATATCTACCCCTAGCAACCGCCTTAAAACCATCCCAGAGTATGGCCAGTGACGAGGATTGGTCATTTTGTAACCAGTACTCCCTAAGCTCAGTAGACATCAGTGACTCAACTCTCTCATCCATGACCCAATAGCGCAAAAGTCTCCACAACCCAGAGCTAGCAGCTGAGCCAGTGGTTAAACTCAGCAATACAGGGGCATGATCTGAGATGCCACGTGGCATAAGTAGTGGAGTGACAGGTAAACTGCCTCTCCCTCGGGTATTTCCATCGCCACGTGTCATGTAGACCAAAAACCTCCGCCCAGCATGAGAGTGCCGAGTTTATCGCCATATCTGGGTGTAATTTGTCAAGGCTAGGATTAGGAGGCATATTGAAATCACCAGCCAGGACAACATTGGTAGCGGGCTACTGGGCTAGGATTGCCTGTAGCTTATAGAGGACCGATAGGGTCGCTGGAGGTACGATATAGAGCCCAACAATAACCATGTCAATGTGATTACGTATTGCATGAACAATCACATTCTGGTCCTTGGAGTGAAGACATAGATCTAATAGGGTGAAGGGAAAGGCCTAATGAATCAAGATACTGACCTCGCGGGAATAGGAGGAAAAGGTAGAATGGTAGTAAGAGCCCACCCATGGTTTTTTAACAGAGAGCACCCTACCATCTGTAAAATGTGTCTTCTGTAGTAAACAATTGTGAGGGCGATACTTTTTTTAAAAAGGAGAACATCAGGGAACGTTTAAATTTGGAGTTGACATTCCAATATATTATCGTTAGGGGAGCCATAGTAATAGAGATAAATAATAAGCCACTTCCTTATAGTATAGACCTCCATCTGAGCCCAGCAGACCCCCCAGAACACCCAGCCTGTAGTCCAGTGTGCACAAGAGTATAGAGTGAGCCGAAGCCCACTATTCAAATCCTCTGTAATTATCACAGACTTCAACAAAAACAATAAAACAACCCAAAACGAGTTCCCCATCCCCTCCCTCCCAAACTCACCCTAAATATGGCTAATAACCAGTGGGGGGCAGTATACCAAAAGGCACCTGAGAGATATAATGCAGAAGTCCAAAAATATTCTGTTGAGAAAGTGCTGCCTGTAGGGAAAAAAATTGGACTAAACATCCCTGCAGATTAAAAATCACCTAGTTATTACTGGGGACATGATTCTGAGTAGAGTTTGTTAACCTCAAAAACAATTATTCAAAATTCAGGTCCAACTTGGAAAATTAGTATCAGTCTCACAACCAACGTCAGGTGAAGGTGTTGGATAAGTTCAGGAGAGCAGGTCTCAGGGTATAGACCAGGATTGTAGTCATCTTGAAAGCCAGATGGGCCCAAGAGGTAAGCGTGTGTCCAGTCTAGAGCAATTAGGGCAAACTCACCTAGGGCATGAGGAGAAGGGCAAAATCCTCCAGAGGAAGATCAACCATGGAAACAAGGCAGAGCAACTAAAACAACTCCTCCAGTTTATAGTAAAGGCCCAACAGTATCATGGGACGAGCCATAGAGCAGAGGGGAGCCCCTGGAGAACCAGGAGGCATCCAGTCAAGTCTTGTTATGTGGAAATAATAATAACCATTCGTTCATTTAACATCCAGATGAATAAACACATTGCTAATATTAAAAAAGGTGATATTAGTCATAATGTGTCTAGACATTATTGAGAATGTCATAACCGTGATCCATGTGGTACAGAATTCACCATCATCGATCGATATGTTGCCCCATGGAGAGGAGGTTAGAAAATCAGAGGAGTCTCCCGATTGGAGACTTTTTGGATTTACAAACTGAAATCTTACTCCCCCTATGGGTTAAACATCGAATTGGACATTAATGCTTTTATTAATAATGCCTGATTTTATAGTCCATATATGTGTTTTTTGTTTTTACATATTTTATATATGTATTGTATTATATATTTTATATAATATTATGTTTTATTGCATATGTTAATTCTTTGCGCTTGAACACGATATATGTAAATACCTTTCGAGTGTCAACTTCACAATGGACAAAAAATCTTTTCAAAAAATGTTTTTTCTATATCAATTATACAGTAGTCCGCATCATTGTGTTCATATTCACTTATTTTGTCCATACTCACTATTCCTCCATTCGGTTATTTAATATGCACTAGGTTTAGTGGCTTTAGTTAGTAATCTCACTTTTTAGAGACTGGTTTTGTATTTACCACAAAATTTCTATTATGTGCTCAGATTTGTTGATCAACGATCTTGATATTATGTGTAAAAGAGCCCGTTGTGTTTCACAAACGAGGCTTGGTCCCTGAAGTAATATAGATGAACAAGAGGCTTGGTCAGCTTTTCTTGTGTGCAGTTCCAAGCCGTAGTTCACATCGAGGCTTGGCTAGCAGGATTGAATTACCAACAACAAGCCAGTTTACTCAAAAAGAGGCTTGGAACGCACGCCTCGCCGCCATTTTGATAGAAACAGGAAGTACAGTCCTTTCGGATTGAGAGACACTGAACACTTGTCTAATTGAGGGGTTCGCTCCCTAAAAGGTATATTAAGGATCAGCATTTGCAGCAGGACACCCCAGATGATGTCTACTTAGACTAAATGCGTCGGGTCTACTGCAAATGCTGAGGATGTTTTCTTGTACAAGCGCTTTTTATATTGGATTTCTGTAAGTGTGTTTTTCCTTTGATATTAAATAGTCCTTAAAGGTGCACACTATGTGAGTTTTTTGTTTCCCTGAGTTTCTCGTGGAAAGAATTTCCTGCTGATGGTACTTAAAATTGTCTTTCCTTGATCCGTGGAGGATGAATATATACTTGTATATGAAGGATTTGTGACATATGCCATAAGGATTATCCATCTCCCATATTAAACCTGAATGACCCAAAAAGTGTATGCTTTGTTGGGTCCACATTTTCTGGTAAGTCTCTGATTTACCTGTATTATCGGTGGTGGTCATACACCTTGGATTATTCAAAGAGGATTTATTCGCACTCTGCACTTTGTGGTGGATGCATCATGAGCCATTTTTTTGATGGACTATTTTTTCTTTATTACAAAATTGTATGCACTTTATATATACGCATATTTTTGCACATATGTTTGCACAGTTGTTTATTCAGTGTATATGTTTTTTTTACATATACACGTACATGCACTTTATTTGCATAATTTTGCACATATATTTGCATTTTTTGTGATAATTTAATATTGTTTGAGAGAGTCTGCACACTTTTTGCACATAAGGAATATATTTTTGCACTGCTTTCATACAAGCATTGATATATGATTCGCACTTTATACTATTTTATCAGCGCTACATTTTTATTCATCCAGTCAAGTCTTCCATCTGGCTGAAGGAAAAACACAGCATAATGCAGACAGTCAGTACCAGGGTAGGGACTCAAGCCAGGTAGAGGCCTTTTCAGAGATGTAAAGAAGTGAAGAGACTCACCATCTTGCATTCACAGGCGGGCCAGAAAAAGCATACTGTATTTTACCCTCTCTGTCTCAGGTTAGGCTTCACATGGTCAAATGACTTGAATAACGTATTTGTCTCCACAGAGAAATCCAGTAACATCATGAAGTTAGCTCCCTCAAAGCGCAGACTGTCAATCTTCCTACTCTCCCCCCAAAACCAGATCTCTGTCCCGAAAGTTTATTAAATGAATGTGCGAGATGGGGAACCCGGGAGCCACTGGGTTTCCAGCATGTTATGCGCCTGTTTCACAGCAAAGAAGGGCGAAAATGCAGCCTGAGAAAGCAAAGCGTGGAGAAGACACTCCATGAAGGCCGCAGGGTTAGGCTCCTCAGTCCCCTCAGGCAGCCTCAGGATGCGGAGATTATTTCTTCAGTTAGGGCCCAATATTCAGGTGCCTTCACTTTAGTGTGTAGGGTAGGTAGTGAAGCAGTGTGGTCTCGCAGTGTGTCTAACTCTCCCACGTTCACTCAACCTCCAACACACGGGACCTAAACTGTAGTCCAGCTGTAGAGAGTCAATTTTACCCGTGAGGGCAGTCTGGCATTTAGATATAACCTGGATCGCCATATTGAAAGGTGCAGTAGGCCCAGCTTTCGTGCCAGCGGGTACAGCAGACGATGAAGGAGCTTTCCGGGGCACCGACGACAGCCACCCGCTGGTCATAGCAGGTCAGGGTAACGCCAAGAGCAAGATAGGATGGTAAGGAGGTAGCAGACCTGCAGGAAGAAGGATAAAAGGCAAGCAGGACAGAGAAGCTCCTTCACTATGCCTCCGCTCGTGTTGCCATCTTGGACATGCCCCATAGTGCAGTGTTTAACAGCATTAAATTACATTTAGTACTGTATACAGTGCTGTATACACATTTTTTTTGGTTGCTGTGTCTTTGGGTCTAGTATGGATTTTAAGAGGAAACCTATGCAAAAATTTAAAAAATCAAAAATGGTGTGGGGGTTTCCCCCCAATCCATACCAGGCCCTTTGTGTCTGGTATGAGTTATCAGGGGAACCCCACGTCAAAAGAATTGCCATGTGACAGTCCTTAAATAGGTAAGGGATGGAACCACATGGTAACGTCACCTGGAGGCACCTCCCCCGTGTAACGTCACTGATCAGTGCATGCTGGGTCAATGACGTCACAAGGGGGTGGTGCCATAAGGTGAGGTCTCCAGGTGGCTCTGCCCCTTACCTCTCACACGACAGAGCAGGCAGATGGCGGTAGCCTTCATTGTGGGTGGAGCTTTTTTCTTTGTTTGGGTCCAGTGGGGAGATGGGCTTTGTCAAAAACTGTGTGTGTGTGTTTTGATTTTTTTTTTTTTTACACTTTTTTGGGTGAATGAGTAGGGGTACAATGTATGGATTTTGTGGGGGACCCCATGGCTTATGATCCTTGTAAAGCAGGGATAACGACCATTCACCTTTGGTGATTCAGCATTTGATCCTGGAAGATGGGTGAGCTAAAAGTGTGTTTGTTTTTTAAGACATTCCATTACACGCTTGCAAAGTATAGTTATTACATACTGCCCAGGGTAAAGTGAGCTCAAAAATTCATTATGAGCAGGCGGATGCCCATAGGAAAAATTCATTTTTTAAAGGACTTTTTAGCTGACCTGTGTCCACCCTTGGTTTTGTCAGCACTTTTCAACAAATTCCCCATCAATCTCACTCGTACTTTTTCTTGATTGGTTTTTGAGTACATTTTTTAGAACCAGGCTATGTTTCTGAGGAATGAAGAAATTGCATTTTGATGTATGCCCAATTTCAGAATCATGAATAGGACTTTGACTTCTCCACAAAAGTAGCTTTTTGTTCAGTCTTGAGCAAAAAAAAAAAAGGGGGTAACTTTTGATAGGCTTCATAGTTGTCCAGGTGATTATCATGAAGCCTCAAATACTGGTATTGAGGAGGATTGTTTTCACTTTAGCCCTTGGCCTTACATCTTTTGATTCCTTGTAGATGCCAAAATATTCACATCTGAAAAAGTTACTTTTGGAATGTAAGGAGAACTGGAGATTTCTGTGATCAAATTGAAACATGCTTTTGTACTCAAAACACGTACAGCATAATTCATTTTTGTTCTTTTGTAAAAATAAGACTCAGACATGAATCGCTGCCACTTGCACCGCCACTTCTCATTTCCATGACAACCAGGGAGAATAATTTTTCATTACCAAACAAAAAGTGTTTGATTGACGTATTTAAGTGAATACAACATGTGAACTTTTAAACCTCCCCTTGTATACTGTATAAGGATTCCAGTACCGGATGCACGTTGTGCCATCTATAAAGTTGTTTTATACATCAGAATTAGATATAGATGACTTATAGCCAATCGGTGTATGCAGTCCTTTATTAACCCAAGGGTGCAGATATGTAGAAAGTGCCTATATTTAAATAAACCTGAAAAGTGCTGTAGCAGAAGTGATATGAATACAGATGAAGAGAACACAAAGACTATTGAAACATGGATTAGAAATTCACTGGAGTGAAAGCACAATCTTTAATGTCCTCTGCTGTCTGAAAACCTTTAGGACATTTTGTCTCATACCACTTTCATTTTAGACTTCAAATACTGTTCCTAAGACAAGTCAAACTTCCAGACACGATTAAATTTTGCATCTTTAACAACAATGTCAAGAAAAGCCTGAGGTTAGTTTAGTGGGAGTTCGAAATCATGAATCTAATCAGATTGCTTCAAGCTATGGGGAGTGGCACTTTCCTTTTCATGTAAAAGAAAGGCTCAATTGCTGAGAAATCCAATAACAAAGATTTCCCACTATTTCTCCACTTTCTTTTCCTTTCTATTGCTCAGAAACCAATTTGTAAAAAAATTTTGAAAACCCAGGTATTTCACAAGATTTCACAAAAATGCTCAGTTTGAC
Organism: Pelophylax lessonae; assembly: GCF_965119305.1. Classification (NCBI taxonomy): domain Eukaryota; kingdom Metazoa; phylum Chordata; class Amphibia; order Anura; family Ranidae; genus Pelophylax; species Pelophylax lessonae. The sequence goes on from NC_138771.1 coordinate 222,509,671, forward strand.
AAAATAATAAAATGTTGCACCCCCTGATTTCTGGAGGCATGGTGGCACTTCAAGAGACAGGAGTGGGTCAGCAAATTACCCAGGGTTGAATCCATAGCTAAAATTGGGAACTGAGAAAGAATGATGGGGGTCAGTCACTTTCTGTTTTTTGAAGATTTACACACAGGAGCTGAGGGTTAGGGGTCCCAGATACTCAAGCAGATCACTTACAGACTTCTCAATGTCCAGCTTCACAGCGTCAGTACCTTTAAGCTCACCCAGGGACACTGCAGGTAGCATCCAATTGGTGCACAAGCTCCTCTGTTTTCTTCCCCAAGAGAGTTTACCAGGCCTTTCTGGGAAACAAGCTTTTATCCTGGCTTTCTCCATCAAGGTCCTTCTCCTGGGATTTGATCTTGGTCCCCCCTTCACTGGCAGGACAGTTACAAGACCGCTTAAGGCCTATCTCCAGCACATGTTAGGCTATGGGGCCTGATGGCATAGTTCATTAGCAGCACCTCCCTAGACTTCAACCTGGGGGAAGAGAGAGATTACAAGACCTGCCCCAAGTATTTATATCGCCCCCCAGCATGCAACATTGGCTTGAACTTTCTACTGAGTTGGCTGAAGAAAATATTTATTTTTTGTCTTTATTATTTGTTTTTATTATTTGTCTTTATTATTTGTCTTTATATTTGTTTTTATTATTTGTCTTTATATTTGTGGCTTATATAAGCTGTATGACATGCAGCTCTTTTTTATGTCATTTTATTTATTCATAAGTGATAAGTATTCATCCCTAATTGAGCCACATTTTGGCTTGCATGGGTGTAGATTATTAGTTTAAATTAAGTAAATATAAGTATTTATAACTTAGTTTTGTTATAAAATCTCATACTATTACCAATGGTACCAGTGACACCTACTGGTAGCAGTGAGCTATCACAACCCCACTGATCATAGGGAAAGACCAAGTGAAAAAAAAACAGACTAGACTAGAACCCAGACAAAAACTAAATTTGAGCAGCAGTCCCTGTTTAAGACAGGGTACTACAATAATAATAACAATAATTAATAACTAACTTGTATAATCTACTGTGTGGTCAAACATCAGATATACATTATTTAATCCTAAACAATCACTTTAATACTATGATTTTTTTTGAGCATCCATCAAGTCACTGAATAAAAACTGCCAAATTTTACCTTCCTTACAGCAAAGTTTTCAACTTCAAAATGTAGCTCTACCTGCTACATTTCCGCAGGAGCAGCTATAATAGTAATAGTAATATATAGACTTAATAGTAATATTAAGTCCTCTGGAACTAGCTGGACCTTCACTACTACTGCCACTATCAGAATACCTTGGCTGGGAACTCCCAGCAGTCACAGAAAATGGCACACACTGACTGTTAGAAAATAAGCAGAATGTATTGGCAGACCAAAGTGAAAAGATAACACAAGGAATCAGTAATTCGGTGTCAACACATGAAAAAACAGTGCAATACAAATACAATGCAGTCAACCCAGGTACATTTAAGAATAAAACTCAGCGTGTCCTGCAATAATAAGTGCATAATGAATAGCTCTCTCTGACTGAGAAATGATGTCCCAATTGTGGAGGGCTAACAATAAGTATGGCAGGCTAGTTCACTTGAGGGCTCTCGGACAAGAGGGGCTAGGCTTAGCTCTGAGAATTTGATACACTACCAGCAAACCAGTGCAGGCCACAAGATCTGAATAGTTCTTTGATGTTAACTTCTGCCGACTCAGTTGGGGTCCTTTAACGCTGGCACTCAAAAGCAGTGCAATGTTTCTAGAGCGTGGAGTTCAGGAACAGGTAAATGAAAGGTTAAACTCAGTTAATTGGTATGCCTCTTTAACCACTTGCTGACCGGGCCATAGCCGAATGACAGCTACAGTGCGGCCAGGTAGTTCTGGGAGTGCGTACATTGATCGGAGGACCCAGTGCATCACGGATCGGTGTAAAGGGCCAATGAAAGTGGCCCTTTACCGCGTAATCGATCCATCCAATAATAGAGCAATCACTTGTCAACAAACCAGCGCATGTCAGGTTCAGCTCTCTCCTCTCCTCACACCGATCGGTACAGCATGTGAGGAGAGGAGGGAGCCAGTGCAGCAGCGTGAATGGGCAGGATCTTAAGTGCCCACAGTGCTGATTACTGCCTCATCCATGCTCATCCATGCCTCATCAGTGCCTCATCCGTGCCAATTCATGGCTCAACCTTGCTCATCCATATCTCATCTGTGCTCATCTGTGCTCATCCGTGCCACATCCATGCCTCATCCATACCTCATCCGTGTTCATCCATGCCACATCAGTGCTCATCCATGCCACATTAGTGCTCATCCTTGCCACATCCATACCATTACAGTGCTAATCCATGCCTCATCCATGCCACATCAGTGCTCATCCCTGCCTCATCCATGCCACATCAGTGCTCATTTGTGCCACATGAGTGCTTATCCGTGCCATCACAGTGCTCATCGGTGCCCATCAGTGCCCTACAGTGCCTCACAAAAGTGTATTAGGTAGTCAGGAAATTAGACGTTTAATTTATGTCCCTAGAACACCTGACGGTGCTCCCTGCATGTTGGGCCTCTGTATGTGGCCAGGCTGTGTAAAAGTCTCACACATGTGGTATCACCATACTCAGGAAGAGTAGCAGAATGTATTTTGGGGGTGTCATTTTTGCTATGTACATGCTATGTGTTAGAAGTATTCTATAAATTGACAAATTTGTGAAAAAAAAAACTGCGGTTTCATTTTTTCTTTCACATTTTCCAAAAACCTGTGGAAAAAAATGACATGTTCAAAAGACTCATTATGCCTCCTAGATTATGTGTTAGGGTTTTTGCTTTCTAAAATGGGGTCATTTTGGGGGCCTTTTGATTTTCCTGATGCTCCAGGGCCTTCAAAAGTGTAAAAGGTAGTCAAGAAATGAAATGTGTAATTTATGTCCCTAGAACACCTGGCGGTGCTCTATGCATGTTGGGCCTCTGTATATGGCTGTGAAAAAGTCTCACACATGTGGCATTGCCATACTCAGGAGGAGTAGTGAATGTGTTTTGGGGTGTAGTTTCAAGTATGCATATGCCATGTGAGAGAAATAACCTGTTAATATGATAATTTTGTGAAAAAAAAAAAGAAAACAAATTTTCATTTTGCAAAGAATTGTGGGAAAAAAAATTACAACTTCAAAAAACTAACTATGCCTCTTACTAAATACCTTGAAATGTCTGCTTTTCAGAAAGGAGTCATTTGTGGAGTATTTATACTGTCCTGGCTTTTTAGTGTCTCAAGAAATGAGACACTAAGGCCAGGTTTACACTGGGACGGCTTCAAAGCCACCCGACTTCTCTAATAGAAGTCTATGCAAGTCGCCCCCAAAGTAGTGCAGGAACCTTTTTCTAAGTCAGAGCGACTTGAGTTGCTCTGACTAGAACGATTCCATTGCACTGAATGGAGTGTGACTTGTCAGACGGCTTAGTCACCTGACAAGTTGCTCCAGTGTGAACCGGGACTTAGGCCGTCAGTACATCCGGTGTGATCAACTTTTAATGATTTACACCATAGCTTGTAGACTTTATAACTTTCACAAAGACCAAATAATCTACAGTGATTTTGGTTATTTTTACCAAAGATATGTAGCAGTATAAATTTTTGGACAAAATTCATGAAGAAAAAAACAGAAACAAAGAGAAATGCATTTTTTTTTTTTTAATTTTTGGTCTTTTTTTATTTATAGAGCAAAAAATAAAAAAAACCCAGAGGTGAATAAATACCCCTAAAGAAACCTCCTATTTGTCTAAAAAAAAAAGGACAAAAATTTTATACGGGTACAGTGTTGCATGACTGAGTAATTGTCATTCAAAATGTGAGAGCACTGAAAGCTTAAAATCGACCTGGTTAGGAAGGGGGTATAAAAATGCCCAGTGGGCAAGTGGTTAAAGCAGCTAATGGAAGCAAACATTTAAAGAAAGGGGAGTGCAATGTGGAGAGAGGATTGCAATGAGTTAGTATTGGGATGTCATGTAACAAATTGTGATGCACAAGGAGTAATAAAAGTTAGCAGTCTGGAGTAGTGGCAGCTTTGATGGCAGTCTTTGCAGTAGAAAGAGAAAACAAATGAATTGTCAACAAGCTTCTATTCAAGAGCAGGGTCAATGAAGGGTAATGGGCTTGTGGGGCAGACAAGAACTAGCTGTTGATTATATCAACTGTGTGGGTCAGAGATCCTCTCACCCAATCCTCATGCAGCAATTCTTAGAAGATAACGAGTCTGTGTGGTGGGGGGACACCTAAGTAGGGATGCAGCTGTGGCAATCAGGATGCATGCTTCTCAGTCATGAGTCCCCCCTGGGGTTATCTCTATGACTTGGTGCTCAGCACAGCAGCCTTCTCCTTGGTTTTGAAGCAGCCCAGTAAAATTCTGTCCGACACGACTTGGTCCAAACAGCACAGCACAGCATGGCCACACACCTCCGTGGTTGGTGTATCTCTTTCCAACTCCCTGGCTCCTTCCTGGGCTTTTTGTTTTACATCATCCCTCCCCTTTGCTAGTGCTTGTAGGCATTGTAGTTGTGATCCCAGCTTCACTGTATGCAAGATCCTCCTTCGAGACTATATTTCCCAGATTGCTTTGGGCACTTGTATTAAAGCTATGGCAAGGCAAAGTAGTGAACACTGCCATCTTGTGGTACCTTAACCCAGGTACTTTTAAGAATGAACTAAGCGTGTGTTGCAGTACCAAGAGCATAAACAATAGCTCTCTCTGACTGAGAAGTTACGCCCCAAGTGCCCCAAGTGACTGTGGAAGGCTAACAATAAGTATGGCAGGCTAGTTCTTGCACAATACAGAGCTCACCATAGCCCTCTTTAGGGGGGGGTCACCCAAGCCCTGGACATTCCAAGATACTAAAGGTACACTAGACATAGTCCATATTGTGCATAAGTACAATCAGGGTAAAGAAAACAATAAAAAGAGCAGCTGGCAAGGGTGCAACAGGACCCAGCACCCTGGATCACTCGTAGAGCAGGAAGCAGTCCTCCTTTCGGGAGATGTCAGCAGCAATACATGAAGCAAAGCCTGTGTGAAAAAAAAGGGTAAAACAATTAGTCCCAGAGTCCAGGCATCCGGGGCCGAAGAAAAACAAAAACAAAACGGTGCCAACGTGGCACAGGAGTTATCCATGGAGCAGTCAACTTGCGTGTATAGAGGAGAGGAGAGATTGGCGCAAACAGATGGTCAGAACTGCATACAGTATCTATGCATAGAGCAAGGTATGGCAAGGTGGGCTTCGGTACACAAAGTCCGGTGTGGCTTGTTGGGCCTCAAGGCCGGCAGTCTCTTCCCGGTTCTTGCGGGTCATCATGCTGCGGATCAAGACGCAAAAGGCACCGGAGGAATCCTCAGGGGGAGAGGAGAACGTTCGTGGTGTGTTTTAGCGGGTCAGTTACCGGAGGAAGGATCGGTCAGAAGGTAAGTAGCTGGAGCTCCGTGATGCGCGTCCGCTCACATGCCCTGCTCGGCCACGCCCCCCAGGCTAGTTCACTTGAGGGCTTGCAGACAAGAAAGACTAGGCTTAAGCCTGAGAATTTGATATACTACCAGCAAACCAGTCCTGCCACAAGATCTGAATAGTTCTTTAATGTGAACTTCGGCTCCGTTGGGGCCCTTTAATATTGGCGCGCAAAAGCAGTGCAGTGTTTCCAAGACGTGGAGTTCAGGATCAGTTGAATGAAAGGTTAGACTCAGTCAGTGGGTATTCCTCTTTAAAGCAGCTAAGCGAAGCAAACATGTTTAAAGAAAGGGGGAGTGCAAAGTGAAGAGAGGATTGGAGTTAGTGTTGGGAAACCATGCAACAAGTTGTGATGTACAAGGAGAAATAAAAGTCAGTAGTCTGGGGTAGTGGCAGCTTTAATGGTGGTCTTTGGAGTGGATAGCTACAGCTGTCAGTGGAAAATGACAGCAAATATGTTTATCTGCTATTGGATAGCAGCATTAATAAAGGGTGTCCTCTGTCATCGGCCGGCAGGGGGCGGGACTCCAAGACAAGAACAGTAGCGGTTCCCGCACAGTGCGGGTCCACACCCACCTAAAGCTGCAGTCATCTTCTGGAGGACGGATCCCCTGAAGAAATCAAGACTGATGACAGTCCTCGTGGGGTGGAGCTGGGTGACATCAGTACTAGGCTATTCTGAACAATGCAAGCTTCCTATAGAGTCTAGTGAAAAACTTGCTCCAAAGAAACAGCTAGAAAGGATTACGCTATGGTCCTTTGTTTATTCTCCTCCATACACCTACCTGATCATCATGGAGTGAATATGAGGAACTGACCCTTCTATGGCGTTATCCACTTATCCCTGGATCCTGTGAGGTTATTGTGAAACATTTCTTTGCTTGGTGAGGCTTTCTCATTAATTTGAGTAGCCATGGCGCTTTGGTGAAGCCTCAAGTGCTACAAGAATTTACTAGGATTCAGATAAGAGGCCAAGGATCCCTCTTGCCAACCCACATGTTCCTACAGAATAGAAGATTTCCTTCTGTCATAGAAAGCAGGGGGAATTTACATTTCCAATGCTTCTGGTGTGAAATTTGAGGATTCATTTCTCCACAGTACCTGATACACAGGCCACACCCCCTGACGACATCATCTCCTGACGAAACGCGTAGGAGGAGCCTGCGGCACGCCACGCTGGGACACACGAGGGGACACGGCGGCCATTTTCTTGGTTGGGAACCAGGTCCCGGGATTACTCCTAAGAGATACATGCTGTATTGTCTCCTTCTAAATGTGAGTTGCCACTTTTTTAGTTCCTGTATCAATAAAATCAGTTACTGTACTTCACTATGGGAGCTGTTCCCTTTTTTTACACATGCATATATTCCGAGCGGAGCTGATGCGGAGGTCACAAGGAGTTGGTCTATCATCTGCATGAGTCTCCTGATCTGTGGTATAGGCTGGAAACGATCTCTGTGGCGGGGATCATTGCATTGTGGTAAGGGGCCATTTCTATCTTTCGGTGGTGGTCTCTATGCACTGGGCTTTTGGAACGTGGAGAGTTTGGCATTTACCTTTGGGAGCACATTTTTCTCGGAAGGACTTGATTTCCATCAGTTTGATCTTATGAATTTTTTATTTGGACTGTGCAGTTCATTTTATCATTACGAGCGCTACACCATATATATTATATGTTATTTCATGATCTAAAGTTCCTAATTTAAGGTCAGGTGTTGGCAGCTGTATTAAGTCTATTTGACTCATTTTTATACAGTATTTTATACGTATTATGTTTAAATCTATTTTAGCAACAATTACAATTGATGTTTTAGCGCAGCAATACCCCCATCTTTTATATTAATAAAGGGTATTGGCCCTCCTGGGCCAATGGGGCAGACAAGGACTAGCTGTTGGTTATACCAACTGCATGGGCCAGAGATCCTCCTAACAAATCCTTATGCAGCAATTCAGCAAGGAGACAATGAGGCCCCCTTAATTAACGATGCAGCTGCGGCATTCAGGGTGAATGAAACTCAGTCAGCGCCTCTGGATGATAGGAGAACCCTCCTGGGTTATCTCTATGGCTCCGTGCTCTGTACAGCAACCTGCTTCTTGGCTCTGATGCAGCCCTTTAGAATGTACAATGGTTTGGTGGTCGTTACGCATGAGAAAATCTGCCCAGGTTCAATTTCTGACTAGTTTTGCAAATCCTCTGCAAAATTCAGGAAATGCAGTCTTTTCTCCAAACCCCACTGAAGTCTATGGGGTGGGGCAAATCTATATATTTGCTTTAGGCCTTATTTACTGTATAAATAAATATACATTTTTGCTAGAGTTCCACTTTATGGTATATTTGGTATGTATTACCTTCTAAAGCTATTTGGTAATGATTTACTAAAGTGAATTAAATTAAGTCTGTGTTCATTTTAAATCTGTATTTATTCACTCATGTGCAGATGAATTGGAAAAATGGACTTGTTCTACATATGATAGAACCCTTGATGTATACATAGGTACATTTTACTTTCTTTCATTTTCCTTTTGGAATTCCTGTCCATTGACTCTAGATTCCTTTATTAAACACTCCATGAAAATACTACCCTGGAAGGAATCAAATGTAGGACTCCAGGTCTACAAAACAATGGTACGTGACAGACACTAGCATTTAGTCTGGTTAGTAAATAAATCTTTAGTTTTAGTTTGAAATAGCTATAAAATTTAAGGTCTGCATGCTCAGCATGCAAAGATAACGATTGCTGCTTTCACAGCAGGTCTTAACAACTTTTTTCTTGAATGCTTCTTTCATCCACATATTTACATCAAGTAAAGGTTTAGCAGCAGCTTTGAATGTAAAAATATCTTATTGAAATGTCTGTTGACCTTGGCATTGATAGATAGCCATCAAGGTTTTTATTACATGCAGTCCCATATTTAAATTTGTCTATAAAAAGTTGTTGATTAGAAAAAGAAATTATACATTTCTATTTTTATTATGCTGCTTTATTGTCTCCATTAAATGTCACTGCATTGTTCCTGTGTTCTCAATGCGCTTTTCAGTTTAGTGACAAGCTACAGCGCTGTCTTGTTGACCTCTGCCAAGCTTTTATAACTACTAATGCAGTAGCAGAAGAAACGAGGAGAGGCTTATGTTTTCACAAATACAAATGCAATACAATCACTTTACATATATTAAACCGGAAATTAAATAAACCCAGAGTCAAAATATTCATATACAGGATTTACTAAACAAATTGTGACATACAATCAGTTTACCGCTAAGGATGAGCGATCAGGACCATGTTGGGTTCACAGGAGTGTAGCCCTCTTTTGGGGGTGGATTATGACAAATGGCTCTCCCCAAACACAATATTGCACTGAACCTGTAGGTAAATGCGAGACCAGAACCTTCACTAAGTGGAAGAGTGAATTTAGTAATAAAGTTGGCAGTGCCTCCACCCAGGACTGGGCCTCCGTGAACAGAGGAGGATCCTTTCCAGGTAAATTAGCTAGTAATCGAATCAAAGTAATTGAAGAAGAAGTACTACAACCAGCATACAACAATATCTTTAAGTACTGTACTGTATACAGATGCATACCAGCATGGAAATAATATGAGCTTTTATATAAGGAAAGATTAATAATAATACATACATTCAATGTACAAACAGGTTTTTATCAGCTAAGGGCCCAACAAGAGTATTGGTGGAATTGTGCCTATATACCCAGGTATTTATAGATATTATTAGAGATACCTCCAGATGAATGTTGCAGCATAATCCAATTGCAGGGGCCCCTGAAGATGATCACGATGTGGTGTTCGTCTTTCTATCAGAGACCTGTAGCTAAGATGAGGAGACCCTCCAGACATTGTCCAACCAGCCTGGAACACAGGTTTTCACCATGAGAAACCATGGTGTGATACTAGAATTCAAAGTCAGCCTATCTACTCTGCACTTAGTCCTTAGTAGCGTGTAGCCTGTCATGCAACCTGAGCACTAACTACTAGAAGTGGCCATTGGATGTGTAATCTGGCTCTAGCCTACATTGATTCTTGAGCCCTGAGTTAAAACTAGCTATAGAAACTCAGACCAGAAGAGAAAGTGTTAAGAGGAGCTGCGTATAAACTCTATTGCAATAAACAGATTAACCTACTAACATACAGACCGGACTATCTGGTATAGTGCAAGTAGGAAAACAACAGACAGGGCCGGTGCTAGACAATTTTGCGCCCTAGGCAAGACCAGCCAATTGCACCCCCCCCCAAAAAAAAAACTGTACACGTTGCACCCCTTCCTTCACATTATGCCCCCCCAACCTTGTACCCCTTTAATGCTACACCCCCGTCCTGCACACACTGCCCTCCTTTAATGCTACACTCCCCTTCCTGCACACACTGCCTCCCTTTAATGCTACACCCCCTTCCTGCACACACTGCCCCCCTTTAACCCTACACCATTTTCCTGCGCACACTTGCCCCCTTTAATGCTACACCCCCATCCTGCACACACTGCACTCCTTTAATGCTACACCCCCCTTCCTGCACACACTGCTCCCCTTTAATGCTATACTCCCCTTCCGGCATGCACTTCCCCCCTTTAACCCTACACCCCCTTTAACTCTACACCCCCTTCCTTTACACACTGCTCCCATTTAACCCTACACCCCCCTTACTATACATACTGCCCCCTTTAACCCTACACCCCCCTTCCTGCACACACTGCCCCCCTTTAATGCTACACCCCCTTCCTGCACACACTGGCCCCCTTTAACCCTACACCCCCATTAACTCTACACCCCCCTTCCCATACACACTGCTCCAATTTAACCCTACACCCTCCTTCCTATACACACTGCCCCCCTTTAACCCTACACCCCCCCTTCCTGTATACACCCCCTCTCTAATGGTGACGTCCATTGGGGATGAAGAGGTGACAGGAGAGGAATGTGGCACTGGCCATGGCTGCACCCTAGGTGGCAGTGCGCCCTAGGCGGCTGCCTAGTTCGCCTAGTGGTAGCACCGGCCCTGACAACAGATATACTTTTATCACCAGTCATAAAAAATATATACAATATATATATATATATATATATATATACACACCCAGAATCTATGGGCAACAACAGTAAACTATTTACATGGGAGCAGTTGCTTAATAGCCCCTGTTTCTGGTCTGAAATAGCAACAGTTCTTCCATGGGGACATGTGGGCTCAGCTCCGATCTGTCTCTGTCTCTCCACTTTCTTCTATTGCGATTTCCAAGCCAAATTTGGAAGTGCTGATACATAAATATACATATCTATGTGATATCTACAGTAAGTTATTCACAATTGTAAACAGTAGAGGGCAGCAGATCCCTACCAGGGGGTCAGCAAAATCGAGGTGAAGTCTGCAAAACCCTAAACTTAGTGTCAAACCCTATTGTAGTCTATAGGAGGCAATTTGTTTTGCAATTTTCAAGGCTAATATGCACGCTATTGTTGGGGGAGCTAGGTACTACCATGGGAGACACGTACTGTAGCGGCCCCTTTGGCATCGAATAAATAACGAGAGGAGAGCTTCTGACGGGTGCAGTACTTTTATTCCTTTGCATCAAAGGTGTGCAGGAGGGTTGAACGTTATTCTCTTTAACACCTTGAGCACCGTAAACCATGAATACCATAAGCACCGTAGCACCATAGCACAGTTGCACCGTGAAAACTGTAAACGACATACAATACATTTGTTTACAGTTATCACCAAAAAGGGGGTTACAAGGTTAATGTCAGGTCACCTGTGGCCAGGTGACAACTGCACCCTGTTGGAGGCAGGGGCGCAGCGCAAGGTAGTGAACCCTATAGCAGACTGCTGCGGATGGACCGGAACGTGAACCCAAGATTCCCCAGGGCACGGAGTCTAAGACCCAGCAGGTGTTCACCAGTGCCTCTAGTGGTGAGGATGGACTTCGCTGCAACTGGGCCCAGGTCGTGGCCCCTGGGGTCCCCCAGGTCACGCTCCGTAGGGAGTGAAGAGAAGCAGCCACTCAGGACACACAGAATGGTGATGGGTAAGCCGAGGTCGGGGTAACAGGCAGACAAGGGTAGTCAAGGTACAGGCCAAAGGTCAGGGAAACAGGCAAGCAGGAATAGTCAGAGGCAAGCCAAAGTCGGTACACAGAGGAGTAGTTACAAGCACACGGCAAACAGGAACAGGAAACTAATACTGTTGAACAGCAAGGCAGGCCTGCAATGCGCTGGTTAATATAGGCTTCCTGTGATGACCTGGGCGGGGCAGGAACAGGAAGTAGAGATGATAAAAGCAGCCAGAAGGAAGAGTCTGGCCCTTAATGCAGACATGAGGAACAGGTAAGCCACCAGACATTATTGCATATCCATGACAGTTAAATTACAAATGTGAAGTTACAAGGTGGATTACAGTTGTCTGCACACAAATCTAAATGACATTAAAACATCTAAGGAAACATGGCCAACATGCAGGATGCTTTGGATTATCTATAGCATATTTAAACTAACAGCATGGAGACAATTTATGTTTAACAACATATATACTTCTATATATATAATGCACTTTTACTGTATACCTCGCTCCGCTTGCCAAGGGGTGCTAAAACTTTAAACTTTAGGAATTCTCTCAGCAGTCATCTTTCTGCTCTGTATATAAAATCTGAGTCATAGAAAACTTTTACCTCAGAGGGAGTAGGAGGAGTGGTTTAGTGGTTCTGCTGATTAAACATTCCTCAGGGAACCAAAAGGAAGGCAGAAAGGTTCCACCTAGCAGTAAGTGCTGAACAAGATTTACAGTGATAAGCAGACAGTTACACGTACCAATGTAAAAAAGATCTTTAAAAAATACAGTTTAGTGGAGAAAGGGTTTTATTGTGGCTTAACCACTTTCAGACCGGAGGATTTTTCCCTTTAATGACCAGGCCACTTTTTTCAACTTGGCACTGTGTGACTTTAACTGACAATTGCGCAATCATGCAATGCTGTACCCCAACAAAATTTATGTCCTTTTTTTCCCCCACAAACAGAGCGTTCTTTTGGTGGTATTTGATCACCTCTGCGCTTTTTATTTTTCATGATATTAATAAAAAAAGAGCGAAAATTTTCAGAAAAAATTACATTATCTACTTTGTTTTTAAAACATATCCAATATACTCAATTTTTGTCATAAATTTTGGGCAAATTGTATTTAACTACATGTCTTTGAAAAAAAAATCACAATAAGCATATTTTTATTGGTTTACGCATAAGTTATAGCGTCTACAAACTTTGGTGTAAATACTGGAATTTATGCAGCTTTTACTTTCTGACTGCCTATCCCCCGCCCCCCCCCCCCCCCCCAAATTTCCTCTTTTTGGAAAGTAGACATCCTAAGGAATGTCTTGAGAGGCATGTTGAGCACATTGAATATTAAACTTTTTTGTCACAGGTGTTTGAAAAAGGACTAAAAAAAAAAATCTATATATTTTTTTTACACAAAATTGTCATTGAAATTATATATTGCTCACTCATGCCATTGGTATATGTGTAATTACACCCCAAAATATATTCTGTTGCTTCTCCTGAGAGAATACCACATGTGTGAGACTTTTTGGGAGCCTAGCTGTGTATGGGACCCCGAAAACCAGTCACCACCTTCAGAATTTCAAAGGGCGTAAATTGAACATTTTACTTCCTCACTATCTATCACAGTTTCAGAGGCCCTGAAATTTTAAGATAGCACAACCCCCCCCCCCCCCCCAAATGACACCATTTTGCAAAGTAGACACTCCAAGCTATTTGCTAAGAGGCATGGTGAGCCCATGGAATATTTTATAGTTTGCCACAAGTTTTGGGAAAATTATTGTTTTTTTTTTACACAAAGTTGTCACTAAATCATATTTTTCTCACACATGCCATAATTATATGTGAAATGACACCCCAAAATACATTCTGCTGCTTCTCCTGAGTATGGGGATACCCCATGTGTGAAACTTTTTGGCAGTCTAGCCACGTACAGGACCCCGAAAACTAATCACCGCCTTCAGGCTTTCTATGGGCGTAAATTGTTGATTTCACTCCTCACTACCTATCACAGTTTCAGAGGCCATGAAATGCCAAGAAAGCACAAACCCCCCCCCCCCCCAAATTACCCCTTTTTGGAAAGTAGACACCCTAAGCTATTTGCAGAGAGGCATGTTAAGTGTTTGTCAGAAAGTTTTGAAATTGAAAAAAAAGAGAAAAATAAATGCATTTGCATTTTCCTTTATTTTCTTAATTTTCCAAAGTAAATGAGAGCTACAAAATACTCACCATGCATCTTAGCAAATACCCTGGGGTGTCTACTTTTTGAAAAGGCCTCATTTGGGGGGGGGGGGTTGTGCTACCTTGGCATTTCATGGCCTTCAAAACTGTGATAGGTAGTGAGGAGTGAAATCAACAATTTACGCCCTTAGAAAGCCTGAAGGCGGTGATTAGTTTTTGGGGTCCTAGACTGCCAAAAAGTCTCACACATGGGGTATCCCCATACTCAGGAGAAGCAGCAGAATGTATTTTGGGGTGTCATTTCACATATACCCATGGCATGTGTGAGCAATATATCATTTAGTGACAACTTTGTGTTAAAAAAACAAAAAAAAAAACAAATAATAATTTTCCCGAAACTTGTGGAAAAATATAAAATATTCCATGGGCTCATCATGCCTCTCAGCAAATAGCTTGGAGTGTCTACTTTGCAAAATGGGGTTATTGGGGTTTGTGCTATCTTGAAATTTCAGGGCCTCCAAAACTGTTACAGGTAGTGAGGAAGTAAAATAAGCAATTTACGCCATTAGAAAACCTGAAGGTGGTAATTGGTTTTCGGGGTCCGTACACAGCTAGGCTCCCAAAAAGTCTCACACATGGGGTATCCCCATACTCAGGAGAAGCAGCAGAATGTATTTTGGGGTGTCATTTTACATATACCCATGGCATGCGTGAGCAATATATCATTTAGTGGCAACTTTGTGTAAAAGAAAAAAACAAAAAAAACAAAACAAATTGTCATTTCCTGAAACTTAGGGCAAAATATAAAATACTCCATGGACTCAATATGCCTCTCAGCAAATAGCTTTGGGTGTCTACCTTCCAAAAAGGGGTCATTTGGGGAATGTTTGAACTGTCCTGGCATTTTATGCTCAATCTTAGCCACACATCACCCACTCTTCTAACCCCTTGATGACCAAGCCTTTTCTGTGTCTTTTTGTTTACATGAAAAAAAAACATTTTTCACTAGAAAATTACTTTGAACCCCCAAAAATTATGTATTTTTTTAAAGCAGAGGCCCTACAGAACAAAATGGTGGATGTTGCAATTTTTTTTGTCACATGGTATTTGCGCACAGATTTTCCAAACACAATTTTTGCGAAAAAACCCCCCAGTTTTTTTAAATTGAATGCACAAATACACTATATAATTCATAATTGTTTGGTAAAATGTAAAAGATTATTTTATGCTGAGTACATAGATACCAAACATGACATGCTTTAAAATTGCACACGCCCGTGCAGCGGCAAAAAAATACGTACATTTTTTAAAGCCTTTAAAAGTCTTTACGGGTTAGCACTTTGGACTTACAGAGGAGGTCTACTGCCAGAATTACTGCCCTTGACCTGGCGTTTGCGGTGATACCTCACATGCATGCTGCAATTTCTGTTTACATATGACACTAGACCGTATCTTGCCTGCACCTTTATGCGCAAGCACGGGGGGACAGGAGTGCTTGAATTTTTTATTCTTTTTGCTTTTTTATGTTATTTTGACACCTTCCCTTTGATTTTTTTTTTTGTTATTATTTTTATTGTTATCACAGTGAATTTAAATATATTCTATGACAGCAATCTGTAGTGACAGGTACTCTTTTTTTTTTAAAAATTTGGGTCTTTTAGACTCCAAATCTCTCCTCTGACCTTAAAGCATCTGACCACACCAAGATTGGTGTGATAAGATGCTTTCCAAATTTATTTCTAGCGAAACAGAAGTCATGAAATGCCCGTAGCTTCCGGTATCTTAGGCCATAGAGATGATTGGAGCCATTATCATCTTAAATCCGCTCTATGGTTAGATAATTGAACCACCGGCTGTACTCTCTGGTTACCCGGTGGGACAGAAGAGCCCGAGAAAAACCACGGAAGGAGGTGGGGGGGGGGGAGTCCCCTCCCACTGCTTGTAAAAGCAGTCTAGCGGGCAATTATCCACTAGGATTGCTTTTACATGTAAGCCGACCATTGGCTGTAAAAAAAACTATACCAAGATGATGCAGGCATCATCCTGGTATAACCACTCAAAGTCCCGCAACGTACCAGTACATTGCTGGTCCTTGTTTGGCATATAGTGTAGGCTTTTTTTTTTTTTTTTATGCAGCCTGTGGGCTGAACGAAAAAAAAGAGAACCTAACAGATTCCTTCATCCACATCGATCAATGTGGATGAAGAAATCTCCACCAGAAAATGTGTAGTATACCCATCATTGGCGCCCAAAACATCCAACCCACTTTCTATTTATGGGTATACATGACAAACCCATGTATATCTATTTTTTTTTAACTGCGGTGGTGAAATCACCTCTTACAGCGCTGCCATCAGAGATTTCCATATATGCTGAGTGCAAATGCTGTTTTTGTCGGAATATATATAAATCAGTGTGGCAGCTGATGGATGTACCTGCAAGGCAAACTGGTTAACAATAGAATATAAATAAAACATCAGAGAGGGCGGTCGGCTGTTGTAAACATAGCCGACCGCCCTTCTCCCTGCAATGATCACAAAGCTCATGTGATCCTTCTATATAGAATCGCATGTCTCTGTGATCATTTCACAAGTCCAACCCCCCCACAGTTAGAATCACTCCCCTAGGGTCCCATTTAACCCCTTGATCACCTATACTGTTAACCCCTTCCCTGCCAGTGTCATTATTACAGTAACAGTGCATATTTTTAACAGTGACTACTGTAGTAATGTCACTGGTACCCCCAAAAATGTCAGTTAGGGGTCCGATCTGTCTGCCACAATGTTGCAGTCCCGCAAAAAATCGCAGATAGCTGCCATTAGTAGTAAAAAAAAACATTACAAATGACATAAATCTTTCCTGTAGTTAGTAGACGCAATAACTTTTGCGCAAATCAATCAAAATACGCTTATTGCGATTTTTTTCGATTTTTTTTTCTCCAAAAATAAGTAGCAGAAAACAAATTGGCCTAAAATGTTAAAAAATTTTGATTTTTACATTTTTTTTTTTTTTGAGAATGTTATATAGCAGAATGTGATATTGTTTTTTTCCCAAAATTTTCGCTCTTTTTTTGTTTGTGGCGCAAAAAATAAAAATCGCACAGGTGATCAAATACCACCAAAAGAAAGCTCTATTTGTGGGGAAAAAAAGGACGTAAATTTTGTTTGGGTACAGTGTCGCACAACTGTGCAATTGTCTGTTAAATTAACGCAGTGCCGAATCGCAAAATAGGGCCTGGTCATTAAGGGGGCAAATCCTTCCGGTCCAGAAGTGGTTAAGCCCTTCCCACTGTTAGCACAATTTGACCAACCCCAACGTTTGGTGTAGCATACCACTATTATACCCCCTTTCCCTTCCCAGCTTTGCCATTGTCCCACCCTCAATGAAAGTGGTCATGGCCAATAAGCGTCCTCAAATTTCATTTTTAAAAAGTGGTCACCTTACCTTTGAAAATTGAAAGTAATAGCAGAGAGCAAGCTGAAAAGCATGCAGGGAATCCAGGAAGTCGAGGAAAGAGTTGGCCAGGAGACATTTTAGAACTCACAACATGAAAGGAAATCTTTGAATTTAGCTAATTTTGAATTGTCAAATATTAATATTGTTTGTATTGGTATTACAATGCTGATGTTATGAAATGAAAGTGTATGCTGTGATTATAGCTTTACTTTAAATATCAAATTTTAGACCCAAACTTGCTATAAATAAAGAACACAGGTAATGGTTTAATGCAAGAATAAATAAACAACAGAGGATACAGCAGTGGAAATTACATTATTTCAATAAACAGACTTAAATCCCAGCAATGATTTAATCCATGCAGAGTTCTGGTTTTTAGTTTAAGGATTCACCACACTTCTTTGTTCAACAATCTCCAATATACACTATATTGTCAAAAGTATTTGGATGCCTACCTTTACACGCACATGAACTTTAATGGCATTCCAGTCTTAGTCCGTAGGGTTCAATATTGAGTTGGCCCAACCTTTGCAGCTATAACAGCTTCAACTCTTCTGGGAAGGCTGTCCACAAGGTTTAGGAGTGTGTCTATGAGAATGTTTGAGTACCAATAGGATGTATACACCGCTCAGGTGAATCTGCCCCAGCAATCCAACGTGGGTGCCTGGCCCCTGCTCGCCACCATAAACAATGCAGACAAAGAGAGAATATAACCACACACCCCAAAAGTGCTTGAATGAAGCAATTTATTGTTTACTGCCACATGCCCAAGTACAAGGTGCAACAAGGAAAATGTAGACGCATTTCACACAGACTCAGTGTGCTTGTTCACTCGAAGGGAACAAGCACGCTGAGTCTGTGTGAAAAGCGTCTACATTTTCTTTGTTGCACCTTGTACTTGGACATGTGTCAATAAAGAAAAAAATGCTTAATTCAAGCTCTTTTGTGGTGTGTGTGGCCATTTTTTCTCTTTGTATGGAAATGTTTGACCATTCTTCCAGAATCGAATTTGTGAGGTCAGGCACTAATGTTGGACAAAAAGGCCTGGCTCACAGTCTCCGCTGTAACTCATCTTAAAGGTGTTCTATCAGGCTGAGGTCAGGACTCAGTGCAGGCCAGTCAAGTTCCTCCACCCAAAACTCGCTCATCCATGTCTTTATGGACCTTGCTTTGTGCACTGGAGCACAGTTATGTTGGAACAGGAAGTGGACATCCCTAAACTGTTCCCACAAAGTTAGGAGCATGAAATTGTCCAAACTGTCTTGGTATGCTGACACCTTAAGAGTTTTCTTCACTGGAACTAAGGGGTAAAGCCAACCCCTGAAAAACAACCTCACACCATAATACCACTCCACCAAATGACTTGTACCAGTGCACAAAGCAAGGTCGACAAAGACATGAATGAGCGAGTTTGGGATGAAGGATCTTGACTGGCCTGCACAGAGTCCTGACCTTAACTAGACTGAACACCTGTGGGATGAATTAGAGGGTAGACTGTGAGCTAGGCCTTCTCTTCCAACATCAGTGCCTGACCTCACAAATGCACTTCTGGAAAAATGCTCAAACATTCCCATAGACAGACTTCTAAACCTTGTGGACAGCCTTCCCAGAAGAGTTGAAGCTGTTATAGGTGCAAAGGGTGGGCCAACTCAATATTGAACCCTACGGACTAAGACTGGGATGCCATTAAAGTTCATGTGTATGTAAAGGCAGGCGTCCCTAGTTTATTACCTTATTTATACAAGTTATCCTTGCTACCACAATGTGTTTCTTTCCTTGTGATTGGAAAACTAATAAAAAACATTTTTGCAAAAGGCAGGCATCCCAATACTTTTGACAATATAGTGTAGACCCCTGGCAGACAGAGTAACCATCTGGTAAATCTGGTGAACTGGCGATGCATACTAGCACATTATGCCCTTGTCCTGCATGGTTTTTTTTTTTTTTGGGGATACAAGCTCTTTAAGGGCCAGTTAGGGCTAACTCATGCAGAATTGACAAGAGCAAAGATTTAACAAATAAAGTAACCCAGATAAAACCTCTTCACCACTTAAAGTAAAAAATGTGAGTCAGCCCTATAGTAGTGTCCCTAATATAGCCTGGTAACCTCAGTACCAAGTTTGTATGTGCATATCTGTCCACTCACTTAAATATTCCAGGACTAAACTTATCTCTGCAGCTATCAGTCGGCTCTGATTGAAATCAGCCAACAGGGTTTTCTACAAACAGATATTCTGCCATTTTATTGTCTATAACTCCCACCTCCTAACCTTGATCCAAGAAGTCAGTAAGGGATAATTTAAGTGCATTGGTGAGATCTACTTTAAGTACTTGATATGTAGATATATCACCTAGCTATCTCAAGGCCGAGTGGAGAAAAGTTAAACCACTGACCCCCCTTTGTCAACTTCTCTTATAATTTGTGTTAAGAATATCAGTTCATACTCAGAATTAGAGATCGCATACAGCTCAAGAGATAGAAGTACTGAGAAGAAAAGACAGAGCGCAGGGGTAAGAAGCGCATAATAAACAGAGTGCAGAAGTTGGGAGTGCATATTGCACAGAGTGCAGGGGTCAGGAGTGTGTGCCATACAGAGTACAGCTCTCCCCTCTCCTTCTGTGCTGTGCAATGAATGCTCTGGTGCTTTGGGGGGTGGATTGACTCCCTCTATCCTCCTCCCTTATCTGGTTCTTGGTCTTGTATCTCTTACTGCTCCTCCTGTGTTTTATGGTTGGCCCATCAATGTGATGGCAGACCTCAGTGATCATTCATTAGGCACTCTGGAAGGTGAGTGAGGAGACAGTAAATAACATGCCACCTTACATAGGAACAAATGAGCACAGTACAGGCAGGGCCGGTGCTTTCACTAGGCAAACTAGTCAGCCGCCTAGGGCGCATTGCCACCTAGGGGCGCAGCCAGGAGTCAGCACTCTCTTTCCATCATGAATGATTATTGTGAGCTGAGGGGAGAGGTGGCGGTACGGGAGGAAGAAGGGACAGAGAAAGATGCCAGGTGTCTTGGGCTACTGTTGGAGGGGCCCCAAGAGGCAGGAATGGAGCCCACCAGAGTGCCGCCTGCATGATGATCCTCCTTAGCTGGAGCTTAACGGCCTTAATCCCAGGCAGGAAGTGATTCTCTGCACTGAGCTGGTAGGCAGCCGTTCATTTCCCTGGGTTGGTATTAAGCAGGGAGCGGAGGAGAGCTGAACCTGAGCCGGAGCTTGGCACTGGAGGGCGGAACCTTTACTGGGGCAGAAGCGACGAGGCACCAGAATGGTCTGAGGAGGTTGGTGATGAAGAACATGCGGAGCTCTCTGACTGCTGCTTTTCCCTCCACCAGGAGCCGGTTGGAGCTGTGATGAGCACTGTGGTCCAGGAGAGGAGCGTCCTGGGAGAAGGAATCAGCAGGATCACTGTGAAGGAGGGCAGAGTGGGGGCCACTCTCTTTATACCACCCAGTTAGTGTCCCCAGAACAGGGGATTGGGGTCCCTGGGTGTTACATGGAGCATCCCTGGTATGAAAGGGAATCGGGGTCACCAGGTGTGCCATGGGGAATCAGAGTCACCAGGTGTGACATGGAGGATAGGGGTCACCGGGTGTAACAGGAG
Organism: Pelophylax lessonae; assembly: GCF_965119305.1. NCBI lineage: Eukaryota > Metazoa > Chordata > Amphibia > Anura > Ranidae > Pelophylax > Pelophylax lessonae. The sequence continues at coordinate 222,530,486 of NC_138771.1, forward strand.
TTCAGGGTCACCAGGTGTGCCATGAGGAATTGGGGTCCCTGGGTGTGCCATGGGGGATTGGGGTCCCGAAGTGTGACACGGAGAAACATCAGGGTCCCCAGGTGTGACATGGAGGAACATCAGGGTCCCCCAACTGTGACATGGAAAAACATCAGGGTCTGACATAGAGGAACATTGGGGTCACTGAGTATGACAGCATGACATGGAGGAATATTGGGGTCCAAGGGTGTGACATGGAAAAACATCAAAGTCCCTGGGTGTAACACGGAAGGACATTAGGGTCCCCGGGTGTGACATGGAGGAATATAGGGGGTCACTGGGTATGAAAGCATAACATGGAGGAACCATCGGATCAGGGTCACTGGGTATGACATAGAGGAGTTTTAACCCTTTCCCTTTTCTTTTTTTTTTGGGGGGGCGCAAGTAGCTGGTCTTGCATAGGGCGTAAAATAGTATAGCACCGCCCTGAGTACAGGTTTATTTTATACTCTGTGTGTAGCTGATTGACGACAAACTCATAGCTCCCAACTGTGCCTGATTTCAAGGGACTGTCCCTCGTACAGAACAATGTCCCTCTGTCCCCCTTATTTGTCCCTCATTTTGGTCTGATCTATATATTTGTATATAAAATGCTCTACTTATCTTTTAAAAAGTGTTTCCCAGTGCTAAAACTTTCAATTAATTTTTAAATTGCTGCATTTGTAAATTCCAAAAGCCAATATAAAAAAATAGTAGTGGTAAAAAAAAGCACTTGTGCTTTACCCAATCATTTTTTTTTGTACAATTCTCTTTTAAAGGGGGCATGAAAGGGGGCATTTCCTATTCCTACATACTTTTGCTAATTAATGTCTGTCGTTTCCATCTCAAAAAGTTGGGAGGTATGCAAACAAGAAAACTAAAAAAACAAGATGCTATCATGGTGGCAGTGGCTCAGTGATTAGAAGTGCTGATGTGCATGGGGATGATTGAACTTTTGAAAAGTTCGGTTCGACCAGAACACCCGAATTTCCTGAAAGTTCGGTTCGGATTTCAGAACCCCATTGAAATCAACGGGACCCGAACTTCTGGAATCAAAAAACACAATTTTGAAGCCCAAAAACCCAATAAATGCCCCTAAAAAGTGCCTAGGGTTCTGGGTCATGCCCCAGGGACTATTAATCACACAAAAAAAAGTTCTTAAAAATTGTCATTTTTGATAGAGAGCCAATTATTTAAAAAAATATTGAAAAAAAAATGAGATTTCTTTGGATTTAGTGTCTGGGGGGTCTAAAAAGTGTACCTGTGAAGTTTCAGCTCTGTAGCATGTCCAGAACCAGAAAAAAAAAAGTTTGTTTGTATTAGAATTAATATAGAACAGGGATATGGCTCTGCTATTTTCACACCTTGTCGGTTTTGTAGCAAGCGTTTTTTTGGGCATTTTTGGGGGGTTATTGGAGGCAGGCATAACATCAGAACTTCTGTGTAGGGGTATATACACACACACACTTATATGTATATATACACATACACATATATAGGTGTGAAAGTAGCAGAACACTATACTTGCGCTAATGAAATAATTAACACCCATATGGCTTCTCTGCTATAAAATCTATATGTGTGTATGTGTATAAATACATATATGCCCAAAAAAAAACGCCTGCAATAACACTCCTGGGCGTTTTTTTTTTTTTGGCGCAGGCGTTTTTTTGGGCATTTTTTGTGGGTCTTTGGAGGCAGGCAAAACATCTGAACTTTTGTATAGGGGTATATATACACACACACTTATATGTATTTATACACATACACACATATAGGTGTGAAAATAGCAAAACACTATGCTTGCGCTAATGAAATAATTAACAGGCATATGTCTCCGCTCCTATAACACCTATATATGTGTATGTGTATAAATACATATAAGTGTGTGTGTATATATATATACCCCTATACAGAAGTTCAGATGTTTTGCCTGCCTCCAAAGACCCCAAAAAAATGCCTGCAATAACACACCTGGGCGTTTTTTTTTTTGGCGCAGGCGTTTTTTTGGGCATTTTTTTGGGGGTCTTTGGAGGCAGGCAAAACATCTGAACTTTTGTATAGGGGTATATATATACACACACTTATATGTATTTATACACATACACATATATAGGTGTTATAGGAGGGGAGACATATGCCTATTAATTATTTCATTAGCGCTAGCATAGTGTTCTGCTACTTTCACACCTATATATATGTATGTGTATATATACTGTACATACATGTGTGTGTATATATGCCTGACTCCAAACATGTCCTCAAAAAAGCCCTATAAACACCTGCAGCAAAAAGCAGGGTGACAGGCGAGAAGCCATATCGCTGTTCTATAAGTGACCTAAGAGAAACGATCTTTTCTCTATAGCGGTCACCCTGACATGGAAGGGTTTTGTCACTCTGCCATAGCAGTCAGAGTCAGTTAACCCTACACTACACTACGGTCCCCTTACACTTAACACTTTCCCTACAGAAACTAGATTATTAAAGCTAACTATAGTGGAAAATAGTACCCTAACTACACTTGATATCCCTTTCCTCACACTAATAATTGCTAAATGACACTTTGAAGCAGAAGTAACAGAACTGCTTCCACTCTCTTCCATGTCCCTGTATTACAATGCTAGGAATTTGGCGGGGCTATCTTATATACTGGGGGGCGTATTCACTAATGATTGGCCTCTGGACCCCCTAGTCACTCTAATCACATTCCTAGCATTCTCCTGCTCCCTCAATTGGCTATTACTGATAGTTCTGGTCCAATCACGGGCTTTTAAAGCCCATTTCCTGTCCCATTGCATTTTGGCCGGTTCTGGTTGCCGAATTCCGAACTTTTTTAGCAAACAGTTCGGAATTCGGCCGAACCTCGAACAGTCAATGTTCGGGTCGAACCGATGGTCGACCCGAACCGTTCGATCACCCCTAATGTGCATGTGGGAAGATGCAACCTGACAGAGTCCAACTGTAATTTTAAAAAATATATCATAATGAAAAAACAGCAAAAACAAAAAGGCCCGGTGGGAAAGCAACCCGACCGAGAGCACTCACGAGTTTGTAATAGCAAAGTGGCAGTAGAGTGGTGGACCAAAGGTGCCCACTGCGTCTGTCTCGAGGGGCAGAATGTGGCCTGGCTGGTCTACACCCAAATGGGCAGGCTTCTAGAAAGGATGACATGTCCACTTCACCTGCTCCTCCGAAACCTTACTCTGACCCTAAGCACTGTCCCTGACAGACGGGTAACCTGTTCCCACTCTAGCCACTCGCAAAATTCACACCAAACCCGAGTGCCAGGGTATTAAATAGATTCTAACCGAAAGAAAAAAACACCACAAAGGATATAGCACCTGCTAAATCTACCAAAGAGTTTTATTTAGAAATATATAGTATACAATACAATTCAATACAAGAAAGCCAACACCCCACTCGGGATGACTCTCCTCCCCCAGAAAAGACACAATCTCCCAACCCTCCACTTCAAAATCCCCCACTACTCTTAGACTCCCCCTGCCAAGCCCTAAATATTCCTAATATGCCTCTACAGCCACTATCCTGTGTGTTTTTACAGTCTCCACACATCTAGCTTAGGTTAATCAGCTACTACACATCCAAGTGGTGTTAGCACACATGTATGGCAAGCTAGACCCGGGAGATTGGATAGGAGCTGGTCTAAGGTCATCGTTGTCTATAGAGCATCTGTGTTAATTCCTAAATCTATTTTCTTTCAGTAACAGTGATAGAATTGTATGATTCAAAGTTCTTGTGAAAGAGCCATATGAGCTACTGTATATGTTTCCCTTAAGGCCTAAGATGTATTTTTGAAACAAAATATTATAAATGCTGTTCCTACTTTTTGCCAGTAGATGGAGTATTTACCTTATAGAAGATCTGGTAAAAATGTTTCTTCAAACTAGAGAGATCCAGCAAAAAATAAGCCTTATGAGTATGTTTCTAAAAAAAAAAAGAGGGTTAATGTGGGTGCATACACCTCTCTAGATTAACAGTTCAAGGGGATACATACCATTCATACCAGAAAATGCAAATGAGACTAAAATCTTTATTTGCTGCACTTTGAATGTGGAGCAACTATATATGGCAAGAAAAAAAGCGTAAATGAGTGCAGCAGCAGATCTTCCATAGGCGCCATTGACAATAAACCTAATGCTGTTGATTTACTAAAGTAGTAGAAGCTGTTCTATAAGCATTGTAAATATTGCCTTAGAAATGTGTATGTTCACTCTGCAAAGTATACAATAGTACAAGGGTCTCCAAACGTTTTAAACAAAAGGTCAGTTTACTATCCTTCGGGCTTTGGGGGGGGGGGGGGGGGGGCGGACTGTGGCCAGTGTGAGTAGAAAATGTCCTGCCATCAGTGGGAGTAAACACTGCCCCCCTTATTGGTCCTAGTAGGAAGAATAGTGCCCCAGTGGGAGGAGGTGTGCCCCAATAATGGTGTCGTGGGAAGAAGTGTGCCCCAGTAATGGTGTCAGTGAGAGGAATGGTGTCCCATCATTGGTGTCAGTTGGTGAAATAGTGTCCCAAGGGCCAGATAGAGGCAAGGAAAGGGCCACATCTGGCCCCCAGGCTACACTTTGGAGACCCCTGTAATAGTAGATAAGTTGACTTGGAGTTAATTTTAAATAATCAAATACTAACACATTTTTTATACTAACATTATTGGTTGATTGAAGTTAACACAACTAAATCAATCTTTTTTTACTAAGAAAAGTAACTATTCACTCTAGAAAGTGACAGTTTCTATTCCTTTAGTAAATCAATGTCATTGTATACCTGTCTGCCAGTAGTGAATTCCAGAAAACTAGTGGTTCCTTCAGAAAAATGTGCAGCAATTGTGCCTTGACCCAACAAATATGTAAAAGAGATTTTAATAACTTGCATGGGTAAATAGAAATAGCCAGAGATGAAGGTGGTAGAGTTGGTGGTATTTTAACCACTTTACCACCGGAGGATTTTGCTGTCTTACGTCCAGGCCACTTTTTGCGATTCGGCACTGTGCGACTTTGACAATTTCGCGGTCGTGCGACGCCGTACCCAAATGAAATTGACATCCTCTTTTTCCCACAAATAGAGCTTTCTTTTGGTGGTATTTGATCACCTGTGTGATTTTTACTTTTTGCGCTATAAACAAAAAAAGAAAGTAAATTTTGAAAAAATAACAATATTTTTCAAATTTTTTTATATGAAATTCGCCCCAAAAAAAATGTAAAAATCTAAATTTTTTTACATTTTTGGCCAATTTGTTTTCTGCTACCTATGTTTGGTAAAAAAAAATCGCAATAAGCGTATTTTGATTGGTTTTCGCAAAAGTTATTGCGTTTACTAACGAAGGGAAAGATTTATGTCATTTATGGTGTTTTTTTTTAACGAGTAATGGCGGCGATCTGTGATTTTTTTTGCGGGACTGCGACATTGCGGCGGACAGATCGGACCCCTGACTGACATTTTTGACACTTTTGGGGGTACCAGTGACATTAATACAGTAATCAGTGCTATAAATATGCACTGTTACTGTAAAAATGACACTGGCAGGGAAGGGGTTAATTTTTATTGGTGCCTGGTGCTTACTGACGTGTGTGGGGGGAGGGGACTATGTGACACAAGGACAGATCGAGGGTTCAGCTATGCTGAACCCTGCAATCTGACCCTGCCTGTCACTTAGGAGATCCGCCCGCTTGTGTTTACACAAGCAGGCGGATCTCCACACTCGATTCCCCGACGATCGGGGAAGAGCAGCGGCGATCGCCGCCGCTCCTCCCCTGGCCCGACTCCCGCTGTGACTGAATACAGCGGGAGCGAGCCACCGAGAGAGGGGAATGTCTGGTGATGTAGTACTACGTCGCCAGACGTTATCGAGCCACTTTGCCGCAGTGCAGCTCTAGTGAGCAGTGCGGAAGTGGTTAAAACTCACAGCTGATATGCAGCAATCCCACCATAGAATAAAAAGGCACCCAGATGTCATTTTGTAGGCTCCTTTTAGTAAATAAGGCAGCTAACACAGAGTTAACACAGTTAACAAAAAAAAAAAAGAAAAGCAATATCTGAACAGGTATGGCTGTTTTAACATACACTATAATGTCAAAAGTATTAGGACGACTACCTTTACACGCACATGAATTTTAATGGCATCACAGTCTACGGGCTCTTTCACACAGGCGGACCGTTAAGATCCGCCTGTCTGTTTTTTTGGCGGATCTGAGCGGTCCCCCCATGCATCCCTATGGGGCGTCGGATGTCAGCAGAGACATGTCCGCTGACATCCGATCCGATCCGTCAAATCTGGATTGATGGAAACCCTATTTTTCATCCGTCCAGCGGATCGGATCGGATGAGAACAGACCGACGGTCTGCTCAGTGGGGGATTGGCGGATCGATCCCCCGCTGAGAAAAACGGACTCCGTCCGACAGGCGGAGTGTGTGAAAGGGGCCATAGTCTGTAGGGTTTAATACTGATTTAGCCCACCCTTTGCAGCTATAACAGCTTCAAGCTCTGCACATATAACATTGTGTAGCGGCGACCAGCAGCTGTATACAGTGTCTGGCCCCTACATTAATCCAGCCCTGTGTGCGGCCTTTTTACATGGCATCAGAGCCGCCCGGGGGGCAATTGCCACCCTGCCCCCCTTCCCAGTCCTCCCCTGGTGTTGGGTTGTTTTTCAGGGGTTGGGCTTGGCCCCTTAGTTCCAGTAAAGGGAACTCTTAAGGCGTCAGCATACCAAGACATTTTGGACAATTTCATGCTCCTAACTTTGTGGGAACAGTTTGGGGATGGCCCCTTCCTGTTCCTGTGCACCAGTGCATAAACAAGGTGCCAACTCAATATTGAACCCTACGGACTAATTTGTCATTAATGTTTATGTGTGTGTAAAGGCAGGTGTCCCAAAACTTTTGATAAATTAGTGTAGATGTGTCAAACACAAGGCCCGTGGGCCAAATCTGTCCCTCTAGGCCTTTTTATGTGGTCTCGCACCTCTCCTGCAGCTGCAGGAGAGCTCCAGTCTTCCTCCGGTCCTCTTCCAGACCCTGTACTTTCTGCTTCCCAGCAGCAGCACAAGGTAAAGGGGTGCACTGTGATGGAAGGGAGGGTGAGGGATTCAACTTCTGATGGTGGAGAGGCTCTTGACGTCTTATGTAAGGGTAGGGGATGCTCTGGACATCTAGTCTTACAAATACAACTGGCCCTTTTGAGGGCAATCATAATGCTGATGCGGCCCGCGATTAAATTGAGTTTGACACCCCTGATATAGTGTATGTATTGTGGTTATCATTAATGTTTTTTAAGGCCAATTTTGACGCTAGTTACAAATTACAGGTGGAAAGATTACTAAAAAGGCTGCCTGTGTCCCTATGGAATTGCTCCCTCTATGGGGCAAATTAAATTCCCAACATACCTGTATTTTGCTTGTAAAGAGTATAAAACAAGGGACAGCGAGGAACAAAATTCCCCATTTTGAATACTTTGAAGTGCAGTGGAGGGGTCTGGGGTCTTTTAGACCCCAGGTCCCTCCATAAAGAGTACCTGTCACTGCTTATTACTGTTACAAGGGATGTTTACATTGCTTGTGGCAGCAATAAAAGTGATCAGATTTAAACAGTGTTAAAAAAAAAAAAAAAATGTTTAAAGCGCCCTCCTCCCCGTGAGCTCGCGCACCAAAGAAAACTTATACATAAGTTGCGCCAGCAAATGTAAATGGTGTTCATACTACACATGTGAGGTATCACCGCCATCGCCAGAGTGAGAGCAATAATTTGTAACTCTAAACTGGTAACCGTTAAAATTTTTTAAAGCGTCGCCTATGAACATTTGTAAGTTCTATAGTTTGTCGCCATTCAACGAGTGTGTGTAATTTCAAACCGTAACATGTTAGGTTTCTATTTAATTGGCGTGACATAATGCTTCACAATATACAAAAAAATTGGGCTAACTTTACTGTTTCGTTTTTTTTTTTTTAATTCAATGAAATGTATTTTTTCCCAAAAATTTGCATTTAAAAGACCGCTGCGCAAATACTGCATGACAAAAAAAATTTGCATCGACTGCCATTTTATTCTCCAGAGTCTTTGCTAAATATATATATATATATATATAATGTTTGGGAGTTCTAAGTAATTTTCAAGCAAAAAATGCTAAGTTTGGTGTGTGTTGCAAGAGAAGTTTTTTTTTTTGTTTTTGTTTTTTTGGGAGGGTGCATGTGATTAGCACAGGGCCAATCCCCACTGTCTAAACAGAAAGTCAGTGGTCATACAGCCTCATAGGAAAGTCAGAGCAGAATGAAAACTCCTCCTACAAGCTTTAATCAATGCTCGGCTGGACACTGATAGAAGTCAGAAGTGTGTTGTATACTACTGATGAGGAAAGGTATTTAGCAGTTTATATTTACTAAAACTACTGCATTTCTATGATCTGTGTACTGTTGGAGACCGATATAGTTTAGTTATATAGTTTATGGGTTTAGTAACACTTTAAGCTGGCCATACATGAGCCTTTTTTTTTTCTAAACCAGAAAATGACTCTATTCCCCCATCCACACATTAGATGTGGATGGGGGAATCCCTCCTGCTGAGCTGTTGTAGTCTGATGTCAGAATACACCGATCAGCACCACTGGCTACAGCTGGCGGCACTAATAGAGAGAAAATTTTCCAACAGCCTGGTTGTATTTTTTTCTACACTCTTTATACCATAACAGCCATCAGGGCAGTAGATACTTTTTTCCAGGGGGGAAATTCAGACTTGGGGACCCAGAGGAGAAAAATAGGTGGTGTGGACATCAAGGGGGTGCACAGTGAAGGGGGGTTGAAATGTGAGTGAATATGGCACAGAAATCACAAAGGGGTCAGAAATGCATAAGACACAGAGTGCATGGGTCAGGGGTGCATAATGCACAGAGTGCAGAGGTCAGGAGTGCTTATTGCACCGAGTAAAAGGGTCAAGAGTGCATAACACACAGGGTGCATGGTGCAGGGGTAAGCAAAGCACAGAATGCAAGAGGAAGGAGTGTGTAAGATACAGAGAGCAGAGGTCAGGAGTGCATAAAACAAAGCAGGATTCAAGAATCCATAACATACCCAAGAGTGCAAGGGTTTAGGAGGATTGTTTAACACAGACCTCAGGGGTCAGGGTAGCATAATGCACATGTCAGTACACAGAGTATAAAAAGAAACTGATGAGTATGGCATTATGTTGTCACAGGCTACGTACGGAATTTTCCACAATAGTATAACGGAACCTCCACAAAGAGAAACCAGAGCCTTCGCTGTAATCGGAGATAGATTTGAGGCCTACCAAAAGAGGTCATACACAGGCAAGAAGTTCTGCCAAGGATTATACCCTTTGCTCTCAAGAGTAGCTATTTTAGCAAATAAGAGCTGGCAAATTCTCAAGAGAGAGAAGGAACTGGCCAGAGAGGAATTAATTTAATGCAGTTGGGCAGCTTGAAAATGTATTGCAATATATGCTAACCAAGGCAGACCATTGATGAGTCAGTTTTTTTTCATTCAAGAAGCGGGTTGAATGAAAAAAACTTGACTTGATTCCCTAATCCACACACTCGATGTGGATATGGGAATCCTCCCGACTGAGCTACTGACAGTGGAGAGACTTTCTTACCATCAGAATACACTGATCAGCGTTGCAGGCTGTAGCCAGCATGCTGATTGAACAGGGAAAATCCAACAGGGCAGTTTCACAGAAGTTGATTGATAGATCAACTTCTGTTTAACTATAGTGCCCATACATGGATCAAAATACTGAACTGGTTGAATTTCGATCCATGTATGGCTGGCTAAAGAATCCGTGTTGTATAATCAAGAGTTTGCCATAGGTAAGGGTTAATAGGTGGCAACAACTTCTTAGTATCTCATATGTTGTAAACAGGGCCGGGACAAGGCCATCCAGCGCCCAGGGCAACGATGACAAACTGCGCCCCCCCCCCCCCTCCATTGGGGTTAGGGTCAGGGTTCCCCCATCCCTGCAATAAACCATTGTGCTCAGGGCAACCGCCCCTCCTGCTCACTCCTTGTCCTGGCCCTGGCCATAAATATGACGCTATTTGGGACCTGAACACTTATATCTCCATTTCTATTGCATGGTGCAGATTGGTAACTAAAAAGGACAGGGATGCCTGAAGTTGCAAGATTACTGGTTATAAGTTTATGCCCTTTTTTACATATTAAGAAGTTTGGTTTTTTTGGAGGGTTTTTTTTTTAGTTTTTTTTGGAATCCACCTGTTACTAGCAGTAAAGCAACATTTCCAATGACCATATTTTTTGTCAAGTTGAATGTGACAGAAATGGCTACAATCCATCAAGATAAGCCCCCAAACAACTAAAAATAATAAAATCCATACAAAACTACTGCGCTAATGGCATTCAGCAAAGACAGCTGCTAGCACCACAACCTGACAGGGTATTGTGTATCAATCAAAATCTAAAATCAGTGCTTCGCTAAACCTTAAGAACAAATATACCAAACAAAGACATTATATATATATATATATATATATATAGTGGTTACATAATACCATATGACAAGTATAAAGTGCTGAGTAAATATGTACAAAGAATTCAAAAGGAATGTAAAAAAGTCCACATATATGATGGAGCTGTAGATATGAAACAGCAAATGTGTAACATTAAGTCCAGGTATAGAGAGCTAAAGCAGATCCATTCCGATAGTAGTTATGAGAGACCACTGATATCCACTACAGGAGTCACCATGACATGTGCGTGCGTCCTCCACCCAGGAGAGAGAGTAAACACTCTTACCGAAATATATGGACTCAAATGCCAGCAGCGATGAGTCAGACAAGCATAGAGGTAGAATATTTCCAGGATAATGGTCAAAAGGATAATATCTATGGATCTGACACCATATCACTCCAAACAACCAGCCCTCTTACTTGATTGTGAAGTCCAACATTCATAAAAAACAGAAAGCCTCCACATAGTGTAAAACCATCTCTCATGAAGTTTATTAAACAGTAGAACACTTAATTCAAACGGACACGTTTCATCCATTAAGAAATCATCTAGGGCAATGGTTCTCATCGCCGGGCCTCGGGACCCACTAACAGGCCAGGTTTGCAAGTTAACTGAAATACATCCCAGGTGATGTATTTGGCTGCTCAGTGATTGCAGTATTCTAGTCTGCATATCCCCTAGGTGATACTTAAAAACTAGCCTGTTAGTGGGTCCTGAGGACCGGAGTTGAGAACCACTGATCTAGGGTATGAGTAGGAGTTTGATATACAAAGCAGATCTTTTCCTTTAAACCAATTAACCCAATTATCTAAAAGTAAAAATAAAAATGTTAAAATAACTGGATACAAAAAATATACAATGTAACAAATCTTATAAAAACAAATTCAGATCATAGTCCTTCAAACCACTAGGTTGTAACTGTAGAACTTGCTGATTTACCAAATTCCCACTTCTTGAGTGTCCTAATCCTGTTGCCACCCTGTCTATCTTTTAGAACCTGTTCCAAAATCATTAACTGCAGTTTCTTCATGATCAAACTCAGTGAAATATCTTGCTACTGGAAGTCCTGGCTGTTTGTTCCTAATGGAACACCTGTGTTGGGATAAACGGTCCTTCATTTTCTGTGTAGTTTTCCCTACATATAATAAATGGGCATTATAAAACATGTACATACAAAAAAGGAACAGTGGTCATGGGACTTTAAATGAGGAAGGTCACTTATAAAATCACAAATTTGTAATTTATTCCATATTTCATGATTGACATAAACTTATAAAAATTCATAATTCATATTGCAGATAAAATGTAGACATATATAATAGAGAACTGACATAAAAATTGTATACAGTACACATATTGGTGCAATTCATATTCTAATAATAATTAATAAATAGATGTATCCTAGAGATAATATTTTCACTCCTTCTCAAGTTTGTCCTGCATAACCGTCTGTTCTATCGGCCATGGAGGACCGTGATCCATAGGCAACTCAATTTTGCTAGTCTTAAAGTCTTCAACATTCTTAAGACGCCTCTCTCTGCAATCAACAAATGATTTCCACAACACTTTGAGAACCTCTGCTTCACTTAGCTTTGTTTCAAGAAATGTCTGTACTTTATCAACTTTCCTTCCACCATCATATGGGTCAAAGGCAGTAGCTTCATTAATTAGCCGTAGACAGTTGAACCCAGCGATCTGGGTGGTATCCATTACAGACCTCCTCTCTGCATCAGTGAAGAAGCATGGAACTGCAACACAGTCTATTACAGGTTTCTTCAATGCACCTTCTGCCATTGCACCACTTTTCCCCTGCAGCTCCCCCAGCATTTCCTTGCCTTGCCTCGATTGAATTGCATCTCTACTGAACTATTTGACCGCTCAAGGTCACCTAGTTCCTTTTCTCTATCTGAACTCCACATGGAATGTATCTCAAGATCACAATCAACCTTCCGCCACCTGTCTTTCACCAGTTCCATTTTGGAAATATTCCCTGAAAGGCACTTGAAATTCATTTGCTTCACGTTTTCACCAACAGCCTTAGTTTTCTCCACTAGGTGGTGTTTGCTTTTTTTTCTCCCAGCTTTATATCACTTGCTTTAGTTTTCTCCACTAGGTTTTCAGCCTGAACCGAGAAATCATCACATTTCTTACACAGCTCCTTTGTTTGCTGAAGCTCTAATGATACATTTTCCAATGCTTGAAGTTTTTGAAGGAACGGTTTATTCCAAAGGGGTGATTCTAGCCACATGTCATCACATTTCTGAGGCTCACTCAGGACAGACCCCAAAACACTGATCCTTTTATAAACTGCATCAGGCACACTATCCCCTCTTTGGGACAGATCCTCTGTTGCCTGTAATTCCTCTTCAAGTTCCTGCAACAGAATCTTCATCTCTTCTACTTGCTGTTCTAAGGCTCGCTTAGACTTTTCTAGCTCCTGAACGCTTTTTCCAACATCATCCTGGGAGCTGACCAAATCTTCCATCTCTGTACACAGCTGTTTGTTAACTCTTTCTAGCTCAGCCTTAGACTCTAGAGCTTCCTCCAAGGAGCGAGCCAAGAACAGGGCTTTGCTCTCTTTATCACGCGCCTCCGTTTCTGCACGGTCGCGTTCTTCTGCATATTTTGCAGACACAGGATTCTCCTCACCAAGCATCTGATCCAACTTCTTTTTCACATTTTCAACATTTTCTAATGCACCCACGCTTTCTTCCATGCGTTTTTTTATATCCGCTATCTGAGCTTGCAATATTGCGACTTGCTCTGGTTTTTCTTTGCTTCCTCCTCCTCTTCTAATTGTTCCAGGAAGCCATTTTTCTCATCTTCCATTTGTTTGAGCTTTGTGCTAAAACTCAGCCATTGACACCTCTCTTCCTGTAAGAGTTCCTGCGTGTCTTGCAGCTGCGATTTCAAGATAGAAAAATTTTCCGCAATTTCTCCAGATTTGCTGTCTGCTTGAGAAAGCTGATTTGTGACATTGTCCAACTCAACCTGCAGTCGGTTTGCCTTCTCTGACAGCTTAGCACACAATCGGTCACCTTCTGACACCTTGACTTGCGATTCCTGCAGCTGTGCCTCTACTTTTTCCCTCTTATGTTCACAATCTCCTTTTCCCTGCATAAGAGCCTTCACCTCATTGGCTAGTTTCTGGGAATGAGAATGTAATTCTGCCACACAGGCTTCTTTCTCCTTTAACTGCTGCTGGACACGTTGGGCTTCATCTTTCCAACTTTCACAGTCCGTACGTAATTCATCTACCACATTGCTCAAAGTGGTGAGCTCATACACAGTACTCAGTAATTTAGCCTCTCTCTAACTTTTCTCCTTGTCGCTGAGAGACAATGTCATTTTCAGAGCGACATTCTGTTCCTGCACCCCCTGCAGGTCTATTTTGGTAGCTTCCAAAGACTGAAGACTTTTTTCCAGCTGATTACGCAACTCCAACATTTCACACATACTTTGCTTCTGCAAAGTCTGAATTTCATTTTCCTTTTCCATGAGGATGGTATCTTTCTCCATTATAGTCTCTCCACGTTTTTGTAACTCGGAAAAAAGAAGAGCAGTGGATTCTTCCCACTGTAACACATGAGCCTGCACGTTTCTATGCTCCATCCTAAGCAACTCCAGGGCTCGTTCCTTTTCTTCCATTTTCCGCTGCAAGGCATCCAACTCAGCCCTGCACACATACTCGGTTTCCTCCAAACCTATTGCCTCCATTGGCTGCTGGCGTCTCTGCTTCCAGCCTGCCATGCTCTCTTGGTGAGCCTTTTGTTGAGCTGCAAAGCTCCGCTGAAAATCTGCATTTGCTTCAGGGTTGCTAGGGACAACAACCTTTCTCTTTAGCAGATTCTGTTCCGGCATGGATGGGGCTCGTTCAGACGGTAGCATCCCCTCCATCCATAGAATCCGGTCTCTCATTTCAGCTATCTTTGCATCTTTCAGGCGCTTTGATCGCCCCATCTTCAATTACTCCACAATAAATTTTTCACAGCAAAAAAAAGTTTGAGACCACTGTCTCTTTAAAACTTAGTAGTTTTTCTCTCTCTTGCAGGATCTCCTTTCCTGTACACACAGTTTGTGCAGTCTCATGCACCAGACAAAACAAAGTCCATCAAAAATGTTGAGACCACTGTCTCTTTAAAACACGTTTTTTTCTCTTTCAGGATCTTCTCTCCTGCACACATAGATTGTGCAATCTCATGCACCAGAAAAAGCTCATCAAACATATGCACTTCTTTGCAGGGATCTCTGCTTCTGCCCAATGCATACCTCCACGTGGGATTCATTAGCTCGGTGGTAGGCGTGGATGACCCCTTGGGGGGGTTAGTTACACAGGGAGATAGCCGAGAAGTGGTTGCAAACAACAGTTTGGTTTATTCTTGCAGTTTACTTCACAGAAGTTACCCTCCTCAGCTTCACATCGCTTCAGGAGGTCTTCCCCATGCTCACACAGCTTTCAGGGGACACACATCTGACTGTCCTCTTCTCCCAGCCCACACGGCGACAGGAGGCAGCAATCCTTAGACTTCCTTTGGACAAATTATAGAGGCCTTAATTTCCTCATTCTGAACAGCTGATTGGTTTTTAACTTCCTGCTGGCTATCTCTGCAGCCAACACCCTATAGTAATTGGTGAACTTTCCAAACCAGGTGGAAATGTATCTCCTGTCTGTGACTACATCTACAGATTTACCTGACTTCCTGTCACAGTACATATAGGGATGGAGGTTTGTCACTGGGTATACCTCAGATCATATCCTCTTTCTAATAAAACATGTATTACATATATATAAACTGGCAGGTAAAATGCCCTCTGATTTTAAACTGCTGTCCATTGCCTGGATGAATGAATGTGTTACCCTTGCTCATTAAATTACATTGGGTACAATTTAAACGTGGAAAATCTGGTACATCTTCTTGAACCCAAAATTGTTCTCTGTTTTACTTGGGTGTTTTTCTGAAAGTCTGCTCTCACTAACATCTCCTGAAGACTCCAGTTTCTACGAAAAACCCACAGTTGCACAGTCTGAAATTCACTTATTTTAGTGTATGCTCTAGTTAAAATCTGCCAATGTCTTGTAGTGATTTTAAAAATGCCAACTCTATAAGCATGGTGCTGCATGCCAAAAAGACACACGTCACGTTAAAATGTGACACAAAGCACTGGAAAAGCACAGGCAGGGCACTGGAAAAGTCACCAGGTGCAATCCTGTGCTGAAATGGCACGATACAGTGTAATCTGTTAGGATCACAGCTTTGTATCATGTCATTTAGTGTATTTACATTTTTGAATTTGCCGCCAGTTCCACCCCCCTGCTTCGCAACGCTCACAGGGAAGGGAACCGGAATTCAGGTGCCGGCATCTGCCGAGCACAGAGCAGGGAGAGAGTGTGAGGATGGCAGAGATCGTGGCGGGGGATCGCAGGGAAGGTGAGTGTGCTTATGGGGTAATGCCGAGTATAGATCGGGGTTACCGCTTTTAGTACTGAAAGATAACCCCGAGCTACACTCGGGAATACCACCCGGGAGGTTAATATTCAAAGCAAACTCACACATCCATCCAGGTCTCCATGTTTTATTTTTGCTGAGAAACACTCCCCTAGCATTTCTAGCTGTGGTCAAGTTAACTAAGGGCAGATGATTCATGCATCATTTACTTCCTCGACTCTATCTGCCCTTAGCTCAGGCGTGCAGGCAGGAGGATGTGCTGGGCTAAAAAAAGCCACACCCCCACACGCACCTTCAGAACCTCTTAAAAGTGATTGTGCCCTGACCCTCCTTTAATCACTTGTATTCAGGGCCGTTTTTAACGACTTCGCTACTGGGCAATTCTGACAATTCTCAAATACATGAAAAAAAATCTGCATTTTTTTGCTAAAAAAATGTCTTACTTAATTTTTTAAGCAGAGGCCCTAGAGAATAAAATGGTAGGTGTTGCAATTTTTTTTTTTTTTTTATGTCACACGGTATCTGTGCAACTGTTTTTAAAACGCAATTTTTTGGGAAAAAATACACATTATTGAATTTTATTGCATACAAACACAATTAGTTACCCAATATTTAAAATATAAAATATTATGTTACGCTGAGTAAATTGATGGCCTTTACAGGTTACCAGTTTAGAGTTTTACAGGAGGTCTTGAACTAGAATTATTGCTCTCGCTCTGACGTTTGTGATGTTACCTCACATGTGTGGTGTGATCACCACTCACATATGCGTGCAGGACTTATGTATGCGAGCATGGAGGACAGGGGCACTTTGCATTTTTTATTTATTTTAATTAAAACTTTTTTTTTTTTACTAACAAAGGACGTGCTTGTGATAGCATGGATCATGACAGGTCATCTTTATTGTGAGATCTGGGGTCTACTAGATCCCAGATCTCTCTTCTGAGCTTCAAGCAGCCAGATCAAACACAGATTGGTCTGTTCAACTGCTTCACTGGCTGGTACCAGGTCAGTAAACAAAGAACCGAAACCGGAAGTTAAAAAATCCTCGCTTCCAGTTTCTTTTTTTTTTTTTTTTTTTTTTATTTATTTATACAAAAGAAACAAAGGGAATATTTCTTGATTACATTTCCACAAATAATTCAATATAATCATTATACAATCTTATATCAAAAAAAATATATAATGTTTGGGGGTTCTAAGCAGTTTTCTAGCAAAACAACTGATTTTAGCTTGTAAACACCAAATGTCAAAAATAGGCCTAGGCAAGTGGCTAGGATGCATGATGATGCTCCTTGGATGTTGGGCCCCTCTATATGGCTAGGCTGTGAAAAAGTCTCACACATGTGGTATTGCCATACTCAGGAGGAGTGGCAGAATGAATTTTGGGGTGTCATTTTTGCTGTGTACATGCTATGTGTTAGGAATATCCTATAAATTGACAACTTTGTGTAAAAAAAAAAAGTTTTCATTTTTTTCCCACATTTTCCAAAAACCTGTGGAAAAAAATGACATGTTCAAAGGACCCATAATGCCTCATAGAATATACGTTGGAGTGTTTGCTTTCCAAAATGGGGTCATTTTGTGGACTTTTCCATTGCATTGGTGCTCTAGGGCCTTGAAAAGTGTGATAGGTAGTAAGAAAGTTTTATGTGTATTTATGCTCCTAGAACGCCTGAAGGTGCTTCTTGGACGTGGAGTATCTTTTTGTGGCCAGGCTGTGTAAAAGTCTCACACATGTGGTATCGCCATACTCGGAAGGAGTAGCAGAATGTATTTTTGGGTGTAATTTTTGCTGTGTACATGCTATGTGTTAGAAATAGCTTATAAATTGACAACTTTGTGGGAAAAAAAAAGAAAAAAAAATTTTTTTCTTAATTTTCCCAAGAATTGTGGGAAAAAATTACAACTTCAAAAAACCCACCATGCCTCTTACTAAATACCTTGGACTGTCTATTTTACAAAAAGGGGTCATTTGGGCGGTATTTGTACTGTCCTGACATTTCAGGGCCTCAAGAAAGGAGATAGGCAGTCAGTACATCTGGTGTGATCAATTTTCAGTAATTGGTACCATAGCTTCTAGACTCAATAACTTTCACACAGACTAAATATTATACACTAATTTGGGTTAATTTTACCAGAGACATGTAGCAGTATACATTTTGGCCCAAATGTATGAAGAAAAATTAATTTTTTGCAAAATTTTATAATTGAAACTAAAAAAAGTGTTTTTTTTTCAAAATTTTTGCTCTTTTTTTGCATATATCACGAAAAAAAAAAACCCCAGTTGTGATCAAATACCACCAAAAGAAAGCTCTATTTGTGTGAAAAAAATTATAAAAAATTTGTTTGGTTACAGTGTAGCATGACTGAGCAATTGTCATTCAAAGTGTGAGAGTGCTGAAAGCTGAAAATTGGTCTGGGCAGGAAGGGTGTCAAACTGCTCTGTATGGAAGTGGTTAATAGCATTCAATTACAATATGATTTGCGTCACAATTGTATATGCTACATTATTTTTTCTTTATTTGCTATTTTTCCCCACACTAAAGTGGAGTTACCCTTTAAGTAAAAGTGAATTGAACCATAAAGAATTAAATATACCTAATTTGGGTCTTAGATGTGCCCCAAAGAAACCACATAAATATACAAGTAACCTTAATATGAAGAAATATTTTTTTTAGCCATCCTGCTTATCCCAGTTGTTGCGAATCCCAATCAGATCGATAGTGGATTGCTCAACATGTCTATTTTTAATCACCAGAATAGTCATGAGCATCATATTGAAGGTTTTTAAAATTTGGTTTTAAAAGATATAGATAATCCAACCCTAAAAAAGAGAGTTAATCCAGATTATATTATAGAGGGTATGAATCACTAGAAAAGAGAAATTAGATCATCATACGTCCAGTTGATAAGGGTGGGGGTGTGGTTGTTATGGATAAAAAGTTTTACCATAACCGGTTATTATTATTATTCATTTCTATAGCGGCAACAATTTACGCAGCACATTACAATAAAAAAAGGGAGACAATACAGTTACAATACAATAAAATACAAAAGGATTAGGAGGGCCCTGCTCAGAAGAGCTTACAATCTAATAAGGTGGAGCAGGTAGTACAAAAGTTTGTAATCGTGGGGAATGAGCTGATTGAAGAGGTCTGAGATTACTTGGAGGTGTGATAGGCTTCCCTGAAGAGATTCGTTTTCAGGGATTGCCTGAAGGCAGCTAGAGTAGGAGATAGCCAGACAGGTTGAGGTAGAGCATTCCAGAGGAAGGGAGAGGCTCTGGAAAAATATTTAAGTTTATTAGTGGTGTTCAGTATCCAGTGCTGGGACCCTTACTTTTAGTTTTCAAAGATTTTTATTAGTTTTAAACATAAATGAACAAGAAAGCATCAAATTGCACAGTTGGTTGAGAATAACAACAAGGTAAAACATGGTGTGAATATGGCGTGTACAGCATAACAAAAGGAATTTGTACTGTGAAGTCACGCAAACCTGAGAGATTGAGGAAGACATATAACGTAAGTAACAAACCATCTAACGGTCCAGGCACCCTTATTGGGGACTAATTGTGCCAGGAAACTAATAAAGTAGTCCTCTCAATGTTCATGAAGGTTGAAAGGTTCCGTGCCAGGAAGCTGTACGCCATAATATTAAAGGAGTCAGCTGTGGGAGGCGATTGAAAAACCCAGTTAAACCCTTGATGGGGCCAGCGGAGCTGTGTAGTGTGCAGTCAACTGCGGCTGGATAAGTTGAAATAAAAGAAATCGAGAAGATCCATAAAGTCAGAACAAAGGTATTGTAGAGAAAGAGAAGGAAATGATAGTAAGGGGGGAGGAACTAGGGTGAGTACGGAGAGGGAAAGAAAGAGAGGGAAAAGGAGATCAGGAGACGAAGGCAGGGCAAGTCTCCTCAGGGGTATCCGTGGGTGGGTGTAAATTGTCCTGGGAATAGTGGGGTCTTAGTGTAGGCAGTCCAAGGTTCCCAAACTGCTTCAAATAGATGTTCCCTGTCGAGAAGAATACTGGCTAGTTTTTCTTTCCCTCCCGCTTCCAAGACTTAGCAAGTGTCATTTCGGCTCCTAACAAAATGAAAAAGAGGAGCCTAGACATATGTTTAGGGGCCTTGTCAATTTTAAAGTTGAGAAGAGCAATCTTGGGGTCTTGGGGTATAGCTAATCCCGAGATTTTCCGCAACAGGTGGAAAATCTTGTTCCAGAAAGATCTAACTCTTGGGCAGGAACACCACGTGTGAAACATGGAGCCCACCAAGCCGCAGTTTCTGAAACATAAGGGGGATGTATTGGGGAACATGGTAGCCAACCTGGCCGGGACCCTGTACCATCTAAGGAAAACTTTCACATTAGCCTCAATCAGGGAGACATTGAGGACGCCCTTAAAGGAGCGTTGAAAGTTTAGGGACCATATGTCTTGGGTGGCTTCCGATCCTAGATCAGATTCCCATAAGCGGACATAGGAAGGTTTGTCTGTGGCTTCCGCCAAGGAAGCATAAATGATGGAGATCCCACCTCTCTGATCCATTATATTAGAGCACCAATTTTCATAGGGTGTCAGGGAACGGGGTTTGTTTTTGTCGTGCCACAGGGAGTGTAGGAAATGAGAGATTTGTGAATGTCGAAAAATTTCAGAAGGGGGCATTTTAAGTAGCTTAGTGCAATGACCTTGCGTGAGGGAGCCTAGTCTGTTGAAGAAGTGTCCGATCCTAAAGAGGCCCTTGTTGAGCCACCACTTGAAGGCTCCAATGTCCATGCCAGGGGGAAAATTTGGGTTGTGGAATAAGTGAGTCAAAGGTCTCAGAACTGAGACCAGGGAGGGTTGCTTATGTAGCGTATCACAGAGATGAAGAGAATGAGATAGTGTCGGGGCAAGAACGGGAGGTCTGTTTTTAGGATTGCACCAAATGCGATAATCAATAGTGTTGTGTGGAACCGCTTGCCGTTTGGACCCAGTCCAGTTTTGGGCATTTAACATATACCATAGATATTTGGGAGAGTTGAGCCGCCTGGTAGTACCACCACAAGTTTGGAAGACCAAGCCCTCCATCTTCTTTCTTACGGAATAGCATAGATTTCGCGCAGCGATGGCCTTTATTCCCCCAAGAATAGCGTACAATTTTAGATTGTAAGTGTGCTAGTTGCGATTTTTTAAGAGGGATAGGGAGCGACCTGAAGAGATAAAGGATGCGGGGCATAGTGTCATTTTGACAGTGTTGATTCTGCCTATCCAGGAAAGTTCCATTTTAGCCCATGTTCTGAGGTCTGCTTCCAATTTTTTGAACATTCCGGGATAGTTCACTGAATAAAGCCTGTCAATAGTATTAGGAAGATTAATGCCCAGATAAGGAATATAATGAGTGTTCCAAGTAAAGGGGAAGTATGAACGAAGGTTATCCACGAGGCTGTTGGGGACAGAGATATTTAGAGCCGTAGATTTGGGCATGTTCACCTGTAAGCCTGAGATATGTCCAAAATCCCGTAGTAGTTTGAGTATGTTGGGCGTGGAGGTGAGGGGGGAGGTGACGAACAATAAGAGATCGTCCGCGAAGAGAGCGCATTTGTGTTCTGAGAGTCACTAAGTGACCCCTTTAATATCTTGGTGCCTCCGAATCGCGATGGCTAACGTCTCTATTGCAATAGCGAATATAATCGGAGATAACGGGCAGCCTTGCCGCGCACCCCGCCGGATGGGAAAGGGAGTAGAGTACTGTCCAGCTATACGAACCTGGGCAACAGGTGAGGAGTAAAGTGATTGAAGCAAGCTTCTGAAATTTGGGCCGAAGCCCCATCTTTTCAATATCTCAAACAGATACGGCCACCTGACCGAATCAAACGCCTTGTGTAGCTCAATCGAAAGGAGATAGCCTGCCTGTTTGTTACCCCCATCCCATTGAGATTGGAGTAAAGAAATTATGTCTATGGCCCTCCAGATCTGATCAGTGCCCTGACGGCCCGGGATGAACCCAGCTTGGTCTATGTGGACATAGCGAACTATAAAAGAGAATAGCCGATTGGCCAAAACTTTAGTAAGGATCTTGAGGTCGTTGTTAATCAAGGAAATGGGTCGGTAATTACTGACTTCGCTCGGGTCCTTACCCGGTTTAGGGATTAATGAGATGATAGCAGAATTTAGGTCCTTATCTAGGCTGTGACCATCGCAGAGAGAGTTAAAGAAACGGGCCATATAGGGGGCGAGGACCATGCCAAATTTTTTGTAATAAAGGTTAGAGAATCCATCAGGGCCTGGGGCAGAACGGAGTTTCAGGGATTTTATAACCATAAGGATCTCTGATTCCTAGATTGGTTTTTCTAAGGATTCAGAGTGATCGAGGGACAGTGTGGGGAGCGGAATATCCTCCAGGAAGGTCTCCAAAAGCCCAGAGGGTGTATCGGAAGCAGAATAGAGGTCGGAATAGAATTCCTGAAATGCTGCTAGGACCTTATGGGGATGTTGGGTAAGGTCTCCCTGTTTAGTGTGGATTTTGGGAATAGAAGTGGCGTGATGTTTAGGGGTAATTTTAGCAGCAAATTTTGAACCTATTTTGTCTCGTTGATGGTAGAGGCGAGCCCCCGACCATCTAATCTGCTTCTCAGCTTCAGTAGTGAGCGCTAGATTCAGCTCTAGCTGGGCAGAGTCTAGTTGGGCAAGGGTGGCTGCAGAGGGGTTGGCTTTATGTTGCTTCGACAAGGCCAAGAAGGCAGAGTTTAGAGTAGATACCTGCTGCGTAGGATCCCGTTTGAGTTGTGATGAGAGTTGGATTATGCGACCCCTGATAGAGGGTTTGTGTGCCGCCCATAGGACTTGCGGGGGATACTTCCTCAGTATCGTTAGTGAGAAAGTATTCTCGAAGGGAATTATCAATAAGTGTGCAATGGGATTGATTGCTCAATATAGATTTGTTAAGGCGCCACCGAAAAGTGTTGTCCAAGTACCGTGTCTTGGATATGGGGAGCGTAACCAGTGCATAGTCTGAAAGTGCCGTGTCTCTGATAGTAGATTTCATAGCAAGAGGGATGGTGGAAGGTTTAATGAAATGCACGAATATGTACGATGTGGGGCCGAGTAGAGAGTATTGTCTTCAGTTTTGGGGTTTAACTCTCTCCAAATATCAGTGAGGTTAGAGGCGTAGATAGATTTAGCAATTTTCGTGCTTTGTATAGGGAGGTGTTTATTTTTAAGGGCCCTAAGTGTCGAGTTATCCACTGTGCGGTCCAACGCTAGGTTCGTGTCACCGCCTAGAACTACAAAGCCGTTCGAAGAGGGGTGAGAGTTTGAGTAGTAAGTCAGAAAAAAACTGTGCTTGACCCCTATTCGGGGCGTAATATGAAATTAAGGTATAGCGAGAGCCATCTATAATGCTCGAGACAAGAATGTAGCGACCATCAGGATCTGTGACCAGTTTGGAGAGGGAAAAGTGAAGATGTCTGGCTAGACAGATTGCAACCCCTTTGGTTTTGTTGTTAGCATTGGCAAGGTAGAATTTGTCATATCTATGATGTAGGAAAGAGGGGCGGTAGCTATCAGGGAAGTGTGTCTCTTGCAGAAAGACAACATCAATTTTTTTGGAATGATACATCTGAAAAATCTTCCGTCGCTTAACAGGAGAGTTAAGACCCTGCGTGTTGTGCGAGGCTACGTTAAGGTGGGAGGGTGTGGGTGATATCGTCATGATGGATCAGAGAGGTGAGCTATATCCCAAACTAAAAGGTACTTACCCCGCCAGATGAGTAGGAGTTCTCGGCCAGGCTGTCTGGTGTGGAAACGTGCGGGAAGCCAGGAGAGGAAGGATGACTGTGGAACGGGGGAACCCCATCGGAGACATGCAGAGAAATCAGAAGAATAAAGAGGGGAGAAGAGAGGGAAGAAGAACAGAACAAATATCATAAGTACCATTGGAGTAAATAGAATGCACCAAAAATCTTGGTGGGCCCTCAATAGCAAAAAATACAAAAACAACAAACAAAGACAAACAAGGAGACCGAGTTCCCAGGTCCCTGTCGGGATAGGGAAGCCGCTCCAACTATTTTCCTGGAGTCCCAAAAAAGAGGAAAGAGGGGTGACCTCCAGAAAATAGGGCAACAAGGAGTCTAAGTGCAGAACTAATATTCCGCGCAAAGACTAATTGAGGCGCATGGCAACCGCCTCAGCCGCCCTATGAAAAGGTAACCAGTAACAATTACGTGTATTAAAGTGGTGGGAGAGTTCTCAAATCATTTAAGAACTAGGGCTTCATAATTGGAGATTACAAAGCAAAAAAAAAAAACAGAGGTCACAAGAATTCCTCCATGAGGGTCCAATCAGAGTGGTCTTGCTTCTGTAGATCTCTTGTATTGTTGCTTAAACCACAGGGGGGTCAAAGGGCTTCGAAGCGATGGGCGTTTCGATGCAGTCAGGCCCCTCTGTTGAGAAGAAGGCAGATGATCTTGGGAGATGAGACCCAATTGTAGTAGAATTTTTTCACCATCTTGAAACAACGAGAAACCATAGGATTTGTTGTGGAGGGAAAAGTTCAGACGAAACGGAAAGGACCAGCGATCGGAAACATTTTTCTGGGTCAGGATTTCAGAGATCTTCTCCACTGTATGGTGTAGGGGGAAAGATCCACAAAGACTTGAATGGGGGATCCTTGAATAGCAAGCTGATCTGCCGTGCGAGAGAGATGCATTACTTCCTCTTTCACAGCGTAATAACGGGGCTTGACAATGATGTCTCTAGGAAGACCATTAGCATGTGGCGGTTGGTGGGCTCTATGAGCTCTATCCAGTTCCAGGCGGTTATCAGCGATGTTAGGGATAAGGTCCTTGAGGAATGTGCGGACTGCTGTGTGGACATCTTTAATAGATTCAGGTAGTCCCCTAATCCTGAAGTTATAACGTCGTGATCTATTCTCCAGATCATCTAATTTAGAGGTGGTAAAGTCAAGTTGGTCCTGTAGTTCTTGAATGCGGGCAGAATTTTGATTCATACGAGCTATGGTCTGGTCAGTTTTCTTTTCAATCAACTCAATACGGCCTCCTAGTTGTATGATATCCTTATGGATTGAGGTAGTGATTTGAGTTGCAATGCTGGCAAGTCCCCTCGCCAGCATTTTAGAAAAGGAAGACATCAGGGAGGTTAAATCTGTAGGACATGGAGAGAATGCAAGTGCATCTGCATCAGCCAGGATGGGGCTAGGTGTTAAGTCCCCTAATGGAGTTAATGCAAAGCCTCCCAGTGATCTCTCTATCAGGGATTCGGTGGATGCAGGGGATGGGAAGGGCACGGCCCCCGTACTCACTGTGCCTGACAGCAGTGGTTGTAAAGAAAGTAAAAAAAAAAAAAAAAGTAAAGAAAGTGCAGCTTGATCTGCAATGGAGTCAGTCTCCCCCACTGTTATTCCTCCTCGTGGGTCTGGCCCCGCCATCTTGGAGGCCCCAGGCATCTGTGGGCAGGAATCTAATTGCGGCGTGAGGTCCCGTCTGGCGGGGATCCCGGACATCATGGGAGGTGGAGAAGGCGTTCCGGTATCTATAGTGGGTGAGCCGCTCCCGACCTAGTCTGCTCACTTATGCGGGCTTTAGTGGCTGAGGCGGCGCGAAGCTCCGGGTTCAGACGTCCATATCGGAGGCGACGCGCATGCGCACTTTATCTATTATTTTTTACAATTTTGTTGTTTGTTTTATTAAATTTTTTTCTTTTTTTTTTTACAGTGCTTCTGGGAAAGAGGGTGGTTGAGTGGGGGTATGGGGCAGTGGACGGTGTCAGTAGAGCAGTGGATGGTGTCAGTAGTTTTTATGTATTTATTTTTTTAATTTAATTTGTTTTTCATTTTTTTTCACAATGCTTTTTGGGGGGAGGGGGTTAGGCCAGTGGACAGTGCTGGTAGGGCAGGGGGGAGTGGTGTTAGTAGTTTTAATTTTATATAATGTTTTACAATTTAATTTTTTGGGATTTTTTTACAATTTCATTTTTTTATTGTAGTTTTTTTTATCAGCCCTGTTGGTTGGCTTTGGTGAGATATCAGGGATCAAAATTGAGATAGAGAAAGGGACTGAGGACAAAGATTCCCCAGTCCCTTTCTAAGCAGCCTCAGCAATGAAAATGAATGAACAGGATACAGAGGCTCCCCTTCATTCATTAACTGAAATAGAGTAAACACTAGAGGTGCGCATCTTCACTGGCCTCACGGTTCGATTCGGAACCCCATCGGAGACATGCAGAGAAATCAGAAGAATAAAGAGGGGAGAAGAGAGGGAAGAAGAAGAAGAAGAAGAAGAGAACAAATATCATAAGTACCATTGGAGTACATAGAATGCACCAAAAATCTTGGTGGGCCCTCAATAGCAAAAAATACAAAAACAACAAACAAAGACAAACAAGGAGACCGAGTTCCCAGGTCCCTGTCGGGATAGGGAAGCCGCTCCAACTAATTTCCTGGAGTCCCAAAAAAGAGGGAAGAGGGGTGACCTCCAGAAAATAGGGCAACAAGGAGTCTAAGTGCAGAACTAATATTCCGCGCAAAGACTAATTGAGGCGCATGGCAACCGCCTCAGCCGCCCTATGAAAAGGTAACCAGTAACAATTACGTGTATTAAAGTGGTGGGAGAGTTCTCAAATCATTTAAGAACTAGGGCTTCATAATTGGAGATTACAAAGCAAAAAAAAAAAACAGAGGTCACAAGAATTCCTCCATGAGGGTCCAATCAGAGTGGTCTTGCTTCTGTAGATCTCTTGGATTGTTGCTTAACCCACAGGGGGGTCAAAGGGCTTGGAAGCGATGGGCGTTTCGATGCAGTCAGGCCCCTCTGTTGAGAAGAAGGCAGATGATCTTGGGAGATGAGACCCAATTGTAGTAGAATTTTTTCACCATCTTGAAACAATGAGAAACCATAGGATTTGTTGTGGAGGGAAAAGTTCAGACGAAATGGAAAGGACCAGCGATCGGGAACATTTTTCTGGGTCAGGATTAGGAGAAGCGGTTTCAGAGATCTTCTCCACTGTATGGTGTAGGGGGAAAGATCCACAAAGACTTGAATGGGGGATCCTTGAATAGCAAGCTGATCCGCCGTGCGAGAGAGATGCATTACTTCCTCTTTCACAGCGTAATAATGGGGCTTGACAATGATGTCTCTAGGAAGACCATTAGCATGTGGCGGTTGGCGGGCTCTATGAGCTCCATCCAGTTCCAGGCGGTTATCAGCGATGTTATGGATAAGGTCCTTGAGGAATGTGCGGACTGCTGTGTGGACATCTTTAATAGATTCAGGTAGTCCCCTAATCCTGAAGTTATAACGTCGTGATCTATTCTCCAGATCATCTAATTTAGAGGTGGTAAAGTCAAGTTGGTCCTGTAGTTCTTGAATGCGGGCAGAATTTTGATTCATACGAGCTATGGTCTGGTCAGTTTTCTTTTCAATCAACTCAATACGGCCTCCTAGTTGTATGATAGCCTTATGGATTGAGGTAGTGATTTGAGTTGCAGTGCTGGCAAGTCCCCTCGCCAGCATTTTAGAAAAGGAAGACATCAGGGAGGTTAAATCTGTAGGACATGGAGAGAATGCAAGTGCATCTGCATCAGCCAGGATGGGGCTAGGTGTTAAGTCCCCTAATGGAGTTAATGCAAAGCCTCCCAGTGATCTCTCTATCAGGGATTCGGTGGATGCAGGGGATGGGAAGGGCACGGCCCCCGTACTCACTGTGCCTGACAGCAGTGGTTGTAAAGAAAGTAAAAAAAAAAAAAAAAAAAGTAAAGAAAGTGCAGCTTGATCTGCAATGGAGTCAGTCTCCCCCACTGTTATTCCTCCTCGTGGGTCTGGCCCCGCCATCTTGGAGGCCCCAGGCATCTGTGGGCAGGAATCTAATTGCGGCGTGAGGTCCCGTCTGGCAGGGATCCCGGACATCTGGGGAGGTGGAGAAGGCGTTCCGGGATCTAAAGTGGGTGAGCCGCTCCCGACCTAGTCTGCTCACTTATGCGGGCTTTAGTGGCTGAGGCGGCGCGAAGCTCCGGGTTCAGACGTCCATATCGGAGGCGACGCGCATGCGCACTTTATCTATTATTTTTTACAATTTTGTTGTTTGTTTTATTTAATTTTTTATTTTTTTTACAGTGCTTCTGGGAAAGAGGGTGGTTGAGTGGGGGTATGGGGCAGTGGACGGTGTCAGTAGAGCAGTGGATGGTGTCAGTAGTTTTTATGTATTTATTTTTTTAATTTAATTTGTTTTTCATTTTTTTTCACAATGCTTTTTGGGGGGAGGGGGTTAGGCCAGTGGACAGTGTTGGTAGGGCAGGGGGGAGTGGTGTTAGTAGTTTTAATTTTATATAATGTTTTACAATTTTATTTTTTGGGATTTTTTTACAATTTCATTTTTTTATTGTAGTTTTTTTTATCAGCCCTGTTGGTTGGCTTTGGTGAGATATCAGGGATCTAAAATGAGATAGAGAAAGGGACTGAGGACAGAGATTCCCCAGTCCCTTTCTAAGCAGCCTCAGCAATGAAAATGAATGAACAGGATACAGAGGCTCCCCTTCATTCATTAACTGAAATAGAGTAAACACTAGAGGTGCGCATCTTCACTGGCCTCACGGTTCGATTTGATTACGATTATCATATCAATGATTCCATTAGATTTGATTCCGCGATGCATCAAGATTAACACATATGGTTTTAATCAAAAAATTTCAAGCAGTCATAAGAACTCCATTTTTTTATTTTATCTGTTCTTAAAAAAAAAAAAAAAAACACTCCCTGCATGTAGCAAAGTCTAAACACAGCAGACAAGCAGACAACAACTTAAAAAGGAGCTCCAGGCTCCCCCCTAAACACTGCAGGAGAGGGTCAGAGACCACAGACACACTACAGGAGAGGGTCAGTGACCACAGACACAATACAGGAGAGGGTCAGAGACTGCAGATACACTACAGTAGAGGGTCAGTGACTGCAGACATTATACAAGAGAATGTCAGAGACTGCAGACATACTACAGGAGATGGTCAGAGAATGCAGACATACTACAGGAGATGGTCAGAGAATGCAGATAAAGTATAGGAGACGGTCAGAGACTGCAGACAAGATACAGGAAACGGTCGGAGACTGCAGACATACTATGGGAGATGGTCAGAGACTGCAAACATGCTACAGGAAATGGTCAGAGACTGCAGATATAGTACAGGAGATGGCCAGAGACTGCATACATGGTACAGGAGACGGTCAGAGACTGCAGACATAGTACAGGAGATGGTCAGAGACTGCAGACATAGTACAGGAGACGGTCAGAGATTGCAGACATGGTGCAGGACATGGTCAGAGACTGCAGACATAGTACAGGAGATGCTCAGAGACTGCAGACATACTACAGGAGATGCTCAGAGACTGCAGACATAGTACAGGAGATGGTCAGAGATTGCAGACATGGTACAAGAGATGGCCAGCAGGTAAGTATGAAATCTTTTTTATTTTATAGAAAAAAAGAATACCCTTTAGTATCACTTTAACAAATCATTGGTGAGTCTTTTGGCAGCAACTTAGATAGAATTTAGGTCATCAATGAGGGAAAAAAAAAGGAAAGCATTCTATCTACAAGTATACTACTTGCAGAAAAGTGGATGTTTTCAGGTGGGAAAGTTATAGGGAAATCTCAGGAAGAACTAGACAGAAAAAAGCCCCAATGTGATAGGCACACACAGACTGGAGGTACAGCAGAGGTGGGGAAGGTGCCACTTCTATGCACCCACTCACCCCTCACTTACATTAAGCATGACAGGCTGGTCTCTCACATTCCGAGCACTCCTACCACCCCTCCCTCCTCCCCTCACAGCTCATTTCCTGAAGCAGACTCTGTCTCATCCGAGGGATGTGATGACAGCTGCAGCGATGTCTGTGTCAGCACAGAGCAGCACTACACCCGCCCATGGGGGAGGTGACAGAGCTACAAATCCTGAGGAAGGGGGGAGAGCGTGGGTGGGGTGGCACGTTGATGTGCTGCAGCGCCCGCCTCCTGAGGCTACACCATCCAATGAGAGGGGAACAGCGCCGGACGCAGCCAGGCCACCGGTGCATGTTAATCCAGCAATGACACTTCTGTGGAGGGAGGGAGGGAGGGAGAGAGGGGGGGAGGAGCCAGGATGACGTCACATGCAATAGATTATTCTGGGTTCCGGTTGGAGGAGGAGGAGGACAAGAGACACGGAAGGGGGAGGATAGGGGGGCTGGAGGAGTGGCCAGAGGAGCACATGGGGGGGAAGGAGGAGGAGGACATGGAGGGGGGCCAGAGGAGAACAGGGGGCCAGAGGAACACAGGGGGGCAGAGGAGGAGGACACAGGAAACAGCGGCAGGAGCGACAGCTGTGAGCACCGATCTCCCTGCATGGCTTTTCAGCTGGCAAGCCATGGGAAGGAGAGGTGGAGAAGCAGCTGTCAGCTGAAAAGTCATGCAGGGAGATTGGTGCTCACAGCTGTCCCTCCCGCCGCAACGATCATCTCCAGATGTGAACCAGGGGACCATCCATGTGTGCAGCGTGGGTCACAGTGGGACCCCCCTCTCAGTGAACACCATGCACACATGGATGATACGCCACTGACACCAGGGATTGTGTAAAGCTCCCCCATTAACACTGACATTTGCTCTAAACACACACTATCTGCATTTAGAACATATAATACAACAGTTCACATGGATGTACTTTACACAACCTCAAGTGCATGCAGTCGCCTCTTCTAATTCTCAAAGGGAGGCTGTGCCCAGCAACCCAGGTCCTGGGAATGCCATTACATTGATTCTGCATGGTCTTCTGCTTTTTTTTTTTTTCCTGTGCATGACGTCTATCCCTCAGAGACTCAAACAGATACACCATAATTTTGGGCTTTGTTCTGGGACCCCAGGAAGTCTTCCTTCTGCTGCTGCAAACTGCTTAATATCTAAAGGTCACCATACACATACAAACAAAACAAGATAAATCCGCGCTCAGTTGTAATAAAAAGCAAAAAGCAGCCACGTAAAAACTTTGATACCAGCTAAACAATAATTAAAAACAAAATAAAGCAGCATTAAAGTGATAAATAGTAAGTAAACCAATAAGTGTGTGACACGTGGGTGACCGTGCACACGAATAAAACAATCTTCAATTATGTAAACAAAATTGATAAAGTATGTGATGAAAAAATAGTCCAAAGAGATTTAGTGCATCAATCCTTTCAGAAAAGTGCTGTGCAAACGAAGACAATAGAAGGGATCGCCACCACCAACACCCTCCAACACACGCCTCTTACCGAATCAGCAGGACCAAAAATTATAATGGTCTCATGCGCTTAAGCAAGCAGGTGAGTAAAATTGATCATCACAGGAGGAGAGTAAACATCAATAGGCAATGGGTCTTATGGTGGCTAAAAAGTGTGTAAACAAAAAACACTACCATAGTGAAGCCCCTCAAGTTAATAAAAGAAATTTATTTGAAATAGATGGCTACGATTACCTTTCGAATGTCATAAACAAGCGTTTATGGCAAAATACCCAACCAGCTGTTGACATCCAAACACCGCTCAATCGCGGCTCTTCTATGGCCAATTCGTTTATGGCTAAATGGGAGGAGGGTGTCATCTATGCTGATCGGAGCCCCGAAATGTTGTTTTGGGGTCGCTACATAGATGACATCCTCCTCCTTTGGCAGGGTGACCATGATTCCTTGAGTGGGTTCATTGCTGGACTTAATGACAATGATCAAGGCATATTGCTTCAGTGTGAGTCCAGTACTGAATCAATCAATTTTCAGGGCATTAGAGCTAATAATGGCACTTTTTGGAGACAACTACCTTTTTCAAAACCACTAATCGTAATTCATACTTAGGGTTGACAGTTATCACCATCCGTCATGGAAAAAGTCAGTTCCAAAGAGCCATTTTCTAAGGCTTTGATGTAATTGTACGAATATTAATGATTATTATCAGCAAACCATATCTTCTCTTACGTCCTCCGACAGTCGCCGCCTCCTCTAAGTCATCACTATTGGGTATTGTCATCTGCTCCGCAGGAGTAGCTAGGCATATAGACTTAGTTAAAAACAAAAGGCATTTGCATGTATACACCCCTGGGGGCTGTCCCATCTGGTCAATACCCCCCTGCAGTGTCCACTCCCAACTCAGTTTTAATTTGCCTAGCATCAAGAGTAGTTAGGCTTTCCCTGTGCTGGGGCTTCGGGCTCAGCCTATCTTCCTTTTTATTTGATTTTATTGAAAAATGTCAGTTTTTTCTTTCTTTACTAGCTGTTTATTTGATCAGCTTTAGTTTTTAGTCGACTCTTCGGACGAAGATGATCATGCGGTGCTGGGATTCGGACTGGCCGCCCTGGGTCTCCAGGGCACAGAGGGTCAGATGGACCCCCAGCCCGCCATCGAGCGTTCAGCTATGGTTCGCCCTGGCCCTATGAACGACCCATCCCTGTTCGCTCCAGGGATGCAGCTGTGAGGTGGCTACCTCACCGGACACATCTGCGGCTCAGCAGTGCAATGTCCCTAGCAAATGGCATTCCCTGTCAGATGAGGACAGCGGCTTTCCGTTCTGTGAGGCTCCCCACGCCATCGGGTGCAGGTAAGTGCTTCTGTGTGGTGCCTCTGTGTGGGGTGGCAGTCCTGGTTGCTGTGTGTTCCCCATGTCTGTGCCTTGTGTGACCCCCTGCTGCGATCCCTGCGGGGTTCGCTTGTACATGCGCTGCGGCGCTGTGTGTGTGTTTGCGAGGTCCCCTTCCCTGGGTCACTTAGGTGTTTGGGGGTACAGACTGTGTGTGGACCGCGGCGGGGTAATACCGCGCGGTCCGCCATTTGTTACACACTGGGCAAGCATGTGAGCTTCTTTATGGGCGAATCTACATGCTGCATTGGCGCCAATCGCCGCCATTTTTGCGGTGACCGATCGGTCAGTCCGGCCGCATGTCGGCGGCCATTTTGGTGGAGCCTCCCATACATTTCTATGGGGCAGCCATTTTCCCTGGGACATGCAGAAGAATAGTTCAGCCTACTTTCACAGCACTTCCTCTTTCCTCTGAAGCAGGACAGCAGTGGCAACACTCTGCGGGGGCTCTGCAGGTTATTGCTCTCAATATGTCTCTGTACTGTTGCTTCTGGCTCAGTTTTGTCTCCTTCCTGTTTGGGGTCTTTTTTCTATTCTATAGCTGGAGCGGTGGGCTGCGCACTCGCAGCGCTTTTAAGGGGACAGCACCTGATTCTTGCACTGTCCTGATTTTTCTCACCTGAGCATGGATTCTCAGGATAGCAAATTTCCTCCAGCCCTGGTGGGGGCCCCCAGTTCTCCGGAGCCCCCTCTGAGACCTGATTTGGCCGCGGTAGTGGCGACTTTGGTGTTGAATATGGAAATGCTGATGGCTGAACGTGCTGCTCGTAAGAGGCCCAGATTGTCCCTCTCCTCTGATTCAGATGGTGATATGGCTGCTGCTGCTGCTGCGAGCGTGACCTTTTCGGGGTCCTGCTCCTCCGTGGACCTGCAGGGGTCTGAAGGGGAGGCGGAGGTAGAGGGGGTTGATACCTCCTCCCCGGGGTCGCCCGAGGAACGGGCAACCATGGATGAATTAATTATTTCTGTAAAGGACACTTTACATTTGGAGGATGAGCCCAGCCCTCCAGGCGTTGTGTCTTCCTTTGGGACACACAGGACCCGCAAGTCGGCACAGGTTTTTCCCTGTCCCGCTGAGTTTCATTACACTGTTAATGAAGTGTGGCGCACGTTAAAGCGTCCGTTCGTGGTGCCTAGTCGGTTCAAATTGCTTTATCCCTTTGCACCGGCTACGGAATCGCGCTGATGTGTACCGCCGCAGGTGGATCACACAGTCGCGGTGCTGAATAAGGCTACCTTGGTTCCTACGGAGGATTCCCCGGTTTTCCGGGATCCCACGGACCGACGTTTGGAGTCCTTGGCCCGCCATTCCTATACGGTGGCGGGCTCTCTGCTCAAACCGATTTTCACGTCCGTATTAGTGGCGCAGGCGGTTGCTGACTAGTCTAAGGTGCTTAGGAGCAGCCTTGTGACTGATGGTGTTCCACCTGCCCGGCTGGATATGGTGGATCAGATCCACCAGGGAATCATGTATCTGTGTGATGCGGCCTTGAATGAGGCCCCACTAGTAGCATGCCTCTCTAGTGTCGCGGTGCTCAATCGCCGCCTGATATGGCTGAAGAGTTGGTCGGCTGACCAGTCCTCGCGGAAAACGGTGGCGGACTTTCCCTATGCTGGCTCTCGCCTTTTTGACGAGGCGTTGGATACCCTGGTGAAAGGCGTCACAGGGGGCAAGAGTACTATGCTACCCCAGAACCCCAAGCACAAGCCCTTCCGGGGCAAGAGGGGTTCTACGCCTAGATCCAGTCAGGGTTCCTTTCGTGCCTTTCAGAACCAGTCCAAGGGCAAGCCCTTCAAGTCCCAGGGCGGACAGAAGAAGCCCTGGGCGGGTAAGCAGAAGTCAGGCAACACCGCTACGTCGGGTCAGTCCACTTCTGCCTGAAGGCGCGCCCTCACCCGTCTCTTCGGTGGTGGCTTCTCTAAGCCCGGGAGAGTTCCTGGCTTCAATAGACCTCAAGGATGCGTACCTGCATGTCCCCCTCTTCGAGGGTCATCAGCGGTACCTTCGGTTTGCAGTCGCAGGAGACCACTATCAGTTTGTGGCGTTACCTTTCGGTCTCGCTTCGGCTCCCAGGGTCTTTACCAAGGTCCTAGCGCCGGTTCTGGGCCTACTGAGGGCTCAGGGCATTGCGATCCTGGGGTATCTGGACGACCTCCTCGTCAGATCGAGTGTCAGTCAGGATCTGGTGCGCGATCTGTCCATCACGGTCCGGACGCTTCAGGAGTTCGGATGGACCATCAATGTTCAGAAGTTGTCATTGTGGCCTTCGGTTCGCCTTCCCTACCTGGGAATGATTCTGGACTCTGCTCAGGCGAAGGTGTTCCTGCCGGAGGACAAGCTCCAAGCATTGCGGGACGAGATCGGGTCCCTCAGGGACGTTCCAGTATCGTCACTCAGGACCTGTATGCGGGTCCTGGGGTCGATGGTGTCGACCTTCGAGGCGATACCCTTTGCTCAGTTCCACACGCGGGCTCTCCAAGCGGAGGTCCTGGCCAACTGGGACAGGCTCAGTCCCTAGATCTGCATGTTTCTTTGAGTCGTCGGACGAGATTGGCTCTTCTGTGGTGGCTCCAGTCCCCGTCGGTAACGGGGGGCAAGTCGTTCCGTCCGTTGGTTTGGACGGTGATCACCACGGATGCCAGCCTGTTGGGCTGGGGTGGGGTCCTGGGCACCCGGTCTGCCCAGGGCACTTGGTCGAAGGAGGAGTCCTCCCTTCCGATCAACGTCCTGGAATTGCGAGCGATCAAGCTCTGCCTTCTACAGTGGTCGGACCGTCTAAGGGGTCGTCCTGTCCGGGTACAGACGGACAATGCTACAGCGGTGGCTTACATCAACCACCAAGGGGGCACCAGGAGGGCTCGAGCGGCCCGGGAGGTGTCCGACATTCTGACTTGGGCCGAGATTCATGTCCCGGCAATCTCGGCAATTCACATTCCGGGTGTGGAAAATTGGCAGGCGGACTATCTGAGTCGCCAGGCCCTGGACCAGGGGGAATGGTCCTTACACCCGGAGGTCTTCCAAATGCTGTGTGTGAAGTGGGGATCCCCGGACGTGGATCTGTTCGCGTCTCGGCTAAATCGAAAGGGGGGAAGTTTTGTGGCAAGAACGCGCGATCCGTTGGCGGACGCCTCGGATGCGTTGGTAGCCCCTTGGCATCAGTATCGTCTGATGTATGCCTTTCCTCCGATTCAGTTGCTGTCCAGGTTCCTCCGCAGGTTAGCCTCGGAGCCACACCTGGTGATTCTGACTGGCCTCACCGGTCCTGGTACGCCGACGTGGTTCACCTGGCAGTGGCGCCACCATGGCGGCTGCCCATGCGGGAAGATCTTCTGTCTCAAGGACCGATCTTCCATCCTGCTTTACGGTCGCTGGCTTTAACGGCCTGGCTGCTGAAACAAAGGTCCTGAAGGACAAGGGTCTCTCTCCTGAGGTTATCCCTATGCTGATCAAGGCTAGGAAATCCTCTTCTGGTAAGATCTATTACCGCACTTGGAAGGCTTATTTCGCCTGGTGTGAGTCCAGGGGGTTTTCCCCTCGATCGTACTCGGTGTCTAGAGTGTTGGCTTTCCTTCAGTCTGGAGTGGATCAGCGATTGGCGCTGGCCACAATCAAGGGTCAGGTGTCTGCCCTGGCTGTTCTCTTCCAACGCCCGGTGGCGTCTAATTCTTTGGTCCGCACCTTCATTCAAGGTGTGCGACACGTGGTTCCTCCCAGGAAGGAGCCTTTACCTCCATGGGACTTGAACTTGGTTCTGTCCGTGCTACAGCATGCTCCCTTTGAAAATATCAGGGAGATCTCTTTACCTCTGCTGTCAAGGAAAGTCGCCTTTTTGGTGGCGATCACTTCGGCTCGTAGGGTGTCGGAGCTGGCGGCGTTGTCTTGTCGCTCCCCTTACTTGGTAATCCATAGGGATAAGGTGGTGTTGAGGACACTTCCGTCTTTTCTTCCCAAGGTGGTCACTGAATTCACCTTAATGAGGAAATTGTTCTGCGTTCGCTTTGCACGAAGCCTAAGCATCCGAAGGAGATTGCCTTGCATTCTTTGGATGTTGTTCGGGCGATCAGGGTTTACCTGTCGTCTACTGAATCCTTTCGTAAAACGGATTCCCTGTTTATTCTTCCTGAGGGATCTCGGAAGGGCATGGCTGCGTCCGCAGCAACTATTGCCAAGTGGATCAGACAGACCATTGAACAGGCTTATGCTTTGAGGGAACGGGTGCCGCCCTTCCCTGTTAAGGCGCACTCTACTAGATCTGTGAGTACGTCCTGGGCTTGTTGGCACAGGGCCTCGGTGGCCCAGGTGTGCAAGGCTGCGACCTGGTCGTCGGTGCACACTTTCTCGAAATTCTACAAAGTAGACGTTCAGGCATCAGCTGATGCTTCCTTTGGCCGCAAAGTTCTCAGTGCGGCAGTGCCATGAAGGACCCTTGTTTTTTTGTGGGTCCCTGGCTGTTGGTGTTTGCTGTTCTGGGCGGTTGCTCCTGTTGAGCATTGTTCATTTTTCTGTTGCCCAGTGGGTTCCCTTACAGTGTTTGTAAGGTTCCTTTCTCTGATATGGGTACGGCGTTGCCTCTTCTACGGTTGCGTATCCCACCCCTCTTGTCTACACTGCTTTGGGACATCCCAATAGTGATGACTTGGAGGAGGCGGCGACTGTCGGAGGACGTAAGAGAAAGCGGAATTTTTGTAAAATCTTACCTGTAAAATTCCTTTCTCTGAGTCCTCCGACAGTCGCCGCCCCCGCCCCTCTTTGGGGTTCTTGTTCTTACTGCTATGCTACCAAACTGAGTTGGGAGTGGACACTGCAGGGGGGTATTGACCAGATGGGACAGCCCCCAGGGGTGTATACATGCAAATGCCTTTTGTTTTTAACTAAGTCTATATGCCTAGCTACTCCTGCGGAGCAGATGACAATACCCAATAGTGATGACTTAGAGGAGGCGGCGACTGTCGGAGGACTCAGAGAAAGGAATTTTACAGGTAAGATTTTACAAAAATTCAGTTATTTAAGGACAGATTTATTGAGAAAGGCTATGATAGGGTTAACCGCGACACTATCATTGAGGAGATAGCAGGTAGGGATAGAAATTCTCTCCTTCATGGGAGACCCTCTAACAACTCTGATTATAGTTTTTTTCAGTGGGCTTTTGTCACTTCCTTTTCCAATCGACATTGGGCCATAAAGAAAATTAGAAAGAAACATTGGCCTGTTATAAAAAACGATCCCGAACTAGTCCCACCCGTTTTTACGTAATATTGTGGCTCCCAAAATTGTAAACCAAGTAAAAAGATAAAGTTTTTTAGGCCATGCCAGTTTGATTTTAATTAAATGTGATTTTTACTGAATAAATTTTATTTTAGCTACTGCACTATGAGGTTTGGTCTATACTTATACTTCTTTACTGCATGAGGGGGGAGTGACAAAAGGTGAAGCTTACCTTTCCTTTGGGCATTTTTGAGATGAATAAATAAGAGGGCCATGGATGTCTGGTAAGCTTTCAAACTTTTCTGTCCTTATTGGATACCTTGGGAATTTTCTGGAAAGTGGAACCTTCTTTTGCACTTTGTGGACTTTTCACTGAGCACATGAGCACACAGATATATAGACTGTTATATCACTTGATTTGGTTGCTTTATTTTTATTATCATGGTTATTTGTGTTATGTGGGCTTATTACATAAAGATCACTTTTTTTTTTTTTTTGATTGATCATTTTATTTTGTTGTTTATAGCGCTTCGTGTTATGCAGTATATGGACATATGAAAATTGAGAGCACTGCATACTGACAAAGAAATAATATAAGCTCCTCACCATTTACGAAATATCTAAAATAATATGACACAAAAAATCATATCAAAATAATGAATTTAGTTAAATGGCGTTTCACCCAAACCAGCAAGATGTATTCTACTCTTTTTATATACCATAACAGCCAGGGCTCTGCTTCTTCCTTGCTGAACAAGATTTTTTTTTAAAACTTCAAAGTTTACAGTATGTCAAGGCAAAACAAAGAAAATATATATGTATATACACACACAGAATATACTGTATATTATGTAGTACATCTCTGCAATAAAGACACATTTCCTCATGCCTTATCCATTTAAAGACCTTGCAAGTGCAGAAAATTATTGGTTGATGTGCCAGAAATACACTCAGCTCTGAAGTCCTGTGGTGGGCTGACACCACATAGCATTTCTGTGGACTAATTGGTGTTATCCCTACCCAGTTGTGTTTTCTGAGCTATTTAAAACCTTCCACCAACCTATTCTCCACAGCAGTCACTAAACAGTCTATCGCTAAAAAAGTTGCAACATCGCTGGATGGAGATGGGGCTCAAGTAAGTATTATGGAGCCTGCACAACATAGAAGGCTTTTTATCTTAATGCATAGAATGCATTAAGATGAAAAAACCTTCTGCCTTTACAACCACTTTAAACATATTCCCACCTCCATTCTAAGTCTATTCTAACTACCCTATAAAGGAAAGATGTCCATACTTCTTTATGCTGAGGGCGCTCCGGTCTGGTCACATGATCACCCCAATGGATGACTTTAGTGTAGAGGATGGACCGCCGACAACAGATGCCCCATAGTAAGTGTATGGGTGATGTTACCGTCCAGGCTCTGTACACGTTGTCATTGCATCTCCTCTACACTGAAGCTGGATGCTGGAGAGAACATGTGACAACACTGGAGCACCCTTAAATAGGTACAGACCTCTTTCCTTTACAGGGTGGTTAGTATAGGGCATAGAATGGTGGTGAGAGCAGCTTTAGGTATAATTAGGATTTTACTGGAATGCTACTTTTAAAACAAGCAAGCAGAAGAAAATCCAACCAATCTAGCAAATATAGTAAACATGATAGGCTAGGAACATTTGACCAGAAGAGAAAATAATATGAGGAAGCCCCTCATTAAGTTATTATTTTACAGGACTTATATAGTGGCAACAG
The DNA here is from genome assembly GCF_965119305.1 of Pelophylax lessonae. Lineage (NCBI taxonomy): Eukaryota > Metazoa > Chordata > Amphibia > Anura > Ranidae > Pelophylax > Pelophylax lessonae. Next base: position 222,570,020 of record NC_138771.1, read on the forward strand.
TTTGCGCAGAACTTTATAATATAAAGGGGGACAGTACAATTACAACACGGTTCAATACAGAAGGAATATGAGGGCCTGCTCATGGAGCTTACAATCTAAAGGGAGGGGGAGGTGATACAAAAGTTAATAGCAGCAGGGAAGGATCTGATGGAGTGACTTAAGTACAGTTTTTAAGTGGAGGTGGGGTAGACTTCACTAAAGTGTCCTTTCACACGGGCGCCTCCACTTGATGGACTCTACTTGTTCAGCGGGGGATCGCTCCGCTGATCCCTGTTGAGCAGGCGGATGACAGGTCTGTCTACGCTCATGGTACAGAGTGGAGACGGACCATGTCTCGCTCTCCCCTATGGGGAATTCGGGTGAAAATGGACTACCTTTCCGTTTTGATCCGATTATATCCGATCCGCCAGACGGATGGAATATAAGGTCTGTGACGGGAGTCACTTTGGTTGGGGGGCCCGTGGAACCCAGCTTACCTTAGAGAGGTTGAGAAATCCCTCTCTCAGCTCTCTAGGCCCCTCTTAAGTGTAAGTCACTCTGTGTCTATTAGGGGCACAGGGTGACCAAGAAAATGATGGACAGCTTCTTAATGGACACTGAGAATATGGTTTGAATTACTTCAAACGGGACAGTAATATTTATTAACAATATCTCTCAAGAAATATATGAAGGCTATTCCTGGTCTGTTTGATTCTGAACATGTTCATTGAAAGAGCTGGTCACCTTGGCCTCTGTTCCATGTTCTTCGATGTAAGAGACGGAGAGTCTCCTGCTATTGTCTGTGTATTGAGGAGTTATGTGTTTTCTGCTAAGCATGTCTGCCCCATTGTTAAATAACGTACCTATTGTTTCTGTCCAGATGGATGGGTAAATAGCTTAGGTTAATTATGTTTCTGTATACAATGTTATCTGCATATGATAATGATATGTTATGATATGATAATGTAATCTACCTGTGTACCTGTGTAGTATATATTGTGTGTGAGTCTGTTCAATAAATGTTCCAGATCTTATACAAACTATTCTCAGCTAGTTTTGTATGGGGCGGTTGTAATATCTGATACCTAGGTTCAAGACTGAAGGAAGAGGTATACTGATGGAAGAACACAAATGCATTTTGGGTCGTGGTTCCATTATATTGGTGGCAAGTGGTGAGATGATTCCTGCAGTCTGGGACATCCAATCCTCCACTGGGATCCAAGGTCCGGATAACAGAAGAGGAGAGGTACAGATACCAGCCGCCATGGAAGAGGAATTCGGAAGGAGGTTGCTAGAGATGGGGATACAGCACAGGGGACCAGTATCAGAGCAGGTCCTGCTAGGATGGTATGATTCAATCCGCTTGGAACTCTGAAGGGAAACGCTAGCCCGTTAGCAGCGACACCAGGGAAAAATACTCCCCTCCATCCAGGAAAGGTACTGGTCACAGTATGGATTGCGGGTGCTGTTTTTGGGATATAAACCGCACAATGAGCAGACAGCTGGGTTAAACAGGCTGGTCTGGGCAGAGATGCATTTGGAAGAGAGCTATAGAGCCCTCCGGTGGCATGTATCCCAAGCATGCCCTTGGATAGCAGTTGACAGCCCAACAGAAGGCTTTGGCTACGGTGGCCTAGGACTGCTGTATGGGAAGCTGTCAGGGGACCCTAACTTTGGAAGTGATCTGGAGTGGTGGTTAGAGGAAATTATGGTTTAAAGGGAAGAGATCTTGAATATTTCGGAAGTGTTCTGGGCACTGGAAGATATGGAGTTTCTGGCCATTCAGGAATGGGAGCTGAAGATCGCCTACAGACGGCTGCTAGACTCTGCTATGTGTTTTCTGCTAAGCATGTCTGTCCCATTGTTAATTGTTAATTAACTTACCTATAGTTTCTGTCCAGATGGCTAGGTAAATAGCTCAGGTAATTATGTTTCTGTATACAATGTTATCTGCATATGATAATGTAATCAGGCTCACCTGACCTGTGTGTGGTATATATTGTGTGTGAGTCTGTTCAATAAATGTTCCAGATCTTATACAAGCTATTCTCGGCTAGTTTTGTATGGGGGCAACTGTAATATCTGATACCTAGGTTCAAGACTGAAGGAAGCGGTATACTGGCGGAGGAACACAAGCGCATTGTGGGTCACAGTTCAGTTACACCATCCGTCTGGATTTTGTGGAGAGAATCCGATAGTGGCGGATGTCAGCGGACGTGTCACCGCTGACATCCGCTGCTCCATGGGGTGACTGGAGGGTCCGATCCGGTCCGCCTAAAAAACTGACAGGTGGACCTGATGAGACCGCCAATGTGAAAGGTCCCTTAATGAGTTTTCAAGTATCTACTAAAGGTGTATATGAATTGGTTTGTGTGAATGTTATAGCATCTACAAATGAATCTACACTGAGGTGGCACTGCTTTTCTTCTCCTACCCCTTTTTGTCTGTTGCAGAGTCCCTCTAGCTCTGTATGAAGCCTGCAGCCACCTCAACCATCCATCTCCACTAACCCCAGGGATTGAACTATCCTGCATACCTCCTAAAAAGACTACCTACAGCCACAGTTGAAACTTTTTCATAAGATCGAATGTACTTGACACTTTCACTGGCGCAGGTCGAACGCTGTGTATATGCACCCTTCTTCTGTCAAACAGGCACAGTGAGATCGTGTGTCTCAGCTAAGCTGAAACACAGATCTCTGTGTGCCTTTCACAGAGCCCCCCCCCCCCCCTCCACAGATAGCAAGCACATTTAGGCTTACATTTAACCCCTTGATCACCCCCAGTATTAACCCCTTCCCTGCCAGTGTCATTTATACAGTAATAGTGCCTATTATTTAGCACTGATTACTGTATTAATGTCACTGGTCCCCAAAAAGTGTCAAAGATGTCAGTTTGGGGTCCGATCTGTCCGCCGCAATGTCGCAGTCCCGATAAAAAAATCGCTGATCATCGCAGAGGTGATCAAATACCACCAAAAGAAAGCTCTATTTGTGGGGAAAAAAAGGACATCAATTGTATTTGGGTACAGCGTCGCACGACTGCTCAATTGTTAGTTAAGATAACGTAGTCATCAGGGGGTAAAACCTTCTGTAGCTGAAGGGGTTAAAGAAAAAAAAAGACTTTAGTATCACTTTAAATAAGTATAAGGCCCCTTTCACACAGTCCGCCCGTCGGACGGACTCCGTTTATCTCAGCGGGGATCAATCCGCCAATCCCCCGCTGAGCAGGAGGATGACAGCTGTTCTCCGTGCTGTGTGTGGACACAGAGCTGTTAGCTCCCCATGCATCTCTATGGGGGAATCTGATGGGAACCGATCCCATCCGCTGGACGGATGGAAAATAGGGTTTCCATCCATCCAGATTTTACAGATCGGATCGGATGTCAGCAGACATGTCTCCGCTGACATCCGATGCCCCATAGAGATGCATGGGGTGACCGTTCAGATCCGCTAAAAAAACTGACAGGCGGATCTGAACGGTCTGCCTGTGTGAAAGGGGCCTAATAGTTTTCTATATAGTTACATAGTAGTTGAGGTTGAATAAAGACAATAGTCCATCCAATTCAACCTGTGTAGGTGTGGGTGGCCGTAATCATTTCTCATACCCCTTAATGTTCTGATCCTTGAGATGTATGTCCAAGAGTCTTTTGAAAGTAGTCATACTTCCTGCAGAAACCACCTCTTGTGGTAGAGAATTCCACAATCTTGTAGCCCTACCAGTAACATATATTACTGCTTATTTGCTGCATATTTAAAACCATAGTTTGGTGTTGATGGCATCATGATAAACATTTTTCTTTGATTATTATATTTCCAGCTAAAATGTTGATGCATGTAGGGTAAAGGGATGGTTCCCATTTATCTTATCTAAAATTTGACTGAATTCAATTCTCCCATATCTGCATTGGGGTTGATTTACTAAAATTGGAAAGTGCAACATCTGGTGCAGCTGTGCATGGTAGCCAATCAGCTTCTAACTTCAGCTTGTTCAGTAAAGTTTTGTCAAAAAAACTGGAAGCTGATTGGATTCTATGCAGAGTTGCAGCAGATTTTGCACTCTCCAGTTTTAGTAAATTAACCCCATTGTCTTTCTTTCTTAACAATGTTTGGTTCTTTGCTGTTAAAAATAGATTTAATGGTCAGCATAGGTGTTGATGTTTAGAGAGGTAATTCACTTTCAGCTTAGAAGTTGAAGATTTCTTCACACTGAGTTTTGAACAGTAATGGGGATTCCCACTTCTACCATTGTAAGTTTGGTGGCTGGCACCATACAGGAAGCTTCGGAGAATTGCATATTGCCCAGGTATGGGAAAATAAAAATAATGTACATTTTTGAGAAATGTATTTAGAAACCTATTATTGTGTCATTTTAAAATTTTAGTTTGGTGAAAACATTTGACACATTGGGGTTTATTTACTAAAACTGGGGAGTGCAAATTCTGGTGCAGCTCTGCATAGAAACCAATCAGCTTCCACGTTTCTTTGTCAAAGCTTAATTGAAAAAGATGGAATTAGAACCTGATTAGTACATCAACCCCAATGTGCTGAATTATTTTGATTTAATTTGATGTTAAACTTAAAAATAAAATTTTTATTGAAGCTGAATTATATATGGTATGGTATGGATTTTTTGCATAAGCACTGCTACTACAGCGATCCTTGGTGTCTTCCGGTTCTCATGCCATATGGCTGCCCTACAGCATAGTAACCACAAGGGGCCACTCACTTGGCACGAGTGCTTTGCATTCTTTGATTAGCTGAGAAGCAAGGCAGTGATGTCACCATCTCCACCTCATCCAATCAGAGAATTCCTTGCATTAATTAAGAAAAATGCAAGGCATCCTCTGAATGGTGTCTGTGCAGAGCATGCAAAATGTGAATACTATGCAGCAGGATAGCATCTGTCCTGCACCAGACCCGGAAGACAGTGGCAATCAGTATAGTAGTGAAGACTACTAAAGTGATTCTCTGCTACAGCAGGAAGTGACTAGATATGGAATATGTACTGTATACTTATGTTGGTTCATGCTGGACCAATGTAAGTATGCAAAAACAAATCTATGCCGGGAATTCAGCCAGTGGCGGAGCTAGACTTTTAAAACAGGGGTGGCAAAGGGGTGGCAAGGTATTATTTTGGGGGGTCAATATACATGCGCGTGTGTGTATATATATATATATATATATATATACACACACACACATATACGCCCCTTTCTAACCAAAGACACAACAAAACTCCTAGTTCACTCTCTGGTCATCTCGTGCCTCGACTACTGCAACTCCCTTCTCATTGGCTTACCTCTACACAGGCTATCAATCCATCATGAATGCTGCCGCCAGACTCATCCACTTTACCCATCGCTCAGTGTCCGCTGCTCCTCTCTGTCAAGCCCTCCACTGGCTTCCGCTCACCCAACAAATTAAATTCAAAATACTAACAACATCTTACAAAGCAATCCACAGCTTAGCCCCCAACTACATCACTAGCCTCGTCTCAAAATACCAACCTAATCGCTCTCTTCATTCCTCTCAAAACCTTCTGCTCTCTAGCCCCCTCGTCACCTCCTCCCATGCTCGCCTCCAAGACTTTTCCAGAGCCTCTCCAATCCTATGGAACTCCTTACCCTTATCTGTCCGATTATCTCCTACTCTATTAGCGATCTCTGAAAACCCTCCTTTTCAGAGAAGCCTATCCTACCAACACCTAATAAATGTACCTCCATTTTCTCCATCAACCCATCCCCCACGGTTATTGCCTTTTGTTTCACTTGACCCTCCCTTCTAGATTGTAAGCTCTAACGAGCAGGGCCCTCTAGTTCCTCCTGTTTTGAACTGTATTGTAACTGTATTGTCTTCCCTCACATTGTAAAGCGCTGCGCAAACTGTTGGCGCTATATAAATCCTGTATAATAATAATAATAATAATATACATATACACACACTTTTATAAATAAATGTAAACAAACATTCTAAGCGGTATTAAAAATTTTTTAATTAAATAAACAATTATCAAAGTAAACATTATTCTTTTAAGGCTGCACACCGATCACAGGGCTCTGCTCTAAAGGGGATCTATGGGGACCCTGCTCTAAAGGGGGATCTATGGCATAGATCCCCACTTTAGAGCAGGATCCCCATATATCCCCTTTAGAGCAGGCCAGGGCAGGTCCCCCATAGATCCTCCTTTACAGCAGGCCAGGGTGAGGTGAGGTCCCCTATATAGATCCCCCCTTACAACAGGCCAGGGTCCTCCCCCAGACAGTCCCTCTCAGTCTCCGCACCAACAGGATTGGGTTCGGGAGCTGAGCAGCCAGGGGCAGAGAGCAGCAGACACAGCGGCGGCGGCCATGGCAGAAGCACTGCACGAGGGTGATTAGGGTGTGCCTAGGCACACCCCGTGCGCACGCCTATGAGTAGGGCTGCACGATATTGCCCCCATCAATGTAGTGACCAGCAGGCCCCCATCAATTGACAATGTAGTGACCAGCGTACCAACCCATCAATGTTGTGACCAGCATGCCCCCCCATTAATTGACAAGGTAGTGACCAGCATACCAACCCATCAATGTAGTGGCCAGCATGCCCCCCCATCAATTGACAATGTAGTGACCAGCGTACCAACCCATCAATGTAGTGACCAGCATGCCCCCCCATCAATTGACAATGTAGTGACCAGCGTACCAACCCATTAATGTAGTGACCAGCATGCCGTGTCCCCTTCAATCATGCAGAGACCAGAGAGACTTACCTAAGGTTACAGGTAGAAGAAGAAGAAGTGAAGAACGCAGCCTGACACATCCATCCCACGGGACATGTAACATGTTCAGTCTGCAGCCCGGGCCTGCCCGCAGCTAGTCCTCTTGACCGAGCGGTGAGCTCAGCTCGGCACAGCGAAACAATCACGTTGTGAGTTACATTAGCTGAACGAGTGGGCGCCTGTGCAGCTAGTTCTCTGTGACTGAGTGCGGTGAGCAGCAGCGGCGCTGTGAGCCGCTGCACAGCTAACCAGTCAGCGTGCCTGCACACCTGATTGGTTCGCTGTGCCGCTACTCATAGCGAGTAGTGGCACAGCAAACCAATCAGGTGTGCAGGCACGCGTGATTGGTTAGCTGTGCAGCGGCTCACGGCGCCGCTGCTGCTCACCGCGCTCAGTCACAGAGAACTAGCTGCACAGGCGCCCACTTGTTCATCTAATGTACTGTTATTATGAGCATAATCTTTTCGGTGAGCGCGAGCGGGGTGGCAACAGGGGTGGCAAAGACTTTGTCTGGGGTGGCAATTGCCACCCCAGCTAGCCCTCTGGCTCTGCCACTGAATTCAGCCTATTAGAAAATAGTTGCTGTACCAGAAAATGTAGGACACCAGATGACCTGGATTTATTAAAGATTTCTGTTGGTGAGCCCATATCTTGCTGAGCCTAGCACAAGTGTTCCTTTTGCATGTTTTTAGGTTTTATGAAAACCATCCTGCCTGAATATGGATTAATATAAAAACAAACAGGAAAAAAGGCACAAAGTGGAGTAACTCATAACAAGCAATCATCATTTACACTGCACTTAGTATAGTTTTTCTTGAATAAATACAAATGTATTTTTCCTCTCCCTTTTTGTCTGTAGTTTTTTTTTTTTTTTTTATTATTGTGCTTTCTACTCCCACTTTTTTTACATATTTTTATGCATGTTTTCCCACTACATACTATAAAGTAAATACATTGCAGCATTTTATATGCCTGGAACATGTTTTGTTAAGCTAGTATGCCATTTGAGAAACCACAGCTTTCCTGGCAAACCATCAAGCAATGATGGAAATAATTATTCGCTAAGTGCTCTGGAAGAGAAACATACTGCCAGAAGTCTCTTAGCTGTACTCATATACGCTATCCTAATCTTGCTATATTCATTGTGAAGATATAAAAAAAAGGAGTGAAACATAGCAAACACGTAAATGTGAGAATAAATAAACAATGGAAAAAAATAAACAATGTAGCTGCATTGATACGGAGGAAGGGAGTGAGACAGAGAAGGCCATAGAGTGACAATGCTCCATTTTCTCCTAGCCATCTAAATGCAGAAGGCCTCTTGCACATGGATGCCTAAATATGCCAATTTTCAGGCATTTTTTACTAGTCTAAATACAGCCCATTGTTTTTTATGGGCCTGTACACACAGGCGAGTAAAGTTGCGCTGCATATCGATTTGAAAGAAGTACAAAAATCTGCATTGCTGGACAGTATTTTAGGCGTATACACACATATACGTTCGAATATGTGCATACGCGCGCAGGACATCTTGAGAATAGCTATTCTTTAAGCAAACAAGCTTGTGCATATGCACAAAAATACGCAGATAAGTGCATTTACTATACTGCCCATTATCCAATTTTCATGAATGTATTTTCTGCCAGGAATCTGATGTTCATACATTTATACTGTGTGCAAGTACCCTTAAAGCGGTTGTAAAGTCAGAAGGTTTTTATCTTAATGCATTCATTTTAAGATAAAATGCCTTCTGTGTGCAGTTGCCCCCCTTATACTTACATGAGCCCCGTCTCGATCCAGCGATGTGCACAAGTGCCATCCGAGACTCTCTCTCCTGATTGACTGAGACACAGCAGCAGTGCCATTGGCTCCTGCTGCTGTCAAAGTTAGTTAGCCAATGAGGAGAAAGAAGGAGCGGGGTGGAACCACGGCGCTGTGTCTGAATGCTGTGGGGGCACTCGAAAAGAGGGAGGGGCTAGGAGTGCTGAAAAGGGACCAGAGAAGAGGGGGATCAGGGCTGCTCTGTGTAAATCTACTGCACAGAGCAGGTAAGTATAACATGTTTGTTATTTTTAAAGGAAAAAAAAACGAGACTTTACAATCACTTTAATGGCTTAGAACAGGGGTGTCAAACTCAATTTCATTGCGGGCCGCATCAGCATTATGGTTGCCCTAAAAGGTTAGATGTCCAGAGCACCCCACACCCCCTTACACCCTTACATGAAATGTCAAGAGCCCCCCCACCATCATAAGTCAAGAGTCACCCACCCTTTACATCACAATTCAGCCCCTTACCTGGTGCTACTGCCAGGAAGAAGATGCGGGTCGATCTGGGAAGGTCTGGAGGAGGACCAGAGGAGGTCTGGAGTCTGCTTACAGAGTCTGCTGAATGCTGGGACCAGGGGAGGCAAAGACAAGGTGCTGTTGTGGCTGCACAGAGAGGTGCAGGATCTGTAGGAGGAGTTCTGCCTTCCTCTCTGCTGCAGACTGCTGAGAAGGGGGTGGGCAAAGACGAGCCTTTCTACAGCAGCACAGAGAAGCACAGGATCTGGCAAAGGAGTTCTGTCCTCTGCTGCCGACTACTGAGAAAAGGTTAGGGCAGAGACAAGGGGGGTGCCGCAGCTGCAGGAGAGGTGTGAAGGCCACATAAAATGGCCTGGGGGGGGCCGCATGCGGCCCGCGGGCCTTGTGTTTGACACCTGTGGCTTAGAAGGACTAAGATAAAGAAAACGAGAATGGATAACATAAAAGTACTAAAAACATACTTTTTTTTTTTACTCTATATTGAGGAAACATTACTTCTACATTTTAGTTTACAATACTATATTATTTTTATGTATACACGTAATGCAATTGGATTAATCACATATACTGTACGTATATCTTATTATAAAAATATCCAGTGCTTCTGGGTATTGAGAAGCACATGGCTTCCTCCTATGGTGTATTTCATAGGTGTAGGGAGCGATCATTAGGCCTGGGAATTGTCATATAATAAAGGGGAGATATTATCACTCCAACTAAGCTCTAACATTAGCAGTTATCAGGAATTTTGGTGGCAGTTTACAAAGAAAGGAACTGCAGAGGATCATTGGGGAAGTATCTAAGGGTCTTGGGGTGGCTTTAGCAAGCATTGTCGAAGTCACAGTGTGTACTTATTTAACCCCTAAAGATTTAAAATCAGAGTTACACTTTTTGCCTAGTTTTATTGGTCTGCCAATATAAGTATGCATATGTCATACCTGTGGGACCACTGTGGAAGCAGAAAATCGCTGTAGCAGTCGCCCATAATACAATGATCATCACTGTCTTCTAGGTGCAGTGCTGAGCGGCTACCCTGCTGCATAACAATCACAGGGGGTTGCCCACTTGGCATGGGCACCATTCACAGAACACCTGGCATTTTTCTCAATGAATACAAGGTGTAATCTGACTGCTGAGTAAATAACTTCCTGCGGTTACTGTGCAGCAAGGCAGTCATTTGGCATGGGACTAAGAAGACGGCAGCAATCACTGTAATAGCAGCAACTACTAAAGTTATTCTGAGCTTCCAGAGCAGTCCTACAGGTATGACACATGCATACTTACATTGGCCCAAGTTGAACCAATGTACTTATGCAATAAAATCCATAACCGCTGGACATCGACGTGCGTTCCACCTGCACTAAAAGTTAAGCACTGCGCATTCCAACTTGACACATTTCATCACTGTATGACATCTTCAGAAGCCCTTCTGAAGACGTCATACTGTGATAAAAGGCGTCAAGTTAGAATGCACGGTGTGTAACTTTTATTTCAGGTGGAGCGCATGCCGATGCCCATCGGTTCCCTGCTTTTATAATACAGGGTGGATGCCTATGTTTGGAATTTTTATGCATGTTAACCTACTACAAAGTTATTTACAATACATATACAACTATTTTATACTATGAGAAGCCTGTTCTTCTGTTTCTTTCTCCATAAACCCTGTTGTTGGGCACAACACCACGAGGAAAAGATACCGGAGAGCAGCCGTAGGACAACCCTTAGTTACAGGTGACTACCTAATTATTTGACTACTATTGTTATACAACAAGATGGTCAACTCTATCTGGTGAGTGGGGACCTTTACTTCACATGTGGTGATTTGGTGACACCGAGTGATTGTTTTTGTTGCAGATACTGCACGGCACAAATTTATATGATAAAATGATTTTTTACCTTGGACGTATCACACCTTGTTTGGGCTGAGCACTTTATTATTTGGACTTTAATTTTCATATTTTCTTGTTTCAGCTTATAATTGTATGTTGCATTATCAGTGAATTACTTTTCACATGCAAGCGCTGTGTAGCACCCTCCTAGGTAGGTGCTAGGCAAAGCATATATGTGACCCTGTTAGCCTGTGATATGCTTCCAGGTGTGACCTGTTGAGTATGGGGATTCTCCCCAATGTATCCAATGAGAGACCTTGTTGGACAGTGGAGAAAACCTAGCCAATAGCACACCAGGGTTTATGACTGTCCCAGTGAGTGGGCTGGGATTGGGAATAAATCCAGAGGGAGCATGTGACAGGGTGTCTTTGGGCGGGAAGCCGGGTCCCAGGCGGAGGGTGACGGCTGTCTCTCCTCCTGTTGCTGAGGAAGGTGGTCCAGGCAGTCGGCCTAGGGACCAGGGGTTGAGCTGTGCTGCAGAAGGATCCAGTGTGCTGACCAAGTGGAGCTGCTGGGCAGAATACTTCTGGAAAAACAGTATCGTGAGTACTCAAGCATCTGCCCAGGGGTCTGCCTAAGAGAGGGGACCACTCCAGAGGGGTCAAGGGGATCCAGAAGTCAGCTAACCCAGAGGGATACAGTAAAGGAGGTGCCAAGTTGTTAAACCCAGAAGATTAGAGGGTAAAGGGGGCGCCAGGAAGGGCTCTGAAGTTGCTCAGCAGTGCAGTCTAATATAAAGGACAATTACCTCAGGAAAGGAGTGCCTTAGGAATCTAAAAGGACTCTTTCACAGTCAAAGAAAAGTAAGCGGCCTAGTCGTAACTAGCTCAAACAGCGTTAACCAGAGTCAGTCAGCTTTAACCAGCGTCAGTCAGCATTAACCAGCGTCAATCAGCATTTTCTATATTGTCCCAGCATATTGTGCATAGTTCAGTTTAATTGGAGTATGCCTTCTCCTATCCAAGTTCTTAATAAAACATAAAAACCAAAGAAAACTGGACTGGTCCTTATCTGAGGTGAAAACACTTGGAAACATATCGGAATGGTCTACTGAACTTCCGGTTCCGGTGCCACATGAAGCAGGAGTGAGAGACGGCGGCTCCGGCATAATCGGCATATAAAGCCTCTTCTACACCGCTCCGACCGCTTCGGATCCCGACCACACCTGCCCCTTGAGGTACCACTGCACCTACCCGATCTAATGGACCGCTTCGTGGTCGACAACGGGACCGGATCCACCGCGATGTCCCGCCAGGACTCACAGCAGCACGGAGCACCCTCCCTCACAGGCAACATGGCCGCTGCTGAGCCCATGGATGGCGCGGCTTCTCCTCACATGTCGGCTGCACATCCCGCTACGCCGGAAGATACACAGTGCCATAAGATGGCCCAGGCTGTCGCTGCTATCCTCTCTCCCACCATTACAGAGGCTGTGGAGAAGGCGGTTGCGGTGGGGATAGCTCAACTTTGAAAAGACCTTGCTTAGAAAAGAATTTCTGACATAGAAGATGAACTCCAATCATCCTTCACTAAAGAAGCCAAGTTTGCTCAGACACAACATTACATCCTTGACAAGCTGGATGACCTTGAGAATAGGTCAAGAAGGAATAACCTGCGAATCATCGGGCTGCCTGAATCCTTCAATGCCAGCATGCTTACAGAGGTATGTACCACGCAGATCCCACAGATCCTTGGCATTACCACCGCCTGCACGATAGAACGGGCTCACCGTTTGGGAGCTCCCTCCAATGATCGCAAGACGCCTCGTCCTGTCATTGTACGGTACCTCAACTATTCTGACAGATTGGCTATTCTCAAGTCATTTAAGAATGCAAAATCGCTTGTCCTGGATAGCCACAAGCTTTTGTTGTTTGCTGACTACTCACAAGAAGTCGCCCGCCGGCGTAAAGCTTTCCAGCCTTCCTGTAATGCCTTGTTCCATAAAGGTATTAAATTCACACTGGCATACCCTGCAGTTCTACGATTTACAGACCAGCATGGAGAAGCCCTTTCTTTTTCTCATCCTGATTAAGCGGCTGACTACATCAAATCTCGCCTGCATATCAGTATGGATTCCCCTGCTGTACCCTCCTTTTCCCCCTCGACCAGAGATATCATGAGCCCCAGGAGGGATTCGCCCAAGAGAGCCCGAGTGTCATATAACCGCCGCCAGGACGGCCCGCGCTAAAGGCCTCTATTATCGTCTTCTCTCAGGCAAAGTTTGCTATCAGGGGCACTGTGACACCTTACTCAGGTTGTTCTAATGCTTGCCATCTGGGGCGAATAGCATATGTCTTATGTTTTTCACTTCTTAGATGCCTGCTGCACTTTGTTATTCTCTGTGACATGTTATCCTGTTTTCTTTTTGCTCCTACTATGATGTTGCTTATAACCCTTTGCATTCCCACAGCCTTATCGGAGTGCTGACCCCCCTCGCTATAGGTGCTCGGCTAGTATACTGATTGTCCTCCGAGATTCTTTCTTCCTGTGAGTGACTGTATCATCCTCCTGATGGCGAGCGGTCTCAGCTTCAACGCTGTTAACGCTGTCGGTAACGTGAGTTTTATGTGGAAAAAAGTGAAGTCCACACTTCCTTTACTATGTGTTTTGTTGTTATACCATGATCTTCAGTGTTTTTTGCTCTCTATGGTTAATGACCTTCCTGGTCGGGTTAGCGCCATATCCATACCCATCTCCACTTGCTCCTGGCATATCCCCCCTGTTCTTCTTCGTACAGATAGCTTCAGCCACCGATTTACCCAACTCCCACTCAATACTTTTCTAGTCCTTTCTGTAAGACCCCCCCCCATCGATCCTCCTTGATCTCCAGATAGTCTCTTGGAATGTCAAGGGACTTCGTTCACCTAACAAACGTATGGCCATCCTCAGGCAATTGAAAAGGCTTAACACGGACATCGCTTTGCTGCAGGAAACTCACCTTTCCTCAGCTGACTTCGAGCGCATGCGCAAACTTTGGGTGGGCCGAGTCTTCGGATCGGCCGCATCCAAAGGGAAAGCAGGTGTTATGATTTTAGTGCACAAAACGCCTTACATTTGAGTGCTCCCCCCTATTCACCGATGATCAGGGGAGACTCCAAATCCTCAAGAATGGTCTACTGTTGTTAATGGTAACCCAAGGGAACCCACACTCAGCAGCTCCCATGGGAGTAGTGCTACAGCTGTTTACGTAGAGAGCACTTACTCTTGTCTCTTCTTTACCTACAGGTTACAGGTTTAGTGCACTATCCTAGATGGGGAGCGGGATTTCTCATAACCCCCCCACCTCCCCCCCCACACACACACACACACACACACACACACATACACACCCGACAGAGGGTTACAATATCAACTATGCACATAACCTAATGGGAACCTAATAACATAGTGTTAAGTTAACCGAGGGGAATTTTTAATAACAGAAGGGCTGCAAAGCTATGATTTTCTACTGATTACGGTAATAAAAAAGCTTTTGTTCTTCTCGCTGTAACTTAGGGAAGTTAGACTGTGAATCAACATTGTTTAACAATAAACAGGCAATGGGTTATGCACATAGAAACTCTGATTTTGCAAATATTAGCAGCGAAAGTAAATAGTCATGCCATGTTCCCTGAGTGCAGAACACTGTCAATGGGTATTCATGAGAAACTTTGAGTCACACACTTAACCACTGGTATATTTACTCAGCAGGGATGGGTGATTGTATTTTTAGAGGTAGCACGAAGAAAAGAAATACAGTACAGATCATTTCACTGCTACTGTTATCTGCATATACTCCTTTATAGCTGTACATCCTATTTGCCATTTGACATGACATTAAACAAATTAGGTCATAAAAAAGCATTTTTTAAAAATAGAATTTAGGGCAAGCCTTTTTTTTTTCATTTTGGATATAATAAGGAAAGGTTATAACCCCTGTCACATTTTTTTCCATCTGCTTCCCATTGGGAAAATTTCCTCTCACTTCCTGTCCCATAGCCACAACAGGAAGTGAGGGAATCCCTAGTTGTCACCAGAACTAGTGTCTCCGTTGCAAGGTTCCCCTGGAGTCCTGCTTTGGTGCCAACTTAAAATTTGGGATGTTCTGTTCTTATACTTTTGGTGATAAAGGTCACCAGGATACATAGAGAGGTTGAATCTCTTTAACAAGGACACAGAAAATAAAAACCTGGCAGGTGTACTAATCCCTCTCAACTCTATCTAAAACTAAAAAAAGTGTTGCCTATAGTTTTACTTTAAACAAACTTCTGAATGCTGTATTATGACCTAACACACACATAGGCTGTAAAGGGCTATCTTCCATTCTAACTATATAATGCAAAGACAAGTTCAACTCCAAGTCCTGTCTGGTTTAAGTGCTAACACTATGTGCTGCCTAATATCCAAGAAAACAAAGACTTGCTGCTCCAGGTGAGAAAAAGGAAGCCTAATGATGCTAACGGGTGCCTGCCTCGGATCGCCTACGCATACAATGTTAAAAAAAGAATTGGCCGCACTCCAAGCTGCATCCAGGTTCGGTTTATTGGACGAACATCCCATGTGTTACAACAGTGTACAGGTAGACGCGTTTCACACACTAACAAGTGTGCTTATTCATTACCTAGAATAAGCACACCTGTTAGTGTGTGAAACGCGTCTACCTGTACACTGTTGTAACACATGGGATGTTCGTCCAATAAACCGAACCTGGATGCAGCTTGGAGTGCGGCCAATTCTTTTTATCACTATGTGCTGCCTGCTATTACCTTTATTAGCTTGAAAGAATCATATTTTTAATAGAGTTTTATATAGGGCTCATTAACACAGGCGTCTAAAATGCTACGTTTAGATGCACACAGCATAGAGTTTTTGTGTATCTAAATGCAGCACTAAAGGAATCAATGGGTCCATACACACATCTGTATATACAAATGAAATTTACTGTCCTACCACTATATACTGCTCATTGACCACCCTGCCATGCAGCTCACTGACTGCTCTACAAATACATACTGCTCACTGCTCTACAACTACTTACTGCTCACTGCTCTGCAACTACTTACTGCTTACTGCTCTACAACTACTTACTGCTCACTGCTCTGCAACTACTTACTGCTCACTGCTCTGCAACTACTTACTGCTCACTGCTCTGCAACTACATACTGCTCACTGCTCTACAACTACTTACTGCTCACTGCTCTGCAACTACTTACTGCTCACTGCTCTGCAACTACATATTGCTCACTGCTCTGCAACTACTTACTGCTCACTGCTCTACTACAACTACTTACTGCTCACTGCTCTACAACTACTTACTGCTCACTGCTCTACTACAACTACTTACTGCTCACTGCTCTACAACTACTTACTGCTCACTGCTCTACAACTACTTACTGCTCACTGCTCTGCAACTACATACTGCTCACTGCTCTGCAACTACTTACTGCTCACTGCTCTACAACTACTTACTGCTCACTGCTCTGCAACTACTTACTGCTCACTGCTCTACAACTACTTACTGCTCACTGCTCTGCAACTACTTACTGCTCACTGCTCTACAACTACTTACTGCTCACTGCTCTGCAACTACATACTGCTCACTGCTCTACAACTACTTACTGCTCACTGCTCTGCAACTACTTACTGCTCACTGCTCTGCAACTACTTACTGCTCACTGCTCTACAACTACATACTGATCAGTGCTCTACAACTACATACTGCTCACTGCTCTGCAACTACTTACTGCTCACTGCTCTACAACTACTTACTGCTCACCGCTCTGCAACTACTTACTGCTCACTGCTCTACAACTACTTACTGCTCACTGCTCTACAACTACTTACTGCTCACTGCTCTGCAACTACTTACTGCTCACTGCTCTACAACTACTTACTGCTCACTGCTCTGCAACTACTTACTGCTCACTGCTCTACAACTACTTACTGCTCACTGCTCTGCAACTACTTACTGCTTACTGCTCTACAACTACTTACTGCTCACTGCTCTGCAACTACTTACTGCTCACTGCTCTGCAACTACATATTGCTCACTGCTCTGCAACTACTTACTGCTCACTGCTCTACAACTACTTACTGCTCACTGCTCTACTACAACTACTTACTGCTCACTGCTCTGCAACTACTTACTGCTCACTGCTCTACAACTACTTACTGCTCACTGCTCTGCAACTACTTACTGCTCACTGCTCTACAACTACTTACTGCTCACTGCTCTGCAACTACTTACTGCTCACTGCTCTACAACTACTTACTGCTCACTGCTCTACAACTACATACTGCTCACTGCTCTGCAACTACATACTGCTCACTGCTCTGCAACTACTTACTGCTCACTGCTCTGCAACTACATACTGCTCACTGCTCTGCAACTATATACTGCTCACTGCTCTACAACTACTTACTGCTCACTGCTCTACAACTACTTACTGCTCACTGCTCTGCAACTACTTACTGCTCACTGCTCTGCAACTACTTACTGCTCACTGCTCTGCAACTACATACTGCTCACTGCTCTGCAACTATATACTGCTCACTGCTCTACAACTACTTACTGCTCACTGCTCTACAACTACTTACTGCTCACTGCTCTGCAACTACATACTGCTCACTGCTCTGCAACTACTTACTGCTCACTGCTCTACAACTACTTACTGCTCACTGCTCTGCAACTACTTACTGATCACTGCTCTACAACTACTTACTGCTCACTGCTCTGCAACTACTTACTGCTCACTGCTCTGCAACTACATATTGCTCACTGCTCTGCAACTACTTACTGCTCACTGCTCTACAACTACTTACTGCTCACTGCTCTACTACAACTACTTACTGCTCACTGCTCTACAACTACTTACTGCTCACTGCTCTACAACTACTTACTGCTCACTGCTCTGCAACTACATACTGCTCACTGCTCTGCAACTACTTACTGCTCACTGCTCTACAACTACTTACTGCTCACTGCTCTGCAACTACTTACTGCTCACTGCTCTGCAACTACTTACTGCTCACTGCTCTACAACTACATACTGATCAGTGCTCTACAACTACATACTGCTCACTGCTCTGCAACTACTTACTGCTCACTGCTCTACAACTACTTACTGCTCACCGCTCTGCAACTACTTACTGCTCACTGCTCTGCAACTACTTACTGCTCACTGCTCTACAACTACTTACTGCTCACTGCTCTGCAACTACTTACTGATCACTGCTCTACAACTACTTACTGCTCACTGCTCTGCAACTACTTACTGCTCACTGCTCTGCAACTACATATTGCTCACTGCTCTGCAACTACTTACTGCTCACTGCTCTACAACTACTTACTGCTCACTGCTCTACTACAACTACTTACTGCTCACTGCTCTACAACTACTTACTGCTCACTGCTCTACAACTACTTACTGCTCACTGCTCTGCAACTACATACTGCTCACTGCTCTGCAACTACTTACTGCTCACTGCTCTACAACTACTTACTGCTCACTGCTCTGCAACTACTTACTGCTCACTGCTCTGCAACTACTTACTGCTCACTGCTCTACAACTACATACTGATCAGTGCTCTACAACTACATACTGCTCACTGCTCTGCAACTACTTACTGCTCACTGCTCTACAACTACTTACTGCTCACCGCTCTGCAACTACTTACTGCTCACTGCTCTACAACTACTTACTGCTCACTGCTCTGCAACTACTTACTGCTCACTGCTCTACAACTACTTACTGCTCACTGCTCTGCAACTACTTACTGCTCACTGCTCTACAACTACTTACTGCTCACTGCTCTGCAACTACTTACTGCTTACTGCTCTACAACTACTTACTGCTCACTGCTCTGCAACTACTTACTGCTCACTGCTCTGCAACTACATATTGCTCACTGCTCTGCAACTACTTACTGCTCACTGCTCTACAACTACTTACTGCTCACTGCTCTACTACAACTACTTACTGCTCACTGCTCTGCAACTACTTACTGCTCACTGCTCTACAACTACTTACTGCTCACTGCTCTGCAACTACTTACTGCTCACTGCTCTACAACTACTTACTGCTCACTGCTCTGCAACTACTTACTGCTCACTGCTCTACAACTACTTACTGCTCACTGCTCTACAACTACATACTGCTCACTGCTCTGCAACTACATACTGCTCACTGCTCTGCAACTACTTACTGCTCACTGCTCTGCAACTACATACTGCTCACTGCTCTGCAACTATATACTGCTCACTGCTCTACAACTACTTACTGCTCACTGCTCTACAACTACTTACTGCTCACTGCTCTGCAACTACTTACTGCTCACTGCTCTGCAACTACTTACTGCTCACTGCTCTGCAACTACATACTGCTCACTGCTCTGCAACTATATACTGCTCACTGCTCTACAACTACTTACTGCTCACTGCTCTACAACTACTTACTGCTCACTGCTCTGCAACTACATACTGCTCACTGCTCTGCAACTACTTACTGCTCACTGCTCTACAACTACTTACTGCTCACTGCTCTGCAACTACTTACTGATCACTGCTCTACAACTACTTACTGCTCACTGCTCTGCAACTACTTACTGCTCACTGCTCTACAACTACTTACTGCTCACTGCTCTACTACAACTACTTACTGCTCACTGCTCTGCAACTACATACTGCTCACTGCTCTGCAACTATATACTGCTCACTGCTCTACAACTACTTACTGCTCACTGCTCTACAACTACTTACTGCTCACTGCTCTGCAACTACTTACTGCTCACTGCTCTACAACTACATACTGCTCACTGCTCTGCTTACTGATCAGTGCTCTACAACTACATACTGATCAGTGCTCTGCAACTACATACTGCTCACTGCTCTACAACTACATACTGCTCACTGCTCTGCAACTACATACTGCTCACTGCTCTGCAACTACTTACTGCTCACTGCTCTACAACTACTTACTGCTCACTGCTCTGCAACTACATACTGCTCACTGCTCTACAACTACTTACTGCTCACTGCTCTACAACTACTTACTGCTTTAGATGCACACAGCATAGAGTTTTTGTGTATCTAAATGCAGCACTAAAGGAATCAATGGGTCCATACACACATCTGTATATACAAATGAAATTTACTGTCCTACCACTATATACGGCTCATTGACCACCCTGCCATACAGCTCACTGACTGCTCTACAAATACATACTGCTCACTGCTCTACAACTACTTACTGCTCACTGCTCTGCAACTACTTACTGCTCACTGCTCTACAACTACTTACTGCTCACTGCTCTGCAACTACATACTGCTCACTGCTCTGCAACTACTTACTGCTCACTGCTCTACAACTACTTACTGCTCACTGCTCTGCAACTACTTACTGCTCACTGCTCTACAACTACTTACTGCTCACTGCTCTGCAACTACTTACTGCTCACTGCTCTACAACTACTTACTGCTCACTGATCTACTACAACTACTTACTGCTCACTGTTCTGCAACTACATACTGCTCACTGCTCTGCAACTATATACTGCTCACTGCTCTACAACTACTTACTGCTCACTGCTCTACAACTACTTACTGCTCACTGCTCTGCAACTACATACTGCTCACTGCTCTGCAACTACATACTGCTCACTGCTCTGCAACTACTTACTGCTCACTGCTCTGCAACTACATACTGCTCACTGCTCTGCAACTACTTACTGCTCACTGCTCTGCAACTACATACTGCTCACTGCTCTGCAACTACTTACTGCTCACTGCTCTACAACTACATACTGCTCACTGCTCTACAACTACATACTGCTCACTGCTCTGCAACTACATACTGCTCACTGCTCTACAACTACTTACTGCTCACTGCTCTACAACTACTTACTGATCAGTGCTCTACAACTACATACTGATCAGTGCTCTGCAACTACATACTGCTCACTGCTCTACAACTACATACTGATCAGTGCTCTGCAACTACATACTGCTCACTGCTCTACAACTACATACTGCTCACTGCTCTGCAACTACATACTGCTCACTGCTCTGCAACTACTTACTGCTCACTGCTCTACAACTACTTACTGCTCACTGCTCTGCAACTACATACTGCTCACTGCTCTACAACTACTTACTGCTCACTGCTCTACAACTACTTACTGCTCACTGCTGTGCAACTACTTACTGCTCACTGCTCTGCAACTACATACTGCTCACTGCTTTACAACTACTTACTGCTCACTGCTCTGCAACTACTTACTGCTCACTGCTCTACAACTACTTACTGCTCACTGCTCTGCAACTACTTACTGCTCACTGCTCTGCAACTACTAACTGCTCACTGCTCTGCAACTACATACTGCTCACTGCTCTACAACTACTTACTGCTCACTGCTCTGCAACTACTTACTGCTCACTGCTCCGCAACTACATACTGCTCACTGCTCTGCAACTACTTACTGCTCACTGCTCTGCAACTACATACTGCTCACTGCTCTACAACTGCTCACTGCTCTACAACTACTTACTGCTCACTGCTCTGCAACTACTTACTGCTCACTGCTCTACAACTACTTACTGCTCACTGCTCTGCAACTACTTACTGCTCACTGCTCTGCAACTACTTACTGCTCTCTACTCTACAACTACTTACTGCTCACTGCTCTGCAACTACTTACTGCTCACTGATCTACAACTACTTACTGCTCACTGCTCTACAACTACATACTGCTCACTGCTCTACAACTACATACTGCTCACGGCTATGCAACTACATACTGCTCACTGCTCTGCAACTACTTACTGCTCACTGCTCTACAACTACTTACTGCTCACTGCTCTGCAACTACATACTGCTCACTGCTCTGCAACTACTTACTGCTCACTGCTCTACAACTACTTACTGCTCACTGCTCTGCAACTACATACTGCTCACTGCTCTGCAACTACATACTGCTCACTGACCACCTTGCCACTGCATACTGCTCATTGGCCACCCTACCGCTATATATTATTCACTGAATGCCCTATCCATCCAAACTGATCACTGTTTTGCCACTACATGTTGCTCACTGGCTGCCTGCCAGTTGTTATCTGCAACTACTGCAGTGTAATTGATGATGTTAAATTCACTTTTTGGGGGCATCTGAAAATATATTCAGTATGTTTGCCATCCAGGATATTTACGCAATTAGGGATTCGTTTTGCAGAAATCCTAGGCTGATTTCTTTAACATGTCCTCAGATGGCAGGTTTTAACTCCATGCTTAACACATTCCAAATGACTTGAAAGGTTTCATGCACCATTTTTTAAGAGGCTAGATACTTGTGACTACACTATTACAATTTACAATTGTCACTTTGACTACATGAGAACAAAAGTACCCACTAAACAGCCCATGAATCCCACAAATGTTTACTGACTGCCCTGCCACTACATACTGCTCAGTGACTGCACTTTCCTCCTGCAATATACGACACACCACAGCTTTGCATTGTCAGTTCTGCTCCGCACAGTCACATCAAACAATGGAAGGGTGGGAGGCTGCCAGGTAGGTTGTGCGGGACCTTAGCGCCAGCCACCACTAGAGAGAGAAAATCCAGCTGGCTAGACACACACAGGCAAATGCAAATCTTGCACACAATCTGGTGCACAATAAGGCTGGCCATACACAGATTGGAACCAAATCAATTTGAGTACAACCAACCTGCTGGATTCTCCTGTGGGTATCGCTAGCAGCTGCTATAGCTGCCAGTAATAATCGCTGTCTTCTCTCGGCAGGCACATCTTACACCGCCCACCATCCTATCCCGTGGTTGTAGGAAAGAAAATTGCACCATGTATGGCTAGCCTAACTTCTATACGTTGATACTAATTTGCATGAGATTATGCAAGGGAGCACAAGGTCCCAGACACACTCTACAATCCCACAAAGACTAACAGTGATTTACAGTCAAAGCCACAGGTACTGATAATTCTGAGCTCTTTGGTGAGTACTTTTGTTCTCATGAAGTCAAAGAGACAATATCCATAAATTGTAATCTTGTATTCACAGATATCTGGCCTCTGGAGAGTCCTTTACATGGCTCTACTTCCAGTTTCTGATGAGAAAGTACACAGTCGTCAAAATTGTGCATGAGACTTGTCAAGTCATCTGGAATATGTTAAGCATGGAGTTTATTACATTATTTACATGTGGAAAGAAATCACCAAGAATTTCTGCAAAACTGTAATTTCCCTAAATTCATTAGTTCCCTAAATGCCAAACATATGCATATCCAGATGCCCCCAAAAAGCAAAATAAGCTTCATCAATTACTTTCCCATTCCACTAATGGCAGTTTCAGATAGCAACTTCAACTTCATTGCTACGGGTGTTGGGGCTTATGGTGGAGTAGCTGATTCCAAAGGTTTCAGGACCTCACCAATGGAGAAAAGAATAGGGAAAGGGACGTTTAAAATGATGAACCCTCTATGTATTATTGCTGCCTGTGAGCTCTCAACCTTTGATTTGGTTGCAGATGAGGACTTTTCAATGTCTACCGACATCATGAAGCCTTTCCCAAGAAGAGGACTTTATGCCAAAAGAGAGTTTTTAACTATCAGTTGACCCATGTGTTGCATGTCGCGGAGTATACTTTTGGTGTTTTGGCCAATAAATGGTGCATCTTCCCCACTGCTCTACAGGATGATGTCATAAAGACCACAAGTGTGCTTTACAACATTGTGAAGAGTACATCTCTGCGTATACTCTGTCCCATGACTTGATTAATGTCCAATGGCCAGGAGTCAGAAACCCTGCATCAATCCTTGGAATTAGGGAGAAATTCAAAGACTTTTTTGGTCTTGCCAGCTGGATAACTATCCTGGCAATGTATTAAAATCTATTAAATCTAAATCAATACCAAACACCTTACTTACTCTTTACTCTTCCCTTTTTCTTTTCTATTTTCTTCTTCTTCGAATACATCCCCAGGCTGGTTATATGGAGCCTTGGTATTCTTTTACTTAATAAGTGGGGGGGGGGGGGTAGATGTAAAAGCCTACTCTCAGGCCTCCTCCTGTTTTGTATGTTATCATTGGTTGATCTAGATGGATAATCATTCTTTCTATTAAACATTTGTCGTTGTTTGATATGCATTACCTAAAATTTACTAATAAAAATTATTGGACATGAAAATCTAAATCAAATAGTTTTAACCGCTTCCGCACTGCTCACTAGAGCTGCACTGCGGCAAAGTGGCTCGATAACGTCTGGCGACGTAGACCTACGTCACCAGACATTCCCCTCTCTCGGCGGCGCGCGCGCGCCGCCGGAGGCTCGCTCCCGCTGTATTCAGTCACAGCGGGAGTCGGGCCAGGGGAGGAGCGGCGGCGATCGCCGCTGCTCTTCCCCGATCGTTTTGGAATCGAGTGTGGAGATCCGCCTACTTGTGTAAACACAAGCGGGCAGATCTCCTAAGTGACAGGGAGTGACAGATCGCAGTGTTCAGCATAGCTGAACCTGCGATCTGTCCTTGTGTCACATAGTCCCCTCCCCCCACACACGTCAGTAAGCACCAGACATACATTAACCCCTTGATCACCAATAAAAATTAACCCCTTTCCTGCCAGTGTCATTTTTACAGTAACAGTGCATATTTATAGCACTGATTACTGTAGTAATGTCACTGGTACCCCCAAAAGTGTCAAAAATTTCAGTCAAGGGTCCGATCTGTCCGCCGCAATGTCACAGTCCCGCAAAAAAAAAGGCAGATCGCCGCCATTACTCGTTGAAAAAACAAAAAAACAAAAATGACATAAATCTTTCCCTTAGTTAGTAAACGCAATAACTTTTTTTGCGTAAACCAATCAAAATACGCTTATTTCGATTTTTTTTTTACCAAGCATAGGTAGCAGAAAACAAATTGGCCAAAAATTTTAAAAAATTTTGATTTTTACATTTTTTTGGGGGGGAATTTCATATAAAAAAATGTGAAAAATATTGTTATTTTTTCAAAATGTACGCTCTTTTTTTGTTTATAGCGCAAAAAGTAAAAATCGCACAGGTGATCAAATACCACCAAAAAAAA
Source organism: Pelophylax lessonae (assembly GCF_965119305.1). Lineage (NCBI taxonomy): Eukaryota > Metazoa > Chordata > Amphibia > Anura > Ranidae > Pelophylax > Pelophylax lessonae. The sequence continues at coordinate 222,595,017 of NC_138771.1, forward strand.
GCTCTGTTTGTGGGAAAAAAAGGACGTAAATTTAGTTTGGGTACGGCGTGGCATGACCGCGCAATTGTCAGTTAAATTTGCACAGTGCCGAATCGCAAAAAGTGGCCCAGACGTAAGACAGCAAAATCCTCCGGTGGTAAAGTGGTTAATACACATACTGTATGTAAATAAAGATAACGTGAAATTGTTTCTTATTTGGTCTTCATTTTCATTTTTTTTTTGTTTTGTTTATAATAACCATTTTCCTTTGGATTGTTACCACATTGTGACAGCTTATTTATTAAAGTGTATTTGTTGTAACATAAAAAAAAAGTTGCACAAAATGTTTTAAATTTGTAGTGTAGGACTGGTATTCAAAGACCCTGGGTTAAATGCTGCTACCTACAGGTGACTGGACACTGACAGAAATTTTTGATAGGGATGCCCCAGAGTGTACCATATAAAGCCCACTTAATGATGCTCCAGTTTTTTAGCAAGCAATAAGGAGTGATCAAGACACAGATAGGAGTGAACCGTCTCCTGTACTATACTCGGTTACAGGTAAGTCAAACTTCCTATAGTTATCATACAGTACAATACACAGGACTGGTATTTATACACCATGGAACATACTCAGACAAAAAACTGAGGGTTGGGCAACACCATAGCAACTGAGAACTGTTAAAATGCCCACAGGAAAAACCAAACATTTAAGAAATCCATACAATACTCAGATAACAGCTTGAAGCACCTTGCAGCTGAAACTTGCATCAGCTGGCACCTGAATGTTCACATGGTAGAACTTGGAAAATGTATGAACAGCAGATCAGGTGGCAGCCTTCCAAATCTGAGATACAGATGATTGATACTGAAAAGCCCAACAAACACCAACAGCTCTAGTGGAATGGGCTCTGATGGGAAAGGGAGGAACCTTTTCATTGATGGCATAGGTCCTGGAAATTAATTTTCTGATTCATCTGGCAATGGTGGAGCTGGAGGCAGGGGACCTTTATGAGGGCCTGTGGGCAGAACAAGGTCCATCAGTGCCACCTATCAGTGCCAAAAATGCCATCTATCAGTGAACATCAGTGCTGCCTATTAGTGCAGCCTCATCAATGCCCATCAGTGCCGCCCATCAATGCCTGTCATAATACCAAAGTGGCACTGGACCTCCTCTTCTGGGGTCCCCTGCCAGTGATCTTGGCTCCTCCTCTTCTGAGAGTGTCCCCATAGCAAGTGGCTTGCACATAGTATAGCTTAGCCCTGCTCCCTGCTCCCTCTTCACAGGATTTGATTGACAGCAACAGAAGCCAATGGCTACCTCTGTGTCCTATATGGCGAGGAACACAGACAAGTGCCGTTGCCGACAGGCACAGCGCTGAATCAAGATAGATAAATATTTAGGGAGGTGATACAACAATGGGACATTTTTTATTGTAATGCATGGAATGCTCTACAGCATAACTTCTCCCAAAAGGGAAAGTTCTGCTTGCTTGCATCCTCCCCTCCTCTTTAACAATTGGCAGTTTATTTTTGGAGGGTGTGGAGGGAGCAGGTACCTGGTTTTGGCTTGAGCTCCTCTTTAAGGTAAAAAGTATCCTTGCTTTATAATTAACTTTAACTACAACAAACCTGAAAGTAAACAATGAGTGTCTTTTAATTAAAAAAAAAGTCCTATTTAATCCTCAAATAACTTCTAGTCATAATCCTTGAATAACTTCTAGCCTGATTAACTCTTTCATCCTCCTTTTTTTGCCCCATACTGTGTGTGTGGTGTGTATATGTGTATATATATATATATATATATATATATATATATATATATATATATGTATATATATGTATATATATATATATATATATATATATATATATATATATATATGTATATATATATATATATATATTTATTTTTATATATATATATATATATATATATATATATATATATATATATATATATATATATATATATTTATTTATTTATTTTTCTAATTTTACCATTGTACAAAAGTAAACGTTTCTGTTTTGCTTGTTCTTTATTTGTAGTGTTAGCATTAAAATTGCTCAGAATATGAAAACAACATTTTTATTTGGCAAAAGCTTGACACAAGAATCAACTTCCATGTCATATTATACAGGACAGCATGCGGAATACAGTTTTTAATTTATATCTGCAGTATCACTAGCTGTTTTCTAATTATCACTTGGCAGAGTATGGAAAAAGCTTAAAGATGACCTCTGAGATAAGACAGTTCTAAATACATAAGGCAATTGTACTTTTGTTGAGCTGGCAGGGCCACCCACTGAATCAGCTGAAATTCTAACAGTGTATACCTATCTTTAGTACCTTTTCTTTTGATATCGGCTCTCTGTAATCATTTGCACAGCAGCACATAGACTAGAAGAGGAAGGACCAACATTAGGGCACTATGTAGTTATTGTCCAGTCAGTAGGGCATACTCTGGATTATTCTGTACAGCTGAACTCAGGGGCAGACTGGCAACTTTTGGCCCAGGGGGCAAGTACAAATCCGAGGCCCATGGTGCAGTGACTCGCCCCCCCCCCCTCCCACTCTCCCTCTTCCGTCCTCCTCCTGACCCCCATTCCAGGCTGAAGCCCTGCTCCAGGTACTCTCTACTCACCAACTGAATCGGGGTTCCCAACCTGGCCAGCAGGAGGCAGTTGGGGGGAGCTGGGACAGCTTGATTGGGGCTGGCCAGGGGAGGAGAGTCTCCAGTGGGGCATGGACTGTCCTCTGCTCATACACAGTTTACGCCATCCATGCTGGGGAAGGAGGCCTGCGCTCTGTCCTTGTCTTCAACCCACACTCAGTAGGTCAGTGGCAGGGACTTTTTACTTCTCTCCACCAGGAATCCTTTAGGCATGTCTGTGGCAAAAGGGGTGTAGCCTTTTTTCACAGGACATCAGAGTGGCCCAGGGGGCAATTGCCCCCCTGCCCCCTGGCCCAGTCCTCCCCTGGCTGAACTGCAGTGGAGGTCCAGGACCTGGCTGTGCTTTCCTGCAGAGGTGTATAGATTGCAAACATGGCTAAACAAAAGTATTTTTGGGTGAAGTGACAGATTCTCTGGAAAGCTAACCCTCACTTATCTATACTTGCCTTTCACTAAAATTCCCAATTACTTCATTGATTGGTTTTACTTAGCAATGTGCAACCCCTGTGTATGTAGATCTGTTTTGAAGCGTACACAGGGTTAACAATCTGCATACAGTGTTCAGGGCTGGTATTTGGTTGCTCAGGCTTGGCACCAAATTCTGGGAGAAAGGGGCAAGGTAATATGCCCCTCCATACCTAGAAGTACCTGGTACTTCTGAAAGTTCCAAAAATAGACTCGACGGCAGGGGAATGTGGTGAACGGCAGGGGAATGTGGTGAACGGCAGGGGAATGTGGTGAACGGCAGGGGAATGTGGTGAACGGCAGGGGAATGTGGTGAACATCAGTATTGATGAATTTGGAGTGAGTGGAAGGGATTTAAGAGAACTAGTCACTTGGGCAAAGTGATAGATACTCTTTAAGAATGATGAGTATACTTTGTATACTTTGTATGTCCAATCAATGTATCCAGTAAGATATTACAATAGAGTCATAGTACTTGTTTTGTTTATAATTTGCAACGGGTGGTTAATGTGAACCTGATCAGGAACTTCACATGAACCAATTTCTGCAAAGCAGACATTATATTGAAATTATATAGATATTATTTAATTCAGAGCTATCCAAAATCATTCCCCCAGACTCTGAACTCTTGGAATTTCCAAAATCATTACTCCCAAACTCAGGACTTCAGGCTATGCAAAATCATTTGCCCAAGCACAGGACTTCAGGGCTATCTGAAATTGTTTCCTTGAACCCAGAACTCAGTAGCATTAGAAAAAATGTCCCTTAACACAGGACTCCAGGACTATCCAAAATCCTTTCCCCAAACTATGACTTTAGGGCTATATGAAATCCTTTCCATAAGGACTAAAGGACTATCCAAAATCTCTTCCCTGAACTCAAGTCTCCAGGACTATTGAGAAAAGTTTCCCTGAACTTAGGACTCCAAGGCCATCCAAAATAATTTTCCTGATCTCAGAACTCCAGGGCTATCTGGAATAATTTCCCCTAACTCAGGACTTCAGGGCTATCTGAAATTACTTCCCTGAACTCAAGTCTCCAGGACTATTGGAAAAAGTTTCCCTAAACTCAGGACTCCCGGGCTACCTGAAATTGTTTCCCCAAGCTCAGGACTCCAGAGCTATCCAAAATAATTCCCCTGAACTCAAGACTAAGGCCGGCCATACACGGAGCAAATTTCTTTCCCGGCAACCACAGTTTGCCGGGAAAGAAATTAGCTTGATCCCCCCATCAACACAGAGAGTGTTGCTTCAGGAATCCCTTTTTCTGGGCCACTGTCTTCACCCGGCGGGGGAGGGCAGGGGAAGCTGTCCCTGCCAGGAGGAGACAGTGATTATTGCTAGCGGCTATAACAGCCACTAGCGATAATCACAAGAGAATCCGGCTGGCTGGTTATACACAAGTTGATCGATCGATCAACTTGGTACATTTAGCTTGCCCGTTAACAGTTCAGCAGGAACTGACCGACATTTGAACCATGTATGACCGCCCTAAATGGCTATCTGAAATTGTTACCCTGAACTCAGGACTCCATGGCATTCTAAAATCATTTTCACAGACTCAGGACTTCAGGGATATCCAAAATTATTTACCCAAACTCAGGACTCTAGATCTTTCTAAAATCCTTTCCCCATACCTATCTGAAATCTTTAACCCTAAACTCAGGACTCCAGGGCTTTCTGAAATAGTTTCCCTGAATTTGGGAATCCAGTGCAATATCAGAAATAATTTCCCTTAACTCAGGACTCTAGGGCTATCTTAAATCGCTTCCGTGAACTTAGGTCTATTGGAAAAAGTTTTCATGAACTAAGGACTCCAGGGATTTCCAAAATCATTTCCCCAAACTCAGGACTTCAGGGCTATCTGAAATAGTTTCCTTGAACTCAGGACTCCAGGGCTGTCAGAAAAAAATGTCTTCAAACTCAAGACTCCAGGGCTATCCAAAATAGTTTCCTCAATTCAGGACTCTACAGCAATCTGAAATAGTTTCTGTGAACTCAGGACTCCAGGGCTACCCAAAACCATTTCTCTGAACTCAGGACTCCAAGGCTATTAGAAAAAGTTTCCCCAAACCCAGGACTTCGGGGCTATCTAAAATCATTTTTAATATAGCATCCCTCACCCTACTAGGCAGGGCTGGCCCAAGACATTGTGCTGCCTGGGTCCAAGAATGAAATGCTGCCCCCCTCCCCCCCCAAAAAAAAAGAATAAAAAATCACGCCCACCAAAAGGCCCAAACATCCATTATTTTATATAAATATAAAAATTTTGAAAATATTATACTGTATATACTTTTATCTTCTTTCATAACTCACCACCAGACCAGTCCACCAAACACCCATGTCTGTCCTAAGTCCTCCTGTCACCACTGTGTCTGCCGCGGCCACCGCCCTAGAAAATCCAGCCTGCCCTACGTGAGATGGAGTGCGCTGATGTCTGTCATTGCCCACACCACGATTCCGTGAGAGCCGTTCCCAGGAGGAGAAACTCTGCCTCCTCATACTCATCAGTTTTCACTATAGGCAGCAGTAGGAGATAGTGAAAAGTCACTCGTAAAGGTGCCGCTAACTGATGACACAAAAAACTGCTGAAAAAGATTCTTGGGCATCAATTTGCTGCCCCACTCAAAGTTCTGCCTGGGTCCAATGGACCCAATGGGACCCATGGTAGGGCCGGCCCTGCTACTAGGTCACGGAGCCTCCAGCAGGAGCAGTGTACACCACCAATCCAAGCCCACACCATAACTATCAAGCCCGCTCCCCTCCTCTGGCACATTTATGATAAATGTTCTCAATAACAAGAATGCCTGGACCAGAAGATGATTAATCATTGAGCTTTATTTGTGACATTTCAATACAGTTCTATTAACTGCAGTGGCATTACAGTGTAGTGGTTCTTGACTCAACTTGTGCTGGAAAAATGCACCCTTGTCTGAGGTGCATCCGAGGCGCATCTGGTATCAATGACTGAACTTGGGTTTAAGTTGTTCACTTTAAGGTCAACACAGAGGACAAGGGGGCACTCTTTACATTTAGAGGAAAACAGATTTCGGCTCCAAATACGGAAAGGTTTCTTCACCATAAGAGCTGTGAAAATGTGGAATAGACTCCCTCCAGAGGTGGTTCTGGCTAGCTCACTAGATTGCTTTAAAAAAGGCCTGGATTCTTTCTTAGGTGTAAATATTATAAATGGGTACTAACATTTTTTTTTTTTAGGTAAAGTTGATCCAGGGAATATCCAATTGCCTCTCGGGGGATCAAGAAGGAATTTTTTTCCCCTGCTGTAGCAAATTGGATCATGCTTTGCTGGGGTTTATTTTTGCCTTCCTCTGGATCAACAGCAGGTATAGGATTGTGTATATGGGATTGTATGGTTGGGTTTTCAATACTGTTTTTTTTATGGTTGAACCGGATGGACTTGTGTCTTTTTTAAACCTGACTAACTATGTAACAAAGTAACTATGTCCTAATGCTTAGTACACACAGAGATCATACGGTGCATATCTCTGTGGTTACATGAAAAGCCACACCCCTTTACAGTAAGAAGCACGCCACGAGGGACACACTTAACCCCTGCATCTCCAATAAAGTTAACCCGTTCCCTGCCAGTGTCATTTTTACAGTAACAGTGCATATGTATAGCACTGATTACTGTAGTAATGTCACTGGTAACCCCAAAAGTGTCAAAAATGTCAGTCAAGGGTCTGATCTGTCCGCCGCAATGTCGCAGTCCCGCAAAAAAAAAATCGCAGATCGCCGCCATTACTCGTTAAAAAAGAAAACACCAAAAATGACAGAAATCTTTCCCTTAGTTAGTAAACGCAATAACTTTTGCGCAAACCAATCAAAATACGCTTATTGCGATTTTTTTTTAACAAACATATGTAGCAGAAAACAAATTGGCCGAAAATGTTAAACAATTTTGATTTTTACATTCTTTTGGGGAATTTCATATAAAAAAACGTGAAAAAATATTGTTATTTTTTTTCAACATTTACGCTCTTTTTTTGTTTATGGCGCAAAAAGTAAAAATCGCACAGGTGATCAAATACCACCAAAAGAAAGCTCTGTTTGTGGGAAAAAAGGACGCCAATTTTGTTTAGGTACAGCGTCGCACGACCGCGCAATTGTCCGTTAAAGTCACGCAGTGCCGAATCGCAAAATAGGCCCTGGTCAGGAAGGGGGTAAAATCTTCCGGGGCTTAAGTGGTTAATATGCGATGTCTGACATCGCACTAGTATGATCCTGGGTTATGACACCCCCAGATCAGTTCACAGATCGCATTGCAAACTGTGAAATGGTACAGGAATCAAATAGCATGGGCGTGAACACGCATGCGATCCGATTCCAGTGCGGACCAAAGAAAAGGGTCCTGCACCATTTCGGTGCAAATGCGATGCGATCTCAGCCATACAAACTGTATGAATTTGAATCGCACAGACATTGCATGTGATCTGCACAGCTATGCGGCACGAATCACATGCGATGTCTGTCATCGCACAAGTGTGAACCCAAACCGCTGCGAGTGTCATTGTGAGGGCCGGTTCATACTAAATGTGGTGTGATTTCGCTGCAAATTCGCACCGCATCAAAATCGCAATCAGTTCGCAAAACATAGCGCAATTTGCAAAATCGGATTGCATGGGTCCGATCCCGGTGTGGACAAAAAAGGGTCCTCCACGAGTTTGGTCTGAATGCAATGCGAATTGAATTTGCATCGCAAAAACTTTGCATGCGATCTGCACAGCAAAGCAGTGCTAATCGCATATGATGTCTGGCATCGCACTAGCGTGAACCCGGGTTATCACACCCCCAAAACGGTTCGCAGTGTGAAATTATACAGGAATCGGATTGCACCGGTGTAAACACCTATGCGCCTTGATTCCAGTGCGGACCAAAAAAGGGTCCTGCACCATTTTGGTGTGAATGTGATGCCAATTCAGGAGATTGTACAATCTGATTGCATCACATAAATGGTACGACCAATACTTTCCAGTCTGTATGGGCTGTGGGCACAGTGAGACTTTTATTGCTAGAAAATGGGATTGATTTTATGAAGGCAGTGAGGGGTGAAGGGTACTGACACCACACACATGACAGGACAATGGCGGCAGAGGAGTGAGCTGAGCCGGGAAACCAGCAGGCGACATTGGCACAGTGACAACACAAGGAGGAGGAGGGGAGGGGAAAGAGTTGCTCGGAATCAATAAAGCTTGTTGAACCAGTTGTTCCTGTTGTTCCCGCAAGGCATGATGGACCTTGTAGTTTGTCTTCCTGTATAGCATTGGATCGGTGGCTGGCTGGCGGCTCGGAGTGTAGATCACATCAGGAGGTCGGTAAGTGTGTTTTTATGTGTCTGTGTGATCTGTTTGTTGTAGGAGTGTGATAGGAGGGGGTACGGGGGGGATCGGAGGAGCTGTCATTCCTTACACTGCGCCCCCCCCCCCCCCCCATAGACATCAGTGTCCTCACCACCCCCTCCATCCTTCATATCACTTGTCCTGTGTGACCTGGAGGGGTTCCTGTGCTGGGGGGATGATGGCAGTGCCCAGCAGCTGAGGGTGACCCCACCATATGTTTCATGTCAGGAGTCACAGCAACCGTCTGAGGACTTCACAATATACAACAACTTCCATGGAGTCACCACACTTCCCAATGGAATCCAAATCCGGTCTATGTATATCGTGTATAGTGACTGTTACCAAACAAGAGGTTAGAGAGGGGCCTGTTCCCAAGAGCTTACAATCTAAATGGGAGGGGCAAGTGATCAGAGATGTGGGGGGAGCGGATGGAGACAGTAAAGGCCTTTGCACACAGGCTGTCAGGTAGACCTGATGAGAAAGGGTCGTGTTGGCTCCGTGTAAGCCCCCAGATCCCGAAACATGACAGAGCCTGGTGTAGACGGGTACAAGACCTTCTATATCCATCACCTACACCAGGGGTCTTTAAACTATGGCCCTCCAGTTTAGGAACTACAAATCCCATCATGCCCAGTCATATCTGTGAATGTCAGAGTTTTACAATGCCTCATGGGATGTGTAGTTCCACAACAGCTGGAGGGCCGTAGTTTGAGGATCCCTGGTCCTACACCCACCACAGTCCACTGTGTAAAGCCGCCCATAGATGGATCCAATCTTGCCCGGTTCAGCAGGGACTGGCCCAGATTCCATCCATCTATGAGCCGGTTGGTTGTACGGAAGTGGTCCCATCAAACGACTTCAGTACAAGCAGCCTGTTGGATTGTTTTTGCATGCGATTGCTGCCTGCAGCTATAGCTGCTAGCAGTGATTTTTTTTTTCAGGTACTTATATAGCGCCTGATAATAACAAAAAAGTATATCGGCGCGAACACCAACAGGTTAATCTAAATAACCACACAACATTAAATGATATACACTATTTTTGAATATCGCCTATATAGCGCCGTCCATTTACACTGCGCTTTACATATACATTGTACATTCACATCAGGTCCTGCCCTCAGTGTCGGTTCACACATATGCGATGCGGGAACCCTGCGAATCCACTGCGTGTTCCTGTATCGCAATGAACTCGCAGGCAGTTCACACTGCCATATGTGAATCGCTGGGGGTGTCAATACAAAGTTAACCACACCCCCAGATCAGTTCGCACGTGAATTGGATCGCGTAGGTGTGAACACCCATGCGATCCGATTATGGTGTGGACCAAAAAAAGGGTCCTGTGTGAGTTGTGTCCGAATGTGATGTGAATTCAGCCATACAATCTATATAGCTGAATTCGCATCACGTGATTTTCAGAGCAGTGCGCTCCGAATCACATGCAATGTCTGTCATTGCACATATGTGAACTGGGACTCAAGGAGCTTACAATCTAAGGTCCCTAAGGGCTCTTTCACACACTATGTCCGTCGGACGGAGTCCGTTTTTCTCAGCGGGGGATCGAGCCGCCGATCCCCCGCTGAGCAGAAGTGTGACAGCTGTGTCTCCGTGCTGTGTGCGGAGACACAGCTGTCAGTTCCCCATACATCCCTATGGGGGAATCGGATGGGAACGGACCGTCGGTCCGTTCTCATCCGATCCCATCCGATCCACTGGACGGATGGAAAATAGGGTTTCCATCCGTCCAGATTTATCGGATCGGGTGTCAGCGGACATGTCTCCGCTGACATCCGATGCCCCATAGGAATGCATGGGGGGTCCGCCTGTGTGAAAGGGGCCAAACACATGCATACATACACCTACTAGGGCCAATTTAGACAGAAGCCAATTAACCTACCAGGAGGTCTTTTATAGTGTTCTGCCTGGAGAAACATTGGCCCGGCAGGAGCGATTCCTGCATCAACACTGGCTTTGTTGATGGGGGAATCGAGCGACGATCTTTCCTGCAGTGCGTAATTGCAGGACAGAAAATCACATCAACTATAGCCTGCCTAAAGTCTCGTACACACAAGTTTTTTTTTATTTTTTTTTTTAACCCAGCAGGCCTAAGCGAAAAAAAAATCTGACCGCTCAGGAGGAGCCGCTGTACTAACTATGCGATGTTTGTACAGCGATCTCCCTTGCTGTGCTATTGTGCTCTGACAGGGGGATGTCTCCCTCACTAGAACACTGCGGACAGCGCTCTCAGCCATTAGCCAAGAGTGCTGATCAAGAGCCAATCTGCAGATCTTTTTTGGTCGGTCATGCCCATTCAACAGAAGCCGGCCAGACTGCAGTACACACGGGCCCAATGTCAGCTGGTTTCTATTGAACCGGCCGATACCACCTGTCATTTGGCCCATGCCTACTAGGCTTTATGGCCCATACACACGATCCAAAAATCAGATGAAAAATGGCGCATTGGTAATTGATCGCGAATTAATCAGTTTTCGAGAGCTGATCGCGAGAGTTTATCTGATTGGACAAGCACAAAATAGTTTTCTTATACGATTTTTGTTTAATCAGTACAGTTGTCATTCAAAAATACACTACAACACGTTGCATCACTTCTGATTTTTTTTTTTTTTTTTTTTTATATATTTTTTTATTTTGTCTTATGAGAATTTTTGTAACTTTAGCAAACTCTTCATGTTCAATATGCGACTAGCTACAAAGACAAACAGACGATCTGTCGTCCAATTTTCGGATCGTATGTACGGTAGGGGTGCACTGATCCGCCTTTTCTTGTCCCGATACCGATATCTGACATTGTGTATCTGCCGATACCGATCCGGAACTACACACATAAACAATATGCATGCGGCTACAGTACAGAGCAAAGCCGCTGCTTCATGTGTATGGCTCCTCCATTCACAGGCGGAGTGCATCTGATATCACTCCGCCTGTGAGCCGGGACTATACAGGAAGTAGCGGCTCCCATCCCATACTACTACTGCACCAAGTAAGGGATGGCTGAGCCGGGACTCAGCAAAACCGCATCGGCGGCTCAGTGCAAGTAAAGCCCCGTACACACGAGTCGAAATTCGGCCGGGAATTTTCGTCCGACGACCGATCTGCCGATTTTCGGCTTGTTAGTATGATGCTTCCGACAACCGACTCCGACTTTTCGGCCGAAAAAAATCTGGTGCGCAGACTATAAAATTTTTGTCCTCCGTCAAAACATGGCCGATTTTCGTGCAGTCAGTACAGATTTCGACAGGGAAAAATCTAATGAGCAAGACTGGGCATGCTCAGAGAAGGAAGAACACAAAGAAAGCAAACCAACACATGACATCACTTCTGAAGTAGAATTCTGTCGTGCGGGAAAATTTGTAATATAAATAGAAGAAAAATTTCCGCGCTAGATGTGACAGAAAACCAAATGATTAAGAACAATAGTGAGCAGCTGGCACAAAATCAACTAACAGTGATTCAAAAAATACAATAAAAACCAAAAAGTGCAGCGCTGAAATCAGTATACAATTATATAGCTGAAAAGCTCATATAAAGAAAACAAAAAAGGAGAGGGGATAATGTCCAAATGAATAGTCCCAATATTAAGTGCAGAGATGTGAATCCACGTGCAAAATAACTTTCTTCCAGTGACACCAGGGAAAAGTGTAGGAAGGGGACACCCTTGTGCTCAGGTATAACAAGCAGCTTACCGAAATTCCGTGGCTGCTCAATTTAATGAGACAGCCTCTCCCAGCTAGTAGTAAACCAGTAGGTCAACCGATATCAAGCTCAGGTGCTTCGAAAGACTCCAAAAGCCGAAAGCCGTTTCCGGTGTGTTGTTAAACCGATCACATTAATATGTGGCACACTTGGAACTTCTCATATACTCCATTGAACGTAAAGCCATATGTAGAAAGAAACAGAGGCCCATAGCGTAATCCCGTAAACCAATAGGTAAATTTATTAAAAAAACTACTTACAATTTAAAAGACAAAAACAGGCATGTAGTATGTGCCGGTCACGGATCTAACCGCGGCGTCCCGCAAGTCTCCAGATCAGCATATGGATAAACAGCCGGCTTCGTTGGGGGGCGTGTGGACGTTTATGTCTGGGATCGCCCAGGAAAATTGCGGGAAAATTTGTGTGCAGTCTAGGCACATTCCAACCAACAAAACACAACTCTGGACAAAAGACGGACGATCGGTCAGTGGAAATTCGTTGCGGGGCTTTAGGGACAGCTGAGCCGGGACTCAGCAAAACTGGATCGGCCTGTAGATCGGTTAATTTTACCGATCCAGCTATTGTGGCAGTATCGGCGCCGATATCTGATCCTAATATTGAATCGGTGCATCCCTAGTGTACGGGCCATTAGTGCAGACACAAACTGAATGGGCACGGATGTCAAGACAACTGATATCTCTCCCTGCTCACGGATCTCCTGCTGAACAGAGCAGAGCCTCAGTGTGTGAAAGGAGCCTAAAGCCTAGTACACACTATGAGAAAATTGGATGACTGGTTGTTCAACACATATCATGATGTAGTTGGACTGGTATGGACTTGTATGAAAAGTCTCAGCCGGCAAAGGCAAACGTAGCTACGTACTAGAAGAGAAAGTGTAGTATGCTTCAGAGCATGCGCATTTATTTTTCTATTCGCTTATTACCATACGATTACTGTATACATAAAAATAATATTGTATGTTGTGATCACTTACGATAAACCTATTTTAACCTTCACCTTCAGGTTTTGTCGTTTAAAAAGTCGTAATCGGCTGTCAAAAGCACTAAACTAATGATCAGATAATTGGCCGATTTGCTGTACAAGATTTTTCTTACAATCTCATCCGGTGTATCAATGGTGGGCATTAAAAATGGCACTCTTAGGAGCATTTTACTTTTTTTTTTTTTGTCTACCTCTAAACGCCCCTCAATGTTGACCTATGTGACCACGCACACTTAGATGTTTACAGAAAAAAAAACCCAGCGCATTCAGGAAGGATTTACGTTTTCACAGAAGAAATGCATGTTAAACCTAGGTGCAGTTAGCATTTACGCATTCATTTTACTTCAGTGGCCTGAATAAATTATTATTATGCCCAATTAAATAAACGCCTAAGTTTTTGATAAGCCTAAAGGTGTCTAAAACAGAGACAGCTTTTCTCTAGTCAGGAGAAAGGCATTCAGGAGAGCTGGCCAAATGCCCAGTGTGAGTTTTCAGGAATTGCCTAAGGGTCCTTCCAACCAGGTGGACTCTGCTTTGCATATCGGTGGACCGATCCGCTAAGCAGGTGGGTGACAGGTCCGTCTCTGTTCACTGTGCTGAGACAGACCTGTCCGAGCCCCACTCTCCTCTATGGGAGATCGGATGAAAATGGATCGCCTGTCTGTTTTCATCCGAACCTCCAGACGGATGGAAAATAGGGTTACCATCCATCACGGACAGGATCAGATCGGATAGCAGCGGGTGTCAGCGGACATGACACAGCTGACTTCTGTTGCTCCATCGGGGTGAATGTAGCATCAGGCTTGCTTGAAAAACTGACAGGTGGACCTGATCGAAAAGCTTGTGTGAAAGAGACCTATAGGTGGACAGAGTAGCAGATAGCGGACAGATTGGGGTAGGGATGATCCCAGAACCTGACGGTTTTGGGGGTTAGGGATGATCCCAGAACCAGATGGTTTTGGGGGTTAGGGATGATCCCAGAACCAGACGGTTTGGGTGGTAGGGATGACTCCCTATTAGGAACGATACCAGGCATGTTTGGATTCTGGTCCGAACCCACCTGAGTGATCCTGCCAGCAAGCTGTTACCTGTACTGGACCAATCCTAAGTGACCAAGGCATTCCCTGTCCCACAGCAGCACACATGCAATAGGCATGTATATGTGTATCTATGATGGAGAGGGTGCCTTAGTAGTTTTAGGATTGGCCCAGTACAGGTGACAGCTTGCTGGTGGGATCACTCAGGTGGGTTTCGGACTGGGATCCAAACATGTCTGAGATCGTTCCTAATGGGGAGTTCCAGAGGATGGAGGCGGCTCCAGAGAAGTCCAGCCTCTAACAGTCATATCTTTGTACTGTGCTAGCCATCAATTATTGCAGAAAGTTTGGCATTTAAACAAATTTCACCCCCAGCTCTCCTTTATTTTGTTTAATCCCCTCTTCTCTAATGCTGAGTTATCCTCCCATCACATACTCTCCCAACGAGTGGATCCAGCAATGTCCTGCTTCAATCTGCTTCTCTTCTCCCACTTCTGGGTTCCATGTCAACATCCTCTGTGATGTCATTAGGAGGTGGTTGTCTCTTCTGGATAAAGGCAGCCAGCCAGCCCCCCTGATAATGGATATCCAGACTGAGGTGCCTCCATCTTCCATAAATGGAAGCCAATGCCTCCTAGAATAGGTGATTTGCAAATAGCATGGGGCAATGGAAGTGCAGCATGTCATTCTTGCCTAGGACAAGGAGTGAATGTCTGCTTTAAGTGATTTCCCTTTATTGGCTAACATGTACCTTCACCCTAGAGTGGAAATTCCGCTTTATGTCCTCACACCCCCCACCACATTTTGCTCAATTTTTTTTTTTTTTTTTTTTTGGAAAAGCGCGTACCTAGTTTTGATAGGTACTTACTCCCATTACGGCTTGGATCGCCTCCCCATTCCCCCCCCCCTTTTTCCTGCAGTCTTCTGGGAAACATCACAGGTCCTAGAAGGCTGTGGGACCATTGACAAGGAGCAGCTTTGGAAAGCTGGCTGTGAACTCGCAAGGAAACATGCCAGAGCTGGGGACCTAAGGACTGGTGAGGATGGTGCTGGATCCCTGGACAGGTAAGTGGTCCTTTTTTATTAAAAGTCAGCAGCTACAGTATTTGTATCAGCTGACTTTTAGAGCCGGTTCACACTGAGGTGACACGACTCCTTACTACTTCGGGGGCGACTTGTGCATTCCCATGCACCACGACTTCGGAGCGACTTGCAGGGACTTCACATAATGGAAGTCTATGCAAGTCGCTTCGAGGTTGCCCCGAAATAGTACAGGACCCTTTTTCTAAGTCGGAGCGACTTGTGTCGCTCCTATTAGAACGGGTCCTGTAGTGGTCAATGGACCGCGAGGGAGCGCGACTTGTCAGGCTGACAAGTCGCGCTAATGTGAACCGGCTCTAAATGTTTTCTTTCTAGAGTGAAGATCTCTTTAATGATGCAAGCTTTCAGGATAACTTAGGCCCCTTACACACATAGGTCCGTTTGTCTGTTTTTCATCCATCCGTTGACGGTTGAAAAACGGACATCAATGCATCTCTATGTAAAAACGGATGACAAAACGGATGATCATCCGTTAACATCCATTTTCATCCGCTTCCGTCAATGTCCGATCCGAAAAACAGATGTAAACGAACAAACGGTCCGTTTTTCATCCGTTTTTGCATTGGTAGTGGATGTAAGAAAAACGGATGAAAAATGGATGAAAAACTGATACATTTTGACGTGACTGAACTGATGAACTGAACGGATCGTATGTGTGAAAGGGGCCTTAAGGCCCGTACACACGTACCGATCGTCGGCATACAAACGTCGGTGGACGAAGGATCTGCCGATTGTACGCGTGTTAGTATGGTGCCTCCGACAGATGTCTGCGCACAATCCGCGGACAAAAGTCTTTCGTGCAAACATGAAAATATTTGTATGCCGACACCAGAACGGACGATTGTTCGCCTGTCAGTACACAATTCGGCCGACAGACCGCAGATTTGCAAGACTGGGCATGCTCAGAAAATAGAAAACACAGGGAAAGTTAACCATTACATGACATCACTTCTGCAGTCGGCGGACAAAATTCTTGTGCTGTCCTTGTGCTGTCTTTGCACTTTTCAGCAGACACCGACATCCCGGGGAGAAAAGAGGAACATTTGTAAGCCGACCATCGGTACGTGTGTACGGGGCTTTAGGCTGCATTTACATTTTAGTGTTTTGTGAACATGCACAAAACTGTAAATTTTGAATGCATTTATGAAACGCATAAAAACACGTCACGATTGCAATGCCATTCATTCTTACTGGCACTCCAAACTCGTCTTAACAGATGTACATTTTTCGCGCAAAAATGCATCCAAATCCCTGAAGCCCAAAGCGGTTCTTGGTCTGATTTGCTGTGCTTGTCGCATATAGGGCAGCCCATTAAAAATGATAGGCTGCTGCATACACGTGGTTAAAAAAAACACATATGCACAATACGATTTTGCTTATGTCTACGAATTGCTGTAATGTGACTATATCGTCTGTAATAACTTGTTTGCCAGTAAAGGGTCTCACTTAAGGAGGTACTAATCTCCACTCCAATGATTTGTTTGTGAGGTCCTTCACCATCACCAACATCTTCTCTTTGACTTCTTCGGTGGTGCCGAGTCTTCAGATCTCTTGATTGGCCAGTGAATGATGATGTAACTCCTGCACGTACACAGGAATTCAATTCATTCATCCTGACACTGAGGCACAGTGCCAGGAATGTAACATGTGCAGCTCA
Organism: Pelophylax lessonae; assembly: GCF_965119305.1. Classification (NCBI taxonomy): domain Eukaryota; kingdom Metazoa; phylum Chordata; class Amphibia; order Anura; family Ranidae; genus Pelophylax; species Pelophylax lessonae. The sequence continues at coordinate 222,612,005 of NC_138771.1, forward strand.
ATCTACAGTCTAAAAATAAGATTGCCAATGGGCAGGTAAGTTAAGTTCATTAGAGTAGAGACTCGCCTGCATTCTCTTCTTTAATTTCACTCAAAACTCCGAACTTTCTGCATAATTTGTACAGAATGCTGGCAATAGACAAGGTAATTGGCAGGAATTTAATACAGTAATGACTGACAAGACCTGCTTCAGGCTCCGTTTACACTTGTACACCTCCAAATTTGTGCAACTTTTAAAGGGTGCGTCTTGGATGTGACTTGTCCCTCTGCAAAGTCGGACCCACTGTTGCACCTAAAACGTTCAAGTACTACTTTCATGCAACTTTTGTGGGTAAAATTGAAGTCTATGACCCTCAAGTTGCATTAAAGTCACACCAAAGTAGCGTATGAACTACTTTGAAGTTGCTGCAACTTTAGGTTGCACATATGGTTATCATTGGGAAAACATGGGGTATGACTGGTCATGCAACTTTGATGTCCAAATTTGTATGACAAGTCTCATAGGTGTGAAATGGGGTGTAGCTCTGAAACGATCAAGACTATTAGCAGAAGATTTGGTTTGTCTAATCATTTTTGAAGTTGAAGTGAGAAAACTGCTATGTGTATTTTTGTCCTTGGTGTTACATCCCCCATTCACATGACGTGAGCAGTTTTCTGGCTAGTTCCCTTTGCCTGGCTACGCTCTACATGCAGAATCTATTTTACATTTGTAAGCTCAGCCGCCCTGTGCAAAAAGGTGAATTCTTTATTTATTGTTTTTGAGACTATTCACGCATTTTTGGCCTCATAGACTTTAGGCTGGGTTCACACTTCTGGGAATTGGGCGTGGGTTTCCCTGCATCCGGTTTGCATGACAAACGAGTGTGACCGCCTCTAAATGGAGCCAGCTCACACATCTCCGGAGCGGATTGCACAGCTCCATTTCAGGTCTGAATTCAACCAAAAATTCAGGCCTGAAGCGGAGAACCGGGACGCACCGGTCGCATGCAAATCAAGTGTGAACCCAGCCTCAATGGGAACACCTGCAGACATGCAATGTGAGTTTTTACTGTTTACTTGCATTGTTTTGTGCCTCAAATCCAGCCCAAACCCTTGAATACTGATCCAGCCTGTAAAACATGGGTGTCCAACCTTTTGGCTTCTTTGGGCCACATTGTGTAGAGAAATTTTCTCGGGCCGCATATAAAATATATACTATAGTTAAGGTATATAAGTAATAAAACGCAGCCGCGCCCTTCCCGCGCTGCTGTGCCCCCCACCAACTAGTGGATGATCCCCTCCAAGGCAGTCTCTGCCTGGAGTTAGTTGGAAGCCGCTGTGGCTGTGCCCCCGACTCGACTTCCTTCCTCCCCAGCAAAAAAAATAAAAAATTGTCGGAGCAGTGGGCCGCATTGCCTGCGGTTCCGGGCCGCAGGTTGGACATACTTGCTGTAAAACAAGGGGAAAAACAAACCAAAACGCTTTAAAATCACCAGGAATACGCTCTGCCCATGTGTGTATTCATGTTTATGGTGTCAGGGGGCAACATGGCATTAATATGACATCTTATGACCTGTCTGTATGCTGTGTACAATAACGTGAAACTGACGTTTCCAAAAAGCTTGTTTTTTTTATCAGTCTTACATTCCAATAGTAAGTCATGCCGTTTATTTATAGGCTTGGTGATCTTGCCCTGCTCCAGTCTATAGATAACACTTTGATTATACAAGTAGGATTGTGTAATTCTGTGCTTCTTCCTGCTAATTTACCACTGTTCTCAGTAAAGACTGGCTGGCATTGAAGATGGGAATAATAAGGTGTTCCCTTATGAAACTGAACAGGAAAATCTAGTCTTGCTTGGTTAAATGTAGTGCTGCCGCTGAGCGAACTGACCACTATTTGGTAATCCAACTTGTAGCACACTAAGGCCCCTTTCACACAGGCGGACCGTTCAGATCCGCCTGTTCATTTTTTTGGCGGATCTGAACGGTTCCCCCCCCCCATGCATTCCTATGGGGCATCGGATGTCAGCAGAGACATGTCCGCTGACATATGATCCGATCCGTCAAATCTGGACGGATGGAAACCCTATTTTCCATCCATCCAGCGGATCGGATCGGATGAGAACGGACTGACGGTCCGTTCCCATCCGATTTCCCCCATAGAGATGCATGGGGAACTGACAGCTGTGTCTCCCCTAAGGGCTCTTTCACGCGGTCCACCTCCGTAGGCAAATCGGTGCTGCTCAGCAGCGGATCGTAAACACAGATCCCCGCTGAGCAGGAAGGTGACCGCTCCCTCTCCGCTCTGTTTTTCATCCGATCCGTTTTTTTTTTTTGACGGATGAAAATAGGGCATTCATCCGTTAAAAAAAAAAAAAGACATTGACGGAAGCAGATGAAAATGGATGTTAACCGATGATCATCCGTTGTCATCCGTTTTTCCATAGAGATGCATTAATGTCCGTTTTTCATCCGTCAACGGATGGATGAAAAACAGACAAACGGACCTATGTGTGAAAAGGGCCTATGGGGGAAATTGGATGAGAGTGGACCGACCGCTTGTCTGCTTCATCCGATCCCCTGGACGGATGGAAAATGGGGTTTCCATCCGTCTGGATTTCACGGACCGGATTGGATGCGGATGGCAGCGGGTGTCAGCGGACATGTCACCGCTGACATCTGCTGCCCCATAGGGATGCATGGGGCATCCGATCAGATTCGCCTAAAAAACTGACAGGCGAATCTGATCGGAGCGCTCGTGTGAAAGGGGTCGGAGCGCTCGTGTGAAAGGGGCCTAAGGGTCCTTTCACACGGGCGCTCCGCTTGTCCGCAAATCATCCTATTTTTTTTGCGGATGATTTACGGACATAATGTAAGTCTATGGCATTGCGAATGTCAGCGGAATACCATCCGCTGACATCCGATTTTCTTCCTTTCAGTTCTGTTCCGTTTTTTGGAACGGAACAGAACCCTATTTTTCCTCTGTTCAGAAAACGGAAAGGAAGCAAAATCGGATGTCAGCGGTGTCATACGCTGACATCCGCAATGCCCATAGACATACATTATGTCCGTATATCATCTGCAAACGGATGGGATGATATGCAGACATACAGAGCGGATGACACAAGTGTCATCCGCTCCGTGAAAAAAAAAAGTCCCGCAGCGGAGCAAAAAACCGGAGCGGCCGTGTGAAAGGACCCTAAATCAGAAAATCAACGTGGATAATTAGATTCTAGGTGCAACAAAGCCAAAGTAATTTAGAGCCGGTTCACACTACTCCGACTTGGGACGCGACTTGTGTGCCCTCAAGTCGCTCCAAGTCTCTTGTCATTACAAATTCAATGTAAATGAATGAGAGCGGTCTTAATATGCACTACTGAAGTCGCTCCGACTTCAGAAAAGGTTCCTGTACTACTTCATGGCGACCTCTATCCGTGCACATAGACTTCAATGGGATTCGCCTCGAAGTCGGATCCTTATTTATTTTCAAGCGACTGTGATCAGACTTTCCAGGAAGAAGAAAAAGATTACCCAGGCATTCCCCACAGACAGGCGCCTATCATTTAAGTCTCTAAAGTCTCTGCTAAAAAGTCGCTCCTTCATGGGGCGACTTTCTGGTCGTGGTAGTGTGAACCGGCTCTTAAAGTCTTCCTGTTACAGGCATGGGAGAGGCTTTTTGGACACAGACTGCATCTGCTGTCTAAGGAAAATGAATTTTGCCCCATGGTGATGTGGTTACTTACATTTTATAAATGACATACCAATGCCCTGCCATAACATACCTGTATGGTAACACACTGCCAATGCATTGCCATAATTCAGCAGGTATGATTTTGGAACCGTTTTGGTGCATTTTGCAGCCCATGCAATGCAGAAGATGCCTTGCTGTAATGCACGTTAACATGTATGTGTTAGGGCCGGTTCACATTAGTGCGATCACAGGGATCGCATGTTATTCAGAGGGCACTGCTCCTTAATTACATGCGATCTCTGTGCGGTGCAAATTTCAGCCATAACAGTTTGTATGGCTGAATTCGCACCGCAATCGCACTAAACACGCACATGACCCTTTTTTTATCCGCAGCAGAATCGGATCGCATGGTGGTTCACACTATTGCAATACGATTCTGTGCGAACTTGCAGATCGCACTGCGATATGTGATCTCAACTGGGGGTGTCGCTAACTTTTAATTGACACCCCCTGCGTATCGCATATGGCAGTGTGACACGCGGTCTCTCCAAGCAGAGATACTGGCCAGATGGGTCAGGCTTCCTCAGTCCTTGGACTTGAGGGTGTCTTTGAGTCGCAAAACCAGAGTGGATCTTCTGTGGTGGCTCCAGTCTCCGGCCGTAGCGGAGGGAGGGGAAGTTCTTCCGGCCGTTGCTGTGGACGGTGATTACCACGGATGCCAGCCTGTCGGACTGGGGTGGCGTTCTGGGCACCCTGTCTGCCCAGGGCACTTGGTCAGTGGAGGAATCCTCCCTGCCGATAAACATCTTGGAACTGAGAGCGATCAGGCTGTGCCTGCTCCATTGGTCAGATCGTCTGACCCTGTTCAGGTGCAGATGGACAATGCCACTGCGGTGGCTTACATCAATCACCAAGGGGGCACCAGGAGTGCCCTGGCGGCCCAGGAAGTGACCAGCATTCTGTCTTGTGCCGAGACCCATGTCCTGGCGATTTCGGCACTTCACATTCCAGGTGTGGACAATTTGCAGGCCGATTATCTGAGCTGCCAGACCCTGGACCAGGGGGAATGGTCCCTGCACCCGGAGGTGTTTCAAATGCTGTGTGCGAGATGGGGATCCCCTGATGTGGATCTGTTTGCGTCCCGGCTAAACAACAAGGTGGGAAGGTTCGTGGCAAGAACGCGCGATCCTCTGGCAGATGCCTCGGATGCGCTGGTGGTGCCTTGGCACCGTCTGATATATGTCTTTCCCCCAATTCAGTTGTTGTCCAGGTTCCTTTGCAGGTTGGTCTCGGAACCGCAGTTGGTGATTCTGGTGGCCCCGGACTGGCCGCGCTGGTCCTGGTACGCGGACATCATTCAACTGGCCGTCGAGCCTCCATGGCGGCTACTGTTACGAGACTGTTACGAAACAATCTACTGTCTCGGATCGATCTTCCATCCTGCTTTACAGTCGCTGGCTTTAACGGCATGGCTGTTGAAAGCCAGGTCCTGAGAGACAGGGGTCTCATCGGAGGTCATTCCTCCTCTGCTCAAGGCTAGGAAGGTCTCATCTGGTAAGATCTATTACCGTACCTGGAAGGCTTATTTTGCCTGGTGTGAATCCAGGGGCATCCCTCCTCGCTCCTTCTCTGTGGCGAGGGTATTAGCTTTCCTACAAACTGGTGTTGACCACGATTAAGGGGCAGATATCTGCACTGGCTGTCCTTTTCCAGCGCCCCTTGGCGTCAAAATCTTTGATTCGCACCTTTATTCAAGGTGTGCGTCATTTGGCCCCTCCTCGGAGGGCGCCTTTACCTCCTTGGGACTTGAACTTGGTTCTGTCCGTTTTGCAACGTCCTCCCTTTGAAAACATCAGGGAGATTTCTTTGCCTCTGCTGTCGCGAAAGGTTGCCTTTCTAGTGGCAATCACTTCTGCCCGCAGAGTGTCGGAGTTGGCGGCCCTGTCCTGCTGCTCCCCTTACCTGGTGGTTCATAGGGATAAGGTGGTCTTGCGACCCAACCAGTCCTTCCTTCTAAGGTGGTTTCTGATTTTCACCTTAATGAGGACATTGTTTTGCCTTCACTCTGTGCGAATCCTAAGCATCCTAAGGAGTTTGCTTTACATTCCTTGGATGTAGCCCGGGCGATCAGGGTGTACTTGTCGTCCACTGAATCCTTTAGGAAGTCGGATTCTCTTTTTGTCCTTCCTGAGGGACCTCGGAAGGGTATGTCTGTGGCAACCATTTCTAAATTGATCAGACAGACGATTGTACAGGCCTATTCACTTAGGGACCGGGTTCCGCCCTTCCCTGTCAAGGCGCATTCTACCAGAGCGGTGAGTGCGTCCTGGGCCTTCCGACATCAGGCTTTGGTGGTCCAGGTGTGCAAGGCTGCGACTTGGTCGTCAGTGCACACCTTTTCCAAATTTTACAGATGTTCTGGCATCAGCCGATGCCTCCTATGGCCGCAAAGTTCTCTGTGCGGCAGTGCCTTAAGTGGACCCTGGTTTTGCGGGTCCCTGGCTGTTGGGGTTTTTTTTCTCCTTTTTTATTTGCTTTCTTGGGTTGTTGCTCCAGTTGAGCCTTTTTTGGTTGCCCAGAGGATTTACCTTTCTGTTCAAGTAAGGTTCCTTTCTCTGACTTGGGTGCTGCGTTGCCTTTGTGATGGGTTAAGTTTCCCACCCCTCATGTCTACACTGCTTTGGGACATCCCATTGGTGAAGACTGAATGAGTGGGCGGTGACTGTCAGAGGAGGTAAGAGAAAATGGAATTTGAAATCTTACCGTAAAATTCCTTTCTCTGAGTCCTCTGACAGTCGCCGCCCCCGCCCCTCTATTGGGGTTCTTTTGGACTTTAACAGCTTGCTACCAAACTGAGTTGGGAATGCTGATAGCAGGGGGGTATTGGGCCAGTGGGACAGCCCCCATAGGTGTGTCTATGTAAATTACTTTGTTTTTAACAAGTCTATGCCTAGCTTGCTCCTATGGATGAGGTCAATACCCATTGGTGAAGACTGAATGAGTGGGCGGCGACTGTCAGAGGACTCGGAGAAAGGAATTTTACGGTAAGATTTTACAAAAATTCAGTTTTCCTGTGGCAAAAAGCCTAACCAGTTAACATGTTAAAGGAACCAGTCTTGCGTGATCGCACATTGCTCAAATCATAAGCTACTGTCAAGTTTGTGTGTGACTGTAGCATTGAGTGCATTCAAGGCCAGAGGCGGTGTTTAAAGCGATTGTTAAACATACGTTTCTTTCTAAAAAAAAAAAAAACCCAACACTCTTCTACTTCCTGCAATACCTTTGCATAGAGCGACCCTGAACCTCCATTTCTGGGGTCCCTTGCTAATGCACTAGCCGCCTCCTTTTCTCTTTTACGTCACCATAGGAAACCGCTTTCTATGGGGGCACACCTACAGCCTCGCTCTCGAGCCAGGCTGTGTGTGTGTGTCTATTGACACACAGCATGGCTTGGCCCCTCACGCCCTCTGACAGCAGTAGCTCCCACTGTTCTTGGCCAAGCTTGTGGGAGATGCAGTCAGGCACAGCACTGGATTTATGCAGGACTCGGGTAGGTATTTGAGAAGGGGTTGTGCACAGAAAGAGGTAGCATGTGTGTGTTTTTTTTTTTTTTTTCCTTAAAGCAGGGAATGCATTAAGGTAAAAAAAACATTTTATTTTCTCTGAAGGTAGTAAACTAACTGCCCCCCCATCGTCCGTGTAAATGTAGCCTAATGGATTAAAGTGTAAATCCAGGCAAAACTGAACGCTAAACCTGTTCTCTGCCACATTCCAACCCTAATCTATCCAACACTGTAAAGCAAAAATTGCTATACTTGCCTATTCTGCAGCTGATCTGGTCCGGTCCCCAGCGGCTAGGTCTGTGCAGAAGAGGATCGACCACGGCTGTGAAATGCCTGGGACGTGACGTCACCCATAGACTTACTATGGGGCTTCCGTTGCCTGCCTCTCCTGCACCCGCCTTCACACTGAAGATGGGTAAGTACAGCGATTTTTTTTTTTTTTTTTTTTTTTTTTTTTTTTTTTTTTTGCAGGATTAGAATGTGGCGGAGAGCAGGTTTAGCCTTAGTTTTGCCTGAGCTTCTACTTTAAAAGGTTATTCTTTGAATTTATTAACACTTGCCTAGCCACATACTTTCTTTTATTACATGTAAACCAGTTAGATATTTAATTTACTTACTCGATCATCACTTATTCTACTTTTATATACATTTTTTAGTATTGTGTTTTTATAATAGTTTTCCTTTCTGTTGAAAGTTCCCCTTTGCCTCTCTTGTGCTTATTTTGTACATATTGCCCCTGTATAATATCCTCCTCCTGCTGTGGATACGTATAACCAGCATTTGCACACTTCATCATTGGCTTGAGAAAGGGGAGAGTCTTCTCCGAAATGCATTTCCATAGTAACCTACCCAATCCTGATCCTGAAATAATGCACCAGGTTGTTGCACCATCTTTTGTTTTGTTCTTTTACCGCCCTTAACTTCCCATTGCAGGCAGTTTTGTTTTCAAGTCGGTGGTTTTTTTGCGCTTTGTGTGTGGTCAGTACAGCTGAATAGGGCCGCTTGCAGAGGGCCCAGCAGGTGTTGTGCTGTGTTCCCGCTGGCTACTGCATACTGGAACTCTGAGCGGTATGTCTAGCGTCCGTTGGCATATTCGCATGGTGGAGCAAGGACTTACTGTGTCCTTCTGGTGCAAGGGGTGCTGCAATTCTACTGGCTCTGAAATCTTTACACGCGGTACAGAAACATGGGTGGCTGACTTCCTTCACTTCTCATTGATTCTGATTGGGAAGCGGCAGCAGATCCTGGACAGTCCACCCCTGTTCCTTGGAACAGAGAGTGCCTGTCTCTTCTAAGATGGCTATAAGACCCTGGTACCTGCCTTTGTGGGTTATCCTATGGCATTAGGAGATTGGTGGGGGAGCTTGTACTGCATGACACGTTTTTGCTCCCCCCCCCTTTTTTTTTTTTTTCTGACCTGTCCTGTTTTTTTTTTTTTTCAGGCACACATTTTGGACAAGCCAGCCCAATAATCTACAGCGCCTGAACCCAATAGCCCTAGGACTAAATGTGGCACGAGTAATGCTTTATAATTCCTGTCTTATTTTAAACACTTATGTGAGTCATGCATTCAAATCCAAACCTTTTTGGCTCTCAATTTTTATTTTGGAGTGGAGGAACTCCTGCTTTTGTATCGCAAAATCCTTGATCGGATTGGCAGTTACAGTGTGGAAGGATACCGATCTCCGTTATGTGCTGTGTGTGGAGTAGTAGATCTCTTGAGTTCCCTGCCAGCAGTGACCGCTGATCCTATCCTCTGCCCTGCTAACCCCCTGTACACTGCCCTAATGACTCTTATACACTGCCATGATGACCTCGCATCCTTTGCCCCCTGACTTATTTTTACTGCACCCCCAAATCGGGCTAGATCCACCCCTGCAAATTAGGTGCAGATTTGTTGCAAGTTGATAAATATGCAAATCTCTCCCTATCAAAGGATATGAAGGCAGAGGTCCTTATTAGGAGAGCCTGGGATTCTAGCCCTTCTGTCACAGTACTGGCCTTGGCTGTCCTGTTTTTGATTCGCAACCTGGATGTTTGGGTCAACTGCTTGCATAATGAGATGCTGAGGTCAGAAGCTTATGGCACTTTTCCACTGCAAGTATCGTCTCGGCTCTACTCGGCCCTGCTTGGCCCGGTTTGCTTTTCCACTGCTGGTACCGCATGGTACGGTGTTGGAACGGTTTGGTACGGTACGGTATGGTTTGCTTTTCCACTAAAGTAGTACTAAAGTTAAGTGGGTGGGATGACAACGATTCTCTGACCAATCAGTGGCTAGTAGTGACTGCATGCAAAGGATTGTAGGATATGGTACCGGGTATGGTACCTCTTGGAACCACAATCGAGGTGGTACTGTTTTTGAGAGCTGTACTGTTCGGTTCCATGCAGTGGAAAAGCGCCGCCGTACTGTACCGAACCGTTCCTACACTATACCATGCGGTACCAGCAGTGGAAAAGCACAAAAGCGAGCCAAACTCTTCGGTTCCATGCAGTGGAAAAGCGCCATTAGTATACAATCTGCTGTGGAAGAGGTTGTGGATTTCCCAAGGCTGTGAACAAAAGATGGAAAAGAGAGGGGGTTGCCAAGCCGACCATAGTGTACTATCCAGGTTTATTGGGAAACCATAAAAACAGTGTTCAGTGTCCAGGCAAAGGATCGGTGGAGGTGGATGGCCAGATCGCAGCAGACTCAGATGCTCCTCTGTAGATAGGCATCGTGGAGGTCAGGAGAGCTGCTGCTGGAGATCACTGGGGCTGCCGCCACAGAGACCTTGCTGACACGTGTCAAACTGCTAAGGGCTGTCGGGAAATACGTTTCGGAGGCTTAGACCTGCCTCCAAAGGATGAGAGTGAATTGGGAAAAGTCGTTTTCTTATTCGGAGTACAGGATTTTTTTTGGATGAAAGATATGTATTCTATACCACAAAACCTTTTTCTAGAGGAGAAAACTAGAATTGTGCTCACAGTACAGGAGATTAAAGGCATTATCTCGTGTTTTTCTTAAGACAAATCATGAAGCTTTTGAATCTGATTGCCTTCATTCTTAATCACTTGGCCACAACGTTCAGAGTAAAAAAAAAAAATGTTTTACCTAATCAAACTTTCTAGCATCATTAGTCTACCTTCTTCAGAAAATGTGTGTGCATCTAGCCTGGTAGCGGATGAGGAAAACCTGTTGGCTGAATGTCTTTGGAAACCTTAACCAGTGAGGTTTGACAGATGCCAGTTCCTGGGGCCCAGTGGTACAAACATGACTCAGTGTGGGAACAGCAGCAACGTAATCTAATTACACAAAACTGGATGCTGTAGGGAAAGCACTGATGGTTTTGCAGAAAAGACAGAAACCAAGGCATTCTGATTCTTTCAGACAAAACTGCCAGTTTTTCACTTCAGTCACCAGATTTTAAGTTCTAGACCTTGCAAGAAGCATTTTGCAGCAGAGAACACGGCACGTTTGCTGCCTAGGTTCTGTTCAAAGTCACTTAATACAGTACTGGATTTTTTTTTTTTTTTGAGTAGACAGACCAAGATCTATGCAAAGGTATAAAAAAAAAAGTTTTCCTCTTGGTAGAGTACAACCACCATTCCACCCAAGAAATCCCAGTAATTCTCAATTCCCTGAAGATGGGGTAACTTAGGCTGGTCCTTAGGGTGGTTGTAACCCCTAACATGCCCAGTGAAGGGACTGGCCTCAGGTGATAGAGATGAAACCAATCCTCCTACATAAGTTGTACTTTTTTTTTTTTTTTTAGCTGCAGCAACCTTTCCCCCTACATATATGCAGAGCGCAGAATTTACACAAAATCTCTCAGCTTTGAAAAGCAGAGAGATGGAAGTTGCATCAGTGAAGAAAGCGAGCTGATGGAAGGGAAGGGTCATGCCCCCATCACATAGCTCACATCAACAGAGCTGAGGCTGTCCATCCCAATCTGTGCCCTCACCTGTCACCATTTTTCTCTTGGTGTTGAGGAAACTTGTCAGAAGTGACACTTGGTGCTCTATATTGAGACCAGTACACACTATAGAGGGAGAAGCTTTGCTCATATTTCATGTCTGAGGTTTGCAAGCACTTAACCGGTTGCCGACCGCCGCAAGTACATATACTGCGGCTGTCAGCCCCGGCCAGGCAAAGTGACGTACCGGTACGTCACTAGTTTGTGAGCCAATAGCGAGCGCGTGCCCGCCCCGGCTCGTTCCCTCGGAAGTCCGTGCGTGTGACCAGCAGACCCGATGTCCGCCGGTCACTCGGCGATCGTCGGTGGAGAGGGAGAAAGGCAGGCGGCTAATGTAAACAAGCTGCCTGTCATTCTCCCCTGTGTAGAAACAGTGATCATACGGTTCTACTATGTAGGACCGTTGATCACTGTTCCTACACCAGTAGCCATGTCCAATCACAGTTAGAAGCACACCCCTAGGGACACACTTAACCCCTCCTTCCCCAATAAAGTTAACCCCTTCCCTGCCAGTGTCATTTTGCAGTAACAGTGCATATATATAGCACTGATTACTGTAGTAATTTCACTGGTAACCCCAAAAGTGTCAAAAATGTCAGTCAAGGGTCCGATCTGTCCGCTGCAATGTCGCAATACCGCAGAAAAAATCGCAGATCGCCGCCATTACGCGTTAAAAAAAAAAAAAACACCAAAAATGACAATCTTTCCCTTTGTTAGTAAACACGATAACTTTTGCGCAAACCAATCAAAATGCTTTTTGCTATTTTTTTTTTTTTTAACCAAACATATGTAGCATAAAACAAATTGGCCTAAAAATGTTAAAAATTTTTACTTTTTTTTTTTTTTTGGGAATTTCATATAAAAAAATGTGAAAAATATTATTTTTGCAAAATTGACGCTCTTTTTTTGTTTATAGCGTAAAAAGTAAAAATCGCACAGGTGATCAAATACCACCAAAAGAAAGCTCTGTTTGTGGGGAAAAAAAAAGGATGTAAATTTCGTTTGGGTATGGCATTGCATGACCGCGCAATTGTCGGTTAAAGTCGCACAGTGCCGAATCGCAATAAGTGGCCCAGACGTAAGACAGCAAAATCCTCCGGTGGTTAAGTTACGACTAATGCATATTGCTGCACTTTCAGTGTTTCTGGACACCAAACTAGCAGATTTTTTTTTTTTTCACCAATTAAAGGTGTTCCCTTAGAACTCCTGAAGTGACAGCACCATGGGATGCCTCAGGAATTTTGAAGAGTTTACCCTTTCTCCATTTGAGCCTTTACGGGAGCCCTCCTTAAATTTCTTGACACTCAAAACGGCCTTTCTTTTTTCCATAACTTCGGCTTAGCATAGGGAATTTTACAAGCCTTCTTTTTTACTATTCTCTGACCAGACCCAACGTACTTTCCCAGGGTGACGCTGAGCTTCCATAGGTTTTAGGAGATTGTATCATCCATGGTTCTAAGAATGACATATATTAGGAATTGCATTGCCTGACTGCACCTACAAGCCTACTGCAGTACTTAGTAAGGACAAGAGAATTTTTAAAGGTCCAGCCAACTTGGGCTCCATTCACACCTGAGCAAATCGATTAACTGGCATTTATTTTGCAGCTTTATACAAGATTTTTAACCACTTAAGGACCACCCACCGCAGTTTTACTGCGGCAGTCAGCCCCTCCTGCGCGAACCAACGCAGTACTACATCGGTCGGGCGCCTGGTGCTAGGGGGCAAGCGCCCACACTCAGTGGGGAAGCTGATGCACGGGGCCGGCAGCCGCAATTGCCGCCGTGCACCTGCGATCGCTCCCCGCTGAGAGAGAACGGTCAGCTGTTGTAAACACAGCAGACCGTTCTTCTCTCTGAAATGATCAGCGCGCCTGTGATCCTTCTATATAGGATCACAGGTCTCTATGATCATTTCAAAAGCCCATCCTCCATACAGTTAGAAACACTCCCCTAGGCTTACATTTAACAACTTGATCACCCACTGTGTTAACCCCTTCCCTGCCAATGTCATTATTACAGTAACAGTGCATATTTTTAGCACTGATTACTGTAGTAATGTCACTGGTCCCTCCAAAAGTGTCAAAAAGGTCAGTTAGGGGTCTGATCTCTCCGCTGCAATGTCGCAGTCCCGCTAAAAATCGCAGATTGCCGCCACTACTAGTAAAATAAATAAATAAAAATTACAAATCTTTCCCCTAGTTGTATACCAATCAAAATACGCTTATTGCGTTTTTATTTGTTTTTATTTTTTTTCCTCAAATATGTAGCAGAATACAAAATGACCTAAGCGCCGGGTCACATTGCAGCGACGCTACTTCGCACCGCGACCTGTGTTTAAAAGGGAAAAATAAAAAACGCAAAACACATCAAATTGCATCACAAACTCAATACTTGCATTTCTGGTGCGATTCTATAGAAGTCTATTATACGCAAAACGCGGGGAAAAAGTCCCTGACCCTTTCCAAAAACGCACCGGTTGCAGACTGCATAGATGTGAATGTTTACCATAGGAAACCATGTTAAATGGACTGTAGTGCATTTCTGCAAACTGCCAAATGCATTAAAAAATGCATAGGTGTAAACCTAGACTAACTGCACATAACAGACTGATTTTATTATTGTGGGTTTTGTAACACTTTAACTGATTTGTGATAACTGACACCTAATTGTTAGTTACTTAACTTGAACTGTGTAAACAGTGTTATTGATTAACTGTTACAGGGAAAGTTATTATCTACTTAGATCAGTTTATTAGAGGTACTTGTATAGTGCCATCAGTTTACGAAGCACTTCACGCACATTTCCTCCAGCTCAGTAACTGAAAGTCCAATGCAGAAGTATGGCTAGAAATCTGGAGGAAGAGTTTGCAGGAGCCTGACATTGCACCCAAGATCCACTGATTGCAGGTACAGTGCTTTGCAGGTTGCTGTGGAACAAAAGAATAAACACATTTCTCTTTCAATCATTGACAGACACCGCTCCATATTCTGTACCATAGGGTTATGCTGCCCTCTGCAGGAGTAGGACTATGCAGACAACACAAAAGCTTGGCCATGCCCTGCAGGCTGTCCTTTAGCTGTAAAAATCCCACCTCTGCTTAGATGCTCAGTTTTTGTTTGCCTAGTTCAGGAGTAGGACCTAGTTTGTGAGGGGTAAGGATGGCATTGGGCGTTGGCTTGGCGAATGCACCAAATGCCCTATACATCTTGAGATGCCTGTTTTTTACGCACGTTTGTGAGTAACACTCTTATTTAATTGCTATTAAATTTACTGCATTGCTACACTTAGATTGGTGCTTGGTCTTCTCTTCTCTCTTTGTCTTGGCGAATGCACCCCCTGCCCTCTTGTGTCTCATCAGATCTGGCATCTGGTTTGGTCGCTGCAGTTGGGACCACCCTACGAGGTCTGAGTCAACGTTTCCCTGACCCGTCAGACAGTGAGCATGATTCATCCATGGCTGCTGCGCTGCACAAAAAAGGCGCTGGTAGATGCACTGATTGCATCAGTGCAGTAGCCATTTATGTTGGAGGGTGTAGCCGAGTCTGCTGCGGACATACTTGTCCACTTCTCACCCACAAACAATCCCATGCTGTTATGGTGTTCTATTATCCAGCTTATTTTGACATGTCTAAGTGCTGGGTGCGTCCACTACGACCTTTGATGGTCCCAAGACTCTTTGCTGTCCGGTATTCCTTTGAGGAGTCTCTTCTGAGGAAGTGGACGATCCCACCGGCAGGTGGGTTCCCCTATTTCGAGGTTTGCTAAGGCAACCAGGTTTCCGGTGGTAGAATTTCCAGCTTTTTAGAAATCTGGCTGACAGGTGGGGGCTCAACAGAAAGGTGCCGAAGTTCGTGGCCAGGTGGCGAGATCCTCTGGCAGACACCACGGATGCTCTGGTGGCACTATGGAGCCGGTACCATCTGATTTACGCCTTCCCCTGCTCCAGCTTCTTCCACGACTTCTACGCAGGATTGAGGCCAAAGGGATTCCGGTCATTCTGGTGGCTCCGGAATACGCCTTGCCGGTCTTGGTACGCCGACCTGGTGTGACTGGTCGCTGACATCTCCTGGAAGCTTCCTCTAAGGGACGATCTGTTGTCTCAAGGGCCAATCTTGCATCCTGTTTTACTGTCGCCGGCTTTGACGGCCTGGCTGTAAAGAGCCAGGTGCTGTGCTGAAGGATAGGGACTTGTCTGGCTCTGTGATTCCGACTATGTTGAATGCGAGGAAATCTACAGACAATGTCTGCCTTGGCAGTCTTTTTTTCCGAAGACCTTTTGGCTTCCCATTCATTGGTGCTTTCATACCTTCAAGGGGTTTGTTTACTCTGCCTGTACGCTCTTCTCCGTCACCGTGGGATTTGAACCTGGTTCTGTCGGTTCTTCAAAAACTTACCTTTGAAAACATACGCTGTCACAAAAGGTGGCTTTTTTGGTGGCTTTCACCTCTGCTCACAGTGTGTTGGAGTTGGCAAGTTTTGTCTTGACATTCTTCCTAGCTTGTGGTTCACAGGAATAAGGTGATTCTGTGACCATGGCTGTCGTTCCTCCTGAAGGTTGTCTCTGATTTATATTTCAAGGAGGACATTGTGTTGCTGTCCTTGTGTCCCAGGCCGGCTCATCCCCAGGGAATTTGCCTTG
This sequence comes from Pelophylax lessonae, assembly GCF_965119305.1. NCBI lineage: Eukaryota > Metazoa > Chordata > Amphibia > Anura > Ranidae > Pelophylax > Pelophylax lessonae. Next base: position 222,627,833 of record NC_138771.1, read on the forward strand.
CATACTCTGGATGTTCGGTCTATTCGACAGCCACTGAGTCCTTTTTGGAGGCCAGACTCGCTCTTTGTTAATATGGATGGCCTGCAGAAGGGGTTTCCTGCTTCCTGCTAACATTTTCAGATAGATCAGACAGACAGTGACCCAGGCGTATTTGCTTCCTTGTGACAGCACATTCTACTTGGGCACTTAGTGCTTTTTGGGCCTTCCATCATCAGACGTCAGTGGCCCAGTTGTGCACAGCTGCCACTTGGTCATCGGTGTGTACTTTTCAAGTTTTACATAGTGGGTGTGTTGGCATCTGCCAATGCCTCCTTTTTGGATGCAAATTTTTGCATGCTGCGATATTTTAAAGGGTCTGTTTTTCCCTCTTGAGGGTTTATTTCAGGTTGGGCTTCTGTTCTGGTTGAGCTACTATTACCTGGATTGGCTTGTGTTTAGCCTTGGGTTTTATTCCCACGCCTTATGTTTGGCAATGCTTTGGGACATCCCATGTGGTACAGAATATGGAGCGGTGTCTGTCAATGAACAAAAGAAAAAATAGGATTTTTGTACTCACTGTAAAACCTTACTGAGTTCATTGACCGACACAGCACCCACCACTCTGCTTGATTGCTTGTTACAAAACTGAGCCTCTCTAAGTAGAGGGGGATTATGCCAGCTGAGGACGGCCCACAGCCAAGCTTTTGTGTTGTCTGCTTAGTTCTACTCCTGCCGAGGGCAGCATAACCCTATGGTACAGAATATGGTGCTGCTTCTGTCAATGAACTCAGAGAAAAAAGGATTTAACGATGAGTACAAAAATCATATATATATATATATATATATATATATATATATATATATATATATATATATATATATATATATATATATATATATATATATATATATATATATATATATATAATATAAATATAAATAAAACCTTTTTTTTTTTTTTTTTTTGCCAAAATATCTTTTTTTTTTTTTTTTTTTTTTCTTAAAGGTTCTTTTTGCCTCTAACCACTTGCTGACCAGCAACATACCCATACGTCCCTAGACTTCAGATTGCTTTTACAAACATCCCGGTATTTGCGTAGCAATTTTTCAAACGCAATTTTTTTTTTTTTTTTTTTTTTTTTAAAAATAAAACCGTGAAGTTGGCCCAATTTTTTTTGTATAATGTGAAAGACGTTGCTCAGAGTAAATAGACAACATCTCACGCTTTGAAATTGCTCGTACTCTTGGAATGGCGCCATACTTTAAAATCTCCATAGGCTGCGCTTTAAAAATCATTACAGGTTACCAGTTTAGTTAGAGGATGTCTTTCACTAGAAATATTGCTCCCACTCTAAAGTTCGTAAGGATAACTCACCTGTGGTTTGAACTTCTTTTACATATGCGAACGCGATCTGTGTATACGTTCGCTTTTGCATGAGAGGACGGGTGCTTTTAAAATTACAACATTTTTTCCTTTTTTTTTTTTTTTTCCTGTCACTGTAAACATACCTTGTAATAGGAATAGGGTACGACGGGTCCTCTTTATGGAGAGATCTGGGGACCCCAGGGCTCTCCTCTAGGCTGGAAAGCCTGAGAAACAAAAAAAAAAAAATCTCAGGCTTTCCAGCCAAACGCATGGCTGTGTTTACAACTGCCGGGACCAGATGTGACGTCACACTGTCTCGCCCCGCCTCCAAGAGTCATAGAGATGATCAGGGACCATCTGGTCCTCGGTCAGCTCTATGGTAAACTTCCACCGGCGGCGGATTCCTCCTCCAGCTCGCCAGTCGCACCGGAGGGCGGAGAGGGAGGGATCAGTGGGCTTGGGGACGTCCCCTCTTGCCGCCTTTTAAAAACAATCAAGCGGCTGAACTGGCGCCATCCATTGTTTTTACTGTGCAGGAAATTGCCGGCAGAAAAAAAGATATCTGAATGATGCCTGTAACTGCAGGCATCAATATCTCCACTGAAAGCCCAGGACGTCATATGATCAGCGGTAAGGAAGTTGGAAAAAAAAATAACAGCAACAGTGTGTCAACAGGTAAAATGCTAAGGTAGAGGGGACTGCTTTGTTAATGCTGATGATATACTGCATTGTATTTTTGCCTTTAGTACACTGACTGAGTTGTCCACATGGGTATGGTGGGTATACTGAGGTATGTTTTGGCAGTCCTATGACCCGAGGACGCCATTCAGATGAGTAGTGAGACTTCTTCAACATTACAGAATGAGTTCAGTTGAATGCGACAATACTTGTAGCCGTATCATGACCTGGATAGATGAGAACCTTCAGACATTATGTGCTATTTCAGTAATCTAATCCCCAGGGCCATGTTACACAAGAGATTTGTAGCACAAATTAGTAGGCACTACAAATCGCTAAGAGTTGAGATTTCTAGCTAGCTTCAGAAATTTGCTGTAAGTGTTACATAATGAAAGTACAACTGCATCATGACTCCAACACTGCTAAATCCGCAATCATTAACAGTTTGTAATCATATACTATAGATTACAACTCTGCAATAAATGCTTAGTGACCTAAAAACTTGGCTAAGATCACTAAAATAATTAACCTTTTCCTAGGGATAAGGATTAAAAAAGCAAAGCACAAATCTTGGTTTGTACTTGTGTGTTGTCTTCACTATACCATGGCCCAGTTATCTAATACAAGATAACCTCTGTCTGACAGTTGGGTGTCTGCATGTTTTGTTATCCATAATGACAGTTACAGTTGTCATATCCTGCATGTGCTACTGTGTGGTTTGTGAAATGCGATCTAGTGAGCCGAATACTTAAACTGAAGGCACTCCCTGCAAAGCTTGCGATATGAGCCACTCCATATGTTACAGATACTCTTCTTTTGTCATGTCATACTGGTTTTATTCAAGTATCTGTACAGGCTTGCACAAAAAAATTCCTGACGTGTCACAAAAACAGCAATTTTGTGATTATTTTTTAATCTCTGCCGTTTAACTTAGAATTCCATCCTAACCCTAAAATCTCTATATCTACAGGCATTCGCAATCTAAGGCTAACCTGTCTAGCCCTGTAAAGAAGAAATCACTATAAATCCCTTTTTCTAAATCCAAAACCCATTCACAATCTGCAAACATAAACCACAATCAATGCAACAAAATATAGTGTATAAAATTATTATTATTATTATTATTATTATACAGGATTTATATAGCGCCAACAGTTTGCGCAGCGCTTAACAAAATGAGGGCAGACATTACAGTTACACTACAATTTGGAACAAAAGGAATCAGAGGGCCCTGCTCGTTAGAGCTTACAATCTAAAAGGGAGGGAAATAACTTGTGTTTTAGCCCCCGTTCACATTAGGTCGCTCCGACTTCGGGGGCGACCTGTGAAGTCGCGTGCAGCGCGACTTGCAGGGACTTCACATAATGGAAGTCAATGCAAGTCGCCTCCAGGTCGCCCCGAAGTAATACAGGACCCTTTTTCTAAGTCGGAGTGACTTGTGTCGCTCCTATTAGAACGGGTCCTGTACTACACAGTGGGAGCGGGAGGACCGTGACTTGTCAGGCTGACAAGTCGCCTGGCAAGTCGCGGCAGTGTGAATTGACTCTTAAAGTTGCAATATGTTCCCGTATGCAGTGATTATTACTATAAAAATGAAATTAAAGCATTTTAATCCAATTAGGTGCTCCAATCAGTATTGTGCTTCAATAACAAAGTGATCTGCCACCTCACTTGTGCCCCCCCCCCTCCTGATTGAAGGCTCCCCTCAAAAGATGTGACCCCCACGATTAAGCTAGGTCAGAATGCACCTGTGAACCACCCTGGGTTCAGTTAATGCGATGTAGATCTCATGGCCGCTCTGTTCACACATGCACCGATTTCCCGGTCAGATGCAATGACACCTAAAATAAAAGGGCTCCAATAGTGATTTATACTGTTTTTAAAAAAAATCTGCCTTAATACAATTGAGTACTCGCATGCTTATGGTGCTTCCAGCACACCAAACTATGCCCAGCAAATATTAAGTCTTCAAAGCCGCACAACCGTTGGGTTAATCGGACTCCTCAACCTCATATGAGTCTGACTGCCTTCACCGTCCTTGCCCCTCCCCTATGTGTGTCGACAGTGTCACATGTCTTCCTCAGGGGTTGAGGAAGGTCTGGCATACTGTGCCTAGACCTTGGAGCCTGTGACGTAAACAGTGGCTCCCCATGCGCATCTGCTGGAGTGACCCCCCCAATCATCAAACCCAGGAGGAAGACTGGGTTGGGATGGAAACCCGCTCAGTGGTGACAGCAGGATGCTGGAGGGCTTTGTTTTAAAGGAAATCTCTCTCGCTCTTAAAATGTGCTAGTATGCCATGCATACTGGCACATTGACATTGCTTTGCAGAGGATTTTTGTTTACTTTAACTGTGGTTTACTACTGCTTTAAAAAGTAATCCTTAACTGCTTGAGTACCAGCCTGTATACTCCATAAAGTGGATGTTTGCCCATAACAACTTGCTACAATGTTCTTTACAACATGTGGACACACATTCCATATTAATAATTATGCTACCAAAAGTAGTGTGTGCTGTAAATCACCTTCAGCACTGCTCCTGTTTCTTCTTGCTGGAGGTTGCCATTTTACTGAAGCGCAGAACCCCTGAACAGCAGTAAATATTTAGGCTGTCAGCAGATCGGCCTCTAGTGGCTTTGTGATGTTCAGCACTAGAGATGGGCTCAGGCGTGTTTGAGTGTCCATGTGCCTGATGTCGCCAGGAATGCCACACGGCACTCCACTAATCGCAGGCACTGAGACATTTCCCGATCCGCTGCTGCACAGACCGGAAAATGTCTCGTGCCTCTTGTTAGCGGTGTGAAGTGTTGACCTCCTGGCAGGATCGGGCACGTGGGGACTCGAACAAACCCGAGCCCATCTCTATTTGGCACAATGCCAAAAATAGAAAGCAACAGAGCAGGGTGAGACAATGTATTACTAGATTTTAAACCATACAGACACTTAGGCTGGCCATACATGTTCAGTTTTCTTGTACTGTTCATGTTTCTGTTATTTACCACAAACCACAAAATATGAGGTCAGAGCTAAACACTTTAACTTGTACCCAATTAGGCAAGCCTTTGTACTACATAGTTGAAGGTAAATTTCAAGAAAATTGTACAGAAAATTGTATGTATGGCCAGCTTTAAGCTCCTTTCACACTTGTGCAACTTGTCCTGCGATTTGGGACTGCAAAGTCGCATGACAAGTCCTACTCCATGATTTCCAATGAGTACCATTCATATCTGTATGACTTCAAAAGTAATCCCTGTACTACTTTGGGCTGATTTTAATTTGTTTTGAGGTCCATAGACATAGGCATTGCTTCAAGTCCAGTCAAAATCGCGTCAAAAAGATTGCGGTAAAAATGCGTGACTTTTAGGTTGCATAAAGGGGCCTTACTTGTATATAATGTTTTACATAGCTATACCTGACAAAGGGGCCAGACTGCAGTGGTCTAGCAGGACTTCATTTTCTGACTAAAGTTCCACACTCCAGGCCAGTGATGGTGAACCTTGACACCCCCAGATGTTTTGGAACTACATTTCCCATGATGCTCAACTACACTGCAGGGTGCATGAGCATCATGGGAAATGTAGTTTCAAAACATCTGGGGTGCCAAGGTTCGCCATCATTGCTCTAGACCAGGAGTTCCCAAACTGTGGGTCGGGACCCACTGGTGGGTCACGAGCTCCGTTTGAGTGGGTCGCGCTAAGCTGGAAATCACTGAGAGCGGGCCTGCCTAAATTGTGCTGTGCGAGCCTGCGCAAATTACAGAGAGCCAGAGCAGTCAAATCGCGATGGATTCAGGACCCCGCCCACGCAGTTTACAGAGGCTGGTCTGCATTTCCCACGAGGAGGATACTTGCATTAGTGAGTACATATTTGGGCTGTTATGTAGGATATGTTCATCGGGTGCAGAGCCAGCTCCTCTGTCTTGCTGGCGGCAGCGGTGGTGGCTAGACTGGCGGTGGGATTCTCTCAGCTATAGCGGGCAGAGATGGCAGCCTCGTGTCATAGGAGGACCAGGTGGCCTGGCAGTGTCAGGAGTTCATGGCAGCTTCTGTGACCCCAGTAGAGGATCTGAAGGAGAAGAGCCAGGACACCAAGACCAGCATAGAGCTCCTCATCATGGAGACTCTGGCTGAGGTGTGCTGGGCCCTGGAGAGGGCAAACAGGGGCTTCACCTTCACTGTGGACCGCTGGGAGAGGAAGGAGGGTGAGTGTCATATAGCCTGCTGATCACTGTCCTGGGGTGGTTGATTTCTGTCCTCTGCCTGCCTTATACTGTCTATGAGGGTGCTGATTACTTACAACTCCTGTGGCATATAAGCGGTTTCTGACCCCTCACTTAGAACATCAGGCAAGTGTATTCAATAATAAATTGAAAAGCAGTAAATTTTTAATTTAACATCCCCCTCCCTTTTAAAATATACATTATTATTATTATTATTTGCATTTATATAGCGCCAACAAATTCTGTAGCGCTTTACAATATTCAATTACAAGCAAGTGGGTCCTGAAAAATAACTGTATTCAGAAGTGGGTCTCGGCCCAGAAAAGTTTGGGAAGCCCTGCTCTAGACCATTTTTTTCAGTTTTAAGCACTGCGATGGTTTGAATGGCAATTACTTTGTCATGCAACATTATGCCCAAATACATTTTATATCATTTTCTGTCTAGTTAAAAAAAACAAAAACGCCTTTCCTTTGGGGTTTTTTTTTTTCATTTTTTTTTTTCTTTTACTAAAAAGAAAAAAACCTAATTACTAGTTACAATAAATGTATTGGCCATACAAAGAGGAAGTAAAGGGGTTAATGCTCAGATGTGCAGGATAGGAAAGGTAAGGGGTTATTATATAGGTCACTAGAGACATCCAGGAGATAATCTGTGTAGGAGATGGAGGAGCATGAAAGCATTAAAAAAACAAAACCAAAAAAAAAGGACCCCGTGCCACTGAAACAGACTGAATGAAGGAAACTGCAGTTGCTGATCCATTTGGAAGGGGAAGGGGAGAGATCAACACTAAATAAAAGCATGTGATTGCTAGAATGACTGCTCGGTACACAGAGATTACTGGGTGAATCAGCTGCCCGATGGCTATTTTTCCAGTGCCGTTTATAAATGACATGGTAAATAACGGGCCGCCGATTCATTTTAACCACTTGCCGACTGCCTAACGCCGATCTACGTCGGCAGTCAGCCCCTCACAGGCAAAGTGACGTAGGGCTACGTCACTAGCTTGTGAGGGTCTAGGGAGCGAGCGCGCGCCCCCGGAGGCGCGCTCCCACTCCTGCGTGGTCACGGACCCCCCCCGCGCGTGTGACCGGCGGACCCGATGTCCGCCGGTCACTCGGCGATCGGCGGGGGAGAGGGAGAATGTCAGGCAGCTTGTGTAAACAAGCTGCCTGTCATTCTCCTCGCTGTAAAGACACTGATAAAACGGATCTAGTATGTAGATCCGTTGATCAGTGTCCTTACAGCTCAAGCCACAGCCAATCACAGTAGAAAGCACGCCCCTAGGGATACACACAGCCCCTCCCTTCCAAATAAAGTTAACCCCTTCACAACCAGTGTATTTTTACAGTAACAGTGCATATGTATAGCACTGATTACTGTAGAAATGTCACTGGTAACCCCAAAAGTGTCACAAATGTCAGTCAAGGGTCCGATCTGTCCGCCCCAATGTCGCAGTACCGCAAAAAAAATCGCAGATCGCCGCCATTACGCGTTAAAAAAAAAAAAACAACAAAAATGACAAAAATCTTTCCCTTTGTTAGTAAACGCGATAACTTTTGCGCAAACCAATCAAAATACGCTTTTTGCGATTTTCTTTTTTTTTTTTTTTTTTTTTTTTTTTTTTTTTTACCAAACATAGGTAGCATAAAACAAATTGGCCGAAAATTTTAAAAAATTTTGATTTTTACTTTTTTTTTTTGGGGGAATTTCATATAAAAAAAATGTGAAAAATATTATTTTTGCAAAATTGACGCTCTTTTTTTGTTTATAGCGCGTGATCAAAAAATCACACAGGTGATCAAATACCACCAAAAGAAAGCTCTGTTTGTGGGGAAAAAAAGGACGTCAAATTCGTTTAGGTACAGTGTCGCACGACCGCGCAATTGTCCGTTAAATTCACGCAGTGCCGAATCGCAAAATACCCCCTGGTCAGGAAGGGGGTAAAATCTTCCGGGGCTTAAGTGGTTAAAGACCTATCCCAGTAAAAAAGGGGTTATGCTCCAGTCAAGTTTCAGTGTCTGAAGCAGTCTGATGACATCTCAGCCTAGTTAGGAGGAGGCATTGTCCTAGTCCCCTCTCTTAACCACTTTACCACCGGAGGATTTTGCTGTCTTACGTCTGGGCCACTTTTTGCGATTCCTCGCTGTGTGAATTTAACAGACAATTGCGCGGTCATGCAACGCTGTACCCAAACAAAATTTACGTCCTTTTTTTCCCCACAAACAGAGCTTTCTTTTGGTGGTATTTGATCACCTGTGCGATTTTTACTTTTTGCACTATAAACAAAAAAGAGCATAAATTTTGAAAAAAAAAAAAAAAACTATTTTTCAAATTTTTTTTTTTATATGAAATTCCCCCCCAAAAAATGTAAAAATCTAATTTTTTAAATTTTTGGCCAATTTGTTTTCTGCTACCTATGTTTGGTAAAAAAAAAAATCACAATAAGTGTATTTTGATTGGTTTGCGCAAAAGTTATTGCGTTTACTAAGGGAAAGATTTCTGTCATTTTTTTTTTTTTTTCGGGACTGCGACATTGCGGCGAATAGATCGGACCCTTGACTGACATTTTTGACACTTTTGGGGGTACCAGTGACATTACTGCAGTAATCAGTGCTATACATATGCACTGTTACTGTAAAAATGACACTGGCAGGGAAGGGGTTAATTTTATTGGAGAGGGAGGGGTAATGTATGCCTGGTGCTTACTGACGTGTGTGGGGGGAGGTGACTGAGTGACACAGGGACAGATCGCAGCTTTAGCTATGCTGAACCCTGCAATCAGTCCCTGCCTGTCACTTAGGAGATCCGCCCGCTCTGTTTACACAAGCGGGTGGATCTCCAGACTCGATTCCCCAACGATTGGGGAAGAGAAGCGGCGATCGCCGCTGCTCCTCCCCTGGCCCGACTCCCGCTGTGACTGAATACAGCGGGAGCGAGCCTCCGGCGGCGCGCGCCTCCGAGAAAGGGGAGTGTCTGGCGACATAGGTCTACGTCGCCAGACGATAACGAGCCACTTTGCCGCATTAGAGCTCTAGTGAGCAGTGGCAAAGTGGTTAAAAGTGATTATACTGCCGCAGGAAGCATTTCCGCAGTCTCCCACGCAATGGGTCTATTAAAGCTGTAATAAAGCGCATGAAAAAAAAAAATGGGCACCAAGCAGTTAAGTCCTAATGTGCTAGTATGCTACGCATTGACAGATTTACCTGAAAATGAAGCCCTCCAGTGGCACGCTCCCATCTTCACCCGCTCTTCCTTCTTGGTTTGGGGGCTCCGGGGATATGAATGGCGCACAGGAGTCACTGTCTACAGCACGGCTCTAGAGGAACGCCATGGGTTGCCGTTTCTTCAGAGTCCATGACGTCACCGGCTGGGTCTAAAGTAAATATCTCCTAAACTGTGCATGTTTAGGAGATATTTGCTGTACTTACAGGTAAGCGTTGTTCTAGGCCTGCCTATTGGGGAAAATCATACAAGGGAGTTTACTTCCACTTTAAGGGGATACTCTGTGTCCAATATTTGTGAATATAGCGAAGAACTGTAATGGCTCCAGGATTTACATTAGTAAGTGTGTTCTATCTGAGGCAGCATCTTATGAGAGAGAGCAGTGTACACACCACCTTAGTGTAGTATTAAAACTAATCTGATTCTATTCATTGAGGATAAAAGGTATGCACTCACAAACCTCAATGTCAGGTCAGAAGCACTAAGAGTCACAGCAAAGCCTTGAGGATGGAAAGGTCTGCCTTGGCGGCCCATCTGGTGCAGCGTGGAATAAACATCTGAAGCATCCACACGCAGTGGGGGAACAATGATGGTACACCCAGGCTTTGCCTACCTCTGCATAGGGCATCACATGGTATGGAACATATTTCATTGGCTGATAAAGTGGAGGCACGCGTTCCTTAGCCCGTGACTGATTATCCAGAAGTGGGTGGAGCCATATGCACTGTCATTTGTTCCATGATGACCATACAAGTATTTGTATTTAACAATTTAAAAAAAAAAAAAACTTAAGGTAACGAGAGGTAAAGTGCAGGTGAGGTCTTCAAATTGATCTTCATGGTGTCCCTTTTTTGAGCCTAGTCTCGGCTATATATGATGCCTCTATTACCCTTCAAGTTAGGGGTAAGCCCCAGCTCCACCTACTAGGGCTGCACGATATTATAAAAAAATCGCATTGCGATATTTTTTTCCCATACGATATATATTGCAATATTTTTTTGCGGCGGATCCTCTTCGTCGTGCATTTTTGGTAGTGCAGAGTTACTACAGTGTGCCCCCATTCAATGCAGAGTTACTACAGCATGCCCCCATTCAGTGCAGTGACCAGCGTACCGTGTCCCCATCAATGTAGTGACCAGCGTGCCGTGTCCCCATCAATGTAGTGACCAGCGTGCCGTGTCCCCATCAATGCAGTGACCAGCGTGCCGTGTCCCCATCAATGCAGTGACCAGCGTGCCGTGTCCCCATCAATGCAGTGACCAGCGTGCCGTGTCCCCATCAATGCAGTGACCAGCGTGCCGTGTCCCCATCAATGCAGTGACCAGCATGCCGTGTCCCCATCAATGCAGTGACCAGCGTGCCGTGTCCCCATCAATGCAGTGACCAGCGTGCCGTGTCCCCATCAATGCAGTGACCAGCGTGCCGTGTCCCCATCAATGCAGTGACCAGCGTGCCGTGTCCCCATCAATGCAGTGACCAGCGTGCCCCCCCCCCCCCCCCCATCAATGTAGTGACCAGCATGCCGTGTCCCCTTCAATGCAGAGAGACTTGCCTAAGGTAGAAGAACACTGCCTGACATCCGTCCCACATGTTCAGTCTGTCCCGCAGCTAGTTCTCTTGACCTAGCGGTGAGCGCGGCACAGCCAACCAATCACGTCGTGAGTAGCGGCACAGCGAACCAATCAGGTGTGCAGGCACGCGTGATTGGTTAGCTCACGGCGTGCTGCTCACCGCTCAGTCAGGAGAACTAGGCTAGCTGCAGGCAGGCAGACTGAACGTGTGGGACGCTGTGTTCTGCTACAACCACTGTAAGTCCTCCCGAGTCCCGACTTCTCCCTGCCTAATGCCTATGCCTTACTATCGTATCTTCGGCGATGTGACTATCGCCCACGCCCGCAGCATGATAGTCGATATCACATCGACTATCGTTCAGCCCTACCACCTACCATTAAACTACTGCCCACTAGGTGCCATTTGGTAAGTGAAAGACAAGGGACATTTGTTTCTGAATTAAAATTAATGAGAAAAAAAGGCATAAAATATGGCAGGTGTAAAACATTTGGGAACCCCAATCCATCTGTACTCTGCAACACCCCTTTAGAGACAAAGACCTACATATCGCCCTTTTTTTTTTTTTTTTTTTTTTTTTTAACCAACCTTTTTTTCAAAAACCTTTTTCTTACTCTTCCTTGCAGAACTTTTCTAGTTGATAAGTTGTTTCTTAAATCCTGTGGCTAGGCCACATCTTTACCCCTTTCTACTGATCCCCCTTTTTTTGGGGGGGAGGGGGGGGGAATGTACACATGCTCTGCTTCACAGCCCCAGCAAGAATTATACCCCTGTCATGCTGCCAAGCCCAGAACACTTTTACATATGGTGAACCCCCCCCCCCCCGTCTGCCTCCTTCCCAATCGCTCTCCCGTGACTGAAACCGGCGGTTGGGACGGCACATGATGGAGATAAACGAGGAGCTTGTTCCCCAGATCATCTTGTCACTTCCAGTTTTGGTTTGTTTACAAGCCATTACCATCTTGTAATGTACAGTGCTTGAAAAAGTATTCGTACCCCCTTAATTTTCCACATTTTTGTCATGTTACAACTAAAAATGTAAATGTATTTTATTGGGATTTTATGTGATAGACCAACACAAAGTGGCACGTAATTGTAAAGTGGAAAGAAAATGCTAAATGGTTTTCAAAATTGTTTACAAAGTGTGGCGTGCATTTGTATTCAGCCTGCCTGAGTCAATACTTTGTAGAACCACCTTTTGCTGCAATTACAGCTGCAAGTCTTTTTGGGTATGTCTCTACCAGCGTTGCACATCTAGAGAATTACATTTTTACCCATTCTCTTTGCAAAATATCTCAAGCTCTGTCAGATTGGATGAACAGCATCTGGGAACAGCAATTTTCAAGTCTTTCCACAGATTCTCAATTGGCTTTAAGTCTGGACTTGACTGGGCCATTCTAACACATGAATATGCTTTGATCTAAACCATTTTATTGTAGCTCTGGCTGTATGTTTAAGGTTACTGTCCTGCTGGAAGGTCGATCGCCGCCCCAGTCTCAAGTCTTTTGCAGATTCTAACAGACTTTCTTCTAAGATTTCCTTGTATTTGGTTCCCTCCATCTTCCCATCAAATCTGACCAGCTTCCCTGTCCTTGCTGAAGAAAAGCATCCCCACAACATGATTCTGCCTCCTCCATGTTTCACAGTGGGGATGGTGTGTTTAGGGTGATGTGCAGTGTAATGCCCCGTACACACGTACCGATCATCGGCCGTAAATATTCAGCCGACGACCGATCGGCCGATTGTATGCTTGTTGTTAGTATGATGCTTCCGACAGCGCATTTTTGGGGCCGAACAGAATCTGTCGTGCAGGCATTAAAATTTTTGTTGGCCAACACCAGAACGGCTGATTGTTAGCCAGTCAGTACAGAATTCAGCCGACAATCAGCAGATTTGCAAGACTGGGCATGCTCAGAGAAGAAAAAAGACACGGAAAGTTAACCATCACATGACAGCACTTCTGCAGTCGGCTGTTGTTGGCCGACAAAATTTGCGTGCAGTCTTTTGCACTTTTCAGCGGACAGGACAGCCCTGGACAAAAGACGGCCGATCGGTCGGCCGACGATCGGTACGTGTGTACGAGGCATTAGTTTTCCCCACACATAGTTTTTTTGCTTTGAGGCCAAAAAGTTCAGTCTTGGTCTCATCTGACCAGAGCACCTTTCTTCACTTTTGCTGTGTCCCCCTCATGGCTTCTCGCAGATGAGACTTCTTATGGCTTTCTTCTTGCCACTCCTCCATAAAGGCCAGACTTGTGGAGTGCATAACTAAGGCCCCTTTCACACTTGTGCGATCTGAAAGTCTAATTTTGACACAATTTTGCCGCAATTTTGACTGGACTTGAAGCAATGCCTGTGCAATGTTGAGGTCTATGGACCTCAAGTCTGACCAAAGTAGTGCAGGGACTGCTTTGAAGTCCCACAGATATAAACGGTACTCATTGGAAATCATGGGGTACGACTTGTCATGCGATATTGCAGTCCCAAGTTGTAGGACAATTTCACACAAGTGTGAAAGGAGGCCTAATAGTTTACCTGTGGACAGATTCTCCCACCTGAGCTGTGGATCTCTGCAGCTCCTCCAGAGTTACCATGGCTGCTTCTCTGATTAATGCTCTCCTTGCCCAGCCTGTCAGTTTAGGTGGACGGCCATGTCTTGGTAGGTTTGCAGTTGTGCCATACTCTTTCCGTTTTTGGATGATGGATTGAACAGTGCTCCGTGAGATGTTCAAAGTTTGGGATTTTTTTTTTTATAACCTAACCCTGCTTTAAATTTCTCCAACTTTATCCCTGACCTGTCTGGTGTGTTCCTTGGCCTTCATGATGCTGTTTGTTCACAAAGTTTATCTAACAAACCTAAGGCATGGGTGTCCAACCTTTTGGCTTCTCTGGGCCACATTCAGTGTAGAGACATTTTCTCGGGCCGCATATAAAATATATACTATAGTTAAGGTATATAAGTAATAAAAGGCTGCCGCGCCCTTCCCGCGCTGCCCCCGCCCCCCCCCAGCACTAATTTAACACAACTAGAGGATGATCCCTTCTGAGGTAGCCTCTGCCTACAGTTAGTTGGAAGCCGCTGTGGCTGTGCCCCCCCGACCCGACTTCCTTCCTCCCCAGCAAAAGGAAAAAAAATTGTCAGGAGGCAGTGGGCCGCATTGCCTGCGGTTCTGGGCCGCAGGTTGGACATGCCTGCTCTAAGGGCTTCACAGAACAGCTGTATTTATATGGAGATTAAATTACACACGTGGACTCTACTAATTAGGTGACTTCTGAAGGCAATTTGTTCCACTAGATTTTAGTTAGGGGCTCTTTCACACAGGCGGTTCAGATCCGCCTATCCGTTTTTTTGGTGGATCTGAACGGTCCCCCCATGCATCCCTATGGGGCATCGGATGTCAGCGGAGACATGTCAAATCTGGACGGATGGAAACCCTATTTTCCATCCGTCCAGCGGATGGAATCGGATGGGAACGGACCATCGGTAGAGATGTATGGGGAACTGACAGCTGTGTCTCCGCACACAGCACGGAGACACAGCTGTCGTGCTCCTGCTCAGCGGGGGATCAGCGGATCGATCCCTCGCTGAGAAAAACGGAGTCCGTCCAATGGACGGAGTGTGTGAAAGGGGCCTAGGGGTATCAGAGTAAAGGGGGCTGAGTGACTACAAATGCAGGCCACACTTTTCAGATAATTATTTGTAAAAGTTTAAAAACCATTTATCATTTTCCTTCCACTTCACAATTATGTTCCACTTTGTGTGCAAGTTTTAAAGTGGAGTTCCACCCTAAAATGATACTTGCCTTCATCTTCTCGCTCCGGGTCATCTGAAAAACAAATGGATAATCGCATTTTTTTTTTTTTTTTTTTTTACTTACCTCGTAGAGAAGAAAATACTTGCCTTACTTCCTTCTTCCTCCCCTCGGCGGCCGCGGCCCGTCGTCACTTCCTGGCTTTGCAATGATTCCTGGGAGCTGAACGTCATCGCTCCCAGGAATCATTGCACCGGCCCCGACGTCGGTTCCGGGGCACGCGCGTCATTCCCTTCTAAACAGCTTCTGGGCATGCCCTGAAGCTGTGCAGGGATGACGCTGCGGCACCGGAAGTGACGGTGGGGCCGGCGTAGTGCATCGTTGGACCGAAGAAGACAGGAGAGGACACAGAGGATCGTGCTGGCTTCAAGCTGCCCACACCTGAGATGGCAGCGCTGGACAATACTTTTTCAAGGTAAGTATTTGTCCTAAAAGGTAAGTGCAACCCGGGACAGATCAGAGGCTAGCCATTGTGGAATGTACTAGCCCTGACTGTCCCGGGGTTATTTTTATAAAAAAAAAGTATTCCAGGGTGGAACTCCGCTTTAACTTGCTGGTTTTGTATTCCTTTAATGTATATGCACTGATCAAGGAAATAATACAGCCGAACCATAGGAGTAGAGCAGTAATTGTCCAGAAGAATCCAGTCCCATCCACCAAGAACAATTAGTCTGGGATGCAAAATTGCTTCTACCTATATGAGGATTAGAGAAAAAAAAAAAGTACCCGTTCTCCCCCCCAAATGTGGCACTGGAGGGGGAGGAGGAGACAAATGAGCAAAAGTTCCACTTGTGGGTGGAACTCCGCTTTAAGGCCTCATGCACACTGGACATTTTTACAGCTACTGTTTTTGGCTTCAGACCTTTTTTTTTTTTTTTTTTTCTGCAGCCAGTAAACTCCCCAGCATGTTATCCTATATGTTCATGCACACATAAGCTGTTATTTTTTCTTTTTTGGCTGGGGCATTTTCTGGCTGGGTTTGACGTGGAGATTTTAAGCTGTAAAAAGCTCTAACTGATAAAAGCTTAAAAAATGATGAAAATGCGGCTAATCAGCATTTGGCAACGTTTTTGAGCCATTCGCTTTTGTGGGAGTGTAGTTTTGCTGAAAAAATGCTCCTGCAAAACTTCTACAGCTAATGCTACTGGCATTTTTAGAACTTCCAGTGTGCTTGAAGCCTAAAACTGGCCTCTTTGGGTACGTTATAGCTCGACCGGTTTAGCTATGTGGACTGTGAACTTGTGTACACACTTCCTCATGTGACTACTTTATCGTTTACAAGTGAATAGAGCAAAACTACCAAACCTGTTACAATAAAAGGTGTGGGGATGTTCAGTTATTGCTTGCACAATGACTGTCCCTGCTGACCTACTACAGCTATTTCAAATATGTCAAATGTTGATAACTTGGTTATTCATTAAAGCAGGCATAATGCAAAACTTGTTTTTCCCTTTGGATAAAGATGATGAGGGTCGTAACCCTGAATACATTTTTTTTTGCCATCTGTATCTCAGTGGCGAGATATTTCCCTTCACCTCCTGTTCAGTCACAACAAGAAGTGGGAGAAAATTTCTGGTTGTTACCACAACTAATGTCCCCATTAGAAAATTCCCCCTCTATTCCTATTTATTATTATATTCAGGATTTATATAGCGCCAGCAGTTTGCGCCAACGCTTTACAATGTTAAGGCAGACCGTAAAATGTTATTTTTAATACAGGAGGAGTCGGAGGGTCCTGCTCATTAGAGCTTCCAGTCTAAACCCCGGTTCACATTAGTGCGATCACAGAACTTGCACCGCATCCGCACTAAACACGCACATGACCCTTTTTTTAAATTTTTTATTTTTTTTTTATCCGCAGCAGAATCGGATCGCATAGTGGTTCACACTAGTGTGATCCGATTCTGTACGAACTTGCAGATCGCACTGCGATATGCGATCGCAACTGGGGGTGTCAACTTTTAATTGACACCCCTTGCGTATCGCATATGGCAGTGTGAACTGCCAGAGGTGCGGATGCAATGTGGGATCACGCTGTATATTTGCAGCATTCCCACATCGCACAAATGTGAACCGGGACTAAAAGGGTTCTGCGGAACCCAAAATCCATGATTTTTGCTTTCATTGCCAGTGAAAACTAAACAAATCAACGCCTAACAGGGATAAATACAGCAATAAGTGCCAGGTCACACTTATGCGATGCGGGAAGGCTGCGAATTCGCAGCCTGTTCCCGCGTCGCAAACGCACCCTTGGTAGTTCACACTGCCATATGTGATACGCTGGGGGTGTCAATGGAATGTTAACGACACCCCCAGTTTGATCGCATATCGCAGTGCGATCTTTACAGTTCGCACAGGATCAGATCGCACAAGTGTGAACCACTGTGTGATCCGATCCTAATGCGGCTGAAAAAAAGGGTCATGTGCGACTTTTGTGTGGGTGCAGTGCGAATTTAGCCATACAAAGTGTATGGCTGAATTCGCACCGCACAGCTGATCGCATGTAATGAAGGAGCAGTGCGCTCCGATATTACATGCGATCGCCGCAGCCGCAAGAGTGTGAACCGGCACTAACACCCTGAAAGGGGTTCTAATCTCTCTTCACTTTATCCAAAGCTAAAAAAGGTTTTGCCATTAGGAATACTTTAAGGCTTCGTTCACATGTTAGCGTAGCGGACCGCGGCAGAATCACCGCGATTCTGCCCGCAATCCGGAAATCATTGAGAAAACCGTACTTGTACATGAAAGCCAACCACTAGCTGTAACAACAATACCAAGATGATGCCTAAATATGCAGGCATCATCCTGGTATGACCACTCAAAGTCCAGCGTGCAGGTTCTTTTTTGTTTTTTCATGGCGCTTGTAGGCTGAATGAAAAAAGAGAACCAAACAGATTCCTCCATTCACATCGATGTGAATCAGGAAATATCTGCAAGAAAGTGTGTGGTATGCCCACCATTAGACCTCCCAGCATCCACCCTCTTCTAATGTTGGACATACATGCAATGTTCGTTTTTTTTTTTTTTTTTTTTTTCTTTCTTTCTATTCACATTGATCAATGTGGATGAAGAAAAGTGTTAAAATATATGGCGACGCATAGGGGAGATCCGCTCTCTGTCTCCACCACCCCATCCCCTATGCTTCGCCATATATGCTTTTTTTTTTAACTGTGGTGGTGAAATCACCTTTTTACAGCGCTGCAATCATTTATTTACGTATATGCTGAGAGCAAACGCTGTTGCTGTCAATAAACAAATCAGTGCTGCAGCTGATGGGTGTACCTGCAAAGCAAACAATGATTAACAATAAAACCTTACAATAGTATACAGTGCAGTAAAACAGTAGAATGGTGGTACCTGCAAAGAAAACTATGGTCTAACAATGAAGAACACAGCAACAATAAAACATTACATTATAATAGTGTACAGTTTTTTGTAGCTGTAAAAAAAACTTAAGACGTTCCAGGCTAGGGTCTCCCAAAATGCGATAGCCATCTAACCTCTTTCAAGACCCTGTGTGAAAGTTTGCCCTAGACTGTCCTGTGCTGTACCCTATACTAATAATAGTGTGTGGTAGCGATGGAAACAGTCCCCAATGCAGAGACCAGGTTGGCCAGGACAGGAGGGTCAAAAAAGGCGGGTGCCACGCCTATATCCACGCTTTCTACGGACACAACCTCTTGTTTGGGGTGCTCTTTGGGTAGGAGTACTGGAGGACATCCGGAAAATACCTCTCATGCAGTCGGCTCACTGCATCTGGATTGTGAATTTCGGCCACAGCACCTTTTGGATACAGAAGGGCTGTGATGATCTCTTCCTGGAATTTTAGGAAGGATCCACTTCATCCTGATGCTTTGTATAGCACATAAGCATTCAGCAGAGCCAATTGGAATAAGTATACACCCATATTGTACCAGCCTCTGGTCTTGCAGGCAATTAAGTAGGGCGCCATCATCTGGTCGTTGAAGTCCACCCCTCCCATGTTAAGGTTGTGTTCGTGGACACAGAGGGGCTTCTCAACAGCACCAGTCGCTGTTGCAATTTGGACTGTTGTATCTGTGTGAATGGAAGACAGGAAAACATTCAGCGTGTCCCTCCACTTCACTGCAAGCAATTTATTACACTTCAAGCAGGCTCTCTCCCCCTCCGTCTAAGTCAGGAAATCTACAAGCCGTTGGGGGAAGCCCCGGCGATTAGGTCACACGGTGCCACATGCACCAATTCCAAAATAAAAAAGTGACTAAAGTGGCACGCTTGTGTAATAATTGTCCACGTATAAATAGTACCCCTTTCCGAATAAGGGTGACACCAAGTCCCAAACAATCTTGCCGCTGCTCCTTATGTAGTCTGGGCAGTTGGGGGGCCTCCAGTGCTATCTTTTCCTTCGTAAATCCGGAAACTCCATGTTTAGCCTGTTGCCGTGTCACAGAGCTTCTACATCTCTACCCCATATCTGGTACGCTTACTGGCGAGAAACTGCTTAAAAGGAAGGCGGCCAGAAAATGTAATCAGGGACTCCTCAATGCAGACCGCTTGTTGGGGCGTATACAAGGCTGCAAACTTCTGGTTAAAGTGGTTTACGAGGGGCCGAAATTTTGTGGAGCTGGTCATATGCAGGGTCACCGCCAGGACGACAGAGTTCTTTATCACTGAAGTGCATGAACCGCAAGATTTGCTCGCATCTAATCCTGGCCATGGCAGCAGAGAACACAGGCATATGATGAATTGGGTCAATGGACCAATATGACCGCAACTCACTCTTTTTAGTAATGCCCATGAGGAGGGATAGGCCCAGAAAGGTTTTCAATTTGGAAACTGATACGTTTCCATGCAAATTCTCTGGCAAGGGTCAAAAATAGATTTGCGGCAATTGAATTGATCCACATATAAATTGCTTTGGTCGACAATAGGTCTGTAAAAAAACAGCTCATAAAAACCAAGGGGAGTACAATCTGCTTTTTCCACCTTAATTCAGGGTTAGCCAGTAATTGGGGGAAGTACGGGTGCTGCAGAAGTGGTGGGCTCCCAAACAGTATTTGCAAGCGCATCAGGAAGAACACTATGGACTCTATGGGTCTGTCTTCGAATTATTGGTGGCTGCGGGGCACTTGTGCTAGCCACTGCACTTATGGGACTCACCACGTCATCAAGTGTGACTGCAGTGCAGTGACTATGACTAGGATGTACGAGGCTGCTGGTGCTTGCCATTTCACCAGAGGGTTGAGCGGCACTAGTATTGACACTCTGCTGCATATGAGAATGCTGCGATTGTTGCACCTCAGCAACAGAAGAATGGGGTCCGGTATGCCTGACCTTAGCAGGGACACGAACGTGAACTGATGTCACCTGTGACACTAATGCAAAGATCTGTACAATAAAATAGTGACACTGTGACAGGGCACTGAAGAGGTTAATGGGGGGGGGGGTGACCAGAGGGTTAAATCTTTTAGGTTTAGGGTACCTGCCATACATCCCCTAACTGTCTCTCACACTAACTGAAGTCACAAGTAACACTAATACAGTGATCAGTAATTTACCTGTATATAGTATACACTGTGGCAGAGTGAAAGGGTTAACTGGGGGGTGATCAGGGGGTTAAATAGATGCCTTTGTGTACTGGTGTCAGTGTAGTGCTTGTGTTCTCAGTTGATGTTCTCTTCTCTCATGCTGTAATTGAAAAGGGCTCCAGGAGAGGAGATTGCATCATTGCACGTGCCTGTGCTTACTTTACACAGTCACAGGACGTTCTGCAATTGGTCAGAACTAATCAATGCGCACCCCCTGGCCCTGCACAGGACCAAGGTAGTTGTGTCGGTTTGCGCAGCCGAGCCACCTTGCTGCAGTAAAACTGCAGCAGCAATTTTTTTTTTTTTTTAGAGCTGCATGCATTCATGGAGGTATGCCCCCCAACATAAGAATTCCATGTTCGAGGCAAATGTCTCTGAATGCATACAACCCTAAAGACAAGTACCGCTCAGTACAGCATCCAGTCACCAAGTAATTCAGCCTATCATAGATTTTACCAGGCTGCTGTCATTGGTCCTGGATTCTGCACTTGGTTCTGTATGGTAGAGTTCAGATTTGCAATCGGTTAGTGTCATAGTGACCTTGGGCTGCAGAATTTATATACTTTGATATGAAGTACAACCTTTTACCTTATTACATCATATTTCGGTATGGTTTCATATTTGCCAACAGTAGATGTTTGGACATTTTTATTTAATTATTTTTTTTTTTATTTTTACACCTGTTAAATATTAAACCTGTCACAGGGTTCATGCTGTAAACCTGCCTAACCAGCTTCAGACCCTAGGACCTATGTAATGCCCTCTAAACGTTTGTAATACACTCTAGATAAAAATCTCTCCTGTGTCATCGCCAGGAAAGGTAGATAAAATGAACCTTTTTTTTTTTTTGAATATACAAAACTTTTATTTATTAAACTTTATTGTATTAAACGTTATTGTAAAGTGTGTGCGTGTGTGAGGTCAGGGACTGATGTTGGACGAGAAGGTATCTATAAACCAGCTAAACTGTGTAAAATTGATGCTTTCTTATAAGAAAAGTCCAGAATTTTGTTTCTTTACCACTACATCATCTGGGTTCCTGTGTGCCGCTTCCCTGAACTTCCAGTAGGGGAACACATGCTCATTACTTCATAAAGTCCGTGTCCTTGTCCTCGGGACTATATTTCCCATAATTTCACCATTTCACCACAGCCTGGATTTCTTCCTGTCTGTGTTTCCTCCCCCCTCCACTTGGGAATACATTTCTCATTATTCCATTACTGCCACTATGCATATGAGCCCCAGCTATTCCTCCTTTGGCTCCTGTGCATGGAAGCACAGACAGCCCACTAATATCGGCTTGGAGTCTCTCTCCCTGGAAGTTCGGCCCTTGGAACTATGGTCTTTAAAGAGCTCATTATGCATGAATGCTATTGTATACTCATGTTTACATCCCTCAGGAATTTGAACTAGTCTCTAGAAAAACCTGAGTGGCTGAAAATATGCGATTCAGATTATAAAATGTGTGTGTGTGTGTGTGTGTATATATATATATATATATATATATATATATATATATATATATATATATATATATATATATATATATATATATATATATATATATATATATATATATATATATATTATACACACAGTATCTCACAAAAGTGAGTACACCCCACATTTTTTAAAATATTTTATCTTTTCATGTGACAACACTGAAGAAATGACACTTTGCTACAATGTAAAGTAGTGAGTGTACAGCTTGTATAACAGTGTAAAGTTGCTGTCCTCTCAAAATAACTCTACACATAACCATTAATGTCTAAACCGCTGGCAACAAAAGTGAGTACATCACTAAGTGAAAATGTCCAAATTGGGCAAAATTAGCCATTTTCCTTCCCTGGTGTCATGTGACTCCTTAGTGTTACAAGGTCTCAGATGTGAATGGAGAGCAGGTGTGTTAAATTTGGTGTCATCGCTCTCCCTCTCTCATACTGGTCACTGGAAGTTCAACATGGCATCTCATGGTAAAGATTTCTCTGAGGATCTGAAAAAGAGTGGTTGCTCTACATAAAGATGGCATAGGCTAGAGGAAGTTTGCCAAGACCCTAAAACTGAGCTGCAGCACAGTGGCCAAGACCATACAGCAGTTTAACAGGACAGGGTGGACCAAAGACGTTGCGCGCACGTGCTCTGTATTATATCCAGAGGTTGTCTTTGGGAAATAGACGTATATGTGCTGCCAGCATTGTAGAGGTTGAAGGGTTGGGGGGGGGGGGGGGTCAGCCTGTTAGTGCTCAGACCATATGCCACACACTGCTCAAACTGGTCAGCATGGCTGTCATCCCAGAAGGAAGCCTCTTCTAAAGATGATGCACAGGAAAGCCTGCAAACAGTTTTCTGAAGACAAGTAGACTAAGGACATGGATTACTGAAACCATGTCCTGTGGTCTGATCTGATGAGACCAAGATGAACTTATTTGGTTCAGATGCGTTCAAGCGCGTGTGGCGGCAACCAGGTGAGGAGTACAAAGACAAGTGTGTCTTGCCTACAGTCAAGCATGGTGGTGGGAGTGTCATGGTCTGGGGCTGCATGAGTGCTGCCTGTACTGGGGAGCTACAGTTCATTGAGGGATCCATGAATGCCAACATATATTGTGACATACTGAAGCAGAGCATGATCCCCCCACTCCCTTCGGAGACTAGGCTACAGGGCAGTATTCCAACATAAGGACCCCAAACACACCTCCAAGACAACCACTGCCTTACTAAAGAAGCTGAAGGTAAAGGTGATGGACTGGCCAAGCATGTCTCCAGACCTAAACCCTATTGAGCATCTGTGGGGCATCCTCAAATGGAAGGCTGAGGAGCGCAAGGTCTCCAACATCCACCAGATCCTTGATGTCGTTATGGAGGAGTGGAAGAGAACTCCAGTGGCAACCTGTGAAGCTCTGGTGAACTCCATGCCCAAGAGGGTTAAGGCAGTGCTGGAAAATAATGGTGGCCACACAAAATATGACACTTTGGGCCCAATTGTGGCATTTTCACTTAGGGGTGTATTCACTTTTGTTGCCAGCGGTTTAGACGTTAATGGCTGTGTGTTGAGTTGTTTTGAGGGGATAGTAAAGTTTTCAACAATGCTTCATGGCCAGTAATTTCTGTACGATTTTCCAGAAGTGATCCCTAAATGTAAAACTTTAACAAAAGCCCTTTCCACCCCTCTGAACAGTGACCGCCCACTGACCTGTGCATTACATGCTGTTGGGGCACAGCTCTATTCTCTTGAATGGATCATGTTTGGCTTTAGTACTGCCACCTTAACACATGTGGGATCCTTTTTTGCCGTGGCATGGTGCACAACTCCATCTGGCTGCCTTTGCGGTTTAAGGGGGCAGTAAAAGTGCAGCTCAACTGCCCTTTTTTACTGTAAACATGTCCTTAGACATTGTGAGCTAAATGACAAAATAGGCAGGAGCTGTGATCAGCTGTGTATGACTGTAGAATTGCGGTCTCCTCTACTGGTAACCATGGCTGCCCTGTAACATAAGCTCAGGTTGCTAGGATCTCTTCCAGTCTAACATGTTCATTCCATAGACTCCATTTGTCATTTCACCCTTGTCTTAAGAATAATCAGGTTGGCTTGGATGATGTCTGACAAACACTTCCTAGAAAATCAAAGAATAAACTCGGTAAGCACAGTGAATGTGAATTAGACGTGCTGTCGCTGGGGGAATGGAGAGCAAATTGCTGCATTCACCTAGAGATGACTATACATACTTTACAGCAGGTTTTTTACTCAGTAACTAGGTGCAGGAACTCCCCCTTGTCACCACCCCTACCCACCTCTGAGCACTGTTCCTTGGTTCCACCTCCCAGGACCATTCCTTTTAGAGAATACAGAACCATGTAACATTTGTAGGACTAAGTCGTTTGTATGGAACATGTCAATAACAAGAAAGCGGTCAAATAGATCCCCTACAGCCAGCAGCATTAGATACCCCAAGCAAGAATGGGCCACCTGCAACAAAATACCCCCCCCCCCCGCCCCCCATCTCCAGCAACAATATTCCCCTTGCCTCAACAACCAATCTCCTCACAGCCAACATCAATGGACTCTTCCCTCCCAGCAACATAACACTCACCCCCATCAATAATAGTCCTGCCATCAGAAACAAAAGACCCCCCCCCCCCCCCGAAAAAACAGATCCCCCCTCAAGCAACAATGGATCCCACAGCAGCCAACATCAACAGACCCTGCAGTACACCCCAGCACCCCTTGCTATTACATACATTCAGTGCTGGAGGTGCCGGAACTGCCTTCCCCCGCGTTCCCCTTGAAAAAAAGCCCTGCTTTACAGCAACCTCTGGTTCTTCCAATCATGGCTGAACCTTAAGCCACTCTACAGGCAGAGTTCTGACACTTCCCGATAGTGCCTAATCTCTATTCCTTCTCTCCTTCTGCATTTTGCTACTGACCAATTAGACCACCCATCGTAGAGTGGGTGTGGGATTTAGTGTTGAGCATCAACACTACCCAGAAGTGTCAAAGCTTTGCCTGTCACAATGACCCATCATTGGGCTGTTGCAGGAAGCCTGGGAGTCTGCAGCACTTTGCCTCCTCTTCCTCCCATGACAGAGTATTTTTAAAGTGTGGGACAGGGAGCAAGGGCAACACAATACTTTTTTTTTTTTTTTTTTTTCATAACATAACATGGGAGTGTTCTGCAGTCTGTAGAGAGCTGGGAACACAGCTAATTGATAGATGCAGCCCAAGGAGTGTGCACAGGAATTTGGGAGCTCATTGAATTTCTGGCAGGACCAACAAGTAGTTTTGCTGCCCTTCTCACACTTAAATAAAACAATTGTAATGGTTCATTCAATGAAATAGAAAAAGGAAGCAAACCAGAGAAGTTCATTATTACCGTTTTTTACATATCTAACATCTTGCTTCCCACATAACACATGTGCACTAGTAGAGCGGGTGGCAGAGGTTTCTGTGCCAAGTGTGCTTTTCCAAAACCGAGACCAACCTGTCTGTTCTATATTGGTGATCAGGAACTGGTGGGACCTGCTTCCCATCATGTGACCACTTTGACAGCAAATTACAGTGGTCACAGAACTGGAAATGGATTAGGTCATGGCAAAAACATAATTTTTTTGCCACCCAGCATTGGTAGTAAAACACTGGTGAAGCGCACTGCAACTAAAAGTTCTAATAAAAAGCCAGATGGAAAGCCTGGTCATGTGTCCTGTCAGTCACATGGCCAGTTCTCCTCCAATCATGCAGCTCTTTCAGTTCTGTTAAAGCGGAGTTCCGGACGCAAAATTGTTATCTTAGATTTTGTGGCATCCGCTTCCTTATTGTACCCTGAAAAAGAATTGGATATTCCCGAATTTTATTTTTTTAACTTGCCTTGTTTCAGCAGAAAATATACTCTCCTTTCCTTCCACTTCCTCCCTGTGCGACCGCGGCCCGCGGCGTCACTTCCTGTCCCGCAATGCGTCCTGGGAGCTCTTACTGATCACTCCCAGGAGGCAATGGGCAGTGACGTAGGCGGCCGGCCGCTCCTCTCATCGTGTTATTTCCAAACAGAAAATGACGCGATGAGAGGCGGAGCACAGCGCGGACGGCGCCAGCCTATTGCCAGTACTTTCCTTTGCACTGGGCATGCACGAGATTTTGCGCTGCATTGATCGGCCCCCCTCCATCTACAACCAGGAAGCAGGGCATATATGTGCACACTGCGGCTTCGGGTGACCATGGAAAACATGGCGCTGCTTTGCAAAAATTTTATAAAGTAAGATTTTAGTCTTGTCAATCTATTATTTACATGTATAAAATCGGATTAGCGGATGTAAGAAGGGCGGTGGATCACTGTTTGAGAGGTATTTAAAAAAAAAAAATGAATCTGTGGCCGGAACTCCGCTTTAAACAGAGAGGACTCAGTGAGGCTCTGCTGGCACAATGCAGCCCATTTTTTTTTTTTTTTTTATTTATATGAATGGGGGTGTATATTAATAAATGGATAGCGATATCCTCTTTATCAAATTTGGTGCCGCATAAATAGCATGACTTAAGGTTTTATCAGCCGCACTGTAAAAAATATTAATCAGGAAATTACCTCTAGTAGTAATGTGCTTCTCTATATTCTGTAAGCCTTTAAAATGGCAAATTGACTTCCAGATATGCCTTTGTGTGTTACGCCTTTTCTATTTCCAACCAGTTGTGGCAAGTGAAGTCCTTAGAATGTGGAAGGTGAATTTGAATCTTGTCCTTTTTTTTCAAATTTTGATTTATTTATTTTTTTTCCCATTACTTCCCCATTTAGTATAGCGTTCCAAAGCTTTAACTATTCTTTATGAAAAATCCTTCCTACATAAATGGAAAAATCTTCTATATTAATCTGTGCGCAACTGTTGCATCCTTGTCCCCTTGTTGCCAAATCTTGACAGTAGCCTTTTTTTTTTTTTTTTTGTCACTGAAAACCAGTCTCCAGCAAAAAAGTACAACCCCCACACAGTAATTCTAAAGAATTAGGCATCTTGTAATTTTAGGAATGCGGGTGTGAGCTTCTAATGCTTCTCCTTCATAGGCAAAATCCAGCACTTAGTTGTCAGTGCACAGTGTGGTGGGGTGTACCCAGCAAGGACTGGTTTCAGGAAAAGTCTGTTGATTTTTGCACAAAATGTTTGTGGGGGGGGGATTGCAGGGACTTTTTTTTTTTTCCTTCCTTTTACTTAACTCTGTAGCTTGTCTAATCATTGACGAAGGAAGGGGTATTTTAAATCTCAAACAACCATGTAGATGGAGTTTTTTAGAATAATCTGATGGTATTTAAATATGGAATTAAATATGTATAAATATGGAAATGTGCAGCGCTAATAGATAACATATGATAGTCGGTGAAAATTCATAACATTGTGAAGAATACATATACAAACAAATGTATAATAATCAAAAAAAAGTGAGTAAGGGCAAAAAGTCCTTTTTGAATGGAGTGAATATAGAAAAATCTTAAAAAGTGTATTCAAGAAGTGAATGACTGAAAATTTGCTGTGACACCATCCACTACCAATATATATGTAAGGAGGCTTACCGGAGTGAGTGGACTCAGTTGTGAGTGAACTCATGCGTTGGTCTATAATACACCCGATAGGCCAGGGAGGACACAGTGGCCCTTCACACCACTCATTTTCTTTGGAAAATCACATAAGCCATCAGTAATCCAAATGAATGCAGAGAATGTAGACTTTAAGATGGATACTCTCCCATGATGGATGAATCATCAAAGAAAGGAAACAAAAGGCTACACCTAGTGTAAAACCTTAAGTAAAGGGTATTTATTAAATGTTCAGAACACTTAGGCTCCTTTCACACGGCCGCTCCGTGTGAAAGGTCCGCTGCGGGACTTTTTTTTTTTCCACGGAGCGGATGACATTTCTGTCATCCGCTCCGTGTGCCCGCATATCATCCCATCCGTTTGCGGATGATATGCGGACATAATGTAAGTATATGGCACTGCGGATGTCAGCGGATGACACCGCTGAAATCCGATTTTCCTTCCTTTCCATTTTTGGAACGGATGAAAAAATGGGGTTCTGTTCCGTTCAAAAAAACGGAACAGAACTGAAAGGAGGAAAATCGGATGTCAGCGGATGGTATTCCGCTGACATCCGCAGTGCCATTCACTTACATTAAAGTCCGCAAATCATCTGCAAAAAAATAGGATGATTTGCGGACACACGGAAAGCAGCGGAGCGGCCGTGTGAAAGGACCCTTAGTGAGGTCGATAAAAAGTGCTAAAATCCAGATCAGTAAAAACATCAACAGGTAGTAGCATGGACCGAAGTCAACCCAGTGCGTTTCATCTGCTTAGACATCATCTACCCTAGACATACGCCAAACTGAGTCCACTCACTCTGGTAAGCCTCCTTGTATATAGGTGGTGGATGGTGTCAGTCAATTTTCAGTTATTCACTTCTTAAATACACGTCTGAAGGTTTTTCTATATTCACTCCATTCCAAAGGACCTTTTGCCCTTATTCACTTTTTTTGTAATTCTATATTTGTTTGTAAATGTATTCTTCACAATGTTATGCATTTTCACAGATTATCATATGTTAATTATCTATGAGCCCTGCACATTTCCATATTTATACATTTACACTGGTTCAAGTGGTGTGCTGGCTGCTGTCCTTTTTTCCTTTTTGGGTGCAAGCGCGGCCATTTTTTTCTGTATTTGTGACTTATGGTATTTAATGGCCTGGTTCAAACTCTAGAAGTGGGAATATCTGCTTTCCTCCTGAAACATTGGGCTAGGTTTCTTATGCTGCTTACACAGGATTATCAACCTGGTAGAGCCTGTGACTGGGGTCAGTAGTTTTATGTATAATCGCTTATATTGTAACCCATGATAAAGCTTGTAATAGCACAGGGTGTGGGATCATACTTAAAGCTGAATTCCAGGAATTCAGAAACTTTAAAAAATGTAAGTTCAAAGTAGGTACATATCACCTCCGGGGCTTATCGCACTTCCGGAGGACACACTCCAGCTGTGAGAGGAGAGTAGTATACACAGAAGCTGTGCCCGCCTCTCCCTTCCCCTCTGCAGCCCATTCACAGAAGCCTTTTGTATTTTGTAAGTTTTGCATAATACAAAGGCTTTTGTGAATGAGCAGAAGGAAGGGCGGGCATTGCAGTTCCAGTGACTCTGCTCCTTGAAGGAACATAGACCACAGTAAGTAGCATTGATGCTCTGGAAGTATCTACCTGAAGCACAATAAACCTGTCGGATGTAAATAATAGTGAATTCTACAAGGTGACAGGAACCTTGTTAGACTTGAAGCCTAACTTAGCCTAAAATGTTGAATTTTTTTTTTACCATGCAGTGGGACTATGCCTGCATTGATTAACTGCTCGTTTTGTCCTCCAGGAAAACATTGCTCTCCCACACCCAGCAGTGGACTGTTCTGAAATCTTCAAGTCCAGAACCAGTCTATGGGCATGATGACATCAGGAGCAGTTCACCGCACAAGTCCACTGGACCATGGGGTGCAGGAGCAGCAGGGACCGGTATTGCGCTGGGAGGATCAGAGGATTACATAGTTGGAAAGGTTGAAAATAGACACTAGTCCATCCAGATTAGATGAGTATAACTTGGCTCTCGGAGCCCCTAGACCAGTGATGGCGAACCTTGGCACCCCAGATGTTTTGGAACTACTTTTCCCATGGTGCTCACCTACACTGCAGAGTGCATGAGCATCATGGGAAATATACAAACATCTGGGGTGCCAAGGTTCGCCATCACTGCCCTAGACCAAAATCAGCGGTTAACCCATGCAGTGAGGGCACAACCCTGCTGCATGGTAAACAAAACAAAGTGCCTGAAGTTCAGCATTACCCCTCATGGTATGCCTGCAGTTTTTACACAGTAGCTGAATTCTTGTAATTCTGTTTTAATTGGATTGTACCTGTTGTGGAGAAGGATTATATACAAGACAGACCGAAATGAGATTTAATATTGTATAATATATACAGTATGTGTGTGTTGCATTGTTATTGAGATTACTGGCACTGCTGTAAAAACTGTGTGCATTGTAGTGGCCAGTGTTGTTCATATGGTTCCATTAGTGTCAGGTTGGGTTGTTGTCAGTGTAAACACATTGCAAACACATCACAAACGCCCCTATGGTGTTTACAGTACGTTTTTTAAGATGCATTTAGAAAGCGTTGCTGATGAGGTGATGATACAAAATCCATACAGTAAAAAAACCAACACAGAGGGGGAATCTGGCAACTTTTTTTTTGGCAAGTTACCCCCCCCCCCTGTACCTACATAATAATGTTATTTGCGGATAGAGCAAATTTTCGCTTTATTTTTTTATAACATTACTAGACATTAAGCCCGTTAAATTAACGGGCGCTAGAACATAGAGCCGCATGACGTAGCCAGCTCTGCGCATAGCGTCCCTGTTGCCCTAGCAACATCGGGGACACGCGCAGAGCTGACCAAACGGCTCTCGTGTGACATCGCTCGCCCGCCGCCACTTGTAACGGCCGCTGCCTCTTAGCAGTAAGTCCACGTGAGCACGCACCTGCCGCGTGTCCGCGCACACCCGCCGCTTCAACAATTTCGCCCGTCCGCCCGAAGTCTCTGCGCTCCAAGTCCCAACGGCTGTCCGTGGGGCACATGCTCAGTAGCGCAATCCCTAAGACACAGGGACTGGACGCAGAGACACGCCGTGGCAAACTGTGGATGTGGCAAATTGCTTAGCAGGGATAGGGTAAACAAAACCCAGACTTCCTAGTACTCATAAAATATGCTGTGATTGCTCAGCCTACCTTAAAGAAGAACTTCATAAAAATAGTCAGAGACTGCATAGCAACCAGCAACTGTGGAGAGAGACAATGAAGACTTTGGTGAGAAGTATATAATGTACATTATTGTGTATATAGTGAAGGAGTGTGTAATGTACAGAATGCAGGAGACAGGAGTATGTAATGTACAGAATGCAGGAGACAGGAGTGTGTAATGTACAGAGTACATGGGACAGGAGTGTGTAATGTACAGAATGCAGGGGTTGGACTCTGCTCCATCCACCCCCCCAGCTCTATACACCCCAAATGTCCATCCACCCCCCAGCTTCATCCCTCCCCCGGCTCTATCCACCCCAAATGCCCACCCCAGCTTCACACATCCCCCCCAGGTCCATCCACCCCCCCAGCTACACCCCTCCCTCAGCTACATCCACCCCAGCTCCATACACCCCCCGAGCTACATCCACCCCAAATGCCCACCCAAGCTCCATACACCCCCCCAGCTCCATACACCCCCCCCTCTCTAAATCCCTCCCCCAGGTCCATCCATCCACCCCAGCTCCATACAACCCCCCCGGCTAAATCCCTCCCCCAGGTCCATCCACCCCCCCCCCCCTAGCTACATTCACCCTCTTCCCATGCTTGAAATGTCAGACCTCAGATCAGAGGACCGTTGTGGCAGCTCGCTCCCCGGCTCCTCCTCTGTGTACAGGAAAACACAGGAAGGAGGAGGGGCGGGCTCAGTGCACTCCGCTCTCTCTCTGCATGTTACAGGCAGCTGAGAAGAGAGAGCAGCTCCTATATTGCTCGCGGCGGTGCGGCTTCCTTCCATAACGAAGCGGTGTGGCTTCCTTCAATACCAGAGCAGCGGTCTTCTCCGCCACCGAGGTGAAGTACGTCTCCTTCCCCAGCTGGATCAGAGCGCCGGCCAATCCTGAGGCGGATGTTGAAAGGTGGGCGGGGATCCACTCATGTTCACGCCCACCCAGCGCCGGCCACCCAAAGGCTCTGCGTCCCAACGGCTGTCCGTGGGGCACATGCGCAGTAGCGCAATCCCACAGACACAGGGACGGACGCAGAGACACTTGCATTTTATTAATATAGTTAAGCTGCTTTGTATGCTTATTTAGCAGGTGTTGAAATGGTTTGGTTCCATTCTCTAGCCGTATGCAATTGGCATGTTTTTACAATATATTTAAGTTTAACGTAAAAGTAATCTAAATTTACATGCAACAATTTGAGCTTGCTATTCACTTTATATTAATCTAAATTCAATGGCCCTGTCCCTTAAAGATAACACAGCACATGAGCTTTGTCGGTTCCTACCTCTTCCTTGCTGTTTAGTTTACATGAGCATTGGAGATGGCATTTTACATGTTTTTCAATGCATTCTTCTTTTACTTTGGTGGATTTTGACTTTCAAATGACAATCCAGTATCGTACTGGCATTCCGCCTTTTATAAAATATGTAACAGTCAAGTACACTTTGTAGTTGATTGAAGGCTAATAGACCCAGTTAAGCAAATACAAGACATTCAAAACACATCAAGCCTCATTTTGTAAATCCCTTAAAACACTGGTTGCATTCCTTATGTAGTTGTACGTCTAGTTGTCAGAAGTATCTAAATGTCATGATATCAACCTCCCATGCCTCATCTGTGCAGCAGTATTCCAGCTAGGTCAGTGAAGGGCAGCACTGACCCCATCAATGTTCTGCCCCTTCATTGTCCAGTAGGCAGACTGATAGCGTGTTTTTTGATAAAGCTGTGCTGCTACTGATGCATTGTGGATTGGAGGCAGACTAGATAAATTGTCTTTCAGGAGTGCTTGATTTTCATGGATGGCTAAGTTACAAAACTTTTGGCAGGGAAGACTTTTTTTTTTTTTTTTATGAATGTACAACACTTTTTAAACATCTCAACAGGTATATTAGACCTGACATTCTTCAGACTAGCATTTACAAAAGAAGATCTGTGTGTACGTGTTGATCCTAAACCCTAAGCCCTTGCTGTCTTTCCAGAAAACTAGAGGGATTGCACTGTTCTTTTTCTTCTGCATGCATGCAGCTACTGTTAAGTCTTTTCAGGCATAGGTTAAGCTGACTGTGTTGCTTTCCAATATGATTACAGGTTGGGAACATTTCTTAAGATTACTTTTTTATATCCTATAATGAGTTCTTGTATTCTTCTTTTTAAATTCTGTGATGGCCAATGGTGTGTGTGTGTGTGTGTGTGTGTTATTTGTATACACTACTGTGCAAAAGTTTGAGGCAGGTGTGAAAAAGTGCTGTAAATGAAGGATGCTTTTAGAAATAGAATTGTTTATTTTTATCATTTTTATCAATTAACAAAATGGAAAGTACAGTAAATGAAAAGAAGAGAAATCCATATTGGGTGTGATCACCCTTTGCTTTCAAAATCTAATCAATTCTTCTAGGTACATTTGCACACGGTGTTTAAGGAACTCTGCAAGTAGAGATCGGTACAAAAATTAGTGTCTGCTGGCAACAGTGCAGCATGGTGGAGGTTCCTAGCAAGTTTGCAAGCTGCATTTCTGCAAATGGAGTCAGAGATTTGGTCAGGATCAACGGTGTCCTCAATGCTGAGAAATAGACAAATACTTATCTATCATGCCGTACCATCAGGGAGGCATGCGTTTGGCCCCAAATGTATTCTGCTGCAAGACAACACCTCCCAACATGCAGCCATTGTCCTTAAGCACTATCTTCAGTGTAAATAAGAACAAGGAGTCCTAGAAGTGATGGTTTGGCCCCCACAGAGCCCTGATCTCAAAATCATTGAGCCTTTCTGGGATTACATGAAGGGACAGAAGGATTTGAGGCAGCCTACATTCACAGAAGAGCTGTGGTTATTTATCCAAGATGTTTGGAACAACCTACCTGCTGAATTCCTTCAAAATCGTGTGCAAGTATACCTAGAAGAAATGAGGTTTGAAGGCAAAGAGTGGTCACACCAAATATTAAATTGGTTTGGATTTCTCTTCTGTTGATTTACTTTCCATTTCTTTAATTGATTAAAAAAAAAAAAAGCGATTATTGGTTTTATTTACATTAGTATAAGGGTCCATGTACACGGGACGCTGGAAATGGCCGTTTAGGAGCAGTTGGGCGTTTTTTTTTTTCAGAAGCCCCTGAACCCATCTACATTTTATCTTATCTGTCCATGTACACCAGGTCGTTTACAGTCATTTGCAGGCAGTTGCGTTCAGGGACTTTTTTTAGAACGCAATTATTTGCATTCGAACGTGTGTTTCCCGACGTTTCAAACGCACGAACGCGTCCGAACGCGATGAACCGCGTTTAGCGTTCGCGTTTTTCCATTTTAAAAGGGGAATCATTTTTTTGACCTTTTTAGGAACGGTTCTAAACGCAAACGCCGCTAAACGCGGGCACAAACCCGAGCGAACGGACGTTTCAAACGTCGTAAAAATTCCAGCATTCAAAGGGACTTTTAACAACGTCCCGTGTACATGGAGCCTTAAAGCATTACTAATTTTACTGCATTTTTCGTGTTTGTGTGTGTTTGTGTGTGTTTGTGTGTGTTTGTGTGTGTGTGTGTGTGTGTGTGATCAAAAACAATGGCAGTGTTTTTATTGTCAACATTCAATGAAGCTCATTCCCATCTTTCTCCTTGAGAAAGATCTCTCTCCTAAAAAAGATGGACTGTGCCTGTGCTTCAAAACGTTGACGATAAAAACACTTGCATATCTCCACAGGTATCTTTTTGCTATCTCTTTCCCTGCTGGGTAAATCTAGGCTCTCTATCTGTCCTGGTGACCATGGTCCTAGAGATGTGATGAGAAATTCAATATTTTACAGTTGTCACCAGCACAAGAGTTGAAGAGAAATCACCTATTGGGGACACTTGTTCTGATGATGACTATCGAAGAATGGGTTCCCCCCTACTTTGGAGATATGTCTCCCCAAAGGAACACACTATATAAATTGTGTTTGTTATGCACTAAAGTGGTTGATTAATCAAGGCGTTGGTAGCGACTCGCCTATGTTGCAGAAAGAAAGTCTTTGTCTTCTACCACCCAAACGCTTAAAATGGGAATAAAAATGTAATGACTCCAGTCACAAAGGCACAAAATATTCTGGACATGAAAGACTCGGCTACTGTTTGTAGAAGCATTGTGTCCCTTTGTATCCTTGCAATAAATCTTTTTGTTTATTGTTTCAGGTGGAAAATTGCCATAGTTGGTGGGAAACATGAGAATAGCAGGTACGTGGATTTTTGATTTCTTCAATAGCTGCTGAGTTGTCGTATTTCCAACTGAGTGATTCTGTCCCACAGTATCTCTATAACCAGTAACTGCAGGTAGAATTTGTTAAACAGGTTCCACAGGTTCCATGAAAGCTGTTCAGTGCAGCACATAAGGGCTAATGAGGATAGTACGTGTGAAATGCAGAATTCATTGACTTGCCTGAATGTTTTTAATATTCTGTCTTTTTAGTAAGACTTCATTCAGGGAAAAGAATAAACCGAGAGCATACTTAAACGTTACTTATTTCTGTACATGATCGCTATCCACAGCCCGTAAATTCAAATACAACACTGGAAAAAACTCCATTGATGGGTCACAATTGAGACTTTAGGGGACACCATACTGTATAATACACGTTACCTGCCCCCACTAGTAATACAACTGCTAATTTTTTCAGTTCTAATTTTTACATTTGTTAAATACCAAGTAGCTAGACCCCAAGATAATAATTAAATGTAGTTTTCTCTTTTGTTCATTGACAGACGTAGCTCCTGAATCTTCTTAACCATTGTGTTATGCTGCCCCCCCCCCCCCCCCCAACAGGAGTAGGACACTAGGCAGGAAAAAGCTTTTCCACGCCTATAGGGTAGTCCCAGGGGGTATACTCCCATACTCTGCTATGGGCATTCAGTTTTTTTCTGCCTAGTCAGGAGTAAGGACCTAGTTCCTTGCTGGGATCTCTGGTCCTAGCATTTTTTCTTTTTAAATGTTGTTTTTTTTTTTCCTCTTATTTTTATTTTCTGTTCCTGTGAGAACTACAATCAACTGCTGGGCGACGGACTGGATATTCTAGATCCTTAAGGTCTCCCCAGGCTAGCCAGCAAGCGCGCACAGGCCCTCAGCTCCACGCTAGGTTGGCTGTGACATATCCTCACTGGTCGGGTGCTGGCCTGTGAGATAAACGTCTGTATAGGATGCATACAACCTGGTTGTGGCCTGAGTCGCAGCTTTCCTCCTGGTCGACTGCACCCTCATTCCGGTGGTGAGGTGATCTGTCCGGAGCAGTGCCAACCCGGTTCTACGGTATGGTAAGTAGTTGTCCCCCCTCTCCCCTTGAGGGTTTTAGGGAGGATGTGGGACCCCCGGGTTCCCCTCATTCTCTTCAGCCCCTCTAGGGTCACTGTGGGTCTTCTGTACCCCTCACCATCTCCCCCACCCCCTTTCCTGGAGGTTGTGAGCTGGCTTTGGCCATGTGCTTTGAAGGGGAACTTCCTTTGGGGCTGCTGCTGGCCAGTTTTCTCTGGGCACACACCAGGGGTTACAACAGGGTCCTTTGTCACCCTGGGGGTTAGTGACCTAGGCAGGGGGGTCCTAAGGGCTCCCGGATGTTGTGTTGGGCTGGAGGAGCAGATGGAGTTTCATCTGCGGGTCCACGCCAAATCCGGCCGAAAATTTAGGCCACGTCTTTGCTGCCTATTGGCTGGATGCTATTTGGGAGGCCCCAGTGAGGGTGGCTGAAGCCACCACCCTCCGTTTGGGCATCCGCCCTCTCCCCCGTTGTTCGTGGGCAATCGGCCCAGGCGGAGGGGCGCCCACAGAAATCTCCTCATGCTTATATTTTATTCAAAATATAATATAATATAAATAACCTATCAAATGTTGAAAGGGAGACATTTTGAAATGTCATGCCAAATATTGGCTCATTTTGGATTTCATGAGTGCTACACATTCCAAAAAAGTTGGGACAGGTAGCAATAAGAGTCTGGAAAAGTTAAATGTGTATATATAAGGAACAGCTGGAGGACCAATTTGCAACTTATTAGGTCAATTGGCAACCTGATTGGGTATAAAAAGAGCCTCTCAGAAGTCAAGATGGGCAGAGGATCACCCATTCCCCAATGCTGCTGCGAAAAATAGTGGAGCAATATCGAAAAGGAGTTTCTCTGAGAAGAATTGCAAAGATTTTGAAGTTATCTACAGTGCATAATATCATCCAAAGATTCAGAGAATCTGGAACAATCTCTGTGTGTAAGGGTCAAGGCTGGAAAACCATACTGGATGCCCGTGATCTTCGGGCATTTAGACGGCACTGCATCACATACAGGATTGCTACTGTAATGGAAATCACAATATGGGTTTAGGAATACTTCCAGAAAACATTGTCGGTGAACACAATCCACCGTGCCATTCGCCATTGCCGGCTAAAACTCTATAGGCCAAAAAATAAGCCATATCTAACCATGATCCAGAAGCGCAGGCATTTTCTCTGTCCAAGGCTCATTTAAAATGGACTGTGGAAAACTGTTTCTGTACTGTACTGTGGTCAGACGAATCAAAATTTGAAGTTCTTTTTGGAAAACTGGGACACCATGTCATCTGGACTAAAGAGGACAAGGACAACCCAAGTTATCAGCGCTCAGTTGAGAAACCTGCATCTCTGATGGTATGGGGTTGCATGAGTGCGTGTGGCATGGGCAGCTTAATCTGGAAAGGCACCATCAATGCTGAAAGGTCTATCCAAGTTCTAGAACAACATATGCTCCCATTCAGGCGTCGTCTTTCATGGAAGACCTTGCATTTTCCAACATGACAATGCAAGACCACATACTGCATCAATTAAAACATAATGGCTGCGTAGAAGAAGGATCCGGGTACTGAAATGGCCAGTCTGCAGTTCACATCTTTTACCCATAGAAAACATTTGGCGCATCCTAAAGACAAAGAAGACCGAAGACAGTTGAGCAACTAGAAGCCTGTATTAGACAAGAATGGGACAACATTCCTATTCCTAAACTTGAGAAACTTGTCTCCTCAGTCCCCAGACGTTTGCAGACTGTTCTAAAAAGAAGAGGGGATGCCACACAGTGGTAAACATGGCCTTGTCCCAACTTTTTTGAGATGTGTTGATGGCATGAAATTTAAAATCGTCTTATTTTTCCCTTTTTAAAATAATACATTTTCTCAGTTTAAACATTTGATATGCCATCTATGTTGTATTCTGAATAAAATATTGAGATTTGAAACTTCATCATTGCATTCTGTTTTTATTCACAATTTGTACAGTGTCCCAACTTTTTTTGGAATCGGGCTTGTATATGGATTGCCCGAGAGACCGAGCTCCTGAGGCTTCATCCAGCAGACAATCATATCCCACACATGCAGACATTACCAGTCACATTCTCTGGGCCTTACACTGGTAGCTTATAGGACATGATTCCGGTCCTCTAGCTTCAGGGGAATATGGTATATCACTTCTGGAGGTTCCAAGAGGACCTGATCTGGTAAGCCGAGAGTGGGTTCTTCCAGACCTGCAGGCAAGCCTTCTTCTGCCTGAAGGGGCGCCCCCACCCGTGTCTGAGCTGGGGGAACGTCTTTGCTTCTTTCCGGACCTATGGACCACCTGGATTCAAGACAGTGGTCCACGAGCGGATCCGGTCCGGCTTCAAGATCGAGTTTTGGTCTTATCCTCCAGTGAGGTTCTTTCCTTCCAATCTGTGTTTTTGTCCCCAGACCGCCTGCAGGGTCTCTTCGGGGCGGTGCAAGACTTTCTACTACAAGGGATGATGGTTCCGGTTCCAAAAGCAGAATGTTTTCAAGGTTTCTAGTCAAACCGGTTTACAGTTCCCATGAAGGAAGGCAGGGCTTCCTCCTAGAGCAGGAGTTCCCAAACTATGGGTCGGGACCCACTGGTGGGTCGCGAGCTGCATTTGAGTGGGTCACGCAGAGCAGGAAATCATTGAGAGCTGGTCAGCTTAAATTGTGCTTAAATTGCAGAGAGCCAGAGCAGTCAAATCGCGATGGATTTAGGACCCCGCCCACGCAGTTTAAGGAGGCTGGTCTGCATTTCCCAAGAGGAGGATACTTGCATCAGTGAAGTACGTATGTTGGCTTTTATATAGGATACGTTCATGGGGTGCAAAGCCAGCTCCTCAGTCCTGCTGGCGGCAGCAGTGGTGGCTACACTGGCGGCAGGATTCTGTCAGCTATAGCGGGCAGAGACTGCAGCCTTAGTGCCATATGAGGACCAGGTGGCCCGGCGGTGTCAGGAGTTCATGGCAGCTTCTGTGATCCCAGTAGAGGATCTGAAGGAGAAGAGCCAGGACACCAAGACCAGCATAGAGCTCCTCATCATGGAGACTGGGCCCTTGAAAGGGCAAACAGGGGCTTCATCTTCACTGTGGACCACTGGGAGAGGAAGGAGGGTGAGTGTCATCTAGCCTACTGATCACTGTCCTGGGGTTGTTGATTTCTGTCCTCTGCCTGCCTTATACTGTCTGATTACTTACAACTCTCCTTTTATGCCGCAGGTTTCTGAACCCTCACTTAGAACATCTGGCAAGTGTATTCAATAATACATTTAAAAGTAGTGAATTGATATACAGTGCCTTGTGAAAGTATTCGGCCCCCTTGAACTTTGCGACCTTTTGCCACATTTCATGCTTCAAACATAAAGATATAAAACTGTATTTTTTTGTGAAGAATCAACAACAAGTGGGACACAATCATGAAGTGAAACGAAATTTATTGGATATTTCAAACTTTAACAAAAAAAAAAACTGAAAAATTGGGCGTGCAAAATTATTCAGCCCCTTTACTTTCAGTGCAGCAAACTCTCTCCAGAAGTTCAGTGAGGATCTCTGAATGATCCAACGTTGACCTAAATGACTAATGATGATAAATAGAATCCACCTGTGTGTAATCAAGTCTCCGTATAAATGCACCTGCACTGTGATAGTCTCAGAGGTCCGTTTAAAGCGCAGAGAGCATCATGAAGAACAAGGAACACACCAGGCAGGTCCGAGATACTGTTGTTGAGAAATTTAAAGCTGGATTTGGATACAAAAAGATTTCCCAAGCTTTAAACATCCCAAGGAGCACTGTGCAAGCGAAAATATTGAAATGGAAGCAGTATCAGACCACTGCAAATCTACGAAGACCTGGCCGTCCCTCTAAACTTTCAGCTCATACAAGGAGAAGACTGATCAGAGATGCAGCCAAGAGGCCCATGATCACTCTGGATGAACTGCAGAGATCTACAGCTGAGGTGGGAGACTCTGTCCATAGGACAACAATCAGTCGTATACTGCACAAATCTGGCCTTTATGGAAAGAGTGGCAAGAAGAAAGCCATTTCTTAAAGATATCCATAAAAAGTGTCGTTTAAAGCTTGCCACAAGCCACCTGGGAGACACACCAAACATGTGGAAGAAGGTGCTCTGGTCAGATGAAACCAAAATCAAACTTTTTGGCAACAATGCAAAACGTTATGTTTGGCGTAAAAGCAACACCGCTCATCACCCTGAACACACCATCCCCACTGTCAAACATGGTGGTGGCAGCATCATGGTTTGGGCCTGCTTTTCTTCAGCAGGGACAGGGAAGATGGTTAAAATTCATGGGAAGATGGATGGAGCCAAATACAGGACCATTCTGTAAGAAAACCTGATGGAGTCTGCAAAAGACCTGAGACTGGGACGGAGATTTGTCTTCCAACAAGACAATGATCCAAAACATAAAGCAAAATCTACAATGGAATGCTTCACAAATAAACATATCCATGTGTTAGAACGGCCAAGTCAAAGTCCAGACCTGAATCCAATCGAGAATCTGTGGAAAGAACTGAAAACTGCTGTTCACAAACGCTCTCCATCCAACCTCACTGAGCTCGAGCTGTTTTGCAAGGAGGAATGGGCAAAAATTTCAGTCTCTCGATGTGCAAAACTGATAGAGACATACCCCAAGTGACTTACAGCTGTAATCGCAGCAAAAGGTGAAGCTACAAAGTATTAACTTAAGGGGGGTGAATAATTTTGCACGCCCAATTTTTCAGTTTTTTATTTGTTAAAGTTTGAAATATCCAATAAATTTCGTTCCACTTTATGATTGTGTCCCACTTGTTGTTGGTTCTTCACAAAAAATTACATTTTTTTATCTTTGTTTGAAGCCTGAAATGTGTCAAAAGGTCAAAAAGTTCAAGGGGGCCGAATACTTTCGCAAAGCACTGTATTTAATTTAATATCCCCCTCCTTTTAAAATATGCATTATTTTATTATTTACATTTATATAGCACCAACAAATTCTGTAGCGCTTTACAATATTCAATTACAAGCAAGTGGGTCCCGAAAAATAACTGTATTCAGAAGTGGGTCTCGGCCCAAAAATGCTTGGGAAGCCCTGCTCTAGAGGATCCAAACTAACCTGGTCTGGCAAGCCGACAGCGGGATTCTCCATATCCTGCGGACAAGGCTCCTTCAGCATGAAGGTGCCCCCTCCCCGGTATCGGAGGTGGGAAGATGTCTTCGCTGGGTTCCAAGCCTGTGGACTTCCCTGGTACAAGACAAGTGGGTCCACAAAGTTATTCGATCTGGCCACAAGATCAAGTTTTCCTGG
This sequence comes from Pelophylax lessonae, assembly GCF_965119305.1. Taxonomy (NCBI): domain Eukaryota; kingdom Metazoa; phylum Chordata; class Amphibia; order Anura; family Ranidae; genus Pelophylax; species Pelophylax lessonae. Next base: position 222,669,125 of record NC_138771.1, read on the forward strand.
TTCCCTGGCAAGGTTCTATCCTTCCAACTTGCGCCTGTCCCTGGACTGCATACAGGGTCTGTTTTGGGACAGTACATGACCTGTTATTTTAAGGTGTGGTTTGTTCCAACTTCGTAACGTTTTCAGGGTTTTTACTCAAACCTGTTTACAGTTCTTGGGAAGGAAGGCAAGGTGCGTCCCATCCTGGGCTTCAAGGCGCTGAACTGCTTTGTGCGGGTGCAGAAGTTCAGGATGGAGTCCATTCGCACGGTGGCGGCATCCCTGCATCAGGGGGATTTTCTTGTCTATCGACATCAAAGATGCTTACCTTCACATTACAATATGTGCCGTTCACAAGCGCTTTCTCCACTTTGCCGTGGGAGAGGAGTATTATCAGTTTTTGAAGTTACCCTTTGGTCTAGCCTCTACTCCTCGGGTCTTCACAAAAGTGTTCGCTCCGGTGCTATCGTTGTTACGCCAATGGGGGATCGCGCTACTGGGCTACTTGGGACGACCTTCTTCTGAGAGCGGAGTTTCGTACTTCTCTGGTGGAAAACCTGGAAATCCACTCTTAAGGAGTTCAGCTGGATTCTGAATTTTCAAAAGTCTGCTCGGGTTCGGTCCACAAAGCTGGACTATTTGGGTCTGACTCTGGACTCGGCCTTAGCCAGATTGCTCCTTCCTGTGGACAAGCTCCAGAAATTGCAGGCTGCAATCCACCTGCTGTTCAGCAGATGGTCATCCCTCCGGACTTGCATGCGGATGCTGGGCTTGATGGTGTCTACCTTTTTTGAGGCTGTTCCATATGAGGTCCCTGCAAAGGGAGATTCTGGGCAAATGGAGCAAGACTCTGCAGTCTCTGGACAATCGGATCCGGCTGAGCCAGGGAACGAAGGAGTCCCTGATATGGTGGTTTCGTTCTCTGGCGCTTCGGCTGGGCAAATCCTTCCTCCCTTTGTATTGGACAGTGGTCACCATGGATGCTAGCCTGTGCTGCTGGGCAGGCGTCCTCGGCAAAAATTCTGCTAATGGGATCTGGACAATAGAGTCCAGACTAGTGATCAATGTCTTGGAACGCCAAGCAAATCAAGACACTGCCTGGACCATTGGATGGATCGTCTTCAGGGATGTCCAGTGCGCATTCAATCGGACAATGCCACGGCTGTGGCTTATGTCCATCATCAGGGGGGCACAAGAAGTGTCCTGGCGGCTCTGGAGGTAGCCGGCATTCTAAGGTGGGCAGAATGGTTTGTTCCAGCCCTCTCCGCTGTACACTTTTTCCTGGGGTGAAAAACTGGCAGGCGGATTATCTCAGTTGGCAGGCGTTGGGACCAAGGGGCGTGGTCCCTTCATCCCGAGGTGTTTCTCAGTGGGGTCTCCGGTGGGGCATGCCGAGGTGGATCTGTTGGAGTCTCGGCTCAACAGAAAGGTGCAGAGGTTTGTGGCTTGGCCACGGGATCCACAGACGCGCTGGTGGCCCTGTGGGGGTCAGTATTGTCTGATTTTGCCTTCACTCTTCTCAAGCTTCTGCCAAGACTTCTACGCAGGATGGATCGAGGCAGAAGAAATTCTGGTCATCTTTAGTGGCCCTGGACTGGCCTCGCCGGGCTTGGTAGGCCGATCTGGTGCGGCTGGTCGCCGACGTTCCTTGGAGGCTTCCTCTCAGGGATGATCTGCTGTCCCAAGGACCAATCTTCCATCCTGCTTTACAGTCGCTGGCTTTGACGGCTTGGCTGTTAAAAGCCAGGTGCTGATGGAAAGAGGTTTGTCTGCATTGATGATTCCAACGCTGTTAAAAGCTAGGAAATTTACTTCTAGAAAGATCTACCATCGTGCGTGGTGTGAATCTCTTGGGGTTCATCCTCGCTCTTTCCCGGTGGCTCAGATCTTGGCCTTCCTTCAACGGGGGGGGGGGGGGGGGGAGCAGAAATTGGCTTTGAGTACTATCAAGGGCCAGGTGTCGGCGATCGCTTATTTCAACGGCCCTTGGCCACACACTCCCTGGTGCGTACTTTTTTTCAGGGAGTTAGGCACTTGACCCCCCACTGCGGTCTCCGTTGCCGCCTTGGGATCTCAATTTGGTGCTCTTAGTCCACCTCTTGGGAATCTTTGGGAGATTCTCCTGCTTACGCTGTCCCAGAAGGTGGCTTTCTTGGTGGCTATCACTTCTGTGCTCAGGGTGTGGAATTGGTGGTGACATCCTGTTGTTCACCTTGGTGGTTCTTCATCCCTGGCCATCATTCCTTCCAAAGGTTATGCCTGATTTTTTAATTTGAATGAAGACATTGTGTTGCCTTTCCTGTGCCCCAGGCCAAAACATCCAATGGAAATTGCTTTGCATTCCTTGGATGTGGTCTGGGCAATTGGGGTGTACCTGGCAGCTACGGAGTCTTTTAGGAAGTCGGACTCACTATTTGTTCGTATGAATGGGCCTCGGAAAGGGTTGTCCTCTGCAACCATTTCCAGATGATCAGACAGACGATGATTCAGGCCTATTCCATCAAGGGTCAGGTTCCTCCTTTCCCTGTCAAGGGGCACTCTACTCGGGCGCTCAGTTCTCCTGGTCCTTCTGTCATCAGGTGTCAGTGACACAGGTTTGCAAAGTGGCCACCTGGTCGTCGGTGCACACTTTCACACTTTCACAAAGTTCTATAAGTGGATGTGTTGGCATCTGCGGATGCTTCCTTTGTCCGCAAGGTTTTGCAGGCTGCTGTTTAGAGGACCTGGTCTGAGGGTGTATTTTTTTTTTTTTTTTTCAGGTGAGCTCCAGCTGTTTTGGTTGAGCTCCTGTTCACCTGGTTGGCTATAGTTAGCCTTGGGAATTTATTTTTCGTTGTTCCCACCGCTCATGTTTAACACTGCTTTGGGGATGTCCCAATGGTTAAGAAGATCAGGAGCCATGTCTGTCGATGAACGAAAGATAAAATGGGATTTTTGACTTACCGTAAAATCCATTTCTCTGATGTTCATTGACGGACACAGCACCCCCCCCCCCTCTTCTGTGGAGTTGTAATTTTGACACTGCTTGTAACCAAACTGAGTATAGCAAAGAGAGGGAGTATATCCCCTGGGACTGCCCATAGGCATAGCCAGATTTATTTATTTTTTCTGCCTGTGTCCTACTCCTGTAGGAGGCAGTATAACCCAATGGTTAAGAAGATCAGGGGCTGTGTCCATCAATTTAAAATCAGAGAAATGGATTTTATGGTAAGTCAAAATCCCATGTTTTTTTTCCCCATCAAATTTTGCGAAGAGGGATAAAGGCTGTTCTCTAAATCTGGGGTTAGCATCCCATCCTTTGCGATCTACCCATCAACCGCGGGCAACCAACGGCTAGATTGTGAACACATTCCCGCTTTGCCAGTCCCCCCCCCCCCCCTCAGCCTGGTCTCCTATTCACTGTAGAGTAGGGAGCGGGAGGCAGCACAGTACTGGACAGAGTGTGGGAGCGGGAGCTGCCCCAGTTAAAGCGGAGTTCCGGGCACAAAAACAAACTTTTTTTTTTTTTTTTTTTTTTTTTTTTTTTTTTTTGTGCCCATCCGCTTGGTCTCCCTCACCTGAAAAGGAGTTGGATAGTTAGGCATTTTTTTTTTCACTCACCTTGTAATTGGAGATTGAATATACTCACCTATTCTCTACTTCCTCACTCGGTGCCGCGGCTCCGACGTCACTTCCTGTCTTCCGATGATTCCTGGGAGCTGAACGTCATCGCTTCAGGAATCAATGCAACGGCACCGGCCCCGCTCGTCCCTTCCGGGGCGACGCCGCATTCCCCGCTAAACAGCTTCTGGGCATGCCCAGAAGCTGTGGAGGAATGCGGCGCCGCACCGGAAGGGACGAGAGGGGCCGGTGCAGGCGCATTCTGGGACAAGAAGAGGACGCCGAAGAGGATCGTGCTGGCTTCAGCTGCCCACAACAGAGATGGCAACGCTGTGGAAGAAATTTTATAAGTGAGTATTTCTTCTAAAAGGTAAGTGCGAACCAGGACAGATCAGAGGCTAGCCATTGTGGAATGTACTAGCCCTGACTGTCCCGGGGGTATGTTTGTTGAAAAATGGTTTCTGTGCCCGGAACTCCGCTTTAATCTTTCAATTAGGTAGTTGGTTGGTAGTACGCCGAGTGGTCCTAGCAAACCATAACCAACTTGCTAATATGAAAATTTAACTCCAGCAGCTCTCATTCTCTGTCCAGTACTGTACTGCATCCCTCTTTCTGCTCTGCTGTACACCCATTGTAAGGTAGGAGAGTGCTACCCATATACTGCTGTGTGTTTGTCAGGGGAGGGGGTGCAATGTGAAGGGGACAAAGGACACTGCTGGGGTAAACGGGTGACATTACTGTGGGAGTGATATGACTGGGGTCAGAGGACACTACTCTGTTCATGCTGTCTTTTTTCTTTTTTATTAGGGGCTAGATAGTTATTTTATTTTTCTTTTTTTTTTTTAAAAAGGGCGATTGCGTGGGTGGTGGAATCTGTTAGTGGGTGTAGTAAGTGTATAGCCAGCTATATAGGCTTTTCTCTTGGCTGCGGGAGGCTTCCTATAATGATCCTTAAAGTGGTTGTAACCCCCCCCCCCCCTCATTGTTTGTATCTATATGTAAGCCTATAATGATGCTTACCCATAGGTACTAGAAATATCTCGTAAACTTGCACCATTTAGGAGATATTGACTGTATACTGTGCCAATGTCATCGGCGCATGCATTCTGAAGCAATAGTCGCCCATTCCATTTCCATTCCAGAGTCCTGTGCCGTGTGACCAGGGGCTCCCGCGCACATGCGCGGTAGTGACGTCATGCGGCTCCGGCCAGTAGCACAGCCGGAGTCTGCGGACCCGGAAGGAACACGGGTGAAAATGGATGCGACCCCCCCCAGCAGGGACCACAAGGGATTCGTTTGAAGGTATGGGTCACATAATGTGCTAGTATGCGATGCATACTAGCACATTATGCCTATTGCCTATACTTCTTAAAAAAAAAATCTTTAATGCTTTTCAGATAATGACAAGGTTAAAAATGATAGGTGTTCCTACAGACTTGTGACATTTGTAAGGTAAAAGCCTCAGGACTGTTCCTTTAAGAAACAAGTGTGTTGCCGGTTAGGTTGTGGGAAATATGATTTTCTTCCTTGTTTAAATTAGTGACTGTTTACATAGTGACAAGAAGCTGAGGATGATGGCATAAGAACCCGCATTATTCTAGAAATTCCACATTTCTGGCACGTTTTCATATTTTTTTTTAAATAGAACATTACTTCTAAAGTTCATGTTATATACATATAGTGTCCATATACTGTATATCGTGTGTGTGTGTGTGTGTGTGTGTGTGTGTGTGTGTGTGTGTGTGTGTGTGTGTGTGTACGTTTTTACATTCTCTCTCCCCCCAATTCCAAAAAAAGTTGGGATGCTGTGTAAAATCTACATAAAAACAGAATGCAATGATATTTTCAAATCTCATTAACCCATATTTTCTCTTACGTCCTCCGAGTCGCCGCCCCTCATAAGTCATCACTATTGGGGTATTGACTTCCGCTCCGCAGGAGTAGCTAGGCATAAGACTTAGTCAAAAGAACAAAAGCAATTAGCATAGACACACCCATGGGGGCTGTCCCACTGGTCAATACCCCCCTGCAGTAATCCCTCCCAACTCAGTTTGTCTCTGCCTAGCGTCAGGAGTAGTCAGGCTTCCCTGTGCTGGGGCTTCATTCTCAGCCTTTCTAATCTTTTCTTTGAATTTCAGTTTTTTTTCTTTGCTTTACTAGCTGTTTATTTTGTCAGCTTTAGTTTAGTCGGATCTTCGGATGAAGATGGATCATGTGGAGCTGGGAATCGGACTGGCCGCCCTGGCTCTCCAGGGCAGAGGATCATATGGATCCCCAGCCCGCCATCGAGCGTTCGGCTATGGTTCGCCCTGGCGCTATGAACGACCCATCCCTGCTCGCAGCAGGGATGCAGCCTGTGAGGTGGCTACCTCACTTGGACACATCTGCGGTTCTGTGCTGCAGTTGGCTGACGGCATTCCATGTCATCTGAGGACAGAGGCTTTCCGTTCATAGAGGCACCCCACGCCATCCGGTACAGGTAAGTACTTTGTGTGGGGACCTCTGTCTGGGGTGGCAGTCTTGTGTTGCTGTGTGTCCCCTCATGTCTGTGCGTTTGTGGGGCTCCCTGATGTGATCCCTGCGGGGGTCTTCTTTAATACACTGCTGGCACTGTGTGGTGTGGGGGCCCCTCTCCTGTGTCACTTTTAGTGTTTGGGAGGTGCAGACTGTATGCGAGGCGACCGATGCGGCTGAAAACCGCGCGGTCCGCCATTTTGGATGTGGGCAGCATGTCTGGCTTCACTGTGGGCTTTTGCTATAGCTTGCTATGTAGTGATTTTGGCGCCATGTGTGGCAGAACGATCATTCCGAGCACATGTTGGCGGCCATCTTGCCGAAGCCTTCCATTCATTCCTATGGGCAGCCATTTTCCCTGGGCCTTGCAGCATATAGTTCGGCTTCTGGTGACCACACTTCCGTTTCCTCTGGAGCAAACGATCGGTGTGGTAACACTCTGTGGGGCTCTGCAGACTGTCTCTTCCATATCTTTCTGTTCTATCCTTCCTGGCTCAGTTTTGTCCCTTTTGGGGGGTCTGTGTACACTGTGTGTTTCTAGCAGTGGGCTGCGCTATCCGCATCGCTTTTAAAGGGCCAGTACTTTCACTGTTATTTTTTGCAATGGATTCTCAGGACAGCAAATTCCCCCCAGCCTTGGTGGGGGACCCCAGTTCTGCTGAACCCCCCGTTATACCTAATTTGGCCGCTGTGGTGGCGTCTTTGGTGTCAAAAATGGAGGTGCTGATGGCTGAACGTGCTACTAGGAAGAGGCCCACATTATCTTTTTCCTCTGATTCAGATGGTGATATGGCTGGCGTGCCCTTTTCAGGGTCTCGCTCGTCCCTGGACCCTCTGGGGTCTGAGGGGGAGGCGGAGGTGGAGGAGGTTGATGAATCTTCCCTGGGGTCGCCTGAACGCGCACACATGGATGATTTTATTTCTTTTGTGAAAGAAACACTACATTTGGAGGATGAGCCCACTCCTCCGGCTGTTGTGTCCTCATTTGGTACACATAGGGCCCGCAAGTCGGCGCAGGTTTTTCCCTGCCCCGCTGAGTTTCATCACACAGTGAATGAACAATGGCGCAGATTAAAACGCCCCTTCACGGTGCCTAGTCGGTTTAAACTGCTGTACCCCTTTGCACCTTCTACGGATGCGCGCTGGTGCGTGGCCCCCAAGGTGGATCACGCTGTGGCCGTGTTGAACAAGGCTACTCTGGTTCCCACTGAGGATTCCCCGGTGTTTTCTGGGATCCTACGGACAGGAGGTTGCAGTCTCTTGCCTGCCATGCCTATACAGTGGCGGGTTCCATGCTCAAACCTATTTTCGCTTCTGTCATGGTGGCTCAGGCGGTGGCGGACTGGACTAAGGTGCTTACTCACACTAGTGTCTGATTCTGCCCCACCTACTACGCTGGAAATGGTGGACCAAATTCATCAAGGGGTCATGTTTTTTTGCGATGCGGCCTTAAATGAGGCCCCTTTTGGCTGCACGCCTGTCTAGTGTCGCGGTGCTTAACCATTGACTGATCTGGATGAAGAGCTGGTTGGCTGACCAGACGTCACGGAAGACGGTGGCTGACTTTCCTTATGCCTTTTTGGCGAGGCCTTGGATACTTTGAAAGGAGTCACTGGGGGCAAGAGCACTCTTCTGCCCCAGAATCCGAAGAACAAGTCCTTTCGCGGCAAGCGGGGTCCCGCCTTTAGACCCACTTGGGTCCTTTCGTGCCTTTAAGTCACAATTCAAGGGCAAACCTTTCAAGGGCCAAGGTGGCCAGAAGAAGCCCTGGGCGGGTAAGCAAAAGTCCGGCCATGCCGGCACGGCGGCTCAGCCCGCCTCTGCCTGAAGGGACGCCCTCACCCGTTTCAGGGGTGGGGGGACGTTTGCGCGTTTCCTCCAACCTTGGCTGCTCCAAATTCCGGACAGGTGGGTTCAGGAGATCATTCGATCAGGATACAAGATCAAATTCCTTTCACGGCCGGCGGACAGATTCTTTCCCTCAAATCTTCATTTGACCCCAGGGCGTTTTACAGGACCTGCATCGAGCGGTGCAGGACCTCTTGGTCCAGGGGGTAATTGTCCCGGTGCCTCATCGGGACACGTTTCGGGGGTTTTACTCCAATCTGTTCACTGTGCCTAGAAAGGAGGGCAAGGTGCGTCCTATCCTGGACTTGAAAGCTCTGAACCGCTTCGTGCGCGTTCGGAAGTTCCGCATGGAGTCCCTCCACTCGGTGGTGGCCTCCCTGAGTCCAGGGGAATTCCTGGCCTCTATCGACCTAAAGGATGCGTATCTGCACATCCCCATTTTCGAGGGTCATCAGAGGTACCTTCGGTTCGCCATTGCGGAGGACCATTATCAGTTTGTAGCGTTACCTTTCGGTCTCGCTTCGGCTCCAAGGGTCTTTACCAAAGTGCTGGCGTCTGTTCTGAGCCTGTTGAGGGCACAGGGCATTGCGGTCTTGGGATATCTAGACGATCTTCTGTTAAGATCCAGTGCCAGTTAGAGCCTGACGTGCGATCTGTTCACTATGGTACAGACGCTACAGGAGTTCGGTTGGACCATCAACGTTCAGAAGTCGACTTTGTCTCCTTCGGTTCGTCTTCCCTATCTGGGAATGGTTCTGGACTCTGCTCAAGCATAGGTTTTTCTGCCAGAGGACAAGCTCCGGACCCTTCAAAACGAGGTCAGGGACAACTAGTCCTCATCGCTCAGGACCTGTATGCGGTGCCTGGGGTTGATGGTATCAGCCTTCGAGGCGATACCATTTGCTCAGTTTCACACTCGGTCTCTCCAAAGCGATATCTTGGCCAGGTGGGACGGGCTTCCTCAGTCCTTGCATCTGAGGGTTTCGTTGAGTCGCCAGACCAGAATGGCTCTTCTGTGGTGGCTTCAGTCCCCAGCTGTGTCGGAAAGGAAAGTCCTTCCGTCCGTTGCTGTGGACGGTGATTACCACGGATGTCAGCCTGTCGGGCTGGGGTGGAGTCCTGGGCAACCTGTCTGCCCAGGGCACTTGGTCGGAGGAGGAATCCTTCCTTCCGATCAACATATTGGAATTGAGAGTGATCAAGCTCTGTCTCTTCCAGTGGTCGGATCGACTTCGGGGGCCGTCCTGTTAGAGTACAGATGGACAATGCTACCGCGGTGGCTTACATCAACCACCAAGGGGGCACCAGGAGTGCCCGGGCGGTGACCGACATTCTGTCTTGGGCCGAGACTCATGTCCCGGCAATATCAGCAGTTCATATTCCGGGTGTGGAGAATCGACAGGCCGACTATCTGAGCCGCCAGACCCTGGACCAGGGGGAATGGTCCCTACACCCGGAGGTCTTCCAAATGCTGTGTGCGAAGTGGGGATCCCCGAACGTGGATCTGTTCGTCTCTCGGCTAAACCACAAGGTGGAAAGGTTCGTGGCAAGAACGCGCGATCCGTGGGCGGACGCCTCGGATGCGTTAGTGGCCCCTTGGCATCAGTATCGTCTGATGTCTGTCTTTCCTCCGATTCAGTTGTTGTCCAGGTTCCTTCGCAGGCTAGCCTCGGAACCGCACATGGTGATCCTGGTGGCGCCGGACTGGCCATGCCGGTCCTGGTACGCCGACGTTCACCTGGTGGTCAAGCCTCCTTGGCGGCTGCCACTGCGGGAAGATCTACTGTCTCAGGGACCGATCTTCCATCCTGCTTTACAGTCGCTGGCTTTGACGGCCTGGCTGTTGAGACCCAGGTCCTGAGGGACAGGGGTCTCTCCCCAGAGGTCATTCCTACTTTGATCAAGGCTAGGAAAGCCTCGCCTGGTAAAATTTATTGGAAAGCCTATTTTGCCTGGTGTGAGTCCAGGGGGTTTTCTCCTCGCTCATACTCGGTGACGAGAGTGTTGGCTTTCCTTCAGACTGGTGTGGACCAGCACCTGGCGCTGGCCAAGTTCAAGGGCCAGGTTTCTGCACTGGCTGTTCTTTTTCAATGCCCTGTGGCGTCTCATTCCTTAATTCGCACCTTTTATTCAAGGTGTGCGACATTTAGCTCCTCCCCGGAGGAAGCCTCTACCTCCATGGGACTTGAACTTGGTTCTGTCCGTATTGCAGCGTTCTCCCTTTGAAAACATCCGGGAGATATCGTTACCTCTGCTGTCTAAAAAGGTTGCCTTTCTAGTGGCGATCACTTCGGCTCGCAGGGTGTCAGAGTTGGCGGCGTTGTCTTGCCGCTCTCCTTATTTGGTGGTTCACAAGGATAAGGTGGTCTTGCGACCTCATTCGTCTTTTCTCCCTAAGGTGGTCTCTGATTTTCACCTTAACGAGGACATTGTTTTGCCTTCGCTCTGTGCGAAGCCTAAGCATCCTAAGGAGGTTGCAATACATTCCTTGGATGTTGTCAGGGCGATCAGGGTTTACCTGTCGTCCACTGAATCCTTTCGGAAATTGGATTCCCTCTTTGTCCTTCCTGAGGGACCTCGGAAGGGCATGGCTGCGTCTGCGGCGACCATTGCCAAATGGATCAGACAGACCATTGTACAGGCCTATGCTTTGAGGGAACGGGTTCCACCCTTTCCTGTTAAGGCGCACTCTACCAAATCATTGAGTACGTCCTGGGCCTACCGGCATCAGGCCTCGGTGGCCCAGGTGTGCAAGGCTGCGACTTGGTCGTCGGTGCACACCTTTTCCAAATTCTATAAGGTGGATGTTCTGGCATCAGCTGATGCCTCCTTTGGCCGCAAAGTTCTCAGTGCGGCAGTGCCATAGGGGACCCTGGTTTTTTTGTGGGTCCCTGGCTGTTGGGGTGTTTATCCCCTGGGTAATTTGTTTTCCTGGGTTGTTGCTCCTGTTGAGCTTTTTCTGTTGCCCAGAAGGTTCTCTTACTGTGCGTGTAAGGTTCCTTTCTCTGATGTGGGTACTGCGTTGCCTTTTCTACGGTTGCGTCTCCCACCCCTCCTGTCTACACTGCTTTGGGACATCCTAATAGTGATGACTTATGAGGGGCGGCGACTGTTGGAGGACTCAGAAAGGAATTTTACGGTAAGATTTTACAAAAATTCAGTTTTTTCACAATAGAAAATACTACACATTTTAAACCACCATTTTAGGAAAAAGAGGTAATTTTGAAATTGATGGCAGCAACATGCCTTAAAGTTGGGACAGGGCAAAAAAAATCTGGCAAAGTAAGTGATACTAAAAAGAAAAACCTGTAAGAACAATTTGCAACTATTTTGGTTAATCGGCAACCGGTCCGTAACCTGAATGGATCTTCGAGAGTCAGAGTGTCTCAGAAGTAAAGATGGGCTGAGGATTACCAATCTGTGAAAAGCTGCATCTAAAAATTGTGGAACAATTTTAGAATATGGTTCCTCACTGATTAAATATATCCTCTACAGTACATATCGTCTCCATCCATCATCGATTCAGAACATCTGGAGAAATCTCTGTGCACAAGGGATAAGGCCGAAACACAATATTGGATGCTTGTGATCTTCAGGCTCTCAGATGGCACTGCATTAAAAACAGGAATGATTCTGTGATAAACATCACTGGATAGGCTTAAAAAAAAAAAAAACCTCCAAAAATTCAGGTTTAATCCTCTTATCATGCAAAGAAGAAACCATATCTGAACATAATCCAGAAACGCCATCTTCTCTGGGCCAAAGATTTAAAATAGTCTGTTGCAAAGTGAAAAACCGTACTGTTGTCAGACAAATCAAAATTGTACATTCTTTTTCACATCCATGGGCACCACATCCTCTGAACTAAAATGGAGAGGGACCTTCCAGCTTGTTATTGGCACGCCGTTCAAAAGCCTGTATTTCTGGTGGTTTAAGGGTGCATTAGCATGTACAGAATGGGTAGCTTGCACATCTGGAAAGACAACCTCAATGCTGAAAGATATAAGATAATTTTGAAATTGATGGCAGCAACATGTCTCAAAGTTGGAATAGGGCAATGTTTACCACAGTGTATCATCCCCTCTTTAACACTCTGTAGGCATCTGGGAACTGAGGAGACCAGTTGCTGGAGTTTTGGAAGAGGAATGTTATCCCATTGTTGCCTGATCTAGGATTCTAACTACTCAAAAGTCTGGGGTCTTTGTTGTATATTATGTTTCAAGATGGGCCAAATATTTTCAATTGGTGGAAGGTCTGGACTGCAGGCAGGCCAGTTAAGCACTCAAACTTTTTTTACTACAAAGCCATGCTGTTGTCATACAGTGCATCCGGAAAGTATTCACAGCACCTACTTCTTTCCACATTTTATGTTACAGCCTTATTCCATAATGGAATAAATGACTTTTATAGTTTTATTGCTACATTCAGCTTTCCCTCGATCCTGACTAATCTCCCAGTTTATGCCGTTTAAAAAAACATCCCCAAAACTTGATGACGCTGCCACCACTATTCTTCACTGTAGGGATGGTACTGGCCAGGTGATGAGCGGTGCTTGGTTTTTACATAGCTGAGCTATCAGCAATAGTAATAGTTTATCAGTGAGTAATACCCATTGTCTGTGAACTGATTTTTCACGTTATGTAAAATCGCATATGTGGATTTTAGTTGGCGTGCCACTTTTTTTGGAATTGGGGTTGTATGTCTGTATGCGTGACACAATGACTAGTAGACCTGACTTGCATCTCTTCTTCTGAATGTATCTACTCTAGTTCTAATGATATAAGAGGCATTCTGAATTCAACGGGCAGAGTAGGACTCTAGCAGGTGTGTGAAGTGCAGGGATCTTGACACCCAAAATCTGGAGACTCCCAACAAGAAACGTTAGGTGTAACTCAATCATTTTACAGTACCTGAAATACAAATTTTGCAAAGATTGGCCACTGTGATTGTGCGTTGCTGTTAAACAGTGCTCTCTGCTGGCTGTTCATTCAGCTAAAGTCGTGGGTGATTTGTGTCACAAAAATTGCATTAGTTGAATTTTTTGAATAATATTTTCATCTGCACATTTTCCTGCATTGTTCCTTGATACACAGCAACCCTGCACCATAAATAATAATAAAACCACAACCATCTTCTTCCCCTTTTTTTTTTTATCAAATAAAAAAAAATCAGTCCAAACTATGAGGTTATTGTTGATTCCAGACTGTTGAACCCTTTTGAACTGGTAATTAGGACTGGTGGCAGCATAGAAAAAAAGCAATATGTAGGGACTATTTTCACATCCTTTTCTCACAAGATGCATGATTTTTTGCTGTAAATGCATTGTAATCTAAATCTCATTTTTATGTGACTGGTTTTCATCTATGGACTAGTTCAATGTGAAAATCAAAACTATATAGGGGCTCACTTATGTCTATATATGCGCATTAGCATGTTTTCTGCAGTGTGCACGCATATGTGTAAATGAGCCCTTAGTCATTTGTGAGAATTACTGGCTTTCTTTTTTTACTACATTTGTGTAAACAATCCGAAGATACAATGCTGTAAAAAGTTATAATTTTGATCTACTGGTTTTTGTTTTATTTCTTATAGGTGCCATAAAATTTGTTGTAGCTGTAGCGGCCTTTTTACTCACCTTTTATGTGATATCTCAAGTATTTGATATAAAAATGGATTCCAATTTAGGAAAACTTTTAGGTAAGTACTATGCCGTGTGATTCCTGTATTTGTATTTCTTTCCTCAAAGTGGTTGTAAACCCTCTCATATACCCAGTGACGTGAATCACCTCAGATGATACACAGAGATGAAACAAATCCTCCTACAAGCTACAAGTTTTTTACTTGTTTATCTGCAGCCTTCTCTTTTCTACACCCCTTTAAAAGGGCAGAATCGTGTTTAAAATTCTTCATCTGTTAGTATCACAGAGGGGGGTGGAGAGCTGCAGTTAGTGTGTTGAGAGTTGATTGGAGTAAAGGAACAGACCCCCCCCCCCCCCCAACACCGCACATAGGAGCAGAAGAAGGATACAGGGCTGTGTTGCGAATATACCAGCTGTGTGCTGAGCTCTCCTCCCCTTCACATACACAAATTTATCTCCTGTTGCCTGGACCCAAGAATCAAATTCTGCTCCACCCCCCCCCCCCCCCCCCCAAAAAAAACAAAAAAACAAAAAAGGAAGACATGCTGGATGAGATGGGGAAATGCCATCCATAATGCGCTGCAAGCTGATGACACACAAAACTACTGGAAACAAAAAATCCTCTTGAGCGTCAATTTGAAGCCCCTCCAGAGACTCTAGGCTTTGTGAGGCCTTAGGCAGACCTTAAGCATTAGGCCCTGCTCACACTTGTGATGGGGGGAAAAAAAACAAAGTGATTAAAAATAACTGTATAAATAAATTGCATATATTAAGAGCCTTAAAGTGCTGGTGTTGGTGTTCTCTATCTTAACTGGCGTCAGTGCACTTTCTCTCAGTACAGGCGTTGGGGCACTCAATCTTAGTGCAGTGTGTCTTGAAGCTAGTGTCAGTGTCCTATATCAGTGCTGATGTCAGTGTTCTCTATCTCCTTGTCCTCCTATCTCTGTGTCAGTGTCCTCTATCTCTAATGTCCTCTGTCTCGGTGCTGGTGTCAGTGTCCTCTTTCTTTTCTGGTGTCAAGGCACTCTTTCACAATGCTCTCTACCTTGGTGCTGTGTCCTCTATCTCAGTGGGTGTCAGTGCTCTCTCGTAGTACTGTTCTAGTGCTAGTGTCAGTGCACACTCTTGGTGCTGGTGTCAGTGCACACTCCTCTCCTCTTATCTGTGTCCTCTTATCTCTGTGCTGGTGTCTTCTATAAGTGCTGTACTCGTGGAGCTCCTTGAACTTGGCCTCATAGAAGAGAAGGGGCTGTGTAAGTTTCACCACCTCAGAGGTCTCCTCATCCCCGCCAGGCCGCAGTAGGTCCCCCGGAACTCCCTGTAGAGGAAGAACTCCTGACGGGAGATAGCCGCGGTTAAGCCATGAGGTGAGAAGGGTCCTTATCCCCCACACACCATTTCATACCCCACCCCTTCTCCCCTGGGGACATGGGGTTGTCTCACTCCCCATGACCAAGCTGCAGGACACATCTGTGGTCACCTAGGCCCTCTCCAGCAGCAGCACAGACAGGGTGATCAGCATATCTCAGACTCCAAGGATCTGCGTATGACGAGGGGAGGAGGGGGGGCTGGCCTGGCAGACAAGCCTGCGGTGTCCTCCGGTTCTCCGAGGGCTATTGCACCGCAGCGCCTGTTTTTTTGTGTGGGAGCAGGAAAGGATGCAGCTGACTCGGGGGGCTGGGGGGGGGGGTAGGGAACTCTGCTACTCTCCCCCAGAGGCAGCTCTTTAATTGGGCAGCAGCGAGGCCTAAGGCGACTGCCTAATTAAATAGGCGCCTCTGCCACACCTCTCAAAGTGCTGCCTGGATCCAGTAAACCCAGTGGGACCCATGGTAGGGCCGGCCCTGGTGCTGGGGAAAACTTTTCTCAAAAGCGACTCATGCTGATCAGAGGAACGAATCACCAGAGAGAAACCACACTTGGGTCTTTGGAGAGCAATAAGTAAACACTACAGATAATACTGTATGTGCTTTGTTTAGATTTTATGACTGGGCTTTACAACCCCTCTAAAGTAGAATTGCAGCCTATACCTAAATAGTCTTAAAAATACCAGATCATGTGACTGGACTGGAGCAGGCTAAAAAAGGTTAGTATATACATCTTTCTAACACTGATTAGTCAGCTTAGGTGTTAGGATTCATTTACAACCACTTAAAGAGGGCAACGTGTGGACTCTCTTCCATGTGGAGGAGTGCTAGCAGTCTTTTTTTTTTTTTTTTTTTTTTTTTTTTTAAGACTGCTTTTTTAGAATCTTTTTTTTTTTTTTTTATTTCTAAGCAACAAGATGGTGTTCCTATTTGATTATGTTGTGGTCTTGTAAAACTGATGCTTAAAACTGATGCAAATTATTTAGGCAGTTAAGGTGTCCAGAAAGTGACCTGGGGGAGTTGCTTTTAGGGGTTCTTGCTGATCAGTTTCAAGCCTTCCTTCATAGATCCCATGATGACACTGGTAGTTGGCAGCACAGGTAAGGTCCTCCTGGCTGGTTGCTGTGGTTTACTGCATTCAGTCTTACTGAAGACCATGAATGAACTTTATAGTTTATTTTTTATTTTTATTTTTTTTGAAGCTCTTAATTTTTACTCGTATGAAAAACAATGTGAGGTTTGCATTTCTTATATGATGATCTTAATACATGTTGTTTGTTTGTACTTTTAGCTCGAGTGCCCCTGGATAATGGCGCACATCCTAGTAAGTAAAGTCAACCAGTTCTCTGTTTATGGAAATTCCGTTCATTTTAAAGAACGTTATCTTTGCTCTTTTAAAGTAATATAGAACATTCAGCGTTTTATAGTTTAACACCCTTGTTTACAAAAAAATACACCTTCACCTTAATCTACTATTTATGAGAGTTTTTTACACCAGCACATGCGGCTTACAACTTTCAAATCTGCGGGCTTCTGTACTCATGGTGCTGCTTTCCAAAACTACCAGTCTTCGCAAGAAAGGGTTAACAGTAGACAGTACATTCTCCAGTCAGGTTGTTCGGAGAGGAAGCATTGGAGGTGGAGGAGGAGAAGGGAAGAGCAGGGAAAGCAGGGGAGCGCCTTGCCATCCCAGGCTATGGGGCTGTGTGTTTGTAGGTAGTCCCTGCATGCAAGCATGGCTCCATGGGACATTGCAGCAGAAAGAAGCCACCCTGAAACAGGAAACCATGGCACCAGTCTACATGAGAACATAGACCAAAATTAAAAGATAAACAAGCCATATACTCAGGAAATGATTGAGTCAGCTTCTGAAAATGATAAAAAATTGAGGGTTTAATATTTCTATAATTTTCGGTAGCATTAAAAAATAGTGATGCATAGACATTATATTGTCAAAAGTATTGGGACGCCTGCCTTTACATGCACATGAACTTTAATGGCATCCCAGTCTTATTCCATAGGGTTCAGCATTGAGTTAGCCCTCCCTTTGCAGCTAGAACGGCTTCAGCTCTTCTGGAAAGGCTGTCAACAAGGTTTAGGAGCGTGTCTATGGGAATGTTTGACCATTCTTCCAGAAGCACATTTGTGAGGTCTGACACTCCCAATTTGTTTGACAACAAAGTGTAGTTTTACTCCATTTAAGTTATATCGTTGTTTTCTGAGGGTATCAGTAAGATTAGAAGGCACAATGTGTAGAACTGTGTTGGTGGACAAATGTATATCTGTCATCTATGAAGGAATCTTTCAGCTTTCAGGCCATTTAGCCTAGCATTAGGAGTGTCAGTGCCCTAAAGCAGTGGTCTTTGGGCATTATTCCACCCACTGTCAACTACAATGGGGGCGTTCTGCCACTGACGCCAATGATGGGGCACTGTCCCACTGACACCGGTGATGAGGTACTGTTCCTCCCACTGACACTGGTCTACAAATTTTGGGAGACGATCAACCTACGAGAGAACGTGCTAATTTGTATATATTTTGATTAGATGAATTAGAAAACGTGTGATTAAAGGTGCTGGTTGGCTACGTTTTTTCAAGATGTTTCAACATAAAGCTTTATACACAGACGAGTATAGTTGCATACAAGGGAGGGAGGTGTCTGATGATCATGATGCCTCATAACTTCTCGACAAGCAGGGTAGAACAATGGAAATGGTACCACATGGAAGTGGTATTATACATTTATCTTCACTTTGAGACTAAAGATTATTACCTAACTGTAATGTATTGTACTTTTATTGTAAGATACATTTTGTCTTTGCCAGATCTTTGCTTCATGCAGTTAAATCTGGTGACTTGTGAAAGTGTCATTGCTTAACATTTCCCAGGAACAGTTGCGTAACATTTTTCCATCAGAAGCCAAGACTCCTCAAACTGTAAACATTGCAGATAACTTCTGCTAAATTTTGGGCAAGGTTACATTTGCATCTCACATGTGCAGTATGACGGCAGTGGTAAAAAAGGCATACCACCTATATTTTGGATGCAAAATTGGGGGATCAGGACAAGAATTGGGCCCCTCATTATTGTTGCATTACATGTGCAACTTATCTGTGTCATTGGCTAAACAAGAAGAAAGTCTATGCCTTTCACAGTCTCAATGGTGTGGAAGGAGCAAGAAAATGTTCCATGAAAAGGCAGTAAATGAATGGAAAGTTTTTTATGTTATTGGTATCAATAAAAAGATATATTGATAATCATTAGTGTGGTACCATTCTAGTTGCTATATCAAATTTTGCATAAACGTTATGGAGCATAATTGCACATCCCCCTTGTAATTTTAAACTATTTTGATGCAATTTTGACCTTATGCTGTATCTTGGAAACTGGAGCCAATTAATACTTTATTAGTGACCCTGGTAAAGTTTTTAGCTACTTTCATATCCGAGGCTTTCTCCTTATAGCCAGTGTTACCAATGCTCGTCAAACCCTTATCAAGGTGAAAGCTTGCATGTGCCCAAAGTTTGATGGCATGTAGTTACTATATAGAGTAAAGATGCTAAGCTTACTTTAATAAACCAAATGTCTTCCTTTTTTTTTTTTTGCATCCAGCTACTAAAGCTCCAAGATACAGATGCGGAATTTCAAAGATTTGTCCAGAGAAGCATTTTGCCTTTAAGATTGCAAGTGGAGCAGCTAATGTGGTTGGACCAAAGATTTGTTTGGATGATAATGTGTAAGTACTCTGTAAGACTCTTATTTCCTTTTCTGCATTGTAAACATAGTTTATAGAGAGGGAGGGAGGCATATATTTTTAAAGTTTTTGTATATTTTCTTTATGCTTTTTTTTTTTTTTTTTTGGCCAGTTTATGCTTGGCCAGATTAAAAAATGCAAAACGCGTAAAATATGCACTACATGCTTTTCTGCAGCATCTCCATTGAAGTATTTTGAACCCGAAAAAGCACCGTTTTGCATTTAAAAAGTCCCTCACCTCTTCCAAAAATGCAGAGGCACAAAATGCATTGATGGGAACGTGGACCATAGGAACCCATGTTAAAAATGTCATGCGTTTCTGCAAAAAGCACAAAAAAAAAACACATTGGTGTGAATAGAGACTAATACCAGAGCTAGGGAAAAGGATTATTGGATGCATTTAAAAAAAAAAAAAAAGAAAAAGAGTTTTGTTCTTTATTTTCAGATTAATGAGCGGTGTGAAGAACAATGTTGGTCGTGGCATAAATACTGCTTTGGTGAATGGTAGGTATTGCTCTATTTACCTTTTTTATAGAGAAGTTTTTCTTGGTTGCAACTCTAGTAAAGCAAATCAATAAGGGCTCATATACACAGGGCGTTTTTGCTGGTGGTTTTAGGAGCGTCGGATGTTTTTTTTTTTTTTTTTTTTTGCAGCTTAAAAGTGCCCCTCCATGTTATCTTATCTTATAGCCTCATGCGCGCGCACACAGACATTTTGCAGCTGTAAATGGCATAGGCGTTTTCAAGCTGCAAAAAAAACCTCAGGGCCAGTGCATTCTGAGGATCTGCCTCGGAGCTGTAAAAACGTCTGATGCTGCTTAAGGTTGCTTATACAGCGTGAGGCCACGTTGTATGTTTTTTTTCTTTATGTGAAAATCAATGGTTTCCTATGCGAGCCCATTGATTTGAATGAAAGTCTGATCAGGATGATCCGACTTGTGGTGCGACTTGCGCTCTGAGGATCTTGAGGGGGGATCTCCACGCCAATTAGGAAAAAAATGGCGCGGGCCCCCCCAAAATCCATACCAGACCCTTATCCGAGCATGCAGCCCGGCAGGAAAGGGGAGGAGACGAGCGGGCGAAACTCCGGACTATACCTGGCCACACGCCCTCAAAATTGGGGGGTGGTGCTTTTGGAGCAGGGCTGCACTCCCCCACCCCAAAGCACCTTGCCCCCATGTTGAAAAGGACAGGGGCCTCTTTCTGTCAACCCTGGGCGGTGGTTGTGGGGGGCTGCGGGCAGGGGGCTTATTGGAATCTGGACGCCCGTTGTAACAAGGGGGGCCCCTCAGATCCTAGACCCCTATGTGAGTAAGTATGGGGTACATTGTACCCCTACCTATTGACCCCAAAAAAGGCAGTGTAGTGTAAATAATGACAAAAGATGGTTTTGAGAAGTCCTTTATTAAAAATCTTCCCCTGGTCGTCCTCCGATGTCTTCCGTGTTTATGCCGGCTCTGCGCTTTGCAGCTCCTTGTATAGCCATGGGGGCATGGGCTCCTGGTGACATACCCTGGAGTGGAGACCCCACCCTTAATGTCGTTATCTGATGATTCGTGGCGGCATAAGGGGACGGGGTCTCCATGTGACGTCACCGGGAGGCCACGCCCCCATGGCTATATAAGAAGCTGCAAAGAGCGGAGCCGGCATAATCACGGGAGACCTTGTCAGAGGAGGACCGGAGAAAGAAGATCAGAGGTAGATATTTAACAAAGGACTTCTCAAAACCGTCTCTTGTCATTATTTACACTACACTGCCTTTTTTTGGGGTTAATGGTTAGGGGTACAATGTACCCCATACTCATTCACATAGGGAGGGGGTCCGGGATCTGGGGGGCCCCCTTGTTCAACAGGGGGCTTTCAGATTCCAATAAACCCTGCCCGCAGACCCCCACAACCACCGCCCAGGGTTGTCGGGAAGAGGCCGTTATCAACATGTGGACAAGGTGCTTTGGGGTGGGGGGGGTTCAGAGCCCCCCCCGCTCCAAAGCACCCCCCCCCCCATGTTGAGGGCGGGTGGCCTGGCATGGTCCAGGAGGGGGTGGGGCCACTCGCTTGTCCCATCCTCTTTCCTGACCTGCCGGGCAGCATACCTCAGATAAGGGTCTGGTATGGATTTTGGGGGGGGGGACCCCACGCAAAATCCAGACCAGACCCAAAGGGCCTGGTTTGGGGGGACTCCCACGCCATTTTTTCCCCCCATTTTTGGCGTGGGGTTCCCCCTCAAGATCCTCAAAACGCAAGTCGCACCACACGTCGGATCATCCTGATCCGACATGTGATGCGCCTTCTATTCAAATCAATGGGCTGAAAGCTGTATCAAAGACGGCTCATAGGCAACCATTGATTTTGAATGGAGCCAGAAAAACGCTGCTAAAAGCCAACATGGCCAAACGTTCATTAACTGCAATGGAAAAAGGTACTAAAGGCACGTTTTTCCAGCTGCTTTTTCCTGGTGTTAGCAGTGGCTCTTCAGCTCGTTTTTTCTAATGCTCTGTGTGCATGAGGCCTAAATCTAAAACTTGAAGTCTGCAGCTACAATATGTCGTTATTAAAGCTACATGTCCTAGGATTGATTTGGAACTGCACTAAAATATCAGCTCAACTCGGCATTGAAATGTGGTAACTTGGTTCATCTATACTGGGAATGGATGACTCTCCCGTGAAGTCCCAAAGAAAGCTCCAAAATCCATGCAGTAGCCATGGCTTTTTCATCAAGCCAAATAGTCTGTGAACGAAGCTTAAATCTGAATTCCAAGTATAGATATGTGTGAATAGTTACATTGGTCCAGTTTGGACCAATGCAAGTATGCATATACCATACCAAGCCAATTTCATTGGAAGGGGATAATCACTGTGGTAGTAGCCTTTTGCTATAGTGATCATAACCCTTTTCCAGATCCTGTGCAGAACAGCTGCCCTGCTGGAGAGTAACCACAGGAGGTTGTCTGCCTGTCACGGGTGCCATTCAGAGAATACTTTGCATTTTCTTAATGAATGCAAAGCATTTTTTCATTCAACAAGGTGGAGATCGACTAGGTATAAAAAATGCATACTTTACATTGGTCCAAACCAGTCCATGAAAACCTATCCATACCTGAAATTGAGTTTTTAACAGGTATGTTGAGGCATTAAAGGAAATGGCCGATTTTCTATTTCATAAATGTGCCACGTAATTTGTGTTTTTTTTTTTTTTCTCCTCCCCAAGCCTGAGCAATTCAAGCTGATCACATGACCCAATGAGTTAGCAGAGGATACCTTTTTAGAGGATGTTTACATCTTAAAGCAACCAACAGTTGGTAGATTTTAAAGATCTTGGCATCTAAAGTTATGTGCAGATTTTTAATTTTTTTTAAAGAAAATCTTGTGCATCCCTACCACCTTCCAAGCCTTCCTATTTGTTAGTATGGTCACCTATCACATTAAACAACCAGTAGCAGGGGTGCTT
Organism: Pelophylax lessonae; assembly: GCF_965119305.1. Taxonomy (NCBI): domain Eukaryota; kingdom Metazoa; phylum Chordata; class Amphibia; order Anura; family Ranidae; genus Pelophylax; species Pelophylax lessonae. The sequence goes on from NC_138771.1 coordinate 222,691,274, forward strand.
AAAGTTGGTGTAAACCTCAGACTTAAAATATGAACAAAGCATAGTGTAATTTCTGTCTTCTGCTTTGTTCCTCTATTGGCACGAATTGCTTATGACAATTTTTCCTGACACAGAGAGAAAAATGGTGATAGGAGGGACCTCCAGCTGATTGACAGTCTCAGCTCTGTTCCTGTGTGCTGTGTAAAGGGGGGTGTGTCTCCTCCTTCCAATCAGCTTTCAGACCTCTCCTCACTGAGCTCTGCAGAGTGTAACTTCAGCTCTCCGTCCCTTTTTTCTGAACTTTCCGACAAGCTTAAAAATGCAGCACTTTGAATGGGTGAAGGGTAGACTGCAGATAGACACAAAGCATGTAGGAGGATTTGTTTAATCTCAGTGTACCTGAGGATAGACGCTTAACTGGGTATATGTAAGGGTTTACAACCACTTTAAGTTTTACAGGTGTAGTAAAGATCTGCATATGAATCAAGATGCATACATTTTGACATTCAGTTTTTAAAGAAGATCTCTTCTGCATTTTTTTTTTTTTTTTTAATGCTCCATTAATTACTTTTAGTAAATTAAGTCTAAAAATGGCAAAGTATTTCTTTACTATAACCAGACTTTGCAACATTGTCCCTGTTTCCTTGCTTTTGATGTGTTTGTGCACTACACAGTGAATGCAGAAGGAAAGTTCCAAGTAATCATGTTTGTGAGATACCATCCAATACTGATATCCAAACTGCATAATTGAAAAAAGCGAGAATGTTTCCTTTTTCCTTTTTTTGTCTTTTTGCTGCATGAACAATTTCAGTTATTTCTTTTTGTGTGTTCTAGGAAAAACAGGAGAGCTGGCAGAAACAAAGTATTATGATCTCTGGGGAGGAGGTAAGAATTGATTTGTGCATTTTTTACATTGCCTTTAGGCCAGGTTCACACTAGCTGCGGCCACGGCTCACAGCAAGGAGCCCGGTGCGTCCCTATTCTCCGTTTCAGGTGCGAATCTGGTCTGACTTTTTGCCTGAATTTGCACCTGAAAGGAAGCCAAAGACACACATGACCGCGGCTGCCCGAAGGTGAACTCTCTCCTTTGAAAGCCAGTCGCAGTCCTCTGTCATGCAAATTGGATGTGGGAAAACCTGCATCCAATTCGCATAAGTGTGAACCCAGCCTTAAAAGTAGGATCATTATAAATAAAAACTGCACTGAATGCTGGGAGGGGGGAGCATCTGTGCATAGTAACCAACCTGCTTCTAACTTCCGCTTGTTCAGTTAAAGTGAAATTTTACCCATAACAATTTGATTAAAAATGTGATTACTCTTTCGCTAATTGACAGACACAGCCCCTGATCCTCTTAACCATTGGGTTATACTGCCCCCTACAGGAGTAGGACACTAGGCATAAAAAGGTCTGGCTTCACCTATACTCCCTCTCTCTGCTATAAGTACTCAGTTTTTTTCTGCCTAGTCAGGAGTAAGGACCTAGTTCTTTGCTGGGATCTCTGGTCCTGGCAATTTTTTTTCTTGTCTCGGTCCGAGTCCCAGCGTTTTTTAGCCGACAGCCTCCCATTTTGATGGTGAGGGGTTCTGTCTGGAGCGTTGCCCCTCTGTTTCCTGGTATTGTGAATAGCTGTCCCCCCCCCTCTCCCCCTGGAGGGTTTTTGGGTGGACATGGGACGTTCGCACCCCTGGTCCCCTCCTTCCCGTTAGGAACCCCCCTATCAGCCTGGTGGTTCCTGTGGGCCATATAGCTCCCCCTTTCCTTCACTGACGCTGGGGCTGTGGGGTGGCCTGGTCCACCACCTGGGGTGGGGGGCAGGGTGGTGCGCTGCTGGCAATCGGCTGTGGGGAGGGGGGGGGACTGTACCTGGTGGGAGCTCCTGCCCAAGCCCCCTCTTCCTTCCTGGGCAGTTTTCTGAATCCTAGGGATCCCTGCTGGGTCCCCGGGAGCCTTGTGGTGCCGCCATTTTGTTGTAGCCTGTGTGCTCAATGCACGGTGGCCATGTTTGTGTAGTCCAGCGACCATTATGCAGTGGTTTGCTGATTAAAATAGTGGCTGGCATAACAGTGAAGCCCTCTGGGCGGCGATTTCGGCAGTGGGAGCCTCTTCTCATTCTGGATCATTTCATTTCCTGATCACCGCATGTGCAGATTCTCCTGGTGGCTGCGGTGCCTGGTTTCTTTCCGGGTCCCATCCATTTATCGATACACTTACGGCGGTTCTGGAGCCTTTGTGTCCCAAGTGGAGGTGGTTTTTGGGCAATGGGCTGGCAAAAACCGTCCCCCGCTTTCCCCTGCCTCATCTGTCTCATCAGAGCCTGAATCGGATTCGGCCGTCGCGGACATGGGTCACCCTGCTGGGTCTGGGATCACGCGCCCTGAATCCTCAGTGAGCATTCCTCTTCTGCAACTGCTTACAAAAAGTTGCTGGTGGTCGCACTGATTGTAGCTGTGCGTGAGACCTTAAAGATGGAGGACGCAGCTGCAATGGAGGCGCAGGTTGTCTTTGGTACGCACAAGCCATCCAGAGCGGAAAAGGTGTTCCCTCTCCCCTCTTTTGATAGAACTGTCACTAAAGAGTGGGGACGAGCAAAGCGTCCCTTTGGGGGTCCCTAAGCAATTTGCTAGGCAATACCCCTATGAGGAGTCCCTTCTTAAGAAGTGGACTGTTCCACAGGTGGGGGACCCTCCGGTTTCCAGAATAAATAAGGCATTCATGATTCTGGATGAAGAGTCCCCGGGTTTTAAGGACCCAGCTGACAGAAGGGGGAGGTTGTGGCCTGCATTATGTACACCCTGGCTGATTCGGCACTGAGGCCGATATCACCATTGCCCTGGTGTTGCAGACTGACTGAATGGGCTAGGCTTTTCCACCGTGACCTGAAGGGGGAGTAGCTCCCCCCCTGCCTTTTGCTGATCTGGCGGACCAGCTGGTCCAAGGGCTGCATTTTAACTGTCATGCCTCTTTGGATGCGGCTCCCCTCGTGGCTCGGCTCTCTGTTTCGGCGTGTCTTTTGGCTCAAATGCTGGTCTGCAGACCAGACTTCTAAAAAGGCCTTGACTGATCTTTCCTTTCAAGGAGATAGCCTGTTTGGTGCAACTCTGGATGACATCATTAAAGGTCTCACAGGGGGGGAAGAGTACAGTTGTGCTCATAAGTTTACATACTGTTACAGAATTTATGATTTTTTTTGGCCATTTTTCAGAGAATATGAATGATAAAACAAACTTTTCTTTTTAAATCATAATAGAAACTACCTAGATGACCCTGATCATACTTGCATACATACTTACTTTACATACCCTGGTGATTTTGGCCTGATAACATGCACACAAGTTGACACAAAGGGGTTTTAATGGCTATTAAAGGTAACCATTCTCACCTGTGATCGGTTTGCTTGTAATTAGTGTGTGTGTGTATAAAAGGTCAATGAGTTTCTGGACTCCTGACAGACCCTTGCATCTTTCATCTAGTGCTGCACTGACGTTTCTGGATTCTGAGCCATGGGGAATACAAAATAATTGTCAAAGGATCTGCTGGAAAAGGTAGTTGAACTGTATAAAACAGGAAAGGGATATTAAAAGATATACAAGGAATTGAGAATGCCAATCAGCAGTGTTCAAAATCTAATCAAGAAGTGGAAAAAGGGGGGTTCTGGTGAAACCAAACCACGGTCAGGTCGATCAACTAAAATTTCAGCCACAACTTCCAGGAAAATTGTTTGGGATGCAAAGAAAAACTCACAAATAACTTCAGTTGAAATACAGGACTCTCTGAAAACGTGGTGTGGCTGTTTTCAAGATGCACAATAAGGAGGCACTTGAAGAAAGATGTGCTGCATGGTTGAGTCGCTAGAAGAAAGCCATTACTACACAAATGCCACAAAGTAGCCTGCTTAAAATATGCCAAACAGCACAGAGACAAGCCTCAAACCTTCTGGCACAAAATCATTTGGAGTGATGAGACCAAAATTGAGCTTTTTGGCCACAACCATAAACTGTACAATTGGAGAGGAGTCGACAAGGCCTATGATAAAAGGTACACCATTCCTACTGTGAAACACGAAGGTTTATCGCTGATGTTTTGGGATGTGTGAGCTACAAACGCACAGGAAATTTGGTCAGAATTGATGGCAAGATGAATGCAGTTTATCAAAAAATACTGGAGGAAAATTTACAGTCATCAGCCCGGAACCTGCGCATGGGACGTACTTGGACATTCCAACATGACAATGTTCCAAAACGCAAGGCCAAGTCGACCTGTTATTGGCTACAAGAGAATAAAGTGAAGGTTCTGGAGTGGCCATCTGTCTCCTGACCTCAATATCATTGAGCCACTATGGGAAGATCTCAAACGTGCAGTTCATGCAAGACAGCCCAGGAATTTACAGGAACTGGAGGCTTTTTGCCAGGAAGAATGGGCAGCTTTACCATCTGATAAGATAGAGCCTCATCCACAAATACCACAAAAGACTTCAAGATGTCATTGATGTTAAAGGGGCAATACACGGTACTAAGAACTGGGGTATGCAAACTTTTGATCTGGGTCATTTGGGGTAGTTTCTATTGTCTTTATGATTTTTAAAAAGAGTAAACACAGTTGATAATAAATGGCTTCAGGCAAATGCTAACCATGAGTGAAAAAAGTTTTTGTGTTATTCATATTCGCTGAAAAATGGCCAATAAATCATAAATTCTGCCAGGGTATGTAAACTTTTGGGCACAACTGTACCTTTTTTCCCACAGGCTACTAAGGGCAAGGACCCTTGTCGTAGAAGTGGGCCCTCCTCGGCTTAGAAGACGTTGTTTCATCCCTCAGGATCGACTAACAAGGGATCGGAGCCCTTCGGTGACTCCTCTGAAGGATCCAAGCGAACTTGGTCTGGAAAGTCAAGTGCGGGCTTTTCAAGACCTGTGGACGAGGCCCCTTCAGCATGAAGGTGCGCCCTCACCTGTATCTGATTGTCTTCACTGGTTACCAGACCCGTGGACTCCCCTGGTACAAGAACACGTGGGTCCACGAGGTCATTTTGGTCCGGCTACAGCATCGAGTTTCGTTCTTACCCTCCGGTAAGGTTCTTCCTTACAACGTGCGACTGTCCCCGGTCTGCTTACAGGCTCTTTATGGGGCGGTGCATGTCCTTTTACTTTAAAGGTTGATGGTCCCGGTTCTGACTTTGGAATGTTTTCAGGGGTTTTACTCAAACCCGTTTACAGTCCCCAGGAAGGAAGGGAAGGTGCGTCCAATTCTGGACCTCAAGGCGCTGAACTGCTTTGTGCAAGTGCAGAAGTTCAGAATAGAGTCCATTCGCATGGTGGCGGCTTTCCTGCATCATGGGGATTTTCTTGCCTCCATCGACATCAAGGATGCTTACCTTCACACTCCAATATGCATCGTCTCCAGCGCTTCCTCCGCTTTGCCGTGGGATAGGAGCATTATTCGTTTTTGGCCTTACACTTTGGTCTCACCTCTGCTCCTCAAGTCTTCATAAAAGTGTTAGTCCCGATGCCAGCTTTGTTATGCCAAAGGGGGATCGCGGTACTGAGCTACTTGGACGACCTCCTTCTGCGAGCAGAGTCTCCTACTGCTCTGGTGGAAAACCTGGAAATCCCCATATGAACTCTGTGGGAGTTCGGCTGGATTCTGAATTTTCAGAGGTCTGCTCTGGTTTGGTCCACAATGCTGGACTATCTGGGTCTGACTCTGGACTCGGCCAGAGTGCTCCTTCCTCTGGACAAACTCCAGAAACTGCAGGCTGCTATTCATCTCCTGCTGTCTAGCAGATGGTCATCCCTCCGGACTTGCATGCGGGTGCCTGGAACATTGGACGGATCGTCTTCAGGGATGTCCAGTGCGCATTCAATCGGACAATGCTATGGCTTATGTCAATCACCAGGGGGCACAAGAAGTGTCCTGATGGCTCTGGAGGTAGCCAGCATTTTAAGGTGGGCAGAACGGTTCTTTCTAGCCCTCTCCGCCGTACACATTCCCAGGGTGAAAAACTGGCAGGCGGATTACCTCAGTCGGCAGGCATTTGGACCAAGGGGAGTGGTCCCTTTTTTTATCTGGAGGTGTTTCATCAGTTATGTTTCAGGTGGGGCATCCCCGAGGTGGATCTGTTGGCATCCCGGCTCAACAGAAAGGTGCAGAGGTTTGTGGCTCGGTCACGGGATCCTCTGGCAGACATGCTGGTGGCCCCATGGGGGTCAGTATCGTCTGATTTAAGCCTTCCCTCTACTCAAGCTTCTGCCAAGACTTCTATGCAGGATCGGGGTAGAGGGGATTCTGGTCATCTTGGTGGCCCCAGACTGGCCTCCCAGGTTTTGGTAGGCCGATCTGGTGCGGCTGGTCACCGACGTTCCTTGGAACAGATCCTCCCTGAGAGGAAGTTTCCAAGGACCAATCTTCCATCCTGCTTTACATTCGCTGGCTTTCATGGCTTGGCTGTTGAACGCCAGGTGCTAATGGATAGAGGTTTGTCTGATTCAGTGATTCCAATGCAGTTAAAAGCTAGGAAATCTACTTCTGGAAAGATCTACCATCGTACGTGGAAGACGTACATTGCGTGGTGTGAGTCTCTTGGGGTTCATCCTCCATTCTTTTTCTGTGGCTCGGATCTTGAACTTTCCTTCAATGGGGGGGATTGAGCAGAAATTGGCCTTGAGTACTATCAAGGGCCAGGTGTCGGCCTGATAGATCTTCTTTCAACTGCCTGTGGCCACACACTCCCTGGTGCGTACTTTTCTTCAGGGAGGTCGGCACTTGGCTTCTCCAGTGCGGTCTCCGTTACCATCTTGGGACCTCAGTTTGATGCTCTCAGTCCTCCAGAAGCCTCCTTTTGAGAATCGTCGAGAGATTCTCCTACTAACGCTGTCCCAGAAGGTGGACTTTTTGGTGGCTATCACCTCTGCGCGCAGGGTGTCAGAACTAGCGACGTTGTCCTGTCGCTCACTTTATCTGGTGATTCACAAGGATAAGGTGGTGCTTCACCCCAGTCCGTCATTCCTTCCTAAGGTGGTCTCTAACTTTCATTTGAATAAAGACGTTGTGTTGCCTTCCCTGTGTCCCAGTCCTAAACATCCAAAGAAAATTGCCTTTCATGCCTTGGATGTGGTCTGGGCAATTAGGGTGTACCTGGCAGCTATGGAGTCTTTCAGGAAGTCAGACTTTTATTTATGCTCACAGATGGACCTTTGCAAATTCCTCTGCGACCATTTCCAGATGATCAGACAGACGGTGGTTCAGGCCTATTCCATCAGGGGTCCGGTTCCTCCTTTCCCTGTCGAGGCGCATTCTACTAGGGCACTTAGTGCCTCCTGAACCTTCAATTGGCAAGGGTCAGTGTTTACAAGAGTTTGCAAGGTGGCCACCTGGTCGCTAGTGCACACTTACGAAGTTTTATAAAGTGGATGTGTTGGCATCTGCGGATGCTTCCTTTGGCCACAAGGTTTGGCAGGCTGCTGTTTAGAGGACCTGGTCCTCTTTGAGGGTGTATTGTGTTTTTTTTTTTTTTTTCCAGGTGGGCTCCAGTTGTTTTGGTTGAGCCCCTGTTGCCTGGTTGGCGAATCTTTAGCCTTGGGATATTTTTGCTGTTTCCTATCCCTCATGTTTAACACTGCTTTGGGACGTCCCAATGGTGAAGAATGACAGGAGCTGTCTGTCAATGGACGAAAGAGAAAATGGGATTTTTAACTTACTGTAAAATCCATTTCTCTGATGTTCATTGACGGATGCAGCACCCACCCCTTTGTGAAGTTAGAATTCTCCTGACACTGCTTTTAACAAAACTGAGTGACTGTAGCAGGAAGAGGGAGTATATCACCTGGGACTGCCCATGGGTGTAGCCAGAGACAGAAGTGTTTTTTTTTTTTTTTTTTTCTGCCTAGTGTCCTACTCCTGTAGGGGGCAGCATAACCCAATGGTCAAAAATGACGGGAGCTTTTTATTTCATTGAACATCAGAGAAATGGATTTTACGGTCATTTTAAAAATCCCCATTTTTTTTTTTTTTTTTTTTTTTTTTTAAAACAAGGTATTTGCGCAGCAATTTTTCAAATGTGTTTCTTTGTGGAGAAAAAAAAAACCCCTTTCATGAATTAAAGAACAAACACTAAGGTTACCCCAATTTTTTTATTTATAGAATGTGAAAGATGTTACGCCAAGTAAATGGATACCTAACACGTAACTCTTTAAATTGCGCACTCTAGGAATGGCTCAAACTTCGATACTTAAAAATCTCCATAGGCAATGCTTTAAAAAATGTTTACAGGTTACCAGTTTAGAGTTGCAGAAGAGGTATTGCACTAGAATTATTGCTCTCCCTCCAACTTTCTCAGGGATACCTCACATGTGTGGTTTGAACGCTATATACATTTGCAGACGCAACCTATGTATGCGTTTTTTGTTTTTTTTGTTTTTTTTCTTTATCTTGTAATAGGAATAGGGCATTACAGGTCATCTTTACAGAGAGATCTGGGGACTAAAAGTCCCCAGATCTCTCCTCTTGGCTGGAAAGTCTGAGATTATAAACCAAATCGATCTCTGGTTTTCTAGCTAAAAAATGGCAGTGTTTACATCTTCCAGTGCCAGAAGTGACATCATGAGGTTGCTTCCGGCCTCTGAAGGTCATAGAGATGGCCGAGGACCATCTGGCCCACGGTCAGCTCTATGGTAAACGACCATTGCTGGCCGATTTTATGGCTCCCCGATCGCACAGTCAACCCAGGCGAAGCACTGGAGGGCGGCGAGAGGGGAACATTCCCCTCCCACCACCTGTAAAATCAATTGGCTTAACAGTTGCTATGATTTTTACATTGCAGAGAATAGGCAGCAGAAAAAAAACCTGAATGATGCTTGCACTTGCAGGCATCATTTAGGTTTAACCACTTAAAACCCAGGATGTCCTATGACGTCCACCTAGGGTTAAGTGGTTAAAGTGTATATATATTTTTTAATGTTTTACACAGCTAATACTGTACCTGTGAAAGTGGCCAGCCTAAGTGACCTTGCAGGATTTACTTTTCTGATTAAAGTTCCGCTTTAAGATTTGAAAATAGAAGCTAGAAATTGACTGCCATGTACAACTGCTCCAGATTCTGGCTGTTCCAGTCTTCATAAATTCTTGTAACTATTTTCCGATATCTACAGGAAAGTAAAATGCAATAGTTCTAAATGAATTCAGGTGGACAAAAGCATCTAACATTGGTTCGCAATATGCAGCCTGTCTCTGTATCCTGCAGAATGTTTACTGTGAGGGCCTGTTCGCACTACATGTGGTCCAGTGCGGGTTGTTTTATTTTTTTTCTGCGTTTAAAAATGCATGGAAAGTAGGTTATATGGTTTCCAATGGCATAGTTCACAACAGTGCAGTCAGTCCCAGGGCGTTCCAGTTCCAGAAAAAAAGTAGATTTTTCCTGCACTGCACTGGAACGCAGTAAAACGCATCAAAAATGCACTGAACGCCTCAAACATGCTCCAGACCCCAGTACAGTGGGGGAAAAAAAACAAATCAAGCATCTGGCATGCATCCAGAAATGCATTAAAAATGCACATACAGAAATGCATCCGAAAACAGACCTGGGTCGTGTTTTTGTGGTGCGCAACAGCCCTGAATGATTTAAGGGTTGCATTAAAAAAAATAGCCAGAAGATGGCAGCACTATACTCATTTCTGGCTCTTCAATATAACTTGCCAGTGGATTTTAAACCTCCTAAAAGCATAAGGTTTTACACTGCAATTCTATATAATATACTGTATTTTTGTTTGTTTCTCTAGATGTAGCGCCTTTCATTGAATTTGTTAAGAAAATTCCAGATGGAACGATAGTGTTAATGGCAACCTATGATGATGGAGCATCAAAGTAAGTAAAACAATCTTTCTCATTTGACTCGGATATAACAAATGAAGTTACTGTCCTTGAAAAGTTGCTATAGGAGCACCTGGCAAGTTGAGGGATATAACCATAAACCCACACTAATACTGCATTGTAGCCAACACCATAAGGGGCCTACTCCTCCCTGCTCATCACTGCCCAGATCTGTTTATGGGCCTGTGGAATGTGATTTTCTGGAGGCCACTGATTTCATGGAGCTAGGAATATCTTATAAACACTGAGACATCCATCTGACTGTGATTAGATTAGATCTGGCAAATGGTCCCCTGGAATTGTGCATTGCGGCAGGCAGGGGGATGTGTTAAAAACAAAAACACCCCACACCTGGAAGTCCTGATTTTTTTTTTTTTGGGAGCTGCAGCACTCAATCCAGGTGTCGGATCACACTGTGCAAATTGGCTTGTTAATGTATTGCGCCAAATTCATGACGCATCTGCTCCACTTTTTTGGTTCTGACAATGTGCCAAATTCAGGTAGTTCTAAAATAAGCAACTTTCACATTTGCTTGCGCCAAATTTAAAATAAAAATACCAATAAGTTTGATAATACCAATCATTTGAATCTTATGAAAGTGGAGTGATCGGAAACTGCACTTACTATATCTGGTCTTCCACAGTACGTGAAAACGCAATAGTTTTAGTAAATATAAACTGCTAAATACCTTTTCTCACCAACAGTATATAGCAGTCTTGTGACTTCTTCTTCTAGCAGTGTCTTGTTAAAGTTTGTAGGAAGAGTTTTCATTCTCCTATGATTGTCCTATGAGAATGCAGGACCCCTGACCCTCTGTCTGGACAGTTCTGATTGGCCCTGTGCTCATCACATGCACTCTCCCAAGAGAAAAAAAAAACTCTAGCAATACACACCAAACTGAGCATGTGCAGCTTATCCTCTAGCCTCTAGCCTCTGTACTATCAGGAGATGATTTGGGGACTGTGTAAGAAGGGGAGGATTAGAAGAGACAGGAACAAACAGCCTTTTTACACAATGCAGAGGATTAACTCCTTGGGTTCCCCAGTGAGTATAACGAGCATGCTTTACTGCATATACAAACTGATTTTTACTGCTGTGAGTTTAGTAACCCTTTTTAAGAGCTAATTTGGAGTACAGAGAGAGACCCTGGCACAGATTTTGTGAAAGTGTCTGTCTAACGTGTGTCCTAAAAGCGCAGCTTGTGCCAAATGCAAGTACAAGTTCTAGACCGGTACATGATTTTGTTGGATGCTTATACTCTTGCAAAATCTGTCTGTACCAGTCTTTATGAATTCCCTGGAAAATGTATGTGCAGTATTTTGTGGGACTAGAGAATTCCTTTCTTCTAGCACACCACTGTCTGGCCACTCTGTCACTTAGAGCTCCGTGCAGCTTTCAGCATAAATCTACAAGGCTCCTCTCCACATTATGTTGTACAAGTTTAAATGACAAATATAAAGGATGGTAAAACACATATTATACTTAGCATTTAGCACAATATTTATATATATACAGTATATATAATACATTTTTTATTGTATGTCAAACGCCCTGGCTTTTTTTTTTTTTTTTTTTTTTTTTTTTTTTTTTTTACTTTTGGGATTTCCACCAAATAATATGAATTTTATATACTTTTTTTTTTTTTTTTTTTCCCTGTGATTACTTGACCACTGCGTAAATGTTGTTGTTCCATTTTGCAGACTTAATGATGAAGCGCGGAAACTAATTTCAGAACTTGGAAGTTCAGCTATCAATTCTCTAGCTTTCAGAGATAACTGGGTATTTGTTGGTGGAAAAGGTATTAAGACCAAAAGTCCTTTTGAACAGGTAATAGTCTAATCTTGAAATGTTTTGTGGCTTTATGTGTACCAGTGAAGTTTCAGTGCTATATAGTTTTTACTATTCTAATTATTTCTTATGTATAAAGTGCCATGTATGCAATGCAATAAATGGACTGCCCTCTAAACAAGCAAGACTTCTTCTAGATAAAAGAGGGAAAGGGAAATAAATTATTGCTCATTATTAATGACTAGGGAGTAGAGGAGGCATCTTTGAATAGGTGTGTTTTTTAAAGAGCAATGTAAAGGTACAGGTGTGTCTAGTAAGAAGAGGAGGAACATGGCTAAGAATGAGACCTGCCTGAGGTAGGCCATAGACAGAGCGATTTTCTTTCCTGCAGCCATCACGGATTCCCCCATCAACAGAGTGATGGGGGAATCCCTCCTGTGGAGCCATTGTGTTCTCCTGGAGCAGGAAGCCGTCCTGCCTGGAGAACAGTGATTATGCCTAGCAGCTATAACAGCTGCTGGCAATAATTGCATATAAAATCCGACAGACTGGTTGTACACAAGTTGATTGATCGATCAACTTGGGTCCATTTAGCCTGCCCATACATGGTTTGAATCCCAGTTGGTTCCTGTGGAACCAGCCAAGATTCAAACTGTCTATGGCCAGCTTTAGATAAGTCTTGTATCAATGCAAAGAAAATGAGATGGACAGAAGCAAAAAGGACAGAGCGGAACTGGTGGGGTTTAGACTTGAAGTCCAGAAAATCTCAGGTTAGACCTCTGGCTACATGTACAACTATTTGCAGCATTCCGATACTCAAGGCAGAAGATTCTTCGGTCAAGGGCAGTGTAATTTGGCAGGAGCAGCCTTAAAGGGATTGAAAAGTCTCATGTGTGTGTTTTTTTTTTTTGTTAAGTTAAAAATACCAAACATGTTATACTTACCTGTTCTGTGCAGTGGTTTTGCACAGGGCAGCCCAGATCCTCCTCTTCTCAGGTTCCTCTTTAGTGCTCCTGGCTCCTCCCTCCTTTTGAGTGCCCCCACAGCAACCAGCTTGCTATGGGGGCACCTGGGCTGGACCACAGCTCCGTGTGTCCATTCAGACACAGAGCTGTGGCCTGGCCCCACCCCTTTCTCTCCTTATTGGCTGACTGACTTTGACAGCAGCGGAAGCCAATGGCGTTAAGATAAAAAGCCTTCTATGTGCAGCAGCCTCCCTAATACTCGATCTGTGTCCTGCAATGTGTCCTGCAATGTCCACAAGTGCCTTGGCAGTGTAGGACTTCCCCTCCTGATTGGCTGAGACACAGCAGCAGGGCCCAGCTGCTGTCAATCAAACTTGGCTGATCAGGAGAGAGCGAGAGGGCGGACCCAAACAGCAGCTCAGTATCTGAATGGACACACGGAGCTGCAGCTCTGCTCAGGTGCCCCCATAGCAAGCTGCTTGCTGTGGGGGACACTCAGGAGGGAGGGGCCAGGAGCAGTCACGATGGACCAGAGAAGAGGATCTGGGCTGCTTTGTGCAAATTCACTGCACAGAGGAGGTAAGTAGAACGTGTTTGTTATTTTAATTTAAAAAAATGACTTTACAATCACGTTAAGATAAAAACCTTTTGACTTTACAATCACTTTAAACTGTGCAGATGGTAATGGATTTATGTACTGTGTGGTTAAAAAAGGTCAGGTTGGAAAGGGCCGAGATTAAAAAAAAGAAGGAAGGAGAAACTGATTTAAATTTGTGGAGATTTCTTTGCAAACAGGTTTTGGAGGAGGGTTGGGAGGACATGGGGAAGTTTAGCATTAGAAGGTCATGGTTGGAGAGTAGGAAAAGTAAACTGAGCCATAGAAGTGGAGGAAGGGGACATCACTTTCAATCCTTGTAAAAATGATTGCTAATCAAATGACAAACTAGCCAGGTTTTTTTTTTTTTTTAACCCTTTGACTGTAGGACGAGACAAATTCTTGACATTGAAAGGGTTAAATATTATCCAGATTAGCCATATCTGTGAGTTTATCAAATCTGATGTCAGAAGATCTAATTCCTGGTGTGCACTGCATATATATGGTGGGCTATGAACTCCTTGAGGTCTGATTTGAAGTGTGAGAAAATAATTTATTGGGTACAACACCTTGTACATTTTGGTAGTTTTTAACATTAGTTTACATGTTTATCATTAAAGTAGAACTAAAGGCAAAACATTTTTTTAGATTTTGGATAGAAAAGGGGAAGGCTATAACCCCTGTCAGATTTCTTTTCACCATCTGTGTTCCATTGTAGAGATTTCCCTTCACTTCCTGTCCCATAGCTAAACAGGAAGTGAAAGAAAATCACTGCAAATTAAAGGAATTCCTTGTGGATCCCCAGATAACTAGAACTAGTGTCCCCATTGGAAGATTTCCCCTATATTACTTTTCTGTTGACAACCCAAAATGTGGGATTTTCTTTTTACTTTAACTTTCAATGATAATGGTAAACGGGACAGATTGAAAGGGTGAATCTCCTTAACAGGAGGCACAGACAGCAATAAAAGCTGACAAGTGTGCTAATCTCCCTCCACTCTATTCAAAACGAATTAAAATGTTTTGCCTTTAGTGGAACTTTAAGGAATATTTGTTTATTAAGTCTTTTTATTATACTGCATAGCAGGGTTAGAGACTGGAAATAATCCCCTGGCAATCACTATCTACTGTCAATCAGCTATTCCATTCAGATTCACTTACCACAATGGTGGAAATGTTCATGGGGGTGGTGGGGGTTTACTGTAATGCATATGTGGCATGTGACTGCTGTGAGGGGAAGGGAGTTAAAGTGTTACTAAAACTGGTCTCCCACAGTACACACAACATGGAAATGCAATTATTTTAGTAAATTTAAACTGCTAAATACCTTTTCTCATCAGCAGTATAGAGCAGTCTTGTGACTTCTATCAGTATCTTGTTAAAGCTTTTAGGGAGTGTTTTTTAATTCTTCCCAAATTGTCCCATGAGACTGCATGACCCCTGACCCTCTGGACAGTGCTGATTGGCCCTGTGCTGATCACATGCACTCTCCGAAGGAAAAAAAACTCTCTAGCAATACACACCAAACTGAGCATGTGCAGAGAGTGCCCCCAAGTCTCTACTCTATCAGGAGATGGATTGGGGACTGTTGAAGGGGGAGGATCAGAAGACAGGATCAAACAGCCTTTTTAAACATAGTACAGGATTAACCCCTTAGATTCCACAGTGAGTAGAACAAGCATGCTTTACTGCATATCCAGACTGATTTTACTGTTGTGGGTTTAGTAACACTTTAAGAGAACGTTAATGATGGCTGCTACGGGGAGTTATGTGAACTGTATATAGTATAGTTGATGTTGGGAATGGGGTGAAGTGAATTGTTGGAGGAAGCAAATGGAAACTGAAATAAAACTGTTGCTTTGTTTTAATTCTTTTTGCAGCTGGCACCTACATAGTGCTTCCCATAATGAACCGGTGTATTTTATAATTGTAGTTCAAAGCCTGATTTTTATAATCTGGTGGCTTTGCTTGTTAAATATTGTTAAAACAGGAAAAAAAGCTGTATAACTACTGAAAAGAGTGATGCTTCTGTTAGTAGACATGGGTGAGGGAATCCAAGTTTTCCTAGAGTTACCCTTTACTCCTTTATATAGACTAATTCTGAATTTTATTTTCCTTTTAGCACATCAAGAATAATAAAGACACCAACAAATACGAAGGCTGGCCAGAGGTGGTGGAAATGGAGGGCTGCATTCCTCAGAAGCAGAATGAATAAATGAAGGCAGTAGAACATTTCAATAATGGACTTGAATCAAATGCATCTCAGAATACACACTTTAGTACGCTGAAAGATTTCATCAGTCATTGTTGATGTGAGCATGAGTCTACACTCTGAGTATGAGATTTATTTATTGTTGAAAGAAATAGGTATTTTTGTAAAGACTTAAACTATAGAAGACAAAGAAAGAGAATAGTTTGGAATATGTGCGTTATCCAGGCTGGTGGTGTACATTTAACACCGAATGGACTGTTATACAAGGCATTGAACTGTCACAGTCGCACTATTCGATTTCTTTCTAAAAATAGCTTTTTCCGTTGGGATATATTCCACCAAAGATTTTGAGGAGGTTTTTTTTTTTTTTTCTTTTTGTTTGTTTTTTTTTTTTTTTTTTAAATAGGAATACCGTTGTTTGCACCATAGCTGTTTAATATGTATTTGCTTTTTTTTGTATTTGAGTAGAATTTTAACAAACACGTCTTTGTCTACTGATTTTTTTTTATTTTTTAGTTTCTTTTCTCCTTGTGCATATACAGAACCATTTACTAATGAGGTTTTGTAGTGAACAGCACATCAATGTGCTGGAGATTAGTGAAGATTTAAATGGGTTGTCGTCAATATATCTTCAATGCACTGTTGAAGAATTTATACTATAGGTTTCCTTTTTTTTTTTTCTAGTACATTAGGAAGCACAAGAATTCAATATGTGTGTACAGTGTTTCATGGTTACTTAATATTGAATGTGTGGCAGCCATGGGTTTTTTTTTTTTTTTACAATGCGTTTTATCACACTAAGTGCCCATTCACACTACCACGACTGGTCAGCCTGACATGTCGCGGTCCATTCTGTGCTACGGGAACCGTTTTAAAGGAGCGACTCAAGTCGCTCCCACTTAGAAAGTAGTTCCTGTACTACTTCGGGGCGACATCGGAGCGACTTGCATTGACATTCATTATATGAAGTCCGTGCAAGTCGCGCCGAAGTCGCGGTGCAAGCAACTTCACAGGTCGCCCCCGAAGTCGTGACGCGGTAGTGTGAACCGGCACTAAAGCTCCAGTTTATAAGGAGTGACTTTCTCCCTGCTCACGATCAACCCAATTGCCTGCTAAAACTTTCTTTGGTGTTCCTTAAAAATGTGATTATTACACAGTGTAATATATGATGAAAAGTAGACAGTGTCATCTTCAGGATTTTTGCATCTCCAGCTCCCCTTCACCAAAGACGATAGATTAATCCATGTTTAGACTAGTGCGAACTATATGCAACATTTTTGTTGAAAAACAGGTGGAGAGTACTTATAAAGTGTCAAATTTATAACATCAGTTTTTCTAGATAATGTGTACCTTCATGGCAAAAGTGAAAACACTTGCCCAGAACAGGACTTTGCTAAAGCTGAATCCCATGTATGGCAATTCTTTGTACATAGATACATTGGTCTAGCTTGGACCAATGTAAGCATGTGGGCGTCGTACTGCTAGGATTCCAGTGAAAACTGAAAAACACTCTGGTTGGCACCGCTACTACCTCCATTGTCTTTCAGGTCCAGTGCCAAATGTCTGTCCTGCTGCATTGTGTGAGCTAAAGAGGTCGCTCGCTTGGCACGGGCATCATTCAGGAAACTGTTTTTTTTTCTCTTAATGAATGCAAGAGTGATGTCACAATCTCTATTTATCCATCAGAAAACATTTGCATTAATTGATAGTATGAAGTGTTCTCTGAATGGAGTCTGTATCGAGCGGACCACCTCCTGTATTCACAATGCAGCAGGGCACCCCTCTAGCACAAGAGGTAGAAGCCAGTGGCAATAACTGTAGTAGCGGTGTCTACTACAATGATTTCCAAGAGTCCAAATCAATGCTTCTTATTAAAGACATGGCAAAATCTACATTTCAACTTTTATGAATAGATCACTTTAATATATGTAATTTTTAATATTGGGAATTGACATTTAAAGGGTTACTTTATTTTCCTTTTTCCCTTTTTTAAAGAAGTTATTTACATTTCAGAGTTTTATTTTATTTTGCTAATGAATAGTGACGGTTTCAAGAAATGTGAATCCTAAAATATATTTTGATTTCTTATTTCTATCTCTGTTCCACAAAAAAAAAAATTGTACATGGTTTCCAAAATGCATATAAAACACAAGCATACGTGTATAATCTCCTACTATCATATTCCCAAATTCTAGTGCTCCCTATAATATATATATATATATTTTTTTTTTTTTTTTTTCGCCATTTTATGCATTAATCTACATTTTTTTTTTTTTTTTTTTAATTGGAACAACTTCATGCATTTACAAATAGACACCTTGTTCTGAATGTTGGCACTACGAGCAGATCTATTTCTTCTTGTTAGATGCTGATGGCAACTTTCCCCATACGTGATAACCCATCGTGCTTCAAACCAGTCATTTTCTCTTCCTCAAGTTTGATTGTGAGTGCAAGAAGTTGTTTTAGCTAATACAGGTTTGAGATTTTATTGCGTGAGAGGTCTTGTTCTAATAAATACATGCAAAGTAACATGATGTTGAAAGCCACAAGTTCTATGAATTTAGGAGGAGAACCCTATGCCAGTGTTGTATGACTAGAGCTTTGAAGATCCTGAAAGAATTGGCTCTTCGGAGACCTAAAGGAAGTACTAAGATTCTGCTTGAAAAAGTGTCTACAGAAAGGATTTGTGACTAAGAGTTCAAGGCAGAAAATGGCTAGAAACAGAGTTCATCATCCATAAGGAGGAGAAGGGGCACTGTAATTTGGGAATGTGGCAGCAACAGTAACTTTACTCCATGGCTTTGGGTTTCAGAAAAGCGCACCCGAATGCAGATTAGAATCCAATGTAATAGGACACATCAAGATACCGGTGTACTTAACTAAAGTTTACAGTTCAGAGAACTAATTTAACCTTTCTCTTACTGCTTCACAGTCGCCAAATTTGCTTCTATATGTAAGCCAGGAACAAAAATGAAAGCATTCACTGGCCAGGAGTTTGTATGTTTGCTGGAGCCAATGTAATGGTTACATCAAGGGCAGGACAGGCGTTAAAGCAGAACTAAGTATATACTTTTTTTTTATTGCAAACACTGCAATTGCTCATTAAAAATTAGACATGCATGCAGACTTTCAAAAAAATCCATGTTACCTTTTGCACTATCCATATGCAATCCCCTAGAATCTGTCCCTTAACATTAGGAGGAGGCCCTTAAAGCCCAACTCCATGAATTTTAAAAAATATACCCTTTGATGCGGCTCCTTCTTACACTGCAAGGGTTAAATGCTCAATATGTCTAGGTGCTAGAATAAAGAGAGATTTAGTTCTCTATCAGGGTCAATCTAGAGGTGGGACCAGTCCAGCGCTGCTACCTCTCTAAGCCACTCATGGTCTATGCCCCCCACCTGCTTGCCCCCACCATGTACAGTGCTCGGTTAATTTGACTATATGAGAGACCAACAGACCGCTCCTTTGGCAAGTAGAGGGCAATTCCGAAGCTGGCCAGAAGGTGGTTTGGGTTAATAATAATGCCTGTCCCGTAACCCCTAGACATAATGCTTATGTAATCCTTGTAGTGCAGGGGCCCCACTGCAAGGCTATATATGCAGTTTGGCTTTAAGGTGTTACTAAGTGATGTAGGAATTCCCTCACAAGAATTTCCACGTAAGAACCACTTTCATTCTTCGGAACAGGGTGTGTAATAGGTCAGTTCTTTCCTTGCCTTAATCCCTTTCCACTGTCTTGCTCTTCTATCGGTTTTTACTTGTTTTACTAAAGTTGCTTTTTTGTCAAATGAGAAGGGGAATACAGATTGGCACGGGGAGGGGGCCACATCGTTCTGTGTAGTGATTTAAACTGTCCCGTAATACTCCAAATACAGGAGTAAATGACATAGTATGGGCAGGTGTTGAAAGTCTAATACTTCTGAGCTGTTCAGCCAGCAGTGCTGAAACCAAGAGGCCATAGAGATCCTAGGTTCCTGTAAATAATGACTTATTCTGCTTTTCAATGCCACATACCTGTGAGTTTTGGGTTGTACCCAGGATTTGGGCTATACCTGACCCACATCTCTGCGATAGAAAAAGATCAGAGAGAACGTTTCTTTCACTTGAGCTTTTCCTTTTCAGTAATTACTATGCAGAAGATAAGTTGGAAAGGTCTAACCTGCAGATCTCTGGGTCTACTCTTGGGTCTGTAGTATTTTAAATGACCTTGCTTGGAGGTCCTTCAGGCCTGGATTAAGAGACCACACTGACCCCAGCCACAGAAGTGCTAAAGGGGTTAAAGTAGTGTATCATTACTTTTCATACATAATTGCACAAATGAGACACAAAATAAACTCCCTTTCTTATTAAAATTTATTCAGGAATTAGATCCCAATGGTCGTATGTTCCTATAGTCCACTCCTACTGTGGTCCTATAGATTACCCGCTTCTCTTTGAACTCCCTATTTTTATATAGTTGTCAGAGTGAAGGAAAAGAACATTTGTGTTTACCATATCTGTGAACTTCACAATAAATTAAATTGTTATCCGTTTAAGTCGCCTGTTACCAATAGAACATAGCAACCGTTTCAGTTTGTTCCTTGTCATAATGGCAAAAACATCTTCTCTGTGTTCTTCCTCACTATTTAAAATGTTACAGCGACTAAATTAAACTTTTGTATTCATCCAGAATACTGCACAGTGAGCTCATATTATTATAATTTAGAACAGCCTGTTGCTAGTAAACCTTAGGGGCGCATTCACACCTTTAATGAGCAGTTTTGTACTGTTCTTCCGAATTGGAGCATGTTTAGATTCATGTTTTCAGTGCTGTGTGGTTTGGAAGGATTGTGTTAACGATGTTGGAAATGCTGGCGTTTTTGATAGAAATAGATGGTAACGCATTTCGCACACTTTAAACGTTGCACATTACAAGCACGCCACAATACATTAATAAGTTATAGCGACTATTTTTAAATGCGTAGATATAAATGTACCCTAATGGCGACTGTTTGTTTTTCACTTTCATCCATGCAATAACTTTAACACAAAGGGCTTGATTTACTAAACCTGGCGAGTGTAACATCTGGTGCAGCTCTGCATAGAAACCAATCGGCTTCCATGCTTGTTTGTCAAAGCTTAATTGAGCAAGTGGATTGGCTACCATGCACAGCTACACCAGAGTTTTCAAACACTCTCCAGTTTTAGTAAATCAGCCTCAAAAAGTCTTGTTTTTTAATGTTTAGGCATTAGTAAAATGTAAGTGATATTACTGAATATATACCTTCTAGAAGGTTAACTGGACTGTAAATCTGAACTAATTAAGAAACAAATGTAAAATGTTTTTTTTTTTTGTAAGCAAGTTGCATGTTTACCTGATGATACACTCGCATACAATATAGAACTAATTGTTTTTACAGTGAAAGTTTTGCCGATACTGCTGACATCTTGTTTCCATGTCCATGTTTGGTAAATAGACACTTTTATACTCACTGCTTCTAATTTTAATTCCAGTGATTGCACTATATCATTAGAAGCCATTTTTAGCAAAAATAAATATTTAGTAAAATTTCACTACTGGGCTGTTATTTGTTTGCGTTATACATAATATGAATTTTGTTTTTAATAATTTTATATTCAGTTTTTTTTTTATGATTTTTTTACTGTGCTGCGACGTGTGTGTGTGTGTGTGTGTATGTTGCCACTAAGTGCAAGATTAAAGACTTACAAGAGATAAAAACAATTAATGCTTGTCATGTGGTGTCTGGTCCCAATGGTTGTAGTCATCCTATAAGCTTCACATTAGCCCGTGGAACGCGGAAGCAAAAATGACGTCAACAATGCGGGGCGTAAGTCTGCTCTATTGGCTATCGCACAAGGAGACTTTACTTGTTTTACTAGTTTTTGTATTCAATATCAGTCTACTGGTCGATGTAGTCCCACGGCAGCAGCACACCCTATTATTCCCGCATTTAACCACTTCTGGACTGGAAGGATTTACCTCCTTAATAACCAGGCCATTTTTTGCCATTCAGCACTGCGTTACTTTAACGGGCAATTGCGTGGTCATGCAACACTGTACCCTAATAAAATCCATGTCCTTTTTTTTGTCACAAATGGAGCTTTCTTTTGGTGGTATTTGATCACCTGTGCCATTTTTTTTTTTTTTTAGTTTTTTCTGAATATATGCACTGTTACTGAAATGACACTGACAGGGAAGGGGTTAACCCAGGGGTCAACACCGAGACCTGCAATCCTGAATAGGAGGAACACAGGCACTCTGTATTGATTCCAGAGAGAACAACGGTCTTTTGTATTTACATTTACAACAGCAGACCGCTGCTCTCTCTGAGAGCGGTCGGGGGGTCCCGCGGCAAACGCACATCCGAGCAAGTCTGCCAAAGTATATCTGCGGCGGGCGGTCGGCAAGTGTTTAAACTGCTCTCCAGGGAGCAGTAGGCCAGTAGAAGGAGCAGTGAGCTCTGAGCCTGTAGCCTCCTTGTGGTGTCCTTTCCGCACAGATGATGTCCTTTCCGCTTCCGCGTTCCACGCTGGTTAGCGTGGAGGTTTACTGCTGGACACCCCGTATCCACCAGCCTACAACCTTCTCTTGGTGTGTGGGGATAATGTGAATCTCCTAGGACGACTATAACCATTGGGACCACATACCAACAGGCGCCGGCATGAATTTTCTTATTGGTTTTTCCAAAAAATATAACCATACAAGCAAAAGGTGAATTAAACGTATACATACAGCGTTAAGCTTAGGGATACACATGTAACATAAGACAAAAGATGACCTTAATAGCATAAATGGATCGGGGTCCACACAGTCTGCTTCCTTCTCTCCTCCGGAAGCGAGGGAGGGAGGAAAATGGTATAGTGACATTAAGATAAAGGTCCTGATACATCAAAACTAGGATTTGATGAATAGAAGAAACTCTATACATGTGCTCCAAACTATCAATAACAGTGAACAGAGTGTGTATCCATACCTCCTAATGCCATTGAATAAGTACTATATACTGAGGCCAACAAGAATGTCTTATCCATTTGTAGCGTGTGGAGTGGCGTAGTCCTAGTCTTCTGTATCTATATTTCAAAGGGTAGGTGATTGATCCGTGTTAGTGGAATGTGGAGGTGTTTGGTTTGCATGGGGGGTATGGATCTTGATTGAATACGGTACCACAGGGGGGACTCCCTTTCAGATATGTATGTGCGTTGAATTGTTTGTTTAGGTTACTTTTGAGAAAGGGTTTTCTGCTGTAGAAGGTGAAGGGGAGGGGGAGTTAGAGGATGGGATGTGGGTGAGGGGTTGGGGGACTGTAGGTAGGGGAAGGAAAATGGGGAGAGAAAAAAGGGGGGTACTGAAGAAGAGCGAGTAGAGGCGATCTGTGTATTGAGTAAGATTAAGCCCTATCTATGTCTTGTCAAGTTATGAAGTTTTGGAAAAGAAAACAGTCTGCTCAATTATCAGCAAATTTAGATGGCGAGTCTTTAGCTATTGCGATTAATTCTTCCATTTCAGCAATTTTGTGTATATGTTTGGACCATGCTGAGAGGGGTGGAGTTTGGTCTGTGCCCCAAAGTACTGGAATACACATTTTGGCAGCATTTACCAGCAGCATAGCTAGTGATTTAAAGTATTTAGGGGGAAGGGATATATAATAGTGGAGCAGGTATTGCGTATGTGTGAAATCGAATGCAAGTTTGGTTATGTGAGATCTTCTCATGGACCTTTCCCCAAAATACTTGTACGAATGGGCATTCCCACCATATATGTAAAAAGGAGCCGATTGTTTGGTGGCAATGCCAGCATTGATTGGAGGTAGCATGGTTGAATTTATGGAGGAGAGCAGGGGTTCTATACCAGCGAGAGAGAACTTTTATAGCTGTTTTTCTGGATAGAGACGTTTATGGAGCCTCTGTGTGTAGTGTTGTGTATTCGTTCCCACTGCTTGTCAGTAAGATCAATTTGAAGGTATTTTCTCAACCCAGTAGATGTTATCCCAAAGTAAATTGTGAACTGTGGAGATTGTGTTGTTGAGAATTGGCGGACGTTCATAAGCGTTCAAAAGGGTGTTAGTGATTGGGGTCACGCCTGAATTCCTAAGTGCCTTATAAAAATGGCTTAGTTGCATATAGGACCAGGCGTTCATGCGTGAGTTGGGACATTTTTCTGTTAGTTTGCTTAGCTGGAGGAGTTGTCCAGAAAGGGTGATTTGGTGCAACCTAGGGCTATGAAGATCTCTGGGGAAGATGTCTCCAGATAGTCCAGGCGGGAAGTCTGGATTCATCTGGATGGGTGTCATTGGACCCGGAGTGTTGGACAATGTAAATTTGGAGCAGGTGCTTTTAAAACTGAGAATTGTTGGGCCTGTAAGTGGGTGATCAGTGAGAGATTTGGGTATATGAACAGTTTGTACTGATGGGGAAGGGTGTGAAGGAATCTTCCAATGCAATCCAATCTTTTGTTTGGGCATGAATGTTCCAGTCTTCTACATGCGTTAACTGGCATGCCCAGTAATAATAATGCATGTCTGAAAGTGCGATCTCCCCCCTTTTTTGTGTTTCGGTAGCGCCAGTTGGGACTGATTCTGGGGCGTTTGCGATTCCAAAGGAAGTTGGAGCAGATATGTCTAATTGATTTCAAGAAGGGCATTGGCAGTAATAGGTATGGTTAAGAAGATGTATAGTATATTGGGCAGAATGTTCATTTTTCAGGATCGCTACTCTCCCAAACCAAGAGAATGAGGGGTTCCTCCACTTTTTTAGGTCTTCGGTAATATTGTGCAAGAGAGGGACATAATTTTTAAGGTATAAGTCTTGTAGTTTGGAAGGTAAGTGGATCCCTAAGTATACAATGTTGTGTGTTTGTTTTGTTTTTTTTTTTTTTTTTATATATCTCTTGTAAGTCTTTTTAATCTTGCAGAATAAATATATACATTTTTATGTCACACTTAGTGGCACTTTCCACATGTTGTACAAAGCTCCTGCCCACATTCTGAGGATGGCTGCCTTATTCTAAGTGCATATTCCCATCTGCTTGAACAGCAGACTTTTACTATACCTATTTCAAACAGTATTTTTGGTCAGAGACCTTTTGACATTCAGAGCGCCAGAATCTTACTTTATTTTTCATGTGTGTAATTATTATATATATGAAATGCACTTACCGGCCACTTTATTGGGTACACCTAGTAGTGAGTTGGACCCCCTTTATCCTTCAGAACTGCATTCATTCTTTGTGGCATAGATTTAACAAGGTGTTAGAAACCTCTCTCATATTGACATGATAGCATCACGCAGTTGCTGCCGATTTGTCTGCTGCACATCCATGATGCAAATCTGCCATTCCACCACATCCCAAAGGTGCTCTTTTGGATTGAGATCTGATGACTGTGGAGGCCATTTGGAGTACAGTGACCTCATTGTCATGTTCAAGAAACTAATTTGAGATGATTTGAGCTTTGTGACATGGTGCATTATCTTACTGGAAGTAGCCATCAGAAGATGGGTACACTGTAGTCCTAAAGGGATGGGCATGGTCAGCAATGATGCTCAGGTAGGCCATTACGTTTAAACAATGCTCAATTGATCTAAAGGGGCAAGAAGTGTGCCAAGAAAATATCCCCCCCCACAGCATTACATCACCAGCCTCAACCATTGATACAAGGCGGGATGAATTCAAGTTTTCATGTTGTTTATGCCAAATTCTAACCCTACCATCTGAATGTCATGGCTGGAATCAAGACTCATCAGACCATGCAAGGTTTTTCCAATCTTCTATTGGTGAGCCTGTGTGAATTGTACTCTGATTCCAGTTCTTAGCTGACAGTGGCACCCAGTGGTCTTCTGCTGCTTTAGCCCATCTTTTTCAATATGCAATGTGTTGTGCTTTCAGAAAGGATATTCTGCATACCTTGGTTGTAACGAGTGGTTGTTATCTCAAACCAGTCTGCACATTCTCCTCTGACAAGGCATTTGGTCCACACAACTGCCGCTTACTGGAGGTTTTCTCTTTTTTTCCTGGTCATTCCCTGTAAACCCTAGAGATGGTTGTGTGAAAATCCCAGTAGATCAGCAGGTTTTAAAATACTCAGACCAGCCTGTCTGGCACCAGCAACCATGCCAGGTTCAAAGTCACTTAAATCCCCTCTCTTCCCCATTCTGATGCTTGGTTTGAACTTCAGCAAGTCATCTTCACCATGTCTAGATGCCTATATGAATTTAGTTGCTACTATATGATTGACTGATTTGTAATTTGTTGTTACCAAGCAATTGAACAGGTGTACTTAAAGTTGCCGGTGAGTATGTGAAAATAGACTCACTCACACTCTCTCTCTCTCTCTCTATATATATATATATATATATATTTTGGGATGCTGGCCCTTTGCAGCTGTAACAGCTTCAACTTCTGTGAAGGCTGTCCTCAAGGTTTAGGAGTGTGTATATGGGAATGTTTGACCATTCTTCCAGAAATGCATTTGTGAAGTAAGGCCTGGCTTGCAGTCTCAGTTCTAATTCATCCCAAAGGTATTCTATCAGGTTGAGGTCATGACTCTGTGCAGGCTAGACAAGTTCCTCCACCCCAAACTCGCTCATCCATGTCTTTATGGACCTTGCTTTGTGCACTGGTCCAAATCATTAGGTGGAGGTGGGATTATGGTATGAAGTTGTTTTTTTTATCGGGGATTGGGCTTGGCCCCTTGGTTCCAGTGAAGGGAACTCTTAAGGCGTCAGCATACAAGACATTTTGGACAATTTCATGCTCCCAACTTTGTGAGGAACAGTTTGGGGTTTGCCCTTCCTGTTCCAACATGACTGTACACCAGTGCACAAAGTGAGGTCCATAACGACATTGATGAGTGAGTTTCGGGTGGAGGAACGTGACTGGCCTGCACAGAGTCCTGACCTCCAACCTTTGGAGAGTGGAGACTGCCAGCCAGTCCAACATCAGTGCCTGACATCACAAATGCACTTCTGGAAGAATGGTCACATTCCCATAGACACACTCCTAAACCTTGTGGACAGCCTTCCCTGAAGAGTTGAAGCTGTTATAGCTGCAATGGGTGGGCCAACTCAATATTGAACCCGTACAGACTAAGACTGGGATGCTATTAAAGTTCAGGTGCGTGTAAAGGCAGGTGTCCCAATACTTTTGGTAATATGGTGTATGTAATATATATATATATATATATACACGTGTATGTGTATATATAATTTTTTGGGGGGTGATTATTTACATTTACAGGAGAGAGCTTCTTTCTGGGTCTAATAAAGATTTTAACAACTTACACTTTGTACACTTTTACCCCCTTCCAGTCCAGGTCATTTTCGGCTATCAGCGCTGTCAAAATTTGAATGATAATTACTTTGTCATACAACACTGTATCCAAATTAAATTTTCATCATTCTTTTTGAGACCGTTAGAGCTTTATTTTGGTGGTATTTAATTACCAAAGAGTTTTTTTTTTATTTTTTGCAATATAAAGGGAAAAAATGGCAAAAAGAAAAAGTAAGTTTTCAATTATAAAGGTTTGCAAATAAATAATTGTTCTTCATAAGTTTAGGTCAAAATATATTGATACATTTCTTTAAGATGACCCAAATCAGTGTATATTATTTAGTCTGTGTGAAAGTTTTAGAGTCTACATACTATGGCATATATAATTGAAAATTGATCATTCCTTCAATTGACAGTACAAATACTCCCCAAATGATCCCTTTTTGGAACGTAGACAGTCCAAGGTATTTAGTAAGAGGCATGGTGAAGTTTTTAAAGTTGTAATTTTTATTCTCACAACTTTTTGGAAAATCGAGAAATATATACAGTTGTGTTCAAAATTATTCAACCCCCACTGAAATTGATTGTTTTGGCCAGTTTGACATTGATTTTGATCATTCAGTCATCCTGCTTACAATTAAATCAAAGAGGCATGTGTAGGTCAGACAAATATAACATAACATTTATAATGAAATAAACCACAAATGTCTTTTCTGTGCTCACATCATTATCAGTTTTATTAAACCCCCAGTGACATTCAATCTTAGTACAACATCCTTTTACAGTTATAACCGCTTTTAAACGTGAAGCTTTGCTTGACACAAGTGTCTTGCAGCGATCTACGGGTATCTTTGCCCATTCATCATGGGGAAAAGCCTCCAGTTCAGTCACATTCTTGTGACCGAACACTGCAATTGCTTTCTTTAAGTCCCACCAGAGGTTCTCAATCGGATGTAAGTCTGATGACTGTGATGGCCACTCCAAAATGTTCCAGCCTTTAATCTGCAACCATGCTCTAGTGGACTTGGAGGTATGGAGGTATGCTTGGGATCATTGTCCTGTTGAAAGGTCCAACGTCTCCCAAGCCTCAGGTTTGTGACGGACTGCATCACATTGTCATCCAATATCTCCTGGTACTGAAGAGAATTCATGGTACCTTGCACACGCTGAAGCTTCCCTGTACCTGCAAAAGCAAAACAGCCCCAAAGCATGATTGATCCCCCACCATGCTTCACAGTAGGCAAGGTGCTCTATTCTTCATAGGCCTTGTTCTTCCTCCTCCAAACATAGCATTGTTCCATGGGCCCAAACAGTTCTAATTTTGTTTCATCAGTCCACAGAACACTATCCCAAAACTTCTGTGGTTTGTCCACATGAAATTTGGCATACTGCAGTCGACTCTTCTTATTCTTTGGAGACAGCAAGGGGGTGCGCCTGGGAGTTCTGGCATGGAGGCCTTCATTACGCAGTGTGCGCCGTATTGTCTGAGCAGAAACTTCAGTACCCACATCTGACAAATCTTTTCTCAGTTCCTCAGCAGTCACACTGGGACTTTTCTCCACTCTACGCTTCAGGTAGCGCACAGCAGTCAAAGTCAGCATCTTCTTTCTGCCACGACCAGGTAGCGTTTCAACAGTGCCCTTTGCCTTAAATTTGCGAACGATGCTTCCTATGGTGTCTCTTGGTATGTTTAACATCTTTGCAATCTTCTTATAGCCATTGCCCTTCCTGTGAAGAGTAATCACCTCTTCTCTTGTCTTCCTGGACCATTCTCTTGACTTCACCATGTTTGTAACCACACCAGTAAATGTCTAGAAGGAGCTGAGTATCACAGTCATTTTAAAGCTGCCTAATTGGTGCTTATTAGGCTTTATTGCTGCTCCCTAACATCCACAGGTGTTTTCAATACCTGATTGAATACACTTCAATGAACCTCTGTTCTTCAGAGTGGTAGTCTTTAAGGGGTTGAATAATTGTGTCAATGAAGAATTCTCAAAAGAAAAATTTACTATTACAAAACCAATTGATGTCATTTTAGTTGCATATGGTTCTTTAAGAAGTCCTTGTAGGATTTCATTCTGAATACAATTACAAATGTACACTAAATTCCCTAAAACCCTTTCCAGCATTGGGGGTTGAATAATTTTGAACACAACTGTGTGTGTGTGTGTGTGTGTGTGTGTGTGTGTGTGTGTGTGTGTGTGTGTGTGTGTGTATATATATATATATATATATATATATATATATAATTTTTTTTTTTCACAAATTTGCCATTTACACGGTAACTCCACTTTAGTGGGGGAGAAATGGCAAATAAAGAAAAAACAATATATAGTATACAATTGCGACACAAATCATATTCTGATTGGAAAGGTAATTTTTAATAACATTCAATCTGCAACTGTTGTAATATTCTGAAAATGCAATGCAATATGACTACCTGGAGCTGTTCTGTACACACAATGTATATTGACCACACCCCAGAAACATCATTTCCTGCTTGTGTGATTGGCTCACCATTTTTCCCAGAAGTCTGCACTAAGATACAATTCAGATTTCTGGTATCCCCTGCAACAAAAATTTAATTTTTGGTGAGATACTCCCAATAGGAACACGTCTAAAGGGATGCAGGCCCAGCAGATTTCCTCATTAGAGTCCTGCAGCTGCCACAGCTGGTTGATAATTATGAAACCACTCCCATTTGACCCACTCAGCACAGAGGAACAAACAATGATTTCTTCAGAGCAAAAGATAGGAATTTGCAGCAAAGTTTGTTAAAATCCATGCAACGTACAGAGATCACAGAGGGGAATGGTTTTTTTTTTTTTCTCAACTAAAGTGGAGTTACGCTTTAACAAAGTTTTTCTTACACAGGGCATATGTAGAATTATACCCCCAAAACACATTCTGCTATGGGTCCCAGGTATAGGGATACCACAGGGTAAGACTTTTCCACAGTCTACAGGCATGGAGTGGCCCAAAATCCAAGGAGCATCTTTGTGCTTTCAAGGGGCATCAGATCTAATTTCCTGACTACCTATCACATTTGTGGAGGCCTTGGAGCACCAGGCTGTGGAAATGACAACAAAATTACCCCTTGCCTGAAAGCAAACCCTCCAAGCTTTTTTTCTGAAAGGCAAAGTGAGTCTTTTGAAAATGTCATTTTTGCCACAAGTTTTTGGAAAAGGCAGGAAAAAAAAAAGTTTGGGGTTTTAAAAAAAAAAAAAGAAACAATTATACTCCCCTAGGTGGATGCAGCATCCATCCCCTGCCAGCTCTGCAGTAAGAACTGAATAATCAAACACCACTGTTTGCTTAGCTCTTCCCTTCCTCTCTTAGCAGAGAGCTGTGAATGTCAGTCAGAGGCTCTCTGCAATAACCTCCCGTTCTCACTGGAACGCTGGGGTGGGAGGGGCAGGCGCAGGTCGCTAAGAGGGTAAGCCAGTAGCCAGCAGCCAGTCCATATGGTTGGGATCTTTTCCAAGCCCAAACTATCTCTGTGACATCAGATGACAGCAGGTTTCAGCTTGCTGTCAGCTGAAAACCGATCACAGAAGTGCAGATGAACTCCTGTAATAGATAGGAGAGGTATGGCCGAAAAAGCTTTGGCCATACTTCTTTAATTTTTTTTTTTTATTTACTCAAAAGTTGTCAATTTAATAAGGTATTTACTTAGATCTACACCTAAAAACGCATTCTGCTACTCCTCCCAAGTGCGGAAATACCACATGTCTGAGACTTTTCCACTGTCTCGACTGGTTATATAAAATATAGGAAAAAGCAGCGCTACTGACCCAAATAAGGATATTGCTAAATGATAGTCTCTTGGGGAACAAATGTCCAAGGTAAAATCACTCACACATATAAATATGGTATACCATAAAATTAGCAAAAATAAGTCTGTACATGAACAGAGATATCGCAATAAAATGATAATAATAATGTTATGTAAGGTCAAAGACCATAAAGTTCATATAGTTCATATGTGATCAAATAGTCCCAGAAAGGAATGCCCAGAACGGTGAAGTAAAGGAATCCAATGGGTTAAACACCTCAGTGCTGCACACAGGTAACACACATGTCTCCTTACCAGAGGGAGAAGGTAGATGAGCATACAATGGTATTCCACATAGCGCCCCTCAGGCAGGATCACAGCAGCCCGAACCTCCAAATAGCCAAAATGATGCTGACACCGGTACCAGCCACAGGGTGGAGCTCAATGTATATGCGAGAAAAAAGGGACTGGATAGTGTGATACCGTAAGGACTCTTTATTCCATAATTGGAGAAATAAAAACGCATGTCAAACATGTAACAAGCCGACCGGCTCTCGTGTAGCCCGTTCCTCCGGGCACCGTGCTGACTTCACCCATAAATACATTAACCACTCTACGACCGCTCACAGTAATACTACTGCGGCAGAGTGGTTCGTTATCGTCCAGCCACGTAGTATTAACGTGATTGGACACTCCCCCTTCTGGGCGGCGCTTGCGCGCCGCCGGAGGCTCGCTCCCGCTGTTTTCATTCACAGCGGGAGTCGGGCCAGGGGAGGAGCAGCGGCGATCGCCGCTGCTCTTACCCGATTGTCGGGGATCGAGTCTGGAGATCCGCCCGCTGTGTGTAAACACAGCGGGCGGATCTCCATAGTGACAGGGAGTGACAGATCGGACTGTTCAGCATAGCTGGACATCCGATCTGTCCATGACTCACACAGTCACCTCCCCCCCTACACATCAGTAAGCACCAGGCATACATTAACCCCTCCCTCTCCAATAAAATTAACCCCTTCCCTGCCAGTGTCATTTTTACAGTAACAGTGCATATTTATAGCACTGATTACTGCAGTAATGTCACTGGTACCCCCAAAAGTGTCAAAAATGTCAGTCAGGGGTCCGGTCTGTCCGCCGCAATGTCGCAGTCCCGCAAAAAAAATCGCAGATCGCCGCCATTACGCGTTAAAAAAAAAAACACCAAAAATGACAGAAATCTTTCCCTTTGTTAGTAAACGCAATAACTTTTGCGCAAACCAATCAAAATACGCTTATTGCGATTTTTTTTACCAAACATATGTAGCATAAAACAAATTGGCCAAAAATTTTTAAAAAAATTGGTTTTTACATCTTTTTTGGGGGGAATTTCATATAAAAAAATGTTAAAAATATTGTTATTTTTTCAAAATAAACGCTCTTTTTTTGTTTATAGCGCAAAAAGTAAAAATCGCACAGGTGATCAAATACCACCAAAAGAAAGCTCTGTTTGTGGGAAAAAAGGACGTAAATTTCGTTTGGGTACGGCGTCGCACGACCGCGCAATTGTCAGTTGAAGTCGCACAGCGCCGAATCGCAAAAAGTGGCCTGGACGGAAGACAGCAAAATCCTCCGGTGGTAAAGTGGTTAAGCAACCAAACTCAGGATAGCAACAAGATGAGTTGTGCCAGAAACGCAGCGGCCACCATTTAAGGTATTGGAACCACTGCCCTTAGTTCTATATATAAGATAAATCCCTATTACGGCACATATCTTTACCTTATTATGGCACATATCTTTAAAAATTGTATGTAAACATCGATCTCCAGCGCATGGTTTGAACTAAGAAACATGCTGGGAGCAATGTGTACATAGAAACATATTTTGGGCTGTAATACCAAATAAACCACCAGAGGGATAAAATACACAGCTCATAAACAGTAAGTTAATATCTAAAAGAACTTAGTCCCTGTGACATAGTCCATATTGGTACATAATTGGTACATAGTCATTATGGTACATAATGACTAAAAACCATATACAAAAACCATATACAATAAATAGGTAAAAAACAGATGAATACATAAAAACATGGATTACAATTATGATAAAATATCTATCTAAAAAATATAGTCAAAACATAGGCCAAATATGGGATTTAATACTGCTGTAAAAACCAATAAAAATCACCAATCGAATGGGTAAAAACGCTCACTCCAATTAAATGAAGGGTCAGTGGTTGCATTATAAAATGTAGTGACACCTACACTATCTGAATATAAATGGCATCTCAGCATCAAAAATACACAGGATAAAAGTGGATATATTCAGGAATTATTAATAAAGGCGATAACATCTACATCAACATTTAATCCAAACGGAACATAAGTCTTGGCCTTATGGATCCAGGACATCTCTAGTTTGGATATGTCTCTGACAAAAAGTTCCCCCCGCCAATGAGGACTAAATTTATCTATGCCAAGAAAAAGGGTGTTACGCGGATCTTTATTATGTGCAAGTAAATAGTGCTTGGACACAGAGTGCTTGGGAAAACCCTTTCTGATATTGGCTATGTGTTCGTTGATTCGCACATTCATGGGCCGCTTAGTTCTCCCAATATACTGCAGCCCATAGGGGCATTGCAGTAGGTAAACACCTGTAGTAGAACAGCAAATCAGGGGTTTAATAGGGTATGATCGACCAGTGCTGGTGGACTCAAATTCCCTAGTGTTCCTTTGTTTGGAGATATTCAACGCACAAACCTGACACCTGTTGCACCTATAATACCCAACTAAATGGTTAAAAAAGGAGGGTTTTGAAATAGGTGGATCTAAAACGTTAGACGCAAGCCTGTCCCTAAGGGTAGAGACTCCTCTGAATACCACCTGCGGTTTTTTAGGTAAACCTTTATTTAAGGTCTTGTCATTACTCAAGATGTGCCAATGGCGCTGCATTATATTTTTAATACCTTTATGCTGTACAGAGAAGGTAGTGACAAACGGGAGTGAAAAATTTGTCTCCTCTCTCACAGGACGAACTCTGGGTTGTAACAAACTATCTCTGTTCGTGCTTGCAACCTCCCTCAATACATTCTGCAGGAAGGGCTGATTGTATCCCTTCTCAAGAAATCTGTCAGTGAGCATATGAGCCTGGGAAAGGAAATCATTGTCACTCGTACAATTCCTTCTAATCCTAAGGTATTGTCCCTTAGGGACAGCCTTGAGCCAAGGGTCATAATGGCAACTATCTGTTGGAATATAGGAATTCCTATCTGTGGATTTGAAGTATGTGGTGGTAACGAATTGATTATTATCAATCTTAATTGTCAGATCCAAGAAATTGATTGATGTCTGACTAGCTTCATAATTCAGATGGATGCCCCTCGTGTTATGGTTCAGCAATACCATAAAGGAATCCAATTCGTCCTTGGTCCCATTCCAAAGGAGGAGGACGTCATCAATATACCTAGCCCACAGCACAACCTGGGGTTGGTTATCGCGATAAATGACGTCCTCCTCCCATTGGGCCATAAATAGATTGGCCAAACTAGGGGCATATTTAGCCCCCATCGCTACACCCTCTCTCTCACTCATTCATTTGTGTGTCTCCTCCCTCTGCACTCCTCTCCACCCTTGTCTCTTCTTCTTCTCTGGGATCATCTGGCTCAGCGGTCAGCCTGCCAGGGATGTTTAAAGAGAATACATGACACCATGAAGACAAAATAGACGGTACTGAAGAATGCTTCTCCGAAACCAATTTCTTTTACTGTCGGCTCTGGCTGCATTTCTGGCATTCCTAAGCCTTAGTCTGCAATTCTGAAAAGGGACGCAAGATACGCTTTAAAGAAAGACACATTCAGCAGCTGCAGCTGATCCAGGGAGGAGATTTGAGTTCTTTGCCTGTTTGCCTATCCTATGAGAATAGGTAGGCCACGCTTTCTGGTGAGTTGCCATCCCCCTATTTATGTCACAAAGGTGGAGGATTTGCGTTTTGGTGACCCCATAACACAATGGTGATCCCAATTGGTGGAGAGGATTGATACGAGACTCTGCATAGAGATGGACGTTTTTTATGACATTTAGAAGGACTTTATGTTTATCCTATGTGGAGCATGTATTTGAACTATCTGTGCTACTAATACTGGTTTTATAATCTCTTTAGGGGATTTTTGCATTCTAGTATTTCTTACATACATACACCCCTATCTTGCCTGTAAAACTGGTTATTGAACCAGAAATAATTGGACTTAGTTGCAAAACACAGCAGTTCCATGATAAAATTTACCTGGGTCATGGGAACATGAGACTCTCTCTCCAAAAACAGTTTCACTGCACCCAAACCAAGATCATGTGGAATAATGGTGTACAACGACGTGACGTCCGCTGTCACCATCCACATTTGGTGTATGGTTCAAGACTTCCTTTCCTCTCACTCTTTTCCATCCTGGGAGGCCATCTGGGAAAAACACACGAGGCCCCAGCCGGAGTGTTACTGATTTCTTCAACTAAAAAAACTGGATTGTTGCCCTATGACACATGTCCACCTACCCATATCCCCTTGGGACCCTGGTCTAATTTCGGCCATTTACCCGTCCTTGAATAGACACCCAACCTCAACACTCCTCTCTTACATGACCCAATGGGAACCTCCAATCCCCCATAGATTTGGAAGACTGGAGTAAGTCTTGGAAAATAGTGGCCAAATGCTCCTTTAATATAAATACACTAGAAGCAGCAAAAAGGTCCTATTTCTATGGTATTGGATTCCTGCCTGTATAGCCCATGCTTTCCCTGGAAGTAGTGATAATTGTTTCAGCAACAGTGGACAGCGGGAGGATGGAATACATACCTGGTGGTCCTGCAGAAAACTAGTAGGAATCAGGTCAAGAGTTTTTGGCTTGCTTCAGAGACTTCTCCATCCAATTCCCTCTAGGGAGGCTAAGCTAGCCCTACTACACTGCCCAATATCATAAGGAAATAATTCCGGATGGCTGCACTTTCAAAAACTATTTTATTGAAGATTCATATGACAAGTGGTTGACAGATGGAGCAGGAGACAGAGGTAGATGCTTTTCGCGCAAATGTTAACACTCCGTAATGACTAAGCGCTAACATTTGCACAAAACGCGCCTACCTCTTTGTCCCTGCTCCATCTGTCAACCACTTTTCATATGAAGCTTCAATAAAATGATTTATTGGAAGTGCAGCTGTCTGGAATTATTTCCTTATGATATACAGCCAGCAAGCTGGGCTAGCTCCTGACTAGTGTGTGTGGGGATTAACTAGAGACTTACTCACCTGGAGCGTCTTTTTTTGGTTCATTGTACACTGCCCAATGCCTTGCTTATACGCATCAAAATTATTAAAAGAGCTTAGTGGTGAGCTGGCAAAACCATTAACAGATTTATTTAACCAATCATTAGTAACAGGAGTCGTCCCGGAAGATTGGAAATTGGCAAATGTCGTGCCCATTCACAAGAAAGGTAGTAGGGAGGAATCGAGCAACTATAGACCAGTGAGTCTGACATCAATAGTAGGCAAATTAATGGAAACCCTATTAAAGGATAGGATTGTGGAACATCTTAAATCCCATGGATTGCAAGATGAAAAACAACATGGGTTTACTTCAGGGAGATCATGTCAAACAAATCTTATAGATTTTTTTGACTGGGTGACTAAAATAATAGACGGTGGAGGTGCAGTAGACATTGCATATCTAGATTTTAGTAAGGCTTTTGACACTGTCCCACATAGAAGACTTATCAATAAACTGCAGTCATTGAGCATGGACTCCCATATTGTTGAGTGGATTAGGCAGTGGCTGAGTGACAGACAACAGAGGGTTGTAGTCAATGGAGAACATTCAGAACAAGGTCATGTTACCAGTGGGGTACCTCAGGGATCTGTACTGGGACCAATTTTGTTTAATATCTTCATAAGTGATATTGCAAAAGGCCTCGATGGTAAGGTTTGTCTTTTTGCTGATGACACAAAGATATGTAACAGGGTTGATGTTCCTGGAGGGAAACGCCAAATGGAAAAGGATTTAGGAAAACTAGAAGAATGGTCAGAACTCTGGCAACTGAAATTTAATGTGGATAAGTGCAAGATAATGCACCTGGGACATAAAAACCCAAGGGCAGAATATAGAATATTTGACACAGTCCTGACCTCAGTATCTGAGGAAAGGGATTTAGGAGTAATTATTTCAGAAGACTTAAAGGTGGGAAGACAATGTAATAGAGCAGCACGAAATGCCAGCAGAATGCTTGGATGTATAGGGAGAGGTATAAGCAGTAGAAAGAGAGAAGTGCTTATGCCGCTGTACAGAACACTGGTGAGACCTCACTTGGAGTATTGTGCGCAGTACTGGAGGCCATATCTCCAGAAGGATATAGATACTCTAGAGAGAGTTCAGAGAAGAGCTACTAAACTAGTACATGGATTGCAGGAAAAAACTTACCAGGAAAGGTTAAAGGACCTTAACATGTATAGCTTGGAAGAAAGAAGAGACAGAGGGGATATGATAGAAACTTTTAAATACATAAAGGGAATCAACTCGGTAAAGGAGGAGAGCATATTTGAAAGAAGAAAAACTACCACAAGAGGACACAGTTTTAAATTAGAGGGGCAAAGGTTTAAAAGTAATATGAGGAAGTATTACTTTACTGAGAGAGTAGTGGATGCATGGAATAACCTTCCTGCAGAAGTGGTAGCTGCAAATACAGTGAAGGAGTTTAAGCATGCATGGGATAGGCATAAGGCTATCCTTCATATAAGAAAGGGCCAGGGACTATTCATAGGATTGAGATATATTGGGCAGACTAGATGGGCCAAATGGTTCTTATCTGCCGACACATTCTATGTTTCTGTTTCTATGTTTCTATCACAGCAGAAGCTGGCCACATATGTTTTTATTTCAGCTAAACGGACTATAGCTCAAGCCTGGAAGACTTGTACCCATCCAGGGGGTGAAAACATGCTTGTTTTTTTTCGTGGGTCAGTGGCTTCCCAGCCTGCCATCGAGCGTTCAGCCAGGTAACGCTCCTGGCACAGTGAACGACCCATCCCTGTTCGGTGCAGGGATGATTGGTGAGGTGGCTACCTCACTGGACGCTGTGCGGTTTCTTAACCCCCATTTTGTGCGTCTTGAATTGCGACTCTCCCTGCCTCATGTGCAGCGGCTTGTTCGCCTGTGCGGGTCCCCCACGCCATTGAGAGGTAAGTGTATCTATGTGGGGACCTGTCTGTCTGGGGGGGTGTCAGTCTGGGACTGTGTAACCTGCCTCTATTCACACTGCTTGTCTCCCTATCTCTCGGCTGCATGCTGTGGGCTGCAAGGGGGGGGGGAGCTGTGTGACACTGTGTGTGTCAGCCTGGTCAGTGTGAGAAGCTGTGTGCTGTGGGGCATGTTTTTTTTGGCATGTTTGGGCATATACAGCGATCGCTGCGGCGATCTGACATGTATTCCTATACAGGGATGTCACGTGTGCATTACTGCACTGTGGAGCGGCGGTTTCGGCGCCAAACGGCGCCATTTTGCCTACACTCTCTCCGGCCGCATGTTTTACATGCATGGCGGCCATTTTCTTGTAGCCTCCATAGGCTTTCATAGAGCGCCCTGGCAGCATCACTTCCTCTTTCCAGGAACACCGATCGAGGCAGCAGCAGCGGCGAGGGTCTCCTCAGGTTTTATCCTTCTGTTCTTGCTATCCATTGCCTGTGTTCAGTTTGCATATTCCCTGTGGGGGTCTCATTGTGCTTGAGTGTGGTGCGGTGGGCTGCGCTTGCCGCGCTTGCTTAAAGGGGCAGTTAACCCTTTATTGTCTGGCATTACAGGGGCAATGGATTCTCAGGAGGGCAAATTTCCTACCGCCTTGGTGGAAAGCCAGGGGACCGCTGTTTCCCCCCCAGGGGGGGATTTAGCCACTATTGTGGCTGGCCTTGCTGCTCAGGTGCAGATGCTGGTGGCTGCTCAATCTACTAAAAGACCCAGAATTGCTCTTTCCTCTGATTCTGTGGGTGAAGGTGATGGGGTTGTTATGGCGGGGGCCTCCTTGTCGGGGTCCCGCTCCTCCCTAGATCTAGTGGGGTCCGAGGTGGAGGCTGAAGTTGAAGGGGTTGATAATTCTCCCCCTGGCTCGCCTGAAGAGCTTGCAATCATGGATGAATTGATTGCTTCCATAAAGCAAACACTGCGTTTGCAGGATGAAGTGTGTCCCCCCGCTGCCTTGGCGGCCTATGGGACGCAGAGAAAACGCAGGACGCCGCAGGTTTTTCCCTGCAATGATGATTTTCAGCGCGCTGTTAAGGAACAATGGCGCAATCTGCGCAAACCTTTTGCTGTACCAAGTAGGTTCAAGCTGCGTTATCCTTTCTCGCCTTCCACTGATGAAAGGTGGTGTGTGCCTCCCCCAGTGGATCACGCAATTGCGGTTTTAAACAAGGCCACTGCGATTCCTGCAGAGGATTCCCCTGTGTTCCGTGATGCCACGGATAGGAGATTGGAGTCTCTTGCCCGTCATACTTATTCTGTTACGGGTTCTATGCTTAAAGCTCTGTTTGCTTCTCTCATGGCGGCCCAGGCGATCGCAAGTTGGACGCAGATGCTTAGGCGCGTCCTAGTGGCCGACTCGGCCTCGCCGGCGACCCTGGATATGGTGGATCAAATCCACCAGGGTGTCATGTATCTGTGTGATGCGGACCTGGACCTGGTTCCTTTGGCTGCACGTGTGCACAGCGTGGCGGTGTTGTCTCGCCGCCTGGTTTGGTTAAAATGTTGGTCGGTGGACCAATCTTCACGTAAGACCTTAGCCAATCTGCCTTATGATGGGTCTCGCCTTTTTGGGGAGTCCTTGGATGTGTTGATTAAGGGGATCACCGGGGGTAAGAGCACTCTCTTGCCCCATTTCCCCAAGGCTAAGGGGGCTTCTGGGAAGAAGCATGCTAATTTTCGGCCCCCTCAGGGGTCCTTTCGTGCCTTTCGGCCGCACTACAAGGGCAAGCCGTTCAAAGGTCAAGGCTCTCAGAAGAAGCCCTGGTCTGGGAAACAGAAGTCCGGCCAATCCTGATCTGCAGCCCATAACAGTTCGGCCTGAAGGGGCGCCCTCACCCAGTTTTGGGGTGGGGGGACGCTTGCTCGGTTTTCTTCAGCCCTGGTTGGCCCGTGTGCGGGACAGATGGGTTCAGGAGATTGTTCGATCTGGTTACAAGATCGAGTTTCTCTCTCGGCCGGAGAGCAGATTTTTTCCCTCAAATCTTCAACTGTCTCCAGAGCGTTTGCGGGACCTGCACCTGGCGGTGCGGGACCTGAGGGCTCAGGGAGTGGTGGCTCCGGTGCCTCATCGGGACAGATTTCGGGGGTTTTATTCCAATCTGTTCACCGTGCCCAGAAAGGAGGGCAAGGTTCGTCCAATTCTGGACTTGAAGGCTCTGAACCGCTCTGTGCGGGTTCGCAATTTCCGCATGGAATCCCTGCGGTCGGTGGTGGCTGCCCTGGTTCCGGGGGAATTCATGGCCTCCATCGATTTGAAGGATGCGTATCTTCACATCCCCATTTTCGAGGGTCACCAGAGGTTCCTTCGATTTGCCATTGCGGAGGATCACTACCAGTTCATGGCGTTGCCTTTTGGTCTCGCCTCGGCTCCGCGGGTCTTCACCAAGGTGCTTGCACCGGTTCTGGCATTATTGAGGGCCCAGGGCATTTCTGTCCTGGGGTATCTGGACGACATTCTGGTTCGGTCTGCGACCAGCCAGGGTCTGGAGAAGGACCTGTCTGTCACGATGCAAACTCTGCAGGAGTTTGGTTGGACGATAAATTTTCCAAAGTCGACACTGAGTCCGTCGGTTCGTCTTCCCTACCTGGGAATGATTCTGGACTCGGTGCAGGCGAAGGTCTTCCTGCCGGAAGACAAACTCAGAACTCTTCAGGAGGAAGTCAGGTCCCTCAGGGACGTTCCGCACTCGTCTCTGCGGACGTGCATGAGATGTCTGGGATTGATGGTCTCGGCCTTTGAGGCGATTCCCTTCGCCCAGTTTCACACGCGGGGTCTCCAAGCGGAGATCCTGTCCAGGTGGGACGGGCGACCTCAATCTCTGGATCTTCAAATCTCGTTGAGTCATCGCACCAGAAGAAACCTGTGGTGGCTCCAGTCCCCGTTGGTGTCCGGGGGCAAGTCGTTTCGTCCTGTCTCGTGGACGGTGATCACCACGGATGCCAGCCTGTCGGGCTGGGGTGGTGTTCTGGGTGTTCTATCCGCCCAGGGAACTTGGTCGGAGGGGGAGTCTTCCCTTCCGATCAACATTCTGGAATTGCGTACGATAAGTCTCTGTCTTCATCGCTGGACGGACCGGCTGCAGGGCTGCCCGGTTCAGGTGCAGACGGACAATGCCACGGCGGTGGCCTACATCAACCACCAAGGGGGCACCAGGAGTGCCCGAGCGGCTCGAGAAGTGGCCGACATTCTGTCTTGGGCCGAGACTCATGTCCCGGCGATAACGGCGGTTCACATTCCGGGGGTGGAAAACTGGCAGGCGGACTATCTGAGTCGCCAGACCCTGGATCAGGGGGAATGGTCTCTCCACCCGGCTGTCTTCCAGATGTTGTGCGCGAAGTGGGGTCTTCCAGATGTGGACCTGTTCGCGTCTCGTCTCAACAACAAGGTGGAAAGGTTCGTGGCAAGGACGCGCGACCCTCGGGCAGACGCGTCGGACGCGTTAGTGGCCCCGTGGCATCAGTACAGGCTGATGTACGCGTTTCCACCGATTCAGTTGCTGTCCAGGTTCCTTCGCAGGTTACACTCGGAACGCAGCACGGTGATTCTTGTGGCACCGGACTGGCCTCGCCGGTCCTGGTACGCAGACCTCGTGAATCTGGCGGTCGACGCCCCGTGGCGTCTGCCCCTTCGAGACGATCTACTGTCTCAAGGACCGATATACCATCCTGCTTTACAGTCGCTGGCTTTGACGGCCTGGCTGTTGAGACCGAGGTCCTGAAGGAGAAGGGTCTCTCTCCAGAGGTCGTTCATACTTTGATCAACGCGAGGAAGTCTTCCTCGGGTAAGGTTTATTACCGTACTTGGAAGGCCTATTTTGCCTGGTGTGAGTCCAGGGGGTTTTCACCCCGCACGTACTCGGTTTCCCGTGTGCTGTCTTTCCTTCAAACGGGTGTTGATCAGCGTTTGGCGCTGGCTACGATAAAGGGTCAGGTGTCTGCACTAGCCGTTCTGTTTCAACGTCCCGTGGCTTCCAACTCCTTGGTTGGCACTTTTGTTCAGGGTGTGCGGCATCTGGTTCCCCCTAGGAGGGATCCTTTGCCCCCTTGGGACTTGAATCTCGTTCTGTCTGTGTTGCAACGTGCTCCTTTTGAACGGATCAGGGAGATCTCGTTGTCTATGTTGTCCAAAAAGGTTGCCTTTTTGGTGGCGATCACTTCGGCTCGCAGAGTGTCGGAGCTGGCAGCTTTGTCCTGCAAGTCTCCGTACCTGGTTGTTCATTTGGATAAGGTGGTCTTGCGACCTACTCCTTCTTTTCTTCCGAAACGAGTTTCGGAATTCCATCTTAATGAGGATATTGTCTTACCTTCGCTGTGTGCGAAGCCTAAACATCCAAAGGAGGTGAGATTACACTCTCTGGATGTTGTTCGGGCGATAAGGGTTTACCTTAAATCGACTGAGTCTTTTCGAAAGACGGACTCCTTGTTTGTTCTTCCAGAGGGTCCTCGGAAGGGCATGGCGGCTTCGGCCTCTACCATCGCCAAATGGATCAGGCAGACCATTGAACAGGCCTATGCTTTGCAGGGGAAGGTTCCCCCTGTGCCTGTGAAGGCGCACTCTACTAGATCTTTGAGTACGTCTTGGGCCTGTCGTCATGGGGCTTCTGTAGCCCAGGTGTGTAAGGCGGCGACCTGGTCGACCGTACACACGTTCCCTAGATTCTACAAAGTAGATGTTCAGGCATCAGCGGATGCTTCCTTTGGCCGCAAGGTTCTTAGTGCGGCAATTCCCTAGGGTCCCTTGTTAGGGACCTCTGGCTGTTGGGATAGGTTTTGTATCCCTTGGTTTTTTGTCTTTTCCTGGGTTGTTGCTCCTGTTGAGCACTTGTTTTTTTCTGTTGCCCAGCTGGTTTCCTTCCTTTGGTAAGGTTCCTTTCTTTGATGCGGAGACTGCGTTGCCTTTTCGGCGCGGATGCGTTTCCCACCCCTCATGTTTGCACTGCTTTGGGACGTCCCCATATGTGACGAATATGAAGAGGCGGCGACTGTCGGAGGACGTAAGAGAAAACTGAATTTTTGTAAAATCTTACCTGTAAAATTCCTTTCTATGAGTCCTCCGACAGTCGCCGCCCCCGCCCCTCTTTTGGGGTTTGGTTGTATACTCTACTGCTATTCCACTAAAACTGAGATATGGTTGCAGGAAGTAGGAGGGTATTGACTGAGGGGACCACCCCTTGAGGGTGGGATATGTTAAAAGCTTTAATGTTAACATATTCTGTTGCCTAGCTACTCCTTCGGAGCAAAGTCTAATACCCCATATGTGACGAATATGAAGAGGCGGCGACTGTCGGAGGACTCAGAGAAAGGAATTTTACAGGTAAGATTTTACAAAAATTCCGTTTTTTCAGCACATTTTTTTGTGCTGAAAACGTCCCCCTCGGCTTATACTCGAG
Organism: Pelophylax lessonae; assembly: GCF_965119305.1. Lineage (NCBI taxonomy): Eukaryota > Metazoa > Chordata > Amphibia > Anura > Ranidae > Pelophylax > Pelophylax lessonae. The sequence continues at coordinate 222,734,354 of NC_138771.1, forward strand.
TCAAGAAAAAAAAAAAAAAAAGCTCCCGGCTGCTCCGACGTGCTTGAGTTTTAAAAATGGCGCCGCCCGGCGCATACATGTCATTGCGCACGTGCCGCCGCCGCTCGGGAGAGGCCGGGAATAGCCGAAAGTATACGAGCGGCGGCGGCGCGTGCGCAATGACGTGTTGGCGCCGGGCGGCGCCATTTTTAAAATGAAGGTGCCTCTGGAACAGGTAAGGGAAACTGCTGCACTACCTGCCATTCTGCAGGGCTGCGGGTATACTACAAGGGATGCAGTGCTGCGGGCATGGTCCACCTGTACCACGCCCACAGCACTGCATCTCCTGTAGTATGCCCACAACCCCGGATCCTCTTGCACCATGCCAGTCACCCTGCATTCTCCTGCACCATGCCAGTCACCCTGCATTCTCCTGCACCATGCCAGTCACCCTGCATTCTACTGTACCATGCCAGTGCCCTGCATTCTCCTACACCATGCCAGTACCCTGCATTCTCCTGCACCATGCCAGTACCCTGCATTCTCCTGTACCATGCCAGTACCCTGCATTCTCCTGCACCATGCCAGTACCCTGCATGCTCCTGCACCATGCCAATACCCTGCATTCTCCTGTACCCTGCCAGCCACCCTGCATTCTCCTGTACCATGCCAGTACCCTGCATTCTCCTGTACCATGCCCGCCGCCCTGCATTCTCCTGCACCATGCCCGCCGCCCTGCATTCTCCTGCACCATGCCCGCCGCCCTGCATTCTCACCCTAGGCTTATACTCGAGTCAATCATTTTTCCCATCTTTTTGTGGTAAAAGTAGGGGCCTCGGCTTATACTCGGGTCGGCTTATACTCGAGTATATACTATAGTGTATATTCATCCTTTTTGTCATCCTGTCTATATGTATTCATATGTGAAAAAGAAAAGTGCGCTGATCCGTGATATGCTGCTCCCAGATAAAAATAAGTAGATGTGTGTATTTGGTGGTGCGCTATATCTAAAATATGTGCAAAAATGCAAACAAATGATGTGCAACCTCAAATATAAACAATATGGGTGCAAAACTCATACATATAAATATATGTGAAAAAAAAGTCCCAAGACACTATTGTGTCTGTATTGAAACAATTTTCGGTGATGTGACTGGTGACAGATGGTGTTCATAAGCAATAGGTGACTTGAATTCCCTCCACCTGTTAGAATTCCTCCTTACCGGACGGAATGAGTTAAGTGCTCTCCTTAAAGGGAACAAACAATCCCAGGTGCTCCCAAATCAAAAGGTGCTCCCCACCGTGCGTATAAAGTAGCCTGCTGGGCTTCTTACCAGATGGATATAGATGACATGCGTGATTACATCCCTCTTGGACGAGTATGTCTCTGTATCCAATTGGTCCTTAACAGCCTCTGGTGGATATGGACACCGAATACTATTGCGCTGCTCACAGGCAGATAAGATCCTGTATTCCGATGGCACTGGTAGCCGCTTATAATAAGCGATGGGATGGATAGTGTCGTTCCAGCATAACATGTAAAAAGGAATGACTGCTATAGTGCATTATCCTTGGTGTAAACTTTATTGAAAATAAAATTGCACTTACATGAGATGTAATGGTAAAAGAGCGTGAGGAATTCCTGTATGACTAGGGTCCGGCTGCAGTCCGGATCCCCAGCGACGTGGTGACGGCACGCCTCCTGTCTGACGCGTTTCCGCCTAATTGGCTGTCTTCGGAGAAAGGAGGTTCTTGCGCGCCGTCACTTCCGTCCTATTAATTCTGAAAGGAGCCGCGTAACTTCCGGTGTCAGCAGAGGAGGCGCCGGAAGTTAGTCGCGGGACCCTTGGTTTCAGTTTTCTAGTGCAACCTCAAATATTAATGGTCCGATATCGGGGTGGTCTCCTATATTTAGTTAGAACTAAAACTACCATGTACTGGCATTGGATATCTGACAGTATATAATACCCTTGCCTTTTCTTGTATCGGCTCCTCCCCATCGGCCACTCGTTATTGAAAATTGGAATGGATATGCATATATAATATACATCTCAGGGGATAAATCTCCTATATAAAATTAATAGTACTTAAATAAATAAAAATCTTTATTTAAAGTGTTAAAAATTAAAAATTCAACTAGTATCTGCAATACCGACGGTGACACCGGAAGTACCTTCTAGGCACTTTCCTAATGGTGACACCGATCGGATTGCAATATAAATGCATTAAAAAACTGAAACCTTCATTTCAGCATGTATGACATCTTCAATTTCTAAAAGTTATATCAATTTAAAACTTACATATATTTTGTGGTAAAAACAATAAAAGATTTTTACAACAATTAAAAACCATATGGCATATAGGTGTATATTATATGTATATTGAGATGTTCCATGCCCATAAATGAAATAAGAGAGTAAATACTAGCTATATATATTAACTGTTGTTAATATGAGAATTAATGTCCCAGTCTATATTGTGGCCTTTCGGTCTGTAACATTTAAGCTCATAAATCCAAAAGGTCTCACGTCTCGAGATAGACCTCTGTAAATTACTGCCTCTCCAGTGGGGGACGTGTTTCTCAATCACTGTGATTTTTAGTTTCTTGGATTCTTTATTATGACAGGTGGCATAGTGTTGAGAAACACTATGTCCTGGGAATCCATTATGGATATTCGTTAGATGCTCTCCAACGCGAATGCCTGCTGTTCTAATGGTTCTCCCTACATATTGCAGGTTACACTCGCATTGCAGCAAATAAATGACTCCTTTAGTATCACATGTGATGAACTCTTTAATGGGATATTCCTTCCCTGTTACTGAAGAGGTAAATTTGTTAGTTCTCACTGTGATGGCTTCTGTACATATACGACACCTTTTGCAAGGGTAGAAGCCTTTCATATTTGGAAATATCTCCATTTTTAATGGCCTTTCCACTGGGTTTCTGGCTATTAAGTCTTTCAGATTTGTCGCCTTTCTGAAAATTAGCTTAGGTTGGGTCGGTAAAGCAGGTCCCAAGACTTTATCCTCTTGCAGGACACCCCAGTATTTTCTAAAAACATAGTTGAGCCATTTATAATTGCTGGAAAATGTTGTAGTAAATGCATATTCGAACTGAGGAGAAGTAGATTTGGTTATGCTTTTTGGTTCCACTAGGTTCTTTTGTTCCAAAGGGGTGACATTTTCAATCTCTCTGTCTAATTCGGAGATGTCATACCCTTTTTCGACGAACCTCTGTTTTAGGGTTCCCACTTGTTGCTGGAAGTCCTCCTTTGCGGTACAGTTCCTTCTGATCCTCCTAAATTGGCTTCTAGGGACCGAACTGAGCCATTTGGGGTGATGGCAGCTGTCTATGGCTATGAAGCCATTTCTGTCAGTCGGTTTAAAGAAAGATCGGGTTGCGAAGCCCGAATTCTTTCGATAAATCACCAGATCTAGGAAGTTGATAGAGGTATTGCTGTATTGGTAGGTGAACCTGATGCCCCAATTGTTGCAATTCAGGTTATCCATGAAAATTTTCAAAGATGTTGCGTCCCCTTGCCACACAAGCAAAGTGTCGTCTATATACCTCCTCCAAATGACCAGTTCTTTGACACGATTAGTAAAGATATTTCGATCTTCCCAGAGGGCCATGAACAGGTTGGCCAGGCTGGGGGCAAACTTTGCCCCCATGGCCACCCCCGTTCTCTGGCGATAGAAATTCTGGTTATAGTAGAAATAGCTGTGATCCATCCCAAAAATTAGGAGATCCAAGATGAACTGCTTTTGTTTGAACGGGATTTCTTGATTAGCATCGAGAAATGTACAAACAGCCTCATAGCCCATTTCATGTGGTATAATGGTATATAGTGATGTCACGTCAGCCGTGACCAGCAGTACATCCCCTTGAATCTCTACTTCGGTAATATCTTTGATGCATTGAGACGTGTCTTTAAGGAAGGCGGGTGTCTCTTGTACTAACGGCTGCAAGAAGTAATCAACATACTTTCCTATCCTCGAAGTAATGGATTCAATCCCACTAACTATGGGCCTCCCGGGTGGGTTATCTAGGCTTTTATGAACCTTTGGGAGGTAGTAGATAGTCGGAATTCTAGGTGAGACTGGGACAAGGAATTCTTTTTCTTTCTCATTTAAAATTCCCATGTCAAAACCTTTGTGTATTAGTTTTTACAGCTTCTTTTTATACGTGAATGTAGGATCACTTTTCAAGACTTCATATGTGGTTGGGTCTGCTACTAATCGATCCATTTCTTGGATGTAATCATCCTTATTCAGTAGCACGATCCCCCCACCTTTGTCTGCTGGCCTAATCACGAGGTTCTTCTTCTCACAAAGGGATTTAATACCCTTTTGTAGATCCCCTTGGGGTTTAAATTCCAACTCTTTCTCTTCTTCCAATTCTTTAAGCACAAGGTCCCTGAATACGGTAACGTGATGACTTGGGACTCCTGGGGGGTTAAACAGTGAGGCATTCTTAAGACCTGAAGGAATAATTGTGGAGGTTTGGTAGGAGACATAGTTCCTCTCTCCGGCTTTTGACAGAAAATGTCTTTTCACGTTAAGTTTCCTCACATATTTGTGGATGTCCACGAATGTCTCAAACTTATTTAAGGGTTTTTTCGGGGCATATTTCAACCCTTTGCTCAGTGTGTGTTTTTCAGAGTCAGAAAGATCTACCTTACTAAGGTTGAAGATTCCTTGAGTTTCATGATTCTTAATTCTTTTCTTTGAACCTCCTCTGCATCCTCTCATTGTTTTCTTCTTTTTTTGCCCTTCTTTGGGCCCTGTCCTAAAAAACTCTTCTTATTGTTTTTTATAGGTGTTCTGGTCTGTGGAGGTTCAAACACCTCTTCCCAATTCCCAGAATTCCTTGTCCCAGTCTCACCTAGAATTCCGACTATCTACTACCTCCCAAAGGTTCATAAAAGCCTAGATAACCCACCCGGGAGGCCCATAGTTAGTGGGATTGAATCCATTACTTCGAGGATAGGAAAGTATGTTGATTACTTCTAGCAGCCGTTAGTACAAGAGACACCCGCCTTCCTTAAAGACACGTCTCAATGCATCAAAGATATTACCGAAGTAGAGATTCAAGGGGATGTACTGCTGGTCACGGCTGACGTGACATCACTATATACCATTATACCACATGAAATGGGCTATGAGGCCGTTTGTACATTTCTCGATGCTAATCAAGAAATCCCGTTCAAACAAAAGCAGTTTATCTTGGATCTCCTAATTTTTGGGATGGATCACAACTATTTCTACTATAACCAGAATTTCTATCGCCAGAGAACGGGGGTGGCCATGGGGGCAAAGTTTGCCCCCAGCCTGGCCAACCTGTTCATGGCCCTCTGGGATGATCGAAATATCTTTACTAATCGTGTCAAAGAACTGGTCATTTGGAGGAGGTATATAGACGACACTTTGCTTGTGTGGCAAGGGGACGCAACATCTTTGAAAATTTTCATGGATAACCTGAATTGCAACAATTGGGGCATCAGGTTCACCTACCAATACAGCAATACCTCTATCAACTTCCTAGATCTGGTGATTTATCGAAAGAATTCGGGCTTCGCAACCCGATCTTTCTTTAAACCGACTGAAAGAAATGGCTTCATAGCCATAGACAGCTGCCATCACCCCAAATGGCTCAGTTCGGTCCCTAGAAGCCAATTTAGGAGGATCAGAAGGAACTGTACCGCAAAGGAGGACTTCCAGCAACAAGTGGGAACCCTAAAACAGAGGTTCGTCGAAAAAGGGTATGACATCTCCGAATTAGACAGAGAGATTGAAAATGTCACCCCTTTGGAACAAAAGAACCTAGTGGAACCAAAAAGCATAACCAAATCTACTTCTCCTCAGTTCGAATATGCATTTACTACAAAATTTTCCAGCAATTATAAATGGCTCAACTATGTTTTTAGAAAATACTGGGGTGTCCTGCAAGAGGATAAAGTCTTGGGACCTGCTTTACCGACCCAACCTAAGCTAATTTTCAGAAAGGCGACAAATCTGAAAGACTTAATAGCCAGAAACCCAGTGGAAAGGCCATTAAAAATGGAGATATTTCCAAATATGAAAGGCTTCTACCCTTGCAAAAGGTGTCGTATATGTACAGAAGCCATCACAGTGAGAACTAACAAATTTACCTCTTCAGTAACAGGGAAGGAATATCCCATTAAAGAGTTCATCACATGTGATACTAAAGGAGTCATTTATTTGCTGCAATGCGAGTGTAACCTGCAATATGTAGGGAGAACCATTAGAACAGCAGGCATTCGCGTTGGAGAGCATCTAACGAATATCCATAATGGATTCCCAGGACATAGTGTTTCTCAACACTATGCCACCTGTCATAATAAAGAATCCAAGAAACTAAAAATCACAGTGATTGAGAAACACATCCCCCACTGGAGAGGCAGTAATTTACAGAGGTCTATCTCGAGACGTGAGACCTTTTGGATTTATGAGCTTAAATGTTACAGACCGAAAGGCCACAATATAGACTGGGACATTAATTCTCATATTAACAACAGTTAATATATATAGCTAGTATTTACTCTCTTATTTCATTTATGGGCATGGAACATCTCAATATACATATAATATACACCTATATGCCATATGGTTTTTAATTGTTGTAAAAATCTTTTATTGTTTTTACCACAAAATATATGTAAGTTTTAAATTGATATAACTTTTAGAAATTGAAGATGTCATACATGCTGAAATGAAGGTTTCAGTTTTTTAATGCATTTATATTGCAATCCGATCGGTGTCACCATTAGGAAAGTGCCTAGAAGGTACTTCCGGTGTCACCGTCGGTATTGCAGATACTAGTTGAATTTTTAATTTTTAACACTTTAAATTAAGATTTTTATTTATTTAAGTACTATTAATTTTATATAGGAGATTTATCCCCTGAGATGTATATTATATATGCATATCCATTCCAATTTTCAATAACGAGTGGCCGATGGGGAGGAGCCGATACAAGAAAAGGCAAGGGTATTATATACCGTCAGATATCCAATGCCAGTATATGGTAGTTTTAGTTCTAACTAAATATAGGAGACCACCCCGATATCGGACCATTAATATTTGAGGTTGCACTAGAAAACTGAAACCAAGGGTCCCGCGACTAACTTCCGGCGCCTCCTCTGCTGACACCGGAAGTGACGCGGCTCCTTTCAGAATAAATAGGACGGAAGTGACGGCGCGCAAGAACCTCCTTTCTCCGAAGACAGCCAATTAGGCGGAAACGCGTCAGACAGGAGGCGTGCCGTCACCACGTCGCTGGGGATCCGGACTGCAGCCGGACCCTAGTCATACAGGAATTCCTCACGCTCTTTTACCATTACATCTCATGTAAGTGCAATTTTATTTTCAATAAAGTTTACACCAAGGATAATGCACTATAGCAGTCATTCCTTTTTACATGTTATGCTGGAACGACACTATCCATCCCATCGCTTATTATAAGCGGCTACCAGTGCCATCGGAATACAGGATCTTATCTGCCTGTGAGCAGCGCAATAGTATTCGGTGTCCATATCCACCAGAGGCTGTTAAGGACCAATTGGATACAGAGACATACTTGTCCAAGAGGGATGTAATCACGCATATCATCTATATCCATCTGGTAAGAAGCCCAGCAGGCTACTTTATACGCACGGTGGGGAGCACCTTTTGATTTGGGAGCACCTGGGATTGTTTGTTCCCTTTAAGGAGAGCACTTATCTCATTCCGTCCGGTAAGGAGGAATTCTAACAGGTGGAGGGAATTCAAGTCACTTATTGCTTATGAACACCATCTGTCACCAGTCACATCACCGAAAATTGTTTCAATACAGACACAATAGTGTCTTGGGACTTTTTTTCACATATATTTATATGTATGAGTTTTGCACCCATATTGTTTATATTTGAGGTTGCACATCATTTATATGTATTCATACCTGTCCATCAGTGTCATATAGACTGTCATAGTCAGTCATTTTTCAGTGTCTGTCTATCCCTTTCTGTGCTGGTGCCAGGTAAAATGCTTATCAACCAAACAAAATTTCTGTTGTTCGCTTGCTTTCAAGTGCATTCCACCTTGCATTTAAAATTCCTTTTGAGATGCTTGATCATGCATTGTTCAATGTGGATTACCTGCAGCTGACCTCTTTGTGACATGCTTCTAAGCTGCATCAACCTGCTTCCGCATTCCCATTGACCTGTATAGACAGAGAAGCTGTCCTGACATGAACAAAAAAATCTCTCAACACTTAATCAGACTGCTCATCTTTGATAATCAATCAGCATTTGTTGAACTTTCAATGCCTATCATACTTTCTAGCTCCACTTATAAGCATGGAAGATGATGGAAATGTGAAAAAGAGATGAAAACATAAGAGCAGTAATCACAGAGCATAGGCTGGAAAGTAATGGCTAATTAATTGAAAGCATAAAGGTTTTCTTTTTTTTCTTTCCCCTGGATCCAAAACAAAGTACTCTTCACAGACTCAAGTGAACCCCTAGATATTGATGAGCTGATCAATAGCTGGACCTCTATATCTAATGCTCCCTGGGGAATACCTGGAGTCACTGAAATATTGTGGAGTTTGCAAAGTATTTCAGTTTATGTATAATGTTTAACTAAGAAAATGACTATATTCTTTATTATATATTTGTAAAGATATCTGCTTATTTTGTTGTACATTGTAAATTAACCAATAACCAAGCGATGATGAGTTGACATGAGCCATACTGCTCATTTAAGAAAACCAAATTGTTAGATTTTCACCCTGCTTGAGCACAATCCGGGGAATTAGCAAAACTGGCGCAGGTGGCATGTATCACATTAACAAAGCAGATCGACCCTCTTCAGGTCTAACTGCACCACCAATGCCAGTTTCTATTTAAAAATGAAATAGAAACCTGCACAGATCTGCACTCAGTTAACAAAAAGGATCGGAGCAGTCTTTAACCACTTTACCACTGGAGGATTTTGCTGTCTTACGTCCAGGCCACTTTTTGCGATTCGGCGCTGTGCAACTTTAACTGACAATTGCGCGGTCGTGCGACGCCATACCCAAACGAAATTTACATCCTTTTTTTCCCACAAAAAGAGCTTTCTTTTGGTGGTATTTGATCACCTGTGCGATTTTTACTTTTTGCGCTATAAACAAAAAAAGAGCGTTTATTTTGAAAAAATAATATTTTTAACATTTTTTTATATGAAATTCCCCAAAAAAAAATGTAAAAATCAAAATTTTTTTTAAAAATTTTGGCCAATTTGTTTTCTGCTACCTATGTTTGGTAAAAAAAATCACAATAAGCGTATTTTGATTGGTTTGCGCAAAAGTTATTGCGTTTACTAACTAAGGGAAAGATTTCTGTCACTTTTGGTGTTTTTTTTTAACGAGTAATGGCGGCGATCTGCGATTTTTTTTTTTTGTTGTGGGACTGCGACATTCCGGCGGACAGATCGGACCCTTGACTGACATTTTTGACACTTTTGGGGGTACCAGTGACATTACTGCAGTAATCAGTACTATATATATGCACTGTTACTGTAAAAATGACACTGGCAGGGAAGGGGTTAATTTTATTGGAGAGGGAGGGGTTAATGTATGCCTGGCGCTTACTAACGTGTGTGGGGGGAGGTGACTGAGTGACACAGGGACAGATCGCATGTTCAGCTATGCTGAACACTGCAATCTGTCACTCCTTGTCCCTTAGGAGATCCGCCCGCTCTGTTTACACAAGCGGGAAGATCTCCAAACTCGATTCCCCGACGATCGGGGAAGAGCGGCGGCGATCGCCGCCGCTCCTCCCCTGGCCCGACTCCCGCTGTGGCTGAAAACAGCGGGAGCGTGCCTCCGGCGGTGCGCGAGCGCCGCCTACAGGGGGAGGAGTCCAGCGACGTAGGTCTACGTCGCTGGACGATAACGAACCACTTTGCCGCAGTACAGTCAACGTGACTGGCCGGCAAGTGGTTAATGTAGAAAATTGCTGTGGCTTTGACCTGCCATGCAGAATGTGAATTGCTTGCTGGTATTTATTTATTTATTTTTTTTTATTGCCGGGGTTCATCTTTAAACAATTGTAAGGCTTACCTGAATTCATTTTTTACACACATTTTTATGGTGCCATCAACTTACACATTGCTTTACATCTATATTGTACACTCACATCAGTCCCTACCCTTGGGCTTCCAATCTAAGGTCTCTAACTCACATTTATACACATACCAGGGCCGATTTACCTACCAGCAAGTCTTTGGCGTGTGGGAGGAAACCAGAGTACCAGAAAGAAACCCGCACAGGGAGAACATACAAACTCCAGGCAATTAGTGTCATGGTTGGGATTAGAACCAATGACCCTAGTGCTGCTAGGTGGAAGTGCTTTTTGCCCCTTGCATCTGACCTAAAGTAACCCACCCTCCTACCCCACAGATGCATATTTGCCTTGCTCTAATTGCCACAGCCTAGGCAAGTGATGGCGAACCTTGGCACCCCAGATGTTTTCGAACTACATTTCCAATGATGCTCGACTAAACTGCAGAGTGCATGAGCATCATGGGAAATGTAGTTCCAAAACATCTGGGGTGCCAAGGTTCACCATCACTGACCTAGGCCCTAAAGGGTTCTAACCATACTGTTACAGTCCTTTAGACTTCTGTTGGACTATCTCCCTTCGTCTCTGGCCTTGGGAGACAGCCACATAAAATGTGCACAAGTGAATCCAGGACAGTGATGACTTATGGAGCTGGGTGTAAACAAACACCAAAAGCTGTTGGATTGAAGTAAGCGTGCATCTGTAGAGGGAAAGGATGGGTTAGGGTAGGTCATGAAAAGGGGCAAAAAGGACAAGTGCACTTTGTTTTAAAATGCCCTTTACTTTGATTGCTCTGATTTTTACAGTGTTCAATAACTGAAGCTCAAGCTTACACAATATACTTCATGAGTCAGTAGTAAATAAAGATAGAAAACAAAAACACATTTCAACTAGTGTATAGAGTGCACCCTTTTTAAATATTTACTCCTTTGGTAAAGATTGTATTCAAAATTGGCAAAAATTGGTTTAAACAGTTAATGAAAAAAATTCTTAAACCATTACAGTTTCCCTTTCAGCACTGTGATTCCTTTACCTAATTCCCAGCCACTCTGTTTTGTATGTTGTTTTGTTCCATAATCTATATTCATTCCTGTCTAGACAGTAATTTTCTGAGGTTTGTATGGTTATGCTGCATAACTGCATACAAATTTGTATCATTTATTCTTTATAATGCATTTAAAGTTTTCTTTTTTCTTAGCTGCTCTTTCTCTAATTCAAAACTGAAATTTGCATGTATTTACTGCACTGAAAGGTTTTACTGCTAAATCAAAGGTAGTTACGGCAGCAGGGCAGTACTATGGGATGTCCAGGCAACAGATCTCAGTGATGTAAACTCATGAATGTTAAATTTCTTCTTCAATATAGCTTGTGGAGGGCCGTCTCCAACAGCTGGGAGCCTGTCCACAATTTAAGCCCATCAAACCTACATAAATGATGAAACTAGTTGCAGTCCTTGAAGCGGATCTTCACTGTAGACCCCATGTGTTTTAAAAAATGAGCAGCTATGTATGTTACGCTTGTGTTACCATTTTGGTTTCATTTTCATTTACGCATTTCTAAATGCAACCAGCACAGAAAACACGTACCGTATATACTCGAGTATAAGCCGAGGCCCCTACTTTTACCACAAAAAGATGGGAAAAATGATTGACTCGAGTATAAGCCTAGGTTGAGAATGCAGGATGGTGGGCATGGTACAGGAGAATGCAGGGTGGCTGGCATGGTACAGGAGAATGCAGTGTGGCTGGCATGGTACAGGAGAATTCAGGGTGGCAAGCATGGTACAGGAGAATGCAGTGTGGCTGGCATGTACAGGAGAATTCAGGGTGGCAAGCATGATACAAGAGGATGCGGGGTTGCGGGCATACTAGTGCGGCTGTGTTTCACTTACCTGTTCCAGAGGCGCCTTCATTTTAAAAATGGCGCCGCCCGGCGCCGACTCGTCATTGCGCACACGCCGCCGCCGCTCGGGAAAGCTGGTATGCGTTTGGCTATTCCCGGCCTGTCCCGAGCGGTGGTGGCGCATGCGCGGTGACATGTATACGCCGGACGGCGCCATTTTTAAATCTTAAACACGTCGGAGTGGCCGGGAACTTTTTTTTTGTGGACTCGAGTATAAGCCAAGGGGGACGTTGTCAGCACAAAAAAATGTGCTGAAAAACTCGGCTTATACTCGAGTATATACGGTACTTTGTTGTGCATTTCAAAAACTCAGAGCAACGCATGCACAGCAACCTGCACAAAAACATACACTTTGCCGCACATTTTGAAAACATGCAGCAACACGCATCATACCATTTGTTTGCATCTGCGCGTTTCCAAAGGGAGGCAACCTGCAGAAAAACGTATGCTTTGGTGAGCGCTTTGAAAACGTGTGACAATGTATGGCTCGCTTGCATTACCATTTGTTTGCACCTGCGTGTTTCTAAGCACACAGCAACCTGCATTAAAAAATGCACGCTTTGACATGCATATCAATAATGCGCAGCAACCAGCGAAGCAAAAAATGTGCTTGGTCATGCGTTTAAAACAAATGGCAATATGTGTCGCATTTTTGTTACCATTCATTCACATCTGCGTATTTCCAAATGCACAGAAACCCATAAGAAAACGCACAGCAAACTTGCATTACTTTTCTTTTGCATCTGCGCGTTTCTGAATGCATGGCAACCTACAAGAAAATGCACAACATGCTTTTCAAAAACGCATGGCAACGCTAATCATAGATGCATTACAATTCGTTCGCATTTTCATGCCCATTTCCAAATGCACCGCAATCTGAAGTAAAATGTATGCTTTTCTGTGCGTTTATAAAATGCGCAGTGCGCTTGCATAACAATTCGTTCACAACATCTGCACGTTTCCAAATGCACAGAAAGCTGCAAGAAGACGCATGCTTTGCCATGTCTTTTGGAAACGTGTAGCAATGTGTGTCATGCTTGTGTTACCATTTAGGCTGCATTGACATCTGCTGTGCATTTCAAACACCTGGCAACGCACGGTATGCTTGGGTTACCGATCTTTCACATCTTCGAGTTTCCGAATGCAGGGCAATCTGCAAGAAAAAGCACGCATTTTCTGTGTGGAGCTGGAAGTCACATGACTTTCATGTGGTGCTGTGTTTACCAGGCCTGTCTATTCATCCCTCCCAGCAGGCTGTGTACTGTATATTATATGGAGGGCTTTCCTTTATTTGAATAATGCTGTGATCTGTGAGGCGGGACTTGGGAGCAGGGGCGTACCTAGAGAATTTGGCACCCGGGGCGGATCCTATATCTGGCACCCCCGGCATGCAGGCAATGAACCGCACATTGACCCGGCGACCAGGCCCCTCCTCCTCTGCAAAAACGGCTCCGATTGACTTGAGGCGCCAGACAGAAATACATGTAACTGGCAGTGGCATACTGCCAGTGGTGTCACTAGGGTTGGTGTCACCTGGTGCAGTAAACCATGGTGTCGCTCCCCCCCAAAAAATTATTTTCCTGTTTTCTGAAAGCGCGCCAAAGATGCAGCATGCAAGACTTTTGGTGCACTTTCAGAAAATGCAGAAAAAAAATCTATAGGACTGCAGTAATAACTGCGAGTAAAATGTAGGAAGACCCCTTTTACATTACACAGCCCCCGTACCCCTGGACCCCTTTACATTACACAGCCCCCTTACCCCTGGACCCCTTTACATTACACAGCCCCCCTATTGGAACCCTTTACATTACACAGCCCCCGTACCCCTGGACCCCTTTACATTACACAGCCCCCCCCCATTGGAACCCTTTACATTACACAGCCCCCCTATTGGAACCCTTTACATTACACAGCCCCGTACCCCTGGACCCCTTTACATTACACAGCCCACACCCCCCTCATGGAAACCTTTATGTTACACAGCTCCCGCCCCCCATAGAACCTTTTCCATTATACAGCCCCGTCCCCCAATAGAACCCCTTACATTACACAGCCCCCATCCCCCATGGAACCCTTCACATTACACAGTCCCTGCCCCCCAAAAGAACCCCTTACATTACACAGCCCCCACCCCCCACCCCCCCATAGAACCCTTTACATTACACAGTTTCCGCACCCCCCCCCAATAGAACCCTTTACATGACATAGCCCTCGCCCCCCCCCCCCCTCAATAGAACCCTTTAAATTATACAGCCCCCCAATAGAACCCCTTTACAATACAAACCCCCCCAATAGAACCCCTCTACAATGCAAACCCCCCAATAGAACCCCTTTACATAAAAACACCCCCAATAGTACCCCTTTACAATGCAGACCCCCAATAGAACCCCTTTACAATACAAACCCCCCAATAGTACCCCTTTACAATACAAACCCCCCCAATAGAACCCTTTACAATACAAACCCCCCCATAGAACCCCTCTAAAATGCAGACCCCCCCAATAGAACCACTTTACAATACAGACCCCCCCCAATAAAACCCCTCTACAATGCAGACCCCCCAATAAAACCCCTCTACAATGCAGACCCCCCAATAAAACCCCTTTAAGATGCAGACCCCCCCAATAAAACCCCTCTACAATGCAGACCCCCCCCCAATAAAACCCCTTTACAATGCAGACCCCCCCCCAATAAAACCCCTCTACAATGCAGACCCCCCCAATAAAACCCCTTTAAGATGCAGACCCCCCCCCCCAATAAAACCCCTCTACAATGCAGACCCCCCATTAAAACCCCTCTACAATGCAGACCCCCCCCAATAAAACCCCTCTACAATGCAGACACCCCCCCCCCCAATAAAATCCCTCTACAATGCAGACACCCCCCCCCCCCAATAAAACCCCTTTACAGTGCAGACAACCCCTCCCCCCCTTCCAATAAAACCCCTCTACAATGCAGACCCCCCCCAATAAAACCCCTCTACAATGCAGACACCCCCCCCCCCCAATAAAATCCCTCTACAATGCAGACACCCCCCCCCCCAATAAAACCCCTTTACAGTGCAGACAACCCCTCCCCCCTTCCAATAAAACCCCTATACAATGCAGACCCCCTCCCCCCCGACTGTCTTTACAATACAATTGTCCCCCCCCCTCGCCCCCTTACCTTATGAGGAGGAGAGCAGAGAGGGAGGAACTGTTCAAAGCAGAGAATGGGAGAGAGGCTCACGAGCCCTGCATACACAGCGGTCAGCGGGAAATGCCGAAGTTTACAGTGCTAGTTAATGAGCCGTGATTGGTTGCTAGGCGGTCCTAGCAACCAATCGCCTTCTCATTATCTAGCAGAGTTAACTTCGGCATTTCCCGCTGTGTATGCAGGGCTCGTGAGCGAAGTGAGTCTCTCTCCCATTCTCTGCTATACAGCTTCTCCTCCTCTGCGCTCCTGTATAAGCGAGCGGCGGAGGCAGTCCGGCGGCCGGCCCCGGGTGTCACCCTGGTGCTCGCTGACACCCCCCTAATGTGTGGCACCCGGGGCGGACCGCCCCCCCCGCCCCCCCTATTGGTACGCCACTGCTTGGGAGGTTTGGACTCTTCCTGTAGGTGTGACTGGGCGGGACTGAATGCTAATTAGGGTGTATTCTATCCCACCCACCATCAGAGCTATGAAGGAAGTTACATCATGTGCAGACTACAGAGGGGTGTGTTCTAGGCTAGAGATGAAGCAGGAAGTGTCTGGAAGGCCCTCAGTCTACATTCAAGAGGTTGTAAACCCATAACATTTTTTTTTTTTGCAACCTGAAAGAGAAACCCATAATGAGCTAGTATGCATTGCATACTAGCTCATTCTGAAATACTTACCTTAGAACGAGCCCCTGCCGTGCCGCCCGCTTACCTCTATGACGGGCGACATGTCCAGTCGCCCATCTTCCGGGATCGCGGCATCCGGCCATCTGATTGGCCGGAGCCGCAGTGACATCACTCCCGCGCACACGCAACGGGCACGGCACGGGGCTCTGAAGGAGCGGCACCAGCGGCCGTTCCTTCAGAGCGCATGCGCCAGTGACGTCACTGGCTGCATGTAAGGTAAATATCTCCTAAATGGTACATGTTTAGGAGATATTTACAGTACCTATAGGTAAGCCTCATCATAGGCTTAACTATAGGTAAAAGTTGCAGAGGAGGGTTTACTTCCTCATTCAGACTATACAGAGTGTCACATGGTACAAAGCCAACACTAAGCCCAGAATAACAGAGGATCTGCAGACAACAGAGCAACATGGTACAGAGGTATAAAATATGCTGGGGGACTGATCACTCCATTCAGTTTAGCTTTAACTTTTTCACAAACTCTTTAATATTTGGAAAAGTTTAAAAAATACACACCATTTTCTATGAAATGATAGTAGACTAAAATGCACTTTATAACACAAAATATTTGTAGATTTGTTAAACAGTTTGAGTGCTATTTGGGCTGAAACGAAAACTGTAGCGCTTTACAAACTCATACTTTCAAAATACAAATAAGTACCATACAAGCTTTTTGGATTCACATCCAGTGCGAAAACTGCATAACTTAAGTATTTACAAAATGTACATATAAAACTAGTAGAAAAGGCATTTTAATACAAATATTCACAATTTACTTAAGAGCTTTTACAGACTGTACAAATATTCATATGAAAATAGAAAATTTAATGTGTAAATACAAAAATGGCTTTGATTGTGGTTTCATGTGTTTCCCGATTGTAATTGCTTTCAATATTTTGCACTTTGGGTAAAGAATTTGAAGTCAACCATAAGGAGACTCTGTCATCAAAGTCTCAATCAAAGATTGCTCTTTTGAAGTAAGTAAATACTCCTCCTGTGTTGGCCATGCTATGGGACATCACTCCATGGTGGAGAAATCGCCTGCTGAAGTTTCTTCATAAACTGCACAAAGGTTCTTCCCACCCACTTGCATTACCACTATGTCTTGTAGGAGTCAGTAGGAGGAAACTCCAACCAGTGATTTCTCATCAATGTATCCTATGCTGACTGTGCAATTGACAGGAGAGGTGAGTATTCGCTTCCTTCTTTACAGGGACAGCTTTGCCTTTGGCGACCATTACTTTAAGCATTAAAGGAAGCTTCAATAAAATATAGTAAGTCATTTGCTGCAATATTGTGAGTGTCTCTGCACACTGCAATAGCGCTTGTACTCTATATGTAGCCATACTGTTGTACTTTTCCATATCAAACTTTGACGAAATCGACCGATATTGACATACAGTAGCACTAAAGGCGCTTTTTCACTGCATGGAACCGAACAGTTCGACTCGCTTTTGTGCTTTTCCACTGTTGGTACCGCATGGTACGGTGTAGGAACGGTTCGGTACGGTACGGCCGCGCTTTTACACTGCATAGAACCGAACCGTTACGGCTCTCAAAAACAGTACCACCTCGATTGTGGTTCCAAGAGGTACCATACCCGGTACCATATCCCACAATCCTTTGCATGCAGTCACTACTAGCCACTGATTGGTCAGAGAATCGTTGTTATCCCACCCATTTAACTTTAGTACTACTTTAGTGGAAAAGCAAACCATACCGTACCGTACCAAACCGTTCCAACACCGTACCATGCGGTACCAGCAGTGGAAAAGCAAACCAGGCCAAGCAGGGCCAAGTAGAGCCGAGCCGGTACTTGCAGTGGAAAAGTGCCATAAGCTGTACTTCTTGATTGACATGAATGGTTATATCCTAAATGCATAATACAGATATGGTCACCATGCTGTGTTCTATCATTGCATAGCCTGAGTAGTGTTTTCGCCTTGTGTATGCAGTAGTTATGGAATAATAGATCTAATACATAACAGGTTCATTAAAAATTAAAAAATCTATTTGTACCATATGTATTAAACAATTTAGGGTATATCTATTCTGCTGTGATTTTCTCATTGTAACAGCTAGCTTTTTGGTCAAACAAATTATGCAATTGAGATACATATTTTTTTAACTTTTGAGCATGGCCAAAATGAAATTGTGGAATCTGATTACTGAATCATGTATGCACACAAATTAGGGCTGGTCCAGTTCTGAATGTTGAAAAACTGTTACAAAGGTAGTGGTAAGGAGTTCTGAAAGGACATCTTTTGCTGCACTACATGGAAGGCGTTAGGGAGTGTACTTTCAAAGCTCACCACATACAACCTCATGACCTGTTTACCTAATCAATCCAATATTCTCCTATTTAGTTATGCACTGATGCTTAGATGGAGTTCTCTCTACATGTATGATGGCACTTTTAGACAAATAAACCTGAGCAAATACTCTATTTTGACCATTTCAGAATTCCACTGGAAAATGGTTCACTGATGCTAGCAATGGATTGGAAGAGTTGAAACCAGCATTTCTGGATAATAAATTGGTAATACCAGCATCAGTGGTGGCAAAACTATAACAATGTGGCAGTTTTTATTACATTTTAATTAGGGCACGATTCATTTAACCATTAGCTGATTTGCTGTGCTCTTAATGTACGCAGATATGGCTTTGTTGTAGGCTGAATCAAGTTTTAGACTTTATGTTTAGACACCTAAAATATGTGTGTGGTGAAGTCCCCAATCAAGGCCAAAAGACTAGTTAGTGCAGTCACTAATGGCCAAAATAGTCAATGAAGTTGTAGGATGAAACCTCTGCTAATGGCCATGATTTTTGATTACTTCTTTTGATCCCTGCTCAAACCAGCTGTGGTTTACAATGTCTTGATTGGCCAGATTTTACCGATCCTTGTCTATGGGCACACTTGGCCACATATAGGGCTATACCTGGAAACTGGGAATTATTACAACCTTGTAGGAAACCAGTTATTTTTTTCTATCTACCAAAATATAAATTGGCTAATGTTACCCACCTGCCAAAACTTCATATCATAGATTTGATGGGATCTTTTCTCTTAACATACATATATCCAATTCCAGGGATATTTAAAAGCCTATGCATATGCATTGCACAACTTACCTGAGCTAAAAACAAAGGGGATTGCAGCAGATCATCTATTGCTACAGTTTTTGCTCCATTAAATTAGACTATTTTCCACTGACCCAAAAGTGCTCAAATTATAGGCCCATTCTATGCTATAATGATTATTTTCAGCTGTGACCAACAAAAGGCAAAGTCACATGGCTGAACTATCTGTCTTTATAGCACATGGGTTTTGTCATTGTATAGCAGATTCTTAAGGCTTTCTCTGAGTTTGTCTCATAATTCTTATTTGCAGGTATGGACATCTGTCATACTCTCACATCGCCTACAGCGCACATAGCAGCACCACACAAATTTACATTCACATCTTTCTACATGTCTAACTACATGTGTGTTATATCCTCTCCCACAGCAGAGTAAATTACAGCCATCCGCTCCCTCAGAAGTACGATTACATTCCCTCCCATGAGTGCCTGAAATGCCCAGTTTCCGGTCTTCCACGCAGTAGTTTGGGGAACGATTGGTATACACAAGGTCCTCTTTTCTAATGGGAATCTTTCGATGGTTCTTCTCTTTCCTTCGAACCTTTCGTTTCAGTCTGTCGGATATCTGGATACTGTTCTCATATTTATCCTTCAAGTAACTGCCAATCTTTTCAAATGAAGACATGGATTTCCAGCATGTTTTTACAGCACAGGACCCAGAGACTCCATGACAGCGACAATCCACTGTCATAAGCTTAGCCACTGCCTAGGAAAGAGATATATGTCTACAATAAGCAGAGTATAATTAAAGGAATATAATAATGTTACAGCAAGATTCCTAATAAGTATACAATGCACATTCTATAGATTTTTTTTATATTGCATACATACATTACTAGATCACAGTTGGGGGATTTACTAAAACTGGAGGGGGCAGCTCTGCACAGAAACCAATCAGCTTCCAGACTTTATTATCAATGCTGAACTGAACAAACTGAAGTGAGAAGCTGATTGGCCACAGTGCACAGCTGCACCAGATTCTGAGTGCTCCAGTTTTCGTAAATCTCCTCCATTGTGTTGTTTATACAACAGTTTGTCAGAAGATATGTTTCGCCCTGAAACATAGTCCCCTTCCACTATAAGTGGGCCGTTTCTCCTGATAGTTATATGGATGATGCACATATGACTTGTATCAGGTAGAGCATTACCCCAGATTATATTAAGAAATTTTGTGTCATTTTATTTGTCAATGTACAATTTGTAAAAACAACACAAGAAATTCCGGCCCTACAAAGTGCTCCTGAATTACCATAAAAGGATGAATCTTTAAATAGAAAAAAAAACTTCTTTGGCTGCTGCTATATTTAGCTCAGGGGATTGATAACATAAAGTCAAATATACATACACATAAGCAGCACTCTTAATAACATAATAATAACAAAAATCTTTTTGCATACAGTATCTGAGGCCCCGTTCACATTGCAGCGACACTACTTCCCGGGGCGACCTCCGAGGTCGCGGCGCGCTGCTTGCCCCACGACCTCGGAGCGGCCGGCACGGACTTCATAACATTGAAGTCTATGCAGGTCGCTCCGGGTCGCCCCAAAGAAGCTCCGGACCCTTTTTCTAAGTCGAAGCGACTTGTGTCGCTCCTATTAGAACGGGTCCGCAGCTTCTCTATGGAAGGCGACCTACGGCGACCTGTCAGGCGACCAGGTCGCCTGACAAGTCGCCTCAGTGTGAACGTGGGCTCACAGAAGTGAGTACACCTCTCACATTTTTGTAAATATTTTATTATATCTTTTCATGTAAAAACACTGAAGAAATGACACTTTGCTACAATGTAAAGTAGGGAGTGAACAGCTTGTAATACAGTGTAAATTTCCTGTTCCCTCAAAATAACTGGCAACAAAAGTGAGTACACCCCCAAATGAAAATGTCCATCGAGTTGACTCGTTAGTGTTACAAGGTCTCAGGTGTGAATGGGGAGCAGGTGTGTTAAATTTGGTGTTATCACTTTCACCCTCTTATACTAGTCACTGGAAGTTCAACATGGCACCTCATGGCAAAGAATTCTCTGAGGATCTGAAAAAAAAGAATTGTTGCTCTACATAAAGATGGCCTTGGCTTTAAGAAGATTGCCAAGACCCTGAAACTGAGCTGCAGCATGGTAGCCAAGACCATACAGTGGTTTAACAGGACAGGTTCCACTCAGAACAAGCCTCATCATGGTCAACCAAAGATATCAACCATTGTATCCAAAGGTCATCTTTTTTTATGGAGAGGCAGAAAGGATATGGAAGCCATCAAGGGAATCCATCATGCAGGGGGAGACCACGGGGCCCACCCCACTTGTACTCCACTCCATGGAACCACGGAGGTTGGAGAGCACCAGCCGGAACCAGACACAGCCAAACCCAAGGCGTGCCTGGGAGAAGGGAAGGAGAGGATGTAGGGCAGTATGTAGGATCCAACAAAAAAAAGTTCTGTAGAGTTCTGTAAAAAATGTTTTACTGTTCTGTAAAAATTTGTCTAAATATTGTCCTAATCTAGATGTCACAGATAACACGGAATAACAATCTAAGTAAAATGGAACTAACCCACAAAGAAATTATTATCTTAAACTCAGGCTTGAAATTTGCAATAAAAAAACTGATTAGTAAATTTGATATATACATAGATGTACAAAAATATATGTAGTGGGTGCTTCACGTCTCCCGCACCAAACCAAGCTGACTGAGGCTCTCATTGAGGGAGTGTCAGTATCTGTGGGGGATTTTTCCCCCTTCTTTCTCCTCATATGACACTGACTCTGTGTTGTTCTGCTCTCTCCCACTGCATCCCCATCCGCAGGGAGTAGGGATCCACTCAGCAGCAATGTACAAAGAATTCTGGGACATGCAGTCCCCACCTGCAGTGGCTCCATAGACTTCTATCAGAACAAAATTACACATCCCAGAATTCTCTTCCAAGAGGAGGAGAAGAGGCATCCATCTTAGCTGGAAGGAGATCAGTCCACATGAGGAAAGGGAAGGGACTGGATGCAAGAACAGGAGAGAGCTGAAATCTTTCAGTCAACCCACCGCTGTGCTTCAGACGGCCAGACTGAATAAAGGGGGATCCCGGGTGCATGTCGAGACACACCTGCATTAGCTGAGTGAAGTGCTCCAGGGTGAGGTGACCAGTCGGGTCATCTGAAGAGACTGTTTGTTCTAGAACATTCGCTCAGGACTTCCATATAGCGTTGGTTAGAGGGCACCTGCCCAAATTCCCCTTAACCACTTAAGCCCCGGAGGATTTGGCTGCTCAAAGACCAGGGCCTATTTTGCGATTCGGCACTGCGTGACTTTAACGGACAATTGCGCGGTCATGCGACGCTGTACCCAAATTAACTTGACGTCCTTTTTTTCCCACAAACAGCTTTCTTTTGGTGGTATTTGATCACCTGTGCGATTTTTACTTTTTGCGCTATAAACAAAAAAAAAACGATAATTTTGAAAAAATAACAATATATTTCACATTTTTTTATATAAAATTCTCAAACAAAAGAGATTAGAGATCCAGGGGTTAAGTGTGTCCCTAGGGGCGTGATTCTAACTGTCAAGGGGCATGGCTTTTGATGTAACCACAGAGACATGCAGTCCTACATAGCAGGATCGTATAGTCTCTGCTGTTACACCAGGGAGAATGACAGGCGGCTTTGTTTACAAAGCCTGTCTTTCTCCCTCTCCAGCGGGAGACCGCGAGTGATGGGCGGACATCGGAGCCACCGGTCACTCGCACGGGGATGTAAGCGAACGAGCGGGGGGCGGAAGCGCGCCTCCGGCGGCGTGAGCTCGCCCCCTATTGGCTCGTGGGCGAGTGACGTACCGGTACATCACTTTGCCCAGGAGGGGCTGACCGCCGCAGTATATGTACTTGCAGCAGTCGGCAAGTGGTTAAGACAGAAAACTAAACCGCTGCTGTTATTCTGCAACACTTGATCAGGGGAACCTGTATTGCTGATACATTCAACTCAACAGTAATAATGCTTGCCTGATTTAAATGAAAATCCCTCACACAATTCAAGATCTCCTTTCATCAAGGAAGATCAGCAAGTGCACCACCTTAAAGCCAGTTAACATCTGAAGGACCCTGTCTACACTTGGGACTCTAGTTACTATATGTGTGGGTTAATTCAGTGCACTGGATAGGGTACTGTTTTCAGGCTGGTTATTTGGGACTGTGATGCTGGGGTGAAGAAGGGAGAGTGCTGACTTAGGAATAAGGTCATTCTTCTGCCCTCCTCCTGCCTGGAACCCATTCTAAGTGGGTTATTATTCACTATTTAAAGTTGTTTGCATATGTGAGTTTATCTCTGCTTTTGGGGTGTTTTTACATAAAGGTGTCCTCCAAAAGCAGACAAAGTTGATTTGAAGTGTCTTTTTTTTTTTCTTAAAAATTACTTTTTCATATTGTGTTGTTATCATATATTCTCATCTTTATAACTCCTTTTTCTCCTCTTTAGGAGACTTTCAGTAAAAGTAATTTTTGTGTTCACTACAACCTGTGTCCATTTTCTTCTGTTTCTACACTCACATTTTCCCAGGCATTTTCAGGGGGTTTTGAGTCTGTTCTTGGGGTTGAGAAGGCAGAGTGAGGTACCAACAATATTCAAGGGGCTCCTGCGGGGGTAGTGCTACAAATATAAGGAAATTTAACCTGAAAAAATATTTTTTGGGACACAGCACTGTAGCATCCATTAGAACTAATGGGAGCATGGAAGGGATCGATAGTGGTTTGTGAAATAAATCTTTTTTCAATCTGGTAAATTTGGCTAACCAACATGTGGAGGTGCTTAAAAATCTGGTGTTAAGGGATTTGGAACAAATAGTCTCTAAGGAAAATGTCAACCCTAGATATATTCAAGAGGGAGTATAACAATTAGAAGAGAGGAGGAATATTATTATTCGCCCAGCAGACAACGGAGTGTGGGGGGGGGGGGGTTTGGTTTAGTGATTTTGGATAAATTATTTTTTCATTCCCAATTAATCAATATTGGAAAGATTTATTGGAACTTGTTAAATATGGTTATAAAAATAGGGTTATAAATAAAAAAGAGATGAAGGGTCTTTTACCCAGTTTTTGTTTCCCGACCATTTATACATTACCAAAAATTCATAAAGGTCCACTTAATCCACCGGCACAACTATTTGTGAACAGTATAGGATCAGTGACAGCAAGATTAGGACAATATTTAGACAATTTTTTGGAGAACAGTGTCATTCGCACTAAAGCGTTCTTGAAGGACACTAAGAATTTTTTGCAGCTGATCAGTAGAGTAGATCTATCTAATAAATTGGACGTGTTTTTGGTAACGGCGGATGTATCGTCCTTATACACTATCATACGGCATGATGATGCATTACTCGCCATCAATTGGATGTTAAGCCAAAGAGATGACATCCTCTTTAATCAAAAAGTTTTTTTGAGGATAGTGTTAGACTTCTGTCTCTAATTATTTTTGGTATAACAGTGATTTTTATTCTCAAAAAAGGGGGATGGCAATGGATGCTAAATTTGCACCCAGTCTAGCTAATTTATTTATGGGAGAGTTGGAGGACAAGACTGTGTTTGGCAAGAAAAGAGATGGCTTATTGTTTTATAAAATGTTCAATAATGATTTATTCTTTATTTGGGAGGGCATGGAAGCATCCTTACAAATTTTTTTTTTATTGAATTAAACACCAATACTAATAACATCAAACTGGATTTTTCTTGGAGTAAGGAACAAATCCACTATTTGGATGTAAGTGTATTCAGACAGGATGATCACCTGGCTACTAAATTTATTTTAAACCCACAGATTGGCATAGCTACCTCTCTCTGCAAAGTGGACATCATCCTTTGTGGCTGCGAAATATTCCCAAAGGCCAATTTATGAGGGTGAGGAGGAATTGTTCATCAGAGACTGATTTCTCCTCACAATCCCAAATAATTAAAGACCGTTTTGTACAAAAGGAGTATGATCCTAAGCAACTTGTTGGGATTATACAGGAAATTAGGGAAACAACACGGGATCTATGTCTGCTAGACAAGGAGAGAACGAATAACACTAATCAGGAGTATGGGTAATTTCTAATTTCCATTCCCAGTATAAGGAGGTAGAAAAGATTTTCAAGAGGCATTGGCATGAACTATGCCTAAATAAAACATTAAATACATCTCTCCTGGAGAAGCCGTCATTTATATATAGGAAAGCCCCATGTTTAGATATAATAGTAGAATAGAATAGAATAGTAAAGAAAGTCCTAGACCCTCCCTCAAGACCCCACATTTTTTGGGATAAGGTGGGCTTTTTTTGCCTGTTGAAGATGTAGGGCTTGTAGACAGGTAAGGAACCCTATTAGAGGCCTGGATAAATTTGTATCTACAGCTAACAATAAGGGATTTGAAATGACTGAGCTTATAGCATGTAACACTACTCAAGTGGTCTATGCCCTGGAGTGCCCTTGTGGTCTAATGTATATTGCCCGCACAAAAAGGCCACTAAGGGTACAGATTGTGAAGCATAGGTTTCCAATACCATAGTGTCTCTTTACATTTTAGAGATCATCATAATCAAGATCATTCTGGTTTGAAATTCTGGGGGGGGGGGGGGGAGGGGGGTGAATAAATTGTACCCTTCGTGGAGGGTGAAAATAGAGTCAGAGAATTATCTAAGAGGGAAACTAAATAGATTTTCTTAACTAATACACTGACTCCCAAAGGAATGAATGTAGAGTTGGATATTAATTGTTTTATCAGTAACTATTATCGATT
The DNA here is from genome assembly GCF_965119305.1 of Pelophylax lessonae. Classification (NCBI taxonomy): domain Eukaryota; kingdom Metazoa; phylum Chordata; class Amphibia; order Anura; family Ranidae; genus Pelophylax; species Pelophylax lessonae. Next base: position 222,760,088 of record NC_138771.1, read on the forward strand.
ATACTCCAACTCTACCCCTTAGTACCCCTAGGATTTTAAATGCAGGGTTGAGAGATTAAGGTACAGGGCGGGACTACACAGCGACCAGTGACATCAGCATGCCTCTCTGAGGTAGCGGGGAGAGGAGTATTAGATACAGAATGGCACGGGTGAGCCATTGATCCATCCAAGGGCAATCTGACAGATTTGTGACGGTTATGTGACATCTTTATGCTCATTTTTGATTTGATTAATGTGAGTGTCATTTTTTGGGGGGTGATTTTGATCAATAAATGTTATACAGAGATACACTGTGGTTTGTGTTTTATTTTAACCAGAGTACCATGTGAGCCATTATTGCCTAACGGAGGACAGATCTAGTGAGTGAGCAAGGGAAGGTACCTTATTTGAGGATGCCCTGTTTATTATGAGTGACGACGAGTGTTGAATTCAGAGGGAGTGGGACACGCACATGTGGTGTGTTTGGTTTCCTTTGGAGAGGATCATGGCTGGTTTGAGTCTAGGGAGGGACACCTTTCTCCTCTAGTTACCTGCTGAATTCATCACATGCAGTGGACTTCTGCTCATTGGTCACTGGAAAGCCTTTTATGTATTAACAAATCTGACCTCTCTTGTAGCACACCATATATATATATATGCAAAAAGATTTTTTATTATTAGGTTATTAAGAGCGCTGCTTATGTGTATGCATATTTGACTTAATGTACAGTATGTACTTCAGTCCCATTGAGTTACCAAAGGCAAATAGGCTGCTCACTTTGCAATGGAAATTTCTCTTAGCTTAGTGAATGCAGTGAAAATTCACTTTGCAAAGAACAACCAATCATGTGTAAGGGGGAAAAAAAAAAGATACTCAATAATCACATGTAAAAATCCAACATGCTGGTTGTACCCAAGTCAATGACTTGGGTACAATCAGCCTGCCCATAGATGGTTCGAATCTCGGCCGGTCCCTACTGAACTGACCAAGATTCAAACCATCTATGGCCGGCCATAACTCTAATATTACAGTTATTTATAATAATATTACAATATACAGGACTAGGAATAACCTTTTGAAGTACTTATCAAGTTGTCTTGTGCATACTTATAGTCACTAAAATCTTTTCTATCATCCACATAATTTTTAATATGACATATTTTATCCCATTTATCAAAGTTAGCAGGTCTCTACGAGAGACACATCTGTTGATTTCAAGTGTACTGTAAACTGTTTCTTCCAATGTTCTGGCTAGGGTTTATAAAACACACGCTGAGATGATGGTGTGCACCTGGAGAACACACACAGTGTAATGTACACACATCACAACACAATAGATGCAATCATTCCTTTCCATTATATAAAACATTTTTCACGGACTGCCTGCATCGGTGTAAAACTTTGTAGCTGGCATGATATAACCTTGGAGCTGTTCACTGCATGCCCCAACTGACATAACACAATACAGTCATGTTTAGAATTAAATGTCAGCTCTTGAGCCACTACAGCCCTCACTAGTCCACCAGCGCCAACTCTACTGGTCAGGGTTATAAAACATCAGAAAAGCAAGCTTGTATATTTTCCCGTCAAAGGGTTTAGACCTTGGTTTATCAGCTAGTTGCCGTTAAGTTTACCTTTAAGCCAAATCTTCTTCTTTCGTTTTGAATAGTTGGAAAAGTTAGACCAGCCTTTCTCAACCTTTCCAGCACAGTGGAACTCCTTGAAATAACTTTTCGGTATCAGGGACCCCCGGCTAAAAATGACTATATCTACACTTTAAGGTACAGTGATTGGTGTGATGGTCAGTGGAAAGAATGTTCCTAACATGAGTGGTCTTTGGGAAGAATTTCCTCCTTACAGATAGCTAAAAAGTTGCATCAGTGGGAACTTACTTGACAGGCAGAAATTGCTCATTGCTCAAGAAACCCCTAGCAACCTCTAGAGGAACCATAGGTGAGAAATCCTGAGTTAGACACTCTGCCAGGTTTTTATTGCTATATGTGTCCCAGATGGAGAGATTCACCCTCCATATTTGTACTGGTCACCACTGTAACTAAGAATAAAGGGAGAGAAAATCCATAAATGTACAGTTGATAATAGGAAATCCTTCAATGGGGACACCTTTTTCAGGAAGGTTTTCTCTAACTTCTTGTTGCAAATAATTTTCCCAATGGAACCACACAGCAAAACAATTGCCTGGGTTTTACCCCTTCACTATTTTATTCAAAATGTAAAAAACATGGCTATACAGACACTTTGAAAACTCTATGTTTTTGAAGGGTCCATTTTTTTAAAGCAAATCTTTTCTAATATAAATATGTGAGCTTTTATTGTGTGCCTTTATCTGAAATGCTACTTGCCTGGCTGATATACTCATCCTCTGGCTTCAATGCTTTATACGTCATTGATCCAAAAAAACATGCATGTGAGGAAAATCAGAAGTGTCTGGGTCAATAACCTAAAATATTAAAGCCATGGTGCCAGAATGACAGCTGGACAATTAGCATTTATATGATATGAAGTTACCAAAATTAGTCTCTGTGTTTTTCTGAATTCTCTCTAAATGATTTAAATGAATTTCATTCGACTTAAATTGTTCTGTAATGTTGAAGGCTTTCACTCCTGTTAACTGTGTGGCTATAAATGCTGCTGTATGTTCCTGACACTCATTAGTGCTAAACAGCTCCAATAAATCCTGTTGAATGTTAATTATTACTGCTACTAACTTTGCCAAGTCCTAATAAATAAAAGTCTTCTTTGATGTTTTCCTTTAAAGCTAAACTCCAGTTTATTTGTCACCTTAACCACTTAAGCCCCGGAAGATTTTACCCCCATTCCGACCAGGGGGTATTTTGCGATTCGGCACTGCGTGACTTTAACGGAGAATTGCGCGGTCGTGCGACGCTGTACCTAAACGAATTTGGCGTCCTTTTTTTCCCACAAACAGAGCTTTCTTTTGGCGGTATTTGATCACCTGTGTGATTTTTTGATCACGCGCTATAAACAAAAAAAGAGCGTCCATTTTGCAAAAATAGCAATATTTTTCCCTTTTTTTTATATGAAATTCCCCCCAAAAAAAATGTAAAAATCAAAATTTTTTAAAATTTTCGGCCAATTTGTTTTATGCTACATATGTTTGGTAAAAAAAATCGCAAAAAGCGTATTTTGATTGGTTTGCGCAAAAGTTATTGCGTTTACTAACTAAGGGAAAGATTTTTGTCATTTTTGTTGTTTTTTTTTTTTAACGCGTAATGGCGGCGATCTGCGATTTTTTTTGCGGTACTGCGACATTGCGGCGGACAGATCGGACCCTTGACTGACATTTTTGACACTTTTGGGGTTACCAGTGACATTTCTACAGTAATCAGTGCTATACATATGCACTGTTACTGTAAAAATACACTGGTAGTGAAGGGGTTAACTTTATTTGAGAGGGAGGGGCTGTGTGTGTCCCTAGGGGCGTGATTCTAACTGTGATTGGCTGGGGCTTCAGCTGTATGCAGAGTGATCAACGGATCTACATAGTAGATCCAGATGATCAGCTCTCATACAGCGAGGAGAATGACAGGCAGCTTGTTTACACAAGCTGCCTGACTTTCTCCCTCTCCCCCGCCGATCGCAGAGTGGCCGGCGGACATCGGGTACGTCACTTTGCCTGTGAGGGGCTGACCGCCGACGTAGATAGTCGTGCGGCGGTCGGCAAGTGGTTAAAATAGTTCCTTTGGACCAAAATGGTCCAAATGAACTATAACCTACACTGTCAGATGTGTCCGCTGTCAGTGCTATATAAATTATATGTAGCATCAGCTTGGTCCAAGCAAACAATTTTAACTAGATCCCACCTACACTATAGCCAAAAGATTGCTACAGCGTAGATTTCCAGTTCTGGGAGGGCGTCCATTCATGTCCTTCCAGAACACTGCCTGCCGCGTGCCCCCTGGGGTGTGCATCTGGCGTTCTCTGTGACTGCTGTGTCCTTAGGACACAGCTAATCACAGATAGGCGTAAAGGACCAATCACAGTGCCCCTTTACCATGTAATCAGTTGTGTCCAATCACAGCTGATCACATGTAAACAGACTTGCTGGTTATCTGCAGTATTTTCCTCACTCACTGTGTCTGTGTGAGAAAAGGATTGTCGATAACTGGCAAACTTGTCAGCACTTTGTTTAGACTGATAATCAGTGCCCTAATTATCAATGCAGCCCCATCAGTGCTGCCTATCAGTGCCGTCTATCAGTGTCGCCTATCAGTACAGTCTATCAGTGCCTCCTCATCAGTGCAGCCTCCTCAGTGCACATCAGCGAAGAAGAAAAATTACTTATTTGCAAAATTTTATTATAAAAACTAAGAAAAACTTTGTTCAAAATTTGTGGATTATTTTCATTTGTTTAGCAAAAAATAAAAAACCCAGTAGTAATTAGATACCACCAAAAGAAGGCTCCATTTATGTGAAAAAAAAATGATAAAAATTTTGTTTGGGTACAGTGTTGCATGACCACGCAATTGTCATTCAAAGTGTGACAGCGGTGAAAGCTGAAAATTGGCCTGGGCAAGAAGGGGGGGGGGGGGAGAGGTTAAAGTGCCCAAAGTGACTTTGGCTTTAATATATATGTATATCAAAAATATTTGAAAACCTTTCAGGATAGAGTAGGAAAGGAATAAGACCCTTGTGAGACCAAAAGTGATGGGAAACCCAATATTTTACAGCTATCACCAAAACAGGAGGTGACGGGTAAATCTTCCAACTTATACACCTTTTCCAGTGACTGTCTTAGAGAGAAATTCCCATCCTGTTGCAGCTCCAGGAAAGGAAGTGAAGGGAAATCTCCCCAATAAGATACAGGCAGATAAAATAAACTAAAAACTGTTTTAACCCTTTCCTACCCTATAAAAAAATATTAACCACTTAAGCCCCGGAGGATTTGGCTGCTAAAAGACCAGGGGTTTTTTTGCGATTTTTTACTGCGTGACTTTGATGGACAATTGCGCGGTCGTGCAACGCTGTACCTAAACGAATTTGACGTCCTTTTTTTCCCACAAACAGAGCTTTCTTTTGGTGGTATTTGATCACCTGTGCGATTTTTTGATCATGCGCTATAAACAAAAAAAGAGCGTAATTTTTGCAAAAATAACAATATTTTTCACATTTTTTTATATGAAATCCCCCCCCAAAAAAATGTAAAAATCAAAATCTTTTAACATTTTCGGCCAAATTGTTTTACGCTACATATGTTTGGTAAAAAAAATCGCAAAAAGCGTATTTTGATTGGTTTGCGCAAAAGTTATCGCGTTTACTAACAAAGGGAAAGATTTTTGTCATTTTTGGTGTTTTTTTTTTAACGAGTAATGGCGGCGATCTGCGATTTTTTTTGCGGTACTGCGACATTGCGGCGGACAGATCGGACCCTTGACTGACATTTTTGACACTTTTGGGGGTACCAGTGACATTACTGCAGTAATCAGTGCTATACATATGCACTGTTACTGCAAAAATGACACTGGCAGGGAAGGGGTTAACTTTATTGGACAGGGAGGGGTTAAGTGTGTCCTAGGGGCGTGTTTCTAACTGTGCAGGGACATTGCTATTGGTGTAAAAACAAAGATCAACAGTTCTACGTAGTAGAACTGTCTGATCTTCATTTTTACACCAGGGAGAATGACGGGCGGCTTGTTTACATAAGCCGCTCCGCCTTTCTCCCTTCACAGGAGCGATCGTAGTGTGACCGGCGGACATCGAGTCCACCGGACACACGCACTGACTTGTCTGTGAACGAGCCGCGGCTCGCAAGTCACTGTCACAAGTCAATAGGCTCGCAAGTCACTGACCGCCGCAGTACATAGTCGTGCGGCGGTCGGCAACCGGTTAAAATGATACATCCAAAACTATAAAAGTATATCTAAAGTCAACATTTTGTTTTAGTTTTGGATAGAGGGGAGAGGGATTAGAAAACCTGTCAGGCCCGTTAGGAAGGCTCCTCCTGTGTATTTGTCCTATTTACCATTATTAGCAAAATTTTAAGAATTCTCAAATTTTGGGTTGTCATTTAGAAAACAATAGAAGGGAACTCTTCCCATGGGTACACTTGTTCTTGTGACAACCAGGAAATATCTTACTTTAGATGGATTTCCTCTAGTTTCCTATTTTAGGTATGTGACAGGAAGTGAAGGGAAATCTCCCCAATGGGACACAGATGGCAAAATAATCCAACAGGGGTTATTACCCTCCCTTACTCTCTCCAAAATGAAAAAAGGTTTTGCATTTAGTTCTACGTTAAGTTGGATCTTTGAATAAATGGTATACAGTATAGGATCTTATAAAAAAAAACTTTCATCTTGACATGAATGACTGAATTTTCAAGCCTGACAAAAAAGAAGGAAAATAAACATTTTCTAGTTTTACAAGCAAATTTAAAGCACAGTGGGGGAGAATCTGGTGCAGCTTTGCATGGTAGCCAATCAGCTTCTCATTTCAGCTTGTTCAATTAAGCTTTGGCAATAAAACCTTGAAGCTTATTGGTTTCTATGCACAGCTGCACTAGATTTTGCAGACTACAGTTTGAGTAAATCAACCCCACAGTGTACATGTCTTATCCTGCAATGTATTTAGACAGTAATACATACCAGTCTTCCAGCTTCATTATTATGTAGGTGCATTGCACTAAGTATATCGGACTCAGAAGAGTTTTTATAAGGGGCATCCAGGAATTTCCTGCTGAACCACATTCCATAATGCAGATCATCTGAGCATCCTCCCCAGTGCCAACCTTCACTGGCTGAGCCACCATTCTGAAGACTTGTGTCACACGAGCATTCTGTCATATTGCCAGCACTGCACGACCGTGTCACAGAATGCACCAGACCTGCCGCTGTCACTGCTGAGATAAATGCTGTTTCCTTGGTACCTGAAATAAGGTTAAGTTAAGATCAATTTATATTGTAAATAATGAAGCTTAGTCATTTGTTCATTTTGTATTAACAAATATGGTTATGGTCTATGGAGAACATAACCATCTTCATGCTACAACCATATGTATTCCCATCATTGCATAGATCTCAGTCTCTGCTCCCCCCACCTTATTTATTGAGTTCATAAACAGCTGATGATAAGGTCCTGTTCACACTAGCTTTGACATAAGGGCTCATTCACACATGCATCCAAAATGTTGCATTTAGATGCATACATATATAGGATTTAATGAAGCGATACACACAGCTGTGTCTAAAAACAAAAATGTCTGCTGTGTTTAGTGGGGTACAAAAAGGTAGGACATAGCTGCATCCAGGGCTGTACGTATCTGCAGATTTGATGCATTTTTATTGTATGAAAAGCCAGGTACTCACTGCCGAATGTCGGGAGACAACGGCTGGTTTAAAAAAAAAAACTTATGTTGCATGTGTATGTTGGTCTGACCAACAGCAGCCAGTCAAACGGACATGTATGCTGGAAAACCTGCATCTGACCGACTACCAATCAGTGCTCTCAGCCAATGGCATAGATCACTGATCGAGGTGTTCTGACGGGGGACCATTCCTCTGTCAGAACACAACAGGGGAGATCGCTGTACTAACCTCGCATGGTTAGTACAGCAGCTCTGACCGGAGCTGACAGTTTTAGCAAAAATCAAATAATGTGTACCCCAATATTGATTGGACCCTGGGCAAACATTTTTTTTGGCCCTCCCGAATCCACTTATCAACTATTTGCGGGCAGTGCAGGCTCAAGAAGCAGCTGCTTTGGGCCCCACAACAATGACTGGGCCCAAGACAGCTGCCCTTTTCCCCTTTGTTAAAGAAGAAGGCCCTGGTGTACCCGGCTTTAGTGTGTGCACACATATAGCCATTAGAAAAATTGACATGAGTACTTTGGGCGCATATTTTCCGCATGATCCTCTGTTAAGAAGAATCTGCATTCTGTAAAGAAAATACACATATGCCCATGTGAAAGCCTTCACATTGGCGCAGTTGGCGTGTGTCTATATGGCTGGGAGGCACTCAAAAGAGACAAGTGGACAGGCTTTGACTGTACTCATATACGCATGCAAACGTTTGTAAGTTTGATGACAAGGATGTGTGGCCCTACACGCAGACAACTTCTGTCCAGGGTCATTCATCTGTCCCTGTACACATTCAACAGCTCAGATATGAAGTGACACATGTACAGCAGCAGCCTGTCATTGATATATACAGGCAGCTGTACGAAAACACCTGTCATTCCCAAGTACCTCCCAGCCCCATAAAAGCATACCTTTTCACACGGTGTGGCCCCCTGTGTCTATATAAATAAGCCTACTCTGCACAGCATCTCTAAAGCATTCAACTATGCTGAAGACAGATTTTTTTAATACTCCTCTGGGTGGCCATACACATTGGGGTTGATTTACTAAAACTAGAGAGTGCAAAATCTGGTGCAGTTCTGCATAGAGGGATCAGCTTCCTGTTTTTGCTGTCAAAGCTTAAAGCGGAGTTCCGGCCTCAAATACCTTTTTAACGAAAAATACCCCTATAATACTAATCCATCGCCCTTTACAGAACCGCTATTCTCATACTTACAAGGTGTACAGTATTGGATTTTAGTCAAAATCTTACTTTTAAAAATGCTGTCTGGGCGCGGCCATCTTAGACGTGGGCATCTGAAGCCGCAGTGTAATCTGCTGTGTCCTTCTTCCTGTGAGTGTTCTGGGAGTTCTTCCTGATTCCATCCTCCTGGGAGTGATGACAAACAGCTCCCAGGATGCAATGCAAAGGCGGAAGTGATGTCGGTGGCCGTGGCCACAGAGGGGGGAGAAGGAGGAAGTACAATCAAAAATGCCCTAAAAATAAGGTAAGGGGCCCCTGAAATAAATTGAAAATGCCCAATTGTTGATCAGCGTAGTGAGCACTCCAGGAATTACTAAAGTTTCAAAATAGGCCGGAACTCCACTTTAATTGAACAAGATGAAGTTAGACGCTGATTGTCTACCATGCAGAGCTGCACCAGATTTAGCACTCTCCAGTTTTAGTAAATCAAACCCATAGTGATTTGTTCATTTTGACGCAAATAATTTCAAACAAGTGATTCCTCATCAATTAAAATATCAAACACACATGGATCTATTCTGCATTTTGCGATTGACTAAATTATTGAAAGCATGATTTATCAGTTATAAATGTAAATGATCTCTCAAAACGATAATTTAATTATTCTGAATTATAATTCATTTCCCAACAACACACATGCAGATATTTGTCCTATCAATCAGAAACAATCAACACAATTCCACAACAGCCAACTGACTTATCGAGATCACCTACTTGATCAAAGGAAAGGTCTTAAGTTTTGTATTTCTATTCAATTCGATCAGTTTAGTCTGACCGTATTGTATAATCATATAGGTACATCTGTGGTTACTCTAAAGCCCCGTACACACGTACAGATCGTCGGCCGAACGATCGGCCGTCTTTTGTCCGAGGGCTGTCTTGTCTGTTGAAAAGTGCATAAGACTGCACACGAATTTTGTCGGCCAACAACAGCCGACTGCAGAAGTGATGTCATGTGATGGTTAACTTTCCTTTTGTCTTTTTTCTTTTCTGAGCATGCCCAGTCTTGCAAATCTGCTGTCTGTCGGCCGAAATCTGTACTGACTGGCGAACAATCGGCCGTTCTGGTGTTGGCAAACAAAAATTTTAATGCTTGCACGACAGATTCTTTTTGGCCGAAAGTGCGCTGTCGGCTGTCGGAAGCATCATACTAACAAGCCTACAATCGTCCGATCGGTCGTCGGCCGAATCTTTACGGCCGACAATCGGTACGTGTGTACGGGCCTTTAGAGAGTATATAACTTATATATGAAGATCTGCTAATGCAAAGCTCTCTAACTTCTAAAGCATTCTAATAATGAGTGTCAGAGAACCAGGTGAGCATATTTGTAAATGCTGATGGAACTAAACACAGGCATGATTCAAAGTGTATCTACAGCGAAGACGCTTTTTGATCTACTTTAAAAGGACGTTTTATTGTATCTTATCTTAGCTTATTACACAGTTTGAAATAAGTACAGTCACTTACAATTATGGCATCCATACACAGTCATGTGTGCTGTCTCTTTGCATATCTGTAGTCAGTGCTTGTCAAGCAGTGTTATAATGTCCATATGCAAACACTATTTTTACATACGGTCTCACCATAGCTATATCAAGCATGTAATCACAGTAAGTCAGAGTTGGTCTCCTTATAACTATCAGATCTATTAATCTTACATAATTATGATTAGGAACAAAAATTATACAACACATACAATAGTATTCTGCCCCGAACACACACACCAGTCAAAAAAATGACACGCTCTTTTATTTGTTCTCCACTTTTTTTGCTTTTTCTGCCCCAATCATTGCAAACTAAGACAGAGCCCACAGTCTTTGGGATGGGACATTTTCAGATGCATTATCCTGCACACTAGAGTGCTTTTCTCCTACAGCTGGGAGACAGGTAGAAAGCTATGGTTGGGAGCCCTTCAGGATACCGGTTGGAAGTATAGCTACAATATATTAAATGAACTATCCTGGCACTGGCTATGGCTCAGAGATTAAAGTGTTACTAAACTCAGTAATGTAAAAAATGTTCATCAGTCCCCCTGCACTGCTCACGGCCTATAAATATTCTTTTTATATTAAAATACTGCAGCTATATACCTTGTTAGCTGATCTGTATAATGTGGTCACATGATACTCTGTAGGGTCCGCCTGAGTCCAGAGTGTTCATGTAGGAGGAAAATTCACTGCCTCTTGAAACCCACTATAGCCTGTGTCCTCATGCTTTTATGGGAGGCGGATCATCCATCAATCAAGATGTGACATCCCACCCACTGTGCTCTTTTTTAGTTGCTGGGCACGGAGGAGGAGGGAGGGACTGGGCTGTCATTTAGGATCTATATACACGCCCACATGTGTGATGTTAATACCATGTGACCTAAAAAGCTCAGCTAAAATCAGGAAGTGTTCTATCCAGCAATAGAGACCAAACTGAGCATGTGCAGCTGAACTACACTTACTGTGGCTTATCTGGACTAGTCAAGAGTGAACATGCAGGAGGGGGAGAATCTGTGCATACAGGATCGCACAGTCTTTTTACACAATGCAGAGGATTAATCACTTAAGTTACACAGTGAGTATAACAAGCATGCTATTCTGCATCTATAGACAGATTTTACTGTTGTGGGTTTAGTTACACTTTAAGCCAAGTATTTTCAATTTTTTGCCTGTTTGACACAATTAGGAAACATGGCGACTAAAAAACTTCAGTACAGACTGTTGGGTCCTAGATGCCCTAATTCAAGCTATTGCACAAATACCAAACAGTAAGAGTAGCATTCAATGGCTTCTGTAGGGGGTGACTTTGCATGGACACCAGCAGGCTGCAGCACACTCCAACTTTAGAACAAAGCATTTTACCGGGACAAAGGAACAGGAAAGCACCTTACACAGGGCATCAAAGACTGGATCATACATTTTCCATTGGAGGGCTCCCAAGCCAAACCCTTAGCTGTAAATGTAATGGACAATTTGGCTGTTCACTTTGCAAGGGAATTTTCTCTTAGGTTAGTGAATGGGGTAAAGTTCTCTTTGCGAAGAATACCCAATGAAGTGCAAGGAAAATAGAGAAAAAAAAACATATTTGTGATTAGTCATGATTTGATTATGGAAGTCAGCAAAGCTTCACCTTATTCACTAAGCTAAGGGAAAATTCCCTTGCAAAGTGAACAGCCTATGACCCCATTAAATTGGAGTCACACTACCAACTTAACCTTCTTTACAAATGTATATAATTAACATAGCATGGTTAGGGGTAAAACTTTACAATCAAGATCATTTACATGGCTCATCTGTAGATCTTTTATACGTCTATGTAATGAACAGATTTCAAGCTACCAATTATCATGGCTTTGGTTTCTACAAAGACAAACAGAGATTATTGTTGGCACAGCTTGTTTCCCTTCAAACAGATGTGTGTAAATAATCAGTCAATCAGACTGACCTTTTTATTTGATATTAAATGAGGCTAGGACCGGGGTGCATTTATTTAAGAGGCAAGAAATATTTTCTTTCGTTATGAATTTCGTTTAAAGGTTTTACATTGCTAACATGTGTATTAAGAAACCTGCTGAGTTCTGCAGTATACAACATTTCAGTAAATGAAAGTTTCTGTTTTCCCATGAGTTTCTAATGTTTGCTTTTATGTTGCAATTAGATCTCACCGTGGTTTCCTTGTGCTAAGTGATATTTTTATTGGAAAAAATATATTCGTTTAACCACATGCAGAAGTCTTCAAAACACTTCACAGCGAGGCCACAGCAGTTGAGTGTTGTCTTAGTAAAGATGAATAACAGTAGATTTTCCAGTATAAAAGTGGACTTATCACCACTAATTCAAAGCAATATAAATTAATATAATTTAACTTCCTAAAAACACTTCTGTTTGGGGGCCGATAACAATGTTTTATGTTATATCAAAAAAGGGAGACAGCATGGTATGTACATGAAACAGCCCCAACTGAGATTCAATACAGGCTTCTATGCCAATACCCAGACATGTTGAATTCTGGATACAAAGGATGGCCGAGAGACAGAAGAACTCCTATTTCTTATTAGGCACATTTTGCTCTCTTTGTTGGGGATTTATAATTCATAGTAGATAACAACACAATAAAATAGTGTTTTTTTTTTAAAGGGGGATTGACACATCTGCTTGCAAAGAGCGCCATGTGCGATAGTAAAAAAAAACCTTCCATTTCTAACTAGCGACTAGGTCATGTAAATGGCTGACAATTCCCAGTCTGACAGTGTTCCTATTTTTTTTTTTTAATAAATTCTATTGAAAGTTTTGCAGTACAAAAATATATAACTTTGACAACAGTCGAGATGTACAATTTTTTAACAAGAACAGTAACAATAACATTGGAAAGAGCAGAGTATCCAGCATGTCAATAAGCTGAATGAATGAATCGGCATGGTGTGATACAAAGTTCTAGAAATGGCAGCTATACCGATAACAAATATTAATGCCAAAAATTTGTGGAAAGGAGAAAAGAAGAGAGAGGGTGTTCCTGGTTTTATATGTGAATGGATAAAGACTGAGTGTTGGTGTGGTCCACAAACCAGCAAGACCCTTCATATGTCATAATATATCTGCCTGGTTCTTTAATTTCCATCTCTGGTTTTAGGGTTAAAATGAAACTACTTGCTAAAATCCTTTCCGCTACTCACATTATTCAACTAATTTGTTCTCAAATACACCCTGACCAAACAGGATTTATGTCTGTAAAAGGCGCAATCAATAAAATCAGATGTATAATTAAGAATATTTGATACTGAAACAATGGAAAGAGTATCCCATAAACCTGTCAATGTCTAAAAAGTATTCCTCTGTTAAGTGACTATATTTTCATACAGCCCTTATTGGATTTATATTTGGAACCTACTTTGCTAATTGGGTCTGCCATTTATGCCATCTCTGTGTGCAATGGCCCATGGATCTCGGATGTCTTTGCGCTCAGCCGATTCCCTAGACAAGGATGACTTGGCCAAATATGGGAGAAATCTTATTAGTTAATGCATTAGTTAAAAGTTGGTTCTTGAGTGCTTATGACATATTCTACTTCTCATATAATTGCTTTCAAAACAAGTTTTTCCCATGAAATGGCTAGTAGCAATTTAAATATAATTCCGATTTTTACAGTGTTGTGGTTTTGAGCCAGATAATGTCAACCATATGAAGGCTCTAATTTGTAACTGAGTGGTGTGGATATGCAGGATGGTGAAATTATTAGGAGAAATGTAGCAATTTTAAGAACAGTTCTCCACTGCAACGTTTAATAAACCTGAAAAGGCACGCAAAATAGAGTGAAAGTGTATAGAAAAAAAAAAAAGCTGCCATTTTTAGAAAAAGCTATTTATGGTAAAATTTCAGTTGTCATCTTGAAGATGGGTTTAAACTATACAATGTGACTAATTAAGCGGTTACCTAAAACATACCCAATATGTATGTATAAAGGATGAACAAGAAACTTACCACTGTTTAACTCATAGCCAAAGATTGAATGAGCGGATGCTAATGATGATGATAGAAAAGAAAGGGACATGGAAGAACTAGAAGTATATAAAGCTGGTGAAATAGAGCAGTTCCATCTTTCATGCTTGAATTGGTTCCTACACTCTTGAATTCCTAGTCTGGCTCCCTCCCGGATGGATGATAACAAGTATGGCTTCTTCTTACACATGTCTTTCTGTCGGGCACTTAGAGGAAGGTTGGAACAACCCAGCTTCTCTGGAACACCAAAAGATGTAACACCAAGCCACCTACAAGGAAAAATAACCACAAGTGAATTAGAAAATGATTAACCTGATAAAGTCCTTATCTGATAATCAAGGAGCCTGGTAAAAGATGAATATTTTTTCAAATACATCAAGGTAATCTGTTGTGACGTGCAATGAGTCTAATGCTGGCCATACACTAGCCGAAACGTTCGAAAATCTGTCATTTGTTCTGATCATTTGTTTTTCGTCCAGTTAATGGGCACAAATAGAAAATCGGTTTTAACTTTTCAGAGCCGAAAAATCAAAGGGACAGTTTGGAAAATTCTGCCGAACGAACAATGAAAGGTTAATGTGTTTCTCGCCTGAACTGTTTGCACTAGGCATATGTGACAAACTGAACCAAAAACTGATTCATTTATGTCCATTGAACGATTTATCGTTCAAAATTCAGTCTTTACATGATGGCACTATCGTCCGCTCTCACGGCTGAATGTTTGTTTTTTGAAAATAAGTTTGAATTATTTTTCGTATAGTGTATGGCCAGCTTAAGAGAGTCAAACACAGAATAAACAGAACAAAGGTTATGGGATGGCAAGCATCTCTTGTCTACCTTTAAATAATTTACACCAGACAGCTTTTGTTGGATAATAATTTGGCCACGGCCTTTATTTATTGGTTTTTCCAATATTTTATTAACTCATTAAACCATGAATAAACCATTATTAACTTTAAACATTACCATAATTTCACACCACATAACACGACAACCCAGCTTAGCCGCTCGGGTTATTACTAACCACAGAATAAACCTCCACATAAACGTCCCCCTTTCTTCAAAGGTGACCCAACCACATAAATTTTTTAAGGCCGTGACTTTAACACCTTTTTTTTTTTTTTTTTTTTATATATTTTTTTTTTATATAGGGGGGGGCGGGCGGGAAGCTCCGCTCTGGCTGCTCTCCTGAGGCGACTGACCACGCGCTCCCGCTCACACTCATATTTATAGCCTACCTCGGTTCCAGAAACTTCTGTCACCTGACCTTCCGCAGGCAGCTATTTTGACCAATCCGCTTCTTCTTCCCCTACACTACCTGCCTCTCTCCCCAGTCAGGGGAGGGGAACTAGAAACTGCCTATTCCGCAGCCCTCCCATGAGGAAAAAGGAAGAAAATGGGTTTCTTGAAACCCCTTTCCCTTTTTCCATTCATTCTCTTCCTTCCTCTTGCACGACTGTTTCTTCCTTAAAGCATTTGTTACCCCAACACTTCATATTCTTGATATGTACTTGCTGTACCATGTACTTGTATGAGAAAATATCCTTATCCTGTTCTTTTTGTATTGCTTCCTTTATGTGAAATCCCTGGTGTTCCTGCCAGTCCCCTGCTTTCCTTTTAAAAACTGACCACACTGAGCAGGAGCGCGCAACATAGTCAGTTCTCTAGCTATGCTGGGAACTCCATGTGCTCTCCTCCAATGATAAAACTTATGTTTTGTGTTCAACAGCTAAATGGGTAATAGCTACCAGGGGAGGACTGGGTCAAGGGGCAGGGGGGGGGCAATTGCCCTCTGGGCCACTCTGATGACCTGTTAAAAGGCTGCACTGCTTCTGCCACAGACATGCCTAAAGGATTCCTGGTGAGGAGAAGTAAAAAAAGTCCCCACTGCTGACCTACTGAGTGTGGGTTGAAGACAAGGACAGAGCGCAGGACTCCCTCTGCAGCATGGATGGTGTAAACTGTGTCTGACCAGAGGCCAGGTTCCATCCCCCACTGGAGACTCTCCTCCCCTGGCCATCCCCAGCCGAGCTATCCCAGCTCCCCGAAACCCTTCAGCCTGGAATTGGGTTCAGGAGGAGGACGGGAAGAGGGAGAGTGGGAGGGGGGCCGAGTCGCTGCACCATGGGCCTCTGGTTTGTATGTGCCCCCTGGGCCCAAAGTTGCCAGTCAGCCCCTGAAAGGTACTGTACATTCTTCCACTCCAGCCTTTTTCTCTGTTTTACCACAAACATTAAGGTATTTTATGAAAATGACACAGGATGTCCTTCACTGCCATTTTCCCTCAATTTTCACAGTGTTTATTTACTGACATATTCACTATCTACAAAACAGAGATGGTTAAACTCGAACTCCTGGCAAACAGTTAAATACACAGATGAATTACATATAAGGGATCCATTTTACCTGCTAAAGGATTTGTATTTACACAGCTTTGCCACACAGCACAGCCCTGCCTGGAAGGGCAGGAAACCTGATTGTAATCTTATAGGTCTCCTCCCCAGCCCCAGCTTGTGAATGGACAGTGAAAGAAGAAGCAGCAGGCTGATGAACTTATCGTTCTGTCAGTCTGTTCTCTCCTTCTCTTAGCATATTCCTTACACTGATTGGTTCCTTGTGTTGCTTCTCCCTCCTCTAGTCAAAACTCTGCCCTACAGGGATTACAAGAGGCTGATACCAGTTCTAATTCTGGTACTTGCTTTAAAAATGACATTTAAAAATGTATTAATGATTACAGAGCTGCACTAATTTGTGTCTTTTATATCTGCCTGGGGTTCAGGTGAAAAGATGCTTGGGCCCAGCAGCTGTAATACTCGGCATATTATAAATATGACGAGTATATGTGAGACCTGGATTTCTAATTTAGTGTACTCTGCCTAGTAAACAGTGCGCCAATTACAGTATGTAGCGTATCTCAAGATGTTATTATGTCAAGACAGGCATGTGTGTCTTTTATCTGTACTTTAACCACTTCAGCTCCGGAAGGTTTTACCCTCTTGAGCAGGCCATTTTTTGACATACACCACTGCGTTGCTTTAACTAACAATTGCACGGTTGTGCGACGCTGTACCCAAATAAACTTGATGTCCTTTTTTTCCCACAAATAGAGCTTTCTTTTGGTAGTATTTGATCACCTCTGCAGTTTTAATTTTTTGCGTTATAAACAAAAAAGAACCACAATTTTGACAAAAAAAAGCAAAACAATATTTTTTTACTTTCTGCTATAAAACATACCCAAAAAAAATAATTAAAAAAATCTATTTTTTTCATCAATTTAGGCCAATATGTATTCTGCTATATGTTTTTGATAAAAAAAAATCCTAATAAGTGTATATTGATTGGTTTGCGCAAAAACTATAGCGTCTATAAACTATGGGATAGATTTATGAGCTTTTTAATTTTTTTAAATTGTTTTTACTAGTAATGGCGGCGATTAGCGATTTTTAGCGGGACTGTGACATTGGGGTGGAAAAATCTGACACTTAAGCTGGATACACACTATACAACTTTTGTGGTTAGATTTCCTTCAGATTTACCTTTTTCTATGTAGTGCAAGGGCCTGCCAGATTGCATACAAATTGAAAGTGTTTAGGTTTGACCTCATATTATATGGTTTTGGTAAGTCTAAGGAAAAAGTCTTCAGAAAATCTTATAGTGTGTATGGCCCATAAGTGATACTTTTTGGGGACCAGTGACACCAATACAGCGATCAGTGCTAAAAAAAAGTGCACTGTTACTGTATAAATGATACAAGCAGGAAAATGGTTAACATTAGGGGTGATGAAGGGGTTAAGTGTGCTCCTAGGGAGTTTTTTTTAACTGTGGGGGGAGTGGATGCACTAGAGGAAAAAGAGATCTGTGGTTTAGCTTAGCTAAAACACAAGATATCTCTCTTCCTTTGTGACAGAATGGCCTTGTTTACTTAGGCAGACCACCATTCTATCATTCCACCAAGCGATCAGCGGGTGCCAGACCCACTGATTGGCTCCCACCGTGTCCAATCACAGTGGCTCTCTGGCGGTGTGCACATGCCCCTGACCTCTCCTGCACAAAATCATGTACATGAATGGGATTTTGTGCAGCCGGACCACCCTGCCTCAGTATATATGCGGCAGGCGGTCCAGAAGTGGTTAATGACGGTGTTTCATGCTGTTATTGTGTTACAGTACTATCTTTTACCTACACCTGTCACCATAGGTTCACTTTTATCTATAAAAGAAGGTTGAATATATGTAACTTTCTGATGGGACATGTATTGGAAGGCCATCTTTTTTCTGCTCCCCAGCCATTGGAAATATTTTATTAGAATACTTACTCCCCTGTATGCTACAGTGGCTCCTCCAGTCTCCTCTACATCACTACAACAGCCAGCAGAGGGTGGGGGGAAAGTAATTGACTCATCTGATTGCTGAATACTTGCAGCAGCTGGGGAGCAGAGATGCATAGGCTTTTCAATACATAGACCACTAGAAAGGTAAGTTTATTTATGTGGCAGCACAGTGGCAAGGTGGTTAGCACTTCCAGCAGGCAGCAATGGGGTTGTTTGTTCGAATCCCAACCAAGCCACAACTTGCATGGAGTTTATGTGTTCACCCTGAGCCTGCATGGGTTTCCTCCAATACTCCAAGGACATGCTGGTAGGGTAATTGGATCCTGTCTAAAATGGCCCTAGAAAGTGTATGTGGGATTGTGAGTTAGGGACCTTAGATTGTAAGCTTCTTGGGGGCAGGGGCTGATGTGAATATTAAATGCAAATTGACAGAGCTATATAAGTACCTGAAAAAGTATATAAATGTGTCTGTGTGTGTAGGTTGCCTATTGGTGACAAGGTCAGGCTATGATTGGTTATTATGATGCAATACACATTTGTGTCTTTTATTAGATTTGAATAAACGACTTCAAAAACACAGAGGTTTGTTGGTCAATCCACCATATTTAAAGAAAACTCATGCTGAGAACATTTACAGAGGACAATTATCTTTAAAGTGAACCCATTATGACAGCAATGTTGGGGCTGTCATTGCTGAACCCATTATGACAACAATGTTGGGGCTGCCGTTGCTGAACCCATTATGACAGCAATGTTGGCACTGCCATTGCTGAACCCATTATGACAGCAATGTTGGGGCTGCCATTGCTGAACCCATTATGACAGCAATGTTGGCACTGCCATTGCTGAACCCATTATGACAGCAATGTTGGCACTGCCATTGCTGAACCCATTATGACAGGGCTGCCACTGCTGATTTTATCTGGAAGTTACTGGTTTCCCGGATGTTGTGATTATCCTACAGCACCACTACCTATTGACCTAAATAGGTCAATAGGTAGTGAAGCTGTAGGATAATCACAACAACCTTTTGAGGGTATGCACCCAATAAAGTCAAAAATCTTAACATGCATGTTTGATCCAGCTCATTTAATTGCTAAGACATAAAGTAATAGAATGAGCAAAAAAGTCAGCGGCAGTTCTGTTTTATAAAGAGAGAATACTCCTCCCACACATAATCAGGTGTATGAGTTAAACAATGTATTATATTATATTCTGTGAGGACAGGTATAATGGTTTATAGCCTCACATAAGATGTCAACAAGTTACCCTTTACAGTCATAGTAGTTTTTTAAGAAATGACTGACAAATTTAATATGCCATTAACCGGTTGTCGACCGCCGCACGACTATATACTGCGGCGGTCAGCCCCGGCCAGGCAGAGTGACGTATGGGTACGTCACTCGCCTGTCACTGACTTGAGAGCCAATTGCGGGCGGGCGCGCGCCCGCCGCGGCTCGTTCACTGACAAGTCAGTGCGTGTGACCGACGGACCCGATGTCCCCCGGTCACACTACGATATCTCCGGTGAAGGGAGAAAGGCGGAGCGGCTTATGTAAACAAGCCGTCTGTCATTCTCCCTGGTGTAAAAATGAAGATCAGACGGTTCTACTATGTAGGACCGTTGATCTTTGTTTTTACACCAATAGCCATGTCCCTATACAGTTAGAATCATGCCCCTAGGACACACTTAACCCCTCCCTCTCCAATACAGTTAACCCCTTCCCTGCCAGTGTCATTTTTGCAGTAACAGTGCATATGTATAGCACTGATTACTGCAGTAATGTCACTGGTAACCCCAAAAGTGTCAAAAATGTCAGTCAAGGGTCCGATCTGTCCGCTGCAATGTTGCAGTACCGGAAAAAAAATCGCAGATCGCCGCCATTACGCGTTAAAAAAAAAAACACCAAAAATGACAAAAATCTTTCCCTTTGTTAGTAAACGCGATAACTTTTGCGCAAACCAATCAAAATACGCTTTTTGCGATTTTTTTTACCAAACATATGTAGCATAAAACAAATTGGCCGAAAATGTTAAACAATTTTGATTTTTACATTTTTTTTTGGGGAATTTCATATAAAAAATGTGAAAAATATTGTTATTTTTGCAAAATTGACGCTCTTTTTTTGTTTATAGCGCATGATCAAAAAATCGCACAGGTGATCAAATACCACCAAAAGAAAGCTCTGTTTGTGGGAAAAAAAGGACGTCAAATTCGTTTAGGTACAGCGTCGCATGACCGCGCAATTGTCCGTTAAAGTCACGCATTAAAAATCGCGAAAAACCCCCTGGTCTTTTAGCAGCCAAATCCTCCAGGGCTTAAGTGGTTAAGCCTTACATTATTAATAACAAATATAGCAGCTGGTATTTGTATACTTACCTTCTCTGCTGCTGCTTCTTCTTCTTTAAAAATGTTCCTTTCTGCTTGATTGAGTTGGTCCAAAGAGTGCTGTTGCAGGTGTCTTCTGCTTGGGTGGCTCCATTCCCCTGCAGGATTTTATGGAGCCACCCTTATGTGTGTGATCTCAGAGGGACCTCAAGCTCACATTTTGATGCTGTCTGTGCTGTTAGCCAGGAAGGACCAGGTAGTCCCAAAGAGGGGCTCGGGGGAATTTGTATGTCCTTATAATGGTCTGCTTCCCAACCAGATGTTTAGGGAAGGGAAGCAGCACAGAGTAACCTGGGGTCTGTGCTTGTAAATAAAGCAAAATGTACTTTTCTTATTCTAAGCAGTTTGTATTCTCTGCTCCACTGGCATATATAGATTATATACTGTGAACACATTTGAGGCTTTAATAACTACTATAAGATAAACAGAACCAACTTCATAAAAAATGCCCAGCTAAGACAATCTATAAGAAAAATGACAGGATCTACCTTTCTCTTCCGTTTCCTAAAGCAGAGTTCCAGCCCCCCCCCCTCCCCAACAAAAAATTAAAAGTCAGCAGCTACAAATACTGTAGCTGCTGACTTTTAATATAAGGACACTTACCTGTCCAGGGATCCCACGATATTGGCAACCCAGCTGATTTTTCAGTCAGCCTTATGGCTTCACAGCCGGTTCCGTACTGCAAATGAAGTTTGCTGCACTTTGTAAATGGCCTGGCGACTGGGGGGAAGGACAATGGGGGCTAAACTTCCTGGGGACCTCGCTGCGACGAGGTCTCCCGGAAGTGGGGATGGGTACCTGAAAGCTGAAAAATGTGGCAGCGGGGGGGGGGGGGAAGCAAACAAGGGGAGCCTCCTCTTTTGGGTGGAGCTCCACTTTAAGTTTGAGTTGATAACTGGGACATCCTGAATCCAGTGTTTTACATAAACGGAGAAGCAAGTCTGAAAGATTTAGAGATTATACAGTGCTAACACCAAAAAAATAAAAAATATGGGAGATGTTATTTGTCAGTCATAGGGGTTGTTTATTTTCCATACATAGAGCATATACTGAAAACGTTGGTTCAAAAATTATATCTGACATGATAATTGCCCTCCCTATGGTCACGTTTACCTCAGCATTTACACCCAAGCGTTGCCCTGAAAAAGTAACTGTGAAAGATGGTGGTGGCAGTATCATGGTGTGGGGATGCTTTTCTTCCACAGGGACAGGGAAGCTGTTTAGAGTTGATGGGAAGATGGATGGAAATCTTAGAAGAAGACCTGTTTGCAAAGTTTTTGCAAAAGACTTGAGACTGGGACGGAGGTTCACCTTCCAGCAGGACAATGACCCTAAACATACAGCCAGAGCTACAATGGATCCATTTAGATCAAAGCATATTCATGTGTGAGAATGGCCCAATCAAAGTCCAGACCTAAATCAAATTGAGAATCTGTGGCAAGACTTGACAATTGCTGTTCACAGATGCTGTCCATCCAATCTAACAGAGCTTGAGATATTTTGCATAGATGAATGGGCAACAATTTCACTCTCTAGATGTGCAAAGCTGGTACAGACATACCCAAAAAGACTTGCAGTTGTAATTGGAGCGAAAGGTGGTTCTACAAAGTATTGACTTACAAATGCATGCCACACTTTTCACATTTTTATTTGTAAGTAATTTTGAAAACCATTTATCATTTTCCTTTCACTTCATAATTATGTGCCACTTTGTGTTGGGCTATCACATAAAATCATAATAAAATTAATTTACGTTTTTAGTTGTAGCATGACAAAATGTGGAAAATTTCAAGGGGTATGAATACTTTTTGAAAGCAATGTAGGGGCTTCTCAGATTCCTTGTGATAGTTATGAAGTTAAGTGGGGAAACAAAATAAAAGGCTTTTAAAATATGTAAAAAAAAAAAAAAAAAACATTTTTAAAGGACCCCTGCCCCACCATTGAAGTTTGAACATAAATAGCGGGCAGGTAAAACATATTCGATTTTGACCTAAATCCTTTCTTGTTACTGGAAAGTACTAAGAGTAAAGCTTGTTAGGTAAAATAGTAAAGGTACTTCTCACACGTTCTCAGTCAACAAAACTGCATTTGCCCAAAAATTCACTTTTGTGTTCAAAAAAACGTCATTTAATTGGAGGTCACTGACCTCCTGGTCTACTTTATATGTAAACAACCATTGGACCAACATGGAGAATCTGTGAATAACACCTGTACCCAAACTCCACATTACGGGGTAGCAATGTGGACATAGAATCATCAAAACTGCTTAGGTCCAGGGCATTTTTTAGAAATATATGGCAACGCACGACATGCCAATACTCTTTGATGACAGACGTCCCTATTGACATCCTTCTTATTTAATTTGTCAGTTACAGATAGCCTAACCTCACATGTATCTCAATCCTGGATGTCTAAGGCCTTATTTCACTTAGGACACCTGCTGGATGTCAGAACTACAAAATGATGTTTCTTTACAGAACTTCAAGAGAAATGAAATTAGCCAAAACAAGTGTTTTATGGATACTTACAATCTGTCACTATGCCCAGACATTACGAAACTCAATACTTTTTTCTAAATTGACCCCATTTGAGGAAACTTTTCTAACTGGTCCCTCTCATAATGAATTCATATCTGATATTTATAAATTTATAATATAATTCATAATAAATATATTTATACATTTTTCTTTCAATAGTTTTTATTGAGATAACAATATTACAAGATGATTCATTTTCAGAACAACGTTTGCAGTAACAAGAATTGAATATGAACAAACGGTAACTGTTACATTACAACAAGCCCATAGTGTATCAACTGAATGGGATATAGTGGGAATACATAGCAAAAGATACCCAAACGTAATAATTGTAGAAGAGAATATTTAACCTCCGCCAAGGCGAGACCAACCCGCGCACCCCTATTGGGAACCAGCTGTGCGCAGGGAGTTAAACCCCCAGGCTGGAGGCCAAGATAGGGATAAGGTTATGTAGAATCCTGATATTTCTACATTTTTAAATATACTGCCTGTACAAACCTCATATAAAAATAGTTATATGAAAAAAAATGGGCGAAGATTCTGCAGGATGAGTTGCCTCTGGAAATCTGGCAAACAATATGGTCTAAAGCATCTAAAAACTCATTTTCTCTTACGTCCTCCGACAGTCGCCGCCCCTCACATAGTCTTCACCAATGGGGTATTGACTTCCGCTCTGCAGGAGTAGCTAGGCTACTATGTGAGGGGGCGACGACTGTCGGAGGACTCAGAGAAAGGAATTTTACGGTAAGATTTTACAAAAATTCCGTTATGCACTAATAAAGAAAAAGCAATATAAACTACTTTTGCACTGGTACCAGACCCCAGAGCTTCTCCATACCATATATCCATCAGCCAATGACAGATGTTAGCGTTGTAAAAAAATATCTTGGGCCCCTCTAACATGATACTGCCAGTTTATTAAACCATACTGGGAGACTGTCTGTATTGTAGTACAGTGGTCTCCAAACTATGGCCCAGGGGTCAGATGCTGGCCTTTGCTTGCCGTCATCTGGCCCTTGGAGCGCTATTCCTCTCATTGCTACAAGACACTATTCTGACCCACTAACATCAACAGCAGGGCACCATTTCTCCCACTGACACCAACAATGGGGAACTATTCCACCAATGGCGGGGCACTATTTCTTCCCCTAATACAAAATGTGGTGATGTTTATTGCCATTGATGCCAGGAAAATTTCCATTTCTGCTGGCCACAGTTCGGCCCCCTCTAAAGTTTGAAGGACAATAAACTGGCCCTTTGTTTAGAAAGTTTGGAGACCCTGTTCTAGTACATGGATCTAGTACAAGAATGCCTGTCTCTGTCCCTCCCTACCTTCCTAACATCTGGGTTTACCCCGAAGGGATTTCCTAAATCAGCCAAAAAAATTGCTTTCACAAATAATTATTATGGCTAGATGCCTGGGAGCTCTTAGATGGAAAAACACTACTGAGCCTTCTTCTCTCATTGAGCTTCACACAAGGATCTGAGATGTCAAACTCATGAAAAATCTCACTGCTCGTCTTCATAATTTTCTTGAACTTATCAGTAAGTCTGATAAGTAAGTAAGTAATTACAGAAAACACTACATAGATTGCTCTGCTTTTTTTTTTTTTTTTTTTTTAACTTTCTCTACGCTGTGTTCCAGTTTCCCACTGAGAAATGGCTGTACATGGTCATTAGGGTCAGCATAGCATTCTTTTACTCTCCCTCCACACTTCTATTCTTCTTTTTTTTATTTCTTCTCTATTCTTTTGCTATTGTCAAGCAATGTTTTGACTAAAACCATATCATATGGTCCATATTGCTCAGTATTTTATGTTGGGTGGTAATGCACCTGCTGTTATGAACCTGCCAGGCAGGCTGGAGATATAATAAGTGGTACTCCATACTATAGTAACAGTTTGAGGTTCCAAGATGCTGTCTTAGATATGTCAGCATTTCCAAGATACTGTCTTATATATGTCAGCATTTAAATCATGTATTGTAAACCTAACTGCTGATTAGTTTGCAACCATTTAGTATTCTTTGGTATTGTGAAAAAAATGAGGTTGAAGGATTATAAGAGGTTCATGAAAGTCAGCCAGCTCCCAGTCTGATGTACTCACCCTCCAGTCTGTCACCAACCAAGTAGACCTGTCTCTTGATACAAAGAACAGGGGTTTAGTTGACACACATTTGCAAACGCATGTGAAAGCTGCAGAGCCACTTCACGGCACCCTGTTAAATCTACAGTCCTAATACTCCTAATTTAGTGTCTCCACACTGGAAGCACATGGCTGCTAATGGATGGATGGGGGAACAGGTGAGAGGGAGACAGCCCAACCTCCCCCAACCCACCCCCATCCATGACTGGTCTGTTGTCTCAAAACTCAAATAACTAAGTTGTGACGATGGTACAAACTGGAAAGGACCAGCTGAGAAGCATTACACCTCCATCCCCTTGGTGGATGCAGTATAAAGAAATTAGGCATTGAAAGGCATTGTGCTTTACAGGCCATGCCCTTGTTATAGGGATGGAGACGCCGGGCACTACCTGCTGGGGTCTCACTTAAAGTCCCACCTAGCCTATTGTGTTCTTTGGTATTGCAACTTTCTCATACAGCCTATCCACATCTTGGACCAGATGTCCAAGGATTTTGACTACATACCTTTCCGTATTGGGACTGTACTTTTTTCCAAAAATCAAAAAACCAGTTATAAGGAAAAAAAGTCATTCATTTGGTGCTTACTACATTTAGAGAATGTAAGTGGCTAATTGAAAAAGGTAAATCTGTAAAGGTAAATTTGTGCAGAGATGTCAACCAGTGACACTATTTTCCGATTATAACTTTGCAAAATGAAAAAATAATCTATATTTACTTGTAAAAAAAGTTATGATTGGAGCAGTTTCTTGGATGTCTACAGCCTCATTCTTTTCAGTGCCCCAAACTAGTCCCTGTCCCTTATGATAGCACTAATTATACCTACTTGTCCTAATCAACTACTACTTGTCTACCCCACATAAAAACCATACACACACACACTCATTTAAAAAGACATTGCAATAACAAATCTAAATAGGATAATACAGTACCCCCAAAATAACCAGATTCAAGGTTTAGCAAAGCCAGGTGATAAAAAAAATGAAATCTGGATGAATGCTGGGGGTTCTTGCACTTTGCCTTGTTAATTTATGAGGATCTGTTAATTGCAAAAACATTTCTGAACAATTAAAATAAGTTGAGTTGAGGAAATGTCTGCAGCTGAATACAGTAGTAATATAAAGTGTGCATATTAAAGAGAACGGGCGACATAGCAAAGTTTTTTTTTTTTTTGTACTAGTCCACCCCCAATTAATTTATACTTACCTTCATTATGCTTTCCTGTTGCTTGGTTGCTCAGGTCACTGCTGTCTCATACACCAAGCATTTTTGGTTATGAGCGGGCATGTAACCTCCTCTCAGGATGCAGTCTTTGAGTCTGGGTGGTAATTGCTGAGATAAACACTGTTACCTGACAAAGAAGACAATATCATCAACTTTGTATAAACTCCAACAGAGAGCTTACACAGGGTTTGACTTCCATAGCAAAGCAACAGGAAAGGTAAGTAAAACAGGGGTGGGGGTAAAGTAAGCTGTCATTTTGCCTTGAATGAGAAAACTGATGGGGGTCTATTTAATAGCAGTCACTTAGATGGCTGAAACAACTTTTATGTACAATTTAGATATTCTCAAACCACCCAGATAAGTACCAAATGGTTAACTTTGGAATATCGGACAAAGAGATTGCTTGGGCCGTGGATGACAATGTTAGACCTGTTTCAAACGAGAACAAAGTGCAGCAATGTATACAGTGATGTATGGCTGTAGATTGACAGCAATGGTGTACAGATATCTGCCGATTTCCACATGACTGGTACAGGAGGCAGAACCCACTGCAATACACATCCTAAGGCCTCATGCACATAGGTGCCAATGCACCAATATTTTGCTTGAAGTTGGCAGACAAAATGCCACTAATGCCTTTTTTTATGTGCATTTATGAACATTTACAGGCATATGGTGTTTAGAAGCATTTAAGTGTAAACTCATTCTATTGGCAAGAATATTAATTTATTCTAGTCACTAGAATAAATGTAAGCATATACCTTAGATTGTAAGCTCCTTGAGGGCAGGGACTGATGTGAATGTGTAATGTATATGTAAAGCGCTGCGTAAATTGACAGCGCTGTATAAGTATCTGAAATAAATAAATAAAAATAAATATAAGTACCTGTTTATGTGCATAAATTATGTTTACGCTCATACTCCTCTACAAATGCAGTTTTGGGGCATTTTTTATGCCTCTAAACACAGCTTTTAAAATATGGACCTAAGCTCCTAATGTGCATGGTCACATAGGCTAAAACTGAACTGAGGCCTAAGAAAAAATATGCTAGATGCCTGTAAAAGCGGCGTTTTTTTTACTCCTGTGTGCTTAAGGCCTTAGAGTGGTGTTCTCCATAGACTAGGGAATCGGTCCCATAGTTTAGTGAATTCAGTGAAGTTTGCATACTATAGTAACAGTAACAGTTTGGCAAACAGTTGGCAAAGAATACCCAATCACGTGTAAGGAAAAAAAAAAAAAAAACACAGAATTTTTGCTTGCGTAGCATAGGATGATGGAAATCAGCAGAGCTTTACGTCACTCACTAAGCTCTGGGGCAAATACCCTTGCAAAGTGCTTTTAGTAGGTCAGCCCCTTTAGACTTGCTCCATATATCTTCCTGTGTAACAGGTGGTGCCCCTGACTGCATGAAACCATCATTATCACCCTCTAGCACTAAATGTCCAAATATCAGAAGTGAAGCTCAACATTTAGGAACATCACATGCCTTTACTGAACTAGCTGGGGCCAGCTAAACACATAGAGGTTGATTTACTAAAGGATAATGACTGTTCATCTTGTAAAGTACATTTTTACTAAGATTTGGAAATAATTGTACAACTGTGTTCACTTTAAACAGGTAATGACAAAAAACAGGAGCTTTTCTTGCAAATGACTAGAGTAACACCTTCACCTTATTTAGTGACAATGTGAAATTCACTTTGCTAAGAGCAATGTATACTCTTTTAGTAAATTAATTCCGTAGTAGCCCCTATAGCTCAAAGAATCCATTCTCAAACTAGGTTCCTCGAAAGTTTGCTAGGGGTTTCTTGAGCTGTGGCTAACTGACTTTGCATTTAATGGTGCCTGCAATGTTCCTGGTTCAACACCACTTGGCTGTGCCAACTGTATAAAACCAATGATCTTTTATGGCTTCTGTAAGGGAGGCATTCTGACCACCACTGTAAGCAGGGCAATTGCCTACTGGCCACCAGTATATGGGGCATTTTGCCCACTGACTTCCATTGATGTGGGTAGCATGGGTTCCCTGAGGGTTCCTCTGGGGTAAAGAGGTTTAAAAGAGTCAGTTTAGAGCAGGGGTCTTCAAACTATGGCCCTCCAGTTGTTCAGGAACTACAATTCCCATCATGCCTAGCCATGTCTGTGAATGTCAGAGTTTTACAATGCCTCATGGGATATGTAGTTCCGCAACAGCTGGAGGGCCGTAGTTTGAGGATCCCTGGTTTAGAGCAATAAAACATTCACAACTGATCTCTTTTTCTTTTTTAACGTCTGTATACACCACAAAGAAAGTACTGCAAATAATAAATGGTATTTAAACCTGCATGCCTTGACACCTTACAGCTATTGCTTCATCCCCATGTTTTGATTAGAGAAGCCATTATAATTTATCGCAGCAAACTGTAAAATAGTTATTGGACCTACAAAATGCTACTGGATACTAACTTGAACAAATAATCTATTCGCTGCGAGCTAAGGTCCCTATTGTAAGAGCACCAGAAATGTATAGAATTCCAGTATTTGTGGCTTAATGCTGCTTAGTAAATAAAGCCCTGAATTCTTCAGACCCAAGTGTTAACATGTGGGCAATTTTCTAACAAGCAACTAGACTGACTGGCGATATTTATGGCTATTTTGGCCAGAGACTCCTAACAAGAGAGCAAGAAAAAAAAAAAAAAAAAAAATGTCATGCAATAGGAAAATATATATAGCTCTTATCTGAAGTGCATTTTATGTCACCAGCATCAAACAGAAGAACAAAGAAACCCACATGGAAAACAGTACACAGGGTTTAAACTATGCTACAGGAATCCAGAGGATTAGCACATCCATAAAAGATCTGATCCAGATAAGGTATCACAACATCACACAGTAATCTAGTTAATCCAGAATCAAAAGAGATGCAGCAAATGACTAGAAGACAGCTGTGCAATGTAACTAATACTTGCTGTTCTGTCAAGGCTACCAATTTTAACAATGAGGGTGCAATGTGTGAAAGCATATTCCAGATCAAAAAAACTGGCATTCCAACTAGGCAGAACTGAAAGAGTGTTTGCAACAATTTTCATCTAAAACTAAAAATATATATACAGTATATAGCTGAGAAAATCTGGAAAATAATTCTGCAGGAGTTGCAACATATTACTTTGATTAAAAAAAAGTTTGTATGGATTTGGAACATTGAGGTTGATTTAGTAAAACTGGAGAGTGCAAAATCTGGTGCAGCTCTGCAAAGAATCCAATCAGCTTCCAGTTTATTTGTCAAAGCTTAATTGAAGGAGCTGAAGTTAGAAGCTGATTGGCTCCCATGCACAGCTGCACCAGATTTTGCACTCTATAGTAAATCAACTCCAATGTTACCAATAACAAACAGAAAAAATGAAAAAAAAAAAAAAAACTTGCATGACATCATTTTATTTTTTTAGATAAAAAAAAACGTTGAGGTCTGCTTCACATCACAATTTCTGCGTTATGAATGCGCTTCTGCATGTGTGGTTTTTCATGCATTCCGGTGCATTTTTTATCAGTTTTTGATGCATTCCAGTGTGTTTTTTCCCCTCTTTTTTTTCTTCATCTCAATTGAGGACATGTGCATTCCTGTGCATTTTTTTTAATGCATTTTGCAGCATTCCAGATTCATTCCATACAGAAAAATTGGAACATGTTTTATTTTTGTTGACTGCACTAGAATGCACTGCACTGGTGTGAACTAGGTACATTGTAAAGAGCTGTGCAAACTGTTGGCGCTATATAAATCCTGTATAATAATAATAATAATAATAATAATAATAATATTGGAATCCATGTTAAAAACTGTCCATGCGTTTTGATGCATAATAAAAAGACACTGGACTGCATTTGGTGTGAACCAACCCTGAATGGATTTGGAACAATGTTGCCATTTGCAAACAGAAAATAAAAATAAAAAACCTACAGTAAAAAATGTTTTTACATCCAATAGTTGGTTTATTTTTTAGACTTGGTTTGCATGGGTTTCGAATAATATTCCCAACAGGAAAAACATAAGCTAAATGTGCATTAAATCGTTTTCCACATGCAATAGTTTTATTTCTAATAAAAAAAAAATATTGCATGGATTTGGAACAATGTTGCCAATTTCAAACAGAAAAAACTAAACCTACATGAAAAAGGTTTCTTTATTTCTTGGAATGAAAAAAAAAAGACCTTTACATGGTTTCGGAACAATGAAAAAAGCTAAACCTACATTACATAATCACTACACTATATAATGTAATTTATATAGATAGATAGATAGATAGATAGATAGATAGATAGATAGATAGATAGATAGATAGATAGATAGATAGATAGATAGATAGATAGATAGATAGATAGATAGATAGATAGATAGATAGATAGATAGATAGATAGATAGATATATAGATATATGTAGATAGATAGATAGATAGATAGATAGATAGATAGATAGATAGATAGATAGATAGATAGATAGATAGATAGATAGATAGATAGATAGATAGATAGATAGATAGATAGAAACCTTTGCATGGATTTGGAACAATGTTGCCAATTGCAAACAGAAAAAAACGAAACCTACATGAAACAGGTTTCTTTATTTCTTGGAATTAAAAAAAAAAAAGACCTTTACATGGTTTTGGATCAATGGAAAAAGCTAAACCTACATTAAAAAATCACTACACTATATAATTTAATTAATTTTGATAGATAGATAGATAGATAGATAGATAGATAGATAGATAGATAGATAGATAGATAGATAGATAGATAGATAGATAGATAGATAGATAGATAGATAGATAGATAGATAGATAAATAGATTAGATAGATAGATAGATAGATAGATAGATTAGATAGATAGATAGATAGATAGATAGATAGATAGATAGATAGATAGATAGATAGATAGATAGATAGATAGATAGATAGATAGATAAATAGATTAGATAGATAGATAGATAGATAGATAGATAGATAGATAGATAGATAGATAGATAGATAGATAGATAGATAGATAGATAGATAGATAGATAGATAGATAGATAGATAGAAAACTTTGCATGGATTTGGAACAATTTTGCCAATTGCAAACAGAAAAACATGAAACAATTTTCTATATTTCTTAGGAGAAAAAAACAAAAAAACTTGACATGGATTTGGAACAATGTTGCAACAATGTTGCCAATTTCAAACAGGAAAAACAAAAGCTAAATGTACATGAAATAATATTATTTATTTTTTAGAGAAAAAAAAAACAGTTGCATGAATTTGAAACAATGTTGTCAATTGCAAACAGAAAAAAAAGAACTGCCCTTCAAGAAATAGTTTTCTCTTGGGGCAAAGAGCAGACTTAACACATAATGTTTTAATCCATCTAATAAAATATGCCTCTTTGGAACATGCCAAATCCTCAAGTCCCTGAAAGAAACAAAGGAGGTCGGCTTGGAATATTTTGACAAACCAGAACTGAACTTGCAATGGGGATGGAATGAAATATGTTTAACATATTTTAGAGCTGCATGTAAACATGTTTGAGATCTGTCATTTTCTTTGTTTGGAGACTCCAGATGTGCTTTGGGGAAAAGGTTTTGCTGTTTAGGAAGAGAGTGCTGATACTGGAACATTACAATTCTTCAGTGCTAGTCTGCTATAGATCTGAACAAATGACCGCAAATTGGGCACTGGGGTTACAATGACAATTGTGTGGACCCAGCAGTGAGAAGATGAAGCGCTTGGATAAGAACACACATCATTGGTTCTGCTTTCAGTAAATACAGGATAAACGTATAAAATCACTTTTTTTTTGCAAAGAAAAAAACAAAATCTGCAATGTGGATCATCTATGGACATTTGAAGATAATGAAAGAAATGAAAGGTACCTACATCCAGTTTCCATGTGAGCAGGGGAAGATCACCATGAATAGGGTCAGGAGGACACACAAATGACAAAGTCCCAAAGAAGTCCCCTTCTCCATCTCCAGAACATTTATTTTTTCCTGTAGCCTCACTGGATCTTATTTTTTTTTTTTTTTGGCCTTCCAAACAGGTACTTATTAATTCAGGCAGTCCTTTACTTCTGATTCTTCAATCATTTCCCTAGTAAAGAATGAATGGATGATGCTGCTGTGATGGAAGGTGCAGTCGGTCCAGTCCTTGTACCCTAGGTAAGATCCTTCTCTTTGATTGTAAGTCCTCTCTCCAGGCTCTTCAACTTAGCCTGTTTGGTTACAATGGAATTCCATCTGTGATTGGCCGGTGTTCTGATGAATAACAATGCATGCATCAAGGCAGATCTTATTGGCCAGCCTGTCCATGTAGGGTGGGAGGTGCAGAGGTCTAGTGCAGGGTGACAGCTCTTGTATGCGACATCAGAGTCCTGTGCTGCCAGTCTGCAGTCATTACCTGAGTTAACTATTAATAACTTAATGGATCACACAGCCTCACAAGCATGCATATCAGAGAAAAGTGGAAAACTTTGCAGTTCTAGGGTTGTGCATAATATAATAAAAGCAAAAGAATTTCGATTTGACTGCATGACATTTGATTAGCATGCATGGCATAGACACCCAGAAAGCAAGCAGCAATAATCTATAGTGATCCCTACAGATCCCCCTTTTGCAGTGTGACCTGTGATAATAATAAAGCTGTGCACTGTCACAAAGTCAGATTATACTGCTCTCCAGGGCCTATGTGCTGTTACCAGTGAGCTGATCTCTGTACAGGGAGGATATCCATCCGGACAGGAGAGATTGATTGCAAGCTCTATGTGAGATCCTAAGGAGACTGATCCCCTCTAATCTCCTGCAGACCATTTGAAGTAGTGAAGGCAGTCACCAGCCTCCCGTCACTTTATACAATTAGCTGGTGGAATAAGATGCAGAGCCCACTGAAGGGTTGGGATAAGCGAAAACAGATGTGCAGCATTCTCATAAGACTCGCTAATGTCTCCTGGCTGTTCACTAAATGATTTTTAATTCTCAGCCTTCCTAGAGCTGCTGCTGAAGGCAAGTGGCAGCGGTTATTACTGTGCGAGGAGGACCAGACAATTGTCTGCAGCCGGGATGAGGTGACAGGTGACAACAGGTGACAGGAGCAATCTGATCGGCAGACCACTCATCTCATCCACAGTGCTCAGCCACACAAGGCTGGCAGGATCATACAACATACGTATTACTGCCAGTGTTAACCAATTGTCAGTATTCTAAGTCTGATCACCATATCACTACAAGTGCCAACTATTTGTATGTTCTTCTGAGTCTGATCATATAATCATACTACTGTCAGTGCCAACCATTTGTGTGTTCTGAGTCTGATCATATAATCATACTACTGTCAGAGCCAACCAATAGTCTGTTCTATGACTGATCATAGAACCATACTACTGTCAGTGCCAACCATTTGTGTGTTCTGAGTCTGATCATATAATCATACTACTGTCAGAGCCAACTAATAGTCTGTTCTATGACTGATCATAGAACCATACTACTGTCAGTGCCAACCATTTGTGTGTTCTGAGTCTGATCATATAATCATACTACTGTCAGTGCCAACCATTTGTGTGTTCTGAGTCAGATCATATAATCATACTACTGTCAGTGCCAACCAATAGTCTGTTCTATGACTGATCATAGAACCATACTACTGTCAGTGCCAACCATTTGTGTGTTCTGAGTTTTGATCATATAATCATACTACTGTCAGTGCCAACCAATAGTCTGTTCTATGACTGATCATAGAACCATACTACTGTCAGTGCCAACCATCTGTGTGTTCTGAGTCTGATCATATAATCATACTACTGTCAGTGCCAACCATTTGTGTGTTCTGAGTCTGATCATATAATCATACTACTGTCAGTGCCAACAACCAATAATTAGGGTTGAGCAAACACAGACTGTATTATTCGTGTTCGTACCGAATAATTGGATTTTTTTTACCTGAACACGGACACTTTACTGTATATTCGGGTAAAAATCTGTGTTCGGTCGTTTTATTTCCAGGTTTTGCATGCTTTGGCACGCTTTTCATGGCGGGCTTTCAACAGCCAATCAACAAGCGTTTAACTGGTGTGCCTTAAGCCATCCCAGCCATGCCTACAAATGTATCAGTAGCTGTGATTGGCCGTCTGAAGCATGTGACCAAGTCTTTATAAGTTCGAGGCAGCGCCGCTACGGCGTCATTCTGCTGCTTAGATCAGGGAGAGAGCACACATCAACGAACTGGCTGCTGATTAGGGACAGACAGGAAAAAAAAAACATTTGTGTCCGGATAGAATTAAGGGGCAGGTCGGAGTGTGTTAGGCAGGGCGAGTTGTAGGCATTTTAGGGAGAGAGTCTGCTGATTTTTAGGGAAAGTGTGTTCTACAAACTACAATCGACATTGCTGTGTGGGGTGGGGTTTGCAGTCACCCGATCTACGATCTCTTATCAATCCTGTTAGGGATAGAGTCTGCTGATTTTTAGGGAAAGTGTGTTCTACAAACTACAATCGATATTGCTGTGTGGGGTAGGGTTTGCAGTCAACCGATCTATGATCTCTTATCAATCCTGTTAGGGATAGAGTCTGCTGATTTTTAGGGTCAGTGTGTTCTACAAACTACAATCGATATTGCTGTGTGGGGTGGGGTCTGCACTCAGTCCAGATCTACGATCTTATCAATCCTGTTAGGGATAGAGTCTGCTGATTTTTAGGCAAAGTGTGTTCTACAAACTACAATCGATATTGCTATGTGGGGTGGGGTCTGCACTCAGTCCCGATCTACGATCTTATAAATCCTGTTAGGGATAGAGTCTGCTGATTTTTAGGGAAAGTGTGTTCTACAAACTACAATCGATATTGCTGTGTGGGGTGGGGTGCAGTCCCGATCTACGATCTTATAAATCCTGTTAGGGATATAGTCTGCCGATTTTTAGGGAAAGTGTGTTCTACAAACTACAATCGATATTGCTGTGTGGTGTGGGATAGGAGATAGGCAGGTGTTAGTGATCCACATCCATTTTGCTGTGTGTGGGTTGCAGTGAACACAATCTTTTTGGGGTGCAGTGAACACAATCTTTTTGGGGTACAGTGAACACAATCTTTTTGGGGTGCAGTGAACACAATCTTTGTGGGGTACAGTGAACACAATCTTTGTGGGGTGCAGTGAACACAATCTTGGTGCAGTGAACACAATCTTTTTGGGGTGCAGTGAACGAAATCCTTTTGGGGTGCAGTGAACACAATCTTTGTGGGGTGCAGTGAACACAATCTTTTTGGGGTGCAGTGAACACAATCTTTGTGGGGTGCAGTGAACACAATCTTTGTGGGGTACAGTGAACACAATCTTTGTGGGGTGCAGTGAACACAATCTTTTTGGGGTGCAGTGAACACAATCTTTGTGGGGTACAGTGAACACAATCTCATACTTCTGAAGATTTGAGGGTGCTGCCTGTTCCATACTCCCCCTACTCCTCATCCATCCTTTTAGGGGTACAAACAATAGTAATTGGGGCCTAGTGTGGTTGTGTACGTGTGAGATACATACACATTTTTTGATCATATTTTCTATTCCGCTATTTAATCAAAAACCTTTGGGGATCAGTTAAATTGAGGGATAGTCTGTGTTGGTACGTGTGAGATCCACCTTTCCAAGTTTTTGGGGTTCATCTCATACTTCTGAAGATTTGAGGGTGCTGCCTGTTCCATACTCCTCCTACTCCTCATCCATCCTTTTAGGGGTATAAACAATAGTAATTGGGGCCTAGTGTGCTTCTGTACGTGTGAGATACATACACTTTTTTTGATCATATTTCCTATTCCGCTATTCAATAAAAACCTTTGGGGATCAATTAAATTGCGGGATAGTCTGTGTTGGTACGTGTGAGATCCACCTTTCCAAGTTTTTGGGGTTCATCTCATACTTCTGAAGATTTGAGGGTGCTGCCTGTTCCATACTCCTCCTACTCCTCATCCATCCTTTTAGGGGTACAAACAATAGTAATTGGGGCCTAGTGTGGTTGTGTACGTGTGATATACATACACTTTTTTGGATCATATTTTCTATTCCGCTATTTAATCAAAAACCTTTGGGGATCAGTTAAATTGGAGGATAGTCTGTGTTGGTACGTGTGAGATCCACCTTTCCAAGTTTTTGGGGTTCATCTTATACTTCTGAAGATTTGAGGGTGCTGCCTGTTCCATACTCCTCCTACTCCTCATCCGTCCTTTTAGGGGTATAAACAATAGTAATTGGGGCCTAGTGTGCTTCTGTACGTGTGAGATACATACACTTTTTTTGATCATATTTCCTATTCCGCTATTCAATAAAAACCTTTGGGGATCAATTAAATTGCGGGATAGTCTGTGTTGGTACGTGTGAGATCCACCTTTCCAAGTTTTTGGAGTTCATCTCATACTTCTGAAGATTTGAGGGTGCTGCCTGTTCCATACTCCTCCTACTCCTCATCCATCCTTTTAGGGGTACAAACAATAGTAATTGGAGCCTAGTGTGGTTGTGTACGTGTGAGATACATACACTTTTTTTGATCATATTTCCTATTCCGCTATTCAATGAAAACCTTTGGGGATCAATTAAATTGCGGGATAGTCTGTGTTGGTACGTGTGAGATCCACCTTTCCAAGTTTTTGGGGTTCATCTCATACTTCTGAAGATTTGAGGGTGGTGCCTGTTCCATACTCCTCCTACTCCTCATCCTGCCTTTAGGGGTACAAACAATAGTAATTGGGGCCTAGTGTGCTTCTGTACGTGTGAGATACATACACTTTTTTTGATCATATTTCCTATTCCGCTATTCAATAAAAACCTTTGGTGATCAATTAAATTGCGGGATAGTCTGTGTTGGTACGTGTGAGATCCACCTTTCCAAGTTTTTGGGGTTCATCTCATACTTCTGAAGATTTGAGGGTGCTGCCTGTTCCATACTCCTCCTACTCCTCATCCATCCTTTTAGGGGTACAAACAATAGTAATTGGGGCCTAGTGTGGTTGTGTACGTGTGAGATACATACACTTTTTTGGATCATATTTTCTATTCCGCTATTTAATCAAAAACCTTTGGGGATCAGTTAAATTGGGGGATAGTCTGTGTTGGTACGTGTGAGATCCACCTTTCCAAGTTTTTGGGGTTAATCTCATACTTCTGAAGATTTGAGGGTGCTGCCTGTTCCATACTCCTCCTAATCCTCATCCATCCTTTTAGGGGTACAAACAATAGTAATTGGGGCCAATGTGGTTGTGTACGTGTGAGATACATACACTTTTTTGGATCATATTTTCTATTCCGCTATTTAATCAAAAACCTTTGGGGATCAGTTAAATTGGGGGATAGTCTGTGTTGGTACGTGTGAAATCCACCTTTCCAAGTTTTTGAGGTTCATCTCATACTTCTGAAGATTTGAGGGTGCTGCCTGTTCCATACTCCTCCTACTCCTCTTCCATCCTTTTAGGGGTACAAACAATAGTAATTGGGGCCTAATGTGGTTGTGTACGTGTGATATACATACACTTTTTTTTTTATCATATTTTCTATTCCGCTATTTAATCAAAACCTTTGGGTATAAACAATTAAATTGCGTGATAGTCTGTGTCGGTACGTGTGAGATACACCTTTCCAATTTTTGGGGCGCATCTCATACTGCCGAGGATTTGAGGGTGCTTCAGTCTGCCTTCTGCCTGCTCCTCCTACTCCTCTTCCTCATCCTGCCTTTAGGGTAGAAAAAATTGTAATCGGCGGGGCCTATTCTGTGTTTGTACGTGTGAGATACACCGTATTATAAAATTTTTCCTATTCCGCTATTCAATATACACCCTTTTGGAGTGTAAAAAATTAAATTATGGCATAGTCTGTATCGGTACGTGTGAGATACACCTTTTAAATTTGTTTGGCGCATCTCCTTCCCCCGCCAAGGATTGCAGGGCGCTTCAGTTTGCCTCCTGTTCCCAACTCCTCCTACTCCTCTTCCTCATCCTGCCTTTAGGGTACAAAAAATTGTAATCGGGGCCTAGTCTGTGTTTGTACGTGTGAGATACACCGTATTATAAAATTTTTCCTATTCCGTTATTCAATATACACCCTTTTGGAGTGTAAAAAATTAAATTACGGCATAGTCTCTATCGGTACGTGTGAGATACACCTTTTAAATTAGTTTGGCGCATCTCCTTCCCCCGCCAAGGATTGCAGGGCGCTTCAGTTTGCCTCCTGTTCCCAACTCCTCCTACTCCTCTTCCTCATCCTCCCTTTAGGGTACAAAAAAATTCTGTGTTTGTACGTGTGAGATACACAGTTTTTTATCCTATTCCGCTATTCAATATACACCCTTTTGGTGTAAAAAACATTAAATTGCGGCATAGTTTGCATATTTGACTGTGAGATACACCCGTGCAATACTGTTGTTCTTTTGTTCCGCTATTCAATAAACACCTTTCTAGGGCAAGATCTTAAATTACAGAAATATTAGGAGACCGTCAAATAAGGGCCGTGGCCTGGGTCGTGGTGCTGCTGGTAGAGCTCCTGTTGCAAGGAGAGGACGTGGTCGATCTGTGCCAGCTACACGCACAAGTGAAACACCTTCCTCAAGTGTGAGTAGGCGACAGAACCTGCATCAGTATTTGGTAGGGCATCATACGCCTCTAGAAGTGATGAGGCCAGAACAAGTGGAGGCGATAGTAGATTGGTTTGCTGCTGACAGTGCCTCCAGTTCCTTCACATTGTCTCCCACCCAGTCTACTGCAGAAAGGTCAGAGTTGGCACCTGCAGCCGATGTCCAACCATCTTTCACCTCACCCCCTTGCAAATCAGGCAAGCAGTCTGAGCCCCAAGCCATACAGCAGTCTCTTATTCTTTTTGAGGACTCTGTGTCAGCAGGGTTTCCCAGGGCCATCCACCTAGCCCTGCCCCAGAAGTGGAAGAGATTGAGTGCAGCGATGCCCAACCACTTATTTCTCAAGATGAGTACATGCAAGGACCATCGCAGCACGTCTCCGATGATGACGAAACGCAGGTGCCAACTGCTGCGGCGTTCAGCATTGTGGAGACCGACAAGGAGGGCAGGGGTGAAGACTGGGTGGAAGATGATGTGGAGGACGATGAGGTCCTCGACCCCACATGGAATGAACGTCATGCAGGTGACCTGAGTAGTTTGGAGGAAGAGGCGGTGGTTGCACAGAGCCACCAGCACAGCAGAAGAGGGAGCAGGGTGCAGAAGCGGAGCGGCCGTGCCCTAGACACTACGCCTGCTACTGCCCAACGCAGCAAGGGAACGAGCGCACCAAAGTCAGCTCAAAGGAGTTCTCTAGCGCGGAAGTTCTTTAGAAAATGTGCTGATTACAGGACACGAGTGGTTTGCACCC
Organism: Pelophylax lessonae; assembly: GCF_965119305.1. NCBI lineage: Eukaryota > Metazoa > Chordata > Amphibia > Anura > Ranidae > Pelophylax > Pelophylax lessonae. The sequence goes on from NC_138771.1 coordinate 222,800,100, forward strand.
TGTGCAATCAGAGCCTGAAGCGAGGCATAAACCTTCTCAACCTGAGCACAACCTGCATGATCAGGCATCTAAGTGCAAAGCACGAGCTGCAGTGGAGTACACACCTTCAAAACCAAGAAACGTCTCTGGCTCATCCTGCTTCCTCTTCTGTCTCGGCCGCTCCAGCCACATCTGTAGTGATACCGGCACCTGCCACCCCGCAAACAGACGATCTGTCAGCAACACCACCACCTGGGTCACCAACCATCTCCACAATGTCCCGTGGAAGTACCCCCCTACCCACCCGCGATCCCTGGCCCTGAATGCCAGCATTTCAAAATTATTGGCCTTTGAAATGCTGTCATTCCGTCTGGTGGAGACGCACAGTTTTAAAAACCTTATGTCGGTGGCTGTCCCACAGTACGTCGTGCCCAGCCGCCACTACTTTTCCAGGCAAGCCATCCCTTCCCTGCACAACCAAGTGGGGGAAAAAATCAGGTGTGCACTGCGCAACGCCATCTGTGCCAAGGTCCACCTAACTACCGATACGTGGACCAGTAAGCACGGTCAGGGGCGTTATATCTCCCTAACGGCACACTGGGTAAATGCAGTGGCGGATGGGCCTGAGGCGGATAGCAATTTGGCGCATGTCCTTCCACCACCGAAGATTGCAGGGTGCTTCAGTTTGCCTCCTGTTCCTAACTCCTCCTACTCCGCTTCCTCATCCTCTACCGCCTCCTCATCCGCACAGCGTAACACCTTCACCACCAACTTCAGCACGGCCAGGGGTAAACGACAGCAGGCAGTTTTACAACTTGCCTGTTTGGGGGACAAACCACACACCGCGCAGGAGTTGTGGAGGAGCATGGAACAGCAGACAAATGAGTGGTTGCTGCCAGCGAGCCTCAAGCCCGGCCTGGTTGTGTGCGATAACGGGCGAAATCTCATAGCAGCTCTGGGCCTAGCCGGTTTGACGCACATCCCTTGCCTGGCGCATGTGCTGAATTTGGTGGTGCAGCGGTTCCTTAAAAACTACCCCGATATGTCAGAGCTGCTGCAGAAAGTGCGGGCTGTCTGTGCGCACTTTCGGTGTTCTCACCCTGCTGCTGCTCGCCTGTCAGCGCTGCAGCGTAACTTCGGCCTTCCCGCTCACCGCCTCATATGTGACGTGCCCACAAGGTGGAACTCCACCTTGCACATGCTGCAAAGACTGTGCGAGCAGCAGCAGGCCATAGTGGAGTTTCAGCTGCAGCACGCACGCGTGAGTCGCTCTGCGGAACAGCACCACTTCACCACCAATAACTGGGCCTCCATGCGAGACCTGTGTGCCTTGTTGCACTGTTTTGAGTACTCCACCAACATGGCCAGTGGCAATGATGCCGTTCTCAGCTTAACTATCCCACTTCTATGCCTCCTTGAAAAAACAATTCGGGCGATGATGGAAGAGGATGTGGCACAGGATGATGAGGAGGAGGAGGATGAAGAGGTAACATTTCCAAGGCTTTCAGGGCAGTCATTCGCAAGGGGCTCCGAGGGTGGGTTCCTGCACACACAAACGCCAGGGACACAATTGTCCAGCAGGGGCACAGTTCTGGAGGATGAGGAGGATGAGGAGGATGAGGAGGAGGAGCTGGAGGAGGAGATGGAACCATGTTCACAGCAGGGTGGCACCCAGGCCAGCTCATGGCCATCACTGGTGCGTGGCTGGGGGGATACAGAGGACACGGACGATACACCTCCCACAGAGGACAGCCTTTCGTTGCCTCTGGGCAGCCTGGCACACATGAGCGATTACATGCTGCAGTGTCTCCACAACGACCGCCGAGTTGCCCACATTCTAACTTGTGTTGATTACTGGGTGGCCACGCTGCTGGATCCCCGTTACAAGGACAACGTACCGTCCTTAATTCACTCACTGGAGCGCGATCGCAAGATGCGCGAGTACAAGTGCACGCTGGTAGTCGCGATGCTGCTGGCATTCCCACCTGACAGCGGGGCCACAGTGGAAGCACAAGGCAGAGGAGGAGGAGGAGGAGGAAGAGGTCGCCAACGCAACCAGGGCACCGCCAGCACCTCAGAAGGCAGGGTTAGCATGGCCGAAATGTGGAAAAGCTTTGTCAGCACGCCACAACAAACAGCAGCACCAGCAGCTCAGATGGAACGTCTCAACAGGAGGCAACATTTTACCAACATGGTGGAGCAGTATGTGTGCACACGCCTAGACGTACTGAATGACGGGTCTGCCCCCTTCAACTTCTGGGTCTCCAAGTGGGGCACATGGCCTGAGCTTGCCCTTTACGCCTTGGAGGTGCTGGCGTGCCCTGCAGCCATTGTATTATCTGAACGGGTATTTAGCACGGCTGGGGGCGTTATAACAGACAAGCGCAGCCGCCTGTCCAGAGACAATGTGGACAAGCTCACATTCATTAAAATGAACCAGGCATGGATCCCACGGGACTTTTCCATACCTTGTGCAGAATAGCGATGGATACCGACCTTACCCACCCATTGTTCCATTTTTGCTCTTTCTCACTCTTTTGGGGTGTACCCTCATTTAAAATTTGTGAAAAGAAGCAGTGTTGGCTACCTCGTCCTCCTCCTCAGGGCCAGATTAACGTAGGGGCTATTGGAGCTGCAGCTCCAGGCCCCTACCTTTTATATTCACTGTTACCGCTCTTCTGTCACTTGTAAACACAGAAGTCTGGCTTCTATGCTCGCTTCCCCAGGCAGCTCCCTCAGAACCTCCCCACACAGCACGAAGGCCGGACAAGGAGGGACAGTTGCCGATGCATGGATGTGTTTATGGGCTTCAGAGACAGCATCCCATGTTGAATTAGGCATGCATGGCTGCACCCTTCCTCCTCTGGGTGCATGCCAAGGCACGGCCCTTAAGACCCTTCAAAATCCTCAGCACCAAGCCCATGATGCTCTTAATCCGGCCCTGGTCCTCCTCCACTGCCGCTTCCACCTACACCGCCCATAGGTGTGCGCACCCTATTGCATTAGGGTGTGCACCCCAAAGTTGAAATACACATGCATGTGTTTGCCTACATGTACATGGCCCCGATACATTACTCTCCCTGCTGGCAAAGAGAAATAGAGCAGAGCAGGTCCGAGGGAGATCTTTCCCATCTCCTCACTGGCAAACAGAGTGATAATGCTATGTGCCCTAGGTGATTAGGGTGTGCCCAGGCACACCCAGCACACCCTGTGCGCACGCCTATGACACCGCCACATCCACCACCACCTCAACCTCCCTCCTACTCCATACAGGCCTCGTCCTTCAGAGATGAAGAACATTGTTTTATTTTTCTGTTTTTTTTTTTGTTGTTTTAAGTTATTTCCCTATCCACATTTGTTTGCAGAGCACTTGCCATGCTCTTAATTACGTTTTGCTGCCATTTGCAGCACTCTAGCCCTTTCCTTTGGTGTTTTAGAGCCATTTTAGTGCCTGAAAGTTCGGGTCCCCATTGACTTCAATGGGGTTCGGTGTCCGGGAAAAGTTCGGCAAAAGTCCGGGACACGGACCCGGACTTTTTTTTAAAGTTCGGCCGAACCCGCGGAACACGAACATCCAGGTGTCCGCTCAACTCTACCAATAATCTGTTCCAGGGCTTTTTTTCTCATAAAATAGGTGCAGGAACTCAACCATGGCCCCCTTACCCACACACACACACACACACCTTCCAAACCGCATCATATATGGGTGTGGTGAAATTTCACTAACAGTAGGAGGGTCTTTAATGGGCATTGAATACCAGGAGTGCATTAGGTACCAAGTGCAGAGTTCAGGTTGGGACGGCATTGGTGAACACAGAGTTCAGGGGTGTACTATGTACATAGTATAGAGTTCAGGGTGCGCTGCATTCAGAGGGCAGAGTTCAGCCCTCTTCCACAGCTACTTACCCCTGCATCCCCCATCCATGTCGCACTTTCACCCCTCTTTAGATCTGACCTCTGCATGCACTTCCCCCTCCACTGTCCCTATCATCTCCCCCCTCCCCCTCCCTAAAAACTCCACCATCTTCCACATGTCTTACTTTTGTTGCTTTATTAAGCACCCAGCCAGCTCTAGTATATCCCATAAACTGTAGGTGGCTCTGCCTCTCTTACTTGCAGGGAGATCATCCTCTAGGAGTGTAGGCATCCTCACTGCACCCTAGGCACCTGCATCTCCTTTGTCCCCATCCTGCACTCAGAGCTGCTCAGGAGATTAGATCTGTGGGTGTCATTGTGAGATGAGCTGTCACTTGTAAACACAGAAGCCGGACCTCTGTGTTTACTAACGATAGTGGTGAGCCAGAGGTGGTGGAACTGAGTTCCACCAAGTTTCAGCTGAAAAAAAGCCCTGGTCTGTTCTATGTCAAATCATAGATCCATACCACTGTCACTGCCAAACAATAGTCTATTCTATGACTGATCATAGAACCATACTACTGTCAGTGCCAACCAATAATTTGTTCTATACTGTGCTGTATTTAGGTTTGCCCTAAGCCTGACCTAGGCTTGGCTAAACTCGCTCGCTCCCTAATTTAAATATGAGCCACCCCTCCTGTCAAGGCTCTACCCCTTCCTGTTTAAGACCCACCCTGTAATCTGTAAACCACACCCCTTACTCTTTAGGCTCCAACCTTTTCTCTTTGAGCTTCTCCTCTTCCTCTCTGTACATTAAAAGTGCCCATCAGTGCAGCTTATCAGTGTCCATCAGTGTAGCTTATCAGTGCCCATCAGTGCCACATCACTAGTGCTCATCAGTGCAGCCTTATCAGTTCCCATCAGTGCAGCCCCATCAGTGCCCATCACAGCAGCATTATCAGTGCAGACTTATCAGTGCAGCTTATCAGTGCAGCCTTATCATTGCCCCTCAGTGCAGCCTTGTCAGTGCCTATCAGTGCTGCCTCATCAGTGCAGCCTATCAATGCCCATCAGTGCAGCCCATCAATGCCCATCAGTACAGTCCCATCAGTGCCCATCAGTGAAGGCTATCAGTGCTCATCAGTGCAGCCCCATCAGTACCCACCCATCAGAGCAGCCTTATCAGTGCCCATAAGATCAGTCTGATCAGTGCCCATCAGTTCAGTCTGATCAGTACCCATCAGTCCCACCTTATCAGTGCCCATCAGTGCAGCCTTATTAGCGCCCATCAGTGCAGCCTTATCAGTGCCCATCAGTGCAGCCTTGTCAGTGCCCATCAGTGCCGTCTCATCAGTACCCATCAGTGCAGCCTTATCAATGCCCATCAGTGCTGCCTCATCAGTGCCCATCAGTGCCCAACAGTGCCATCCCATCAGTGCCCATCAGTTCCGCCTATCAGTGCCCATCAGTACAGTCCGATTAGTGCAGCCTATCAGAACAGAAACTGAAGTGGTATCGCCTATGAAGTGCCCAAGAATTATAGGAATCGTACCTCTCTTCGGCTGGGGGTTTCCCTCATCCTCCTCTCTCCCAACACAGAGCCTGGGCCGGGAGGCAGGAGGAAGTTGCGATAGGATGTAAGGTTGCTGCCAAGAAGGGTAGGCAGAGCTTTCTGCTCTGTCTCTGCAAGTTGCTTTAAGTGTGGCCAGTCTGGACAGTCACCATCTGCTTTATGGGGGCTCCAGTCCCTGCCACCCCAGCCAAGTACACCCCATAACTGGCACCAGTCCCTGCCCAGTCACAACCAATTACAGCACCACTACAGCAAGCGGCCAGTCACCAGCTGGGGACTGTTTTTGTGCGGGAGGTGTGTGTCGGGAAGGGGGGATTTTTTTTCGTATGGGGGGGCAGCTTTGTTGCCGCCTTCCCTGCAAAGTGCTCCCCTAGGCCTGGGCCTTGTCAGCCTAGGCCAAGATACAGCGCTGGTTCTATGTCTGGTCATAGAACCAGATTACTGTCAGTGCCAACCAATAGTCTGTTCTTTGTCTGATCATAGAACCATACTACTGTCAGTGCCAACCAATAGTCTGTTCTATGTCTGATCATAGAACCATACTACTGTCAGTGCCAACCAATAGTCTGTTCTATGTCTGATCATAGAACCATACTACTGTCAGTGCCAACCAATAGTCTGTTATGTCTGATCATACGACTGAGAGTGCTGATCAGTAGTCTGTTCTATGTCTGATCATATAATCATAGTACTGAGAGTGTCCATCAAAAGTCTGTTCTATGTCTGATCATAGAATCATACCAGTGCCAGTGCCAACCAATTGTCTGTTAGTAGTATGGATCTATAACCAGACTTAGAACAGACAATGGTTGACACTTGCAGTAGGAATAGTTCTATGATCAAAAATAGAACAGTCAATTAATAAGCACTGGCAGTAATATGGTTCTATGATTAAGCATAGAACAGACAATTGATCGGCACTGGCAGTAGTATGGTATTTTGATCAGACTAGAACAGACAATGGTTGGCACTTGCAGTAGTATGGACGTGGCCTAGTGAGGGTCCAGGCTGAGACGGCAGGTCTTGACTTGATGTGCAGCTCCCGAGACACCTAGTCACTCTCTAAATTGATTGAATAGGTTGTACACTATACAGTAGATTGATTATTTCTATCAGTAGAGATTGATCAGAAAAGAAAGTGATTATTTATTAAAACATGTATGGCCACTAAAAAGGAAATTGTATGCCCAGGTTAAGTATTTTTTTTTCTGTACACACACTATACAATCTGATTGTACATTCTTTCTATGATCTCCTTTAGACTTACCCAAAATATGTAATATAAGGACAAGCTTACAAAATTGACCAATTGCCGATTGACCTCCCATCTCATGTTGCCTGTATAGTTCTGGGGTGGAGCCAGTGACATGACACCAATGATCTTTTAGCTGTCTGTACGGGAGGCATTCTGATCATCACTATAGGCCTCTTGCACACATTGTTGCCAACCATCAGTATTTTTACTGGCAGCCAGTAAAAAACGGGCACTTTTTTCCTGCCAGTAAATGCCAGTGACAGGAAGAGGTTGCCAGTTAAAATATGGCTGTGATGCTTGGCTTGGAAATAAACATGCATAAAATTGTAGGTGTAGTCTTCTTTGCGCATATGCATGTATAGCTGCATATATTGCAACACTGGCAACTAGTAGAGGATGAAGAATTTCTTGCATACTGTATATGTATGGAACATTTCACTCAGGATCTTTCTGTCAACAAAATCCTGATTATAAACATTCTATTATATCTGGGTATAAAAGGCCTCAAGGGCATTTTCTTCCTTAATTTTACAAGGGCTCCCTGATAGCGAAAATTATTACAAAGGTTCCTCTGGGGTAAAAAGGCTTAGAAAGGCTGGCTAATACATATATAGGGACGAGCTCAGTGTTTGGTCCAAACATAAGTTCGAACTGAGCACTGGCTGTTTGGATGTCCATCCGAATACCAAACGTTGAGGGTATTTGCCATGGATGAACGTGACAGCTTTCGGCTGTCAGTAGTTGCTAAAGCAGCCCATAGATGACTCAGGTGGAAGGAAAGAAAATTGCTCAGGTGGAAGAAAAGAATGCCTCCCGCATCACTATTGTGTTCTGCCAGTGGGGGAACATGGGAAGTCTTCCCAGGCAGAACACAATGATTACTGCTAGTGGCTATAGCCGCCAGCAGTAATTGAATGTATATAAAATCCGATAGGCTGGCTGTACCCAAGTTGATTGATGAATTTACTTGAGTATAATCAACTTGACCATACATGGATCGAATCTCGGCCAGTCACTGCTGAACCAGCCAAATTTTCATCCATGTATGGCTGGCTTAAGGAAGCAGTGGGTACCTGCACCCGCACATCCTTACCAACTACTGATGTCACCTCACCTGACCTGTTCACTTACATGGTCAGGAGTCCCTAGTCACATGAAGCAGGTGGACTTTGGTTTTCAATAAACGTTCTTTCTGACTTAAAAAAAAAAAAATAGAGGTTCATTCGCCAAACCAGAACCCCATTGAAATTGGGTAATGTTATTGCCCAAATATGGCCATGTGGCAGTTTGACTCATTATTATACATACAGTATACAAAAATTGTTTAAAGTGGAACTCTGGGCAGATACCAAAGACATAAATTAACTGGGCCTTTCTTGAATCCAGGAGGACCTCATATAATGTCCTCCCAGATCGTGCCTTGAAATCACAGTAGATCACATGACAACTGTAAACAATGGATGGCTTTCTTTTATGCCATCTATTGTGTTGAATTGTGTTTCTGCCCTGTCACGCACTTCACACCCAGAGTAATCCATTGTATTTTATCTGCAGCACTGGATCCACTGCATCATCTTCCTTGCCGGCCAAGCTGTGGGAGCTCAGTCTGTACAGGCTCAGGTTCTGTCTGACTTTGGCATTCACAGGATACAGAAGTAAGTGTCGGCCAGTATAGGCCCCAAAAATTAGCCCATATGGGTTTACTTGACAGCTAAGACCATAGTATTTGGTGGCTGGAGGTACATTAGGCATTCACAGGATACAGAAGTAAGTGTGGGCCTGGATAGGCCCCAAAAAATAAGCCAACATGGGTTTACCTGACAGCTAAGAACGTAGTATTCTGTGGCTGAAGGTACATTAGGCATTCACAGGATACAATATAGAATGGGATTGGTGCAGCGCTAACACAATTGAATCCACAGTCCATACAAATGTTCAAATGGATCAAATACAAAAGTGCAGTAAACAAAAGTTCATCAGAGAGTGCTCCAATAAAGAAGGGAAACTGTCCACCACTTCAAACTTGGAAAAAGCCCCGAGTGCAGGAACCGCCACCAAGATAATAAATGGCCTCTTACCAAATTGCAATGACCCCCATTACAAGGATCAAAGACAGCCTGTGTGATCAAATCAGTGCCCAGATCGACATGTATCGATTCCCAGTGTTCCCTCAGCAGCTCCGACCGGAACAAGTGAACATAAGGAAAAGAGGGACAACTCCAATAGTGAAGTACGTTCACAGGTTTATTCAGTAAAAGCAGAGTGGCAACTCATGTTTGCATGAAGAAATCACAGCATGTCTCGGAGCTATACTCTCAGAACCTTTGTTTCCAACCAATAAAATGGCCGCCGTGTCTCCTTGCTGGCCTCAGCACGACGAACCGCAGGCTCCTCCTCCGACCGGTTTCATCAACACGTGACTTCGTCACTTTTGTATTTGATCCATTTGAACATTTGTATGGACTGTGGATTCAATTGTGTTAGCGCTGCACCAATCCCATTCTATATTGCTATTTAGATCTGGTATTTCTGATTCTAGATCAGGTGCTGGCTGCTTTCATTTGGTCTGTTGACTTTTTATTCATGTATGTTTTTATCTTTATATTTTAGCGCAGCAATATCCCCATTTTTATATTCACAGGATACAGAAGTAAGTGTCGGCCAGTATTGGCCCCAATAATTAGCCCACATGGGTTTACCTGACAGCTAAGAATGTAGTATTCTGTGGCTGAAGGTACATTAGACATTCACAGTTTACAGAAGTAAGTGTCGGCCAGTATTGGCCCCAAAAATTAGCCCACATGGGTTTACCTGACAGCAAAGAAAGTTGTATTCTGTGGCTGGAGGTACATTAGGCATTCACAGAAAAAATAATTGTTGGCCCTGAAAGGCCCCAAAAATTTGCCATTCAATGGACATGAAATGCCTTTTATGCCGCTGTATTTAGCGAAGACAAGGACCAGGAATTGTTGTGGGTAAATGGCGGTCTGGCGGATATTTGTGGCCTGGCATGAGGAATTTCAATGAAACATGGTCTACTGGTCACATGTGTTGAATTCCTCAGAGATCCATGCCTCATTCATTTTTAGAAATGTGAGGTAGTCTACACTGTCATGAGCTAGGCGAGTGCGCTTATCGGTCACGATCCCCCCTGCTGCGCTGAACATCCTTTCGGACAGGACACTGGACGGGGGGGCAAGCCAACATTTCCATTGCAAATTGTGCACGCTCTGGCCAGAGGTCAAGCCTGCCCACCCAGTAGTCCAGGGGTTCATCACTCCTCAGAGCGTCCACATCGGCTGTTAACCCGATGTAGTCAGACACCTGTCGGTCTAGGCGTTCCCTGATGCTGGATCCGGAGTACAGCTGTCGATGGTTAGGCTGAAAGAAGGATCTCATATCTGAAGTGACCAAGACATCTTCAAACCGCCCTCTTCTTGCAGGCGCTGTTGGATTGCTACCCACAACTGTCTCTCTGTGACTGGAAATTGGCCTTTATGCTTTTTATATGGGGGTCCCCCTTAAAACACTGGAGCATGAAGGCCCCCATTCTCACTAAACTGGAAGCGGTGTGGTGGCCTGCTTCCAGCTCATCATCCAGGATAATGTCGTCCTCGTTCTCCTCCCCCCATTCACAGATAACACCAGGGATCCCAGAAAGGTTTAAAGCATGCTCTTCTTGCTCCTCCTCATCCCCACTAGCGCCATCCTCTTCTGACTCCTCTTCAGACTCCTGCTGTTGACTTATCTCAGATGGAGTAGCACCCACTGGGAATTCATCCAACATTGCGACTTCCTCATCTTCCTGCTCCTCGACGGCTTGATCAATGACACAACGCAATGCACGTTCCAGAAAGAAGGCATAAGGTACGATGTTACTGATGGCGCCCTGGCCATGACTGACCAGTTTGGTGATCTCATCGAATGGCCGCAGAAGTCTGCATGCGTCCCGCATGAGCAGCCACTGGCGAGGTGAAAAAAACCAAGCTCCCCAGAACCTGTCCTGCTGCAGAGTTTGTACAGGTAGTCGTTAACTGCACGTTTCTGCTGGAGCAGCCTATCAAGCATATACAACGTTGAGTTCCATCATGTCGGGCAGTCACAAATAAGACACCTGACGGCAGGTTGTGTCGCCGCTGAATGTCAGCAAGGCAAGCCATGGCTGTGTAAGATCTTCTGAAATGGCCTGAGATTTTCCTGGCCTGCCGCAAGATGTCCTGGATACCAGGGTATTTGGCAACGAATCGCTGCACCACCAAGTTCAGGACATGTGCCATGCATGGCACGTGTGTTATTTTGCCCTGTTTCAGTGCGCTCAGCAGATTGGCACCGTTGTCGCACACCACTTTACCAACTGTCAAATTGAGCGGTGTCAGCCACTGATCTGCCTGTGAACACAAAGCTCAAAGGAGTGCAGGACCAGTGTGGCTCTTGGCTTCCAGGCACAACAGACGCTGTACAACATGGCAACGTCTCACCTGGCATGTGGAATAGGTTCTGGGGATCTTGGGCGGCGCAGCGAAAGAGGCGGTAGCAGCGGAAATGGAGGAGTCAGCCGAGGAGGAGAGGGAGGATGGAGGAGGAGAAGAAGAGGCAGGCCTGCATGCAATCCGTGGCGGTACAACCAAATCTACACGGGTGCCACGGGTTACATGCTTGACGGCCATCAGAAGGTTCACCCAGTGGCCAGTAAAAGTGATATACCTTCCCTGCCCGTGTTTGCTAGACCATGTGTCTGTGGTCAGATGTATCTTGGCACCAACACTGTGTGCCAGAGATATATTCACTTGTTGCTGAACATGGCCATACAGCTCTGGAATGCCCTTCTACGAGAAATATTTCCTGCCTGGGACCTTCCATTGTGGTGTTCCAATGGCTACAAATTTATGAAAGGCCTCCGAGTCCACCAGTTGATATGGCAGTAGTTGGCGGGCTATCAGTTCCGACAAGCCAGCAGTCAAACGTTGGGCAGGAGGGATATCCGGCGTCATAATTTTTTTCCACTCCAACATTTGGGCCACAGAAGCCTGCCTTTTTCCAGAACAACGTGACGACGGCATCATGAAAGGTGGAGTGGAGGACAAATGTGAGGAGAGAGGAGAAGGAGAAGAGGCTGGACGGTGAGAGCCTGGAGTGTGGCTTTGTGGGTTCTGACGCTGTTGCTCCCACTGGGCTCGGTGATGGGAGTTCAGGTGCCTTCTTAAGGCGGTTGTCCCTAGGTGAGTGTTGGGCTTACTGCGACTTATGCGTTGACTGCAAAGGCTGCAGATGGCAACACTGTTGTCAGCAACCGACACATTAAAAAAAGCCCACACTGCGGAGCCATGTGTCGGCATCCTGGGAGCACCAGATGTGACTGTACATGGTTGATGGCTCGCTCCTGATACATTTGCAGGCTGCTTTGTACCTCTTGCGCAATGCAAGTTCTGCCTGCCTCTCCTCCCTATCTGCCAGTCCGTCTCTCCCTCTGAAAACCCCTCCTCTTCCTCTCTTGTGGGAAACCACATGACGTCCATAGACACGTCATCATCCACGTCGCCTTCCCCACCACTAACAATCGAGATCTCGGCGTAGGCAGCAAGAGCGGGGACCAACCTCCTTGGGCTGATCTGGGTACTGTCGTCAGACTGCTGAGTGGCGGCTGTTGCTACCTCCTCTTCCTGATCCGATGCCAACAATGGCTGTATATCACAAGTGTCATGAGATGGATCGGAAAAAAATTCCAGTTACTCAAGCAGAGGGTATGTGGTGGTGGTGTTTGTGGTTGTGTCTTTGGGGGTGCACACAGCAGAGAGTGAAGAGGGTGCAGATAAAGGATGAGGAGGGTGCAGAAGAGGAAGGCTGAGTGAGCCACTCAACCAAGTCTGGTGCGGCCTTTGACATAATCGAACTCGCCTTCTGAAACTTCACACTTTGGCTCTGGCCTACTGCTCCTGCCCTACCCCTACCACCCCTGCATAAGTGTCTGCCTCTTCTTCTGCCTGTCATGTTTTTAAATTACCCTGTGACAAAAGTCTTTAGAGAATCGCAGTATAGCTGGAAAAAGGTATATAACACCCGCTTCAATCTGTGGTATTGGGGGGCCACAGGTTTATCACATCAGTTCTACAAATGATTGCCCAGTAACTGTTGTCACTGTGTGGAGCACAGTTAACACAGCAAAAGAGGCCACATTTTTTGCAGGACTAAAATAAAATCTTAGAAAAGTATAATGTTAAATAACACCCCACTTCAATATATGGTATTGGGGGGGGGGGGCACTGGTTTATCACACCAGTTGTTCAAAAAATTGGCCAGGGAGTTTGGCACTGTGTGTATCAGACTTAACACAGCAAAAGAGGCAATATTGTTGCAGGACACAAATACACTTGTAAAAGTATACTCAGATAACACCCCACTTCAATATGAGGTATTGGGGGAGCCACTGGTTTACCACACCAGTTGTTCAAAAAATTGGCCAGGGAGTTTGGCACTGTGTATATCAGAGTTAACACAGAAAAAGAGGCAATATTGTTGCAGGACACAAATACACTTATGAAAGTATACTCATATGGCACCCCACTTCAATATGTGGTATTGGGGGGCCACTGGTTTATCACACCAGTTGTTCAAAAAATTGGCCAGGGAGTTTGGCACTGTGTGTATCAGACTTAACACAGCAAAAGAGGCAATATTGTAGCAGGACACAAATAGACTTATGAAAGTATACTTAGATAACACCCCGCTTCAATATGTGGTATTGGGGGGCCACTGGTTTATCACACCAGTTGTTCAAAAAATTGGCCAGGGAGTTTGGCACTGTGTGTATCAGAGTTAACACAGCAAAAGAGGCAATAATGTTGCAGGACACAAATACACTTATGAAAGTATACTCAGATGACACCCCACTTCAATATGTGGTATTGGGGGGCCACTGGTTTATCACACCAGTTGTTCAAAATATTGGCCAGGGAGTTTGGCACGGTGTGTATCAGAGTTAACACAGCAAAAGAGGCAATATTGGTGCAGAACACAAATACACTTATGAAAGTATACTCAGATAACACCTCACTTCAATATGTGGTATTGGGGGGCACTGGTTTATCCCACCAGTTGTTCAAAAATTTGCCAGGGAGTTTTGCACTATGTCTATCAGACTTTACACAGCAAAAGAGGCAATATTGTTGCAGGACACAAATACACTTGTAAAAGTATACTCGGATAACACCCTGCTTCAATCTGTGGTATAAAGGGGCCACAGGTTTATTATACCAGTTCTACAAATAATTGGCCAGTAACTGTTGTCACTGTGTGTAGCAGAGTTAACACAGCAAAAGAGGCCAAATTTTTGCAGGACTAAAATACACTTTTAGAAAAGTATACTGTTAAATAACACCCCACTTCAATATGAGGTATTGGGGGGGGGCACTGGTTTATCACAACAGTTGTTCAAAAATTGGCCAGGGAGTTTGGCACTGTGTATATCAGAGTTAACACAGCAAAAGAGGCAATATTGTTGCAGGATACATATACAGTTGTAAAAGTATACTCGGATAACACCCCGCTTCAATCTGTGGTATTGGGGGGCCACAGGTCTATTACACCAGTTCTACAAATAATTGGACAGTAACTGTTGTCACTGTGTGTAGCAGAGTTAACACAGCAAAAGAGGCCACATTTTTGCAGGACTAAAATACACTTTTAGAAAAGTATACTCAGATAACACCCCACTTCAATATGTGGTATTGGGGGGGGGGGGGGCACTGGTCTATCACACCAGTTGTTAAAAAAATTGGCCAGGGAGTTTGGCACTTTGTGTATCAGACTTAACACAGCAAAAGAGGCAATGTTGTAGCAGGACACAAATACAATTGTAAAAGTATACTCAGATAACACCCCACTTCAATATGTGGTATTGGGGGGCCACTGGTCTATCACACCAGTTGTTAAAAAAATTGGCCAGGGAGTTTGGCACTGTGTGTATCAGACTTAACACAGCAAAAGAGGCAATATTGTTGCAGGACACAAATACACGTGTAAAAGTATACTCAGATAACACCCCACTTCAATATGTGATATTGGGGGGGCACTGGTCTATCACACCAGTTGTTCAAAAAATTGGCCAGGGAGTTTGGCACTGTGTGTATCAGACTTAACACAGCAAAAGAGGCAATATTGTTGCAGGACACAAATACACTTGTAAAAGTATACTCAGCTAACACCCCGCTTCAATCTGTGGTATTGGGGGGCCACAGGTTTATTACACCAGTTTTACAAATAATTGGCCAGTAACTGTTGTCACTGTGTGTAGCAGAGTTAACACAGCAAAGAGGCCAAATTTTTGCAGGACTAAAATACACTTTTAGAAAAGTATACTGTTAAATAACACCCCACTTCAATATGGGGTATTGGGGGGCCACTGGTCTATCACACTAGTTATAATACATTAAAAGTGCTTTTGTCACTGTTTGTAGTATTGCTGCAGCAATGCTCAGTTACCACAGCAGTCACAATGCTGCACAGTGCACAATACAAATCCACTATAATATGCCTTCTATATTACAAAGTATATTATACCGTGGATTACACCCCTATATAGTGCACTGCACACCTATTCCAAAAAAATTCCAGCCCTTTAAATGAATTTTGTGCACATTAACAGAGCGATTTGTGTCACTGCAGATCTGTCCCTAGAGCACACTGGATACCTGTCCCTAAACTGAACAGAAACTGTACACCTATACCAAATAAATTGCAGCCCTTCAAATTACTTTTGTGGACATTAACAGAGCGATTTGTGTCACTGCAGATCTCTAACTGTCCCTAAAGCACAGATTTGATACCTGTCCCTAAACTCAAAAGAGACTATAGTAGACCTATACCGAAATACCAACCCTGAAAAGGACTTTTGTGAATCTTAACAGAGCTATTTGTGTCTGGCAATCTCTCCCTCATGAACACAGCAGACCTTTCCCTATGCTGACAAAAAGCAGAATGCGCAATGGCCGCCTGCTCTGGTCTATTTATAAGGTAGGGGGCATGTCCATGTGCTGAAATGTTTCAATTGGCTGTCCCGTTCCACCTGACGGCTGTGTCATGGGTCAAAGTTCTCCCCAATGTAAACTATTATGGCCGCCGCGAAAAACGCCATGTGTTTGCAAAATTGGCGGGTAGCGAACAACCAAAATTCTCCGTTAACCGACCGCCGGGCGAACTGCAAGGCCATCTCTGAAGAGGATTAAATAAAGCTTCAGTGGTCTCTGTGACCTGGGTAAAACCTCCAGCTGGCCCTCAGATTTGCCTTTCTCACAATGACCCCGAAGGTGATGTGAAAAAGAGGAAAAAAAAATGGAGAACAGACTCCTAATAGTGTAAAAAAACATACTAGTTGCCTTTATTAATAGCCCCTATAGTGGGCTGAGCATAAAAAGTTTAAAAAAGCTTCCACCCTGTTAATAGGAGCAATGGAAGCCAGACCCGATAACGAGTCAAGAGGTCATTTTGCACAAGCAGTTTTTTCTTTATATTTCATACTATTTTATTTAGTTTTGTATGTTAGTTTGTATATACATTTCACAGCAAGTGCTGTTACCTGTGTAGAGTATACTACTCTTGCAGATTATACAACGCTGCTCAACCATTAGGTTTGTAACAGCAGCTGCTAGCTTTACACTACTTTATTCATTTGGTTTATTTGTTGGTGTGAGTGGGTTCACAAAATGTTGCACTTGTTTCTCAACTGCCTAATGCCATTTCTAAATGGGGGAGATATTACTTAAATACAAGCCTGCTAGTAAAATGTACAAGGTGCAAGATACACAGTTAAAAAAAGTCAAGGGGAGTTGTTAGGTTGGCTGTTTCCACCTGATACAAGGGCTGGGCTCTAAATAGGGGGATAAGAGGTGCTGGTCTGTGGGCAGCCAATTAGGGTTCACAAGCACCTCTGGAAGACTACTATGGGTTCTACCGGCCTGTGCTCTAATTTTTGGTGGCTGCCGTTGCTTTATACTACTAGCGCTAGCCACCTCACCAGCTTGTACTGCACTGCTGGTGCTCACCACTTCACCATCAAATGCTGCAGTGCTGGTGTCTAAAAGGCCAGGATTTACTACACCGCTGGTTCTTGCCAGGTCATCAAAAGGTAGTGCAGAGCTAGTACTTGCGCCCTGTTGCATATGAGCATAATTATGCAATTCTAGCACTTTAGTAACATGGGGTCAGGTATGCCTGATTTTAGCAGGGACCTTTTCACCATCATCTGAGTTAGCTGTCAGGGTGCCACTGATTTCTACAGGTTCCTATTCTTAGCCTGATTCTGACAGCGAGGCTTCCCCTTCGCTCTTATCTTTTATACTCAGAATCCTGTAGGTCTTCTCACTAGTGTACCTTTTTTGGGACATGTTGGACACTAAATGTTTAGGTACATAGTGGCGACTATTGGAAAAAGAGCTCCTGGTTAGCAATCAGAGACTGCTTGCACACTAGAAATAAAATTAACTGCTAGTGCTAGCAGAGATCAGACCTGATCTTGCTAACATGGTGGTTTTTGTGGACAATGTATCAGGGGGTGGCAGTGATCAAAAAAATTATACTGATACTGCATTTGGGGGGCTGATAATGATCATGGATAATTCTGCTAATGCTGCGTTTCTGTGGACACTATACTATTGGGGATACTAGTAAAGTTATGTTCATGATCAAGATATTAATCTGTACAGACACTATACTAGTGATGGCAGTGAATAGCAACTTATAGTGTGACTGTGATAGTGTGGTGGGCAATTTAGTGCTACCTGACACTGGCTGGGAGGGATGCTAATTGACTTTGACAATATTTGATGTCTCTAGTGACACTAATATAGTTATCAGTGATAAATACTGTGCACTGACATTGTACTGATGGCACTGGCTGGGTGGCAGGGAAAGGGTTAACTGGAGGGCAATCAAAGGGTACAAAGTACCCCACAGGTGTATGCAAGTGGAAGTGTGCTCCTTTGACATACACATATCTGGCTTCTCTCCCTGAACTGAAAAGGGCCCAGGAAGAGAAGAACCTGCCAGATCCTGTGTCTGCCTTTACAAACAAGACACAGGGTTGTGCTGTGATTGGCTACAGCAGGTGAACTGTCAAAGTAATTGGCCGAAACCTGCTAACAAACTCAAAGCCAATGACGAGTCAAACCAGGATGTAAACTGCAATGTAAGGGTGCATTGCGGTGCCTGATTTTGCTGCCACTAGGTTTACACTAGCCAAAGCTCTGAAAGTTGATTCACGGTGGATCAGTTTTAAAAGCACAGCTAAGAAGCCACTGACAGATGTTTAGGAGGTGATCATGCTGCTTTCTAAATGCTTTAAAAAAAAAAAATATGCACTACAAGCCAAGTGATTGGCTCGCAGTTTTGACGCAGCCCCATCGACTTTAATTGTTGAGTTTGACAGGCAGTGTCATGTGTTGTCTCTTAAATGAAACTTGCAAACATGTAAATGTCTTAAGGCTTCGTTCTCATATAGATGTTTCATGTAGCGTACAAGTACAAGAACTTCTTTTGGGCGTCAGGTGTCTTGCGATTCTGTTTGCGTAATTTTAACGTGATTAGTTGGGCGAAAATTGCGGCAAAATTGCGCCGCGTTTGGGGGGCCATTGCAATTCACGGCAATCGTTCAGGCGCTCCGCGACTTGCAGCGGTTCAGAAATCATGGGCAGAATCGCGGCAATTCTGCCCGTGATCCGAAACGCCTATATGTGAATGGAGCCTTAATGTTTTAGGAATCTTGTTTTCCTAAGTAGTATCACTGCATTGCGGCCTTAAGTTTGGACACATTGAGATAGCTATGAATTCGCTGATTGATTAGGCAATGCTTAATATGCTACTATTTGTAATAATACATTTGGAGGGAGTAGTGACTGTCCAGACTGCTGCTGAGGTTACTTGGCTAACTAGATGCCTACTACTGAAAAGAGAGGTGAGGCAGATGTAGTCAGTGTCATGTGACAAGCATCACCTGTCAATCATTCCAAAAACTTGGCTGAACTAACACGCAACTCCCCTGCTTGCATATCCCACACTTTGCAGTTTTCAGGTCTGCTATCAAACTTTTATAGAAATGTATAATAGGCAATAGCTGGAGGAATGTAATGCATAAGTGGCTCATTTTATGATTTTCTAATTCTAAAGCTGGCTTACATCGATAGGCTTTTCTGTTTAGCCTGCAGCCTAAATGAAAGAAAATCGAACAGGTTCCTCTATCCACACTGACAGCCTGAATGAGCGAATCTCCCCTGTCAGGCTATTGTACTCTGACAGCTGTCAGAATACCCAAGAGCAGCTCTTTGGCCTCTGTAAGGCAGGAGGAGGCTGACACGGCCACACAAGAAGCTAATTTCATCTACTAGTCAGTATAAAGAAAACTCTGGTTTGTAGTAGCAATGGTACTAACAACTACCTAATGTTTAATATTGTAAAATTGTTTTAATCAAGACTAGGCAGACAAAGCAGTTGTTGCAGGAACTTCAAGCTGTAGCAGAAACATCCCAACCTCATTCTCACTGTAGAAGCACTGCTTCTTCCTGATACTGAACCTGCATTGAGGCAGAGGTACAAATGACAGATGGCCCAGATTTAGACTGTTACTGCGCAACAGCTATCTCAGACTCAGATGTCAGCAAAAGTGAGCTAAAGAGCATCGATTTCCCAGTTCAGTAAATGTATTCTGTCGTTGCAACGTGTAACAAGCCCCCTGGAACTGAAGCCAATCAGAAAGTTCTAATACTGTCATTGTAAAGTGTAAGCACTGGAGTGTGGCCAATCAAGAAGTTCTGATATTGTCATTGTAAAGTGTAAGCAGACACCCTAGAGTGTGGCCAATCAGGAATCAGGAGGTACATTTAGTTTGCTCCTCTGTAGGCAGAGGAGAAGGTGTTAATTTGTTGTGCTATGGCTGTACAGTGCTCCAAGGGCTGTGGTTCTGCTACCTCCCCTTGTTTTCTAGAAGTCTGTGGATAGTTCTAGAATCTAGTGGTTGGAGGAGCAGAGACTGCAGCTTGAATATTTAAGAAGTTCTCACTAATCCCCGAGGAGGCAAGGCTCACTCGACAGGGAAACAACTCATAAATTGGCAGTCAGGGAGCAGTATCCATGGTCCATTAGTCTGCGTAATTTGGGACTATCTAAAAAGCTTCCCTGTGGGGAGGAGGTATTTTTCCTGTAATGTGCTTCTAGATAGCATGCCTCTGTGATCGCATAAATCTGTGAAAACAAAGAAAAACTTTGTTCGTCCACCACTCAAACGTGGAGGGACTTAGACCTGGAGGGAACATCGGATTGCCTAGCAAAGGGGTCATTGGGGCATGGGGAGAGGGAGATTTAAATCCTAGTCTTTGGGCCAATCTGTCCCATAGTTCCAAAGAAATGACAGTGTTAGGCATAGTATACCCAGTCTGTCTCTGGCTTTCAGCCACATCAGGTAACTAATTGGAGTAGAGGGGAGGTGGGAGGATTCCAACTGTATCCATAATGGTTTAAGCCGCTTGGAATGGAAGCCGATCAATTGTGCCAGTTGTGCCGCATAATAATATTTAGTCAAATCCGGGACCCCCAGACCTCTCCCCAGTTTAGGGGTAAATAGCGTACGCCTGTTCACTCAAGGTCTCTCGTCCCCCCAAATTAATTTCAGGACCTTCTGCTGAAAAATGCACAAATAAGACATGGTAATCGTTGGTCTTACCAGAAAGTATGTGACCCCCCCAATAAAGGGTGGTCATTTAGTGCCTTCCAGGGGCCCCAGTGCAATCTTCCCGCCCGGCCAACACTCTGGAAATAACCCTGTATCAAAAAAGCAAAGGGATTTCCAGTCACTACTTACCAACCAGCCAGCGACCAACCAAATTAACCTGTCTAACAGTATGCGTTAAAAACAGGGGTTTAGTTGCACACATTTGCAAATACATGCGTAAGCTGCAGGCCACGGCAAGGCACCCTGATATCTGCAGACCCTAATTCTACCTTTAAAGAGTCTCCACAGTGAGAGCACATGTATTCTAATGGATAGATGGAGGACAGGTGACTGGTGGGAGCCCACCCCTCCTTAACTACTTGCCAACCGCCGCAAGTAAATATACTGCGGCGGTCAGCCCCAGCCAGGCAAAGTGACGTATATATACGTCACTAGCCTGTCACCGGCTTGTGAGCCAATAGCGGGCGAGCGCGCGCCTGCTGAGGCGTGCGCCCGCCGCGGCTCGTTCACCAAGCAGTCAGTGCGTGTGACCGGCGGACCCGATGTTCTGGCCTGGCCTGCGTCCATTCATCCATGATGCCTGTACATTGACCTGTGCCATCATGCCTGTACATTGACCTGTGCCATCATGCCTGTACATTGAGCTGTGCCATCATGCCTGTACATTGGCCTGTGCCATCATGCCTGTACATTGACCTGTGCCATGCCTATACCATCACCTGTGCCATGCCTATACCATCATCTGTACCATACCTGTGCCATGCCTGTGCCATGCCTGTACCATGACCTCAAAGTCACTCTTTTTTTACCGCGTTTTTTGCCGCGAAGCAATACCTATTACATTTTTCTTTTTGCGCCCCCCCACAAAATTTTTGAGCACCAGCCACCACTGGTGGAGTACCACACAAGTGCTGATTGACCACTCTTTATTGGGGTCACATACGTTTTGGTAAGACCTCCTCTTCTTTGTACACCAAGGTTTTGTGTGGTTTTACAACCGGGGAAGTTTGGAGGTGTTTGGGAATCTACAGCTATCCCTTCTTTCCCCACAATTGGAAGACTGATATCCCTAAGTTGGTTTTCTTAATTTTGGACTCTCTCATTTTTCCATCTAATTTGGACTTTTTTTAATTTTAATACAATGTAGGGTGATGCACACTGATTTGCGTACTTTTGATTAATTAAACATTTTTATTTTATGGTATTTTAGTGCTGCACCTATGTTTTATGGTATTTGTTATACTATGTATTATGGTATTGCGCTAGCTGCTATTTGTTTTACCTTTTGTTAGAGCCCTAGCGTGGTTTCCTCTATGCCAACATACATTGGTGGCCAGTGTCTATGCCTCCTTACATTGGAGATCAGTGTCCGTGTCTCTATACAGCAGTGGTCAGCAGAGGTGAGGGACTTGAGTCACATGACTTGACTTAAGTCAGACTTAAGTCACCAGTTTGAGGACTTGAGACTTGCTTGACTAAAATGAATAAAAGACTCGACTTGACTTTGACTTGGTATTCATGACTTGAGACTTGACTTTGACTTGAGACATATGACTCAAAATGACTTTAGTTTTTTAAGTTATTAAATATTTGCATTTTCTCAAGATATGTTAAAGCAAAATTAATGTGCCTGTTATGTTTCTGACACCACAGTCACACCTCAGTGTGTTCTGATTTTTAGGACACTGGCTGTTTAACAATGGAAATACTTAACATGTTTTTAGTGACTGTGGTGTTGAAACATGACCGGACAAAGGATTTTGAGCTGTTTGGGCATTCAAAGTGTTTCTTTAATATGCCAAGAAAAAAGCACTAAGCAGTTTTGTTAATGTTGAAAATGAAACAAAACCTTTCCTGACCACTGACTTTTAACTGATTTAAAGGTTAAAATTGGGGTTGATCAGTATTTTGACTTGATTTGTGACTTGACCAAAATAAATGACTTGACTTGACTTGCTTGACTTCTAGCAGGGACTCGACTTGACTTGCTTGTTTTTTGCCACAGTAACTTGGGACTTGCTTGAGACTTGAAGGTTAAGACTTGAGATTTGCTTGTGACTTGCACATGTGTGACTCACTCCAATGTCTGGTGGTCAGTATCTGTGCTTTCAAACATTTGTGGTCAATGTCTGTCCCCTATACATTGGTGGCCAGTGTCCATGCCTGCTTACATTGGAGGTCAATGTCTGTGCCCCTATACAGCATTGGTTGGTATCTGTGATCTCAAATATTTGTGGTCAGTGTCTGTCCCCTATACATTGGTGGTCAGTGTCTGTGCCTGCTTACATTGTAGGTCAGTGTTTGTGCCCCTACACAGCAGTGGTCAGTATCTGTGCTCTCAAACATTTGTGGTCAGTGTCTGTCCCCTATACATTGGTGGCCAGCGCCTGTGCCACCTAACATTAGTGGTCAGTGTCTGTGTTATCAAATATTTGTGGTCATTTGAACACTCAATCATGTGCAAGGGAAATTAAGATGTTTTTCTTCTATATATTTGAATTGAACAGTTCTTTTTATTTACAAATCTTGGTGAACATTCACTTTGGAAATGTAAATGTAAAAGTTAACAACCCCTATTCCTTTTAAAAGGGTTAACACTGGCTAACATTTTTTGGCTTTTTAAATTGACCAGTTTATCTATCAACAATAACTAATCAAAAACAGCATTGCTATGGCAATTGTCTGGTGTATTCTTTGATCCGGACAAATGCTTACCCAGATAACAAGCAATTGTGCTGTAAGTTTGAAAATGACTTGCTAAGCTGTTGCTAGACTTGCCAGGCTTCCCAAGTTTGTTGCACAATTACAGCAAGTCCGCATTGCATGACTCCAGATCAAATTTCTTTGCAAACATTCTGCAAGTCTGCTGCAAGTTCTGGTTCAGTTATGGTGTGCAATAGTCATCCCACCACAGGGGTCACTGTGGCTGAATTTTCATGCTATAGACTTGCAGAGATCTTGCTTACATTTGCAACTTTGCTCTTGCTAGAAACTTGCCAAGCAAGTTTGCTACAAATTGGAAAAGTGTCAACTAGAACTTGTGCTTCAAGTGCCCTGCAAGTGTACAACTTGCCAGTGAAAATGTGCAGCAAGTTAACAAACCTACAATTCAACACTTTCACAAATGTGTGGCAAGTTATCTTTGCTAGTTAGGTAGAATTTTATTGACAGATATAGCCATTTCGGTCACCACCACTATGACCTTAATACTTGCACTATTCCCCTGGATTCAAAAGTCATACACCATAGAGCCAATAAAGTCATATCTTGCATTGATGGGGGCTAATAAGACTGAAGCAGCCTAATGCAGGTCAGTAAACTGGGCTCTGTAAAATTGCGGCTATATCTGGGCTATAGACCAGCATATCTGGTTGCACTGATGGCTAAACAGGGCAAGAAGGAATGATTTGCTTGACTCTTCCCATTTGCCCATAGCTAAAGACTGAGACTCTTTTGAGGTTGACCTGCAAATACCTTCTCTTATAGGAAGGCAATGCTCCATCTCAAGGGACAGATATCAATGGAAAATAGTGGATTCACCAGATCAGAAAAGGTAAGCTCTAATCAGTCAGATGTCGGTTTCCTGATGTCATTCACTGCAGATCATCTTGGTGCATGTGTTTTAAATTACAGTCTGCATATGTTTTTAAGGTACAGTACAGTATAAAATGTTTATTTCTGTCTGTATCACCATTATAGAGGTTTGCCCCTGTGAATGGGGCAGGAAAACAGGGGAAATCTTTTCAACGGAGATGCAGTTAGCAATTAAAAACATATTTCACTTCTTTTGTCATATACCTCTGCACTAAATAGAAGTCATTTGGATTGTATAGGGCTGTGTCCTCATGGTACATTCATTTCATTGAATAAAAGTGAGATTTTACATATATTATACTATCAGATTGTGGTGTGTATGGCCAGCCTAAAACTTACCCCAGCCTGTGATTGGAGAATGAAGACAAATTAATATTCTTATATTAATGTGTCTTCCTGTATCCTTTCCTCTTATATGCACATTAACTGTGTGTTAAACAGCCATTAGCCTCTTGTGTACACATCTGTTCCCCTTGTCTCAGAATAGTTCCATAATATAAGAAATAATTTTATGTATAGTCGAACATATACAGCATGTTAACACATATGAGAGAAAAGGGAGAACTGCTGAATGAAAAAAGTTTGGGAAGCTTAATGGAAATGTAAGAATAAAAGAAAGAGGAGCAATTTAGTCCATCACATATACAGCAAATGAAACAGGAGTTGTTTTATGGAAATATAATGGAGATTAAATTTCCATAGTAAAACATATTTTCTGTTAAATTCTTATAATATCCTGAAGGCAGCTAAATATTTTAGTAAATTATTTTTAGGATTTTATTAATACTGCCTTTGCATTAAAAAAAAGTTATTTAAAGTATGCATATATTAAACCTCTGAGGATGGAATGTCTTAAAATATTTTTATTTAAATTCATTGGGAAAAACACACTTCTGTTGAGTGATGAAGGATGCTAAATGTTCTTTTAATGCTATTGAAATATCCTCTGGGGAATTTCAAATGTGAAAGTGAATACAATATTTTGGCAGCTGCACAGCAGCACCATCAAAGGAAAATTGTTAACAACCTCTATGATTTCAAAATAATTTATTTTCATTGGTAGAATTATATGATCCAACAGCAGCATAAAATATATATAAATGAATTAAAAGGTAAAATATTTTACACCTTAGTAACATACCATTACAAGTTGCAATAACTTGTCAAGTTTCGTAGGCCCTTAAGTTACTTTAACGTCCCAAAGCAGCTGGCAGAAATTGATTAATCACTTCTTTAATCTTCCTGTAGGTACTTCTAGTGAAGATAGATGTCAAAACTGAAAGGATGTAACAGTAAAGCTATTCCTCATAAGTACATTTGAGGCCGCAGGGAATTTTTTACGCTGTTGCCAAAACAGAATTACTTATCAAATTGATCTTTACGTTAGCAAATAATACAATTACATAACTATATGATTTCACCATTAATGATAGCTTTTGACCTGCAGCCTTTTTTGTGGTAAGCCATTATTTAAATATACCTTTAATGTGAAGCTACAAAAATTCTGTACTTAACCTTCAGCTAGTCAGAAATGCTGACATTCAGATGTTGATCATGAAAAAATTTGAGCAATCTGTCCACATATATGGAGGGCCAAGAGACATATCTGGATTAGAAGACCTTTTAGGGCACTTTCACAAAAAAGGCATCTATTGTGACCAGCAGGGGATTGTGAACAGATCCCCTGCTGAAACAGAGCAGAACAGATTGGATGTCATTTGGTATTTGTTTTGATTTATACACTTCTACAGCTTCTGTCCCATTGGCAGAATAAAATGAACAGGTCATGTGACTGAACTTTCCCTTAACCAGTGATTATAAAATGTATCTTGAATTCTTATTTTGCAGTTAACTGAACCCTATTGAAGTTTATTGAACCAAATATAGTCCATGATGTAAAATCACACAGGACTAAGACTGGTGAGCAATGAGTAGTTGTGATTAATATGAATTGCATTGTTGGATGATATTATTAAAGCTGGATTACAATGGGGGACATTATTGAAAAAAAAATGGTAATATGGTAACCATGAATCATGTATCATCACCCTAGCCTTTCTACAAGAATCCTGACATCCTTATGACATGTTTACCACACTATTTGAGAAGTCGCCTTGTTACGCCTTTCCCTCTTGATCTTTTCCCTCTCTACCCTTTCCTTATATTATTTGCTCCCTCAGCTGTTCATCTTCTATTACTTTTCCTGTTTTTTCCCTCTACTAATAATCTCATGTCCAGACCACCAACTCCATTAATGATACCCAGGCTTAAGTGCCTACTGACACATACAGTAACACTCTTTCTGTTTCTTCTATTTCGCACCCAGCCACAAATTATTAACCACACAACACTTTTTATTTTTGTGTTTCATTCCATTCCATTTTGTTTCATATTTTAAAAATCTGCTGCAATTTCTTGTATCCAAAACAGTCGCTGGATTACTTTTCTTGTAAAATTAATACAAATTTTTGAAATTAAAAATAATTTGTGTGTGTGTTTTCTTTCAATTGAAGGATGTTGTAATGGGGTCTGTTTGTTTATATTAATGTAACTCTTTCTGGAAGTGATTAATAAGGGGTACTAATATACCCCATACTCATTTCCCTAGGAGAGGAGTTGATTATCTGAGGGCCTCAATAATTTAAAGGGGGCTTTTAGATTCTGATAAGTTCTCCAAATCACAAACTCCCACATCCCACGTGGGAGACTGGATGTGGAAATGAGGACCTTGTCTTCTTAACATAGGGAGCCTTGCAACGTACTGTCAGGCTTATTTGGGGAGGTTAAATAAAAAAAAAAATAAAAAATGAAATGTTACATTTTCTTCTATATAGAAATATGAAGCAATGACATCCATTTTTGTTAGGTTACTGAAAGGTTAAATATCCTTTAACAAAAAGTGCCTATTCAACAGGTTTACCCCAAACATGCTGTGTTGACCTAAGGTAATAAATAAATAGCCTGTTGATTGTCTTTAGATAAAGACTAGCTGACGCTATACCAAGATAATCTTGTTTGTGTGATAATCATAAACCCTGGTCAGGATTTTTTTTTGTGTTTTAGACCCATTTAAAAATAAGATTTACAGATACGTTATAATCTTATATGTAACATAATATTAACAATGAAATATATATATAACTAACATACATAGATATGTAGAAAACCATTATATATTATAATTGTTTCATCCTTGCTAAAGAAAGTTATACTGATATTGATGACTCATCTCTGTATGTCAAGAGAGGCTTCAGTAAACATTTGTAAATTGTAAGTTGTAGAAAGCATCATAAAATTTTGTTTAACCTTGCCAGGATCTAGAAGGTCTGAGATTGTAAGCTCTTTGTCAATATAAGGTGCAAAGTTTATTTGAAGATAAATAATGCTGCTATATTGCTATATGCTGAAGTTAAGAGCAACACAATACTGCCATCTCTAGTGACTCACCTGCTACTAATTGAAGTCTTAGGTTAAAAAGTAATTTCCAATATATATAGATATATATATTGAATAAGATATGTTAAATATTAGAATGGTGTTACCAAGATGCATTCCTCATTTAGATACATAATGGATATTAAATGGACATGTAATAGATGAGAGCATGGATACTTTTTATGTTATTTTATGATACTTTTAAATATGGAGATATCATCATTTAATTTTAATATACTGGTCAACCAAGAGGTGTCACCCAATGACCTCATCGGTTAATGGTTAAGTTGTCCCAACCAAAGGGGATCATGTTACTCCCTCTGGGTTTAACTTATGGTAATTTTAATAGTCCTTTGTTCTATACCATATAAATAGGAAAACTCAGATGAGAGAGGGACACATCACACATGACATTTGCCCAACATACAATACACACGCTACTACAGCCATGCATAGACTCATCTACACAGACTCCATTTTGCTCCATCATGTATCTGAACCTTTGATGGACGCCAAACGAAACTCCTCCCTACCTGGCCACCATCTTGGAAAGGCAGCCATCTTAAAGACTCTGGTAACGACCACTCTAAGCTAGCAGCCATTTTAAATATGGTAAATATGCCTTGCTGTTTATTTGATCATAATTCAATATTGTTTATGTACTTCCTTAAATGTTTTACAATTCATATTTAAGGGTAACAAGATTACAATCCCTGCCGTATTAACCATATGTAGATTTTTCTCTAAGAGATGATTTTTGCTTTTTATACATTTTTATTAATATCAGATTTAGCGCATATTGGCGTATTAGTCTCACGTTTTGCATAGCCTATTCTCGCTTCATCTGCAGTGGAGTGACTATCAGGCTGTGCATTGCGCAGACAATTGTGGTCTGATTATATAGAACATTCATTTATGGTTTATACTATACCTGGAGAAAACGTAATCTTGCTTTATTTTTACTTTCATTATTGAGCTACACATCACATTGCATTTATTGTTTGAAGTTCATATTTTATGTAAAGTTCTCTTTTTGTGTCATCTCAAGTTTGATCATTTATCGTGATTACATGTCTCGTGAATAAATATTCTTATATATTCCATATTGTAGACTGTTTTCACTAAGATTGGTATATGCTTTTAAAAAGAAATGAATCAATAAAAAGAATTCGCTACATTTTGATTTGTGGAAATAAGTTGAGATTCTCCTTCCGCACAGATCTTTGCTTATTGACATAAATAGACACTGTTATATTCAGAGCAGTATAAACATTCTGACAGTACCCTCTAAATGTTGACAGGTATGTGGCCTAGTATAGTACAGAAAGAGAGGAGCGGGGGGGGGGGGGGCACAAGCTCATTGGCCTCCATTGCCTGGGCTTCCAAGTTGCATGCCTGGAAATTAGTCTGCTGGGAATTTTAAGCGGGGCACCATGCTGTTCTTTGCCCTTATTTTAATGTGTCAGTTTCAGAGGGCTACATTGTGCTCTTCTGCAGCAGCATGTGCAGCTGTAAGGCATCTTCAAGAAGAGAGAGAACAGGGAAGCGCCACTTTTGGCTAGACTCTAAGCATAGCTGTCGCCATTCATCTCTGAGCTGGCTATACTCTGAGGATAGCTGCCGACATTCATCTCTGATGGCGCTTCCCTGTTCTCTCCCTTCTTGTCATTTATTACAGAGCTGGCTATACTATGAGGATAGCTGTCGCCATTCATCTCTGGTGGCGCTTCCCTGTTCTATCCCTTCTTGTCATTTATTACAGAGCTGGCTATACTCTGAGGATAGCTGTCGCCATTCATCTCTGGTGGCGCTTCCCTGTTCTATCCCTTCTTGTCATTTATTACAGAGCTAGCTGCTGCCATTAATCTTTAATAACCTTACCATATACTGATGGACTTACATATGATTTACATATGAACTATTGATTTTCTCTGCTGTTATATATCAGACTTTGTCTTTCATGCTGATCCAGCATTACCTTTGCACCGGAAACACTGTTTTTTTGTAAGACATCTTCTCTTATCTTCTCCTCCATACTTTAAGTAGTTGTACACCATAGTAATGTGCCCACATATCTAAGTGCAAACTAATTGAATCTTATTTTTTGGTGCCAAAATAAGTTTAAAGATTTTATGTTATCTTGCTTTCTTGCAAACTGTTTGTAATTTCAGCTGTATTTGTAGCTAGCTCACGATGACTTGTCGTAGTCTCCTGGTGGCCTCCGGGCAGAGGAGCACTTTCCACACTTACAAATGTTCCCAAATGTCGCCTTCCTATATTTTTGGCCTTTCAGCCCCATTCACTCTAATTACCCTGAACAAAGCCTCTTGGACATAAAAGAACTTGAAGCCATACAGTTCCCAGACTTCAGGTAACAGTAGAGTTGGGACAGTTGGGTCAGCTGCTGCTCCCTCCCACGTCCAGGGGGCAAGTAGGGAACAGGCCGCTGACCCACAATCTCAACACCACCATACTTCTCATTGCCATCCCCTTCATCTTCCACGGTCATGAAGGAACATCACCCCACCCAGGGGTTAAACACTCTCCAATACCTCAACTTCCTAACCGGCCCTTCAGGCACCAGAACACTCACCAACACACATGGCAAGTTTTCCACAGCTATTGCAGCTGCTGTTGCACCCTTTAAAGGAGCCCTAGTTCTGCTTTTCCTCCTTACACAGCACCAAGTCCAGGGAGCCTGGATGCACCATCCCTGGCTGCTGCAGGGGAATCTTAGAGCCTCCATTTGCCACCCAGATTGCATCTTCTCTCCAGGGCACCCATTGCTTACACGGAAACTCACTGAGAGGAGCACCTCAAAGAGGAATTCTAAAATGAGCACAAAGCACCATAGTAGATGTCAGTTTGCTACACTCAGCACAGACCAGCACCAGTGTTTCAACGGTCCCCATCTGGCACACAGCAAAGCCTCACCTTGGCCTTACTCTCAGCCCAGTGTCCACAGTTATGTCCTTAAAGTGCAGGGAGGGAAATCATGGCTGAGCTATCCTCACTAATGTGTGATTTTTTCTGTCCACACCATCAATGACTCACAAGCGTGTTCAGTTGATCATGCACACACCCCTCTGAATTCTCTCCGCTTTCTGGCTCTGTTCCAATCAGAAAGTCTGACACCTATTCGCAGGTGTTGATTAATCTCTTCCTGCTGACTGCGCGAAATTGAAGGGACCTGGATAGGGCAGCTGTCTCAGGTCTCCCCTCCCCCCCCCCACTTCTTCTCTAGATAGGATAGTCACATACCAGTCTTTAGGGAGGAATTCTGCCATATTGTGTCACCTAAAAAAGCACCAAAAAAGTCCAAAAGCATTTTAATGCTTTACTCCATCAACTCAGGTTCATATCTCCTGCATAGTAAACGATCACAGTGCAGAACACTCAGTAACATACAAAATACTGTTGCAATTAGCCATCTTCCTGTTACCAGTCAGTCCTTACAAGTGGTGGTTCAACACATAGGGTGTTACTGAAACGTAGGCCCCATGGCTGTCCTGAACCAAGATACAGGACCTGCTAAGCAAAGGTTAGGGGTGGAAAGGTTTCTCCACCTCCCTCCACCTTCTCCCTATCTTCCTATGTGCCCATTTCTTGTCTATCTGGCAGTTCAGCCCTACAAAGGGCCCTCTCGGTCTCTCCACAGGACACAGACCTACATGTTGTTGGTCAGGGGTGTCTTGCTCCCATATCCAAACTGCCAGGCCCCACACACAGCTGGTATTAAAAGGCATAGACATCACCCACTACATTATCAAAAAAGGGACTACAAATAAAGGGACACTGCACCTGCAAACAAACTGGATGGGCACCCATTAATTAAGCAGACAAGCAGACAAATGTAGACTGACCTGCAACAGCACTTTCTCAGAACTGTGTGTTATATGGAGCTCTTTGATCCTTTGTTTACAGTACTTATAGAGTTTTTGGCACACCTACATGTTTAATATTCATAATGGGGTTGATTTAGTAAAGGGGCAAAGTATTTTTTCTTTGCAAAGTGGATTTTCAACATACTCTACTTCTTTAGTAAGTCACTCTGATTGTCTACATTCATTTCTAAAACAATTTCCATTAACATACATTTTTCTTTACCTTTTAGCCCACAATAGATGCCATGGATTAAAGTGTGTGCAACTGAATCTTAATTGAAAGTGAAAGGTTGTCTGCCCACTATGATTGATTACTAGAGCAGAGGATGTTGTACAGCAAATCTCCTAATTTGGTACGGATAAATTTACTCCAACAGGATACTGACCAACTTCTCACTGCCCCGTCCACACTATTTTATTTTCTGTCTTTTTTTTTTTTTGTCAATGTATTTTATTGTAGCTGCAAATAAACCCTTCACTTATTTATGTGTATGTTGTCTCATTTGAACTAAAGTAGAAAGGGGTCAAGAAAGAAAAAAATCAGCACAACTTCACCTAATTTATTAAGCTAATGGAAATAGCTTAGTGAACTAGGAGAATTTGTGCTAACTCATCATCATCATCAATCATCTCACACATGATTGGTTCTTATTTTTAAAGTGAATGTGAATAATCTTTCCTCTTACATTGTAACCCCAAAGGAGAAGTACACTATATTACCAAAAGTATTGGAACACCTGCCTTAACATACACATGAGCTTTAGTGGCATCCCAGTCTTAGTCCGTAGGATTCAATATTGACCTTTTGCAGCTATAACAGCTTAAATTCTTCTGGGAAGGTGGTCTACAAGGTTAAGGAGTGTGTCCATGGGAATGTTTGACCATTTCTCTAGAAGCGCATTTGTGAGGTTAGGCACTGATGTTGGACAAGATCTGGCTCGCAGCCTCCACTCTAATTCCTCCCCAAAGGTGTTCTGTCAGGTTAAAGTCAGGACTCTGTGCTGGTCAGTCAAATTCCTCCACCCCAAACTCGCTCATACATGTCTTTATGGACCTTGCTTTATGCACTGGTCCAAATCATTTGGTGGAGGGGGGGATTATGGTGTGAGGTTTTTTTCAGGGGTTGGGCTTAGCCACTTAGTTCCAGTGGCATCAGCATACCAAGATATTTTGGACAATTTCTGCTCCAAACTTTGTGGGAACAGTTTGGGGATGGCCCTTCCTGTTCCAACATGACTGCGCACCAGAGCAAAAACAAGGTCCATAAAGACATGGATGAGATAGTTTGGGGAGAAGGAACTTGACTGGCCAGCACAGAGTTCTGGCTTTAACCCAATAGAACCTTTGGGATGAATTAGAGTGGAGACTGCGAGCCAGGCCTTCTTATCCACATTAGTGCCTGACCTTACAAATGCGCTTCTGGAAGAATGGTCAAACATTCCCATAGACACACTCCTAAAACTTGTGAACACTACAGCCTTCCCAGAAGAGCTGAAGCTGTTATAGCTGCAAAGGGTGTGCCAACTCTATATTGAACCCTACCTCCTAAGACTGGGATGCTATTAAATGAATGTGCATGTAAAGGCAGGTGTCCCAATACTTATGGTAATATAGTGTATGTACTGTCTCTTGGTCTGAGCTTCTGCCCAGATCAGAATATAGATAAGTTTGAAATTATTAAAGATCTTCACCTATTTTCCCATAGACTTGCTCTTCATTTCCCACATGATAAGGATAACACTACTGATGATCTTGAAAATATAGATTGGTCTAGGTTTACTATATGGGATTCTATGGCTTTCTGAGACCTAGTTGACTTCCTCGAGGAAAACAAGATCAGGAATGTAATTGATGAGATTGATCTAAAGGAACTTTTGCTTGAGGCATCTGGGGAGGATGAATTAGATCTCCCGATTGATAGGTTTAGGAATAAATCTAGTAAATTTCCCACACTATGTGCAAATCCTACCAATTTAATTGTTTTGCAACAAACAATCAAGGAGGTAATTTCCATACCTATACAAAATAAGCAACAAGGGAATTAACAAAATCTCAACGTGTTGCTTTGCTTTTTACTTAGAAACAATTGTGAAATTACTATTAAACCATCTGATTAGGGTGGCAATGTGGTCATCATAGATTATCACCAACATGAGGTTGTGTGCCACAAAATCTTACTTAATAAGGAGTGGTATAGGTTGGTTCCTACTTTGCATGTTACTTGATTTGGCCTTCTATAATGAGAATAGTTCAAGGGACACTCGGATATACATGAGGATTCAATATCCT
This sequence comes from Pelophylax lessonae, assembly GCF_965119305.1. Taxonomy (NCBI): domain Eukaryota; kingdom Metazoa; phylum Chordata; class Amphibia; order Anura; family Ranidae; genus Pelophylax; species Pelophylax lessonae. The sequence continues at coordinate 222,833,678 of NC_138771.1, forward strand.
AAAGTAGCTACTTTTTATTGTACATAACCCCCCGGTAGACCAATAGACTCTTGTTGAAGAAGTCTGACAGAAAAGGCCAATCATGTGATAGATGCATATCTATGTCCCCACGTGTTTAGTCCTCCAATCCTTGTAAAAGGCACTATTCATTTTTTAAGGATCATACAAAATCTGCAGCTCCCCACTGATGCCATTCTGGTGACGATTGATGTTGCATCCTTGTATAGGATCATTCCTCATGATAGGAGCCTTGCGGCCATCAACAATGCTCTTCACTGAAGAAGCGGATATCAATGAGCTTATAATAGGTTAATTCTGGAAATGTTGAAATTTATTCTCAGCTTTCATGGTTTCCATTTCCCCTGGAGGAATGGGAAAACCAAATGCTTGCTGATGAGAATTTGATGGTGTAGCACCCTCCTAGTTAGGTGCCAGGAAAGAGCATTTATGTGGCCCTGTTTGCTTGTCATGGGGGGCCTGATCATTCAGCTGGGCTGTCATGTGTTTACAGGGGTGTCTATTGAGTCTGGGGAGTCTCCCCACTGTGTCCAATGAGGGCTCTTGTTGGGCAGTGGAGAAAACCTGGCCAATAGCGCCCTGGGGCTTATATCTATCTCAGTGGTCAGAATCTGCCACAATGCATTCTGGGATGGGGTATAAGTCTGAGGGGAGCACATGACAGAGCATCTTTGGCGGTAAGCAGAGTCCCAGGAGGAGGCTGATGGCTGTCTCTCCTCCTGTCAGAGCTAGAGAAGGTGTCTTGGGTGGTCGGCCCAGAGGACGAAGGTTGAGCTGGGCTGCAGAGAGGGATCCAGAGTGCTGTGGACCGAGTGGAGCTGCTGGGTAGAAGTTTCCAGAAAAAAACAGTGTTGTGAGTACTTGAAACTGCCCAAGGGTCTGCCTAGGAGAGGGGACCACTCCAGAGGGTCAAAGGGATCCGGGAGCCAGCTAACCAGTAGAGAAGGCTTAGAAAGGGGGTGCCAGAGTCTAAGCCCTGAAGATAAGAGAGTGAAAGGGGGCGCCGGTGCGGGCCCTGAAGTGTTCAGCAGTGCAGCAGTGTATACAAGTAGCTACCTTAGCATGGAGTGCTTAAGGGAGCTTAAAGAGGACTTCTTTATCCAGGAAAGCAGTCAGAAGTCAGTTCAGCGTTAACAGACAGCAGGCCAGCATTAATCGGCGTTGACTGGCATCCAGTCAGCGCCAATCTGCATTTTTCATTTGTCCCTAGCAATTTGTGCATAGTTGAGCCAAAGGAGTATCCCACTCATCCCTTCTCCCATCCAATTTACAAAATAAATACAAAAACCCAAAGATACTGGACTGGTCATTGTCTCAGTGCTCACACTTGGAGAACATGCTTAAATGTGCTGTTGTTGCTAGCGGTAACCCAGGCGGACCTATATCCAGCAAAACAGCTGGGAATTGTGCTACAATGGTATACAACAATCATGTATTATCATAGCTTCGCCATATAGACAGTGAATATGACTTCAAACTCAAATCTACCATGGCTTATGATCAGTGTAAAGTTACTTTTCTTGATTTGGAAGTGTCAATATCAGATGATGGGGAACTCACATTGGCCTTTACCATAAAAGTACTGCTGGCAATCCAATTCTCCATACTGGTAGCTCTCATCCTCAATATTACTAAGATCCATTCCCTATAGCCAATATTTGCGGATTCATAGGAATTGTTCAGTTGATAGTCATTTCCGCAAGGAGGCTGATGTCCTCATAAAAAGATTACTCCAGAAACTGGGCAGTAAGTTGTGCTTTAAAAAGGCCTACCAAAGGGCCAGCATGCAGTCAAGAGATAAACTGCTGCACCAAAGGACAAAGAGAGATGATCAGAACACTACTCAGCTAATTTCAAAATATTCTAAACAACAGGGCCAAATTTTTAACATGCTAAAGAAATACTGGTACCTCCTCACAAATGACCCTGCAGAGAGGAAATTAATTGTCCAAACCCCACAGATTATATACAATTGGGCCTCCTCCCTCTGAGATATCCTGGTTCAGTGCATGTACAAGGCCAAAAGGAGAGAGGTGACCATTGTATTACAGTACAAGGGGTACTTTTCTACATGGGGAATGTGCCTATTGTCCTTATGACGAGACTAGCAGGAATGTGGTCCTCCTTGATGGCAGTGTGTTCAGGCCTAGACATTTTGTCAACTGTATAGGGGTGTTCTGATGTAAATTATGCTCATTTTATGTAGGCAAAATGCAACGTGAGTTCTGGATGCATATGCAAGACCACGTGTATGCGATGCGGATGGACAGTTTGAGCTCTCCCATTGGCAGACATGCGGTCTTCCATCATAATTATCAAATACCCCAAGTACAGTTCTTTGGGCTTGACAGGGGACATAAAGACCTTCAGGAGGGGAGATTGAAGCAGATGACTATTTCAGGTAGAAATGAGGTGGATTGTCTGTCCTTTCGATCTTTCTTTTTGTTTAACAGCCGATAAGAGTCCTTTTTCTTTTTTTATGTCTACAGTATGGTGCAGTAACTACACGTAGAGTGTACTTTATATAAATTATGTGTTACCATTACGCTCTTATTGTTATTGCACTATGTTTGTTGCAATTTTTATATGTTATATTGATAATTTATTTGTGGCTGTACAAATATATGTTGATTATGTTATTTGGCTATATTTTTGCAAAATGATTTTGAGGATGTTTTTTGTCATATTGGTTTTTGGTGTCCCTTTGTGGGTATTTGTGGTCCTCCTCCTTGCCCAGCACACACTAGGTTCCTCTGCTTCTCCTGTCATAGTGGGAGGGATGGCGGTGTACTGGTTGGTGGCTCCCATTAGTTTGATCCAGGTTCGATTTGCCCAGGGTGTGTTGGGCCAGCAACAGTGACTCTTGTGATTGTGTCTCCATCTCCACCCCCTGGCTTGTGTGGTTTCTGGATCTTCCCTTATTGGTGGCAGTGTCCTAGCGCTTGCCATTTTCTGTCATGGTGCCAAGGCACTTTGGCCAGCAGAGCCGGTGCCGCTATGCAGGAAGACATTACACATCTCGGTGGGAACTTTCTATAAAAGGGCACAATCTTTAGTTCTGTCTTCCCCTAAGGATAAGATATGGCTTGCCAGGACTTGATTCTTTTCCATAATTACAATCAGATGTACTACCTTAACTCCTAAATAGTGTCCCTCTGCTATAATATAAATGCATTATGGATAGGTAACTTCTTTGGTGCAATGTCCTCTGATGGCGTGGCTTGGAATTTAGTTGTCCCTCTGATATCCACATTTGAAGGTATGTGACATCTCCTTTAAAAAATGTTTATGTCTAGCCCCAGTTACTATAGGCTATGAGGGGACATATAAAGATACATATAGATCTCTTATAGAACAATTTAGTAGGATAGGATTTTTGTAAATATTAACTATAAGGGTTTACATGTAATGATATATTTTGGATATCAGTGTTGCACTAGACAACCATTTTGGTATGGGATTGTAATGTTAATTACCTCATAAGGGATAAGATAATATTTATTCTATTACTTTGGTTGGTACATACTGGTTCTTGCAGTGGAGGGGACCCTGGGGTCCGAGAAGGGAGTTTACATTGAACATTTTTAATGTAAGAACTGTTTTTTTGGGCTGGCATATACATATGTCCATATGTGTGTTGTGATGTTCACCTGTACTTTTTAACAAGTGGAATATGATATATCAGTGGTTGTTACATCACATTGTATGCTTTTCAGTGAGTAAATTATCTTCTCCCCGGAGGACGAAAGACATGTTGAAATGCGTTAGAAATTAGGAGAGCCTTTACAACAGCTATGACCGTATACCTACTTTGTCAGCCTTTTAAGATTTTCTTTTAGTCTTTATTTGTGTTGGTGTTTTTTAATTATTTGGATAATCATTTTTTTCTTTTTTATATATGCCGTAAAAGTCCCATCTCGATATGTTTGCTTTTTTTGAATGTGAACTCCTTTTACACCTCATTCACAAATATGAAAAATCACTTCACAAAATTACCATCTTCAGCTTTTTTTTGAAGGGCAGAGATCCTGTGGTGCTGCCACAAGATTATTTATATCAACTTGTACTGGCTTAACTGTGACTGAACTCTTTGGGAAATGCAAAAATGAAAGGTACATTACAAGCATGACCCGAGCCTGAAACCATTATAAAAGCATTTTTCCCACGTCAACATAACCAGTGCTGGGGTGAGGATACATTATAACCTAAGATTGGTGTTGGTTTAGGAAAGGAGTCTAAGCTGTAAACTTAGCCACCTAAATCCACACATAGCTTGACCTAATTCATTAAGCTAAGTGTTAATTTACTTGGAAAGTAAACTTCCTTTACTCCTTGGATTAATAAACAGCAATGCATTTGTAAGCGATGCCTACTCCCATAATATTTTTCTCATACAGTTAAAAACCTTCGAGAAATAATAGGAGGCAGGATATCCACCATTAAACTCCAGAGGTCAATGCGCCTTCCCTTGGCCTACAGTCATTGCCCTTGGTGAATGCAATGAGAAGAAAACACGGAACAAAAAAAGGAACAAAACAATGAATGAATAAAAAAACATTCAAGTGAGAACACACTAACAGTGTGCATGTCATCCTTGAGAGTGTGGTCATCGCAGGAATTGCAGATATTGGCAGGTAAGTGGCTGGTGCAGGCAGAGTAGTGCTAGGATGCAGCTGAACGTCAGTCAGTAAGAGGCTGGATGTAAAAACATGAAGATCGATGTGTGCTGGGAGCTGCAACGCAAGCTAATCCGGTTCTTTGGTGGCTTCCGAATCCTTGCAGCCCACTACTTTCTGCTATTAATGCCATGGTTTAGAAATATATATATATATATATATATATATATATATATGGATTATTTTCAGATCCTTTCTCCTTAACAGTAATGTTACTACTCCATAGAAGTGTACTTTTTTTTTTGGGTATTCATTCATTTTTGTATTACGGGTTGTGACATCAGAGGAATCAGTACCAGTCAGTCAGTACCAATGTATAAGATTGGTCTGATCAGATTGGATGGTGTATAGGAGTCTTTACAAGTTCATTGGGAATTACAAGCTATTGTGCATTTTCTAAATGTGAGTTGCTTTCTTCCTCATGTTTTGCCCTACTATCAAAATTAAACTCTATGGGAGTTTTCTTTTTCTTTCTCAGTGCACAATTCCAAGTTTTGAGATAGAGCTGATATACTAGTTGTAATATTAAGGCTTTGTTTGGACATCCTCCAACTAGCCCCTTAAGCTGCAACAGGCAGCAAAATGAGGATGTTTTCATTCCGCAAACACCCTGCAACTGCATGCGATGCATGTGGTTTGTGATGTGATTGTCAACAAAAATGGGGTTAAAACAGGAGGTGAGGTGGCATGACATCTCTTTCTCACCACATGTCAGTAGCTTCTGGAGCGCAATCCAAATGCGGATTGGACTTCAGCAGAAGGGGAGATTTAGGTGCATGTCTAAATCTACCCTTAAAGAGACATCACCAGCAACATAAATGATCAGCTTGATTGGATTGGATGAGTCCTCACAAGTTTGAGTAACAATATATGCTTGCAGTATTTTATTCTTCCTATGGTCTGGAGGACTATATTTTGAGATGTTTTTTCCATAGGTTTGCATATGCCACATCCATGGGGCTGCTGCAGAAGCAGAGAATCAATGTAGTAGTTACCACTACTACAGTGATCACCACTGTCTTCTGGGCTCTGTGCAATGCAGCTGCCATGCTGCATACTAGTAACCATAGAGGGTGGCTTCTTGGGCATAGATACCTATACCATGGCATACCTGTGAGAGCACTGTGGAAGTGGCAAATCACTGTAGTTGTCACCTCCACTACAATGATCACTGCTGTCTTCTAGGACTTGTGCCCATTGGCTGCCATGCTGCATAGTAACCACAGGGTGTTGCTTGCTCCGCACAGGCACCATTAACAGAATGCCTTGCATTTTTCTCAATGCATGCAAAGCTTTTGCTCATTATACAAGGTGGAGATTGTGTTGTCACTTCCATGCCTTGTCACCTTGTCCAATCAGAGAACACCTTGCATTCATTGAAAAAAATACAGGGCATTATGTGAATGACACATGTGCCATGCGAGCACCCCACTGTGGTTACTATACAGCAAGGCAGCCACTCAGCACAGGTCCCAGAAGACAGTGGCAATCACTGTAGTAGCAGTACAACTATACTATTGTCGCCTCCACAGTGGTTTCACAGGCATTGCATAGGCATGCTCACCTTCATCCAAGCTGAACTATGCAACGAATGTCATACCTGGAGTTCAACTTTACCCCTGGAAGTACAGGAGGCCCCACTGTATGCGTACATTTTGCCTTATTCCTGGAGTTCAGCTTTAAAAGGAACATGGCATTAGCTTATTTTCCCCTTTAAAAAATGGCAAGTAGACATAACCTAATATTATAAGTGATTGATGAAGTGTTCCTTCTATATCCAAGCATAGTAAGAAATACTCTACTTAGCTTACATGGTTACAGTGTTTGGCAGCTATTCCAATGGCATTCGTATCAATGTGTGCTGCTTAAGAGCATAAATGTCATTACTGCATTTGCCTGTCATCATGTTATAGCATAACTAAATCAAGAACAGAGATTTCACCAGCACACAAGAAGGCCTGTTCACATACCTTCATATTTTGTCAGATTGTACAGTCAAAATGATGTCAGTTATCATAAAGCGGAACAGCCATTTATATTGATCTACATCTGGGCCTTACTTGCATAAGGTTGGGTATTATTGCAAAAAACAAAAGCACTATAGGTTTTTATTATGGCGTATCACATTTCATTTTATTATATCATATATTCAAAGAATAGAAGCAAAATAAAAAGTCCATAGCAATAAATAGAACATCTTTTTACTTTATGCATAGATTGTAGAAAAACATAAAAATGTAATACTGTCATTTCAGGAAAGATACAAAAGATAGGTATCCATCTTAGCTTTAGATATTTTAGAATGTTTGTTTACACTACCAGAAACCTGCCAAAATCTAAAAAGATATGTAAGTTTCACAATGCACGCCTCTGTTCCCCCAATTATTACATTTCATTATTCTAGTGGACCTTCCCCCAGAACTTCAAAATAAAAGTAAAGGCATCTTTAAAAACATTTCTAAAATGGTAATAAAAAATACATTTTTACTGTTCACATCAGGCTTTACTGTCCTTGAATTTGTTTCCTCTTTTTTTTAATGCAGCGCACTTCTCTCAGTGGCCATTGTTAGTAGGGACAGAGGCAGCTCTCTCACTTTACCTTCTGGAATAGTCTTCCACCACGCACCTTCTCTGAAGGCACACATACATTTTCCCTGAGATCTTGCAAGAGTTCACAAAAACTTGTGAGATCTTGCAATATACAAATGGGCTTACCTAGAAAGGCACTGGGGATGTAACCTTCCCAGGGCGCAGCTGTGAGGCCAGGGCTACATCACCAGTGCCTCACTAAACCAGAAAGTGAAATGTGTGTAATGATAAGTAACATAGTAAGAGCTTGTTTCCGCTTGCAGTTGGGGAGTGGTTGGGGAGCTGTGTTTTTATCACACACCAACCAATCCCCCCATAAAAGTGATTGTAAAATGTCATGTTTTTTTTTTTTTTAATACCAAACATGTTATACTTACCTATTCTGAAAAGTGGTTTTGCCCAGAGCAGCCTGAATCCTCCCATTCTCCGGTCTCTCTTCGCTGCTCTTGGCCCCTACCTCCTGTCAAGTGCCCCCACAGCAAGCAGCAGGTAAATGTAAGTGACTACTGTGTTATCTTATTCTGACAGCAGAAGGTTTCCCACCATCAGAATACAATGATCACTGTTCGAGGCTATAGCTGCCGACAGTGATTGCATGAGTAAAACCAGGCTGATTGTACTGAAGTCCATCGACAGATCAATTTCCGTCAACCAGACTGCTTATAGATGGATTGAAATTCAGCCAGTTCATGCTGAACCAGATGAATTTCAATCCATCTTTGGCCGGCCTTACCCTTTCTTTGGAGAGATTCCCTCTAAATTCCTGTTCTGTTTTTGGGACAGGAAGGAAAGGGAAATTACCATGACAAAACAAAAATACAATAAATAAATAAAAATGACAGGAATCTTAACCATTCTCATTTCTATCTACGCTAAAAATGTTTGGCAATACTTTGTGGTGCCTCTGTGAATGCCTATGGGCTAATTCACACCAGCTGCTGCGTTATTAACTGAAATACCACACAAATATTTCATTAAGTTCAATTGGCCACCACAAGGTGCGAGGAGGTGGATTGCAAAAAAAAGTACTGCCTGCAGAGTGTGAATGGGCCCTAAGACATCCAACAAGTGAATCTTTTATACATAAACCCCTTAAAGTACCTTAAAGGAAAGGTTTCCAGATAGAAACAAGAAGGCTGCCACTGTCGATCTCTCATTCTGCCGATCTCTCATTCTGAAAATGTTAGTTGCCTAGCTTTAATGCTGACTCCTATTGAGTTCAATGCGTCACCAACACAGGACAAATGCACAGATAAAGAATTTTGACTTGACGTCAACTGTCTTGATCTGCATACTTGATTCAGAATATTAAAGAGGGTGGCTCAGCATAACAGTAAGTCAACTAGCATTTTCAGAAAAACGTCAGCAATGGCAATCTTCTTATTTATCATAGGAAGGATTACATTAACACTTAGGCCCCTTTCACACAGGCGGACCGTTCAGATCTGCCTGTCAATTTTTTTGGCGGATCTGAACGGTCCCCCCATGCATCTCTATGGGGCATCGGATGCCAGCGGAGACATGTCCGCTGACATCTGGTCCGATCCGTCAAATCTGGACGGATGGAAACATTATTTTCCATCCGTCCAGCGGATCGGATTGGATGGGATCAGAGGAGAACGGACCGACGGTCCGTTCCCATTCGATTCCCCCAAAGAGAACAGCAGGGACCTGACAGCTGTGTCTCCGAACACAGCACGGAGACACAGCTGTCATCCTCCTGCTCAGTGGGGGATCGGCGGATCGATCCCCCGCTGAGAAAAACGGAGTCCGCCTAACGGACTCCGTGTGTGAAAGGGCCCTAAAGGTGACCATACACTATAAACTCGGATTGTATAACCTACTTTAGATATACCATCAACTATGTAGTTAAAGGGCCTGCCTGTTTTGATATAAATATAATAAATTATATTTATATTGCATTATATTACATTGGCTTGGTAGGTCTAAAGGAGATTTAGCAGACATTGTACACACAGACTGAATAGTGTATGAGCAGCTATAATCGCTAAAGAAGACCTAAACAAAGTCAAATCTCATTTAGGTTTCAACATGGTAATGTCATTTCAAGTTTGTTTATTTTTCTTTAAATTGGCAGTTTTTCTTAATTTAGTACCTTGTGATCCTACCATAAAGGCCATTTTCAGAATCTTCCTGGTATGGAGTGGCAACAGTCTTTGAGTTGTGCTCTTGCTTTGCCACCCTGTCACATACACCCCCGATTGAGGCTAAAAAGGCCACCACATATTGTTAGGCATGGTTTAACATTGTCACTATCAGCAAACTGGTCCAGAGTAATCCTCTGCTGCCAATGTAGTAGCAAGTGTCAGTATGTTTTAATGCACAGCATCCGACCACACAAGTCCAAAGGGGCCTTTAAACTATTCTCCTAAAATGTTACCTCCTAATCCAACTGTAAAAGGAACTCCTAACTATATGTGGACCCAAGAATGTAGACTAATAACCACTTGAACTTTCAGGGTTAGGCTCCATGTACACGGGACGCTGGAAATGGCCGTTTAGGAGCAGTTGGGCGTTTTTTTCAGAAGCCCCTGAACCCATCTACATTTTATCTTATCTGTCCATGTACACCAGGTCGTTTACAGTCATTTGCAGGCAGTTGCGTTCAGGGACTGTTTTTAGAACGCAATTATTTGCATTCGAACGTGTGTTTCCCGGCGTTTCAAACGCACAAACGCGTCCGAACGCGATGATCCTCGTTTAGCGTTCGGGTTTTTTCATTTTAAAGAGGAATAATTTTTTTGACCTCTAGGAACGCTTCTAAACGCAAACGCCCGCAAACGCCGCTAAACGCCCGCTAAACGCGGGTACAAACGCGACCGAACGGACGTTTCAAACGTCTTTAAAAATTCCAGCATTCAAAGGGACTTTTAACAACGTCCCGTGTACATGGAGCCTAATACTTACCTTAAAGTGCAAGTTTACCTTTTCCGAAAAAAATGAAAAGGGGAGGGGGGGGTCAGGGTCTAGTGCAGGGGTCTTCAAACTATGGCCCTCCAGGTGTTTAGAAACTACAATTCCCATCATGCCTAGTCATGTCTGTGAATGTCAGAGTTTTACAATGCCTCATGGGATGTGTAGTTCTGCAACAGCTGGAGGACCGTAGTTTGAGGATCCCTGGTCTAGTGCCTTAGTTCACCATTTCATTTTTTGTGAAAAGGTGAACTTACACTTTAAGTACTGACATTCTTACATGCAACTCCTTAACAAATTGCCGATCGCCCTATAGCAGTTGTACTGCTACAGTGTGGCCACTGTTGGCAGGATCACGTATATATACGGTGATCCTGCACTTCCAGGTAGGGGGCGTGAAAACGCACCAATTGTTGCTTGCTCCCACTGTGTTTACACACAGCGGAAACCGATCAGTGGGTACTCATTGTCTGCCGGTGACCGTCGATCATCAGCCACAGAGACAGAACTGTAATCTGCCTATGTATATAAGGCAGATTGCCGTTCTGACAGGAGGGAAGGCATGGATCCTGTGTTCCTGCAAAGCAGGGACTAAGATCCATGTCTTCCCCTAGTAAAAGCACTTCCCACAGTTTAGAAAAACCCTGGTCATGCACACATTTAACCCTTTGATCGCCCCTGATGTTAACCCCTTTCCAGCCAGTGTCATTAATACAGTGACAGTGCATATTTTTAACACAGGTTCCCAAAAAGTGTCAGTTAGTGCCAGAATGTCAGCCACAAAATCCCAGTCCCTCTATAATTAGTTGATTATTGCCATTACTAGTAAAAAAAATATATATAAATAAATAAAAATATCCTATAGTTTGTAGACGCAATAACTTTTGTGCAAACCAATCAATATATGTTTATTGTTTTTTTTTTTTTTTACCAGAAATATGTAGCAGAATTGGTCTATACTGATGAAGAAATTTAATATTTTTTCAATTTTTTTTTTGATTGGATATGTTTTATAGCAGAAATTTCAAACTTGTCAGTCTTTTTTTGTTTATTGCGCAAAAAGTAAAAAAAAGCAGAGGTTATCAAATACCACAAAAATAAATCTCTATTTGTGGGGAAAAAAATGCCATACATTTTAAAGTACCGTAGTGCAGTATCGCAAAAAATGGCCTGGTCAGGAAGGGGGGGTAAATCTTCCAGAGGTCAAGTTGTTTTTATTTAAAAAATATGGATGTGTATCAGCCTGAAAACCTTTATAAATGTAGCTATAGGTTCACACTGACCCCCTTTAGTTCAAAAAGCCTCCTAATGAGGTAAATGCCCATATGGGATGACATATCCTTCAGGGAGTGTTAAAGAGGAAGTAAACCCTCCTCTGCAACTTGTACCTATAGGTAAGCCTATATTAAGGCTTATCTATAGGTACTGTAAATATCTCCTAAACATGTACCGTTTAGGAGATATTTACTTTGCATGCAGCCAGTGACATCACTGGCGCATGCGCTCTGAAGGAAGGGCTGCTCGTGCTGTACCTTCTCTGCCCCGTGCCGTCACCGTCGGCTCCCGCGCGCATGCGCGGGAGTGACGTCATGGCGGCTCCAGCTATTCAGATGGCCGGATGCCGCAAACTCGGAAGAAGGGCGACACAACATGTCACCCATGAGAGAGCTGAGCAGTCGGCACTTCGGGGCTTCGTTCTTAGGTAAGTATTTCATAATGAGTTAGTATGCGATGCATACTAGCTCATTATGTGTTTTTCTTTCAGGTGTTCGTTTTTTTTTTTAAATTCGGAGGTTTACAACCTCTTTAATGTAGCTGGGCTCTCAGTACCAGTATTGTAGCTTTTACTACATCACTCCCCCACCATCACTATCAAACAGAAATGGCAAAATTGTGCTGATTTTCTAAAGGAAAATCAGCTGTTCACTTTGCAAGAGAATTTTCCTTTAGCAAAGTGAAAGATCACTTTGCAAAGTACACCCATGGACAAAAAAAATAGACATTTTTGCTTGCACATAATTGGATGGTGGAAGTCAGAAGAACTTCACATCATTCACTAAGCTGGAAAATCCCCCTGCAAAGTGAACAGCCTATTTGCATTTAGTAAATCAGCCCCAATGTCTTTAAATAGCTTGGAACATTTCCGTAATACTTAGCTTATGTAAAATCAAGCAATGAACAAAAATAGTTGGTTACTCCCCATTGAAATATTGGTTAAAGTAAAAAAAAAACCACTGAAATGTTGCACACAGCTGCAGTTACCACATATACATATATACATAAACCTATTTTTAGACTATACATATATTTGGAAATACCCTGTTAACATAAGAAAATAGATTTTTATACATTCATTAAAAATTCTGCAACAATTCTTCCTACTAACAAAGTTCTGTACACACATCTGTTATAAGGATGTTATATTTTACACAATAATTACCTATAAAACACAAACCAACTACACTTTATTTCTGAATGGTTGGAAATCATTGTACATTTCCAAAACTTGGCAGTACTTAAAGGCCCCTCCTGTTTCTCTGTCTTCAACTATAAAACTACAAATCTATTTGGGGATGTCTTGAATCCATATTTTCTCTTGACTGTCCGCAGCCAATCAGGGAAGCTTGTAAAGTGTCCAAACTACTCACAGCACCGGTGGGACATATTTGGCCGGGCTCTCCATGCGCGATTGTCATCTTCTATTTTCATGCACATATTCTGCTGAGAAGGATTTCAGAATAGACCTGATTCACTGGACCCTGAACGTGATATAGGGATTTCAGATTTGACGGAATGTCTGGGACTCGAGGAAAGTTTTTACCGCCAAGTGTATAACTTTTTAATAGCTTCATTTTGTTTTCTTTCTTGGTTTTCACAACCTAAAAAATGATGTACACAAAGAATGTCAGAAATGCCATAACTATTTTATAACTTCTTCCCCGCTCCGCCAAAGGAAAGTTTTTATTTTTGTAAATATAGATTGATTGCACAAGAAGGTTCATCTATGTTGAGCGCATGCTGTCTTCTCTGCATTGCAAATTTGTTTTTAGTGACCCTTTTAAAAATGACACTGTGTCCATGAATTTAAATCATTACTTCTAGTTATATAGTAACACCATAATTAAGGTTCACGAGCAACATAAAGCGTTTTTAGTAAAAATGAAAGTCAGGATCTCTAAAATACATTGTTGTTGCTTGATATCTAAACTTGGAGTCAGGGCTGAAATTAGAATTTATTCTCCCTTAGACATCAATAAATTATTATGTTCTTTGAAAAATGCCCAAAGATGGGAATGTCCTTTACCAGTGCCACATCCTGGTAAATAGATATACTGGAAGGTTTGCAAGACACTGTCCTGCTATGATGGACTTTATCGGCACTACATGAGGCAGATACCATATATATATATATATATATGTATATATATATATATCTCTATTTAGCACAGTCATTTTTAAAATCACACAAACGCCCAATGCAAAGGGGCAAAAGTTAAAATATATAAAACCTAACACTGGATACACCTGTACATATCAAACAATAGAGTGTGGTGTCAATCTTGATCGTTGGTCAATCCAATGATCAAGATTGTCACCACACTCTATTGTTCGATATGTACAGTTGTATCCAGTGTCATTGTCACAATTAGGTCTTATATATTTTAACTTTTGCCCCTTTGTATTGGGCATATATATATATATATAGTGTATCTGTCTCATGTAGTGCCGATAAAGTCCACCATAGCAGGACAATGTTTTGCAAACCTCACAGTTGAAAAATGCCCATCTCTTTTATCTCCAACTACATTTTTGTAATAACATCAAGATCTGTTATTGGAGAAAGCATGCTACCTTATGGAGGTTGCAAAGAAAATGGAGGTTGCAAAGAATATATGAAAGCTGAATGCTAACTTGTCTCCAACATTTTACAGTTCTGCAAAGAAAAGACTATCCCCCTTTCTGGTAAAACTAATTTTGTGGTTTGGTATTACTACACCTGATTTCACATTAAAGCTGAGCTCCAGGAATGATTTTTATTGCATGCTTTTGTTGGTCCCCTTTGGCACAATGAAAATATTAATATCTCATACCTGACAGACTGCTGGGGAAGTAGGGTGTGCTACTACAGTGATAATCAAACTCTTCTGGGTCTTTCAAGGTTCTGTGCAAGCAGGTTCCCCTTTGCATGCAGATTTTGTCAATGAATCAAAGGCATTCTCTGTTCAAGGTGGGGATTGTGATGTCACCACAGCTCTTCTCCACCTTGTCCAATCAGAGAACCCTTTCTATCCATTAAAGAAAAAAAGGTGTACCAAGAGAGCGACCATGTGTGGTCAGTGTGCAGAGAAGCCGCTTATGCAGAACCTAAGCAGGTCCCTGAAGATTGCAGCTATCACTCTCGTAGCTCCAACTACCACAGTGATTATCAGCTTCCCCTGCTGCCCATCAGGTGTAAGATATGCATACTTATATTGTGCCAATGTTATTATGCAATAAAGATCATTCCTGCACTTTAGCTTTAAACATAACTTGGATCAGTGTGGCTATATGGTTTACTAGTCTCTAAACATATGTACAGAAAAGACATGTTTGCCCTTTACTTCATCATATTTTTGCCTTTCATGTAAAGACGCTCTTGTTTTATTATGAGACTTTGCATCCTGGTATGACAAATATACAGTATATTGCTGCTGTATATGGTGTGCTGTACAATTGTATTTGTCACCGACACTGACATGTCATCTACAGTACATTATGCAAATGAGCATAGGTAGAAAACAAGCATGGTGTCAAAACACATCTCAGCATACCATTACCACATACATTTGTTATAGTTCATATGATCATTTGTTGATGTATGGTTATCATTCTTCATCAGTACATAATATGATTTTTTTGCTATATGTGTGGTGGGCCCAACATTTACCATGTCAGTGTTTCTAATTTCATTCCTGAATGGACCACAAATTACCCTCACCAGCTTAAGAACACCATTGCTACCAAATGATCTGAGGCCTCTTGATTTTACATTGTGGACATGTATTTGATACTCTTCTATTTAATCACAATTGCCCTCTACTCTTTGTCAGGTTTTGGGAACAGGCCATGCAATCAGTCTTCAAGTGCCTGAGCAAACCTATCTAACAAGGCTAACCACAGTTATGGTTATGAATGTTGGCAAGCAGTGGTGCTATTTATACAACGTTTGCTGGATCTTGCCTGGTATTTTATCATGTGCAAGTCATATACGTATGCTCTCACTAAGTAAAAATATGGTGTAAATCAAAGTTTAGTTAATGTGTATCTGTAGACGAGACCTGTGCTGTGTTGATTTGCATGAATTCAAGTTTCAACTTGCAGTACAAGACTGAAAATAAGGTCTTATGTGATGCAAGCTTCTGTGCAGTATATTTGAATTAGAACCTTCATACCAATGTAGTTAGAACTTGCAGTACTACTGTATATGTGTAGAACTATGGAACTGCCAGACTGAGGATTCACAGTGTGTCCCAGCCAAGACATATAATACAATACTGATGGATTGGTACTGCATAACACATTTCTGTAATATAGCTATGTTTTGTTGAACAATAATATTGTGGACATATAATATTACATTTTGCATTTGGAGCTGGTTCATTACATGGATGCCATGGTGAAATGTAAATATGTATCCATTCCACCAGAAATGATGTGCTGGTCTACAATAGTTCACAGTTAAATACCAGCCAAAAATGTTTTTAATTTTGCACAAACTGGGGAAGAGTTAGAACATCCATACATTTTCTATTATTGCCTGTAATCCTACTGGGGAGATTTCCCCTTACTTCCTGACCTGGAATAAACAGGAGCAACAAAAATATAGCAATAAAAAGGTGAGGTTCTAGCCTTTTACCAGTCTATTAAACTGTTTTTAAGGAGGAGTTATGTTAGATGTTCACATGAAAATAGTATTTCTTGTATTTGCATAATAAAAACAACTTCAAAATTGATGTTGGAATGCAGTACAAATTTTGAGACCCTGCACAAAAGAACCAGATAAATATATAATTGACAACGTTGATTATCTTCCTGTTGATTATCTCACTGGCCTAAACTATCATCAGTTACCTTGAAATACTTTTATCATGCACAAGCACACACAATCCTTGTTTTTCCTTCTTGCTAACCCTATTTTATACAGTATCAGGATCAGCAAGCAAACTAAGGACCTACTTTCCATACCATCCTTTACACTTGGTTTAACACCTCACTATAGCCATTAATTAAACTAGCACCTTAAATTTAATAGAAAATGGGGGAGAAGCCGTGCTTAGTTACTAGGAGGCAGTACATAGGTAAATCAGACTAAATAATACAATAGCTAAAAAAGTGTACAGCGCCAAATCTATATTGAAGGCATATGATAAGAACTTAACAGAAACCAAAGTCCATTAAGTCCATAAACAAGTGCATGAGATCAGTTGTGAGTGAAAAAAGAGGAAATCCAACACCATACAGCTGATAATCTCAAATCCTGGCAGAAACCACGTGCTCTAGTTGAGATGTCCCCTTACCGAAACGTTTGACCCCCCCGGTTAACAGAGGTCAAACGGGCATGGATCAAAAACTGGAAACCCAGAGTACGCGGTATCTCCAATGATAGCTGGCACCAGGTCAGTCACACTCGGTCCATAAGTGGTATGATTTCCAAATAAATTCACATCTCCTAAGTTCCTTCACATAGATGGTTAAGGATGCCCCTCCAAAAACAAATGGAACTCGGATAGTGAAGTTAGTTTGGTTTATTAAAAACAGCAAAACAAAGTAAACAACTCACATGTTAGTGGATGACACAGACATAGAAAATAAAGATGGCCGCGGCTGTGGCCCGCACGCAGACATGCCCACAGCCGCGGCCATCTTGATTTCTATGTTTGTGTAATCCACTAACATGTGAGTTGTTTACTTTGTTTTGCTGTTTTTAATAAACCAAACGTACTTCACTATCCGAGTTTCATTTGTTTTTGGAGGGGCATCCTTAACCATCTGTGAAGGAACTTAGGAGATGTGAATTTATTTGCAAATCATACCACTTATGGATCAAGTGTGACTGACCTGGTGCCAGCTATCATTGGAGATACCGCGTACTCTGGGTTTCCAGTTTTTGATCCATGCCCGTTTGACCTCTCTTAACCGGGGGGTCAAACGTTCCGGTAAGGGGACATCTCAACTAGAGCACATGGTTTCTGCCAGGATTTGAGATTATCAGCTGTATGGTCTTGGATTTCCTCTTTTTTCACTCACAACTGACCTTATGCACTTGTTTATGGACTTTGGTTTATATTAAGTTCTTATCATATGCCTTCAATATAGATTTGGCGCTGTATACTTTTTTTTAGCTATTACCTTAAATTTAATAAATTAAGAAAATATCCTTACACGATAATTATATTAGAGTTTAGTCTTTGAACAAAACTACAAACACAATTTAAGATGTTACATATAGTTTTTTTATATTAAATCCATTAAGGTTTTTCTTTTCCATATTGAAACTTTTAGGAAAAAGTATTCAGTTATCAATTATGTGTAAATGCTGTCAAGTAAGAGAATTTTGTCCAGTAAAGACCATCCAAAATTCATCTTCATCTCAGTCTCCTAGTTATTACACTCATTGATAGAGACAAATTAGGTCAATAAAGTTTTGCAGCAATTACTCGAACATGAAGCCAAATATGTGACTTATTTATTCATTTAATTATCTGCCCAGAAAACAGTCATCTTCTAATCAGATAGCAATAATCCCAGCAGACTATATTTACAGTGTAGCTACAGATGATGGCTGTTTACAATTAGTCTGCATGAAAATGCCAATTTATTGTACAGACATTTTGTACTAGACATTGGGTAGAAAGAAGCATTTGGGGACTGGATTATTATACATATGAGGCTATAGTACAATTGTAACATAATAAAGATGCATTTTTAACTATGCAATAACCACTGCTCTTCAAATTCATGTTTTTGAAATGATAAATGGACTCTCACAGTCCAAAGAGAATATGATACTTGAAAAACTCAAATAAATGTTAAAGAAGTGGAGGCCAAGCAACACTTGGCAATATTAGACATCAGGGTAGTTGGCATTGATGTATGATCTGTGTGGTGTATGTGACCTCCTCAAAGAAGTCTAGACTACAAACACATTTAGTGTTTTCCTGTAACTGTGTGTTTTAAACCGCATCATGTACTGAAGGCTTATTTGCACTTATTCAGGCTCAGTAATTGACTTGCATATTGACATAACCACTAATTGTTTCTTCAACGCAAAGTGAGTGACGTGTCATCAAATCAACAACAATGAGCTATCAGAATATTTAAATAAATTCTGTACAATTTGTTCACAAAAAAGTGAACAGCAAAGACAAGTATCTAAACTAAATTATAATTCACAACCCTGCAAATTTATAATACAATGTGCAGTTCTTGGACCTTTCAGTATGTAGCAGGATTTCTAGGCCTTGAGCCTAAGATGGGTCTGCCATTGCTACCGGTGACACTTCCAACACATTTGAGTTGTGACCCCAGGTGTGAGAACTGAGACAATGACCATTCCGACATCTTTGGTTTGTTTGTTTTATTGTAATTAGGGGATGGGAGAAGGGAATGAGTGGGATACTCCTCTGGCTCAACTAGGTACACTTTGGGACACTTGAAGAAAAATGCCTGTTAGCGCTGCCTTGACGTCGGCTGAATGCCAACCAGTGATTCTTGACGCTCAGAAATGCTATAGTACTGAAACTGTGCTGAAACCTCGACTTTAATTCAGAAGATCCAGGACTGTAGAACAATTGACTCCTGACACTGCTTTAGCTCAAAAGTCACTGAACAGCTCCCTCCAGCACTGGCTGAGGTAGCTCTGTGTAGATACTTGTGCTGCTGCAATTCTTAACTTGTACACTTCACACTGTACACTGACTCTTCAGGGCCAAGACTGCAGGCGTCCCCTTTACACTTCAGGGTCCTCTACCTAGCTACCCCCTCTAATACTTCAGGGTCCTCTGACTAGGTACCCCCTTTCCACAGCTAGCTGACTTCTGGATCCCTAGAACCTTCTCTGGAGTGGTCCCCTCTGACGCTAGGCAGACCCCCATGGGGCAGTCCCCAGTACTCACGACCTTTGTAGGCTTTCCTGGAAATGGACCCCTCTCTCTCTCCGCTGGTTCTCGGCACACCGGATCCCTCTGCAGCTCAGCTTCACTTTCTTTGGATTCCCAGGCCGCCACCCGGGACACCCGCTTCCTCTGACAGGAGGAGGGACAGCTGTACTCTCCCTCCTGGGACTCTGCCTCCCGCCAAAGACAATGCGTCATGCGCCCCCTTCAGACTTATACCCACTCCCAGAATCCTCTGTGGCAGAATCTGCCTTCTAGGGTAGTTGCAAGCCTGAATGTGTCTCTGATTGGGTTTCCTCCACTGCCCAATGCAAAGCCTTTCATAGAGCCAGTGGGGAGACTCCCCTCTCAGCAGACACACCTGGAAACCATGACAACTTACTGAAAATCATGGCCCTGCTGTTAGGCAGCCAAGACCCATATACTTTACCTAGCACCTACCTGTAGGGTGCTACATCTATATAACCTAGCATCTATAATGTAGATGGATTTAATGTGGAGCTATTCACAACATTTATTTTTAGCTTTGAGTAGAGACAGGAAGGGTTGGACTCATTCGTTTTTATTGTTTATTTTATTTTTTTATCTTTATTTTATTTTTCATGTTCTGTCCCAGTGAATTAAAAAACCTGCCAGAGGTTCCAACTCCAGGTAAAAAAGTATTATTAATCATATTATGTGTGACTGCTCGGTCTCTGGTAGAATGATCTAAGGAAGCGCAAAGGACACATAGATGTTTTAGTCACTGGATATATGGAAATCATGCCAATAATACCATGTTTTGCATTGCTGCTCCTACCGCCATCTCATAGCCACCGTTAAACTGGAATATTATTCTTAAGTACCATTATAAGAATTGTTATACATGCTTGCCTCTTTATTGTTGATCTATATCCCTTTTGAAGCATTTGTGACTGGCCTCAGGTGATACACAGAGATGAAACAAATCCTTCTACATAAATTGTACCTGTTTATCTGCAGCCCTCTCTTTTCTACAGACATCCATAGACCAGAATTTATTCAGCTTTTCTGAGCACCCCAGGAAAATGCATACAAAATGCATGTAAAATTCACAGAAAATTACTTGAAATTAAATCACAATATCTGAATGTGGAAACGTGTAACAGTCTTTAACCAAAATAAAAAAATATATATATATATATTTTTTTTTTTTTACATACCTCATGATAGTGGCATCCACATTTCCCACGTAAGAATTCCTTATATCGACCCATAGTGACACTAAATGTATCCACTACTTCATATTCATAAAGTGCAGCAGTCTTCAGGATTAGTTTGTTTTCATCAGATAACTGTCTTACTTGCATCTGTGTATAAAAGTTATATTAATACACATATTTATATTGATTTACATATACTACTGTATAATACATCAACTGTTCCCACATATTAGCTTACATAAAAAGGCTGAAAAGGACATCAGTGAGTTATACAACTGAACTACATTATGAACTAATACAGCACTGTTCTGATACTGTTGATCCAGAAGAAGGCTAAGAAACATAAGTGAAACATTTAGAAAATTTCACTTTATATGGAAATGTATAATATTTTTGCACATATGTTTTTTTTATTATTTTTTTTTTTTAGCTCAGGACTGAAGATGAAACAAATGCTAAAAAATGATATTTTTATTGCTTTATTGTCAAGTAAATATGAAATATTGTTCATTAATAGTTCAGATTTACCACATTAACCTTTTCAAAATTCAGGGTAGTCAAAACCTTCATGGCCAGATCAAATTGTGAAGTTTTGGTATGAACTCAACAATAACTTTTTGACTGTTTTGCTTACTGATTTTTTTTTTTTTTTTAATACATGTGGGGTTTTTATTTGATAACTAGTTCTTAAAAATATTATAAACATATTTTCCATATGTAGAGAAAGGGGGGAAATTAAAAAAAAAAAGCAGTTTTAGCTTGTAGAACATCTGACATATTTTTCAACATTAATACTGTTCCAAATATTTTTATTTTCTCTAATTTTCCTGATTACAGGGACACAAGCTCAACCCCTTGTGAATGAGTCAGAGATAATAAAGTTCATATTCCCATCACACCCCATCCTTGTATATAGGCACATATATATTGGGTGCTGAAGCGATCACCATCTGGATACTGCATCTATCACAGGTACATACATATTCGCTAGAACACCCTGGATCTTGCAAAAGCAGTCCAAAAACTTTATTGCAAAAAAAGATCAGATAAAAAAAACAGTTTCTGAGCCACGTGATGTTCATGCCTGACGAAGGGGTCCCTCATGGCTCCGAAATGTTGCACTGTTTTTTTTATGTGATATTTTTCTGCAATAAAGCTTTTGGACTGCTTTTGCAAGATCCATGGTGTGCTGGCAAATATGTATGTACCTGAGTCAGAGATAAGACGCTACCTTCTCCCATCTCTAACTCATTTTGCTCTGCCTTGGTCCCTTTCATCTGCCACAAATGGGGCTGATTTACTAAAGAAATAGTAACTGTCACTTAAAAAAGTGAAAACTCACTTACTGTAGCTTAGTAAATAGGATGAACCTGCATTCCCTGTAATCACCCAATCACATGTAAGCCAAAATCCATGTTTCTTGAACTTGATTGGGTACTCAGAGTGAACACAAGTGAGAAAACATAACAGATCAGGTATAAACATAATACTAAACAAGAGGTCTGAAATACAACCTACACCAAGATTTTGTTGTCCTACTGAAACAGACGTCTTCATTCTAAGTAATGTAATATTGTTTATCGTAAAAGGATGCTGTAACTACAGCAAATATAACATGAAAACTGTCATCCAGCTGTTTTATCCAGATAGATGTTTACTTCCTATTTGGGAATGTGGTTTCAGCTTCTAAACATCATTTAGTTTGTAAGCTCATCCAAATGCGGCATTTGGAAATTCACAGTTGACTCATTGGTTCATATGTGTTCCTAATGTTCTTTGTTGTTCATGGTAAATCTCTTATTAAATCTCTTATTTGCATTCAAGGTGGAACAGAAACTATTGATTTAACTGTTTCCCAACACAGTTACATTCAAGGCATGCCGCTAAGAATAACTACCACAGTTGCTTGTGCTCTCAACTGAACTGTCAAGCCATCAAATGGCTGGTGTCAAAAGTAATGGTGTGTAGAACCATAGCAGCTGCGGATCATAAAGAGAGATAGCAATTTCCTTGGCTGTAAAGGGTTTAGTTCCTCTTTAAGACAAAAAAATACATCTATGAACACATGTACAAGTGATAAAAATAGCAAGGGTTTTTTTTTTAACATTTTACAACAAAAAACAATTTAATGATCTGGGATATTACATTATTATAATATAGTATAGTAATATAATAATATAATATTATATATATATATATATATATATATATATATATATACAGTATCTTACAAAAGTGAGTACACCCCGGCGGCGTTTCAAGAAGCTGTTGTACATTGATCTGGGGATTGCTTTCTTAAATGGAAGGTGGAGGAGCGCAAGGTCTATAACATCCACCAGCTCCCTGATGTCGTCATGGAGAAGTGGAAGAGGACTCCAGTGGCAACCTGTGAAGCTCTGGTGAACTCCATGCCCATGAGGGTTAAGGCAGTGCTGGAAAATAATGGTGGCCACACAAAATATTGACACTTTGGGCCCAATTTGGACTTTTTGACTCACTTTTTTTGCCAGTGGTTTAGACAATAATGGCTGTGTGTTGAGTTATTTTGAGAGGACAGCAAATTTACACTGTTTATACAAGCTGTACACTCACTAATTTACATTGTAGCAAAGTGACACTTCTTTAGTGTTGTCACATGAAAAGATATAATAAAATATTTACAAATATGTGAGGGGTGTACTCACTTTTGTGAGATACTGTATATATATATATATATATATATATATATATATATATATATATATATATATAATACTGGTGTATATACATATATTTTTTTTGAGAGTTTTTATCTGTTACATTTTTTGCGGGCTCTGTTTTTTGATTATCATCTTTTCTGAGCTTTTACTTAGTGAACAACAGCTGCAAAAATGTTTTCACTTTACCATTTTTCATAGTAATCACTTTATAATCACTCTCACTTTAGCGCTGGTTTAATTATTCAGGATTATTTGGATGTAAATACCCTCAAATTAAAGCTGAAAATCTGCAGTTAAAGCCCATCTTGTTTGTTTCATTTCAAATCCATTGTGGTGGTGTATAGAGCCAAAAAGATTAGAATTGTGTTGATGTCCCAATATTTATGGACCTGACTGTATCTTTTCATGTGACAACACTGAAGAAATTACACTTTGCTACAATGTAAAGCTGTGATTGCACAGCTTGTATAACAGTGTAAATTTGCTGTCCCCTCCAAATAACTCAACACACAGCCATTATTTTTTAAACCGCTGGCAACATAAGTGAGTACACCCCTGAGTGAAAATGTTCAAATTGGGCCCAATAAGCCATTTTCCCTCCCCGGGGTCATGTGACTCAGTGTTACAAGGTCTCAGGTGTGAATGGGGAGGAGGTGTGTTAAATTTGGTGTTTTCGCTCTCACTCTCTCATACTGGTCACTGGAAATTCAACATGGTACTTCATGGCAAAAAATTCTCTGAGGATCTGAAAAAAAGAATTTTTGCTCTACATAAAAATGGCCTAGGCTATACGAAGATTGCTAACACTCTGAAACTGAACTGCAGCATGGTGGCTAAGACAATCCAGTAGTTTAACAGGACATGTTCCCCACAGAACAGGCCTCATCATGGTCGACCAAAGAAGTTGAGTGCATGTGCTCAGCATCATATTCAGAGGTTGTCTTTGGGAAATAGACGTATGAGTGCTGCCAGCATTGCTGCAGAGGTTGAAGGGGTGGGGGGTCAACTTGTCAGTTCTCAGACCATATGCCACATGCTGCATAGTATTGGTAGGAATGGCTGTAGTCCCAGAAGTAAGCCTCTTCTTAAGATGATGCACAAGAAAGCCCTCAAACAATTTGCTGAAGACAAGCAGACTAAGGACATGGATTATTGGAACCATGTCCTATGGTCTGATGAGACCAAGATAAACGTATTTGGTTCAGATGATGTCAAGCGTGTGTGGCGGCAACCAGGTGAAGAGTACAAAGACAAGTGTATCTTGCCTACAGTCAAGCATGGTGGTGGGAGTGTCATGGTCTGAGGCTGCATTAGTGCTGCCGGAAATGGGAAGCTACAGTTCATTGAGGGAACCATGAATGCCAACATGTACTTTGAGATAATAAATCTGAGCATGATCCCCCCCACCTTTGGAGACTGGGCTGCAGGGCAGTATTCCAACATGATAACGACCCCAAACACACCTCCAAGACGACCACTGCCTTGCTAAAGAAGCTGAGGGTAATGGTGATGGACTGGCCAAGCATATCTCCAAACCTAAACCCTATTGAGCCTCTGTGGGGCATCCTCAAATGGAAGGTGGAGGAGCACTCCACCTTCCATCCACAAGCTCTGGGATGTCATCATGAAGGAGTGGAAGAGCACTCCAGTGGCAACCTGTGAAGCTTTTGTGAACTCCATGCCCAAGAGGGTTAAGGCAGTGCTGGAAAATAATGGTGGCCACACAAAATATTGGCACTTTGGGCCCAATTTGGACATTTTAACTTAGGGGTGTACTCACTTTTGTTGCCAGTGGCTTAGACATTAATGACTGTGTGTTGAGTTATTTTGAGGGGACAGCAAATATTCACTGTTATACAAGCTGTACACTCACTAATTTACATTGTAGCGTTGGCCAATGAAAAGATATAATAAAATATTTACAAAAATGTGAGGGGTGTACTCACTTTTGTGAGATACTATATATATATATATATATATATATATATATATATATATAAATTATTATATTATACATAAATAATAATATATTATACTCCTGTGCTGGTTCCTGTAAGTACATCTCCAAGATCGCTTATCCCCCAGAAAGTATATATAGTTGTCATAAAGTAGGGATGAAGGCAAGAGGAGCCCAAGGATTGCAGTAAAACAAATTGTAGAGCAATTCCTTGATTCCTGATATCGGCCTCAAACAGCTATTACACTTTTATTTTTGAATGAATACCCATTTTAAGAAATGGATTTAACATTAGCCTGAAAATAACTTTTAAAGTGACTTATGCAGATGGCACTTGAGTTCCGTTTGTACATGATTGGCATGATTATTTCTGAGCTGTACAGAAAAAGCCAGTTGTTTCCAGAACTGGAATGAGTCATCAAAGCAGCGACTCCTCCATCTAACAGCCAAGTCTGAGGTTTCTGTCAGACTAATGGAGTTGCAAAGCAAGAAACCATGATGCTGTGCTTTTTTTTTTTTTTTAATTAATCTTTTTAAAAAAAAAAAAAAACATGGGCAATTACCAAAATACTCTGGGAACCCTTTGTCTTGTTTTGTAATTTGTAAAACAAAGTTTGTATATAGATAGTCGAAAATTAAAATATAAACCTTAAAGTGGTTCTAAAACCTTAAGGTTTTCCCCATAATGCATTTTATTGCAGCTCCCCCCAGATCCCATCTTTTTCTTACCTGAGCCCGATTGCGCAATGTCATCATTGGACAGATTAATGGCAGCAGGAGCCATTGGCTTCTGCTGCTGTCCATCAAATCCTGTGACACAGTAGCGGAAGGCGAAAGCTGAGTCCAGCTATCTGTGTCAATGGACGTAGCAGCGGGACAGGTGCCCCAAGGGAAAGCAGCTTTCTGTGGGGACACCCGATGAAGATGAGGGGCTTGGAGCACCAGCCGGGGGACCCCAGAAGAAGAATATGCAATAAGCAGATACAGCTGTCCCATTGACACACATATCTATTAACTATACATAGAAGACAGCTTAAAAAATATGATACACATATATGAAATTATTTGCATTAAGCTATTTTTTAAACACTCTGAATGCACAAGATTACCTTTACAATCTTCAAAAACATGATTTAAAATCAAGAGTTAACCACAAGCTAAACACATTTTTGTGTTGCAATTAAATATGCCTATACATTGGCATCCTCACAGGCAGCAACAAAGGGCTGAACTGCATGAGGTATGTGTACACTCAACCAAATACATAATGTCTACTGCACTGCAATAGTACTAATATGATTGTGACTTCTTCGCACCACCATCCTATGGCACCCATCGTACCCACAAAAGTGAGATGACATTTAAATTGTAATTGGGCTGGTGAGAGTCAAGCCATAGGTCATGGTTTCATTTATGAAACGCATTGAGCTGACTACATGTAACAACTGATTGTAACAACTATCAGTGGTGTATTTAGGTTTTGTGCTGCCCTAGGCCTGACTAAACTTGTACACCCCCTAATTTAAATATGACCCACCCCTTCCTGTAAAGGCCACAAACCTTCCTGTTTATGACCGCCCTGTCATCTGTAAACCACAGACCACAACCACAGTCTATCAGTGCCCATCAGGGCAGCCTCATCAGTTCCCATAAGTTCAGCCTCATCAGTGCAGCATATCAGTGCTGACTTATCAGTGCAGCTTCATTAGTGCCCATCATTGCAGTTTATCAGTACCCACCATTGCCGCCTCATCAGTGGCCATCAGAGCAGCATATTAGTGCCCATCGGTGCAGCATATCAGTGCAGCCTTATGTCACTGGATTATTAAGATTACTCCTTTCTTTCAAGATTTGTGAACTTCTGTTTGCTGCCACTGATTGTAATCATAGGATTATTTCACTTATTTGTATAATGACTAGGAAGTCCGTAGTCATTATATAAATAAGTGAAATAATCAGTGGCAGCAAACACAACTCCAAATATCTTATAAGATTGGAGTAATCTTACTAACCCAGTGACATATTATGATAGCAGGTATGAGGTGAGAAGGGCCAAAATAATAATGAAATTGTGTACAATTAAAAGCCTTAATTGTATATGATGCAATTAAATATACTTGCTCAAGGACAAGGATGTTTAAAGAAGTGAAATTATATTATTGACATGATGCCTGCCATACCTGGGGGCGGAGGGGGGTAGGCGGAGCACTAGGCTGCAGTGCCACACTTATTAGCATTGGCGGCCGTCGGGCCAGTTGAAATAAGTATAGTTGGCAGACTGCGGTCTGTCCGAATGTCCTGACCGGCCAGTATTATCATACTGGCAGGTAGCAGTGTGACCGCTTCATGGGGATGCCAGACTGATTTGCCTCCTGGACCCTGCCCCCCAGCCCAATTCGCCCCATAAGACCCGGCAGGGACCCTTTTTGTGCGGGAGCCGAGAGGAGGCTGTTTTTTTTTTCCTGCGAGGTGCAGCTTTTTGCTGCCCCCCCCTGCAAAGTGCCGCCCTAGGCCTGGGCCTTGTTGGCCTAGGCCAAGATACAGTACTGACAACCATGTAGAGCAAAATCATACCTGATTGGACACAAACTGAATTTTGATGATTTGGGTGGGCCCTCATAATACAAAGTTTTGTAAAGGAGACTGCACAAATAATGTACAACTTGATTGCAACTTGTATAGAGCTTTTGAACTACAATGTACTGCATGTGTTCATATTCTACAGAATCTTACATATACAGTTCAGTAGTTTAGTTCTTGTCTCTACAGGAGCATACAGTCTTATTTCCTATCCATTTATTTCATACACATAGGGGTTCAATTACTATATGAATAGTGGTAGTTCACTTTGAAAAGTGTATGCTCACGTTTCTTGGTAAATAAAGTAAAGCTTTTTTCACTATGAAAGCCCAATCATGTTCAAAAGAAAAAAAAAAAAAGGTTTTAGTTTGCAGCTGATTGGATGATAAAAGTAAACAGAGCTTCAACTCATTCACTAAGCTTAAAGTGTTACCAAACCACTGGGCCCTGCATTCCCTGTATCTGGTCTACCACAGTACACAGGATATGGAAATGCAATTATTTTAGTAAAAATTAACTGCTAAATACATTTTCCTATCAGCAGTATATAGCAGTCTTGTTACTTTTATCAGTGTCTGGTTAAAGCTTGTAGAAGGAGTTTTTATTCTGCATTGATGGTCCTCTGCCCCTCTGTATGGATAGTGCTGATTGGCCCTGTGCTGATCATATGCACCCTCCAAAGAAAATAAAATTCTCTAGCAATACACACCAAACTGAGCATG
This sequence comes from Pelophylax lessonae, assembly GCF_965119305.1. Lineage (NCBI taxonomy): Eukaryota > Metazoa > Chordata > Amphibia > Anura > Ranidae > Pelophylax > Pelophylax lessonae. The sequence continues at coordinate 222,862,189 of NC_138771.1, forward strand.
TGCAGCCTGTCCCCTGGTTCTGTATTATGAGGAAATATATTGGGGACTGTGAAAGAAGGGAAGGATCAGAGAAAACCAGAACAAACAGCCTTTTTACACAGTGCAACCCCGTGATAAACCCCTTATATTCCACAGTGAGCATAACAAGCATGCCTTACTGCATATACACACTGATTTTACTGTTGTAGGTTTAGTAACACTTTAATGAAGATTGGAATCCTAGGCCTGAATTGGACAGGAACTTCAACACTATAAAAACTGCAAATTATTTTACTGTAATAAGTACCAAGGTCACTAAATGTGCAGCAAGGAAAAATATATGGTATTTGCAGGTCCCTTGCATATGAAAGTGTATTTCCTGTATATGGTGATTAATGACTCTTGGAGTTTCAGCTCCAGATGCAGAAGTATCATTTTTACTTTTGATATATTGTTTTAGAAATGTAATAGAAATTCAAGCTACAATATCAGAAGTTCATTAATAATGTAGGATTTCTTATAAAATCAGATACTGAAATGAAAGTGTTGTAACAGAATAGGTAATCAGCTGAATAATCATACAGGAAGTAATATTAACTTTTAGTGTACTAATCCAGTGCAAGCATAAAAGCAGTAATGCAAAACAGGTTCTGGGTGGTAAAAATCTTGCATACAGTACAGAATAATGGAAGATGCATAAACATGGTCTTTTCACAGCAATGTCTTTGTGAGGGTAACATGTTTGGAATGACCTTCGAGCCAAAGTCAACCATGATTTCAACCTGGACCCAAGCTATTCGCAGGTCACCAAACAGGCAAAATAACAACTTCAGCTCAGGAAGGTTTTACCCCCTCCAGAGCAGGCCATTTTTTGTATTACGGCACTGCGTTGCTACGATTGTGAAGTTGTGCAATGCTGTACCCAAATAAAATTGATGTCCTTGTCACTTGTAGCAGACCCGACACATTTCATTTAAAGAGGTTGTAAACCCTCTTGTATAACTTTTACCTATAGGTAAGCCTATATTAAGGCTTACCTATAGGTGCTATAAATATCTCCCAAACTTGCACCGTTTAGGAGATATTTACAGCGCAAACTGCCGATGACGTCATCGGCGCAGGCGCTCTGAGGGAATGGCCACCCGTGCTGTTCCTTCAGAGCTCAGTGATGTAATCGCGCCTCCGGCCAATCAGATGGCCGGAGGACGCGAACCCGGAAAGCGGGACGGCAGGACATGTCGCCGTCCTGTCGCTGAGGTGGCGGCACGGCGGGGGCTTCGTTTTAAGGTAAGTACTACATAATGAGCTAGTATGCGATGCATACTAGCTCATTATGCCTTTCTCTTTACAGGGCTTTTTTTTTCTCGGACTTTTTTTTTGACTTTACTTCCTCTTTAAAAATACATCATGTGGGGTGTCATGCCACAAGTATTGCTTCTTTATATACCTTTCGGGGGGTGATCCCCACAGATGCCTGTATCCCATCAGAGATTTTCTCTCCTGTGTGTATGGCTGTACTTCCTGATCTCGCCAAAATGGAGACCCCGAATTGGTTCTGTGGGCCAGATACATAGACAACATCCTCCTTCTTTGGAATGGCACAGAGGAATCTCTGAAGGCCTCCTTTGATGAGCTTAACGTGAATGAACGGGGTATAGTTTTAACTTATGAAGCTAGTTATAATATTCATTTTTTAGATTTGGAAATTGAGTTGAAAGAACGATGTTTCTCTTTTAAAACAGATCTTAAACCCACAGATCACAACGGTTTTATTCCAGTAGAGAGTTGTCACCACAAGAAATTGTTGCAATCGGTCCCCCGGAATCAGTTTCTTCATCTGGGAAGGAACTGTTCAGATACTTCAACTTTTTTACAACAATGCGAAACTCTGAAAGAGAGTTTATTGCTAAGGGCTATGATCATAAAGTAGAACTAGAAATTTCTAATGCGCTCAGTGTGGATAGAAAGTCCCTGTTGACTACCAGAACGAAGAATAGGGATGATGGGAGCTTTCATTAGGCTTTCTTTACTTCCTACTCCATCCAACACAGACATATACATCAAATTATCAACAAACACTGGGACGTTTTAAAAAACTATTGTGTTCTAGGCCCATTGTTACCTAATAGAGTGAAAATTATCTATAGAGGAGTGCTACCACTAAAAAATAACATTTCTCCTAATGTTATTAATCCCACAGGCAGGCCGTCCTTTTTCCATCAAATGTCTGGCTATTACCCATGCAAAAAATGCAATACATGCTTATATAACACAAGGGGAAGGATTAAAACACAAAGTTGCAGTTCTACGGTTACCAACTGTACATATGGTATCACACAGTATGATACTTATATAACCAAATGTGTTGTTTATCTTTTAACCTGCCCCTGCAAAAAACAATATGTGGGTAGTGTCTCCAGTCATTACTGGTAATGTCCCAATAGGGATCCGCGTGGCACAGAATTTACAATTATTGACCGATATGTGGCCCCATGGATTGGTGGTTCGAAAATCAGAGGAGTTTCACGTCTTGAAACCTTTTGGATTTATGAACTACGGTCTTATTCCCCATATGGGTTAAACATTAAATGGGACATCAATGCTTTTATTAACAATGCTTAAACCTATTTCTTGTATGTTGGCCTTTATTTTATGTTTAGGTTATATATATATTTTTTTGCAAATTTTGCATATCTGATTATGTGTATGTGATGTTGAGTACCTTTCAGGGGTTGACCTCACAATGGATATATTTATTCATTTTATATATATAATCATACATATCTATGTGGACATATAATACACATTATTTTTATATTTTTATATTTTTATTTATTGCAGCCTGTCCATAGATGCACAGTCAATGTTTATCTAATATAGTTCATATATTTATTTTCAGTTTTTGTGTTAATAGTTTTAATATTTCTATTTAAAAAATTGCTCTCTATTTCTGATGGTATGCCATAGGTTAAGGAGAGGTGGATCTTGAGCTTATGGTTTGTAAATTGTTTTCTCTAAATGAGGCTTGGATGTGTCAACATCGGCCTCTTCCTGTCTTTACATCCTCATAACGAGGCTTTGTTTCTTTTTCCTCCCTGTGGTCCCGTGTCAGGATCCACATCGAGGCTTGGAACACACACAGGAACTAGCATCATTATGCTATGTTACCCAAAATGAGGCTTGGAACGCACGCCTCGCCGCCATTTTGGCGAAATCAGGAAGTACAGCCATACACATAGGAGAGAAGATCTCTGACAGGATACGGGCATCTAATTGTGGGGATCAACCCCCGAAAGTTATATAAAGCAGAAATACTTGTGGCATGACACCCCAGATGATGTCTTTTTAGACTAAACGTGTCTGGTCTGCTCTGCTACAAGTGTTGTGATCATCTATTTTCATATACAACATCCATCAATTTCTCTCCCCTTGTGGAAGAATTTCTAGCTGTAGTCACCAGAAGTTACTGTTCCAATCATACCATATGGATGACATGCCTGGTTTGGAGGTGGTTTCCCTTTCTGAAGGATTTCTGGCATAAGCAATATAGTGACACCTATATTTTCCCTAGGCGTGAATGACCCAAAGAGTATACACTCTATTGGGCCCTAGATATCTGGAGTAAGCCTTCAATTTACTTGGTTCACTGGTGGTGGTTATTCACTTAAGATCACGGTCCTTTTATTCTCAAGAGGACTTATCTGCACATCGCGCTTTTGGAGGATTTATTATGGACCTTATCCATATAAAATTTACATTTACATTTACAAACTTGATGGACTATGAATTTTATTATTTTTATGGTTTATATGGACTTTTATGACTATCAATTTAGGTCACTTCACATTTGCGTTTTCTTTACCTGAATGTGCATGTATTGATTTATATGTACAATTTTTCACTACACGTGTTTAATTTTATTACCAGCGCTGCAATATCTATATCTCTTTTAACTATACACAATCCTAGAAAAGCCAAGAAGTGTCCACAGCCTTTCCATGTGATGAAATCACCAAGAAAACTGTACACAATCTACGCACAGCTAGGAAGTTTCCACAGCAAAGGGCTCTACATAATTGCGAGTCCGCAGATAACAATCGGCCATGAACTCGTTGAAAAACCAAAACATCCAATATAAAAAACCTCGGGACAGGAACAAATCAACACATTTGTCTATCCATTCTAACCGAGGCATTTAAAACATTCAACACATAATACGAAAATAAAATGAAAATAATAATAAAAAAAACATTTATGGGAAAAATATATATAAACTATGTTATGCAAGTATTAAAATTGTAAAAAATACCAGAATAATAAAAAGAGTCACTAGAAATTCGTACATCCACAGTTATCCTCACAACACAGGCATATAAAAAATCCACGATCTCATCTAAAACAATTTAAATCAAAATCCACATTCAAGCCAGCAGGGACAGAAATTTAAGTTTCATAGATCCAACATGATTCCCTGCGGCTCAATTGTCTAATAAAGTTGACCCCCCCCTGGAATGTTTTTTAACTCTTTTAATGCCTCAGAATTTGAGCCCCCTCAGATCTCAATTATGGCATAACCTGAGATGTCTGGAGACATTATGAGTTTTAAGACCTTTTTTGATGTTGTTTACATGTTCACCCAGATGGACATGGAGGGGTCTGGAAGTCCTTCCAATATATTGTAGACCACATCCACATTCTAACATGTAAACCACACATGTAGTGGAACATGTAATCAAGTCTTGTATTTTATATTGTTTATTAGTCACCAGGGCCAGAAACTCTTTACGTTTTTTAATGTTGAGTTTTGAATGTCTGCAGGCAGTACAGCGCCCACAGGCAATAGAAACCAGTCAAGAAAGAAAACAACCTATTTTCTGACTGAATGGATGGATCAATAACTCCTGGGGCTAGGCGGCCACGTAAGGAGGGTGCTTTCTTATATACAGTATGAATTGAGGTCGTGAAGGTAACACTCGACCCAGAACCTTGTCTTGTTTCAATATAGGCCAGTTCTTAAGAACAATTTTTTCAAATTTTCTATATCGAACGTTATAGTCCAGAATCAATTTAAAATTGTTATTGTTATATTGATATATTTTTTAAAAAAATGATTTAATTGTTTCTGTATTTCTTTACAGCATTTATTCTTTTATTTTATTTTGAATTTGTTTTTGTTTTTGTGCTGGTGTGGGGGCGTTGTATGTTCCCTGGTGTGGCGGGAGAACACTGCTCCGATTCTGGCGTTTTCTTTGTTGAGATGCCAGACGTGCACGTCACTTCCGGCCACAGCTGGTCCTGCTGGAAACTATATGTCCGAGCCGTTGCCCTCCCACCCCGCTATTTCCGGTCATGCGCATCCGCTTCTCGGGTGCGCACAGACAGAAGCTTACCCACCCACGCACCCGCCGTCAAATAGTCAGCGGGCAGGCATGAGGGTGGGGTTTTCCAGCTGGGGGCCATCTTCCTCCCCTGTAGAAATAGGAGAGCAGGATGGGGCTCCAGGCTAGATGCCGTTAGGATCTCTCAAGGAGAGAGAGGGGAGACACATTGGGGATCCACTCTTTTTTCCAACAGGTTAGTATACAATATTTTGAGATGGGGGGGACTCTGGCACATTAATGTCCTATTTGCTCTAACCTTTGGCATTTTTCTAAAATGGAAAAGTCTAAATACTGTTTGCTCAGTAAGCAATAATCAGACGGACCATCTTTCATATATAGGACAATTGGGTTCACGTATTTATAAAACATTTTTTGAGATATTTTTCGATTCACAAGTGAGTGCTTATTCATGATTTACACTCACACCCATATACTCTCTACATATATAATGTCTGGAGTAGTCCCCCCATTTTTCTCCCTATATATGTATATATATATATATATATATATATATATATATATATATATGTATAAAGTGACTCAGTATACTCTGAGTACACTGTATCTGTGTTTTTTTTACATATGTTTTTTACCTATTTGCTTTTTATGAAACACTGGAGAAATCTTTTAGATCAAGCTATCTTTACTCCTCCTGTTCCTAATATTTATGCACGCGTGCATGTATGAATTGCACGCAACATCACATATACACCTATAGGGACAGATATGTGTTCAATGGCCGATTACATCTTCCCAACTAGATGTCACATATACTGATTAATGTGTTGTATATGATAGGTGTTATTGGCCCCCAGTTGACACCCCTTTACTTGGAACACAAGAGTGAGATCCGTGGGGTATGTGGGCCTTCTGACCTCCCCTGTGCTGGGGCGGGGGTATCCGGGTCCCTCCCCCTCTATTCATCTTACGGCTCCAGATGCTCCATCAAAACCCACTTCCTTGTGGAAGCTAGGTAGGTACACCGCCAATATTCACATATATTATATTATAGTATATATATATATATATATATATATATGTGTGTGTGTTTGTGTTTTTTTTTTTTCTGCTGTACTACTGTATTGTAACTCATGTGTTTTGAGATAATTGTATATGAAGATTAATGTATTGTATATTTACATCTCCCAGTATTGACCAGGATCCCCTGAAGAAGCTACAAGCGAAACGCAAAGTGATCCTGTCATTTTTCAAAGATACCCGTGGAACTGAGAGAATCTCATCTCATACTACATGTTGTGTATATATATTTACTACGGGTATTCTCATTAGCCTTTCCCTCTTGTGTTGTAGGAGAGAACCTGTTATATATTGTACAGTATACCATGAGGAGATGTTGCACCTATTTTTTGTACTGATTTTATATACATATATATATATATATATATATATATATATATATATATATATATATATATATATATATATATTTTAATGATGTTAAAATAAAATGTATTTTTTATGCAAACATTTGAGTCTATTTCTCCCAGGGGCATGCGCCCCAGATTTCGTGCACAAAATCATGTACAGGTACATGGCCTCCCTGCTGCAGTATATAAGCGGTGGGGAGTCCGAAAGCGGTTACAAGCAATGGTTTGGTCAGTTTGCCCATCTGCCTGAACTTCCGGCTACTGCAGCCAGAAGTAAGCCATTTTGTGTATTACTACCACCACCAAATGACGACAGCTTCTCACAACCAGCCAGCTTGTTTCAAATTGTAAACAAGTAGCATACATCCCACACAATGTCATTGACCACATACAGTACGCACAGGTGCCTCCAGGGAAAGCAGCTTTCTGTGGGGGCACTGAATGAGGAGCAGCTTGGAGTGCCAGCGGTGGACTCCAGAAGAAGAATAGCAGGGCTGCTCTGTGCAAAGCTATTGCACAGAACAGGTAAGTATAGGCATGTTTTTTATTTTTATAAGACAATAACCTAAAGGTTTACAACCACTTTAAAAAAACAAAAATACAACTGACTCAAAGGCATTATACTATCACTTTAACCAACAGAGGCATCCCAGGTGAATACTGAGACAAAATCAACTACAAGATAAGCCACATAGACAGGTTTTTATTTGAGTAGTCAGAATAGATTGACTGGCTTGCGCTGAGAGGGAGCAAGCACTGAGATTGTAGCCACACCCTTTCCCACAAAAAACAAACACCCCATTCTTAAAACCACTAAAGTAATCCAGACTAGACTCACAGTTTTGGCAAAGAAAAGGCCGCGGCATTCTTTATTGGTTTTAATCTAAATGAAACACATCCCAAACATTTAAATTAATCATATAAAACCACTTTAATGAGAACAAAAGTTGTAATTTCTCAGTTTTCAGAACTCGAGCAACAGTAATCTTAAATTAACATAGAAAGTACAACGTCCCCCCTAGAAATCCAGGGTGACCCAACCACACAAAGCTGCTTGCGAAAAGGGTGGGGGGTGGGGGAGCTTCTTCCGCTGGTGCTCTTCGGATGCAAAAGGGGGAATGCTAAACCACCCTGACCTTATATAGCCTCCCTCCGCTTCCTACAAAATTCCCTAGCATCCCATTGGCTAATTCCTGCTCCATACTTAAAGGAACCTATTATTAACCTGATATTTTTACCATGCCTATAAGCCTTACACTAATTTTTTATGCTGAGGGTGGCCACAATCTCAAGCAAGTGGGCTCTTATTGTGCCCCCTTTTTTTTATCAACAGAACTAAGTAGGAAACTCAACCTATATATGTAATAAGAAGATACAGTTGTCCCATAGACACACATATTTATTAACTATACATAGAAGACAGCTTAAAAAATATTATACACACATATAAAATTATTATTTGCATTACGCTATTTTTTAACTACTTTACTCCCGCTCACATTGCTGCTACTGCAGCAATGTGGCTCGTTCCCGTCCAGCGATGTAGACCTACGTCGCTGGACTCCTCCCCCTGTAGGCGGCGCTCGCGCGCCGCCGGAGGCGCGCTCCCGCTGTTTTCAGTCACAGCGGGAGTCGGGCCAGGGGAGGAGCGGCGGCAATCGCCACCGCTCTTCCCCGATCGTCGGGGAATCGAGTGAGGAGATCCGCCCGCTTGTGTAAACACAAGCGGGCGGATCTCTGAAGTGACAGGCAGGGACAGATCGCAGTGTTCAGCATAGCTGAACATCCGATCTGTCCTTGTGTCACTCAGTGACCCCCCCCCCCACACGTTAGTAAGCACCAGGCATACATTAACCCCTCCCTCTCCAATAAAATTAACCCCTTCCCTGCCAGTGTCATTTTTACAGTAACAGTGCATATGTATAGCACTGATTACTGCAGTAATGTCACTGGTACCCCCAAAATTGTCAAAAATGTCAGTCAAGGGTCCGATCTGTCCGCCGCAATGTCGCAGTCCCGCAAAAAAAATCGCAGATCGCCGCCATTACGCGTTAAAAAAAACCACCAAAAATGACAGAAATCTTTCCCTTAGTTAGTAAACGCAATAACTTTTGCGCAAACCAATCAAAATACGCTTATCGTGATTTTTTTTACCAAACATAGGTAGCAGAAAACAAATTGGCCAAAAATTAAAAAAAATTAGATTTTTACATTTTTTGGGGGGGGGGGGGGGAATTTCATATAAAAAAATGTTAAAAATATTGTTATTTTTTCAAAATAAATGCTCTTTTTTTGTTTATAGCGCAAAAAGTAAAAATCGCACAGGTGATCAAATACCACCAAAAGAAAGCTATGTTTGTGGGAAAAAAAGGACATAAATTTCGTTTGGGTACGGTGTTGCACGACCGCGCAATTGTCAGTTAAAGTCGCACAGTGCCGAATCGCAAAAAGTGGCCTGGACGTAAGACAGCAAAATCCTCCGGTGGTAAAGTGGTTAAACACTCTAAATGCACTAGATTTCCTTTACAATCTTCAAAAAGATGATTTGAAACCAAGAGTTAACCACAAGCTAAACACACATTTTTGTGTTGCAATTGAATATGCCTATACATTATAAACATATGCACTTCAACTGGATTTACCTCATTTGTCCTTAATCTGTGCATACAATATTTTACGTATCTGTTCTTATGATGTCAAAGTAACACACTATCACAGCAGGTCCTTCACATGATGGACAATATTACATATGCATTTATTTTAGAACCATGGGCTCTTGTTGATAGTATCTTCGCTCAACATACCTAATTATCATTATAGTCAAGTATGAGCTACTGCCAATAAATACATGGTTAGTATCCAAATAGAAAGTCTAACATGAAACTTCCCTTAACTTGTTATTCAGCAGACAAACAGCCTGCACTGTTTAAACTGATGTAGTTCAGCACAATAGAGGAAAATCTGGTGTGTTTACTGTGCGGTTGTTTGGTCATATGGAGCAGACAGTGTCGGGAATGTGTTTGCAAGTCACCTTGGATGTGTTATGTGAGCTTTCTGAGTCCACATGGACCACAGCCAGTGCTACACATATGGGGAGAGTTATGCAGTAATGTTATAAAACTAAAGCTAGCTGCGCAATACACAGCAATTATTTTATTTTCAGGTGATGACTCTACTGTCAAGTGTACCCTTTCGCTCATAAGGGCCAGTATTGGAATAGACATGACTGTAGAAATGCTAGCAAGTTTGACTAATGTTTGGGCACTGTGCTAAGGTAAAGCATATGGATTTGATTACTACTGACTTGTAAAGCAGACATATATGTTATATTGAAATGTACAAAAACATGATAATGTATAGGATTTAGATGTGGGGCAATTCATGGTTTCTATTATCTGCAGCAAAATGTCAGAACTAGAGATGTTTAGATAAAACACTGATGTTCTCAGTTAACTTTTTGGAGCTTTTAATAATATAAAATTATATAAACTGAGCAATAGTCTGGTTTAGGCCAGTGCCACCAATCAGATAAAAGACCTTAGTAGTTTTGTGTGGCCATACTACTGAAAACTGATGTAAAACACGAGACTTAGCACAAAATTTTCTTTACAAGAAACCGATAAATACGTCCCTATATATCAATTTTTATTCAGATTGCTTGACAATTCTACTTTGGTAGATGTCCTCAAAATGTCCTTTTTTCCCACAAATCAAGCTTTCTTTTGGTGGTATTTGATCACCTCTGCAGTTTTTATTTTTTGCAATATAAACAAAAAAAGACCCACAATTTTGGAAAAAAAAACAATATTACAATACAGGTGATAGTGAGCGAATACCACGCACTGGCAGATGGAAGCCCATGCCTATAGATTTTATGATTACCAAAATAGCAGGCAGATTTTTCCTGCAAAAAAAATAATTTTTATAATTCACTATAGAACTTTTATATGCTCTTTTAAAAATGTGAAATGTCAGTAAAAGTTTATACATTTGGAAAACAAACGACAATATAAATGTGCAAACCTGTATTCTTATATACCAGTCTTTCTCAACCTATGTGGCAAATGAGGTTTAATGTTGATAAATGTAAAGTTATGCACTTGGGGGCTAAGAATATGCATACATCGTACATACTAGTTGGAGTACAACTGGGAGAATCCATAGCGGAGAAGGATCTGGGTGTTTCTGGTAGATCATAAGGTTAATAATAGGATGCAAGGCCAAGCTGCGGTTTCCAAAGCAAGCAAAGTCCTGTCTTGTATTAAGAGAGGTATGGACTGCAGAGCGAGAGATATCATTTTGCCCCTGTACAAATCATTAGTAAGACCTCATCTGGAATATGCAGTACAGTTTTGGGCACCAGTTCTTAAAAAGGATATGAGGGAACTGGAGAAAGAGTTCAGAGAAGGGCAACCAAACTGATAAGAGGCACGGAGGAGCTCAGCTATGAGGAAAAACAATATTTTTTATTTTCTGCTATAAAACATACCCATAAAAAAAATTCCTCATCAATTTAGGCCAGTATGTATTCTGTTACATATTTTTAGTAAAAAAAAAAAAAAAAAACCCCAATAATTTTATATTGATTGGTTTGCGCAAAAGTATAGTGTCTACAAACTATGGGATAGATTTATGGACTTTTTTTTTTTGGACTTTCTATTTTTTTATTGTTTTTGCTAGTAATGACACGGACCAGAGCTCCTCATCACATGCACAAAACACAGCAACATCAGTGATGCATGCAAAGGTAAATAAAACTTTGCGTGTATCACCGATGTTGCTGTGTTTTCTGAGGACATCTTGGATTAATAGTCTTTAAGATCTCAGGCTTAAAACACAGATTTTTTTTGGTAATTACACTTGCACATCAAGGTACCTCTGCAAAGTGTGGTCCCCTAACTCTAAGCTGTCTATGTTCCCATTTTGGGCATATACAGTATATACACTATATTGTCAAAAGTATTGCGACACTTGCCTTCACACGCATATGAACTTTAACGGCATCCCAGTCTTAGTCCATAGGGTTCAATATTGAGTTGGCCCACCTTTGCAGCTATAAGAACTTCAACTCTTCTGGGAAAGCTGTTAAAAAGGTTTAGGAGTGTGTCTATGGGAATGTTTGACCATTCTTCCAGAAGTGCACTTGTGAGGTCAGGCACTGATACTGGACAAGAAGGCCTGGCTCGCAGTCTCCACTCTAATTCATCCCAAAGGTGTTCTATTGGCTTGAGGTCAGGACTCTGTGCAGGCAAATCAATTTTTTCTACCCCAAACTCGCTCATTCATGTCTTTATGGACATTTAATGCTTTGTCATGTTGGAACTGAAAGGGGCCATCCCCAAAAAACGTTGGGAGTATGAAATTGTCCAAAACGTCTTGGTATGCCAAAGCCTTAAGAGTTCCCTTCACTGGAACTAAGGGGCCAAGCCCAACCCCTGAAAAACAACCCCACACCATAACCCCCCCCCCCACCAAATGATTTGAAATTTGGAGAAGTGAACAAAGCCAGGTCCACAAAAACATGGATGAGTGAGTATGGGGTGGAAGAACTTGACTGGCTTGCACAGAGTCCTGACTTCAACCTGATAAAACACCTGTAAAGGGTTGGCCAACTCAATATTGAACCCTACAGACTATGACTGGGATGCCAATAAAGTTGATATGCGTGTCCCAATACTATTGACAATATAGTGTATGTCAATGAATAAATTGAAAGCAGGTATGCCTTGGAGTTATTGTTCTGTCAGTTTCCCTGAACATGTGTACTTTTTCATTTTCTAGTTATAACTACCCAGAGCTAGATTAGATATTTAGAGGCAAGGCTGCTGCAAAAGGCTTCTCCACTCATCACAGGTTAACGGCTATGTCAGAGTGAGGTTTGCGCACAATTTGTGACCCCGCCACTGGCCACATGCAGTCACCTACTCTTACATCTTGTCCTTGTCAAGTTTGCAAACTTTTTAATGTAAGTGTAGTCACTGTTGTTATATTATTTTTTTTAAATACAATTGTAAAAGATCCCACATTAGGTTGGTATTACAATATTCTTTTTATAGTGATGTGCATGTTCTTGACTTCACTTTGGCCTGCAAGACTGAAAAGCATTAGTTTATATAGCTATCGTCTCATATTGCATCTTAATACTCATTGCCATTTCTGTTTTTATTTAAATCTGTTATAGATGATTTTATTATACAACAAAACCAGGCACTAATCTTAAATATATGGGCAATGATATTAGATCAGTTACCAGATACCAACCTTTTCATGATAGGAATATTTGCCAAGTTTAATTTGGTAGTTAGCAAATATGCGGTACTGTGCACGAACATTTGTAAAGATAATGACAGATATCTAAGTTGCATACCTGGAACAGTTTTAGAGTTTAATTTTGGAAGGAAGCCCCTATTTGAATCCCCTAAACCCATTTTGAAAATATTTAAATACAACTACAGACCTTTAGATCAGGCTGGTCCTATTTGACTCTTGCTCAGTAGCACTAGCAACTACTCACAGTTTACCACTTCAGGGAAGCTGTAAATATATATGTTCTTGCTTTACAACATTCATTATTAATTTTAATAAGTTGTAATATTTCAGTTTGGAAGTAAATAATATGACAAGTTTGAGTATTCATTTCCAGCCAGGTAAACCCAAGATAATGTATCCCATTTTCTTAGCACTTAAGAGGTATTACCCAAATGAAGAACAGTGTATAGGGCTGCTTCCTCAAGGGAGAAAGATGCCCTAGGGGTTGGCATATACAATCCAAAAAACAGCTTACTGGTGTAAAGGTTTTTCTATATACAGTAAACACGAGCATAATCAGATTAATAGTTTCAATATGTCATAATACTTACAGGTGATAGTGAGCGAATACCACGCACTGGCAGATGGAATCCCATTCCTATAGATTTTATGATTACCAAAATAGCAGGCAGATTTTTCCTGTAAAAAAATTATTTTTTTAATTCACTATAGAACTTTTATATGCTCTTTTGAAAATGTGAAATGTCAGTAAATGTTTATACATTGGAAAACAAATGACAATATAAATGTGCAAACCTGTATTCTTATAAACCAGCCTTTCTCAACCTATGTGGCAAATTAGGTTTAATGTTGATAAATGTAAAATTATGCACTTGGGGGGTAAGAATATGCAAGCATCTTACATACTAGGTGGAGTAAAACTGGGGGAATCCATAGCGGAGAAGGATTTGGGTGTTCTGGTGGATCATAAGCTTAATAATAGCATGCAATGTCAAGCTGCGGTTTCCAAAGCAAGCAAAGTCCTGTCTTGTATTAGGAGAGGTATGGACTCCAGAGAGAGAGATATCATTTTCCCCCTGTACAAATCATTAGTAAGACCTCATCTGGAATATGCAGTTCAGTTTTGGGCACCAGTTCTCAAAAAGGATAATGGGGAACTGGAGAAAGTGCAGAGAAGGGCAACCAAACTGATAAGAGGCATGGAGGAGCTCAGCTATGAGAAAATATCAGAGGAACTGAAGTTATTCTCTCTTGAGAAGAGGAGATTAACCTCTTTACGATCGCCCGCCGCAGATGTACTGCGGCAGGCAGCTGCTCCCAAGTGAATCGGCGTACTTGTACGGCGCTCGCTCTCAGGCGGCTAGGGGGTGAGCGCGCACCGCCGCCGGGGCGCTCCCGCCCCTGCTCATCAGCGGGGAAGCCGATGCAGCGGGCAGACGGCTCTAATTGCCGCCTGACACCCACGATCGTTCCCCGCTGAGAGAGAACGGTCAGCTGTTGTAAACACATAGAGCCCATGTGATCCTTCTATATGTCTCTATGGCCATTTCAGAAGCCACGCCCCCCCACAGTTAGAATCACTCCCCTAGGCTCACATTTAACCCCTTGATCACCCATAATGTTAACCCCTTCCCTGCCAATGTCATTATTACAGTAACAGTGCATATTTTTTGCACTGATTACTCTCAGTCAGGGGTCCGATCTATCCACCGCAATGTCGCAGTCCCGCAAAAAAAATCGCAGATTGCCGCCATTACTAGTAAAAAAAAAAAACAATAAAAATGACATAAATCTTTCCCCTAGTTAGTAGATGCGATAACTTTTGCGCAAACCAATCAAAATACACTTATAGCAGAAAACAAATTGGTCTAAATTGTTAAAAAACTTTGATTTAAAATTTATTTTTTGAGAATGTCATATAGCAGAATGTGAAAAATATTGTTTTTCTTTTCCAGAATTGTCGCTCTTTTTTTTTTGTTTATAGCGCAAAAAAAAAAAAATCGCACAGATGATTGGATGTCAGCAAGAAAATTGGCTCCTTACGTTGGTTGCCAGTGCAGACACGAGCTCCAACCTTTATTGCTCACTGCTCAAAGGATTCCTAGCAACATCTCCTTCTCTGGAACAATGGATATAGCAGGTGCGTGCACCAAAGTTGTTTATTTTCATAACTCCAGAAGTTGACTGCTCTTTTATGAAATAGTAAAAAAAATGCAGCAAATGGTTCATACAAAGTATTGGTTTCCAGCAGAGACAGAAAAAATATACAGAGCCACGTTGTCAGACCTATTTGAGAAAGTGGCTGCTATTTATTTGTCTACTACAGTGGAAAATTAGCATTTACTTTCCTAATTTAATAATCACAATGTTTTCAGTATTTTTCTGATAGGCAAACAACAGGGGGAGGGCAAATCTGTTTGAGACTGTAATAAACAGTATTTTTGTACTGGCTTATCACTGCTGATCTGCATGAGGTACCACATACATAAGGTCTACTGCACCGCAATAGTACTAATATTATTGTGACTTCTTCACGCCACCATCCTATGGCACCCATCGTACCCACAAAAATTAGATGACATTTAAATTGTAATTGGGCTGGTGAGAGTCTAGCAATAGGTCATGGTTTCATATATGAAATGCATTGAGCTGACCACATGTAACAGTCTGATTGTAACAATTATGTAGAGCAAAAGCATACCTGATTGGATACAAACTGAATTGATGGCTTGGGTAGGTCCTCGTATTACAAAGTTTTGTAAAGGAGACTGCACAAATAATGTACAACCAGATTGTAAATTTTATAGGGAGTTTTATAACCAGAAAGACTGTATGTGTTCATATTCTACAGAATCTTACATATACAGTTTAGTAGTTTATTTCTTGTCTCTACAGGAGCATACAATCTTATTTCCTATCCATTTATTTCAGACACATAGGGGTTCAATCACTATATGAATAGTGGTAGTTCACTTTCAAAAGTCTATACTCATTTTGCTTGGTAAATAAGGTACAGGTTTATATACTATGAAAGCCCAATCCAATGCAAGAGAAATAAAAAAAATAAAAAAAAAAGTTTTTGTTTGCACCTGATTGGATGATAAAAGTGAACACAGCTTCAACTCATTCATTAAGCTTAAAGTGTTACTAAACCAGGAGCCTGCATTCACTATATCTGATCTCCCACAGTACACAGAACATGGAAATGCAATTATTTTAGTAAATATAAACTGCTAAATACCTTTTCTCATCAGCAGTATATAGCAGTCTTGTTACTTCTATCAGTGTCTGGTTAAAGCTTGTAGGAGAAGTTTTTTTTCTGCTCTGATGGTCCTATCAGGATGCAGGACCCCTGACCCTCTATTTGGACAGTGCTAATTGATCACATGCACTCTCCCAAGAAAAAGAAAATCTCTCTAGCAATACACACCAAACTGAGCATGTGCAGCCTGTCTCCTGGTTCTGTATTATCAGGAAATATATTGGGGACTCTGGAAGAAGGGGATGATCAGAGAAGACAGGATCAAACAGCTCTTTTGCACAGTGCAGAGGATTAACCCCTTATATTCCACAGTGAATATAACAAGTATGCTTTACTGCATATACAGGCTGATATCACTGTTGTAGGTTTAGTAACACTTTAATGAAGATTGACTTTGCAAAGTAAACATGCTCTATTCTTTTAGTAAATTAACAGGCGCTATGGTCAATCTTGAGGAAAGACAATAAAATTCACAGATTATGTTTTAGATTATGGTTAATAAACTAGAGCTCTGGGAAGCCCATACAAATACTGGGAAACAATCCAATTCATGAAGGTGGAATCCTAGGTCGGAATTGGACAGGAACTTCAACACATTAAAAACTGCAAATTATTTTACAGTAATAAGTACCAAGGTCACTAAATGGGCTGCAAGGAAAAATAGATGGTATTTGCAGGTCCCTTGCATACGAAAGTGTATTTCCTGTATATATGGTGATTAATGATTCTTGGAGCTTCAGCTTCAGATGCAGAAGTATCATTTTTACTTTTAGATGTTTGATATATTACTTAGAAATGTAAAATAAATTCAAGCTACAATATCAGAATTTCATTAATAATTTAGGATTTCTTATGGAACCAGTTACTGAAATGAAAGTGTTGTAACAGAATAGGTAATCAGCTGAATAATCATACAGGAAGTAATATTAACTTTTAGTGTACTAATCCAGTGATAACATAAAATCAGTAATACAAAACAGGTTCTGGGTGGTAACAATCTTGCATACAGTACAGAATAATGGAAGATGCATAAACATGGTCTTTTCACAGCAATGTCTTTGTGAGGGTAACATGTGGCAGCTAGGAATGCCAGAGTCAACCATGATTTCAACTTGGACCCAAGCTATTCACAGGTTACCAAACAGGCAAATGAAAAGGACTGATTTAGTCAGTTTGGTCCTGATGAAGCGTGTGTCACGCATGCAAAACGCGTTGACTAGTGTTGAGCGAACACGGACTGTATTATTCGTGTTCGTACCGAATAATTGGATTTTTTTTACCCGAACACGGACACGGACACTTTACTGTATGTTCGGGTAAAAATCCGTGTTCGGTCGTTTTATTTCCGGGTTTTGCATGCTTTGGCGCTCTTTTCATGGCGGGCTTTCAACAGCCAATCAACAATCGTTTAACTGGTGTGCCTTAAGCCATCCCAGCCATGCCTGCAAATGTCTTAGTAGCTGTGATTGGCCGTCTGAAGCATGTGACCAAGTCTTTATAAGTTCGAGGCAGCCGCCGCAGTAGCGTCATTCTGCTGCTTAGCTAAGGGACAGAGCACACATCAATGTGCTGGCTGCTGATTAGGGAAAGATAGGCAGGAAAAAAACATTTGTGTCCGGATAGAATTGAGGGACAGGTCGGAGTGTTTAGGCAGGGCGAGTTGTAGGCATTTTAGGGATAGAGTCTGCTGAATTATAGGGTCAGTGTCTTCTACAAACTACAATCGATATTGCTGTGTGGGGGGTGGGGTGAATCTGCACTCAATCCTGATCTACGATCTCTTCTCAATCCTGTTAGGGACAGAGTCTGCTGAATTTTAGGGAAACTGTGTTCTACAAACTACAATCGATATTGCTGTGTGGTGTGGGATTGGAGATAGGCAGGTGTCAGTGATCCACATCCATTTTTCTGTGTGTGAGCTGCAGTGAACACAATCTTTTTGGGCTGCAGTGAACACAATCTTTTTGGGCTGCAGTGAACACAATCTTTTTGGGCTGCAGTGAACACAATCTTTTTGGGCTGCAGTGAACACAATCTTTTTGGGGTGCAGTGAACAAAATCTTTTTGGGGTGCAGTGAACACAATCCTTTTTGGTGTGCAGTGAACACAATCTTTGTGGGGTGCAGTGAACAAAATCCTTTGTGGGGTGCAGTGAACACAATCTTTTTGGGGTGCAGTGAACAAAATCCTTTTTGGGGTGCAGTGAACAACATCCTTTTTGGGGTGCAGTGAACACAATCTTTTTGGGGTGCAGTGAACAAAATCCTTTGTGGGGTGCAGTGAACACAATCTTTTTGGGGTGCAGTGAACACAATCTTTTTGGGGTGGAGTGAACAACATCCTTTTTGGGGTGCAGTGAACAAAATCCTTTTTGGGGTGCAGTCAACAAAATCATTTTTGGGGTGCAGTGAACACAATCTTTTTGGGGTGCAGTGAACACAATCTTTGTGGGGTGCAGTGAACACAATCTTTTTGGGGTGGAGTGAACAACATCCTTTTTGGGGTGCAGTGAACAACATCCTTTTTGGGGTGCAGTGAACACAATCTTTTTGGGGTGCAGTGAACACAATCTTTGTGGGGTACAGTGAACAGAATCTTTGTGGGGTGCAGTGAACACAATCTTTGGGGGGTACAGTGAACACAATCTTTTTGGGGTGCAGTGAACACAATCTTTGTGGGGTGCAGTGAACACAATCTTTTTGGGGTGGAGTGAACAAAATCATTTTTGGGGTGCAGTGAACAACATCCTTTTTGGGGTGCAGTGATCAAAATCCTTTTTGGGGTGCAGTGAACACAATCTTTTTGGGGTGCAGTGAACAAAATCCTTTGTGGGGTGCAGTGAACAGAATCTTTGTGGGGTGCAGTGAACACAATCTTTGGGGGGGTACAGTGAACACAATCTTTTTGGGGTGCAGTGAACACAATCTTTGTGGGGTACAGTGAACAGAATCTTTGTGGGGTGCAGTGAACACAATCTTTGGGGGGTACAGTGAACACAATCTTTTTGGGGTGCAGTGAACACAATCTTTGGGGGGTACAGTGAACACAATCTTTTTGGGGTGCAGTGAACACAATCTTTGTGGGGTGCAGTGAACACAATCTTTGGGGGGGTACAGTGAACACAATCTTTTTGGGGTGCAGTGAACAACATCCTTTTAGGGTGCAGTGAACACAATCTTTGTGGGGTGCAGTGAACAACATCCTTTTAGGGTGCAGTGAACACAATCTTTGTGGGGTACAGTGAACAGAATCTTTGTGGGGTGCAGTGAACACAATCTTTGGGGGGTACAGTGAACACAATCTTTGTGAGGTGCAGTGAACACAATCTTTGTGGGGTGCAGTGAACACAATCATTGTGGGGTGCAGTGAACTCAATCTTTGTGGGGTACAGTGAACACAATCTCATACTTCTGAAGATTTGAGGGTGCTGCCTGTTCCATACTCCCCCTACTCCTCATCTAGCCTTTTAGGGGTACAAACAATAGTAATTGGGGCCTAGTGTGGTTGTGTACGTGTGATATACATACACTTTTTTTGGATCATATTTTCTATTCCGCTATTTAATCAAAAACCTTTGGGGATCAGTTAAATTGGGGGATAGTCTGTGTTGGTACGTGTGAGAGAGATCCACCTTTCCAAGTTGTTGGGGTTCATCTCATACTTCTGAAGGTTTGAGGGTGCTGCCTGTTCCATACTCCCCCTACTCCTAGCCTTTTAGGGGTACAAACAATAGTAATTGGGGCCTAGTGTGGTTGTGTACGTGTGATATACATACACTTTTTTTGGATCATATTTTCTATTCCGCTATTTAATCAAAAACCTTTGGGGATCAGTTAAATTGGGGGATAGTCTGTGTTGGTACGTGTGAGAGAGATCCACCTTTCCAAGTTGTTGGGGTTCATCTCATACTTCTGAAGGTTTGAGGGTGCTGCCTGTTCCATACCCCCCCTACTCCTCATCTAGCCTTTTAGGGGTACAAACAATAGTAATTGGGGCCTAGTGTGGTTGTGTACGTGTGATATACATACACTTTTTTTGGATCATATTTTCTATTCCGCTATTTAATCAAAAACCTTTGGGGATCAGTTAAATTGGGGGATAGTCTGTGTTGGTACGTGTGAGAGAGATCCACCTTTCCAAGTTGTTGGGGTTCATCTCATACTTCTGAAGGTTTGAGGGTGCTGCCTGTTCCATACTCCCCCTACTCCTCATCTAGCCTTTTAGGGGTACAAACAATAGTAATTGGGGCCCAGTGTGGTTGTGTACGTGTGATATACATACACTTTTTTTGGATCATATTTTCTATTCCGCTATTTAATCAAAAACCTTTGGGGATCAGTTAAATTGGGGGATAGTCTGTGTTGGTACGTGTGAGAGAGATCCACCTTTCCAAGTTGTTGGGGTTCATCTCATACTTCTGAAGGTTTGAGGGTGCTGCCTGTTCCATACCCCCCCTACTCCTCATCTAGCCTTTTAGGGGTACAAACAATAGTAATTGGGGCCTAGTGTGGTTGTGTACGTGTGATATACTTACACTTTTTTTGGATCATATTTTCTATTCCGCTATTTAATCAAAAACCTTTGGGGATCAGTTAAATTGGGGGATAGTCTGTGTTGGTACGTGTGAGAGAGATCCACCTTTCCAAGTTGTTGGGGTTCATCTCATACTTCTGAAGGTTTGAGGGTGCTGCCTGTTCCATACCCCCCCTACTCCTCATCTAGCCTTTTAGGGGTACAAACAATAGTAATTGGGGCCTAGTGTGGTTGTGTACGTGTGATATACATACACTTTTTTTGGATCATATTTTCTATTCCGCTATTTAATCAAAAACCTTTGGGGATCAGTTAAATTGGGGGATAGTCTGTGTTGGTACGTGTGAGAGAGATCCACCTTTCCAAGTTTTTGGGGTTCATCTCATACTTCTGAAGGTTTGAGGGTGCTGCCTGTTCCATACCCCCCCTACTCCTCATCTAGCCTTTTAGGGGTACAAACAATAGTAATTGGGGCCTAGTGTGGTTGTGTACGTGTGATATACATACACTTTTTTTGGATCATATTTTCTATTCCGCTATTTAATCAAAAACCTTTGGGGATCAGTTAAATTGGGGGATAGTCTGTGTTGGTACGTGTGAGAGAGATCCACCTTTCCAAGTTGTTGGGGTTCATCTCATACTTCTGAAGGTTTGAGGGTGCTGCCTGTTCCATACCCCCCCTACTCCTCATCTAGCCTTTTAGGGGTACAAACAATAGTAATTGGGGCCTAGTGTGGTTGTGTACGTGTGATATACATACACTTTTTTTGGATCATATTTTCTATTCCGCTATTTAATCAAAAACCTTTGGGGATCAGTTAAATTGGGGGATAGTCTGTGTTGGTACGTGTGAGAGAGATCCACCTTTCCAAGTTGTTGGGGTTCATCTCATACTTCTGAAGGTTTGAGGGTGCTGCCTGTTCCATACTCCCCCTACTCCTCATCTAGCCTTTTAGGGGTACAAACAATAGTAATTGGGGCCCAGTGTGGTTGTGTACGTGTGATATACATACACTTTTTTTGGATCATATTTTCTATTCCGCTATTTAATTTAACTGGGCCTCCATGCGAGACCTGTGTGCCTTGTTGCGCTGTTTTGAGTACTCCACCAACATGGCCAGTGGCAATGACGCCGTTCTCAGCTTAACTATCCCACTTCTATGCCTCCTTGAAAAAACAATTCGGGCGATGATGGAAGAGGATGTGGCACAGGATGAGGAGGAGGAGGAGGATGAAGAGGTAACATTTCCAAGGCTTTCAGGGCAGTCATTCGCAAGGGGCTCCGAGGGTGGGTTCCTGCACACGCAAACGCCAGGGACGCAATTGTCCAGCAGGGGCACAGTTCTGGAGGATGAGGAGGATGAGGAGGAGGAGGAGCTGGAGGAGGAGATGGAACCATGTTCACAGCAGGGTGGCACCCAGGCCAGCTCATGGCCATCACTGGTGCGTGGCTGGGGGGATACAGAGGACACGGACGATACACCTCCCACAGAGGACAGCCTTTCGTTGCCTCTGGGCAGCCTGGCACACATGAGCGATTACATGCTGCAGTGTCTCCACAACGACCGCCGAGTTGCCCACATTCTAACTTGTGCTGATTACTGGGTGGCCACGCTGCTGGATCCCCGTTACAAGGACAACGTACCGTCCTTAATTCACTCACTGGAGCGCGATCGCAAGATGCGCGAGTACAAGCGCACGCTGGTAGACGCCATGCTGCTGGCATTCCCATCTGACAGCGGGGCCACAGTGGAAGCACAAGGCAGAGGAGGAGGAGGAGGAGGTCGCCAACGCAACCAGGGCACCGCCAGCACCTCAGAAGGCAGGGTTAGCATGGCCGAAATGTGGAAAAGCTTTGTCAGCACGCCACAACAAACAGCAGCACCAGCAGCTCAGATGGAACGTCTTAGCAGGAGGCAGCATTTTACCAACATGGTGGAGCAGTATGTGTGCACACGCCTACATGTAGTGAATGACGGGTCTGCCCCCTTCAACTTCTGGGTCTCCAAATTGGGCACATGGCCTGAGCTTGCCCTTTACGCCTTGGAGGTGCTGGCGTGCCCTGCAGCCAGTGTATTATCTGAACGGGTATTTAGCACGGCTGGGGGCGTTATAACAGACAAGCGCAGCCGCCTGTCCAGAGACAATGTGGACAAGCTCACGTTCATTAAAATGAACCAGGCATGGATCCCACGGGACTTTTCCGTACCTTATGCAGAATAGCAATGGATACCGACCTTACCCACCCATTGTTCCATTTTTGCTCTTTCTCACTCTTTTGGGGTGTACCCTCATTTAAAATTTTTGAAAAGAAGCAGTGTTGGCTACCTCGTCCTCCTCCTCAGGGCCAGATTAATGTAGGGGCTATTGGAGCTGCAGCTCCAGGCCCCTACCTTTTATATAGGCCCCGGGTTGGCCATATTCACTGTTACCGCTCTTCTGTCACTTGTAAACACAGAAGTCTGGCTTCTATGCTCGCTTCCCCAGGCAGCACCCTCAGAACCTCCCCACACAGCGTGAAGGCCGGACAAGGAGGGACAGTTGGCGATGCATGGATGTGTTTATGGGCTTCAGAGACAGCATCCCATGTTGAATTAGGCATGCATGGCTGCACCCTTCCTCCTCTGGGTGCATGGCAAGGCACGGCCCTTAAGGCCCTTCAAAATCCTCAGCACCAAGCCCATGATGCTGTTAATCCGGCCCTGGTCCTCCTCCACCGCCGCTTCCACCTACACCGCCCATAGGTGTGCGCAGCCTATTGCATTAAGGTGTGCACCCCAAAGTTGAAATACACATGCATGTGTTTGCCAGCAGGGAGAGTAATGTATCGGGGCCATGTACCTGTAGGCAAGGAGAAATAGAGCAGAGCAGGTCCCAGGGAGATCTTTCCCATCTCCTCACTGGCAATGCTATGTGCCCTAGGTGATTAGGGTGTGCCCAGGCACACCCAGCACACCCTGTGCGCACGCCTATGTCACCGCCACATCCACCACCACCTCAACCTCCCTCCTACTCCATATGGGCCTCGTCCTTCAGAGATGAAGAAGAACATTGTTTTATTTTTCTGTTTTTTTTTGTTGTTTTAAGTTATTTCCCTATCCACATTTGTTTGCAGAGCACTTGCCATGCTCTTAATTACGTTTTGCTGCCATTTGCAGCACTCTAGCCCTTTCCTTTGGTGTTTTAGAGCCATTTTAGTGCCTTAAAGTTCGGGTCCCCATTGACTTCAATGGGGTTCGGTGTCCGGGAAAAGTTCGGTAAAAGTCCGGGACACGGACCCGGACTTTTTTTTAAAGTTCGGCCGAACCCGTCGAACACGGACATCTAGGTGTCCGCTCAACCCTAGCGTTGACGTCACACACTGGGCCTGCTCTACCCACTCACTGCCTTGCCTGAGCCGACCATATCTGCGGACACTGGCTTTCAATTTCCGGGTTGAGCATCCGGGTGACGTTCTGGAGGTGACGTGGCACGGAGGGACGGCATTCCCTGTACGGACTCTGAGTGCAACAGGCGGCAAGAACGACTAGCCTCACAGCCTGCCTCGTTGGTGACGGGTCAATAGGGAGGTGAAGCATGATGATCGGGTGAGATTCCAGGGGTTGGTAAGAGAACTTAGGTCCAAATTGGACCATGACCTTACTGCACTGGACTGTTTTGCCAATTTAGGTCACAGACTTCCTCTCCGCCCCCCTCCTCTCCATCCCAGCTGACCCACTACTGTGTGACTGCCTACACTCTATAGAGCCTTTCCATCTGACAGCCGTTGACCCAGCTCTATAATACCACATGTCCCTGGTCTATACAGCCATGTGATATAAGGACTTTCACCATACCCCATAGAGGACGCATATTGGTCCCTTTTTCAAGTTTGATCCATGACATCATAATTAGCACGTTCCTCTGAGGCATTGCCAAGATCTACATGGAGTCATAGCTATTGGATGCCATATGCAACAATCTAGATATATGCAATCTTCTATCTATTGTCTTATGGACTCATAGGTGCTTACTCAGGAGGGATAGTGTTATTTGATTCTTTGCCTGATTTCAAGATTACTAATCAGTATGAACCAATCATCTCTCATCTTTGTTGCCATGGATGTCTATACAGTATGAAGAAATTGTCCTTAATCCGCATTACATTGAGAGCTTGGCAGATATTGGTTTATTCTGCAGCAATTCTCCATTTCCATATTACAGGATTGACACTGTATATAAATAGGTCCTGCTGCTAGGAAATTGAAGGGGTTTGGCGCGCTAGGCGGGGGTGGATGGTATTGGGCCCAATTGATGTGTGTGTGTGAGCTCGTGTGGTTTTGCTGAAGCAGCAAGTCTACAGGTCATCTCAGTCTGCTGAATTTTTAGCAAGTTTTCTAAGATTTGTCTTTATTTGCACTATCAATAAAGGTTTTTTGCAGTTTTCACTTTAATTTTTCACATCGTATTCCCCACCTCTCTTCTTAGTTTGCATCAAGTAAGTTTGCCCACCGACTGAACTTCTGGCTACTGTACAGAAGTAAGCCATTTTGTGTGTTACTACCACCACTAAATTACTTCAGCTTCTCACAACCAGCCAGCTTGTTTCAAATTGTAAACAAGTAGCACAAATCCCGCACAGTGTCACTGACCACATACAGTACTGTGCAAAAGTTTTAGGCAGGTGTGAGGAAATGCTGTCAATTAAGAATGCTTTCAAAAATATATATTTTGATTGCTTATTTTAGAAAATGTATAAAATGCAAAGTGAGCTGTGGCAGTGTGGTACCCCACTAGGGTGATGTTCATCCAGGATTCTCAACCAAGCGGGTTGAGGCGCTCCAGGGTTTTTTTTTTTTAAGAAGGAGGAAACTGGCTTTTCGGTTCCCTCATTGTTTAGAAAAATCAGTTTTCAGAGATCAGAGATCCGGGTGGGATGAAATCTCTAGTCCTGGGTTCTGGTTTTCAGAATCACCAGCTAATAGTTCAGGCTGGGCTATTAGTAGAGACCTGATCATGGTTCTGGGCTCCACCCCAGCAGACAGGTGGTCTTGCCCAGGAGTCAGGAGAGCTCCACCTAGGGGCTGCTAAGTGTATGGGCCAAACGTTGGTGGGTGGGCCAGAGCAGCAGTGCTGCAAGTGCAAGCCAGAAGGTTAGAATGTTTGCTTTTTTTTTGCGAAAGTTGTTACTCAATGACCTTAGACATCGTAAAGTGGATATAGCTTTTATCCAGGAGACCCATTTTAGGGAGGATAGACTACCGGCCTTGAGAAATCGGCACTACCCACTGACTTACAATTCGACCAGCGCGACGGCAAAATCTAGGGGCGTATCAATATTAATTTCGGGTAGGGTACCATGGTCACTAACCCAGACTTACAAGGATGACCAGGGTCGTTTCTTGTTCCTCAAGGGCAGGGTGGGAGATGTTGTGGTCACCCTGGCGACGCTTTATGCACCTAATGATAATCAAGATCATTTTATCATACGTACTCTTTCTAAACTAGCAAAATTCTCAGAAGGGCGACTGATCGTCGGGGGTGATTTCAATATATCACTGATTCCCGCAGTTGATACCTCAACAGGGCGCTCCTCGGTCTCTCCTGGCATACATAAGCGGATCTTGCAGACGATACACAATAACCAACTTGTAGATATATGGCGTATGCAACATTCTGGAGAAAGGGATTATACTTTTTTCTCACACCCACATAGATCCTATTCTAGGATAGATTTTTTTTTAATTCCACACCGAGATCTACATGCAGTTAAAAAGACCAGTATAGAATCTATCACGTACTCAGACCATGCAGCGATATCATTAAATTACGCCCTGTCGGAGGTGGCTTCGACAGGTATGCGATTCTGGAAACTTAATGAGAGCCTTTTACAAAATCAGTCAGTAGTTGAGGAGGTATTTAAAGAACTTGATTTCTATTTTTCTACTAACAAATCGTCGGACTGCGATAAAGGCGTGGTGTGGGAAGCACACAAAGCAGTAATCAGGGGGATCTTAATTAAGAACGGCGCCCATATTAAGAAAACGAGAAGTGAAATCCTGAACTCTCTCTTTATTAGGATACATGATTTAGAATCAATACATAAAAAACGTCAAAGTTTAGAGGTAGAACAGGAATTATTTTCACTACGCAAACAAGTTACCGATCTTCTATATTTTAAAGTGAAGGCAGACCTGCAGAAGTGCCGTCAGCATACCTACATCTCAGGAGATAAATGTGGAAAACTATTGGCACACTCAGTACGGGAACAGAGGCGGTTAGCGTATATCCCGCATATTCTTACCCCATCAGGACAGAAAATGTCCCTGCCACAACAGATAACTCAGACCTTTCGCGATTTTTTTGCATCTTTATATGATTTACCAGATAGTAAGGTACCGTTATCCCAAATGGACGAATATATTACGTCAGCTGAGCTCCCAGCTCTCTCGCCAGAAGTTCAACAAGAACTTGAGAGGAAAATATCTCTAGAGGAACTAAGGTGTGCACTAAACTCCATGAAGCTGGATTCGGCTCCTGGGCCTGACGGTTTTTCAGTATCTTATTATTGTAAATTTTTTCCGATACTTGGCCCTCATATGGTTTCCCTATTCAATGACTTAGGACTGAGTGCTTCTCTTCACCCTGACACCCTGAGGGCTCATATATCCCTTATCCCAAAAGAAGGGAAGGAGTTATCAGTATGCGGCAGCTATCGCCCAATATCCCTTTTAAATTCTGATTTGAAAATTTTCACGAAACTCCTGGCACTACGACTCTCGCCCCATCTGGAATCATTGATCCATTTGGACCAAGTGGGATTTATCCCAAAGAGGGAGGCAAGAGATAATACTATTAAAGTACTAAATCTTGTTCATATAGCTGCGAAATCTAATACACCTAGCATTTTTTTGAGCACCGATGCTGAAAAAGCTTTCGACCGTGTCAACTGGCGGTTCATGTTTGCAGTCTTACGACAGATTGGCTTGGGGGCAAATATGATTTCCTGGATCTCCCAAGTCTACTCTGACCCTTCAGCGCAAGTAAAGGCTAACGGGCTTCTCTCTGACTCGTTCCATATAGTTAATGGCACGCGTCAGGGTTGCCCGTTATCCCCCTTACTTTTTGTTTTGACCTTAGAACCCTTTATACGTAGGGTACGTTTAAATTCCGATATCTCAGGGATCTCGGTAGAGAAGACGGAGCACAAGGTCTCGGCATATGCCGATGACCTATTATTCTCACTAACAAAACCAATGACTTCCATACCAAATCTCTTACGTGAATTCGATATTTACGGAAGATTATCTAATCTGAAAATAAACTATAACAAATCGGAAGCCATGGGTATTGGTATAACGTCTAGTGCACTCTTCCATCTTAAATCCACTACATCGTTTAGATGGACTGATATAGCTCTTCAGTACCTGGGCGTAAACATTCCTTCGGACTTAGTCGCAACTTATAAGGTCAATTTCCCCGCTCAACTAACCAGTATAAGCGGACTCTTGGAAGGTTGGCAAACAGGGTTACATTCATGGTTCGGGAGATGCAATCTTTTAAAGATGTGCATACTCCCTAAGTTGCTCTATTTATTCCAGACACTACCGATTGCCATCCCCCCCTCTTTTTTTAAAAAAGTTCACTCGCTATTTACTCGCTTCATTTGGGCCAAAAAAAAACCTCGTATCTCCCGTGCCCAGCTTTCTTGGCCTAAGTCAAAAGGTGGTTTAGCTCTCCCAGATGTTTATAAATATTATCAGGCATCGCACTTAGGAAGAATTATTGACTGGAGACGACATTCCAGCTTTAAACAATGGGCACAGATTGAACAACTACAATCAGAGGCAGACTTAGGAGGGGCTATATGGTGTTATAAATATCTACCCCAAGATATTGTGCAACACCCTATAATCGGTTCAACTTTAAAGGTCGCGAGATCACTAATAAAACGATCAGTGCTAACTTCAGTTGATTCTCCACTGATTCCAGTACTGGGTAACCCAGCCTTTGCCCCGGGGATTACAGTTCAACCTTTACGAGACTTGAAGAAAAAGGGTTTTGGACAGGCCTCAACTTTCATTTGGGACAATAACTGGCCTACTATCGTAGGCCTTACCGACCCATCCGGCCCCTATCGTCTACCATTTTGGAACGCCATCCAGCTGCATCACTTTTTACAAACTCTTCCTGCTCCTAAGTCATTGACTAGGGACCTAACGTCGTTTGAAAAATACTGTGTGGGTAATGACGTACTACCGAATTTATTATCTAAAGTTTACCATTTATTGGCGTTGCCTCCAGAGGGCAAACGATTACCCTGCCTGGATAAATGGGAAAGAGATCTTAACTGTAGGTTCACGGTGAAACAAGAAAGGGATATCATTACATTGGCATTGGAAACCCCCGTTTGTACCAAAGTGAAGGAAATGAATTATAAATTACTTACGAGATGGTACCGGGTGCCTTTTTTATTGAATAAGTTTTCTGCAAGTCTCTCAGATCAGTGCTGGCGATGCCAGGAGGAACCGGGGACCATCTTACATATTTTTTGGGAATGCCCTCGCCTGGCTCATTTCTGGGGAGAGGTGTATGCGTTAGCCCAAGAATTCTCTGAGAGGGAGATCCCGAATAATGCGGCTTTTTTTTTACTGCATGTTTCCACCCTGCCCTTTGAGAGTTACAGGAAATCCATCCTGTTCCATATTTTGAACGCAGCTAAATCTTGTATACCCTTACGTTGGAAAACACCTCTTCCTCCAACGATCAGTGATTGTGCCCGAAAAATTGAAGATATTAATAAAATGGAAGACTTGCGTCTCTCTGCACAATTTAAAAAGCAATTTTATAATAAAACATGGGGCGCATGGAACAGGTTTGTCTTAACAGAACGGGGGAAGAATTTACTATGCTCCGAGAGTTTAACAGCCATTACTGAGTTAGAAGGTCAGGGAATTAGTCCCTAGGTTTGAGTAGTACTATTCTGGGTGAATCCAAGGTGGCCTCCCCTTCCCCCCTTTTCCTTTTTTTTTTTTTTTTTTTTTTTTTTTTTCTTTTTGGGTTTTGTTTTGTTTCGGTTTTGTTGATATATCACATTAAAGTGATGGATATGCAAGAAAAATGATGTATTGATTTGTAAATAACCTGTAAGTGTGATCTCGCATAAATAAAATATTTGGAAAAAAAGAATGTTTGCTTTTTGACAAATGCTGAATACCCCTGCGTAAATTGATTCTGATCACCTGTCTAAAACATTTGCACAATACTGTATATATGGTCTTCATGGCCATATATGGTAAATTACATCAGTCAGCTTCCACAGCCGAGTTGCTAACATTCAGCAGCTAGCTGAGGAACTGTCATTTGTGATGGAGTATTGGTGGGGATGGATTGTAGTGGCATGGAAAGTTGTGTTGGTGCATCATTTATGATTGATGATGGATCTCTATTGCTGCACAAAGTGAATGATGTTAGATTTACATTGTTGGAAAAGGTTTATTTGTTTTTTTGTTTTTTAAATACTTTGTCAACGGAGTGTGCATTTTTGTGTTTTATTTACCATTCACATTTGTTTATGAAATACAGAAAGAAAAGAGGTGTGTAAGCCCCCATTCACACTAGGGCGACTCACGAGGCGACTTGTGTCGCCCCAGGTCGCCCCAGGTCGCTTGACATGACCAAACCAATGTAAATGAATCAGTGCCGTCTTAATTGCCGCTATTAAGGTCGCTCCGACTTCAGAAAAGGGTCCTGTACTACTTTCAGGCGACCAGTGATCCGACCTGTCCCATATACTTCAATGGGAGTCGCCTCCTTATCTTAATTGAAGCGACCTGTAATCCGACTTGTCATCCGACTTTGCTAAAAAATGGCAGTGAACAAGAAAAGAGCATAATTTTCTTGCAGGCATTAGCGGTCATTTTTTTAGGCAGGCATGTCATTTTTTGGATTTCGTTTCTGGGGGGTCTAAAAAGTGTCCCTGTCAAGTTTCAGCTCTGTAGCATGTCCAGAACCCCTAAAAAAAAAACATTTTTCTTTTAATTTTTTGTAGTGTCTTTACCAGCTGTCTTTTATACTTGCAGGCATTCATCAGCGGTCATTTTTTTAGGCAGGCATGTCATTTTTTGGATTTCGTTTCTGGGGGGTCTACAAAGTGTCCCTGTCAAGTTTCAGCTCTGTAGCATGTCCAGAACCCCTAAAAAAAATCATTTTTCTTTTAATTTTTTGTAGTGTCTTACCAGCTGTCTTTTTTTCTTGCAGGCATTTAGCGGGCATTTTTTTAAGCAGGCATGTCATTTTTGGGATTTCGTTTCTGGGGGGTCTAAAAAGTGTCCCTGTCAAGTTTCAGCTCTGTAGCATGTCCAGAACCCCTAAAAAACAGCATTTTTACTATATTTTCAGGAATACGGCTTCTCTGCGGCTGGCTTTTTTTCTTGCAGGCATTTAGCGGGCATTTTTTTAGGCAGGCATGTCATTTTTTGGATTTCGTTTCTGGGGGGTCTACAAAGTGTCCCTGTCAAGTTTCAGCTCTGTAGCATGTCCAGAACCCTTAAAAAAAATCATTTTTCTTTTAATTTTTTGTAGTGTCTTACCAGCTGTCTTTTTTTCTTGCAGGCATTTAGCGGGCATTTTTTTAGGCAGGCATGTCATTTTTTTTATTTAGTGTCTGGGGGGTCTAAAAAGTGTACCTGTCAATTTTCAGCTCTGTAGCATGTCCAGAACCCCTAAAAAACAGCATTTTTACTATATTTTCAGGAATACGGCTTCTCTGCGGCTGGCTTTTTTTCTTGCAGGCATTTAGCGGGCATTTTTTTAGGCAGGCATGTCATTTTTTGGATTTCGTTTCTGGGGGGTCTACAAAGTGTCCCTGTCAAGTTTCAGCTCTGTAGCATGTCCAGAACCCTTAAAAAAAATCATTTTTCTTTTAATTTTTTGTAGTGTCTTACCAGCTGTCTTTTTTTCTTGCAGGCATTTAGCGGGCATTTTTTTAGGCAGGCATGTCATTTTTTTTATTTAGTGTCTGGGGGGTCTAAAAAGTGTACCTGTCAATTTTCAGCTCTGTAGCATGTCCAGAACCCCTAAAAAACAGCATTTTTACTATATTTTCAGGAATACGGCTTCTCTGCGGCTGGCTTTTTTTCTTGCAGACATTTAGCGGGCATTTTTTTAGGCAGGCATGTCATTTTCTGGATTTAGTGTCTGGGGGGTCAAAAAAGTGTCCCTGTCAAGTTTCAGCTATGTAGCATGTCCAGAACCCCTAAAAAAAAATCATTTTTCTTATAATTTTTTGTAGTGTCTTACCAGCTGTCTTTTTTTCTTGCAGGCATTTAGCGGGCATTTTTTTAGGCAGGCATGTCATTTTTTTTATTTAGTGTCTGGGGGGTCTAAAAAGTGTACCTGTCAATTTTCAGCTCTGTAGCATGTCCAGAACCCCTAAAAAACAGCATTTTTACTATATTTTCAGGAATACGGCTTCTCTGCGGCTGGCTTTTTTTCTTGCAGACATTTTACGGGCATTTTTTGGGTGTCTTTGGAGGCATGTGCTTCTTAAAAATTATAGGAAAAAAGCTCTTTTTTTTTTTTTACGTTTCTGGACAGACAAACAAAGCTATGTGAGACACACAACACTGCACACATGGGAAAAAGGAAATATGTAAAAAAAAAAACACAGGAAAAGGAAATTAGGTCACAAGACATCAGATTGTGATTGGCCAAATAAAAAGTTGCCTCGCGATTAGGTCGCGTCAAAGTCGCGCTAAGTCGCGCCAAAGTCGCGTCAAAGTCGCGCCAAAGTCGCGTCAAAATCGCGTCAAAGTCGCGCTGGAAGCGACGCTACTTTAGTGGTAGCGGCAGTGTGAACCAGCACTAAAGACCTTGTGGAATAAAAACAACCTTTAATAAATACTGCTAAAATTCACATAAAATGTACTGACAAGGGCGTTGAGGCGCAGTGTTGGACAGCTATGCAGTCAGGAGCATAAGCCAAAGCTGTGACCAGCGGCAAAAGCTGCAGGAACTGTGTGCTGAGCTATGCTGTGTTTTATCCTCTACACTTCTAAGACAAAAAAGTTAATCCCAGATGATCAGTGACATGTAATTGCCATCATCCCATATATCGAATAAAAAAGTGACACTGGAAGTGTCGGTCTCCTCTTGAAAAAAAGGGGGGGAAATTTTTAAGGCAATGATAAACTGAAGAACAATATATAATAAAATATAGCATTTATTAGACTAAAAAAATGACAGATTGTGCCATTATTATACGATTAAAGAGACACCATGACCGAACGTGGAACACCACCATAGGTTAATGGATCACAGAAAAAACACACAATGCATATAGACATGAATGGTGATACATGGAAAAAAGAGAAAACAATGGAAAATATGGTTGTGAAGGGAAACAAGGGATAGAGGTATACCCCTCCCACACCGGGGATCAAAGTCCCAGGTGGGGGAGAATGTTCAACCGACACGTTTCGAATGTTTGTGTTGAACTTTTATAGTTCCACTCTTCCTCAGGGATATGTGAACTGGTAGTCCCTTCGTTTTCCTGCCTAAAGAGGAAAAAGTATACCCAACAAACAAACACATAAAGACGGCTGTTAGGAAAATGATTCAGGTACATGTATGCGTCACTACAAAGTTATTACCCACCCACGCTCCCCACCATGGACAAGAACACTAAGACCATAAGCAGCATATATATATATAAGAAATACCCACCAAATTCTCTTGGTAATAGTAAAAGACTATAGTTGCCATGAAGATACAAGCTTCAAATGTTGGTGATACAGTTGTTGACCATGAGAAGGGTAGGAACAGCTTATATGCTGTCCCCCAAATAGTGTTGGAGCAACCAGTCTGCCCATCCGGTAGGCCCACATATTATGTTAACATATTTGGTTAACATATTCAGAGATGCCTGAAGCTTGTATCTTCATGGCAACTATAGTCTTTTACTATTACCAAGAGAATTTGGTGGGTATTTCTTATATATATGCTGCTTATGGTCTTAGTGTTCTTGTCCATGGTGGGGAGCGTGGGTGGATAATAACTTTGTAGTGACGCATACATGTACCTGAATCATTTTCCTAACAGCCATCTTTATGTGTTTGTTTGTTGGGTATACTTTTTCCTCTTTAGGCAGGAAAACGAAGGGACTACCAGTTCACATATCCCTGAGGAAGAGTGGAACTATAGTTCAACACAAACATTCGAAACGCGTCGGTTGAACATTCTCCCCCACCTGGGACTTTGATCCCCGGTGCGGGAGGGGTATACCTCTATCCCTTGTTTCCCTTCACAACCATATTTTCCATTGTTTTCTCTTTTTTCCATGTATCACCATTCATGTCTATATGCATTGTGTGTTTTTTCTGTGATCCATGACCTATGGTGGTGTTCCACGTTCGGTCATGGTGTCTATTTGATTGTATAATAATAGCACAATCTGTCATTTTTTTAGTCTAATAAATGCTATATTTTATTATATATTGTTCTTCAGTTTATCATTGCCTTAAACATCCCCCCCTTTTTTTCAAGAGGAGACCGACACTTCCATCCTCTACACTTCTAGGACAACTGTCACCAGGTGACTGTGATGGATGATACCATATTTACAGCTGGCTCCACGCTAGAGCTCCCTTGAGGCTGTGAGAGTCTGCAATGCATTTTCCCCACAGAATCACACATCCATTTAGCCAGGGATGTGGGGATGAGGCCCATGTCCCCATCAAAATGTGGACAAGGTGCTCATGCCCCTGAGCCACTGAACCACGTGTCCCCAACAAAGGGGAGGGTACCAGTGGCCCCCCTGACATGTTGATCATTGGTGGCCTCTATCCCTGTATAGCCTTTACTTTTTTTGGCATAGGGAGTACATCTTGTCTGGAGACGACATGTTGAAGGAAATTGATCCCATGTGTGATTAGATGGCACATCTTGGGTTTGAGTTTCAGTCAATACGGGTGCAGACGAGCAACACAGCATCTAAGTGTGCAAGATGGTCCTCAAATATTGCATGAAAAAAACTATCACATCAACTAGATAGATGCAACCTATAATGCAACCCATGTCCTCTGGATTGTGGCAGGTCCATTGTTCAGCCCAAAGGGCATCTTTTTGAACTGGAACAACTTTATTGAAGTAAAAAAAATGGTCTTTGGCCTATCAACCTTGGTGACAGATATCTGTAAATACCCACTGGGTAGATCAAATATGTGTAAAAATGTGCCCTGTCCTGGGCCACAAGGGTTTCCTCAATTTATGGAACAGGGTAGGCATCCCTCGTGGTAACAGCATTCAGAGGGTGCTGTTCTTCTTCCTCACCAAGATAACTGGAGTTACCTATGGGCTCCTAATCTCTTGGATCACTTCTTGTTGCATCATCTGTTCTATCATCTGCTTGGGAGCTAAGCCATCGCTCCTTTCAGTTTCTGGATGACCGCCTCCTATGGAGCCATGTGTTTGGTTGCAGGTTTGTCTATTGATTTTCTAGCTAAGATTGCCATGGGTGTGTCTGAGCCTGTATGTCTCTGCTTCTGACATGCTATGGCAGCTTCTAACAGTGTACCTTCAAATTGTGGTTGCCTTTATCTTTATTTTTCAAGATATTTCTGACCTTGCAAAACAGCAGACGAGCTACAAACTGTTATTTCAGGCATCTGTCCATATTACCCTAGCCGGGCCATCCTGCCCTTTTCCCTGCTGCATATCTCTGCTGTCATGCCTTGTAGTTCCTGTGTATATTGTGGAATGGATTTTCTCGCTTTCTCCTTTTTGTCAATGTGGTCCTGTGTTACCCTAGTGTTAGTGTCTGCCCAATCACCGCTTTTAAGCATTTACCTACTTGCAAAAAGTATCCTGGCCTTCCTCTGGGAGGCACAGGATAAACATTCTTGTTTCCCCCTCTAGATTGTTATTAGCAAGTTCTGCCTGGTGAGTGGGCTGGATTCCCTATAGAATCAGGACTATCAATCTCTTGACAAAATTACCCAAGTTCTGACTTGGACCTCTGTACTTGGATAAGTGCTGCGGCAGTAGCACCACACACTGTTGTTGTGCCACTCCCATCACCATTGTCTGAGATGGCCAATCCTGTTTGTAGATGCCAAGCTTAACAGAATAGGCTGAATGATTAGACAGGAGTAACTGTAACTTGCAGTTTACTTCCAATCTGGACACCTTACCAAAGCATTTTAGGACACTTCATTTTTGTGCAGGCCCTTGCTACCATAGTGGGCCCAGGCTTCCAGCACAAATTAAATTATGCCTGACATTTTATGACAGTCTAGTTCATTTTAAGGTATGTTTTCCTCATGACTAAGCCCTGTTCTCTTGTTTTTAATAATGTGTGGCAAGTGGTCCCATTCATTACCTGGTTTATGTTAAAAATATTCTTAATATTTAACAATTAGGGTAATAGGTTTTTTTGTTTGAAGCCAAATGCACCTAAAATTAAAAGGTTTTACATGATCTTAATTTATCTTTTAATATCCGCACAAGCTTTATAGGTGTACCACATAGCACATCTTGCAAATAATGGATTAGACAGCATTAATTATTAGCAAAGCCCACGTTTAGGAAAACACAACTAAATACATTTTTGGAATATGCCCTTTTTCTTAAATCAAGCATTACTGGCAGTTGGGTGTTTCCTGTTTGTAATCTACTGATTGGGGCATTTTCCGTCTTCCTTTTTAAGGTCTTATTATATGACACATTCCTGCATTGTTAAGTTGAATATCATTTCTGTTTAGTATTTATTAACATTAATAGACCTTCTAATTATGGCTCTCCTGCACGTATACCCCATCACAATATATAGACTTGACCTACATGATCATAGGAAATGTTTGCATACAAATCATATGCATGCATTCATGCATACAAAAAATCAATATGAAATTCATTAAAAACATTCTAATTCTGATGTATGCAATTACCAGAAAAAAAAATACATTCATCAATCCTTACATATTACCAAAATATGTACAATGGATTTAAGGATCAATGCACATAACTTTTTGGTGCAGAATTCCACTTTCATTAGTATAAATATTCTATATTGCTCAAAAACATTTTGATTAGTGGTTAGGTGAGAAATGAGTATGTGTTGCCCATAGTGGCTAAATAATACCCAGCTGTCTTTTTTTCACTGTATATTTTGATCTAAAAAACCTACTCTATAGTAGTTTCTCTGCCCCTACATAAAGCCCCATCTTTGCTTTGAACTTGAACCTTAAAAAAGTTTGGACTTTCCCTTTTAGAGTAAGCACCAGGTTTATTTTAATACTCCATCCCTTCCCAGCATTTACTTACCTCTTCCTTCCCCAACCATTTTGTTTAGTGCCAGGAGGTGGTAGGGAAAGACAGGTGTACAAAATATAGAACATCCTTCTTTTCCATTTATACGAATAAAACAGTATTTGTACAGTACTGTTGATATCATTTTATTGAATGTATTCATATGACTGACAGAAATCTGTGTTCAAAACAGACTAAAAAAACAGGACCAGGATTATACCTAAGGCCTCCAAGAACTTAGTTCTAATTTTTAAGGACACCTTGCTGACTGAGATGATACCAACAGATTGTCAAAAAGCAAATGTGGACTATGTATATTAAAAAAAGGGTCCAGCAACTGTATATTCCAGGAAACTACCGACCAGTCAGCCTAATATCAATAGTATGTAAAGTATTGGAAGGAATGGCAAGGGACTATATCTTTCCGGGCTAATCTTTAACATTCTTTAAAGCAGTGAGCAGGCATTTAGATAGAGGAAGGCCTGTGTATATAATTTACCTAGAATTTGCTAGCTCTGAATAGAACACTGGTGACAGGAGTGTGTCCAGAGAGTGGGCATAAGTAGCTATTTTTCTAAATGGTCTAGAGTTGTGGGCAATGTGCCTTAAGGCTCAGTCCTGGGACCATTTCTGTTTAACTTGTTCATAAAATATATAGGGGTTGAAATAGATAGTTCTATTCCAGTGTTCATCAAAGATACAAAGCTAAGTAGGGCAATAACTTTGCATCAGGATGTAGCAACTTTACCATCATCTGATTAAGAAGATTGTGATAAAATAGAGAAAAGGCAGCCACATGATGGATGAGGTTTAATATTGAAACATGTAAAATAATGCACTTGGGAGCTAAAAATATGCATGCAAGATATTCATTAAAAGGGAACCTCTGGGGAAATCAAGGATGAAAAAAGATCTGAGGGCCATTGTTGACCTCAGACTCAGCAATAGTCTGTAATTCTACCACATTACCAAACACTGATTTAGCCTAATCTTGAATATTCAGTTAAATTGTGGTCACAAACCCTCAGGAATGCTGTCCTTGAACTAGAGAGGGTCCAGAGAAGATCAATATAACTAATAAGGGGGCTGGAGGACCTCAATAAGAAAAATGACTACAAAATTAGGCTTACTCACCCTGTAAAAAAGGCTATTAAAAAGGCATATAAAAGTCTTAGAAGAATGAGAGCAGTTCAATCATAAATTGTGCAAGGGATCCTTTACTGTTAGAACTGTTAGTACCAGGGCATTTTTTCTCAGAGAATATCGGCCGATACTGATATGCGATGATCAAAATATCGGTATCGGCAATAAGAAAACGATATTGGTCGACCACTACTATTTACCCATTAGTGGACCATTGAACAGATGAGCTTTACCTTTCCAATACACTGTGTAAAATTTTCAAATGATCTGAATTTAGCCATTGTACTCCTCCTACAACCAGGACAGTCTGGTTAGTGTTCTGAAGAGGATGAGACCTATAATTGAGAATACATATATTTTAAATATTTATTTTAAAATGTTATATATAAATATTTGATTTATTTGACAAAAAAAAAAACAGTAAATATTGCAAATGTCAGGCTTCCCATTTCTAAAAAAAAAAAAAAAAGATGATTCCTTTTACATGAATATGTAGTATAAACATATCCACAATCAGAAATATAATAACTGAACTTTGAAAAAAAAAGGGGAGAAGGTCTTGGCTTCCTCACCTCAATAATGTTTCTTTATGAAGCCTTAAAATCAGTTATTAAAATCTTCTTTTATCTAAAAACCATATTAGGCTAACCACATAGAAATGAAACACTTATTGATAGGAAAAGATCCATAACTACAATATCTTTGCAATATTAAAACTGGAATACCAACAATGGCAACAAATCAAAGCATTTGCAAACATTCTGTATGCAAGTTTGTTTATCACTACACTTTAGTGCGATGATGCTTTTATATTTTTAGAGGTCCTGTGTCATTGTACTGGTAGCCCCGAGCTGTCAGTTTAAAACAGAATGTGTTTTCTACTGCAAACAGGATGGTCTAAAACAAATCCATATTTAGCCAATCATAGGCTTTTTACTTATGTGGATACAGGAAAAAGACGCTGATATATGTGGCAAAAATTTGAACAAAAAACATAAGAAGTGCCCCATTGGACTTATAAAGAGACACGTACCCAATATTAAAAATATACAAGTTTATTGCACATCATAATGTACATTTAAATCCATAATAACAACATGGTGCACACATCAGTAGAAAAAACATAAATAAATAATGAAATACAAATTCATAATATATACAACTTCATATATGGATAACGATTTGTATTGTACAGATCCTGTTGTACACAATATCATCTGGAAACGACAGTCTGTGCTGCATGAATCTCAACGCATTTCGCAAAATGTTAAATTCGCTTCATCAGGAGAAGCACAGATGTATATAAATATTACAGCAATACGGATCGTTGTAAATGACGCAACGAGGGTCTTTAGTATCCCAACGGTCATTCCATCAAATGATGTTGTCGATAAGGGTGACGGGAAAGCCCCCGCAAAAAAATAGAGGTGCATAAATCTTCCGCCCAGGAGTTGGGGAGGGGAGGAAAGTCCGATCACAAGTAAATTTCCAGCATCCCCTGGGAGTCCCAGGGAGATGTCACGATCTGACAAAGTAAAAAAATCAGACATGTCTGGGGGGAAGATTTATGCACCTCTATTTTTTTAGGGGGACTTTCCCGTCACCTTTATTGATAACATCTTTTGATGGAATGACCGTTGGGATACTACAGACCCTCGTTGGGTCATTTGCAACGATCCGTATTGCTGTATTATTTATATACATCTGTTCATCTCTTGATGAAGCAAATTTAACATTTCGCGAAACACGTTGAGATTCATGCAGCAAAGACTGTCTCTTCTATATAATATTGTGTACAACACAATACACAATTCTACTGATGTGTTCACCATGTTGTTATTATTGATTTTAAATGTACATTATGATGTGCAATAAACTTGTATGTTTTTACTTTTTGGTATGTGTCTCTTTAACCACTTGCCGACCGCCGCACGACTATCTACGTCGGCGGTCAGCCCCTCACAGGCAAAGTGACGTAGGGCTACGTCACTAGCTTGTGAGGGTCTAGGGAGCGAGCGCGCGCCCCCGGAGGCGCGCTCCCGCTCCCGAGTGGTCACGGACCCCCCCGCGCGTGTGACCGGCGGACCCGATGTCCGCCGGCCACTCTGCGATCGCCGGGGGAGAGGGAGAATGTCAGGCAGCTTGTGTAAACAAGCTGCCTGTCATTCTCCTCGCTGTATGAGAGCTGATCATCTGGATCTACTATGTAGATCCGTTGATCAGTCTGCATACAGCTGAAGCCAAAGCCAATCACAGTTAGAATCACGCCCCTAGGGACACACACAGCCCCTCCCTCTCAAATAAAGTTAACCCCTTCACTACCAGTGTATTTTTACAGTAACAGTGCATATATATAGCACTGATTACTGTAGAAATGTCACTGGTAACCCCAAAAGTGTCAAAAATGTCAGTCAAGGGTCCGATCTGTCCGCCGCAATGTCGCAGTACCGCAAAAAAAATCGCAGATCGCCGCCATTACGCGTTAAAAAAAAAAACAACAAAAATGACAAAAATCTTTCCCTTAGTTAGTAAACACAATAACTTTTGCGCAAACCAATCAAAATACGCTTTTTGCGATTTTTTTTACCAAACATAGGTAGCATAAAACAAATTGGCCGAAAATTTTAAAAAATTTTGATTTTTACATTTTTTTGGGGGGGAATTTCATATAAAAAAAAGGGAAAAATATTGCTATTTTTGCAAAATGGACGCTCTTTTTTTGTTTATAGCGCGTGATCAAAAAATCGCACAGGTGATCAAATACCGCCAAAAGAAAGCTCTGTTTGTGGGAAAAAAAGGACGCCAAATTCGTTTAGGTACAGCGTCGCACGACCGCGCAATTCTCCGTTAAAGTCACGCAGTGCCGAATCGCAAAATACCCCCTGGTCGGAATGGGGGTAAAATCTTCCGGGGCTTAAGTGGTTAAAGGTCCCACGGGCCACTTCTTGTGTTTTTGTTTTTACCTATGTGCTCATTGCACAGAATGCCTTCATAACTGATAATCCTTACCTTTCAATGAGCTGTTCTAAAGCTTCCTCAAATGTTGGACGTTGTTTGACATCAATCCAAAATTGTGGATAATATGAATAACTAATATTTGTTTTGCCATGATTTATGTTATCAAAAAGTTTGATCCCGTGCGTTTTCTGCCACTCCTGTAGTGATCCATTAACTCTTTCCATCAGATAATACATCATCCCTCTATTGGTGGAATCTCCAATGAAAAGGATCTAAGGAAGAAAAAATCAATTGTTAACATCAGCTCACTGGTACATCAAGATACAGGTATTGTCACATGTACAGAGTACCTTCAATTGAATAATTTCACTAAGAAAAGGGTGTGTTAGGTAATCTAAAACATTTCTGTCCAGTCTCCCAAGGTATGAATCAAGGTTTGATGCTACATATACTTTGGAGACTGCTATTTTGAGTATTTATTTAAAGTGTTCAAACACAGATCAGTGTTCAGACAGTTGAGAGCCAATGATGTATAAACCCTTGGAGAATGAAATTCAAGGCACCAAACCCCCAAATTACCAGTGCTGTTTACTTAGCAAAGACAGGATGAATTTGAAATGTAAAGTATTTTTTATATTGTTTAATGCACTTTGTAACCCTGTGTTCCTGTTTTAAATGTAGCACATTTACTTACTGTAACCAATTTTGCATTAGCATGTATAAAACCCTTACATATATGTTATCAGTGTCATTATAGTTCCAATCCACACCAGGCCTGTTAAGCTGTGTTGTAAAAAAACACACAATTATTTATTTTCTATGTGCCCTGTTTGCACCATACATCATGTGCGATGGTGTGCAGAAAAACGCAGCTCCTCAGACATGGTGTGAAGAATTCTTAACTGACAATTAGCTGGTCATGCAACTACTAAATGAATTTCAGGACAACACATAAAAACCCAAATGATCTCCAACTTTTTGGGAATGAAGGAAAATGTTGGTGTTGGGGAAGGGGGGGGGGGGGGGGGCATGGAGCTTACTAAGGGTACACTAGATTCATTAAATGTACAGGTGATACACAGAGGGAGGAAAAAATTAAAGGGTTAATGTCACATATATTGGGAGGATGCAGCTGATGTGGGTTAATGTGCAGTTTTGCAGGATAAGGGAGGTAAAGGGGTTATATTACAGGTCACAGAGAGAAAGGATGTTGATGGATGAGCAGGAGGGAAGGGAGAATAAAATGTTTCAAAACAATCCCACAATCAATGAATACTTTAAATATGTGATGCTGCCTGTGATCTGGTACTAATAAATTAAATGGTCCCCCATTAAAAGAAGGGGTGGGCTGTTTACATCTGTGATCAATGTGATAAATCATCACATAGGTCAAAAGGTACCGAGCTGCTCTGATCGGCTCTGTATGCTGTGTCTGTGATGTTAGCCACCCTGGGATAGTTTACATCACAACCATTAATAAACTGGCTATCTAAAGGTTATCTCTGCACTGTTGTTTATAAACTACAGTGCTGAAATAAGTGTCCATCACTTTACAGTTCAAAGAAGTATGGCAACCGTAAAGTGCGTAAGAGACCCTGTCACCAACCTTAAAAAAAAAAAGGGAAATAAAAGCACAGAAAAATCAAGTATTTTAAATTCTTACCCAGGGGATATTTTCTTCCAGAAAGATTTTTTTTTTAATTGACATACAATGTGCCTCTGAATGTATTAGAAAACGAACACGCCAGAAAGTGTCAATTTCCCAGCACAGTACCTTCCCTACTTGCATGTCATGGTCCTCTCATTTTCTGGCACTGGAGAACAATGGAGGAGCAAATGAGGAATACTATAGGGTGTCAGTCAAGTGACAGCTCAGTCTGCTGGGGCTGCTAACATCACATCCAAGATGGCAGTACTCAGCAGCAGTCTCAGTGCTTTTGGATATCTACACAAGCTGTAATATAAGTTATACCTTCAATGAAAACTCAATCAGGCACTTCTGAACAGTTACAACTCCATTACCCTGATGACATTTTTAATGAGGAAAAGTGTTGAGTGCAGTGTTGCGTTCCCGAAGCAAGGTTAGTGTTGGAAGGTTGGAGGAGTGGGGCTGCTGGTTTTCGATGGTTAACAGTAAGATATACCTAAACAGTACCATGAAGCTTCATGCCACTTCTTTGATTCAAGTACTTGTTTGGATATAACCTGCGAGCCTATTTTTACTTGACTGTAATCAATAAATTACAGTCAGAGAGC
The DNA here is from genome assembly GCF_965119305.1 of Pelophylax lessonae. Lineage (NCBI taxonomy): Eukaryota > Metazoa > Chordata > Amphibia > Anura > Ranidae > Pelophylax > Pelophylax lessonae. Next base: position 222,905,646 of record NC_138771.1, read on the forward strand.
ACTATGTATTTTATTTGTCCTTTTTGAGCCTTATGATCCGATGTATATAAGAGAGCCTGAGCTTGGCCATCTACCTGCTGTTTGGCCCCTCATGCTGAGGAATCCGTTTAGTGAGTTGTCTAATGCTTTACTTACTTACCTCTGTACTGGCCTTGGATTTAAATAGACACGTATATTTTGACCTTTGTGGTAAGGGTCAAATAATAAAGGTATGAGAGCACCCAATTGGGGTTGATGGAGATTAGACATGGAAAGTGAATGCTCTTATATTTTATTTTTGCCAAGGGATTTTGGACTTTTTTCACAAACTTACACTAAAGCACATTAGGGTTCATATTTATAGTTATGGTTGTTTTTATCTGGCTTTTTGTTTATGATATTGAACAAAGTGTTTTCAGTGCAGCAGATATTTATAGGCACATTTTATCATCATTTTTGTGTTTGCAGCTCATATTTTCTTTTATTTTCTGTGTGCTAATTTCTTCACTCATAAATTTATTTAGCATAAGGGCTCTTTCACACAGGATGTCCGTCGGACGGACTCCGTTTATCTCAGCAGGGGATCGATCCGCCGATCCCCCGCTGAACAGGAGAATGACAGCTGTTCTCCGCACTGTGTGGGGAGACACAGCTGTCAGTTCCCCATACATCTCTATGGGGGAATTGGATGGGAACGGACCGTCGGTCCGTTCTCATCCGATCCGATCCGCTGGACGGATGGAAAATAGGGTTTCCATCCGTCCAGATTTGACGGATCGGATGTCAGTGGACATGTCTCTGCTGACATCCGATGCCCCATAGAGATGCATGGGGGGACCGTTCAGATCCGCCAAAAGAACGGACAGGCGGATCTGAACGGTCCGCCTGTGTGAAAGGGGCCTTATACTTATTTTAATAGACAATAACTCTGATGTTCTGAGTAAGAATTTCTTTATAATACAGACTGGTGCTTCAGTGTATGTTAGAAGAAATATCCCCAGTAATCTAAACAACTAGTGACCACTTATGAGTTTGGCAGCTTCCCAGTCTTTGCAAAAGCAACACAATATAGTATCAGTCACAGATACCTTTTAAATATTAGAATTCTTAACAGCTCTACAGACTATTTGAACTGTATATTTATGTCTAAGTTCAGTTATTTGTAACAAAATGTCCATAGATAAGAAGGGCTCTTACACAGATCCACATCAGTAGGGGTTAGTGAGGAAGGAGGATCTTAGGCCTCTCAGACCTGACAGTTGCTCTTTGGCTTAGACTTCTTTAATTCACAATTTCTGTATTCTCGCCAGAGACAGTCCATGTATGTGTTTACAGAGAACAATATGCCCCTGAGAATTATGCTCAATAATCCGTGTTAAATGATTTTATCACTTTGGCTCTGAAGAAGAGGGTCCTCCCTCGAAACATGTCAGCGATCACAAAGGCCATCTGGTATTTCCGCACCACTGGTTCTTCTTATGAGGCCTGAGGGAGACTGTTTGCTTCTGCTTTTGCTGTGATATGCCTATTTACATCATTTATATGTGAGTACAACCATTGTTGTGCTTCCTTCTCTTGCTATTATTTTAAAATGTCATTGACACTCTGGGCATGCATTTGGTATCATCGATTAGAGTGCATACAGACAGCCAACACTCTGTCCTCTCCACTGATCATTATCTTTTTCTTTCCAATGGTTAACTAACTTTCCAGAGCATTCTACAGGTTTTTTAGTAACGACAGGGGGTCACTATCTCAGCATGGCCGGCCATATTCTCTGATTGGATGAAGTGGGGAGGAAACGCAGTGATATCACAATCTCCACCTTGTCCTATCAGGAAAAGCTTTGCGCTGATTGAGAAAAATGCAAAGTGTTATCTGAATGTTGGCCGTGGCTAGAAGACTGTGGCCATTACTGTAGTAGCTCAGGATACTACATTGATTTACAGCTTTCACAGAGGTCAATCAGGTATTACATAGAGCCTCTTCTTTTGATTCTTCCCTGATCTGCATGTATTACATCGTGGGTGTTTGTGAGGATCTGAATGTAAGGACCAAACCGGGTATCAAGGCTGAGTGATCCTTTAAATCACCCACTGCGCTGTTGACCAATTTGAAAGTAATGGTCTATCCCCTTGGGTAAGACTCAGTGTGTTTGGTGATGGTGGAGGATCGTACTCACATCTTGTAACTACTAAACCTGGGTGGAAGATTTGGTCTCAACTACTATAGGGCTTTTTCTATTTTTGCAGCGCTGCATTTGTGTTTATATTGTATTTGCATTTTGCCAGTGTTTATGCTAGCTGCTGTCTTATCACCAGGAGCATTGGTTTATTGTAGTATATTACATAGGCATACTTTCAGTATATTAGGCCAAACTGGCCCAATATAAGTATGCAAAATATATCGCTGGAGTTAAGCTTTTCAAAAGTATATAATACTTTATGTAAATGTATATAATGGTGCTGCATTTTTTAGAGGACTTTTGTGTTTATTGGTATTCCTCATCACATAGTAACTATAGTGAGGTTGCAGGATGGGTTCCAATGGTTTAAAGTATTTATCTAACAAAAAATGACATTGTAATAATAAACGAATGAATGAATCAATGAATAGGTCTAGGAATTAATAACTAGGTCTTTACTATTCTGGCTCAATAAAAATTCAGACAATATTTTGTGACTATTAGGCAGAAATCCATACATTTCGAGAGTTAAAACTTTGTGTCAATGTGAAAGAGTATAGTAAGATAAGCTGGTACATTCAATGGCCATACCTGTACAATACAGCTAGTCTCTTTCATTAAAACTTTTTCTAAAAAAATTGATTAACATTTTTCACATCCTGTGCTCAACAATGCATTTTCTCCTGTGGGAAATGTAATCTTCTACTGTACTATATCCTGACTGCCTGATGCTATCATGTGCTGTTAGTTATAGATCATAAAACATAGGCATACAAACACAGCAGTTAAAATGCGAATAATATAAAAAAGATACATTGCAGTAAGAATGTTTGTACAAATATATTTTTTTTTATAACAAATAACAAATTCTTAATAAAACTGTAATGCGGCAAAAAGAACACATATTTGTAAACATAATAACATAATATATCATAAGCATACACAGATTTTGCTTTCCCAGGGCAGCAGGTTACAAATCACAGAGAAGTAAGAATAGAAGTTATATTAACATGTGATAACGTAACATGCATTATAGCATTGTGGTGCAATTCATTTTGAATGGTAGTGAGGTAGTGCGTTGCAGTGTGTTGTGTTACAAAAAAAGAATCACGCCAGAGGCGTAACTAGAACCTTCGGGGCCCCGGTGCAAGCAACCATGAAGGACCCCCCAGACCCCTGGCCGGGGCCCTTCCCTTCAAGCCTGGGGCTCTTCCCACTGATCCTGGGGCCCTTTACTCTTATTGTGGGGCCCTTTATTACAGCCCCACAGCGGGACCCTTTCACAAGTTCTGCAGTGGGCTCCATTCCTGCCATCTTAGGGCCTCCCCACTGTGGTGAAATGCCAGGGCCCGGTTGCAAGTGTGACCTTTGTGATCCTGGAAGTTCACCCACTGGTGTCAGTAGTTTTTATTTTTTTATATTTTAATTGAATTATTTTTTATCCTTTTATTTTTTTACAATGTCACTGACTATGACTCTGTCCATTCAGTAAAGGAAGGAGCTGGAAAATTACATATTTACCGACCCCTTCCTGGTTCTCTATTGTGACAGATCCCCTGCAACAGCCGGCAGGAGAGGGGAGGGAGCACAGTGGGGGGGGGGGGGGCCAGGGGAGCACACAGTGGCCCAGAGACAGCAGAACACAAGTGAACTGGATAGAAGAAGTGGTGGGGGCAGCATACAGAGGAACCAATCTCCTTCATTTTCCTCCTGCAGCTACAGGGGGAAAAAGGAGGACAGTGATTTCTCTACATGCTGCCCCCACCCCCCCCCTCCTATCCAGAAGTACAGGGGAGCTGCACAGGCCCCCTAGAGCATGGGGCCCATTGCAATTGCAACCCCTGTAGTTACGCCCCTGAATCACGCCTGGTTTTCAGCATACTAGGATGTGTTGGCAGCCAATGCATTTCAATGGACTGCCTTAACACAACAAGCTTTTACACACTACAGTAAAGTAAATGGGTCTTAGCTAACAGGTAGCTACTAGAGCACTAAACCCTTTCTATGATAGGTCCACTATACTGGCCACATTTGAAGTTATATATGTCTTACTTTCGCGTGCTTTCATTCTAATTTTGTAACTTTGATATACTGTATATATTTGATCTGATTAGTAAACACAGTCATCTGCTTTTGAACAACTGAGGTACTGTTATCACTCTAAAGTTATTAATGAGTTGCATGAAGTGGAAATTAAAAAGTTGTCCTCAGTGGGTATAGTGGACGACAGCTCTGAAAGAGCAGCAAAGAAGCACAGAGAAGGTGATCATTAACAGGGGGAATATTTTTTATTTTTTTTGCAAATATAAATTTTATTGAGAACAGCCGGGTACCGGTATAACAATGTACATACATGGGGAGCATAACAGATGTAAGCAAAATACAGTAAAATGCAGTTTAGCGTATCTGTCTATGACAGTACAAGAAATCATAACAACAGAAAATCCCCCAACAAGGGGCATAAGGGCAGGACAATGCTCCACGTAAGTGCCATTAAGGATACCCTCTCCGGGGTGTTACCTTTTAAGGTTCTTTTGTACAGGTGGTCTCGCCCAGAGACTATAAAAGAGAAAGAAAGAAGAAAGAAACACAGAAAGGAGTGTAGAGAGCCAAGTAGTGAATGAAAGGAGGTTATGGGGGCAAGGGGCAGAAGTGGGAGTGGGGATAGGGAAGGGGAGGGTGAGAGGAGGGGAAATGAGAAGGGCAAAGAGAGGGGGGGGGCCTGAAACGGGGGAATATTTTTTTCACGCATATATATATATATACACTTTTTTACCAGTAAGTGTCCACTCAAGAAAGTACCTTCAACTGCTCTCCGCCTCCTCCAACTTCCATTTTTTTCTGCTGTGATCTGACCTATTCTTAGAGGGCATCTACGTTCGTTCCCCATGGTCCCAATGTATGTAGGAACATAGCCACCCTCTCTTGCTCAGTTCTCATATGGACTATGGGATATGCAGTGGGCAGAGAGCAGTGCACATGACTGCAGCTAGCATGCATCGCTCATTACAAACAAAGGGAATACGAGGAAAAAAAGAGGTTTGAGAGCTCACAGAGGATGTTATGAAATAGAAAAAAAAAACAGAAACAAACAAAAAAAAATGTTAAGAAATGATTTCATGGACAGTAGATTACAGGCTATTTATTAATGGATGTGTATGGATTATTTTTGAAGAATAAGGATATTGCGATTTAAAAATGTAGAGTAGAACCCCTCTTTTTTTTTTTTACTGTTATTAGAAGCCCTATTAGAGAGATTAATCCTCATGTCCTATTCTTCTGTTTCAACAGTTAGGAAGGGAGGGACAATCTGCTAAAGGAACACAGACAGAAATAACAATCTGACAAAAGTTCTAGACTTCCCCATAATCTACTAAAAAATAAATAAATAAATAAATAATTTCTGTTTGTTTTGTTGTTGTAAAATTACTTCTTGTCTAGTAAATTGCTAAATAGGAGAAGAACTGAGTTAGGGCTCTTTCACACGGGCGTTCAGTTTTTTTTGCCCGATCAGGTCCTTTTTTTTCTTTTTGCAACGGACACGGATGACACTTGTGTCATCCGGTCCGTATGTCCGTTTTTCATCCCATCCGTTTGCGGATGAAAAACAGACATAATGTATGTCTATGTAAATACGAATGTCAGCGGATGACACCACTGACATCCGTTTTTGCGTCCGTTCCGTTTTTTGAACGGAAGAAAAAATAGGGTTCTCTTCCATTCCAAAAAACTGAACTGAACGGAACTGACGAAAAACGGATGTCAGCGGATGATCATCTGCTGACATCCGTATTTACATAGAGATACATTATGTCCGTTTTTCATCCGCAAACGGGTGGGATTAAAAAACGGACATACGGAACGCCCGTGTGAAAGAGCCCTAAATCTCTCTAACAGTATCCTGGAGAGCAGTAATAATTTGTAAAAGGCTTCTAACCATTCCCCATTCTATTCAAACTTTAGAAAAGCTTTTGGTTGGACATACATTTTAATCAGTAAGGTCAACATTTGATTAAAACAAATGGCTCCCATTGTCCAACTGTATGCAAATGATTGATATTACATATTACTAGAGATGTTAATTGTTTGATTACATAAAGTCTACAAGGTACCATACTAAGACTAAACAATACATTGCACTGTATAAATACCTTTCTGTCCTTTACACACTGCTGTAGCTCAGTTCTTTGTAATGCTGGATAATAACAATGATAAGGCTGCCAAGTTATTGCCCTCCAGTCACATGTCCTATTATCTGAGCAGTTCAGGCATGGGACAATCCATTGACCTTAAAGGAAAGGCATGTTATTAAAACACAACATTTTATTCTGATGTTATTACATAGTATACTGTATTTGATAGGAGTCATGCTAATATAATATTACACAAACGCTAGCTTTTAATTGCATTACCATCATAAACAGATCATGTTTTGGTATATATTCTTTGTGTTTTATATAAAGGTGCTATTGACCTGAAAATGTCACCACATATTGGTAACAACCCATGCAATCCATACATACAAAGAAACCATAACAAATACATTCAGAAATGAAGTGATGTGCGTGACGGGGGTCATTTTGGGTGTGTGTGTGGGGGGGGGGCTTGTAAAACTCAGATTATCTTAGAGAGGTCAGGAAATTCCTTGTCCAGCTCCCCTGGAACCTCCTATGTGTAAGTCACCCTGTGTCTGTTAGGGGCATAGGGTGACCAAGAACCCCAGTTGGGTCTGCACTAACCAGACTCACTGTACAACCACACAGGACTCAGCGTTTCATCTTACCCCGGTTATCCTGGGTTCTATATGTGTGGTTTTTGTTAAAAGAATGAAGGGGCTTTTTTTCACTTAGGACAGTAACATTTATGAACAATACCCCTCAGGAAGTAAATGAAGATAAATTGGGTTGATCTTTTCAGGCGGCTTGTAGGAGTTTATCTCACAGACCATTGCTAGATAGTTTGTGGTGAGGTGGGGTGGGGCTTGTTATTGTTAAGTGCCTGTATCCCATTGTTCTTTTTTCTGTCTGCCTTGGGATCAACCTATTATGGGACGTATAGGTTTATGTGGATTAGCTGCGAGATGGGAGGGGGGGATTTCTCCAGTAGCCCTTCCTAAAGTCTGTCTACTGTCAGAAAGTTGAAGATACCTGTGTGTCATGTTACTGAATGTAGTTTACCCCGCCCTGTGTCATTATGCAAAGAAGGGGGGATTGTTCCTTGAGTGTGTATCTCTTTGTGCCTGTGTTTGAATAAACAGTCTTATGCTTCTTGCCACCTTACACTGATGTCTCGACAAGTAACTGGGTGGGCTAAGGGATCTTGGATCGTGCTGGTATCAGGCAAGGGAAGCTTATACGGCGGACATACACTCCTTGAGTAAGGGGGTCCATCACAATGTCTAAAAAAATGGAATGATACAGGGAAAATGCATTGAACACGCTAACTAAACTTTATTTAATAATTCGTTTAAAATCCTTTGTTGGTAATGACAGCATCAAAATGCCTCCTGTATGGAGAAACTAGTCACATGCACATACAAACAGTCTTTAAATCTTGAAGGTTCCGTGGGCCTCTTCTTTAAAATCTGATCTTTAGTTCCTCCATAGATTTTCTTTTAGATTCAAGTCAGGTGATTGGCTGGGTCATTCTAGCAGTTTTATTTTCAGTTAAAACCAGTTAAGAGTTTTCTTTGCTTTGTGTTTGGGATCATTGTCTAGCTGAAATGTACACCCTCATTTCATCCTCATCATCCTGGTAGATGGCAGCAGATTTTTATCAAGAATGTCTTGGAACATTTTTCCATTCTTCCTTTCTACAGTGATATGAAGTTTGCCAGTACCATACGCTGAAAAACAGCCTCATACCATGATGTTCCGATCTCCAAACCTCACTGTTGGTATGGTGTTTTTGTGGGTGATGTGCAGTGGTATTTGACCTACATGGTGGCATCCAAGGAGTTCAATTTTGATGTAATCTGATGAGACTATATTCTCCCAATATTTCACAGTTTGTCTAAATGTTGAGCAGCAAACTTTAAACAAGCTTCAACATGCTTTTTCTTAAGCAGTAGTGTCTTGCGTGGTGAGCGTGCATACAGGCCATGGCAGTTGAATGCATTACTTATTGTTTTCTTTGAAACAATTGTACCTGCTAATTCCAGGTTTTTCTGAAGCTCTCCACAATTGGTCCTTGGCTCTTGGACAACTCTTCTGATAATTATTTTCAATCCTCTGTCAGAAATCTTGCAAGGAGCACCTGGTTGTAGCCAGTTTATGGTAAATCGAATTTCGGATATTGGCCCCAGCAGTGCTCACTGGAACATTCAGAAGTTTACAAATCCTTCTGTAACCAATGCCACCAGTATGTTTTGAAAAATTAAGGTTGCGAAGGTCTTGAGAGAACTCTTTGCCTTTACCCATCATGAGATGTTTGTTGTGTGACACCTTGGAAACGAGATATTTTTATAGGCCATCAGTTAAGACTGAACCAGCAGATATTATTTTGCACTGACAAGTTTTCAGCTGGTGTCTTGGATCTCCATGCCTTTTTGCACCTTCCTTTCTTCATGTGTTCAATACTTTTTTTCTGTGTCATTCCATTTTATTACATATAACTTAATTTATGAACATAATTTATGTTTTTTCTTCTGAAAATAAATAAAAATGTATTAAATAAAAATTTATGAAATTATTTGTTTTGGTTTTTCTGTATGTATGGATTGCATGGGTTTTTACTGGTGAAAATTTCATGTCAATAGCACCTTTAGAAATATATTCACCTAGAAAAATGGTGACATGTTCAATACCTATGTTACCCGCTGTATATATATATATATATATATATATATATATATATACACATATACACACACACACACACACACACACACACGGTTTTGGTTAACCGATATTATACCTGAAAAAAGTTAGAAAACAAAAGCGGCTGACAAGAAGGATTTTTATGACAAAAAGGACTCTTTTGGGATGGGGATGCACCTGTGACCTAAAGGAGTGCTGACACCACATATACTGTGCATACTGGTACATTGTGGCATAAAGCTCCAAGGGGCCCTTTTCCAAAAAAAGGTTTAATTTCTCTTTAGGACACCTATTTATAAAGGTCTAACATGGTTAGTTTTAGCATTTTTACCTATTTATTTCCATTTTACAGTTTGTTCAAGATTAGATAAGCATGATATTTAAAATTATTAGTTGTGCATATTTAGATTCAACATTGTTCATGATCTCCATGTGTTATTTAACATGGCCAGATGGCAAAATTTATAAAATTCAGTTAGGTATACCAGAGTGCTCCACACTACTTGTAACATAATCCTCATCCTCTTAACAGTTCGTAAAATTTGTTCTATCGTTTTCAATTTTGTTACCAAGCTTTTCCAAAATCTGTTAGTTTGGCTCTCATCTTTAGTCATTTCACTTATTTTCTACAATGTGGCCATAAAGATCATTGCTTTAAAAACACAATAGAGAAAGGTCAGCAATAAAGTGTAAATCTGATTCAGTTTACAGCCCCTTAGCGTATAGGCTCCATAAACTTTAGTAAAACCAAGTTATTTAAATGCTTTATCTATAAAGAAACAAGATGAGAGTACAATTTCTATAATATATTTTTAAGCACTGTGTATTATACATAAGATTTAAGCCACTGAGCCAAGATAACGCAATACAAAATGATATCCTCCTAATGTAAGAACAATGACATTTGGCTAATATGCATTGTTAATTCACGAATAAATGTTAATATGTTTTAAAAATTCAAACCAAATCCATATATACTGTGGGAGTTTGTTCAGATCACTTGCTTCAGGCTTTAGGAGTAAGTTGTCAGTATTGATAACTGTACACTGACAAAAATACAATTTCACATCACAAAATGATATGTAAAAGTAAGTACAACACCACTTCTAAAAGGTCCAGACATGACTTTATTCCTATAAAAGTCAGAGGGACAATCCAAAGACAATCCAATGGGTAATGGGGGTCCAAAAATGCCCCTTTCACCAGGACTTGAGTTTAAAAACAATATAGATGGACTAGAAGTGAACTGGACCTTTAATTGTATTTCTTCCGTTGTGATTATAAGCTTAAGTCTAGTGAGCGGCTGGTTTGGTAGCAACAAAAAATATAATATGGATCTTATAATAAAAAGTAAGGCCTGGGAGTAGTTTTTTGAATAAAATGGTTTTAAGTGTGTTTCTTTGGTGTGTATTTGCCACGCGGGCAAAAACCATGAGTTCCAAATACATATTACAGATGAAAATGCAATTGTGTATAGGATATTGGTGCTGAAAAGTCTTGTGTCAAAATGTATCTTATGTTTATGTAAAAACGAGTCTTTAGAAGACAAAAGCGATGGTGCTGTCTATAAAAACACAATTCACTGCAATCACTTAAAGCCATAGTGCATAAATAAATATTGCATTTTAGCAAGACATCAGATAACTGCCACAACAAAATTCTTACTAGAGATACTAAAACACATAATCATTGCCCAGCTGAGTCTATGGCCACCAGCTTAATGCATTGTAACTGAAAAATAACATTTATTATCCAATACAGAAAGTACTTAGTTAAAAAACAACACTATTTTTGCCCATTTAATTTTCTAATACTGTACCTTTGGCATCCCCAGTGTCACACTTCCTTTGCCATGCTTGTGAAAAACCAGACAATATCTCTCTGGAAATATACTGTAATCCACAAGGCTCATTTTCATGTATGATTAAACCACAATCCTGTTAATAAAAAAAAAAAAAAAAATTATATATTCCAAACCTATTTACAAAATAATTCAGAAATTATAATGAGAGGATTCTAAAAATAGGGATATTTAGATTTATTTACACAACTAAGCATCCTATAAATAATACTGATAATCTGAATATAGTTGTTAGGGTTGTTTTAAATGCGCAAAAATATAATATTTCACTTTTTTTTTTTTATAAGTCAATAATAATGTTTTTGCAAACAGGATTTTCATCGTAATATAATTATCCTTCACACACTAGCAGCGCTAAAGTCCAAAGAAAAGGAGAACAGACGAAGCCGACCCAGGAAGTAATAGACAGGAAAAGGATATAACCCAGAGTAGAGCAGGCGACGCCCATAGGAGAACAGAGAAGCCAAACACCACATGTGAAAAAAAGCAAATTTGAAGGACTGCAGCAAGGAGATTGTAAGAGTCTCCTGGAGAGTGAGGCCTCACTAGTCTTCACCGGCAAGAAATCCTCAAGCAATCCAAGGAAAGTATTTATAATCCAAGTAAAGGTGATCAATAACTGTAATCCCCAAGTCCACTTGTTGGTGAGGTGATTACAAGTTTGATACCTTACGGTGTTCCGATTGAATTGCGGGTGTCTGGAGGAGACTATTGTGATCCCACTGACTGATATGTTTGGCGCATATACAGATTTTATCTGGTAAGTGTTCCCACATAAGGGTGCACACAGCGGTGTGGTGGAGGTCTTTTCTGGTTTCCTGTAAGGATTCACCATCTCCAGCATCTGTTTACATTTGGGACTTTATGCATGGACTTTCCCTAAACTTTTATTACACAGGTTCATTTTATGTGGACTTTAGCGCTGCTAGTGTGTGAAGGAGTTTGAGCCATTGGTTCTTTGTATCTTGTTTCATGCACCTAATTTTCGATTTAATACTATTATAGCAGCAGCTTTATACAGTTTTTTAGTTTTAGAGTTTGTGTGAGCGCCGGGTGAGCAAAGGTTATATTGTCAGTTTCTCGAGTCCCATACTTTGCTCCCTTTATAAATATAATTATCCTACTGTATTGTTCATCCCACTGTAAAATTTCTCTTATCCCTGCTTATTCATATTTGGTAAGACACTCTCTGCAATATATCTAAAACAATGGCAGGGACTTTAAAGTGGTTGTAAACCTCAGACATGAAATATGAACAAAGCATATCCCTCTATAGTGTGTACTTGTCTCTATTAGGAACACTAAGTGTCATTTATGGCCTTTTCTTAGACCCTAGGCACAAATCATCAATCCTTGGATTTACCGTATTTGTCGGCGTATAACACGCACTTTTTCCGAGGAAAAAGTAGCTGTGCGTGTTATACGGCGATATAAAAAAAAAATGTCGGCGCCGAGGAGAAGGAAGGACGCGCTGTCATCGGAAGTCCCGCCTCCTATGCCGACGTCAATCATAGGCGCCGGGACTTCCGATGAGAGCGCGTCCTTCCTTCTCCTCTGCGCCGCCCGCCCCCTTCTACCTCTCGGCGCTGCTTTCTGGACATTTTTAAAAGTGATATATATAGTGGCGCTGGCGAGGCTGCAATTATGGGCGCTGGTGAGGCTGCAATTATGGGCCCTGGCGAGGCGGCATGTATGGGCACTGTCACTGGGGAGGCTGCAATTATGGGCACTGGCGCTCGTGAGGCTGCATGTATGGGCACTGGCGCTGGCAAGGCTGCAATTATGGGCTCTGGCGCTGGCGAGGCTGCATGTATGGGCACAGAGCTGTCGAGGCTGCAATTATGGGCACTGGTGCTGGCGAGGCTGCAATTATGGGCACTGGCGCTGGCGAGGCTGCATGTATGGGCACTGGCGAGGCTGCATGTATGGGTACTGCACTGGCGAGGCTGTATGTATGGGCACTGCACTGGCGAGGCTGCATTTAAGGACACTGCGCTTATGAGGCTGCATTCGTGGGCACTGGTAAGACTACATTTAATTTTTAAAAAAATGTTCAAAAAAGAGTTCAAAGCTGTTTATTTTAAATTTCAGCTTTTTTCCTGAAATTTCTGCCCTAAAATTTAGGTGCGTGTTATACGCCGATAACCTGGTGGGACCCTTCCATCGGACGTCTTTTCTCTGCGCTCAAACTCTGTACCTTTCCCCCCCCCCCCTCCCTTTTTTTCCTTCTTTCTGCTACCTCTTTTCTGGATGTCTTTACTCCTTGTATTTATCCCTAGAAAAGTGGCGTTATACCATGCCTAACTTAAGACTTTTTGCAGGGTTCTCCCTGCCTGGTACTAACTCTCATGTCCCTGTATCTCTAATCCTACTTGGGCTTTAGGCCTGATGTCTGCTCCTTCATCCCTCTAGACTTCCCCCTGAGAGGCCGTCTGAGTGAACCCTTAAGCCCGTCACCAGTATCTGTCTTGCCGCTTCTGTCTATTCTTATTTGATATGTAGGTTTTCATTGTCTAAGTGCTTCAGTGACATCTGCTTCATCTGATATCTATGCAGAAGCTTTCTGTACTATTCAGTGTTGTATTTTGTATGTGCCACATTTTTCAATATGTACTGTATTCTACAAAAAAAAAAGTTTTATTTATGTCTGCTGCTTCACTGACAAGTTTTCCTGACACCAAGAGAAAAAGGTGACAGGGGAAGGATCTCCAGAAGACTGACAGCCTCAGCTCTGTCCCTGGGAGCTGTGTGGAGAGAAGTGTGTCTCTTGCTTCCGATCAGCTCTCAATGCTTTCCTTACTGAGCTCTAGGAATGTAACTTCAGCTATCTGACCCTTTTTTTCTGCACTCTCACATAAGCTTTAAAAATTCAACACTTTGAACAGATGCAGAGAAGAGATGATAGCAGATAAACAGGTACAATGTATGCAGGAGGATTTGTTTAATCTCTGTGTATCACCTGAGGCCAGTCACTTCACTGGGTATATTTGAGGATTGACAACCACTTTAATACAATACCAATTGGACTGTTCATGTGATTGCAGCAGGTAGACCTTTCCAGGTATCATTATCATATAATTCATTATTAGGAGGTGCATGTAAACAATGTAAATCAACAGCTACAGTAAAGAAACAAGCACAAATCTGCAGTTATTCTTGCCAATATCCCTGCAATGTACATACCTGACCAAGAAAGGATGTTTTTTTTTTTTTTCTTTAATTTCACCTCAAACAGAAGAAAGAGAAAGATGTTCCATACATCTAGATACATACATTCAGTTTTAACCGCTGCTTAAAGTGGAGTTCCACCCATTTTAGTAACGTTAGATGTATGTAATCCCCTTTAAAACTACTTTTACCAATGGAAACTTTTTTTTTCGCTAGTAAATACCCTATTTTCTTCTTTATTCATACTCTCCTCACTTCCGGGTCCGACTGCCGATCGGCGATTACATCATTCGGCGATTCGCAGGGGGTGCTGGGATGTATCTCATGGCATGAAATCTCGCATTATTACACAGGAGCTGAGCTGTACTGTTTGTTTTGAGGCCGTGCTCTGCCCCGCCTCCTCTCGGTGAGCGTGGACTGAAAGCATTATATCCTCACTGAGCTCACTGAGAGGAGGCGGGGCAGAGCACGGCCTCAATACAATACATACAGTACAGCTCACTGAGAGGAGGCGGGGCAGAGCACTGCCTCAATACAATACATACAGTACAGCTCACTGAGAGGAGGCGGGGCGGAGGCGGGGCAGAGGCGGAGCAGAGCACGGCCTCAATATAAACAGTACAGCTCAGCTCCTGTGTAATAATGCGAGATTTCATGCCATGAGATACATCCCAGCACCCCCTGGGAATCGCCGAATGACGTAATCGCCGATTGGCGGCCGGACCCGGAAGTGAGGAGAGGATGAATAAAGAAGAAAATAAGGTATTTACTAGCAAAAAAAAAAAAGTTTCCATTGGTAAAAGTAGTTTTAAAGGGGATTACATACATCTATGTAATCCAAGTTATTAAAAATGGAACTCCACTTTAAAGTGCACCTGTGTGCAGACTATGGACATAAGGGTATTCAAATATTTTTAACAAGTAAAACTGTGTTTACTCTGTTGTGCTGCAGTAACAAAAGCAATTTTCAAATTGCAGCAATACTGTGGCATTTATTCCTAATGGCACCTAATGTACCTTACCAAAATGCCTACTTTTCAGCTTATCCCAATGCATGGTAATGCACTAGGATGTGTTTTTGTGTGCAGTTTTAGAAAAAAAATACATGTATCTTTTTAGTGTGCTTTAGTACATTAGGCGGCACATTCAAATGATTGGGCGGACTTAATGTAACACACATTAATATGCGTCCCTTAATGCAGCAAACAGTGTGAATCTAGCCATGAAGTAACTCATTCTCAAAAATACTGAAAGATCACAACAAAGAATTTAAAGATGGTTTAGTCATTTTAACAGCTTAATAACACCTGCTGAGTGTTTGTGGTTTCAGTTCCTCTGTAGTGAAATTTGAGGATAACTTTCTCCAATCAATGCCTATAGCTACAGTAGTGGATAAGGGCTTGTATTTTATTTCCTTTTACTGCTTGCTCAAAATATGTAAAATATTTTACTGAACTTAGTCTGCACATCGGTTTACTTTACTATACAGGTGCATCTCATAAAATTAGAATATCATCAAAAAGTTAATTTATTTAAGTAATTAAATTCAAAAAGTGAAACTCATATATTTTATATAGATGCGTTACACACAGAGTGATATATTTCAAGCATTTCTTTCTATTAATTTTGATGATTATTGCTTACAGCAAGTGAAAACCCAAAATGCAGTATCTCAGAAAATTAGAACATTACATAAGACCAATAAAAAAAATATAAAAAAAGGATTTTTAATACTTGAATATTGGCTTACTGAAAAGCATGTCCATGTAGAGCATAGTATGCACTCAATACTTTTTGGGGCTCCTTTTGCACAGATTTCTGCATCATTGCGGCGTGGCATGGAGGTGATCAGCCTGTGGCACTGCTGAGGTGTTATGGAAGCCCAGGTTGCTTTGATAGCGGCCTTCAGCTCATCTGCATTGTTGGGTCTGGTATCTCTCATCTTCCTCTTGACAATATCCCACAGATTCTCTATGGGGTTTAGGTCAGGAGAATATGCTGGCCAATCAAGCACAGTGATACCATGATCATTAAACCAGGCATTGGTACTTTTGGCAGTGTGGACAGGTGCCAAGTCCAGCTGGAAAGTGAAATCAGCATCTCCATAAAACTGGTCAGCAGAGGGAAGTATAAAGTGCCCTAGAATTTCCTGGTAGAAGCCTGCGCTGACTGGACTTGATAACACAGTAGAGGAACATCAGTATGCGCCTGTATGTATGAGCACCTTCAACATGAGCCTTGGACTAGCCAAAGCCATATAGGTGTTTGTAGCGCTGGAACCCGTCATTATTTTATATGGGAAACAGTACATAAACTGTTGCGCTAACTCACGTACTGTTTAAGGATATAGAGTGTCCAAAATTCAGTTCACATCTCAGACTTTAATCGAACCTTAACTGGTATAGTCTTATAGTGTCTGCCACAAAGGTAAAATGATTGTACAAACCCGATTCCAAAAAAGTTGGGACACTGTACAAATAGTGAGAGAAAAAAGGAATGGACTAATTTACAAATCTCATAAACGTATATTTTATTCACGATATAATATAGATAACATATCAATTGTTGAAAGTAAGACATTTTGAAATGGCATGGCAAATATTAGCTCATTTTGGATTTCATGAGAGCTACACATTCCAAAAACAAAGAAGTTGGGACAGGTAGCAACAAGAGGCCGGAGAAGTTAAATGTACATATAAGGAACAGCTGGAGGACCAGTTTGCAACTTATTAGGTCAATTGGCAACATGATTGGATATAAAAAGAGCCTCTCAGAGTGGCAGTGTCTCTCAGAAGTCAAGATGGGCAGAGGATCACCAATTCCCCCAATTCTGCGGTGAAAAATAGTGGAGCAATATCAGAAAGGAGTTTCTCAGAGAAAAATTGCAAAGAGTTTGAAGTTATCATCATCTACAGTGCATAATATCATCCAAAGATTCAGAGAATCTGGAACAATCTCTGTGCGTATGGATCAAGGCCGGAAAACCATACTGGATGCCCGTGATCTTCAGGCCCTTAGATGGCACTGCATCACATACAGGAATGCTACTGTAATGGAAATCACAACATGGGCTCAGGAATACTTCCAGAAAACATTGTCGGTGAACACAATCCACTGTGCCATTCGCCGTTGCCGGCTAAAACTCTATAGGCCAAAAAAGAAGCCCGATCTAAACATGATCCAGAAGCGCAGGTGTTTTCTCTGGGCCAAGGCTCATTTAAAATGGACTGAGGCAAAGTGGAAAACTGTTCTGTGGTCAGACGAATCAAAATTTGAAGTTCTTTTTGGAAAACTGGAACGCCATGTCATCCGGACTAAAGAGGACGAGGACAACCCAAGTTGTTATCAGAGCTCAGTTCAGAATCCTGCATCTCTGATGGTATGGGGTTGCATGAGTGCGTGTGGCATGGGCAGCTTACACATCTGGAAAGGCACCATCAATGCTGAAAGGTATATCCAAGTTCTAGAACAACATATGCTCCCATCCAGACGTTGTTTCTTTTAGGGAAGACCTTGCATTTTCTAACATGACAATGCCAGACAACATACTGCATCAATTACAACATGATGGCTGCGTAGAAGAAGGATCCGGGTACTGAAATGGCCAGCCTGCAGTCCAGATCTTTCACCCATAGAAAACATTTGGCGCATCATAAAGAGGAAGATGCAACAAAGAAGACCTAAGACAGTTGAGCAACTAGAAGCCTGTATTAGACAAGAATGAGACAACATTCCTATTCCTAAACTTAAGCAACTTGTCTCCTCAGTCCCCAGACGTTTGCAGACTGTTATAAAAAGAAGAGGGGATACCACACAGTGGTAAACATGGCCTTGTCCCAACTTTTTTGAGATGTGTTGATGCCATGAAATTTGAAATCAACTTATTTTTTCCTTAAAATTATACATTTTCTCAATTTAAACATTTGATATGTCATCTATGTTGTATTCTAAATAAAATATTGAAATCTGAAACTTCATTGCATTCATCGTTGCATTTTGTTTTATTCACAATTTGTACAGTGTCCCAACTTTTTTGGAATCAGGTTTGAAATATTCCCAAATCACACGGTCATGGAATTGGCTGTTAGATGTATGTGCGTGCTGCAGTGACCACTGACTGGAAACCATAGACATTCACAGCTATACATATGTCACAAGCACACCAAGGACTCTCTAAATTGGTCCAAAGCTTTATTTAGTGGCCACAGTATATTTACAAAGGCAATACGTCACTTGCCTGATGAACGGCTCTGAAATGTTGCCTTTGTAAATATGCTGTGAACACTGAATAAAGCTTTGGACCTGTTTGGAGAATCCTTGGTGTGTCAGTGACATTTTTTCAGCTGCGCCATAACTGTGGGGACACGCTGGAAGTGGTATTCTTACTGCTTTAGGCTGGGTTCACGTTTAATACAGATGCGGCTCACAGCAGGGGTCCGGTGCCTCCCTGTTCTCCGTTTCAGGGATGAATCAGGCCCAGATTTTTGCCTGAATCTGGACCTGGCAAAGGCAAAGGGCGCACAGGGCCCCACTGATGTGTGAACACTCTCCTATCATGTGAATTTGATGCGGGGAAACCGATATCTAATTCGCACTAGTGTGAACCCAACCTTAGAACAGGGTCCGCCATACATCGATTACAGCACCCGCAACAAAGCCACCAGCCTCAGGATAAACAAGCAGAAAAAGACAAAGCAATGTTGGCAAAACAGTACACAATATTGAGAATAAGATAAGCATCCACTTTCATTTAAAAACAGAGACATCAGGCCAGGAGAAGTGCAGAAGCACCAGTTTACAGGGTGCCACAGCATGACAGATCCAGAGTCAGGATCCACATACAGCACAGGAGGGCAGCCTCTACAGGAAAGCTGGTGAATATGAACAGCCAGAAATATAGTGCTGTCTGGTATGTAGTTAAATGTTTGCATTCCCTGCATCCTAGACAGGATCATCTGGCTGATCAAAGTAATCTGGGCGCCCTGTGTGTGTCTCCTCTGCAGCTTCAAAACTTCAATCCAGAGTGTTTATGCACTGAATTTCTGGCTGTTCATTATGGGCTGTCCTATGCATGTGTGTCATGCAAAAGAATCTCATGCACCTTTTCGGGCAATGAGCTTCGCGTTTTTCCATGATTGCTGCGTGATTCTGTCAAGTGGCAAAATCGCACAACTTTTGGGGCGCCATTACAAATAATGGCACCCAAACTCGCATTTTGAATTTTCTTGTGATTTGGAATCATGGGCAGGATTGAACCTTAAGAAAACTGCATAATGTACATGACTAAAACTTTTTTCATTTATAGAAATCACTTGGTTTATAGAAAGCTCTGTGTTTATTTTATTGTTACTATTGCTTCCATGAATACTGAGAAGTAAACATTAAAGTAGAACCAAACCCAATCACTAAAACCTAGCATGAGTATTAACATGTTAAAGGAGAAGTAGAGGATTATGGAAAACCAACCATACATGCTCACCTCCATGCTGCAGCATCTGTAGGACACTGGCCCAAAGACTAAGAACTGTGTGATCATATGATCACTGACTGCTCAGCTATTGGTCTTCTTCAAGCACAGGTCAGTGACTGCTTTCCACTCTGCTCCTCCAGTGCTCACTGGAGGGTCAGGCTTGCGATGGCATGGGTGTGGCTGTCTCTATCTCTAAGCCCCATTCTGAAAGATGGCGCCACCTGTCAATCAGACCGATGCGTGTATCCTGACAATATTGTCGGAATCCTTCCTGTGCCTGGCGCAGCTCTGCCCCATCAGCTGATAATGACCAATAATCCAGGTCATAGTAGAGCAAAAGTATGTGTACTCCTCTAAACCCTCAATAGAAGTAGAGCCAAAAAACCTTGACCATATTTCTCTTTAATGGCATTTCAAAAGCTGCTTTCAATCTTTCTAAAGTGTATGTATATTTACATTTTTTTTATTTATTTATTTTTTGGGTAGAAAAAAGAAGGTTTGAGAAGTGTGTGAAAATCTCTACAAAAACAAAGGGGAATTTCCCTCATAGACAGTTGTCATATGAACAGGTGTCCCCTTTGGAAGATTTACCCTCACCTCTTCTTTTGATGACTTCAAAAATTATGTTCACAAGGGCAAATTGAGAGGGTGAATTCAGCCAGTAGGGACTGCAATAAAAATTTGACATGGGTTCTAATTTTTCCATACTATATTCAAAACAATGAAAAAACAGTTGGTTATACACACACACTTTAAAACTTCAATTTTTATTAAAAGAATACTGGGTGAGCATGCCCTGAAGGTGTTTGTTTTAGAGACTTCCTGGTCTGGGACCCAACCTGTCTTACAACTGTACTCCTGCATTGTCATCCTGTCACATGCATCCCTGATGGGGACAATATCAGCAGTGCAGGCACATAATGTACACACTGTGGGGTTGATTTACTAAAGCGGAAGAGACTGTGCACTTTGCAAAGTGCAGTTGCCCTCTACGAGTGCAAGTTGCTTCAGGATTTAGTAAATGGGGTAAAGCTCCACTTTGCAAAGAATACCCAATCACATACAAGAAAAGTAAAAAAAAACAGCATTTTTGCTTGCACGTGATTGGATGATAGAAGTCAGCAGAGCTTCTGCTCATTTACTAAGATCTGGAGCAATTGCACTTGCAGAATGCAACTGCACTTTGCAAAGTGCAAAGTCTATTTGCCTTTAGTAAATCAACCTCACAGGGTCTACTGTTGTCAGATAGCCCATCCAAAACAATGATATGCAGCTGATGCTGGATCATAGAACATGTAGACAGGAACTGACTGAAAAAATCTGGAGGAGATCAGTAGCACTGAGAGGCAAACATCAGTGCTTTAACAAATTACATGTCATCCAGTTAGGGTGTAGATTTATTTTAAAAGAAAACTACACAGACATTTTTACATATTTACATCAATTTTACATATTTATTATTATTATTATTTTTAATATAAACTTTTCATATTGTTTCATATTCTTTTCTACTACATATATAAATATAAAAAGTTTATTTGCAAAACAATTTTTTGTATTTGTCAATCCGACACTCCGAGCATTATGAATTGTCTAAAGAGACAGCACAGCAAGAGAAGCCTCTCTTGAGATACATTTTGTTCCTGAAATCAAAGATAGAACATTTCTGGTTTGTTCATTCTTGTGTGTACATTCAGCTTTAGCTACTGAGTGCTGTAAATAACAGGCTTTCTAAAATAGGTGGTGGTAAGAAAATAGAGGAAAACGTGAAAATGACACTAGTGTTCCACCTGCTGGCTAGATAGAGAAATACATAATATTTATATGAAATATTTCATGTTTAAAATTGCTTTATCTTAACCATAATACAGTAGTTAGAAAGTAAATGTGCATAAATAGGAGTATTTGGACACTGGCAAAAAAAAAAAAAAAAAAAAAACAATGACAAGTCTCTGAATCCTGTGTCATTCAATTAATTCTAAAAAAATTGAATTTTCATTGAGAGACACAGGACTGACTATTGGGATGCCCAAAAGCAGTCCAACTAAAAGGTAGGAAACAGAAACAAAACACTAACAGGCTCCCATAAAAACAGTCTAGCTAAAAGGTAGGAAACAGAAACAAAAAACTAACAGGCTTACATAAAAACAACAGAAGTTGGAGCTGCCTGAAGGACCTTATTCCTGAAGTTGGAATGAGGCCTGAACCTCTACCTGATAAACCTTGAGAACAGAAGACCAGATGGCAGACTTGTCTAATTCCAAAGAACCTGAGAAGCACTCATAGATCTAGTAGAGAGTGAAAAGGTTGGAACCCAATCCTAAAGCATAAATTATGATTTGATTGAGCCAACATGAGCCAATGTAAAATGGTTAAGTGAGAAGCTGGTCCCCCTTTACAGGGACAATCAGGAATGACAAAGCGAGAGTCAGCCTTTCTAACAGAAGCAGTTGCTGTGAGATATGCACAGTACCAACTATATCCATACAGTGAAGGGATATTTCCTTCTGATGTACTGGGCCAGACAGAGGGATAGAGGCACAATGTCCTGGATGAGGTGAAAGGCCGAGGCCACAAGGGTTCTTTACAGGACAAAGCCACGAGTTCACATACATACCTCCAAGAGGTTATGTTGACAGGGAACACAACCTTGTGAAGGGAAATATCCCAATTGTGAATTACTGAAAGAACCAAATTAAAATTCCAAGGCATGACGAGTGAGCACACAGGGAAAGCCACATGGGAGAAACCCCGTACAAAGGTTTAATCAAACAATGGGAGGCTAGCGGTCTCTGTAATAAGATTGCAAATGCAAAGATCTGCTCCATGATGGTACTCAGGGCCAAATGCTGATCCAGGCCTAATTGCAAAGAGGTCATAATTCATCCCACAGAGTATGCTCTGAAATTAAAGTTTCTTACCTAATTTTAAGCAAAGTATGTCTACCATGTGAAATGGTAGACATTGTAGGAAGTGGACTTTCTAGCTTTTAGGATTGTAGAAATAACCAATTCAGAGATGCCCCTGTCCCTCAAGACCTCAGCAGCTATGCAGTTAAAGCCAATGACCATGATGGTCAAGATGTCCTTGGAATAGAATATCCTTAATATCTGGAAGAGCCCATATGGTGTTTGAATAGTGTTTGCCAGCAGTCTGGCAAAGTCATCCTCCCTTATGATTCTATGAGACAAACCTGTCCAAGATTTTGTTGAACTTGAAGGCCAGGAGGTCCAGATCTGGCGTTCCCCACCTGTGACACAGGTCCTGGAACACTTTCAAATGTACAGCCAGTTTTACCGGATCCAGGCATTGTAGAATCTAAATGGTGGTCCAGGCTGGAACATGACGTTCTGTCCAGGGCAGAATATTTTCTATCTCTCTTACTACAGCATGGCTTTTGGTTTCCTTAGGGTGATAGATGTATCATTGCTGTGGCATTGTCCCACAGAATCCTGCTTGGCAGAGTCTCTATTCAGGATGTCCAGTTTTGTAGAAATGGCATTGTCCCACAGAATCCTGCTTGGAAGAGCCTCTATTCAGGATGTCCAGTGTTGTAGAAAAAAAATAGATGTATACAGGAAATAAGATGGGAGATGTCCACTAATGAAGTAACTCAATGTTGTTGCTCTAAATGCTCTATAAATAGAGGGTCAGTGTGGAGGGAATGTAAATCTTTTCTCATAAGCCTAGTCTACTCCCCTAATGTTTGACAGATTAGCATTACAGTCAGGGCAGGTTGCAATGCAAGATCTGCTAAAAATCCTTTAAAGATCCTTTAGAATAATTGCTATCAGTGCATTATTAATATGGGAAACTGCGGGATCCATGATGGGAATGGCCGAAGTCAAAATAAAAGACTCCTCAAATAGGTAAATGGCTGTGAAACATTAAAATGTTGGGCAAGTGTGAACAGTTTTTTTTAGGAATTTCCCAAAAACATCAAGGACATTTGGTACTAGCAGGTGCACCAACAAAAAATAGGTATAATATTGGCACCAAATGCTTAAAATAAAAAAAAGTGGCTCCTGAGGTTTGGCCCTCATGGCCTATAAACAAGTGAGTCTTCAGAGACAGGGCCTTTTCAGAGGCTGTGCCATGCATCTGAACTCCAAAAGTGCACCACGACTAATTAACACAGTACACAAAGGTCTAAAAAAAACACTAAAATCATCTAATCCAATGGGGTCTGGGTATGGTCTTTAAAGCTCCTGCCGAAAATACACTGATCCTTATAGCTGTAAAAAGAGAACAACTCGAAATTGTGTAGGAAAATCATAATTAAATCAAAATAATAATATTTTTTTCTAAAACAGAAAAAAATGACAAAAACAGTTACATTTTTCTCAGTAGAGTCCCTGTCACATTGCATGTCTTTGTGCTTTGTAAGCATTTTTTTTTTTGGTCTTTCGTTATGTAAAATGAAGGAGAAGCATTTGCTGTATGGATTTTCCATAGTACCAATGTGTAAAAAAAAAACCACAATCTTGCGGGATAAATGGATTTTTGTAAGATCTTACCGTAAAATCCTTTTCTCTTAAGCTCATTGACAGACGTAGTCTTCTTGATTCTCAAGAGCTGGGTTATGTTGTCTCCGCAGGAGTAGGACTAGGCAGAAAGACAAAACGTTCTGGCTCCACCTTAGGGGCAGTCCCTGAGGGTATATCCTCCCTCTCTCTGCTACAGGGAATCAGTTCTGTTCTAAAGCAGTAACAGAGAATTTAACCCAACCCAACTCAATGATAGAGGGGCGGGTACTACGTCTGTCAATGAGCTTAAGAGAAAAGGATTTTACGGTAAGATCTTACAAAAATCCATTTTTCTCTATCGCTCATTGACAGACGTAGTCTTCTTGATTCTCAAGAGCTGGGACATCCAGAAGCAGTGCCACAAATGAGGGGTGGGATTGACAGAAATCAAAATCCAATCTAGAAGGCCCAACCGGAGCCAACCAGAAGTATCAAAGGACTCATCGAGTAAACAGATGAGACCTACCCCACAAATCCTCGAGGTAGACCAACAGTCTACTCAAACAGTGGCCTGCAGGAACCTTGCGGCCAGAAGAGGCATCTGACAATGCCATCACATGAACCTTATACAATATTGTAAAGGTATGAACCGACGACTAAACAGTCGCCTTGAAAACCTGAACCACTGACGCCTGATGGCGGAAGGTCCAGGAAACTCTAAGCGCCCGAGTAGAATGCGCCTTAAAAGGGAACGGGGGATCCCGACCCTTAGATAAAATAAGCCTATACCACCGTCTGTCTGATCCATCTAAAGATGGTCGCAGCAGAACAGGCAACCCCTTCTTAGGGCCATCCGTGATCACAAACAGTGAATCCGTCTTACAAATTGAATCCGTGTATTCAAATATATCCTGATCGCCTGAACTACATCCAAGGAATGCAACGCAATTCTCGAGGATGATTGGGCTAAGGACATAGGAAGGACAATACACTGTCCTCATTCAATGAAACTTTGAAACCACCTTAGGAAGGAAGGATGGATTCGGATGAAGAACAACCTTATCCCTATGAACCACCAGATCTGGGGAACAACAGGATAATGCAGCCAGTTCTGACACCCTGCGTGCAGAAGTGATAGCCACCAAGAAGACCACCTTCTGGGATAAAGTAAGCAAGGGAATCTCCCTGATATTTTCAAAGGGAGGTGTCTGAAGAACCGACAGCACCAAATTAAGATCCCAGGATGGTAACGGCGCGTGCACTGGCAGAGCCAGGTGTCGCACCCCCTGGATGAAAATTCCGCACCAAGGAATGAGTAGACAAAGGCTACTGAAAGAAGATCGCAAATGCTGAAACCAGACCCTTGATAACACTCAAGGCCAGCTTCTGCTCAACTCCCTGTTGCAGAAAAGCCAATATTCGGACTACCGAATAAAGATGTAGATGGAACCCAAGGGATTCACACCACACAATATAAGACTTCCATGTACGATGATAATCTTTCTGGAAGTCGCTTTCCTTGTTTTAACTAGAGTAGGAATAACTGAAGCTGACAATCCCTTGTCCTTTAGCACCTGGGTCTCAATAACCAGGCCGTTTAAAACCAGCGATCGTAAAGCAGGATGGAAGATCGGTCCCTGAGACAGTAGATCCTCCCTGAGAGGAGGTCTCCACGGGACGTCCGCCACCAGTCTGACCAAGTCGGCGTATCAAGCTCGACGAGGCCAGTCTGGAGTTGCCAGGATTACTGGAATTCCTTCCTCCTTTATCCTGCGAAGAAGTCTTGGCAGTAACCCAAGAGGAGGGAAGGCATACATTAGCTGGTATTGCCCCCACGGGGTGACCAGTGCGTCTGCGGTCTCTGCTAGAGGATCGCGGGAGCGAGCCACGAATCTCTGTACTTTTCTGTTGAATCGTGATGCCAACAGATCCACATCCGGGGTGCCCCAACGTAGGCACAACTGGTGGAAAACTTCTGGATGGAGGGACCATTCCCCCTGATCCGGAGTCTGACGGCTGAGATAATCTGCCTGCCAATTTTCCACCCCCGGAATGAACACCGCAGAGATAGCTGGAACAAATCGTTCCGCCCAGCGAAGAATGCAAGCCACTTCTTTGGCCGCTCGGACACTCTTGGTGCCCCCCTGGTGATTGACATAAGCCACGGCCGTGGCGTTGTCCAACTGGATCCGAACCGGGCTGCCCTGGAGCTGCTCGGTCCAGTGAATCAGACAAAGTCTGATCGCTCTCAGTTCCAATACATTTATCGGCAACCTAGATTCTTCCGGGGACCAAAGTCCCTGGACAGATAACTGACCGAGAATTCCTCCCCATCCGGATAGACTGGCATCCGTGGTCACTATCGTCCAATATATTGGCAGAAATGACTTTCCCTGGCTGAGCATCGGAGACCGAAGCCACCAGACCAGAGACTCTCTGGTCTGTTTGCTCAATCGGATCTGATTGTCCAGGGATTCCGGATTCCGATTCCATCTGAGAAGAATCTCTTGCTGAAGAATTCGGGTATGGGACTGGGCAAATGGGACTGCTTCGAAGGAAGCCACCATCAACCCCAGAACCCTCATGCAAGTCCGAAGGGAAGACCAGCTGTTGGATAGTAACAACTGGACTGCTGATTGAATCTTTCGGAGTTTCCCTACCGGAAGAAAAACTCTTGTCCTGACTGTGTCTAGAATTAGACCCAGATATTCGAGCCTCTGGGTGGGAACCAGAAATGACTTTTGCTGGTTCACCAGCCACCCGAATTCCTGTAAAGAAATCATAGTAATTTCTATGTTTTGTAGCAAGGTCTGAGGAGACTCTGCATGAAGCAGAAGATCGTCTAGGTAACCAAGAATCGATATGCCTCTTTGGCGCAGTAGTGCCAACATTGGGGCCAACACCTTCGTGAAGACCCGAGGAGCCGTGGCGAGACCGAAAGGTAACGCCACAGACTGATAGTGGTTCTCTTCTACGGAAAAGCGTAGAAACCGCTGATGTCCTGCGAAAATGGGAATGTGAAGATATGCGTCCTAGATGTCTATGGACGCTAGGACATCCCCTGGATGCAGGAAGACTGCTACTGTGCGAATGGACTCCATTCTGAATCTTCTTATGTTGACAAAAGAATTGAGTGCCCTTAAGTCCAGAATTGGACGCACTTTGCCCTCTTTCCTGGGTATTGTAAATAGGTTTGAATAAAACCCCTGAAAACGTTCTGTCCAAGGAACGTGGACTACCACTCCTTGTAGTAGTAAATCCGT
This sequence comes from Pelophylax lessonae, assembly GCF_965119305.1. Taxonomy (NCBI): domain Eukaryota; kingdom Metazoa; phylum Chordata; class Amphibia; order Anura; family Ranidae; genus Pelophylax; species Pelophylax lessonae. Next base: position 222,932,856 of record NC_138771.1, read on the forward strand.
GACTGCTCTCCGCAGATCTTCTAACGATCCGGGGATAGTTGAATATTGGAAGGGAAGAATCGCGCTGGTGGGAGAGATCGAAACTCGATCTTGTACCCTGACCTTATGACTTCGCAAACCCACTTGTCCGGGATTCTGGAAAGCCATGGATCCGGGAACCGGCGAAGACGTCCCCCCACCCCAGTTATGGGTGGGGGCGCACCTTCAGGCTTTGGACGATTTATCTTCAGGTCTGGAGGGGGCGGGCTTTTGCTTGCCCGACCAACGTCCCCTGAAGCCTCCTGAAGGAGCTTTGGAGGACTTAATTTTTTCACCCGCGGGACGAAAAAACCTCTTGTGAGCAGAAACAGAAGGCCCTCGTTTTTGACGAGTTCCTTTACCTTTAACATTTTGCGGTAAAAAGGTGCTCTTTCCACCCGTGAGATCCTTAATGATCTCATCTAAGTTGGCTCCAAATAGACGCTCTCCTAAAAAGGGGATATTAGCCAATGCTTTTTTGGAACCTTGGTCGGCTAACCAACCTTTTAGCCACAGTGTACGCCTGAGAACCACCGCTGAGAAAGATGCTCGCGCCAATAATGAAGTGGCGTCTAACGCCGCATCACACACAAACTGTAACCCCTGTATCATTTGTTCCAACAAATCTGATACCGCCTGAGGGACCTCTTCTAAGTCCCGGCGTAACCACTTGGTCCATACAGTTACAGCCTGCGAAACCAGACCAATAGCAATTATTGGTCTGAAAGCTGATCCAATCAAGGTAAACATGGTGCGAGACATAGCTTCTATCTTGCGATCCACTGGATCTTTAAAAGACGGAGCGTCTTCTAGAGGAATAACCGTGGCTTTATTCAATCTAGCAATTGGTGAATCCACCACAGATGGTTCTGTCCATTTCTTAATGAGGGTTTCCTCAAACGGATAACGTCTGTTAATGCGTTTAGAAATAGTAGAAATGCGTTTTGGCAGACTCCATTCTTCTTAGATTGGATTGCCAAAACATTTGGGCAATGGAAAAACCTTCGCCACTTTGATGCGTTTTTTAGTCCCAAAAGGGATTTCAGTTTCAGCTATTTCTGACGGAATACCCTGTAATCTTAAGGTTTCTTGAACAGATACAATGAGTGCGTTTACCAACGCTTCCTCTTTGGCTATGGCTGATGCCGAAACATCCTCCTCACTGTCTGAAAAGACAGTACCCGAGACACCAATCCCAGATGAAGTACCTGCAACTGCAGAAATAGGCTCAGAGTCTGAATCCGAGGTTTCAGATAATAAGGGGTTAGGCGGGGGTCGCTTACTTGCGCCCTGTCCCTGACAAGCCACTTCCACCCGGGACACAAAAGTTTCCATAATAGCGGACAATGATTCAATCGTCAGTGGGGTGCTGGAGGATCACGCAGACCCCTCGAGGGGATCCGGAGGAGATACATGAGTGGCAGGGTCCATGTTAATTCAGGACACCTTTGCCAGAAAACACAAAAAAACTTTTTTTTTTTTTTTTTAAATAAAAAAATACCTCTTTTTTTTTTTTTTTTTTTTTTAATTTTTTTTTTTTTTTATGTGTCTCCCCCTAGCGCAATAGTGCCCCTCAGAGTACCTGCTTCTCGATCCCACAGAGAGAGAGAGAGGGACCCCCAAGGCTCACCAACCGATGCAGTGAAGTTTCCAACCAACTGCAGTCAGCGTCTGTCTTTTACAGACTGGAAGGAGCTGTTGCTTTTTCCCGGGTAGAAGGACGTGGCTCCGCCCCCTGTGTACGCCTTCCGGCGTTCCCAGCTCTCCACGAGGTAGCTGGGCTCATGAAACATGGCCGCCCCCATACAGGAGACATTAGACTCCAAAAACATGGCGGCCGGCGTGACCTGAGGACATGCATGCACCTGGTCTACGGCAAAATGGCGGCGGACCGCCGAAATCGTTTTTCCCAGCACATCCACCTGCATCTCTGCTGAGTGGCGATTGATTGATCTACAGGAGATACACTACAAATAAGGTAGGATTATACCTCCTATGTCTGCTGTAATGCTACAGTCTGCTGGGTAGAGTGTTAGCTCTCAAACCAAGTCCACTTCCCACAAACACATACTGTATTTACCAGGGGGACTTTTAGTGTCAGATATATACTGACCATGTATGGAGGGGCCCATAATTCATACTGCCTCATAACGAGGAAAGAAAAAAGGGAACGTTTACTCACCATACCGAACCGACAGGCACCCTCTCTTCACAATACCCTCTCCACCGGGGTGGGGGGTTGTGGACCACTCCAGACGCCTCGACTCTCTGGTTCCTGGCGTCCAAGCGAGACTTTTAACTCGCAAGGTCAGTCCCTCCACTGGGACTCCGTCGCGGCCGACCCAGCGCGGAGCTCTGGTCTGCACGCGCTCGTAGGCAGAAACCGGGGTGACCACTGGATCTCAACATCCAGCCCGTCGCCCGGCCCCGCATACTTACTTGAATGTGTCGCGGCTGACCAAGCGCAATGCAATGGTCTGCGCGCGCTCGTAGGCCGGCTGGGGTGACCACTAGTGTCGCCCAGTCCGGCGTTTTTGCTTGAAGATCTCACAGGAAAAAAACACTGGAGAAAAACTACCTAAAAAATATTTTTTCTAAAGAAAAAATCTTGCCAGGACCAAAAAGATCCCAGCAAGGAACTTAGGTCCTTACTCCTGACTAGACTGAAAAAAACTGATTCCCTGTAGCAGAGAGAGGGAGGATATACCCTAAGGGACTGCCCCTAAGGTGGAGCCAGAACGTTTTGTCTTTCTGCCTAGTCCTACTCCTGCGGAGACAACATAACCCAGCTCTTGAGAATCAAGAAGACTACGTCTGTCAATGAGCGATAGAGAAACATCGTTTTTTTCATGTATACCATTCACATCAAATGGTTAACACACATTACAAAGATGTGAAATAGATATAATTGATTTTATGTATTTTACTGCAGAAAAATAGGAAGTTTGAATGGTTTTAAATTTGGAGTTATATAAAATGAATTGCCGAATGATATGCCAATCTTCTCACGTGTGCTAAGTAGGACTGCATCACCAGGCAGGATCACCAGTTATTATTTTAATGAAAGCTGCAGATTTAAAAATAGTGAAAATTATTTTGAAATTACATTAACATGCTAAAATAATACAAGAGTTTAGTAATTAAAGTGTTTTTGTGTTTCTTGTTTTTCAAGTGTTTTTGGCTTTTTTTTTTTTCATGCATGCATTAAATAACCTACAACTTCAAAACTTAATGGAAAACATCAGACTGCATGAACTATTCAAACTATTCAAAAACACACTAGAATACATCTAAAACACGCATACATTAGTGTGAACAGATTTTAGTGCTGTTCCTTGGGTCTTTGTATTGAATTCATACAGAAAAATTGGTTTTAGTGTAGCAATCCAACAATCCTCTTGTTGTACAAATATTTTCTAGTCACTATCCTCTGCAAGACTAACATTTTAAGTGGGTCAAGTCTTATCATTCATGGGCTGATGATGAACTCCTTTGACAGATAGTAAAGAAATTCATGTATACCTTCTGTTAAGTGGGATTTGTATTGCAGCAGCTCCACAAGTCTCTGCCTGACCCTCGTAAAACTGAACAATGATGGCATGTGTGTAAACTTGACATACTCCAGTCTTCCTTTACATTTTTTTCTGAACGGACCATGTGGTAGTCATAAAAATACTTAAACCTATGTCTCCTCTTATCTTTTGTCTGTTCACCAACCATTAGGTCAGAGGAGCGGAAGGCATATAGTATTTGACTACTACACATGTTCGACCAGGTTCTGCTAGCCCTGAAATATTATTATTATTATTATACAGGATTTATATAGTGCCAACAGATTGTGCAGTGCTTTAAAATATGAGTGAAGACAGTACAGTTACAATACCATTCAATACAGGAGGAATTAGAGGGCCCTGCTCGTTAGAGCTTGCAATCTAGAAGGGAGGGTCAAGTGAAACAAAAGATAATAACTGTGGCGGATGAGCTGAAGGAGAAAATGGAAGTACAGTTTTTAGGTGTGGGTAGGATAGGCTTCTCTGAAGAGGAGGGTTTTCAGGGATCGTCTAAAAGCTAATAGAGTAGGAGATAATCAGACAGATTGGGGGAAGGAGTTCCATAGGATTGGAGAGGCTCTGGAAAAGTCCCGGAGGCGAGCATGGGAGGAGGTGACGAGGGAGCTAGAGAGCAGGAGGTTTTGAGAGCAACGAAGAGAACGATTAGGTTGGTATTTCAAGACTAGGCTAGCGATGTAGCTGGGGGCTAAATTGTGGATGGCTTTGTAAGTTGTTGTTAGTATTTTGAATTTCATTTGTTGGGTGAGTGGATGCCAGTGGAGGGATTGACAGAGAGGATGGGCGGACACTGAGCAATTGGTGAGGTGGATCAGTCTGGCGCTTGAAACCAGGTAGGCTGACCATACATGTACTGTATTCATTTTATAGAGTAGCTGAACATTCAATTACATTTTTGTCAAAATTGTAAGCAATCAAAGACATTTAGTAATAATTTAGATTGACAGCAATGTGATGGGATAAAAATTACCCAAGTTGAACCTGGCAGAAAATGTTTGATCACTTTTTGACAATCTTGCAATTCATTTTATTAAAGAACTTAAAGATTTTGAACATAAGAGATACGCTCTTAAAAAAATTCAACAACATTTTTGGGATGCTTTTCTTACCTCCAGTTTCTCTCCCCCTTTTGCATCTCCACCACCACTATTACTAACAATGATTTGTGTGCATCCAGCAGTGATCACTGCAAGTAAGGTGGAGGAGTGAACAGACATAAACAGATGTGGCCGCCAGCATCATGGTATTAAAATGTAGGGGGTGGGTGGTCACAGCTAGCTGTTCATAGGTGTGGCTAGTCACCAGTGAGAATGTAAAACTCAATTTCATTGAGTGCTGCATCCGCATTATTGTTGCCCTCAAAGGGCCGATTGTATTTATAAGCCTTTATAAATGTATCTACTCTTCATCATAATAAATAACTGCCTCTACATTCGATTATTACTGGTTTTAGGAATAACTTAAAGTGGAACTTTAGTCAGAAAATTAGGTTCTGCTAGATCACTTCAGACTTAACTGTTTTTGAAACCATTAAATTGATGGGTTTAGTTCCACTTTATGATTTACTGCTGTTCAGCAAGAAGAATCAGGAGCAATACTGGGGGAAATTTACAGCACACACTTATTTTGGTAGCATAACTATTAATGTGGAATGTATGTTCCTTGCTAAAGGACATTATTTTTTTTTATCAAGTTGTTATGGGTAAAGTTCCTCTTTAAAGTAGAACAATGGGAAAAACATTTTTTTTTTTCATTTTGGATAGAGTAAGGGAGGGTTATAACCCCTTCACTTCCTGTCCCAAAGTGAGAGGAAATCCTGGCAAATTAAAGGACTTCCTTGGGGACCTCCATTGGATTTCCCCACTATTACTTTTTAGGGGACAACCCAAAATTTGGGATTTACTTTCACTTTCAGTGATAATGGTAAACAGGAGAAATAGAGCCCCTAATGGGGGCACAGACAGTACTAAAAACTGATAGGTGTACTAATCCCTCTCCACTCTATCCAACACTTAAAAAAATGTTGCCCGTAGTTGTACTTTAAGACCTAAGCTGTGAAGGGCAGGTGCAGACCAACACGGAACCCCCTTACACTCCTGTAGCAGATGATGCAAGTCTGAAAAGGAGGGTCACACACCACTGGTGTCATCCAAAAGAAACTTTTTTGGAGACTGCTCAGACAGAAAGTGGTTCTACCATGGTGTTCTGTCTGAACAACTTCCAATAAAGTTTCTTGTGTATAATACCAGCAGTGTGTGACCCTCCTTATCAACTGGTATAGAATTGTAATATTCTCATAATAATTACAAGCAGATGTCCACAGAACAACCCCCCTCCCCGCCTTACAACAGATGTCAGGACTCAGGAGTCCTCCACCATCAGAAGTCGAGTGCCCCACCCTCCCTTACATTACAGTGCACCCCCTTTACTTGTGCTGCTGTCGTGAAGAAGCTGGGGGCGGAGCTGGGAAGCAGAAATTGCAGGGTCCTAAGGAGGACCAGGGGAGAGCTGGAGTAAGCTACTGGAGTCTGCTGAATGCTAAGACCAAGGAGGCCGAGACAAGGGGTTGCTGCAGCTGCACAGGGAGGGGCAGGATATGTATGAGGAGTTCTGTCCTCCTCTTTGCTGCCGATTGCTGAGATAAGGAGGGACAGAGACAAGCCTCTCTGTGGCTGCACAGAGGAGCACAGGATCTGCTGGAAGAGACTGCTGTCCTCCTCTTTGCTGCCAACTACTGAGACACAGTGGGGGCTGAGATGAGGGGGGTGCCCCAGCTGCTGTAGAGGTGAAAGGGCCACATGAAATGGCCTGGAGGGCTAGGTTTAGCCCACAGGCCTTGTGTTTGACACACGTGCAATACATTATATATATATATATATATATATATATATATATATATATATATATATATATTTATTTTATAAGTATAATGCTAAATAAGTCTTGTTAAACACACTCCCCCCCCCCCTCCTCCTACCTTTGCTACATACCATTTAAAAAAGAGAGAAGTTAAAATACTTTTCCTTTTTTCTTTTGCTTCAATGCAGTCATGTGATCCGGAAGCAGCCACTTCCCTGTGTCAGTAAGCAGCTGCTGCAGAGGACAGGAGGGAGCGTTGATAATGGGGAGGCAATGGAAGCTGGTGGGTGATGTCAAAGTTCTGGGAATTATGTCCTTTGCTGAGTGCTCCCTGACACAAGGGAGCTGCTACTTCTGGATCACATGATCACAAAAAGTAGATTTACCACTTCAGGACTGCCCACCGCAGTTTTACGTTGGTACTTTGACACGGCTTCTCGGTCATTTTCCCCGCTTACCAGAGCCATTGGTAGCGGGGAAAACGATCCAGTCCCTTCATGTCCCAGGCAGGAAGTCGAGTGAGGGCAAGATGGCCCCCACTCCACTCTATGGCCTTGGAGGACCTGAGCAATATCATATGTTACTTCCTCCCAACGGCCTTAACCACTTTAGCCCCGGAGGATTTTCCTGCTTAACGTCCAGGCCACTTTTTTCAACTTGGCATTGCCCGACTTTAACTAACAATTGCGCGGTCATGCAACCCTGTACCCAAACAAAATTTAAGTCCTTTTTTTCCCACAAACAGAGCTTTCTTTTGGTGGTATTTGATCACCTCTGCGCTTTTCATTTTTTGCGATATTAATAAAAAAAGAGCGAAAATTTTGCGAAACAATTGACATTTTCTACTTTGACAGTTAAAAAATATCCAATATATTCAATTTTTGTCATATATTTAGGCCAAAGTGTATTTAGCTACATGTCTTTGACAAAAAAATTTTCAATGAGCTTATTTTAAACCACTTTAAGACCAGAAGATTTTACCCCATTCCTGACCAGGCCATATTTTGCGATTCGGCACTGCGTTAGTTTAACGGATAATTGCGCAGTCGTGCAACGCTGTACCCAAATTAAATGTATGTCCTTTTTCTTACCCACAAATAGAGCTTTCTTTTGGTGGTATTTGATCACCTGTTTTTAATTTTTGAAAAAAGGAGCAACAATTTAAAAAAAAACAACAATATTTTTTACATTCTGATATATAACATTCCCCCCAAAAATTTACAAATTAAAATTTTTTAACATTTTAGGCCAATTTGTATTCTGCTACTTATTTTTGGTAAAAAAAATCACAATAAGCGCATTTTGATTGGTTTTCGCAAAAGTAATCGCGTTTACCAACTACGGGAAAGATTTATTGTTTTTTTTTGTCATTTTTATTGTTTATTTTTTTTACTAGTAATGACGGTGATCTGCGATTTTTATTCGGGACTGCGACATTGCGGCGTACAGATCGGATCCCTAACTGACATTTTTGACACTTTTGGGGGGACCAGTGACATTACTACAGTAATCAGTGCTATAAATATGCACAGTTACTGTAATAATGACTCTGGCAGGGAAGGGGTTAACACTGTTGGTGATCAAGGGGTTAAATGTGTGCCTCATGCTTACTGACGTGTGTGGCGGGAGGGGGTTGTGTGACACAGACACAGATCGCAGGTTCAGCTATGCTGAATCCTGTGATCTGTCCCTGCCTGTCACAGAGGAGATCCGCCCGCTTTGTTTACACAAGCGGGCGGATTTCCCCCCTCTTTCCCCAACGATCGGGGAAGAGCGGCGGTGATCACCGCCTCTCCTCCCCTGGCCCGACTCCCGCTGTGTCTGAATACAGCGGGAGCGAGCCTTGCCACCGAGAGAGGGAGGAATCCAGCAACGTAGGTCTACGTCGCTGGACCCAGCCAAGCTGCTCTGCTGCAGTAGCAGCAACGTGAGCGGTCGGCTAGTGGTTAAAGGGCCCATTTTTTTCATGTTGAAAAAAAATACTTTTTTTTTTGCTTTTAAGTGTAGATGTGAGATCTGAGGTCTTTTAACCCCAGATCTCACATTAAAGAGGACCTGTTCTGCTTATTTCTATTACAAGGGATGTTTACATGTATGTATATATATATCTGTAACTCTAAACTGGTAACCTGTAGAAATGTTTAAAGCATCGTCTATGGAGATTTTTAAGTACCAATGTTTGTCGCCATTCCACGCGCAATTTTAAAGCATGACATGTTGGGTATTTATAACGTTACTGTTTATCTATTTTTTAATTCAAAAAGTGTATTTGCTCCAAAAAAATTGCATTTGTAAGACCACTGTGCAAATACGGTGTGACATAAAGTATTGGAACGATCTCCATTTCATTCTCTAGGATCTCTGAGGGTTCTGAGTAATTTTCTAGCAGAAAATACAGATTTTAACTTGTAAACAACAAGTGTTAGAAATAGGCCTGGTCCTTAAGTGGTTAGGCCCTTTTCACATGATCGGACATCCGTCTCTCCATAGAGGAGAATGGGTGGCCCGATCAGGTCCGCCTGAAAAACAGACAGGTGAACCTGATCGGGCCACCCATTCTCCTCTATGGAGAGATGGATGTCAGTGGAGATGTGTCAGCTGTCACCCATCTGTCATGCGGTCCATTTTCATCCGATCTCTCCATAGAGGAGAGCGGGACTCTGACAGGTCCGTCTCTAGACAGTGAGGAGAGATTGACCTTTCATACGACTGTTCAGTGGGGATAAACGGAGCGATTCCCGCTGAGCTAGAGGAGTCCACCAAGCAGATCCGCTCTGTGAGAAAGGTGCCTTAAAGAAGAGGTATTTACACTGCTCTGTTTTATAAACCATATGCAGCATTGTTAGGAATTGGAGAGAGGCAACGTTTTCAACAATTCCTTACTGTTACTCTTATTAATCAGTGTGATATCAAAGTGCTCGTGCTAAACTATATCAATGATATAGTATAGCACGAGCTCTTTGATATCACACTGATTAATAAGAGTAACAGTAAGGAATTTTTTGTGCATATGTATATATAATGAGAAAGCAGCGCTGATACTTTCCAATTTTCAATTTTTAAAGGCACCCCCTTTTATACGCAGCAGCTTTTAGATATTTTTTATAGTTTTTGGCATTATTCATTTAAAATCCTAAGCGCTGGCCCTATACACTTAACGTTTTCAACAAAACTTATATTTAATCTATACTTTCACTTTAAAGGAACATTACAGTTATTAAAACAATATACTTTTTTTTTTTTATTTAACTGCTTATTAAATCTTAAAAAGGAAAGGTAAAGTGTAGTGGAGGTGGCCAACATTTGCCATAACATGCAAGCATGCACAGCATACTTGCCCTTTATGACATATATACCTCTGGGTGTGTTCTCCTACAGTGTTGTGAGATTTTAGGTCTCCACATCCATCCAATTCCTACATATACTATGTCCTTCTCTTCTTCTGGGTCCATTGTCTTCTGGCTTTGCAGATTAGGCAGGCACTGATGAATGTACTCCTGCACATGGACTCAGTAAGATGCTAGGGCTTTTACACTGTGCTGTGCCTAATACCTAATGCTAGCATATAAAATGGTATATGAAAGAGTTTTTTTTCATAAAAGACTCATAAACTCTTTCCTACCAAAAGACCCTACCTGTTGTTTTTTTTTTATTTTTTTTATTTGAAAATACTTTTGCCATACTTTGTACCAGAAATCTTGTGTTAGTGTAATTTTAATTGAAAAAATAAATAAATAATTAAATAGAATACAATGTATACTATTTATTTCACTAAAGCTATTTTTTTAAACACCGGTCCAAACTGATTTTTTTTTATTTTGCATGTATTTTTGTCTCTAAATTTCATAGAAAAAAATATTTTTTGCAAAATAATATTGCCAGATGAAAGCCCTAAAAAAAACATGTAATACGTTCTTATCCTGAGTAATGACAAATGTATTAAAATAACAGGCTTCTAGAAGAAATGTAAAAATTGCTGAGGTCCATAAGGTTTACAGGTGCAAGAGCTGAAATGGTTAAGCTGTCAATTACCCATCTTTGACTTCACAACCAACTGAATTCTTGTGGTCGATCATACTCAGCAGTGGTAGACTGCTTAGTTTCCAGCAATTACTTAAGTTCATATGTAGAAGGAAAAGCGGGCGAAAGAATTGGCGCCCGCAGACATGGGGAAGGGGATGCGATAATTGTAGGTATCGTATATAAAAAAAAAAAAAAATTGTAATTTAAATGTGTGCATTATTTGTGATGCTGCCCCTTTAAGAGCGCAGTTCGGGCGGGAAAGCTCTGCTCACGCCCCCCCTTCTAGAACCTTCAGGCAGTCGTTATAAAAGGGGATCAGCACCAAGGGGTCTCTCACTTTCCTGACTGGAGGCTGCCTGACAAGCTCCCCTCCCTCCCTCCCGTCGCAGGCACTTTATGTGGTTGATTGTCACCCTTGAATCAAGGGGGGACTTTTGGTTTGGTTAATACTTGAGTTATATATTTTCGCTTGAGTTCTGTGACTAAGCGAGATTGATTTATTTATTTATTTATTGAGATTCATATACAGATTTATATTTTGGTTTGGTTTAATATTTGATTATTTGTTGAATGAATAATTTTAAAGATTTTAAAATTATATAAAATAAAACCAATAAAGTGCCGCGGCCATTTCTATGCCAAAACTAAGGATGGTGTGTTGTGTGTTTATTTATTAGAATAAGTATAGGTTGACCTTGCATCCTTCTTTCCCATGGCAAGTGGTTGAAATTGATAGAAAATTACCATATGTATGTCCAGTTTAAGGAACTTTTTTTTCGACTGGAGATGCATGAGAGTTGTGCTGAAAGAAATATCTGTCCTGCAATTCCTTCTAAAAATGCCAGCTGCCTGGCTCCCTTGCTAAGCCAAAGACTGAGTCACTACACAGACGAAGAACTCTAAACGCACACTGACTTTACTCTCTACATATTTGTACACTGTCACTGACTCAGAAATTATAGAAAACTGATATACTTATAGAAATATACATAATAATGTCCCTAAATTTACAGAGATTACCACATATAAACCAAATGTTAAATGTTCTTTGCATCAACTTCCCAAACACAAACTAATTGTGCCAGCCGAGGCACCTTCTAATTACAGTAAAAAACAAACTTCTGATGGCTTTGCCCCCTTTGAGGGCAACTAGAGCACATGTGAGCAGTTAATGTACAATCTCATAAGTAAAAGATTATACACAAAGCGAAGAAGAAGAAGAAGTATATTGGCTACCACCTCTGTGGCAGGATATCTCTACAATACAGTTTCCAAGGTAAAGAATCCAGTATACTGTACATGCATATTAACTTAATGCAAAAGCAAACAATATGTCAAAAATATACAAGAAACAAGTACCAAATGTTTACAAAAATTAAAAAACATATAATAATACAAAGTTTGGATCTGGTATGATTTAATAGGAAGACCTATCCCATACTGCCTATGGTGCTACAGTATCTGCTTACATGTCTATATACCAAAAACAAAACCATCTAAAAGCAAATTGTTGGAAAAATAAATTAAGTGGCCTAATTTCTAATTAATGCTTCTATTTTTTTACATAAACAGAGTAGATAACTAGAACATATTATTGCTAAAATAAACTTTGTTTTACAAAAAGAAATTTAGATAGTATAAACATTATATCTTTTAATATACAAATTAAATAGCATAACACAAACATAAAGTAAAAACAAAATATATAACAGTCATTGTTTGAAGGTGTTTAAGGGCCAGTTCACATCAGAACGCGGTACGGGAAAGGCGCATTCATTGCGTGTTTCCCACACCATGTTCAAAACACACTGCCTTCACGAACTGCTGCAAGTACCATTACATTTTTAACGATGCCCAAAACACAAATCGCAAGTGCAGTGTATTTGCAGGCACCAGATCTTATGATACCACAGTACCATGCGATTTAGTGTTACACGTTTTTCAAAAGTAGTGTATTCATTTGTTTTTTTGCATTCCATTGCGAATCACAGCCCATTCAAATAAGTAGGCTTCCAATTCCCTCTGCAGGGGAACACACAGGAATCCCACAGGAACAGGGATCGTTTTCCTGTGCGATTATTGTGTGTTCCCCTGCAGATTTTGCGATTCTTGTGTCAACCAGCCCTAAAACATATTGCACATCAGCAACTGAAAAACAAAGCTTCCAGTTTTTTAAATATAGAAAAAAAAAAAATATATATATATATATATATATATATATTTTTTTTTTTCTTTTGAAAAATGAACAAAAATGCAAAGAGATAATTAAAATATAATGATTGCATGATAAATGTTTGTAATTTTTGCCATCTGTAGGTACAATATATACATACCTTGTTAGGTATTCTAATTAATAAAAACAATATTTAACTACACTGACACATGACTAATTATACATACAATATATGGCTATAGCCCAAGCCTACGGTATCTGATTCTTTTATTAAAAAAAAAAAAAAACTACAGTCTATACAGTCTAACAAAGTTGTTAATTGCAGAAATAATACGCAGAATGAGAATAGAATAAACTGCTTAAACTACTTCTGTTGTGCGTCATTGTTCCCATGGTTTGAGTATCCTGCTTCTACATTGTAAAGTGGAATACAGAGTCCTTAGCTTGTCTAATATCCAACTGCGATGTCCACTTGGAGCCATGGGGTCTGGGCACGATGTATAGATATTTAGCAGTGTTACTCCAACTAACATTAACATCAGACAGTTTTGCCCTTGCATAGAAACAATTTGCACAGGGCTTCACACAACAGCCTCAAATTCCTAAATGGCTTGTGATTGCTCTCAACAAAGTGCTACAGGACAACTTAACAGGGATTTTCTTGTTCATACTTGTGCTCAGGTATACGCTTAACTCCTTCCGTAATAAAGAAGGTGGAAATTTGCACAGCATATTAACAGAGGCTTTTTTTTTTTTTTAATGGCCAATATGAAACACAACATTTTATCAAAAAAATATATTTATATATATATATATATATATATATATATATATATATATATATATATATATAAAAACATATATTTTTAACAATTTAGTTACCTATTGCTATCACTTTACCCTTTCAACGTAATTAATCCATCATTTGAAGGCCTGCCACTGATCTACATAAAGTTAATGTTTAAAGAGTACCATTATGTCTTTGTAAAACAAAACATACATATAATTCTATCTTGAGGAGCTAAATCTACAGGATTTGTTGGAACATTTAGAAAGCTTTTAGCAAGCAGGCTTTCCTAAAGCTCCAGTCTGGGAGTGCTGAATTCAGATCTAAATTGCTGGCTGTAGCCTTAAACTCTGTTTAAAGTGAAGCTCTATTCAAAAGGGGAAGTTCTGCATTAAGGCCTCCTCCCCAGCTCCTGTTTGTGAAACTGAGCTTTTGGGGAAAAGGGGGGGAGCAGGTACCCAATTTTGACAGGTATCCACTCCAACTTCCGTTCCAGTCTTCTTGGGCGATCAGAAGCGGAAGTTCTCCTTCCCCTCTCCTTACCAAAGTCTTCTGGGACACATTACAGAAGACTTCAGGACCAGTCACAGAGTACAGTGCTGCATTTACATACCCAGTGGGCACCCAGCTGTAAAGCCCCAAGCTGTCACAACCAGGTGCCTATAGTAAAGATCCCTTTGCCACCAAAGGAGGACACAGGGGGAAAACAGCTTGAATGAGTGCACCACTGGATCATGGGACAGGTGAGTGTATGTTTATTAAAAGTCAGCAGCTACATGTTTTGTAGCTGCTGACTTTTAATAAACACAAACATGACTGGAAAGCTTTAAAAAAGCAACAACACTATTTGAATTCTGCTTTGCTAAAAGTTGGAATAAACCCAGGACCATCTTACCGAATGGGCACGCTTGGCAGTTGCCAGCCAAGCATTAGTCCCAATTCCTTGTGTGCATCCTGCCACTGAACTTAGCAGGTGGCAAGTGCCTGTCGGCCCTGCGCTGCTGTCAGGCTGCTGTCGAGTCTGAATCCCGTCCATGTGTGTGTTCATCGGAACTTTCCACCAAACTTGGAAGCTGTCATTAGCCTGGCACTGCTGTACCAATAAATATAGACTTATCGATAATTTGCATTTTTATCTCGTGGGTGATTGTGCAGGCAGGGCCCCAGTGCACTGCATTGCCCGGGGCCCTCTAATGCTCATAAGATGGCACTGAATAAACCTATAAACGGCACCATTATTATGATCTGTATTCAGCATTCTCAAACTGGATCTGAAGGGTGCTCTAAAGGTTAAAAAAGAGAGAGCACAGTAGTAGTTTCTATCTTTGTGACTGCCTCTCCCCAACTTGTGCCCCAGACAAAGACATGTAGAGCAGGTATGTTGGAATCACTCCTCTTACTCATTCAGCTTTTTCCTCTGTAATCTGGAGTTGGGATTTTAGCAAAGATTTCACCAATATTCTATCAAAGAGAACAAGTTGAAGGTAATTCCTACTGCTTTTGAGGGCTATACTGCCAAACATCTGTTATAAACAGGTAGAGGGCCTAAATGATGGAAATGCTTGAGATCAGCCTGGCATGGCTTGTAGCTCTAATTGAACCATGGCAGAATTCTATTTCAGTTATATTAAATGAAGGTACTGAAACAGAGGCAGAAAATTTAGCCTCAGCGGCTGTTGATCGGAAAGGACAAGGACAGGGATGCAAAAGGGGAGATATAATATATATAATATAATATATAATATATATATATATATATATATATATAATATATTATATATATATTATATATAATATAATTCAGTGTACCTCATCCCCAGTAAAAGCTGGATTGAGTGTAGAGCTGAAAGACCTGAAGGAAGACATTATGGGTTGATTTACTAAAGGCAAATAGATGGTGCACCTTGCAACGTGCAGTTGCCCTCCACGAATGCAGTTGCTCCAAAGCTTAATAAATGAGGCAAATCTTCACTGTGCAAAGAATACCCAATCACATGCAAGGAAAAAAAAAATGAATTTTTGCTTGCACATTATTGAATGATGATAGTCAGCAGAACATTCCCTTATTTACTAAGATCTGTAGCAACTGCACTTGCAGAGTGCAACTATACTTTTCAAAATGCACAGTCTATTTGCTGTTAGTAAATCAACCACTAAGTGTAATCTAGTTGCAAAGTGGTATGGGGCTAAATGACGAGCGTGGTACAGAATACAGTACAGAGAAGAGACTAAAGGAGTTCAATCTACGGCCTCAGAACACAGCTACAGGGAAAAACGCGGTATGTGCTACAGAGAGAGGACTGAAGGAGATCAATGTAATTTTGCTTCAACTTAAAGCTACATGAAGACAGTGATAAAGAGTACAGAGAGGAGACAGTGAATTCAATGTTACTCAGCTATAGAATGCAGTTAAAGGAAAAGAGTTATTTGTGGTACAGAGAAGAGACTGATGAAACTCACTGAAATTCAGCTTTGGTATACAGCTACAGGAAAATAGAGCTATGAGGTATCGAGAGGGGACTAAGGGAGTCAAATGTAATTCAGCTTCAGCATATGGGTACAGGAAGAGAGTGTTATGGAGTACCAAGAGGTTCCAGAAGAAAGCCAATGCAATTCAAAGTCAGCATACAGCCACAGGAAGAAAGTGATATACAGTATAGAGAAGAGACAAAAGAGGCAATGTAATTCAAAGTCAGCATACAGCTACAGGCAGAGAAGGGGTTCAATGTAATATAGCTGCCTTCAGCATACAGCTACAAGCAGAGAATGGTATAAGGTGCAGAGAGGAGCCTAAAGGGCTTAAATGTAACATAGCTTCAGCATACAGCTACAGAAAGAGAGTGGTATGGTGTACCAGGAGAGGAGACTGAAGGAATTGAAATGTATATTCAGTGTCAGCATGCGGCCTTCAGAAAGAGGGTTAGAGAAAATGGCTCTACTTGCAGAATAAGCCATGCTTATTCCTAATCAGTGGTTCAGAACTCCAGCATTACAGCCAAGGATCAAATGCATAGGATAAAACAGATATCTACAGTTTTACAACAGTAATAAACCCAAAAACTGCAGTGGTTCTCAAGTAAAAAATTATAATTTTTCTTTTGCAAGCTTCCTATAATATGTGCACAAAAAATATGTTCACTCCTAAAATGTTTATTTAGCATAAACAATTTATCTGGAGATAATGCCATCCCCAGAATTTGAATTAATTTTCTGTCCTGGCCCAACAATACTATTCAGTCACCCTGTAAATAGCTGATCCCCTCAACATTGTTGTAACCTGGCAGCAGCACCACTTTATGCAAAAAACACAAGGCAGCCTTCTCTAGTGTGCATGCACCTCAATGGTTTACTGTACTTCAACACCGCTCAGTCTTTACAATCTCTTTCTCCATTCTCTACACTTCCTCCCCTCCCTTAACTCTAGATTCTGGTCCTGACATCAATGCCAGGACAAAACGCTGCATGCCACTGATCACAGAATGGGCAGAGACCGAGGATTAGCTGTCAAGTGACCGAAAATAGAACCATAATAACAGACTAATCAAGCAATCGTATTTGTATAATTTGGGTTACTGGTGACGTAATGACTTTCCATTTACTCTAAAGCAGGGGTCTCCAAACTTTCTAAACAAGTGGCCAGTTTTCTGTACTTCAGACTTTAGGGGGGCTGGCAGGAATAGAAAATGTCCTGGTGTCAGTGGCAGTAAACCATGCCTCATCTTTGGTTTGGGTGGAGGTATAGTGCCCCATCATTGGTATCAGTTTGAGGAATAGTGCCCCATCATTGGTATCAGTTTGAGGAATAGTGCCCCACAGTGGCGGCCCGTGCATAGGGGGCGCCGCCCCCTTAAAAAAAAGACAAAAAAAAGACAAAAAAGAACAATAAAGTTCTAGAAAAAAAAAATTGGTTTGCTGGCCTATGATGTGGCTAAAGGGGGGGTGGGGTTTACGACCCAGAAAGGCGCCGATTGGCTGCCTTCTGGGGGCGTAACCTGGGCGCAGGAAAGAGTGCTTGGCCACCCCCACCTTCGTGATATCCTGGCTGTGATTGGTCCAGTCTCCAGCCTGGACCAATCATCATCCAGGACATCCGATCGCTGACGTCTCAATGGGGGCGGTGCCGGTGCGTGCATCAGTCACTCACCGTCACCGCCGCTCACCTTCCCGCCGGTTCCCGCCGCAGAAGAGGACGAGGGAGAAGCCGCTCACCTTCCTGCCGCCGCAGAAGAGGACGAAGGATCGAGGAGGGGAGAAGCCGCCGCCGATAGCCGAGCCGCCGCCAGGTAAGTGCATTGGGTTGAAGGGAGCACGCACGCTGGTCTCTGCAATCATTGGGGTACAATGCTGTGGCACTCTGCAATCATTGGGGTACAATGCTGTGGGCACTCTGCAATCATTGGGGTACAATGCTGTGGGCACTCTGCAATCATTGGGGTACAATGCTGTGGCACTCTGCAATCATTGGGGTACAATGCTGTGGGCACTCTGCAATCATTGGGTTACAATGCTGTGGGCACTCTGCAATAATTGGGGTAAAATGCTGTGAGCACTCTGCAATCATTGGGGTACAATGCTGTGGCACTCTGCAATCATTGGGGTACCATGCTGTGGGCACTCTGCAATCATTGGGGTACAATGCTGTGGCATTCTGCAATCATTGGGGTACAATGCTGTGGCACTCTGCAATCATTGGGGTACAATGCTGTGGGCACTCTGCAATCATTGGGGTACAATGTTGTGGGTACTCTGCAATCATTGGGGTACAATGCTGTGGGCACTCTGCAATCATTGGGATACAATGCTGTGGGCACTCTGCAATCATTGGGTACAATGCTGTGGGCACTCTGCAATCATTGGGGTACAATGCTGTGGCACTCTGCAATCATTGGGGTACAATGCTGTGGGCACTCTGCAATCATTGGGGTACAATGCTGTGGCACTCTGCATTGATTGGGGGACAATGCTGTGGGCACTCTGCAATCATTGGGGTACAATGCTGTGGCACTCTGCAATCATTGGGGTACAATGCTGTGGGCACTCTGCAATCATTGGGGTACAATGCTGTGGGCACTCTGCAATCATTGGGGGACAATACTGTGGCACTCTGCAATCATTAGGGGACAATGCTGTGGCACTCTGCAATCATTGGGGTACATTGCTGTGGCACTCTACAATCATTGGGGTACAATGCTGTGGCGCTCTGCAGTGATTGGGGACAATGCTGTGGCGCTCTGCAGTGATTGGGGACAATGCTGTGGTGCTCTGCAGTGATTGGGGACAATGCTGTGGCGCTCTGCATTGAAAGGGGCTCGCGCGCTGAACTCTGCATTGATGGGGGCACGGAACAGTGTTTATTGCATTGAAGGGGGCACAGCACAGTTGCATTGAAGGGGGCACGCACGCTGAACTCTGCATTGTGGGGGCACAGCACAGTGTTCATTGCATTGAAGGGGGCACGGAACAGTGTTTATTGCATTGAAGAGGGCACAGCACAGTGTTTATTGCATTGAAGGGGGCACAGCACATTGTTCATTGCATTGAAGGGGGCACAGCACAGTTGCATTGAAGGGGGCATGCACGCTGAACTCTGCATTGTGGGGGCACAGCACAGTGTTCATTGCATTGAAGGGGTCACAGCACAGTGTTTATTGCATTGAAGGGGGCACAGCACATTGTTAATTGCATTTAAGGGGGCACAGCACAGTTGCATTGAAGGGGGCATGCACGCTGAACTCTGCATTGTGGAGCACAGCACAGCGTTCATTGCATTGAAGGGGGCACAGTGTTTATTGCATTGAAGGGGGCACAGCAAAGTGTTTATTGCATTGAAGGGGGCACAGCACAGCGTTTATTGCATTGAAGGGGGCATAGCACAGTGTTCATTGCATTGAAGGGGGCACAGCACAATATTCATTGCATTGAAGGGGGCACGCACGCTGATCTCTGCATTAAAGGGGGCGCGCACGCTGGTCTCTGCATTGAAAGGGGGCATGTATGCTGGTCTCTGCATTGAAAGGGGGCATGCACGCTGGTCTCTGCATTGAAAGGGGGCATGTACGCTGGTCACTGCATTGAAAGGGGGCATGTACGCTGGTCTCTGCATTGAAAGGGGGCATATACCATCTCCTGTACCATGACCTGTGACATGCCTATACCATATCTGTGCCATGCCTATACCATCTCCTGTACCATCACCTGTGCCATGCCTGTACCATCACCTATGCCATGCCTATACCATCACCTGTGCCATGCCTGTACCATGACTTCAAAGTCACGCAATTTTTTACTGCGTTTTTTGACGCAAAGCAATACCTATTACATTTTTCTTTTTGCGCCCCCCCCCCAAAAATTTTGAGCACCAGCCGCCACTGGTGCCCCATCATTGGTATCAGTGGGAGGAATAGTGTCCCATCATTGGTATCAGCGGGAGGAATAGTGCCCCATCATTGGTAACAGTTTGAGGAATAGTGCCCCATCATTGGTATCAGTGGGAGGAATATTGCCCCATCATTGGTATCAGTGGGAGGAATATTGCCCCATCATTGGTATCCATTTGAAGAATAGTGCCCCATAATTGGTGTTAGTGGGAGGAATAGGGCCCAATCACTGATGTCAGTGGGAGGAACAGTGCCTAATTATTGGTATCAGTGGGAGGAATATTGCCTCATCATTGGTATACATTTGAGGAATAGTGCCCCATAATTGGTGTTAGTGGGAGGAATAGTGCCCCATCATTGGTGTCAGTGGAAGGAATTGTTCCCCTTTGTTGGTGTCAGTGGCAGGATCTATGCCCCAAGGGATGGATAAAAGCAAGCAAGGGCCACAGTTTGGAGACCACTGCTCCAAAGGCTTTCTTGTCCACTTTAGGATGTTGGGCCGAGTCCTATAAATTATTCTTTAGGGATTATGAGCCAACTGCATCTACTGTATTTACAGCACAGATAACATTAATATTTTGGCTATACTTTCTTAGCTAGGAGTATTGTATTTTCTGGAGTAGGTAAAAATCTATTTATATTTGAAACATACCATTCACCAGACAGCATAAAAAGACCATGTCCATAGCTTAGAAACGGTAGTGTGTTTGTTGCAGGTAAACGATTTCTGAAACCCCCTATAGAAAAGTGAATTATAGGATAGCAAGGAAAAATTATTTCTTGCATAGTCCATTTCCACTGTCCAGAAAAAGTGCACAGTGGGGGGTGACAAATGGCCATAGGCCAAAGCAGAGATTTGTATATTTGTAGACAAGGAGTGATTTTGGAACAAATACAACAAGTATGTAATGAATGCAAGGCCTTTGCCTTATTTCTGTTGATCCTATTGTTTCATTTGTTCCAGAGTGTTCTCTCCCTGTTTTCTTTGTATTTAGTTCAATTTTTGTAGATGTTACTGTAAAATGTGTGTAAAATACATAGTATGTATTTGTTTAAAACACACACTTTGGGGTGTACTTATGAAAAGAATTGTAGAGATATTCCACATTTACATTGTTTTTCTGTGGGAATGAAAGCAAAAACTAATGTTTTTAGGCCTTCTTCTCTCCAGGTCTAATTTTATTCTTTATAAATAATAGAATAAGTCTGGAAAATACTGCATTTTGTGGTCACTTGGTGGAGATTAAAATAAAATAAAATAGTATATATTTTCTTTTATGATTGTTAGCTCGATCCAGTGCCCATTCAACAGTATTTTCCTGCTTCACTTGTACAAATGAAACACATTCTACCATGGGAGAAAATAGCCTAAACTTGTTATCTCCCACATTTTCATAGAACAAAAGTATATGCAGTTTTAAAGGGCGAATGGCTTTGTGTTTGTTTTTAGTTTTTTTTTTTGATAAATACACCTATTAATTTTAAATATCTACTTTAATGAATTATCACTGGTTAAAACTTTATATAGCCATTTCATCTGCTGTGAAGTCATCTTTTTTTTTAAGTCATCTTGATACTTTATAAACAAGTTTAAGACACCAGTAATTATATAATGTTGCCTTTGAATATAAACTGTATAGTAAAACATCAACAGTGCTATAGCTATAAAAAAAATCTGTGCATGGGTGTGATGAAGTGTGACATCCATCTCCAAAAAGGACAGTCAGCAGGCAGTTAACATTTTATGTATCTGTGAAGTTACCAAAAAGTAGTGTAGTACCATCCACAACCCTGTACCTTTTCCCGAAGATGAAAGGCTCACTGACCTCTAACATATTTACAAACTGTCAGTCAAAGCTAAGATGAGAAGATTGTAGGCAGCAAAAATGATTAGGTAGTTTTTCACAGTGTCTGTTTCTAGAAAGCCTGGAGCCTCATATTTTAACAACAATGTCTGGACTGAAAAGAAGAGTCATAGTCCAGGCTTCACCGTCAGAACAAGAAACCTGTTTGTTAGTGCTTTTCTTGAAAAAGGTGACACAGTCTGAGACTTGGTTCATATAATCCTTGGGCAAAAATTTCAAGGATATATTGCGCATTATCTGTAATTTATCCCATAAAACATTACCATTTGATAATTATTTGTTCTGAAAATGTCTTACATATGTATCCCTGTTATGGGTTTTATTACATATTCTTCTTCATTTTCAGGATTTATTGCAAATTATATCTTCACATCTTGGAGGTGGGACATGAGCATTTTAAACACAATTGTTTTTCTCATCTGCTACTGAATCTAATGAGAATACAATGTGAAATACTGTAATAGTCTACTAAATTGACCGTTCTCACAACAGTTTGGCGGTTAGCACTTAGGGGTTATTGCACAAGAGTTTCCTACCAGGAACTATGGAACTTTGGCGATAATAACCCCTAAAATGTCCCCTCCAGAAAACACACCCACTTGCTGGCTAATTAGCATCAGACTAGGCTGACCTAGAGTGTGTAAGTTTCTATGACTATGGTAAATGCATTCGACCAGTGGTTCCAAAACATTTTTGTGCTGATGCCTTCTTTCCCCCAGGTTACATCTCTGGTGACTCCATAGAGACAATTGCACACTTTTCTTGTTATTGGGTCTATTGCAAATTCCCAGCAGTGACTACTAATAGCTATCAAAACTGTAATTACAATTATCTTTTCATCAAACCCACTTTCTATTTCATTCAGTTTTCGAAGATTCCATACCTTGTGTCAGCCTTGCTCATTTTGGGTTAAAGGACTAGAAAGCACAGCTAGTCCAGCAAAGCTAACGTAAAAACCATGCAAATAACAGTACCATTATTCAGAAAAGTACAATTAAATATTGTGGAGTTTCTGCTTTATCTGTATATTGACAGTTAAGGTTGACATAAAAACAGCACAAATGCTAGCCCTAGCACAGCAACCTCTAGGTCTAAAAGCTTTATATGTTTTCTTGCAAACATGAAAATCTCCAGTCCCCATAGTGTCTGCAGTTTGAAAAATAAATGTCTGGATGGCTGCACACCAAGCTGAGATCCAAAATGCCTTTATTCGTACAGTCTGCAGTCTGATCTGATTGGTATATGCAGGGAGTTCTGTCCAGAACACGTCACCAAAATAAATACAATGTTCAGACATTTCTTTTTAAATCTATACTCCTACCACTTTATAAAACTCTAGTCCGGCCACACCAGGAGTATTCTGTTCAGTTCTGGTCGCCAATCCTCAGAAAGGATGTGCTGGAGCTGGAGAGAGTCCAGAGAAGGGCAACTAAGCTAATTAGGGGATTGGAGAACCTAAATTATGAGGAGCGTTTACAAGCGCTCAATTTATTCTCCCTGGAGAAGAGACGCCTGAGAGGGGACATGATAGCGATTTACAAATTCCTCAACGGTGACCTCAGCATAGAAAAAAAACTATACAGTCGCAAGGAATGTAAACGGACACGAGGCCATACAATGCGACTAGAGGAGAAGCGATTTAACCTCAGGCTACGCAAGGGGTTTTTTACAGTAAGGGCAAAAATATTGTGGAACTCACTTCCACAAATGGTAGTAACTGCGGGGAGTATGGCTACTTTTAAAAGACTCTTGGAAATACATCTCCAAGATCAAAACATTCAGGGGTATGGGAAATGAATATGTCCACACACACCTACACAGGTTGAACTGGATGCACTATTGTCTTTATTCAACCTCAACTACTATGTAACTCCAACTTTGGATCACAAAATAAAATTGTGTTTCTGATAGCTCCTGCCATCCACTTGGATATACAATGGGGATATTGTTTATTATAAGACTTTTTCACTGTCAGTGTTTTTATGTACTCATTCACTTAGGTGGAGGGCAGGATATCTAGAGACCCCTTTTTCTAAAGAGGGCTTCCAGAACCTTATTTGTCCTCCCTGCAGAACCCCACATCTATTTTGGAGGACATGATGTTAGGATGAGGCCCTTGTACCCATCAACATGACAAAGTGCCTTGCAGGTAACAGGCTATGTCGCCCTCCCCTTGCAAGGTATGCTGTCAATGTAGCATATAGAAAATTGTGCTGCACTATTCTCTTAACATAAATGCAAATATAAACCATATGTGCACCATAATCATCAATTGGAATTTTTTAAAATCAAAATCACATACAGTATATTAATAGTGAAATATGTGCACTCGGTGCTTAAAAAATAAAAAATCCCCAAAACAGACATGTGATCAAACATCTAGAATATGGTGATGTTTACAAAGACCATTTGTAAATTTACATGTATATTAAGAAAATAGCGTGGCACACTTTTCTATATGTATCTTGTAGTAATCAGTATCAGTTTACTGTGCCGGTGGTTTCCTATTTTAAATTTTTCAGCTGAGCACAGATTAATTTTTTTTTTCAATATCTTCCCAATGTTGAGGTCATGTGGCCTGGCATGTTTTAGGAGGAGAGGTTGCACGATCACTACCCCCTTCTTTCCTTGTTCATCTAGGCTTCATGCCTGGTTAAAGAAAGAGGCTTTTATGATTTTTTACAAAGACCCCTTGCCATTTTTTCTTTAAAAGGCCAGAACACTGTTTAAAAAAACTTAAATGGTATGGAGATCTCCCAAAACACTCAGAAAGATCCTTACCCAGGCATTCAACCTGACTGGCCCCCCTCCTGACACATATCCTCCACATTGGCAGGGCACCTGCAAGGGGAGGGCAGTGAAGCCTCCCTCCTTGCAAGTGGTAAAGACGCCCCCCTTACTTGGCACCTTGTCCTGGGTGACCTGCCAACAAACCATGCCTGTCAATCTTCACCTGCGACTACTACTGATGTTTGATCTCTGGCGCTGCTGGAATGTGAACACAGTGGTGAGGATCTCAGGTGATGTCATTGGCTAAATATGCTTATGACCATATTTGGCCTATGATGTCACCAAAGAACCCCAGTCTGTTTGTTTGCCAAGAAGTCAGCTGAGATCTGTCAATTAGAGGCAGTAGTGCTATTGCCACTAATTGACAGATTACCTGGTTTGTTGACACACACAAGCCAGCAGGGATCTGTCATTTAACAGCCTTCGTAAGTGCCTCCACTGCTAAATGACAGATCCCCAGTCATTGCTTTTAAAAAAAAAAAAAGTCACTTTGAACAAGTACATCCTACTGCTCTACAACTTCACATGCAGGTTTAAGGCATTCCCAAAGAATGTTATTAAAAGGACTTGAGTATTTTCATTGTTTCCCTTTAAGCCACACTTAAAGATTCTTTTTTGCTAAACTGCATTTTTTTTTAAATGTTGCATTGGTACATGCCCCCCATGGCCCAGCTACACATTTTAATAAAAACGTGCTTGGTATATATAACCATTGTTTAATGAATCATCCGTTGATTGTCAGGAATTATGCTGGTCATTTTAAAGAAGTTATTATGACAATAATAAAAAAATATATTGTGCATAAGTAAAAATGTAGAATCCTTGAATTGCCATCCAGAATGTAAGTACTGTATGTTTACTTATACTCATTATTCCAGAAGACAGGAAAAACTGAAAGAGAGGGCATCAAATACTGACTTGGTGATTTGTTGCATATGCATAGATCATGGTGAGTTCATGTATCTGAACGCTTTATCACGTATGTCAAGAGCAGGAACTTCTCCAGTAGTCAGTTGGCAGTCTATAGATTATAACAGTGCTTTCAAAACAGTAAGATGTGTACTAATGGTGATTAGAATTCAAACTGGCTTTTGGTTATGTGCACAGTGCTCAAGGGAAGCTGCATCTGAATTTTACCCACCAAAGGTAAATATTTAAAACCTTCTGTTTCCTTTTATTAATCCATCACAATAAAACTGTTAACATAGTTTTAATTTGATGGAAATCAGCTGGAAGAAATACAGGAGTTGCTATCGCTGGCTGATTTTCTATATAATTCTAGCTGCCAGGCTGTCACAGTCATCCAGTGGCTTTAATACTTTCTGAGAAACAAGGCTTCTATGGAAAGTCACAAAATGAAACCAATTGGCAGTCATCATTGGGTACAGAAAACTAAACTTGGTTGCTTTGAGTTACAGGATTTGGACATGACAATAAATATACACCAGTTCTAAAATATTATCATAGATTTTGGGAGAATACTTACCCTAGTGGCACTACTAAAGGAATCAAGTGAAGTTTCCAGCATAGCATCCAAGTACCACATAGAGCAAGCTGTGCAGAAAAGAAAATGGAGGTTTACTGTATACAGCAAAGCCCTATTTATCTGTGGCCTGTGGGGTCATTTGTCTCTTGACCCCTGGCCTATAAGCCCAGAAATACAAGTCAATGATTATTAAATTAAAGCAACAGGGAAGATCGCTTAGTCAATCAGGTAAATATGTGTCCTGTAAAAAGGAATTGTCAGAAGCTGCCATACAGTCAGTGAGAGTCTTTATTACGGCACTAAAGAAAGGTTGCAAGTACAATGTATATTTATCTACATTGTTAAGTGTATCTAAACCCCCAAACAAAATGTAATATATTGCACCATACCAATCCTTTGATGTTTTGGCGGCATTACATTTCCTATTTCAAGTTTTTTTTTTCTTTCCTTCCTGCCATTACCGCACTTCCTGATGTAGGGTGACCGTACTCACTTATTGTACCATATATATGTAGAAGCAGTGTTGTCACCTTGGTTGATCTCTTCTTTGGGTTTACAAACACATCATCCCCTCCTCATCTTCATTCCATAGAGTTGAGTGGTTTTGTAGTTCACAAAACATAGCTGGGAATGCCTATTACATTTCAATACATGAGATTTCGTTTCATGCATAGGAAGTTATAAACACGCTGGATTTCTCTCAGAATCAACAGTACTTTTCCTGTACCTACAAAAAATGTACCCAGCCTGAAAGAAGAAGACTGATGCAGCCGCCACATCCAGGGATTTATTAGCTGCGATATAATACATTTTTGTTCTTGAGTTTAGATACACTTTAAATCATGTTTTCTACACTGTCACATTCTACAAAGCTGCTGATGCATCTATATCTAACATGTTTATCGTTAGTAGGGGGAAATCCTACTCAGGATAGTGAGGGGATGGTGGGGCACCCTAAGGTACATACCGAACGTCATGGAAGAATTATATCTCCAGACTAGCCTTACAAAGATTATCCTGGGATCCTTAGGAGGTCTCTGACAGTCTCTTTCTAACTTTTCCTTCCAAACACACCAATTAGAATAATTCTATGAAAATTAGGGTGATAATGACATTTTCTAGCAAGGAAGAAATTCAATATTATTCATACTAAACAACCAATAAGAATAAATAATATTAAGACATTTGTTTATTGGTTCAGCACATTACAGTTGTATACAGAAGATGATGAAACACTCCTCTATGTCTGTTTAGTAGATCATAATTTATAATTTTGACAAGCAACGTTATACAGTATATTTGCAAACTGCTTGACTAGGAATATATCATTACCACTAGGGAGATTTAAAATTTTATGTTAAAATGCCTAATGTTGCTTATGTGTCTGTATTTATGTATTATTCATTAAAGATTTTTCCAGAGTAAAAAGAAAGGGCTGACTAAGATTTTTCAAGTTCTCCTCCAAATACAGGTACTTTTTTTTATTAAAATGTTTACTTAGATGCTTTTCACTGCATCTATTATTATTGGTGATAGTTTTAACAATTAAACAAAGCATAATGACCTTTAAAATAGAGCGTCATGCTTTTAGAATAATGTCCAACAAGTAAATGACTACTTTTATTGTCTGCATTTTTTTTTTTTAAATCAGAATCTTACTTGAGCTTTCTTGATAGGTATACTGGTCAGTAATGTATTACCATGTTCTGGTATTGCTAAAGGTAACAGAACTTTCCAGGCAAGACCTTGGAAGATAAGCACCCATTCTCCCCCATACCTATATCAAAATAGGCCAGTTTTATTGCCAGTAAAGGGTGAAAAATAATAAATAAAAGATGAGAAACTACAAGTACTAAAATATACGTTGTACCTAATGTCAGTTTTGGCACGTACCAGAAGCTGACTTATTAATGGGATTATGAAGGCCTCTATTGGCTGGTTAAACTCTATCAGGTAAAAAAAACTGCAGTCAAATACAATAAAAACAATCGACGGGGAAAGCTTTAATGTGCTTGTCCCATCTTCACCTGCTTGAGGAGGAAACTAGTCAAGTGAAGGGCTAACTAGAACTTCTAAGGAAAGATCCTGCAGCTCTCTGCAGTACATCAACAAGGAATGCTTGAAAGCTATATCAAAAGAGAAAGCACAAATATCAGGGTCCCGGATCCAGAATTACACCTTCGTCCAATGTGTCCAGATTTGTGTGCACATGGTAGGACGGCCGTTGTATGGTCTTTGTATGGCTGTGTGCATGAAGCCTTACAAATCTGCTTGATCTCTGAGAGACGTAATGAATATCCATGAGCATTACACAATACATAGGATGCATACACTTATCATAAACAATAAATATGATGCTAAACTCAGATTAAAGAATGTATAAGGTAAACTATATACTGTGTCAAATTCTTAAATATAATATTTTTTTCTGTAAAGTTTTGCTTTATGAAGCCTTCCGAATTTCAATGTGTGTACAATGCAAAATATTACACAGGGATATTACATTCTGTTGGTATGCTGAACTTACTGTTGTCCCGGATCTTACACTTCAATCACTAATCTCAAAGGTCAGGAAAGTAGACAAAATGAATTGTAAAATATACCAGGGAGGAGCATCAATGTGGTGGTAAATCAAAGGGCATACTAACTCCAAATGCTGTTTTTTGATTAAGGGCTGGAGAACATAATGGAAGTCTTCAGGATAAAAGATGTGTGGGGTAGTGGATAAATGGGGTCGGAGGAACAGAGGCACATTAAGAAAAGAGGTACAGAAAGATAAGAAAGGAAACCAGTAGAGTCGAGAGAAAGATTACCATGTGGTGGGACAGGGCAGGGAGAAGGCAAGTTGGGTGAGAGGGGGAGCCTAAAGAGGGGAAAGGAGGTGATTTGAGCTCCCATTGAGGCTTTAGGTAAGGGAGGCAAGCAAGTTTAGGAATCTTTGGGCATCAAAGCTTTAACTTCCTCAAAAGAAAAGAAAATATCTGCAGTATTTTTTTTTCGAGAGAGTATGAGATCCAGAATATCCCTGATCATCTGTACTTTTCATATCCACGTAGGTATTTAAGGGAGAGAGGGGTCCCTCCATTTCAATGGGATACATGCATTGGTAGCTTTGAGGTGGTGCCAGTGGATAGTTCTATGATATGTTTACAAAGGGAGAATTGCATAGGAGAAAGAAGCGAGGTTCCTCCAGAAGTGAGTTGGGGTAAGACTGGAACATAAGGAAGATAGTTCATCAACCACTTTTACATCTTCAGCAATGATCAGAGACATTTGGAAAGAATTTGGGGAAGACAGTTGGTGTTCTTTACTATCTGGTCAGAATTTTGAAATAATCTCTTGGTGTTTGGTGCAGAGGGATTAGTTTAGTGATAATTGCATAATTCTCTGACATTGTTCTTGTGTACACCTGTAGATCCTTCTCCCAAAGTTTCAGGGACAGGGTAGGTTATATCTCTGTTCCAGTGTAAAGATGCATGTGTAGAGCATAGATAGGGAGTGTCTGAGAGGGCCTGAGTCAGAACACAATTGTTCAAAGGGAGATAAATGTCTTAAGAAAGATTCCCAGGGAAGGCACAAATTTAGGAAATGTCGTTTCAGGGTTTTACAGAGGTCAAGGCCATAAGGATGGTCTGCTGGCATTAGGTTTTCTATGGAGAGCCAATATTTGTATATAATGAAATGGCAAGATTGTTTTTTCTATTTAAAGAGCAAAGATCAGAACAGGACCCCAGAGAAAATCTTTTTTTTTTTTTACCAATAAGTAGGTTTAAAAGAAGGTTATTGGATATACCATACACTGTAAAAGCTATAGTACAAGTTTTAATGTATGCCTATAGCAGTGTAGAAGCTGCACTAAATAACGTGCAGAGTAGTACTTGGTTAAGTCTGGCAGAGCAATGTCTGCATAGGGTTACCAGGCAACATTTGAGTCTTGGATGTTTCTTAGCCTATCCAAAAAGGGGAAAATAAGGCCTTACCTTGATTAAGAGTAAGTAGAGAAACGTAGAAAGGAAAACATGTCACTTCAAAGGCAGTAACATAATGCTTTTTAGTAGGGATGAGAAGTTTATATTAAAGGAGTCTTTGAGGTCAGGTGGAATGAGGGTGTCAAGATACTTGATAGCTTATGTGTCCCATTTAAATTTGAAGTTGGTTTTCAGCTAATGAATCTAGTGTGCAGGCATCCTGATTGTGTCTGATTTTTGGAAATATGTTGCAGGTTTTGAAGTGAGAGAGTCCCCCCTTTGGTTTCATGTAAAGATAGGGGATAAAGATGGTTGGATTAGTTAAAGAAAACAATAAATCATCAGTGAAGTCTGAAATTTTTATTGTTTACCTCCAACAAGTAATGATAGCCATACACCAGTCAAAAAATCGTTTGAGTCAGTTTTCGAAAAACGAACACGCGAGAGTAAGCGATATTGCCATCATGTAATGACCAAATTTCTAGCGATAAATCATTCAATGGACATAAATGAATCAGTTTTTTGCTTCTGGGTCACATATGCACAGTACCAACAGTTTAATTTTTAACGGGCAAGAAACACATTAACCTTTCAATTTATTGTCTGTTTGGCAAAAGTTTTCCAAACTTTTTCTTCAATTTTTGGGCTCTGAGACAAAAAACAAAAGATCTGTCCAAATGACAGCTTTTCAAATAATATTTCTTCTAGTGTATGGGCACCATGAGCCTTGTATATTTGAGTTTTCTCTTATTTTAGACAATAAGGCTTTAAAAATGGTTGTAAACCTCTGACATGAGATATAAACAAAGTATATCCCAAAGCATATCCCTCTATAGTGTGTAACAATCCAGAGCACTGAATGTGATTGCCCTCTGTTGCCTCATTCTCTTCTAGAGTCATTTCTGGCAGGTTTTCCTGACTCCAAGAGATAAGGGGGGATTGGGGTTGGAGCTTCAGCACACAGCCTGTGATTGACAGCCTCATCTGTGCATTGTTCCCTGTGAGATGGAGGCTGTGCCCCTTCACTTCAATCAGCTCTCAGAGCTCTCCTGTCTGAGTTGTGCAGTGAGTGACTTCAGATCCCTGTCCCCTGCTCTCTGATAGCTCAAATAAGCTGTGTAAAATTTTGTACTTTGAACTGAAGTAGAGGAGAAAGGGCTGAAGATAAACACAAACACATACAACCTATGTAGGAGGATTTGTTTAATCTCTGCATATCACCAGAGTCTTATCATTTCACAAGGTATATTTAAGGGTTTACAACTACTTTAGGTGTCAGAACAAAGTGGAGAGGCTATAATGGGCATTCCTGTCTTGTCCTGTTAGAGATAGTGAAGAAACCTGAAAAGACCCCGTTGATCTTGACTGATGCATAATGAATGGGTACCTGGCACTGCCCCATGTCAACACATTCTCCCTGAGAGCTATTTGTTTTTGCGCCTATGTTTTTTAACCAAAAGACTTTAGACCAGAAGTTAGCTAAAATATCATTAGTAGCTTACATGCACATAACCAAGTAGCATTTAAAAAGTTTTCTCAGGAGAACAGAGCTTTCATTATAAAATTATTGTATCTTTTGCAACTATATTATTTGAACAAGTACTGTATATTTGCAGTATGAAAGCATAAAACAATAAGACTGGAAAAAAGTAGTGAGTTGAACCGTAATGGAAAAAAGGTATATAAGCACTGAATTATACTACCAGTTATACTGGAAAAAATCATATTAGTAAATACATTCATAAAAAAGGGATTCATAAATCTAGCATATACATTGAAACACTGGCAATGGCAAAGACTAATGGAAACTACTGAGGTAATTCCTACAGAGTATCCAGACATTGACATTAGATGAGGTCACTTGATTAATTCATCTCTAAATTAAAAGTTAGCTCCATAGTAAATGTATTAGTAAAGTAGAAGATTTCCTTTCCACAAGTCTTTTCTATCAACAAAGAAATCACAACGCCAGTCTTCCAGTTATCATTGATCATTCTTCCATGAGAAGATTATAGTATAGAGCCAGAAGATGGTTAGGTTATTTCTCAAGTTAAAACAGGCTTTTATGTGGTTTTACTATTTTAGCCTACTACAGTTCATCATAGCAGAAAGCAGCGTGTGTTTTTTTAACTATTAACAGACCCTCACAGGTGTATAGCAAATGATTCCAGTGATATCAGAATGGCACTTACTGAAATATTGATAGGGATTTCAAAAACACAATCTCTAAATCAAGATAAAATATCTCCTTTTATTATTTGACAATGTAAAGCTATAGGAACCTGTTATCTGGTGAGTATGGAAAGTCGCAAACAGATTTGTAACGTGTTGTTTTGTTCTTTAATATTTCACCATCAAAACAAGGCATTCTAGCGAAAGATGGGCACACTTAGGCCTCAAATACAATAGCAGTTGAGGGGCAGTAAAACCACGTGGTTGAGTCGTGGTTTTACTATCCCCTAATCTCTCAAAGGCAGCAGCTGAGGGTTTACACATACCACAGCCGGAATGGTTTGCACTGCATTGTCATAAAAAATTTTCCTGCCATGGCGTTCAGCAGGTGGTACCGCCCACTGACTGTGACCCATTTCACTGAATAAGAGCACCCAGAAATTGCCTTGCAACTGCGTGTAATGCGGGGTTCAAGGTGTTAAAGCAGGAGTGGGGAGGTGATACAA
This sequence comes from Pelophylax lessonae, assembly GCF_965119305.1. Taxonomy (NCBI): domain Eukaryota; kingdom Metazoa; phylum Chordata; class Amphibia; order Anura; family Ranidae; genus Pelophylax; species Pelophylax lessonae. The sequence goes on from NC_138771.1 coordinate 222,965,449, forward strand.
CCTCTCCTTACCGCCTGTCAAATGCTCTCTGTAGAGTGATATGAATGTGGATTGCTCTTCCCAGAGCACCCTAAGTGTAAACAAGGCCCTAATGTTATTTGGTGAATTTATATGGATTGTAAAAATATCAGAAACTTATAGAAGTTTTTATAATTTGCCTTTCCCATTCAGTCTAAGTTGATTTTTGCTGTTCTGATTATGACAGCAATCAAATGTAGCACATTCTCCCCTTTTCCAAAACGTACTAATAGTGACATAATAGCAATGCTGAAGTATCACTTTGTTCAACTGAAGTAATATTTTCATGGAATAAGGCTGGATTGTCTTTGTCATTGGCAAGTAGGTAAAAAACAAAAGTAGTAACTAGAGGTAAATGGATCTGAGAACACAAAAGCAGCTTGGAAGGACAGGAAAAGGAAGCCTCAGATCAAACAGTCACTGAGGTTGATTTACTAAAACTGGAGACTGCAAAATCTGGTGCAGCTCTGCTTAGAAAGCATCAGCTTCCAGGTTTTATTGCCAAAGCTTTTTTGAAAAAGCTGAAGTTAGAAGCTGATTGGCTACCATGCACAGCTGCACCAGATTTTGCACTCTCCAGTGTGCTTTGACTTCAGTTTAGACTACACTGTTTGAGTCCTGGTGTGCAGCTGCATCATGACCAATGTGCAGTATTGAATATTGTTCAGTAGATGGCAGGAATGTGCACCTAGACACCGTAGATTTGAACAACCAGGAAGACAGCAAGAAGTACATATCAGTAGCAAGCTGCCCATTACAAGGCTCTAGTTGCCTTTGTGTATTGAGGCCTTAAATTAAGGTGATCAGTTTCAGAACCTATGTGCCAGAGAAACATTCTGCATTTTCAATGGCCCTGATGTACAGACCATTCTTGAAATATTCAAGTTCTTATTCATATATTTATATATTTTGAGATATACACATATACACACAATCCCTCTTCCGCTCCCCTAGAGTCAACATGCTTTAATAAGAGGTACACCTTAAGCTGTGCTCATACAATTATGCATAGATCTAGGTTTTCTTTTATGAGTTCTTGTATGTGTAACTGATTTGCCCACTTGTAGTCCTCCCCGGTTCACATATACATATATTTATATATTTATTTATATCTTTTTTCCATCCTTATTGATCTGCAGCACTGCCATCATTATTATTTACTTTTAATGTATCATTTATTATTCACAATTTCTTCTATTTTTTTTTTATCTACCACACATGCTATATAGTGATGTTGCTTTTTGGAAATTTCCATTTCACTCTTTGCATGATTTTTTTTTTGGCCATTTTTTCCTTTGTGGTATCTAACGAGTGCAGGGTCTTACTTACTCTCTACTTTGTATGCACACATACAGCTCTAAAACTAAGTTGATGCGTTGAACATATGGTACCAATCAATCCCTTGTTTTCATTTATGAATTTATATACTTCTTTTTTACACCCCTTTTTTTATACATACACTCACACAAGATGAAGCTGTAAACCTTCAAGTGGACCATGGGAGCTCCTTGTTGTGTAGGCTGTTGTACTGTGCTTAGCCGCTAGGATTCCAATATAGGCTTGCCTTTTATGTAACACTATATATACCGAGAGGGTAGCTGTGAGTAGTGATGGGCTTTATGTTTGAGTCGAACATACATTCGCCTCGAAAATTGGGTGTTTGTGTGTTCACTGAACACACGAACACCCGGGCGCTTAGCGGGAAGTTCGCCAGCCGACGAGTGCCCCATAATGCACTGTGCGATTGCAGTGAATTAAGTGTTTGTGATTGGCCAAAGCATGCACCTGACCTGTATGCTTTGGCCGATCACAGCACAATATCCTATCAGTGCCATGATTGGCCAAAGGCACATCTGGGGATGTGGGAAACCCTAGACACTATATTTAAAGGAATTATGCATTTTTATTGTTTCACTTTAAGCATTATTAAAATCACTGCTCCTATGGGGACCAGGGCAGTACCCAGGTCCCCATACACTTTTTATGGCAATAACTTGCATATAAGCCTTTAAAATGAGGACTTTTTATTCTTCATGTTCGTGTCCCATAGACTTTAATAGAGTTTGCATGTTCACTAGAACTTTTTCCCTGTTGGAGATGTTCTGGTATGAACTGAACAGGGGGGTGTTCGGCCCATCCCTAGCTGGGAGCAGTCAAGCTAATGAAGAGGCTTGCATGCCTTCAAATGTGTACAGAGGACGTCATAGTCATTGTGGCCACACTTGCTTGATCCCCTCACAGCTTTACATGGTGCCTAATCTCCATCTCATTTAACTATGCTGTAGGCTGGATGTCCACCGCCACCTGTTCCTGGTCCCCTGACTCTGCCATGGTTACCTTTACCCACCTACTTTTTTAATAATGATAGCACTGAGTGATCGATCAAGGCTTGGAAACCTCCACTTCACCAAACCATTCCCCCCCCCAGGGGGAAAGAAGAAGTAAGAATGTTACTCATGTGGTGACCAACCTATTAAGGATTAGGCATTACACCTATCCAGGATGGGAAAACTCAAAGGAGTCCAGATAATCTGCTGGGTAACCACAGATGTCATTACGTTTTACCCTTTGGTGATCAGAATGGTCAATTATGAACTTTGGACACAAATCCCTGAAAAAAAAAAAAAAAAACGCTCACCCGACCTCAGACTCCTACAGTCCGAAGTCAATATGTGTTGAAAAACAGCTTTTTGTGCCTTCATCATACATATTAGCACAAAGGAGTATCATTCAGAGGGTATCCAATGGGGAGGATGCCTACTCCTTTGCTGCCGCATAGATACCTGATGTAGTGGGACTTGCAATCCATGAAACACATTAAATATACTGTATCTGCCAGGGCAACCCCACATAACCAGCACAAAAAACAAGAATGGCATCAGTGGAAAATAACTGAGATCCGCACTGATGAGGAATAGTTAAGGTCCAGGGGTGTGGTTAACCAAGACATTGTGCAGGCAAATTGGTTTTTTAATGGTGATGGCACTGGTTGTGTAGTTAAATAAAGTACCAAAGTAGCCTTGAGGAGGCTAAGAATGTATATGTATTTTTTGGTTTTCTAATGAATTCTTAAATATTGTGAATAAATTGTTTGACATTTTAGAGAATGTTGTTCTGTGTGTTTGAATTAGAACCTTAAAGATCCCAGTAATTAAAAAGTTCTGTCTCTATATTATAGACAAATAGCTAATGGAACTGAACTTGCCCCGAATACAGAAAAATTCAGTGTTCCAAAAATATTAAGGTAAACCCCCTACAAAAATATAACTAAAAGGTATCATTACTAATAAAAAAGTGTATTTTAAAAACTTAAAGCAGATCATTTTCCCCTTTTCACTAAAAAATCTATGCATGCTGATATGAAATCATCCTACATTCATTAGGTAAACAAACATTTTTTGCTTTTACTCACAACTGTTTTTTAACTTCCTGGTTGAGAGCGACACAAGCGATGTCCCGGTGTTCCGTGAGAATTACCTACCCGTGAGAAAAACCTACCCCTCGTCACTTCCGGTACTCCGCACTGTATGTAACGCAGCGGGTACATTAAAACAGCTGGGCTGAAATAGGAGTGATCTCCGCTCCTGTCCCGGTCACTTCCCTGCTCTCGGATAGTAAATATAAAAGCGGCGGCGGCTGTATGAAAACATAAATCACTGAGCCGAAAGCCGCTTTTATATTTACTTGCCGAGAGCAGGGAAGTGACCGGGACAGGTGCGGGGATGACTCGTATGTCAGCACAGCTGTTTTAGGTAAGTGCCGCGTCGGTAGGTTTTTTTCACGGTACACCGTGATCGTTTTATACTAGTGCGCATGCGCACTAGTAAGCTCCTCTGTTCTGCCATTAGGTATCCGCCGCTCTGAGCATGCGCACTGCTGCGCTGCTCAGATGCTTCTGGCCGGAAGTGACGAGGGGTAGGTAATTCTCACAGGGTAGGTAATTCTCACGGAACACCGGCCTTACAGCTACATCCTTACAAGTTCCTGTCACATGTTCCAAGAAGGCAGACCAAGAGTCCAAGAAAGAGTTCCAGGAAGTAAAGAGAGATGGAATCATCTGACCATGGTGAAAAAGGCCAATGTAAGAAGAATGAGGAGGAAAAGAAAGAAAGTAAAGGTACACAGAGAATAAGAAGCTTACAATTACCTGTAAGCATTTGTTTGTAGATTACCATTACTAAACATCCGTAAAAGGTGTTTTTTTGTCATTTTTATGATAAGTCCCTCTTTAATAGGCACCCATATCAATGTGCAGTTTGTAAAAAATTTCAAAACACTCTCTTTAAACTGCTTTAAAGGATTGCAGAAATTAATGCACTTGTATTTTTATATCTATTATATATATATTTGTGCTTTCACCCCCTGCATTACATGAAAATTTTACAGATAATTAAGGTTGCACAATGTATAAAAACCAGAGTAGTGCAATTTATTTTTCTTCCAGAAGTACTCCTCTAAATATATCACCTGTTTCTGAAGATAAATATATTAGTCTCCTTTCTCTTCCAGTATACTCTCTTATCTTTTTACAGGTAATTCTGTATATACTTTCTTATCCAGATTTTACAGTATTTATATTAGAGCCACATACTACCTACTTCTCTCTGTCCAATATACATAGTCCCCTACTTGTACTCTATCTTGCTAGAAACTATGCTTGTATGTCAACTCTAAGTGACAACACATGACACCACATAATTTAACCAATTCCCGATCACCCGCCGCCTTTTTACTGCGGCAGGGTGGCTCTCCTGCGCAAACCGACGTAGGTCTACATTGGTCGCACGCGGGAAGCTAGGGGGGGGCGAGCGCGCACTCCGTCCCCACTCGGCAGCGGGGAAGCCGATGCACGGGTCAGGCGGCTGCGATTGCCGTCTGACACCCGCGATTGCTCCCCGCTTCTATATAGGATCACATGTCTCTATGGTTATTTCAGAAGCCACGCCCCCCCACAGTTAAAATCACTCCCCTAGGGTCACATTTAATCCCTTGATCACCTATACTGTTAACCCCTTCCCTGCCAGTGTCATTATTACAGTAACAGTAGCATATTTTTAGCACTGATTACTGTAGTAATGTCACTGGTGCCCCCAAAAGTGTCAAAAATGTCAGTTATTGGTCCGATCTGTCCGCTGCAATGTCACAGGCCGCAATAAAATCGCAGATCGCCGCCATTACTAGTAAAAAAAAAAAAAAAAACAATAAAAATGACATAAATCTTTCCCGTAGTTAGCAGACTTTTGCGCTAACCAATCAAAATAAGCTTATTGTGTTTTTTGGGGGTTTTTTTTACCAAAAATAGGTAGCAGAAAACAAATTGGCCTAAAATGTTATTTTTTCTATTTTTTTTGAGAATGTCATATAGCAGAATGTGAAAAATATATATATATTTCTTTCAAAATTGTCGTTTTTTTTTAGCGCAATAAAAAAATCGCACAGGTGATCAGATACCACCAAAAGAAAGCCGAATCACAAAATAGGGCCTGGTCATTAAGGGGGCAAATCCTTCTGGTCTTAAAGCGGTTAATAATAAGCAGCATTTTCAACATTGGCATCTTCATTGCTTTTGGGGCAACATGTCACTGTGTAAAGTTCTTTCCTTGATAAACACGCTCCATGTACTGGTGTCATTACCACTCTCTTTCCATTACAGCATTAGCTTGCCTTATCACTCCATCCACTGCTCTCCAGCTCCCAAATGACAGTTTATAGGACGAGTGATCTATCATTTAATGCCTCAGAATGCTCCTCCATTGATTGCCAAATAGGAGAGGAGCCATAACATATTTTGCTAATGCTTCCTGCCACACATCACATAAGAATGTCATGTGGACGCCACAGCTAGCCATACATTTTTACTGAAAATGATGGGGAATAGCAAAGCTGTGATCCTGCACAAAAGAAGAAAATCAAGTTGCTTTTGCTATATTCAACCAGTTTTAGGGGAACAAGCACAACACTTAGACTTCTCATTAGGTAACTAGCATAAATACTAAAGTCATTTAGAGGTTTTAGTTCTACTTTAGGGTCAAGTAGGTGTTTTGTGTATTGCTTAACCACCTCAGCCCGGAAGGTTTTACCCCCTTAATGACCAGGCCATTTTTTGCGATTTGGCACTGCCTTGTTGTAACTGACAATTGCGCGATGGTGCGACACTGTACCCAAATACAATTGATGTCATTTTTTCCCCACAAATAGAGCTTTCTTTTGGTGGTATTTGATCACCTCTGCTTTTTTTCATTTTTGCGCTATAAACAAAAAAGGGCATCAAATTTGAAACAATACCAATATTTTCTACTTTCTGCTATAAAACATTCCCAATCATTTTTTTAAAAAAAAACACATTTTTCTTTATCAGTTTAGGCCAATTTGCATTCTGCCACATATTATTGGTAAAAAAAAAATCCCAAAAAGCGTATAATAATTGGTTTGCGCAAAAGTTATAGCGTTTACAAACTACGGAATAGGTTTATGGACTTTTTATTATCATTTTTTTTTCTATTAGTAATGGTGGCGATCAGGGATTTTTATCGGGACTGCAACATTACAGCTGACAAATCTGACACTTTTTGGGGACCAGTGACATTATTACAATGATCAGTGCTAAATAATATGCACTGTTACTGTATAAATGACACTGCCAGGGAAGGGGTTAACACTGGGGGTGATCAAGGGGTTAAATGTGTTCCCTAGATGAGCTTACTAACTGTGGGGGGGATGGATTGAACAGAGGCAGAGAGAGATCTGTGATTAAGCTTAGCTGAATCACATGATCTTTCCCTGCCTCTCTGACAGGAGATCCATCTTGCATTGTTTACATACCAGACGGCTCTCCTGTCAGTTTTGTCGAAGATCGCGGAAGGCCGACGGCGATCGAGCCTGCTCCTCCCGCAGTCTGCCTCCTGCTGTGTCTTATCACAGCGGGAGCACTGCCCCGGCGGCGCACGCACTGCCAAAACTCAGTACACATAATCACATAGATCTACATGATTATGCGCAGCCGAGCCACCCTCCCGCAGTAAATCTACGTGGGGCAGTCGGCAAGAGGTGAAAGCGAACCTGTTGTCAGGCTCAGAAAACTTGACTGCCAGCAACCAACACAATATGACAGTCACCCAATCCAGGAGTTCTCACAATCTCACTTTTATGATAACAGACAGTTGCTTGCTTTCTGACATCTTCTGGAGGGATGACTGTCACCTTGGAAGATTAGAAAACCTTTCCTGTGGTGTCAGCCTGTTTAGCTTGTCCCCTCTTTGCTGCATTTAAGTAAATTTTGCTAGACCAACCAGCCCATAGCGTCCAGCCTACCCCAGGTGTGACATCACATTCTGCCTTGTGTCTTACAGTGGCTCTCATCACTTCCTGGAACATTGGACTTGGTTTCCTCACTGACAGCACTTTGTTTGCTGTCACAAGGGGCTCTTCAGGTGGATGGCTTCCATCCAATGTGGCATGGCTGAAGGTAAGTGCTTTGATTTTATATTTCTATGAGTTTGCATTTGGATTTTTTATAGTAATAAACCCATTGATGCTGCACTTGTGTCTCTTTTTGTAATTTCAGAGATTTGTTCCTGTCTCAGGTGGAGCTGCCTACTGAAGTACAACACCCTACCTATGGGATTTATATGTATCTCTTATGAACATTTTATGAACTATCTATGCTACACAAGCATATCTTCACATTTATTTAGGGGGGTAGAGGCTAACTCATGTGGATGGTGCATTAGCATTTGTTTGTGCCACAATGTCAATTGTTTGAGAATTTTTTTAAAGGTTTATTGAACTAACGTTAGGCTAAAAAAGATCACGTAAATGCTGGATGTGGGACAGCGTTAAATAACTGGTGGCGGTGGACATTTAGACTGTTTTTACATCATTACTTTTGTGGAAATTTAGACTATTTTTGCATCATTTAGGCTCCATGTACACGGGACGTTGTTAAAAGTTGAATGCTGGAATTTTTAGGACGTTTGAAACGTCTGTTCGGTCGCATTTGTACCCGCGTTTAGCGGGCGTTTAGCGACGTTTGCGGGCATTTGCGTTTAGAACCGTTCCTAGAGGTCAAAAAAATGATTCCCCTTTAAAATGGAAAAACGCGAACGCTAAACGCGGGTCATCGCGTTCAGATGCGTTCGGACGCGTTCAGACGCGTTCGGACGCGTTTGTGCGTTTGAAACGCCGGGAAACATACGTTCGAACGCAAATAATTGCGTTCTAAAAAAAGTCCCTGAACGCAATTGCCTGCAAATGACTGTAAACGACCTGGTGTACATGGACAGATAAGATAAAATGTAGATGGGTTCAGGGGCTTCTGAAAAAAACGCCCAACTGCTCCTAAACGGCCATTTCCAGCGTCCCGTGTACATGGACCCTAAAAATTAGCGTGATACCTTTTATATTTATTAAGAACAGATAGCCATCTGTTGAGCATTTTAGACATGCTTTCAGGAACACCAGTGCTTTATTTGTGTGTTCAGGATTTAATATACAGTATATCCTATAGCGTACAGTAAGCATAAACGCATACATGTTTATTTACACTTTCATTTGTTATATTTTTTCTGTAGTTCTTTTTTAATTGTACACTTATATATAATTATTCATTTGTGATATGTATAGCTGCAGGTGAAGTTATAAAAGAAAATACACAATTTCTGTAATGAAACACCTGCATATGTTTTACAAAACATCATATATAGCCTTTCTTTAGTTAGAATACAGACCTTATTTAATTAAAACACCGATTGTAGTAGACTGCTTGGCAATGCACATTCTACTTTTTGTTCATCTCTGCTCAAATCAGGTACCTTTGCATATTTTGCTTATGTACATTTATTAACTGAAAATGTATCAGCCGTAGGCCAACATGTGGGGAGCAGCTGATACTAACATGCAAACGAGTTCTTTCTACGCAAATCTGCATGTTTGTTTTAAAACAGATGTTTTACTTTTTGTCTTTTGACACCAATTTTTTTGAGTAAAAAAGGAAAAACTAAATGCAGATGCAACAGGCTCATTACATGAAATGTTACTTTTCTAGTCTGTCAGCTATGTAAAGTCATCTGGGTGACCTATATGACCTATCTTTTTACACAGTTAACATTACTGAGTTTTTATTGGTTGTTCCTTATAGATTTCTAGTGATGGAGAGAAGGAAACACAAATAAGGTTCTATGTACCCAAGTTGTCAAGCCCATGGAGTTAGTTTTCTGGTACATTCATGTATGTCTGTTTTGCGTTGACACCATTTGATGACCATGTGTAATGCAGCAAAACCTTTGTTCGCCTCTACAGGGAACAATGGATGTTGTATGTACGCAGCAGGCTTTTATTCACAAAGCACCTTGGTGATCACACGGCACAACTATGGTGAATTATTAACGCCTGCTGAAGTCCTTGCCTGGGAACTGTTTTGAAGAAGCACGTTGTCAGTGTGAAACACGTCAACCTTTCTATGGTCTGTGTCTTTGTCCTGGTGGCAGTTTTATACATGTTTCAATAAATCTATTGGACCAGCGGAGGTGTGCAGCTAATTTATTTCGCAGGTTGTATACTTGGATGCGAGCCCTAGCACCCAGTCCCACCTGTCATCAGGATTACTCCTCTCACCTGGAGCAGCGAACTGGCCTCTCTGTTTTCCCTGGGAACTGCAACCACCATTCCTTTTAATTTACCAAAAGATATGATATAAAGATTTTATTGTGCTGTAGACGACTATCAAATGATTGTCAAAGCAAGTCAGAGCAGTATTAGAAACTAGTCAGAAAAAATATAACCCTAATGAATGAGTCCCACCCACCCATTAGCTACAGATATCGATAGATACTTTTTAACCTTAAAGTTAAGCACCTAATGACACCAATTATCTACAGTATATACCTGAGCTTCCACTGAAAACCAATATAAGGGGGGACTTGTCCACTGACTACAAATGTCAGAGATCTCTTTTCACCTGACCAGTAATGTAAGGAGATGGTTCTGTATAGACCGCTAATTTGAAGGGGGTGCTTCCCCACTGACCACCAGTGTAAAGCAATAATGTCAGGGGCACTTGGCCAATGACATTTGTCAGTGTTAGGAGGTTTTTTCTGCTGACTACCACCAGTGCAAGGAGGTGCTTCACACCTGGTAAGAGGATACTTCTCCATTAACCACTGCCAGCAGGGCTGGTCCAAGACACTGTGCTGCCTGGGTCCAAAAATTAAATGCTGCCCCCCCCCCCAAAAAAAAAACACACCCACCAAAAGGCCCCCACATGCATTATTTTATATCATGATAATTAAAACTAAAATCAAATTATTCAGGAATTCAGATTTACATGCAACAGGCTAGAGTAGTATAGGGGCAAGCTAGGGCAGTATACGGACAGGCTAGGGTAGTATATTGGCAGGCTAGGGTAGTATATAGGCAGAATAGGGTAGTATATGGACAGGCTAGGGCAGTATAAGGAAAGCCTAGGGCAGTATACGGAAAGGCTAGGGTGGTATACGGACAGGCTAGGGCGGTATACAGACAGGCTTGGGCGGTATACAGACAGGCTAGGGCGGTATACAGACAGGCTAGGGCAGTATACGGAAAGGCTAGGGCAGTATATGGACAGGCTAGGGAGGTATACGGACAGGCTAGGGCAGTATATTACAGTGGGATCAGTGGCAGTGTTGGTGGGGGATGGGATCCATGGCAGTGCTGGTGAAGGATGAGGAAGGGGCCGATTACCCCACACACACACCCCTGCTCTTCCGATCCTCCATATTAGCTGAATCCTTCTCATCTCCCTGCAAACAAATTCTCCTGATTAGTCCTGATGTAAAACTGCCAGCTTACCTATTCAAATGGACTTTTCTTAGACTTCTGGGGGAGACTGCTGTGGGCAAGTATGTAACGTGCATTAGATGATTAGGGTGTGCACGCCTGTGAGTTGTGTCCGGCTCTGTGGTGTCTGGCACTGGCAACAGTGACACCTATGCCAAGATCAGGAGATGGTCCAGCCTTTCCCACTTCAGTCCTCGCGAGTCAGCTGACCTTTTAGTCTCTTCCCCCCAGCCATTCCATGAATTGAATTGGCGCCCGCAAAGAGGCTCATTGGGCGGCCGCGGGCTTCAGGGACCGCCCAGCTGCTGAAGCTGCTTTGTGCCCCCGCACACTGGGATGCACCATCTGCCAATCTGGACGGGGGAAGATGCAGAGCTTCCCTTTCCTTTTGGTGTCCCTAACCCGCACAGCCAGACATTGAGAAGGGGGTACCTCCGGCGTGATGTGTACTGATAACAGCAGCCCTGCACACAACTGCTAGAAAAAAATTTGGTCTGCAATTTGCTGCCCCTTCAAACTGCCGCTTGGGACCAACGGACCCAGCAGGACCCATGGTAGGGCCGGCTCTGACTGCCGTGCAAGGAGGTACTTTACCGCTAATCACAAGCTATTAAAGTGGCCCTTCAACACTGATCATTGCCAGTGGATGGTCATGTTTCACCAATAACTTTTACCTGTTAAAGAGTGGAACTCTTCATTGGCCTCGACCCGTGTAAGACGAAGCTTCTCCACTCTCGTCAGTGCAATGGGTGGTCTTTACCAGTCATTGCCAGTGTATGGTGGTGCTTTACCATTGACCACCAGTGTAAAGGAGAAATTCACCACTTACAGTTAGTGTAAAGGGGGATGCTTCACCACTGACCACATGTGTAAGGTTGAGTTTTACCACTGACCGCCAATGTAAGGTGCTGCTTCACCACTAATAGCCAATGTAAGGCAACACCTCACCACTGGCTGCTAGTGTAAGGCAGAACTTCACCACTGACTACCTATGTACAGGAATACTGTAAAGCTGTAATTCCTCTTGAAGAAATGTGGGAATTTTCTATGTCATAGTGCCTCTGATGTTTATTATTGAGATAGAAAAGTAACAAGAGTGCAAATGTAGAGGGGCTAAACAGGAGAGAGAGAAGGAGCAAGGGGGTACCTTTTGAAACCATGTGAAACTTGCTGGAATTAGACATGAGGCTACAACCCTGGGAAAATAAAAAAATGGTAGTAGAAAACCATGTGCAGTAGATATAGACTCTACATACAGCATGTATGCAAATATTACATCATCTATTGCATAGAAATAATGCTCTTTCCCAAATTGCGGAAACTAATGCAGATTATAGGGACATAGAAGTTATTATGTTTGATATTTCCATCTGCCTGCAAGCAGTGTTCCTGAAAATATAAATTACATTGCTAAAAAATGTTTCTAAGTGAGTATAAGATAACATTACTATCATCTTAATTTTAGGAACCACCCAGAATTGGACCGATGATACGCAATATACTTAGATAAACAAAAGTTTTGGTAAATTATTATATATTTTCTTATCTGGTATTGAGGAAGAGGTCAGTGCAGACCTTACTGCTTAACTGATGGTGTTTATTCCTACAGTACAGCACTTGTGCTGATCTTAGGATTGGTATTGACTTTAGAGAATAATGACACAGAGTCTAGAAGAAGGTATTTGACATTGCTAGTTGTTTTTGTTTTCAGTATGACATATTGTTTAGGGGCGTACACATGTCATAAAGTCCTAGAACTGTAAAATTTGCAAGGATTCAGATACACAAAAGATCAGAACATTGTTGTATCCATTCAGATTCAAACTGACAAGTCAAGAAGTGATTGCATGATTGCATAATATTATCATATTTAAAAGAATGTTGCATTATAATAAGACATCGAGAGGAATCTATTTGAGAACTATTTGAGAATGGAATATTTAAAGCTAAAATATTTTAGAAATGGCGCACAGTGCACAGCACATACGGTATTTGAACATTATACAATTTCTCAAAAATAATACAATTCAACTTAAACTAGCAGATAAAACCCTATTAAACCAAAACACAATTATTTTTCCAAAACTTAGCAGCATTAAATTTCAAACATGTTTTATTTTCACCATAGTGTTAACACATGAGGGTCGATTTACTAAAACTAGAGAGTGCAAAATCTGAAGCAGCTTTGCATAGAAACTAATCAGACTCTTCTTTTTTTGGTCCGACGATGGGCCTACTCTGGGGGAATTAATTTTTTAAATAAAGGAATTAGCTTTTTGGTGAATGGGTAAGGGTACCTCATACTCATTCCAATGGGGGGGGGGGGTTGGGGGCCCCCATGTTAAAGTGGTTCGGGGTGGGGGGACCCCAGGCTGTTTTTTTTCTTTCCCTCCCTCCTATATTTTATTTAATAATCCACATAATGTGAATAGATTCCCAATAAAGTATTTTAGTTTAACCACTTTAATACAGGGCACTTCCCTCCCTTCCCGCCCAGGCCAATTTTCCCCTTTTAGCGCTGTTGCATTTTGAATGACAATTGCGCGGTCATGCAACACTGTACTTACACCAAATTTATATCATTTTCCCCCCACAAACAGAGCTTTCTTTTGGTGGTATTTGATCGCCTGTGCGATTTTTATTTTTTGCTAAACAAATAAAAAAAGACAGAAAAGTTTGAAAAAAAAAAAAGTTTTTTTGTTTATGTTATACAATTTTGTAAATAAATAAGTTTTTTCCTGCACTGATGAGCACTGATGAGACTGCACTGACAGGCACTGATGAGGAGGCAATGATGGGGTGGCACTGATGGGGTGGCACTGATGGGGTGGCACTGATAGGCGGCACTGATAGGCGGCACTGATAGGCGGCACTGATAGGCACTGATATGTGGCACTGATAGGTAGCACTGATATGCAGCATTGGTGGGCACTGATAGGCGGCACTGCTGGGCACTGATAGGCGGCATTGATGGGCACTGATAGGCGGCACTGACGGGCACTGATAGGTGGCACTGACGGGCACTAATGGGCACTGATAGGCAGCACTGGTGGGCACTGATGGGCACTGATGGGCGGCACTGATCGCCACTGACGGGCAGCACTGATGGGCACTAATGGGCACTGATAGGCGGCACTGGTGGGCAATAACGGGCACTGGTGGGCGACACTAAAGGATGGCAATGATGGGCACTTGTGGGCAGCACTGATAGGGAGGACACTGGTGGGCATCACTGATGGGGAGGGCAATGGGGAGCTCTCTGAGCCCTGATTGCCATCCCTGGTGGCCATAGTGGGCATCCCTGGGGTCATAGTGGGCATCCCTGGGGTCATAGTGGGCATCCCTGGTGGTTCTAGTGGCATCCCCCCCCCGAGGGTCTGCACTGGTAATCAATGATCTGATTACCAGTGCCGACCCCCCCCTGTCAGGGGAGCCGCCGATCGGCGCTCCTTTACTCGTGCCTGTCAGGCACGAACTAAGGAAAGCCGATCAACGGCTGTTCCTGTTTTACTATGTGACCAGCCGTGATTGGACACGGCTGATCACATGGTAAAGAGCCTCCGTCAGAGGCTCTTTACCGAGATCGGAGATGCAGGGTTTCAGACTGACACCTCGCATCACCGATCGGCGCCCAGAGCGGTGTTATCCTGCCGCCGTCATATGACGTCTGGTCAGGATAACTCAACCACATTCCCGCCGTCATTTTGTAATAGGGCGGGCGGGAAGTGGTTAATGAATTTCCCTATGCAGACTTTGACTTGTTTCTTGAGACTATTATTTTTAGATCAATGGAGGAAGATAAAATAATAATATATTTCCATCTTAGTTTGAAACTAAACAATTTCGGTGAATACATATGTGCCAAAGATTTAACCTCCCTGGCGGTATTCCCGAGTGTGGCTCGGGGTTGGATTTCACTGCCATAAGCGGTAACCCCGAGCCACACTCGAGGTAATGCCAGGGAGCATCGCTGGATCCTTGTAGAGGGTTACTTACCTTGACGCCGGGATCCAGCGATGTGTCCCTTCGGCATATGGCGCAGGGGGGTGGAACCGGCAGCAAATTTGAAAAGTTAAAAACACAAACACAGTGATTTCATTACAAAATAAAATAAATTGATATTAGTTTGCCCCCCAGTGCCCTTTCCTGCAGTTTTACTGTAATATATATATATATATATATATATATATATATATAGTATATATATATACGTGCGTATATATATATATATATATATATATAGACATACATGTATATCTATCTATCTATATATATATATATATATATATATATATATATATATATATATATACACACACACACATATATACAGTATATATATATATATATATATATATGTGTATATATATATTATATATATATATATATACACACACAATACACACACACACACATATATATATATATATATATATACTTTAACTTATTTATAGCTATTTATTATATTATAATTTTTGATTTTAATGAATAAGAGCATGAAATGTTTTTTTTTGGGATGGCCCTCATTTACTGCTTTCCTCATATTTAGGAACTATATATCTTTCCTTTGAACTAATGGATATATTTCTTACCCTTCAGCCAAGTAGCTGTGGAGATCCTTTCATTAGGGGAATTTTCCCGAGTGAGAGAACCCCCCTTATACATCTCTCTACGTTTACAGGTATTCAATAAATTTTCTTTCTTCCTTTTACCATCAAAAAATAGATTGAGATGTTGAATAATGATTATTTATTTATTTATCTATCTTCAGTTGGGAAGTGAATCCTCTCTATATATAGCCCTATTGATGAAACAATGTCCTTGTGATGCAAGAGAATATTCTCCTTTTGACACCTATTAGATTGCCTACACAGTGATTTTGGATTCCTGTGTGCATATACTTTGTCTAAAGGTTAATAATACAATTAAATGTAAATTGTTATTTATGGATGTAATTAGTCATAATTCACTATAAAATTTAAAATTAGGAATTTTTTGTCTTTGATATAATTCAGGCATATTCTCTGGTTTCCATCCTATTGCTCACACGACAATCTGCTTAAGTCCTTGCCAATATACTTCCTTAAAAGAGTAAAAACAAAATAATAAAATAATATATATACTAAAATATATGGACCCAACGATTGATGAATTTTGAGTTGTGGAATTTTTATCTTAACACAATCAGGTTTTCCATTTTTGCTCTGGCTTTCCCTCCTCTATGATCTGCCTCACCATGGATGGGAGACCTCTCCGCTCTTTGCCTCATCTGGGAAGTTTTTCTACAGTCTTTTATTCATTGAAGGCACAGTCCAACCCTTTTTGAGGTACACCTCGATATTTTTGCAGTTATTTTTGTAATCTATGTAATTTGTTTATGTAATTTTTCAAAGATTTTAATATGTACTTTTTCTATTATACACAGAATTTCACTTGTAAAGATGTCTATAAGTCTCCTGAAGAAGCCATTTTTCCATGGCGAAACATGTTGAGCTGACAACACCAAATGTTTCTCTTTCCTTCTTTTCTTTTATGGTTTTAACGATATATATTTGTATTCGAAAATCATAAAATTAAATATTTTTTATAAAAAGAATAATGATTTTTCTCCATCATTATATTTAAATATATTCTTTATTGTGCACCTTTAAAGTCCCACAAACTCCCCTTGTTGTCTATATTTAATCAGATTGCAGTGTTTTTTTTTTTTGTCAAAGCTTAATTGAATAGACATGTGCAATTTGTTTTTGCCCAAACATAAATTCGGACAAATTTTGGTATGTATCTGAATCTCCGAACTAAATAATAATACATTTTGTTTAAATTAGTTTTGTTTATTAATTTTCTAACGAATTCCAAATTTTAGGAATGATTTGAATAAGGATCGGTCAACAAAATTATCGGCCGATTTGAATTCTGCGTGAAGAATAGCTGGTTTTTAAGGAGTGGGCCAGAAAGCCAGCTGCCGCATCCTTAACAACTGATGACTGTCAGCAGACTTCCCCGCTGAGAGCTGAAATGTAAACAAAAGAATGCTGGCAATAGAAAATTCTGAAAAAAATCAGTATGGGTCCATCCCCCACAATCAAAACCAGGCCCTTAGGGTCTGATATAGATTTTAAGAGGAACACCATGCCAAAATAAAAAAAAACAGTGTAGGTTTCCACCCAAAATTCATACCAAACCCATATCCAAGCATGCAGCCTGGCAGGTCAGGAAAGGGGGGGACAAACGGGTGCCCCCCTGAACCATAACAGACCACATGCCCTCCAAATAGGGGGATGCTTTGGAGCGGGGCCTGCCCTATGTGAATAAGTATGGGGTACGTTGTACCCCTACCCATTCTTCAAAAAAGTGTAAAAAGTATAGACACAACACACATTTTTGACAATTACTTTATTTAAAAAAAAAATTCCTCCAGTGTAGATCTATTGTCAATCATACCACCCGCCACACTGCCATTTTTTTCTTCTTTTTCTGGTCCTACTCCGGGGGAATTCGTTTTTTTTAATATAGGAATTCACTTTTTTGGTGAATGGGTAAGGTTACTATGTACCTCATACTCATTCCAATGGGGGGGGTTGGTATCTGGGGGCCCCCATGTTAAAGTGGTTCGGGGTGGGGGGATCCCAGGTTGTTTTTTTTTTTCTATTGTCGACATTCTTTTGTTTACGTTTCAGCTCTCGGCGGGGAAGCTCGTTGCTAAAGACACACCTGCTTGCCTTTCGGGCCCGCTCCTTAACAACCAGCTATTCCTCACACAGAATCTAAAGTGGTTGATAATTTTTCAACCCATCCGAATTCTAATCGTTCCAAAAATGTGGAATTAGTTCGAAAATAATAAATGTATTTCCGAAATGAATCAATGAAACAAAATTAGTAACTTAATAATTCTATCTGAAACAAAATACATTTTCCTGCTCTGCACATGTCTATAATTGAACATGCTGAAGTTAGAAGCTGATTGGCTACCATGCTACCATTGGTTACCATGCTACCATTGGCTACAGCTGCACCAGATTTTGCACTCTCCAGTTTTAGTAAATCAAACGCATGGTGTATGCACACAGCTGTGGGGCTGTCATGGTAATATTTTGGCTAGTAAGGGGAAGTAAGGGGAAGTGTTTAAAAATGCACAAAATCGGAAAAGCTCTCAAAGTCTACATAAAAAAACTAATCCAAGAGCATATTAAAAATAGCACCATGAAATTCATGAAGGATATCAGACAAAAGTGTCCTTGTGGATTTCATCAGGACAAATTGCTGGATACTTTCCATAGGATTCTCAATAAAAGGAACATGGTATGCATATAGCAATGTCTTGTTTTATGTACACCATTTTGTTCTATATAAATCATTTGCTAGGTGCCAAAATTACCACCAGAACCCTATCTTACTATTTGAATTCTAGTTTAAAATTCTATATAACTTTTTTTTACTAAAATCAAAAATATTTTATACCCAGCAACAGATTACAAGTAACTTTGACTGCGAGTGTTTTAAAAGACAAGCTCAATTTTTTCATAATATTTAATTTGATAAATGAGCAATGTCTTGCAACATGAGTAGAAGCCTGCGGTCACACCGAGTACGATTTAAAGTAGTGCGATTTAAAGCCTGACTTCAACCACAACTTCAGCACTACTACACCACTACTTCTGTGAGATTTGTAATTATTTGATATGACTTCAGTGCCACTTCAGTGAGAGGGGCTGTCCATGTCACTTTTCTTTTTCTTTTTTTTTTTTTTTTTTTGTGGTTGTGGAACAAATCATCTGTGTTTCCACTATTTCTTATGGAGAAATTCACTTTGATATGAGTGCTTTGGATTACATGCACGTTTCTGGAACAAATTATGCTCGCAATCCAAGGTTTTACTGTACTGTGATGGCTAAGCACATAAATGCGCATGCTGGAACCTAAGTGAGTGTGACCAATCAGCACCAGTTTACCATAGGCATCCAGATGCTGAACCAAGCAGTGCTGCAACTGTTTAACACTTTAATAAATAAACATAGGGGCAATCACTACGACCATCTGAAGCAATCTTACAGATGCTTCTAATGTACGCATTCAGATTTCTGACCAATCTGCTGCAAGCATCACAGAATTCTGACAAGTCAAGCTTAACTTGCATTTGTTATACAATACCCTCAATGAATATGCAATGAAGCAGCCTGGCAGTGCTTTGTGTTTCAATGTCAGACAAGCAAGCAGTCACATCTGCATATTTGATGTGATATAAATATTAAACAAATCAAACACACCATTGTTTAAAATGTTGAGTATTTACTTCTCCAATCCTCTATGCAGAGTACAAACAGCACATCAAAGTTTCATGGGTCATATCACTCAACTGCTTTTAAAGCTAGCATGCTATATTCTGCCAGAGCGTTCCTCATGAAACACATGTGCCGCATACTTCCATGGATGTATTATTCATGCTATATCCTTGTTAATGCGGCAGTGGTTAAAAATATGATACTTTGAAGTTCAACATATTAAGAATACATCCCAACAGCTAGTCACTTAAAAGTACATCCATATCATTCCACAGAGCATGACATGTTAATCTGGGCCTTAACTTCTAAGTAAAAGCACCTGAGGATGGTGTCACTGCACTTCTCGAGACAGCAAGATAAAGAGTCTACAATACTAGGATATACATCAAACTAAAAATTAACCAGAATAAATAATAGAGGTCCAGCCTTTAAATAAAGACTAGCATGTCTATTTTAATCTAAACTAAATTAGTTGTACAAGAAAAGACATTCATTTTCAGGTTTAATATTAAAACCATAATTACACTCCTTTATACAATAAATCTTAATTTTCAGTAAAATTCAGTAATAAGAACCATTAATCCCATCTTGGATAAACGCCAGTAAATGTATGTGAAATGTTCTATGTGCAATAGTACACACAGAATTAAAATAGTCAGAGGTTATGTTAAATGCATGGGCTGTACTTCTTCAGCTATTCACATCTCCACATATTGTACTACTGAAAAAAGCTTTCCAGACCTCCATAACAACTGCCAAGAAATTGGTTCCTTTTCTTCCCATGATTCCTAAACAAGGCGGACATTTAAACTCTATTTCAGAATTCAAAAATAAGGTATTAGACTTGTTTTCCAACACCCACAATTTACCAAATTCAAAAACAGCATATGCTTTCAGATTACAACCACTATAATGAATAAGGATTTTACAGGTAAGAAGTTTTGGTCTGGATTTATTTTACATGTATGCCATGATAATCCTGAAGAATAAAACATACACATTATCAAAGACACAGTTACTTAAAATGTGGTATTTAGAAGCCAGACTGGCTGTAAAATGACCGATCATGTTTCCATTTTGTATGGCCAGGACCTGAGAATTTTAGTAATTAGAATTAGGAAGTTAAAGCTGGTATTTATGGAATTTTTAAGTCATTCTTTCATTTATAATGGAAGATTAAATCAACAGAAACTATACGTCAGCCTTACTACGCATATATTAGCTCCTGGAGCTCTTTTTTGAAAGGGCACCTAGAATTTTTAAAGCATATCGGAGTTGTAAACTGATTAGTGAATGCCTCAATATTTATAATCTAATTGATCTGCTTTGAATATGAAGCTAAACCTGGAAAATAATTTATGAATAATAACCAGTTCCCCTTTTTGCCCTGCTTCAAACATCTTTCAACCTGCGTTTGGAAATCCCTGTATGTCTTTAAGCTAGTGCAAGGCTGAAAGCCCAAAGGATCTTTTCATTAAATATGATGTACAAAACCAATCTTTCTCCCCCACTACCTCTTACTAATTATTTACATGAAAAAAATACCCTAAATTCCCTATTTACACACCAAAATCTGGGGTCAGGTGAAATTCTTGCCCCAACTCTTCTGTTTACAAGAGGTGGGTTCCTTCTCCAAGTGTCCACATCACTGTCTGTGTGATGTGGACACATTCAATTAGTCGTTTGATAAAGGGGTCTTCTCAGGATCGAAGTGATGAGTTCTGAGTGATGACATAAGCAAGGGGAGACCATCAGGAACCAGCCAGTGTGACATCTACAGCACTGGATTATTGGCCCCTTGCAACCAGAAATGGTACTGATGAGGGACCTGGACAGTGGACTTAGGTGATTATAACTATGAGTATGAGTAAGAAAGGAAAATATCAGAATAGGTCAAATGTACCACAGATGGGCTTTAATGCTGAACTCCTTAAAAAAATGTATGTATAAATATATATTAATTCTTGCAGTCCCCCTCCCCATTGCATTGGTTAACTATTTGTTTTACCTAACAGACTGTGAAAAGGGTAATATGCTTACCCTGTTTCTTATTCCCCTGGCAGCTTACAGTCTCGTTTTTTTTTTCCAACTCTCCAGTGTGTGGTGGGCCCTTGGTGTCCTCTAGTACACTGCTGATCCTGTTCTGTTTGGGATTATGTTAGAGAGCAAAAAAGTATACAAAAATGCAGAAAAATGTATTGCAGAAAGGAGATAAAGTGCAAGGGGTGAAGGTCCTCTTTAAAGCTGAACTCCACTGTTCAGTCACTGTGCTGGCTTACTGTGGGTTAAATTCAATGAGGTGCATCCCACCTTCTGGATATCTCTTTTTTTATAACTGACAGTTTTACAGAGCACCAGGGAGTACCACTATTGCTATACTCCTGTTGCTCTGATAGATACTGCTTTCTCACACACACAGCAGCTCTGCTTCACTTGCCCTCTGCTGTCCATTCACAAAATACTTTGTATTTGTGATTGGGTTCACATAATACAAATCTCTCTGTAATTCCACAGGAGGAAGGGAGGGACTGGCAGAGTGGCTGCATATGACTCTGCAGCTGCAAAGCTGAGAACAGTAGGTCCAGTGTCAGAAATATAGTGATAGCTGTAAAAATGTCAATTGAAAATGAAAGAGATAAGTCCATGAGGTGGCATGCACCTCGTTGGACTTAACCCATAGTAATCTAGCACATTTTGGAAAGTGGCTAAATTCCTAAATTCTGTCAACAATGTTCATTTTTGAACAAAACAATTAAGCTTAGCCCTGTACACACATGACAATCAGCATAGAGATCCACCTGTTGGTTTTAATTGTAAATATAAAACAATTATATTACTATTGCAGGTTTACTGTACTAATAAAAGAAAAAAAATACTTAGAAACATAGAAAAGTGATGTCAGAAAAAGACCAAGTGGTCCTTGAGTTAGCCCCTTTTTTTTGTTTCTGTTTTAACTTAATTTACGCTTGTTTTTTTTTTTTTTGTTTTTGTTAACTTTTTTGTCTAAGTATATATCTATATATATATAGTACAGATCTATATTTGTCCCAGTCCCAAGCATGTGTGAAGCCACTTATTGCTGACTGACTCACTGCCTCCACTGAAAATTCTACTCCAAACATCAACTACCCTTTCAGTAAAATAATACTTTCTAAGATTAGTTTTGACAAACTTATGTTAGTTTGAGGTCATGTCCCGGTGTTCTTGACCTTGGTTTCATATTAAAAAAACTGCCCTCTTGAAACATATTCACCCCCTCAATATGTGCACTGGTTTAAGTTGTGTCTCCCCTTTCCCTTCTTTCCTCCAAACTGTACATATTAGGTTCCTGAAGTCTCTCCTGATATGTTTTATCCCTCAGACCTTTCACCATTTTTTGTTACCCATCTCTTTACTCAGTCTATCTTTATCTTTCTATAGTTTTTTAAGCTCCTAGAAGCTGTTATTAGCATTTTTGTAATGCTCCTCAACGCCAAATAGTGTTATCCATGCACACTACATTAGGCTATTAGCATTTTTTGCGATTCAGCATCTAGGAGGAGAAAATTTTGGAGCGTTTTTCCAGCAGAAAAATATGTTGAATGCTCCTAAACGCTCCTAAATACTCCTAACTGTTTCTAAATGCTTTGTTTGAGCTTTCTTTTTTTTCTTTATGTACTAAGAATGCCAATGCTCCTAAATGCTCCTGAAATCTTCTAAAAGCTACAAAAATGCTACTAGAAGCTGGCACACAAATGCTATCATCAGCATTTTTTATCCAGCATTTTTTTTTCTAGCTTTTTTGAGCTTATGAAAAATGCTAGTGCTCATGGAGCCTTGAAGAAGTAAACACTTGTTCATTCTTAATCCAGCACTCTATGCAACTGCACTCTATGCAAACTCCAATAGACATGGCTTCTTATGGAATTACTTATCAGACAGTAAAATAATATTTACCATAAAGCTGTACCTGTGAGAGGACATAAGAAAAAAGGATTTATGTTACAAATGAAATATTCTAACTGTCTACTAATGACACAGGGTGTGGTCTACTGAAAGCAAATCCGTTTTTAACTTAGCAAACTGAATTTTTTCTTAGCTCAGTAAATGAGGTGAAGCTCTGCTGATTTCATCATCCAATCATGTGCAACCAAAAATAGTTATCTTTCTCATTTTCTTTGCACATGATTGGGTACATTTTGCAATGATAAATTTTACCACATTCACTAAGCCAAGTAAAAATAATTTTGCAAAGAAAGAACTCCTTTGCAAAGTCAACGTGCTCTACTTCTTCTGCACCACAGATATCTGGAAGTAGATATATGTGCGATATATTTATATTAGAATCTTTTTTTATGCTCGGTCTGAGTATGCTATTGGAATCCTTGATGGAAGGATTTACTATGATGGGTAACCTAACCTGATCCAGGTATTATCTGGTGTTGCACAGTGGAGATGTTTTTATGCATATCTATTTGCTAAGTGGATTGTTCACCTTTATATATGTTTGTATTGTATGAAGTATAAGTACTGTGGCGGAATGCTGACATTTATGGGTGCATGGTCCAGTGCAATTAACTGATGCTGAGGAGGTTCAGAGCCCGACACAGTCATCTGTCACTATATGAATTAACAGCCCTGATGGGCGGCATAATAAATAGTAGGAGACGTGCCATGTGACCATGCCCTTAGACGAAGTCGTAAAGACGAAACGCGTTGAGGCATGATCACACGGCTACCTAGACGACAGATCGTGGCGTGCCTCCTGGGATCCCTGCGAGCGGTGAGCAGAGCATTTGGATTGTTAGCAGCAGCTGTGTGCAGCATGCAGCAGCGGTGAGATTGGCACACACCATCTGCGATACTGTCTATTTGTGTTCATGCTTGATATTTCGAATTTGCTGTAAGAATATTCACGGGGGGGGGGGTGGAATCTTGTGGTAATTCTGGATTTTATTAAATACACAGGATTACGAGTCCTCTGTCTTTTATATGACACTTTATCTGGAGAGGAGAGGAGTGTCGGTGAAAGAACCGGTGTGAGCAAGTGAAGGATCCAGTAAAAGCTGTGATATCTGTGTCTTGCTGATATCAGAGGTAGAGAGGAAAATTTACCCTCATGGGACGGCCCGACCTTTGAATTATTATTAAAACCTGGTTTAATGGATCTCTGGTGAGTGTTCAATACCTAGGGGAGAGGTCTCACGTGGTGCCGTGACGGGAGGTGATTGAATCTCTGGACTATACTTTCGAAAACCTTTTTTCCCCATCAATACTCCCTGGGAATATTTTAAAGCATTTAAAGCATGTTGCTGGACATTTAAAGGATCTGAATTGCAGAGGAGGAATTTTGTCTCATTGAAAGCACTTCTAATGCGGACATTGTTTAATATTTAATACATCAATATTTTATATGGACGATAGAAGCATGAGTGTACCAATAAAAGATTGTCAGAAGTTTTGTTTTTGTATGTGTTCATGTAGGAGAGATTTCCCATCACTTCCTGTCAGGAAACCTTCTCAATAGGGATACCGATGGCAATAAAGTAACACAAACATTCCCTTTTCATCACTTTTAGGGGTCAAGACCAATCCCATGCACAATAAAAAGGTGTACAATTAAATAGTATCCACATGTCTTAGTAAGTTTCTCCCAGTCATGTTAATACAAAAAAAAAGTATGTTGCCTGGAAATGAAGCTGTTTAATGCTTACCTGTCTCACTGCCTGTATGATCGTGATCCTCTGTGTTTTTGAGATACCGCCTGCTGAAATCTTTCTACATCCAGCACACTTCAGAGTATGTCGGATGCCTGGTCTCCCACAGTGCAATATAGTTCTTACCACCAGCCTCCATGCCCTGTATAGGCATAAGGGCTGGCAGAAGAAACCACAAAGTGCAGTGGCAGGCCAGGCATTCAACATACCCAGAGGTGAGCTGGGTGCAGTAGAAACTTCAGCTAGCAGTATCTCATGAATTCAGAGGAGCACATAGATATCTGGCTGTTCCCAGTGGAAGTGGAGAATCACTGTAGGATCTGCTGCTACTACAGTGATCCATGCTATCTTCTGGGTCCTGTGCTAAGTGGCCACTCTTTCAGCTATTGTCTATTTACATCAATTTTCAACTTTTTGGAATAATGGAAAAGAAACCAATTTTGAACATAAGAAAGGAAGAGAAATGAGATACACTAAAAATGTTTTTTTTTTTATTACTGGTGTGAACTCCTATACAGCAATTCCACATCTCTATCTTTCACATGTAACCAAGCCCAATGTATCTTATCTGGGTGTGTTAATATAACTTTTGTGTAAAATTCTTACTAGACTGCTCTAAAAACTATGACAGTCTGAGGCCCGATAAGGGGAGGATCAGTTGTTATGAAGTATATCAAAATCCATAATTAAGACCAGACTGTATGACATATTTCATTGGGTCCCATTCTTAGGAGTGGTTATTGAGAAAGTAGTTGAAAAGCAATTTGAAATGAATGTGTCCAATAATGAAATCTATGACAGATTTGGGTCCTGTTTCGAGAAACAACATACCACAGAACAGTTATGGTTGTGTGCCAAGTCATCTTTTGCTGACAAGATACTAAGATTGCTCAAGATTTGTACTTCTGAACCTCTCTGCAGAAGGCTGAAAGACCATATACTAAAATATTGTCGTCTCCTACAAACACCTATCGACTTACTAAAATGCAAGTTAAAAAAAAAAAGTTTTCCTTTTTATTTAATTATTTGACCTTGTACAGGTACGTCGTTTTGCGGGACAGAGCCGACCTGCCGCATTAAAAGTACATAAGTAAGTGGTTAATAATGTGCTGTTGCTTATAATACACAGCTCACAGATTTTATAGAACATCTAAATGTCTAAAATTACTAATGATATTATAGATAATTGGTGCATTGCTACATCATTTCCAGATAGCATAATACCTTTTGTGATGTAACGTACTTTTTAATAAGGCTGTGGTTGTTCTGAGTTTTTATTGCATGCATAATAAATTACATTAGAATGAATTCTCATCTGGCTTTGTATTGTGTTACTTTTTAAAATGTGTTGAGTCCTTAAAAAACGCACTTGGACAATGTGGCAAAAGATAACTACTGTCATCTGTTGTATGCAATTAGACCACATTATAAAGGACAGCTATAATCAAGTCACATTTTAAAGTTGAAGAATCTTGAATACAGTTGAGATCTGTAATTAATTATATTATAATTTGCGCAATTATTTCATTTTTTTTAAAGATCCTCAACTTTAATAGATTATTGAGCTTTTATCTTAAGCATTTAGTCATTATATTACCTTTTTTATTTTCAAAAACAGTAAAGAAAATAACAAAATATATAAATATACATGTGTTATGACTGTTTTAGGGTCACAATGTTTTTAACTTTTACATTATTTCACATTTTATTTTACTTAACTTACATTTTAGACCTGTATTTCAATACCGCCTCACCAGTTTTTTCAAACCTGCAAATTATTACCAATCCTGTACAACTCCTTTTACTGTGTAAAGCCTTTTTTATATCCTAAAACTCACTAAAGCAAACATTTTGTCCTAATATATATATATTTTTCAAAAGCTGGGTATACCAGCTTAGTTTTTTTTTTCAGTCGCCGGGGGGTGAAATGAAAGAAAAATAAATGAACAGATTCCTCAATCCATACATGCAAGGTGGATGGAGGAATGCTCCCCTCTGTGCTCTTGTATTCTGACAGCTGGGACTGCTCTGCTGTCAGAATAACTTGAGCAGTGCTGCAGCTGATTGATTGCAGCAGCTAATTATAAGTTTTCCAACAGTTCTGCTTGACAGAAGTCAATGTACTGATCAACTATTGTCAAACAGGGAGGGTCACACAGAGTTCTAATTATGGCCAGTCTCTGCTGAACAAACTTAATTTTGATCCATGTGTGCCCACCTTAAAACTCTTCCTTGTAACCATGGCAACACTAGGGGCATTCAGAACACTATCATATCCTGTTCAACTGCTTGGCTGTTCTAGCAGATTCTATTCTATTCTATTCAGATTCTATTCTAACACCACTGGGATTGCTCATGTGATTATAGCAGTCATATCCACTTCACTCAGTGCTCAGGAAGTAGGAAGTGACTAGTATCTATGTGTTGGTAAAGACAGAACAGTAATTAATAAAACACTACAATGAGGTTTGGTAAAATCTTTACATACACAGATGTGTAGGTCTAATTGTGAATGGTTTTCTTTAAAGTGGAACTTTACCCATAATGACTTGCTTCTTGCTGGAGGCTGCCATTTTGCTGAAGTCTGGAGCCCCCAAACAGCAGTAAATCATAAAAGTGGAACTACACATTGATTTAATGGTTTAAAAAAACAGTTACATTCCTGGTAAGCCGGTATTGCTAACTGTCACATTTGCTTGTGTCCTCAACCAAACTGTCATACCATCAAATGGCTGGTGTCATAACTGATCACATATGCAGCACCATGGCAGTTGCAGTTTAAACAGAAGCAGTGTCCTTAGCTGTAAAGGATAGGATGCTTTATTCTGCTTTAAGGCTGTCAGCAGATTGGTCTCTACAAACCGAGCAGTGCCTAAAAATGCCTAAAATGGAGAGCAACTGAGCATGTGCAGAGCAGGAGGAGACAGTGTATTACTGGATTTAAAACAGTATAGGCACCTATTGTTATTCTTTTACATAGCTATACATGCAAAAGGGGCCATCCTGAAGTGATCTAGCAGGACTTAATTTTCTGACTAAAGTTCCACTTTAACCACTTGAGGACTATCCCATGCAGATATACTGCGGCAGGGCGGCCCTCCTGCCTGAAATCACGTACTTGTACATGATTTCGTGCACAGGGTCTGGGACACACGCACGCGCCACTGTCGACCCTCTTCCACTGTGATTGGACACAGGTTGAGCCAATCAGTGGGTCTGGTGGACCAGATGTCCACCGGGACCCCCAGATCGTTCACAGGAGAGGCAGAATGGCAGTCTGCCTATGTAAACAAGGCAGACCATTGCTCTGTCAGGGAGGAAGATGAAGATCTTCTGTCTCTGCTAAGCAGGAACACAGATATCTGTCTTCACCCAGTTAAGCCAACCCCACACAGTTAAAGAGCACACCCTAGAAGCACACTTAACCCTTTGATCGCCCCTTCCCTGCCAGTGTCATTAGTACAGTGACAGTGCATTTTTTTAGCATTGATCACTGTATTAGTGTCACTGATCCCCAAAAAAGTGTCAAATATGTCAGTTAGGTGTCCAATTTGTCCACCGCAATGTTGCAGTCCCGCTAAAAATCGCTGATCACCACCATTATTAGTAAAAAAAAAAAAATATTTCAAAAAAATTTCCCATAGTTTGTAGACACTATAACTTTTGCACAAACGTTTTGACCAAAAATATGTAGCAGAATACATATTGGCATAAACTGATGAATAAATTAGATTTTTTTTTTTTTTTTTTTTATTGGATATGTTTTATAGCAAAAAGTAAAAAATACAGTCTTTTTTTGTTTATAGCGCAAAAGAAAGAAAACTCTATTTGTGTAAAAAAGGACATAAATTGTATTTAGGTACAGCATCCGCGCAATTGTCAGGTAAAGTAGGGCAGTGCCGTATCACAAAGAATGGCCTGGTCATGAAGCGGGATAAACCTTCCGAGGCTTAAGTGGTTAAGTAGAGTTGGAAAATGATTTAAAAAAAAATTGTTAGAATTGCTAAAGATAATACATTAGGGCAAAACACGCTGACTGCACTCAGGGATTTGTCTAGAACAATGAGGTTTGCATAGTGCAACTATATGTGATATGCAAAGGTATGTAAATGGATTTCTAACTAGATTAAAAGGTCAAGTGATCTTTCTTGGAATAACTGACCTTACCCCCCACTACTGCTTACATATGTACTCAAACATTCCTAAACTTCAGTTAATAGATCCCATATTTCCTATCACACAGTCTAGTTTTAACCAGCACATATTTGCTAGCATGCCAACATTTTTCACAGAATACAACGGGTACGTGTATGATATCGTATTTTAAATGTGCGATTGAAACCATTGAGCTATCTAACAGCCCAAACATGTCTATAACGGAGACTGAATGAATTTCAGTAGACTGACAACCCCAGAAAATACAAGAGGATTATAACTACATTGACTAAGGAAACTGAATCCCTATAATCCTCCAGACTGTAAAAAACATAGAATGGACATATAGCCATTAACTATTTCTGTAAGGAGAAAAAAAATCCTCTTTTTTAGAAAACTATACTTTTATGAAAAAAATTATTTAAATATATATAATTAGTATTCAACCTGTAGTTAAGTCTAGTCTGCAGGAGCTTTTGTGTTTTGCTTTTGATAACTGTGAAGCATATTTGATGAATTGGAAATGTAATTTTTCAATTTAAAACTGGATCTAATGAGAGGTGTGCACTTGCTAAGCATGGCTTTTATTCCTCCACATAATTAAATTCACCTGAAATGTATTCCAAATCGACCTGTCCTTAAACTCTTAAACTGATGACAGACTGACCTTACATTGATCTGGAAAGCAAGTCATTATTGCGTGTTTGAGTTGATTTGGAACTTGAAGCAAACTCCTTTATACTTTTTTCTCACACAGTTTGGAAATTGATGGTGTTATTCAATCTTTTATTTTGTTTATTTTCACCTAGAGATATTGCCAGTAATGCACCACTTGTTTTAGAGTGACAATCATTCCTTCACTGTATCTATGGAAGAGCAGCATAGGCACCCGAGACAGCAGCATTAGCAACCTGTGGAGAGGGTAGTGTTGGGTGAACTAGCAGATTTTGTGGGGCTGGTAGATTAATAATGATTTACATAGGTGACTAACACAATAAAGACTAACAGCAAAAATCTGTATTTTTTTCTTTTAGGATAAAGGTTTTAAATATGTGG
Organism: Pelophylax lessonae; assembly: GCF_965119305.1. NCBI lineage: Eukaryota > Metazoa > Chordata > Amphibia > Anura > Ranidae > Pelophylax > Pelophylax lessonae. The sequence continues at coordinate 222,995,471 of NC_138771.1, forward strand.
ATAAAAGAAGTGATAAATGGTTCTCCAACCCTTTACCTGCCCCTTTTTGCTGGACAGCGTGGTCTGTTAATGAAAGAAGAAAAATAACAGGCTTACTAGCCAGATCAACAGGTAATTAAACTTTTTTCATAAATTAATAAAATAAAACGATTTTCAGCTCAATAGAAGTAACTCGAAAGTATAAATAAATGTGCAAAATGGCAATAGAAAAAATAGTCAGTGAGCAAATTTATTAGAGAAAGTCCAAAATGTGCATAAAAGTGCCAAAAAAAAACTAGACCACAATCCCACTGATACTCTCAATCCAGTAAGTGTAAACTTCAAATAACCTTCCTACCCAGTGCAAAGTGACCCTGGTGCCCAAGTGGAAAAAAAAAAAAAAAAAAACATTTACTAGAAGGCCAAGACAAGCATAGGAATTCAGTCACACAGCACAAGTCTCTTCTGGCATCTCCAATGACAAATATCCAATAAATATCCAGCTCCCAATATCAACATCCATGTATGCATAGCAGAAGAAATACCCACAATAGTCTAAATCCACAATGGATTTTAAACAAAAATAAGTAAAATCACTAGCATTAATATGTATAACAAAAACATGTATCTGTGTACAAAACCAGCATCAGTAATGATCGCTACAGCCGATATGCACGTTGATGTCACTGCATCCTGTTTCCACCCTACACATTTTGTCAATGGATGACATCCTCAGAGGATCAAGAGACTGTTGTTCACCAGGCATGTTACATAGTGTATAAGACGGAAGGTGGAGCTATTGAATGACAGAAACCTAGGAATACAATGCTCAATGTATTTAGACTTTAACAAGTCCACAGACTAAAGACATCTTGTAACTAAAAAGTATAACACTAGATTTATAATGTCCTGGCTTTATATAAAGATTATAAATATAAAATGCAAAAGCCATTAAATAGGAAATTCATAAATATAATTCCAATAAAAACTCTAATCCTAAAACCAAAATATATTGTCAAATATGTAAAAAGTTTTTTTAAAAATTAAAAAATCCTTTTTTTTGTACTCCACAGCAAAATTCCACCCTGCTTCCCATATGTATTATATCATCACCATGATATAAAATCTCCATATGGTTAATATCCTGAAATAAAAAAATATTTCAAACATGTCCAAAACATTGAATGTATAATCTCAAAAGGCCCATACTGTCCCAAAACATATTATGGATAATGATAGATTAAATAATATATATATGATGGCTAAAAAAAGTTCCTGTTTTAACTGTTTATAATCAAATAATTCACATTCCACTCAATGCTAAGGCCCTAAAAAAAAAACAAAAAAAAAAAAAAACTCCCCCAACCTTGTCCGTAAGGCATTAGTGGTGCTTCCCACATATTGTAGACCACTTGGGCACTGTAGTAACTACACTATATTTTTGGCGGCAAAAGTAATGATTAGTTTAATCTCACAAGTGAGCCCTGTGGTGTTTGATTGTAAAGAAAACACATTCTTTTCATTAGGAGCATTAAGTTGGCAAACCCCACATCTTGTGCAGGGAACAAAATGCATATTATGAAAAAACATGGTTTGCTAGGTGGATCCACAACCTTAGGTGCAATTCTATTTGTAATGGAAGGAACCCCTTTGAAAATAATACTAGGATCATCAGGTAAGAAAGACCCAAGGAATTTTGAGCATTTACCAATGAATCCTAAAAATAATTTTATTACCAAAGTATTGAGTTGAATAGGTTGCAATCATGGACTAAGAAAATCTAAGCAACTGTTTCCTAGAATAATGTCCTCCTGTACAATGCATGTAATGTAGCGATAGTCTCTTGATGGGTATTGATGCCATATGCCTTCTCTAAAAATCTCCTTTCTAAAATATTGGGCTGGCTGTTAAAGGTGCTCACATGGAACAATTCTGTTTGAAATGTTTGAAATGTAAAAATTGACTTTTTGGCACTGGCACAGGTTTAAGCCAGGAAGGAACTGTCCAATGGAATAAAACAGTTTCTATCTGTGGCCTTAAAAAAAAGGCATTTTGCTAATTAAACTGTATTACAGAGGGCTCAGCAAAACAATGTCTGCTGAGTTAATGCTACTGGCAGACTGCAACGTACATGTCTTTTTTTTATTTTGCCCATAAGATATTGATGATGCAAGCTTTAAAACAGGTTAGTTTACTTCATCCTACATATAATTCTTAACAAAGAAACCTAACATGTTTGTATAGCTTACCTGTTTCAAAACTTAACTTATCCAAGAGCATCACATAAAATACTAACTTTGTTCATTGATTAATTACTTTTATGGTGATGAAATACTCCACTACTGATGTAGTCTTATATGAAAACTTCCTTTAGCACCAGCTATGGTTTACTATACATGCCAAAAAATGAAAGAGAATAGGGGAAATGAAGGTGAAGTTGGTGAGAGGAGGGGGGGGGGGTTAGGAGTAGGGGAGAAGAAAAGAAACAACATAAATAGGAAAAATGGAACACAAGCATATGGTTTTGCTGCCAGTACCACTGAGATACTGAAGAAAGTCTGTCCCAATTAACTGTTTGTAAGGGACATGGTAATCTCCAGTTAGGTTTGCAATGTATGCAGTTCACTTAAAACAATTGTCTTTTTCCAAAAAAAACTACAGCATCACTTTAAATAGTGCTGTGAAATTGGGAATCAGTTGTGAGCAGAAAATAAGTACATAAGGGTTGAATATTGCAAGGACATCAGTCATTTGTTGGAGTGTAAATGCTGAAGCACTGTGATCATCATAGCACCTTGGTTAAATAAAATCTGTGTTTCCTTAAAGTTTATGTAAACCTTCACCTTGTAAAATAACCAGTTCATAATAGAAATGCAAGGTAATGTGTATACACTGTATATATATATATATATATATATATATATATATATAGTATCCCACAAAAGTGAGTACACCCTTCACATTTTTGTAAATATTTTATCATATCTTTTTATGTGACAACACTGAAGAAATAACACTTTGCTACAATGTCTAAACCGCTGGCAACAAAAGTGAGTATACCCCTAAGTTAAAATGTCCAAACTGAGCAATATTTTCTGTGGCTACCATTATTTTCCAGTGCTGCTTATACCCTCTTCAGCATGGAGTTCACCAGAGCTTCACAGGTTGCCACTGGAGTCCTCTTCCACTCCTCCATGATGACATCACGAAGCTGGTGGATGTTAGAGACCTTGCACTCCTCCACCTACCATTTGACAATGCCACACAGATGCTCCATAGGGTTTAGGTGTGGATACATGCTTGGCCAGTCCATCACCTTTACCCTCAGCTTCTTTGGCAAGGCAGTGGTCATCTTGGAGGTGCGTTTGGGGTCTTTATCATATTGGAATACTGCCCTGTGGCCCAGTCTCCGAAGGGAGGGGATCATGCTCTGCTTCAGCATGTCACAGTATATGTTGGCATTCATGGTTCCCTCAATGAACTGTAGCTCCCCAGTGACAGCATCACTCATGCAGACCCAGACCATGGCACTCCCACCACCATGCTTGACTGTAGGCAAGACACACTTGTCTTTGTACTCCTCACCTAGTTGCCGCCACACACGCTTGACACCATGTGAACCAAATAAGTTTAGCTTGGTCTCATCAGATCATAGGACATGGTTCCAGTAATCCATGTCCTTAGTCTGCTTGTCTTCAGCAAACTGTGTTTGGGCTTTCTTGTGCATCATCTTTAGAAGAGGCTTCCTTCTGGGACGACACCCATGCAGATCAATTTTATGCAGTGTGCAGCGTATGGTCTGAGCACTGACAGGCTGACCCCCCCCACTCATAAGTCTATTTCTCAAAGACAACCTCTTAATATGGCGCTGAGAACGTGCACTCAACTTCTTTGGTCAACCATGGCGAGGCCTGTTCTAAGTGGAACCTGTCCTGTTAAACTGCTGTATGGTCTTGGTCACCGTGCTGCAGCTCAGTTTCAGGGTCTTGGCAAACTTCTTATAGCCTAGGCCATCTCTATGTAGAGCAACAATTCCTTTTTTCAGATCCTCAGAGAGTTCTTTGCCATTAGGTACCATGTTGAACTTCCAGTAACCAGTATGAGAGAGTGAGAGGGATAACACCACATTTAACACACCTGTTCCCCATTCACACCTGAGACCTTGTAACACTAATCAGTCACATGACACCGGGGAGGGAAAATAGCTAATTGGGCCCAATTTTCTCATTTTCACCTAGGGGTTTACTCACTTTTGTTGCCAGCCATTTAGACATTAATGGCTTTGTATTGAGTTATTTTGAGGAGACAGCAAACTTACTCTGTTATACAAGCTGTACACTCACTAGTTTACATTGTAGCAAAGTGTAATTTCTTTAGTGTTATCACATGAAAATATATAATGAAATATCTACAAAAATGTGAGGGGTGTACTCACTTTTGTGAGATACTGTATACACACACACACACACAAACACACAAAGGGATTTTTTTCAGCAGAAATGTGGGGGAACGCAGTTCTGGCACTGCATGAATGTAATGGCAAAGGGTGCTGAGATATACTGCAGGATCTATTGATGCTAGCTGCTGGAGATCTGTTGTCACTGGAAGGAGTCTATAGTTAGGAGGGTCCGTTGTTGCTGGTATGGGATCTATTGTTGCGGGGAGTGGGAGGAACTACTATTGAGGGAGGGGTCTATCATTGCTGGAGGGATCTACTGTTAAGTGAGGGTTCTATTGTTGCTGACTGCTGAATGGTCTCTTGATGTTGGCTGTTAGGAGATATATTTTTTCTGGAGGGATCTATTGTTGCTGAGGTGAGTCTATTGTTTTGGTGGGGGTATCTATTGTTGCTGGGGGATCCATTGTTGGCGGTGGGGTCTCTAATTGCTGGAGGTATCTATTTTACTTATTTTCTTGTTAAAATTAACAAATCCCATACAAAGTATTTAGCACCAAAAAAAATCATACTTGGTTCTGTGTTTTCTAAAAGGGGTGGCACTGGGAGGTGGCTAGGGGGTGGTACTAAGGGACATGCTCAAAGGTAGGGGGTGAAGAAAAAGGGTGACTCGGAAGGGGGGAGCACCTACACCTATTCTCTGAGAAAAAAAGTGATTGATATATATATATATATATATATATATACATATATTTGTACATAAGCACAAATGTTTTTCCTTTTTTTATAAGTTATCACATAATTTCTGTTCTCAGCTGCATATGAGGTGGGGTTGGAGACTGCAGGGGGCAGTGTCAGCAGAAGACAGAGGAAGAGTAATATACTGATCTTTCCAGTAAATGGCTGTGCAGGGGGGGGGGGGGGGCGTGTTAACACAAGTCCCTGGCCATTGGAGGACAGGCAGGCTGTGCCCCCAGCACAGCCAGAAAACTGACCACACTGAAATGATGTGATTCTTTGGCTGGTCAGTTTGAAATAGGAAAGCAGGGGGACCAGCAGGATCACCAGGTATTTCACACAAAGGAAGCAATACAAAGAGAACAGGATACTTTTAACATAAGTACATGGTACAACAGACACATATCAGGAATATGAAATGTTGGGGTAACATACGCTTTAGGTCTCATGCACAATTAAGCTAAAAAATGCCTGTTTTTTCTGCCTCTAAAAGCTCTCCATGTTATTCTGTGTGTCTATGCTCACATAGGCGTTTACAGGAGTTTGGAGACAGGGGTGTTTAGAGGTAGAGATGTATAGAACTGTTCGCCGGCGGACAGTTCCCAGCGAACTTAGCATGTTCGCGTTTGCCGCTGCGGGCGAACATATGCAATGTTCGGTCCGCCCCCCATAATACATCATTGAGGTAAACTTTGACCCTGAACTTTACAGTCAGCAGGCACATTTCCAGCCAATCAGCATACCTCCCTTCCAAACCCTCCCACCTCCTATAAATAAGCAAGGGCAGCATCCATCTTAGATCATTCTGAAGCAGTGTGTGTAGTGAGAGTAGAGAGAGCTGCTGCTGCTGCTGCTGCTGTTAAGCTAGGGACAGTTAGGCTCCATGTACACGGGACGCTGGAAATGGCCGTTTAGGAGCAGTTGGGCGTTTTTTTTAGAAGCCCCTGAACCCATCTACATTTTATCTTATCTGTCCATGTACACCAGGTCGTTTACAGTCATTTGCAGGCAGTTGCGTTCAGGGACTGTTTTTAGAACGCAATTATTTGCGTTCGAACGTGTGTTTCCCGGCGTTTCAAACGCACAAACGCGTCTGAACGCGTCCGAACGCGTCTGAACGCGATGACCCGCGTTTAGCGTTCGCGTTTTTCCATTTTAAAGGAGAATAATTTTTATGACCTCTAGGAACGCTTCTAAACGCAAACGCCCGCAGACGCTGCTAAACGCCCGCTAAACGCCCGCTAAACGCCAGTACAAACGCGACTGAACGGACGTTTCAAACGTCCTAAAAATTCCAGCATTCAAAGGGACTTTTAACAACGTCCCATGTACATGGAGCCTTAGTCAGTGTTCCTGGTCTTGCAGTGTTCTTGGTCCACTACTGCTGTAAGGACAGCACCCCAAAAAGCCCTTCTAAGGGCTGGTATTTGTGTAATTTTTATATATATATATATATATATATATATATATATATATATATATATCTAGCTTCCCCAAAAGCCCTTTTAAGGGCTGGTAATTGAGTTTTTTCTTCTTATATATATGTATATATATATATCTATCTAGTGTCCCCAAAAGCCCTTTTAAGGGCTGGTAAGGTAATAGAGTTTTTTCTTTATATATATATATATATATATATATATATATATATATATATATCTATTGTACACTGCAGTTGCCTGCCCGCTGTGTGTGAGAGGCCACAGACCTACCACAGACTGTACTGTGTGCACACCACACTCATTTCGGGTGGCACAGGCACAGTACCTTGCATTTTAAAAAATATATATTTTTTTCCTCCTGTCATAATTGCAGTGAGTGCTGTGTCAGGTCCACAGAGTGCACTGTACCCACTGCAGTGCACTGCCCACCACTGATATATATACGGTGGCACAGCATCTTGTTGCAAATTGAAAAAAAAAAATATTTTTTATTATTGCAGTTGCCTGGGCTGCCAGTTACTGTCAGGTCCACAGAGTGTACTGTGCCCACTGCAGTGCCACTGTATGCCCACCCACCACTGATATATAAGGTGGCACAGCAGCTTGCAAAGTAAAAAAAAATATATATATTTTTTAATTGCAGTTGCCTGGGTGCCAGTGACTGCTGTCAGGTCCACAGAGAGTGTACTGTGCCACTGCCCACCCACCACTGATATATAAGGTGGCACAGCAGCTTGCAAAGTAAAAAAAAATATATATATATATTTTAATTGCAGTTGCCTGGGTGCCAGTGACTGCTGTCAGGTCCACAGAGAGTGTACTGTGCCACTGCCCACCCACCACTGATATATAAGGTGGCACAGCAGCTTGCAAAGTAAAAAAAATATATATATTTTTTAATTGCAGTTGCCTGGGTGCCAGTGACTGCTGTCAGGTCCACAGAGAGTGTACTGTGCCACTGCCCACCCACCACTGATATATAAGGTGGCACAGCAGCTTGCAAAGTAAAAAAATATATATATATTTTTTAATTGCAGTTGCCTGGGTGCCAGTGACTGCTGTCAGTGTCAGGTCCACAGAGAGTGTACTGTGCCACTGCCCACCCACCACTGATATATAAGGTGGCACAGCAGCTTGCAAAGTAAAAAAATATATATATATATTTTAATTGCAGTTGCCTGGGTGCCAGTGACTGCTGTCAGGTCCACAGAGAGTGTACTGTGCCACTGCCCACCCACCACTGATATATAAGGTGGCACAGCAGCTTGCAAAGTAAAACAAAAAAAAAATATATTTTTAAATTGCAGTTGCCTGGGTGCCAGTGACTGTCAGGTCCACAGAGTGTACTGTACCCACTGCCCAACACTCCTATAGGGTGGCACAGCACCTTGCACTCATAGTACAACACATTAAAAAAAAAAAATGACAGGCAGAGGCAGGCCACCCCGCAAGGGCCGTCGTGGTCGTGGTGCTGTGATTTCCTTAGGCCCTAGAATAATGCCCAGTGTTCAGAGGCCACCACAGACCCTGAACTCAAAAAATTCTGAGGCCATAGTTGACTGGCTTACACAGGACACCCAATCGTCTACAGCTTCCGCTCGGAACCTTAATGCACCATCCTCCTCCAGCTCAGCTTCGGGCACCTCTCAATTTACCACTCGCCAGCCCGCCGGCACCACCACCAACACTAGCACCACAGCCGCTTCACTTGATCCGTCAGAGGAGTTATTTTCACATCAGTTGGAAGAAATAAGTGATGCGCAACTATTAGTGCCAGAGGATGTAGATAACGGGGATATGTCTCAGTCAGGCAGCATTATACACATGGACGTACATTGTGATGATGATGATGATGATGTTGTACCTGCTGCTGCTGCCTTTGCTGAGTTGTCAAGTGAAGCGGCTGATGATGACGATGTGTCTGTGGATGTCACCTGGGTGCCTGCTCGAAGAGCAGAAGAAGAGGGGGAAAGTTCAGATGGGGAGACAGAGAGGAGGAGGAGACGAGTTGGAAGCAGGGGGAGGAGGTCATCGCAAGTTGCTAGTGGCGCAGTCAGACAGCATGTAGATTCGGCACCCGGGGTCAGCCAGACAGCACGCCAATCAACGCAAGCTGTTGCCACCACCAGAATGCCGTCCTTGCAAAGCTCAGCAGTGTGGCATTTTTTTTGTGTGTCTGCCTCTGATATCAGCGATGCCATTTGTAACCTGTGCCAAAAGAAACTGAGTCGTGGGAAGTCCACCTAGGTACAACTGCTTTGCGATGGCACATGATCTCACATCACAAACGCCTATGGGATCAACACATGAGTAAAAGCAGCACACAAACTGAAAGCCACCATCCTCCTCCTGGTCCAGCATCTTCAGCCACGTCAACCACTGCTGTCCTCCATGCCCCCTATCAACAACCCGCCCCTCCGCCTCTCACCTTCAGCAGTTCCTGCTCGTCACCTGCCCACAGTCAGGTGTCTGTCAAGGAAATGTTTGAGCGTAAGAAGCCAATCTCACAGAGTCACCCCCTTGCCCGGCGTCTGACAGCTGGCTTGTCGGAACTCTTAGCCCGCCAGCTTTTACCATACAAGCTGGTGGAGTCTGAGGCCTTCAAAAAATTTGTCGCTATTGGGACACCGCAGTGGAAGGTACCCGGCCGAAATTATTTTTCACAAAAGGCAATCCCCAACCTGTACTCTATTGTGGAAAAGGAAATCATGTCACGTCTGGCACACAGTGTTGGGGCAAGGGTCCATCTGACCACTGATAGCTGGTCTGCAAAGCACGGTCAGGGCAGGTATATAACTTACACTGCGCATTGGGTAAACCTGCTGGCGGCTGCCAAGCATGGAATGCGTGGCTCTGCTGCAGAGGAGTTGGTGACACCGCCACGACTTGCAGGCAGGCCTGCTGCCACCTCCTCTACTCCTCCTACTCCATCCTCTTTGCTAACCTCCTCGGCTGAGTCCTCTTCTGCTGTTGTGTCTTGCTCCACACCAACTGCACCCCCCCAGCTCCCCAGGGGCTATTCCACATGCCGGATACGACAGTGTCACGCTGTCTTGGAGTTGACTTGCCTGAAAGCAGAGAGTCACACCGGACCAGCACTACTGTCCGCCCTGAACGCACAGGTGGATCAGTGGCTGACCCCGCACCAACTGGAGATCGGCAAAGTGGTGTGTGACAACGGGAGCAATTTGTTGGCGGCATTGAATTTGGGCAAGTTGACACATGTGCCGTGCATGGCACATGTGTTGAATCTGATTGTGCAACGTTTTGTGCACCCAGGCTTACAGGACGTCCTCAAGCAGGCCAGGAAGGTGTGTGGCCATTTCAGGCGTTCCTACACGGCCATGGCGCCATTTGCGAGATATTCAGCGGCGAAACAACATGCCAGTGAGGCGCTTGATTTGCGACAGCCCGACACGTTGGAATTCAACACTGCTAATGTTCGACCGCCTGCTCCAACAAGAAAAAGCGGTCAACGAGTATTTGTATGACCGGGGTGCTAGGACAGCCTCTGCGGAGCTGGGTATTTTTTTGCCACGTTACTGGACGCTCATGCGCAATGCCTGTAGGCTCATGCGTCCTTTTGAGGAGGTGACAAACCTAGTGAGTCGCACCGAAGGCACCATCAGCGACATCATCCCATATGTTTTTTTCCTGGAGCGTGCCCTGCGAAGAGTGCTGGATCAGGCCGTAGATGAGCGTGAAGAGGAAGAGTTGTGGTCACCATCACCACCACCAGAAACAGCCTTACCATCGCTTGCTGGACCTGCGGCAACACTGGAAGAGGAGTGTGAGGAAGAGGAGTCAGAGGAGGAATGTGGCTTTGAGGAGGAGGAACACCAACCACAGCAGGCATCCCAGGGTGCTCGTTGTCACCTATCTGGTACCCGTGGTGTTGTACGTGGCTGGGGGGAAGAACACACCTTCAATGACATCAGTGAGGACGAGGAATTGGACATGAGTAGCTCGGCATCCAACCTTGTGCAAATGGGGTCTTTCATGCTGTCATGCCTGTTGAGGGACCCTCGTATAAAAAGGCTGAAGGAGAACGACCTGTACTGGGTGGCCACGCTACTAGACCCCCGGTATAAGCAGAAAGTCTCTGATATGTTACCCAATTACCGGCAGTCGCAAAGGATGCAGCAGCTACAAAATAAGTTGAAAAGTATGCTTTACACAGCATATAAGGGTGATGTCACAGCACAACGGGAATCCAACAGGGGAAGATGTGAAAGTAATCCTCCTCCTACCACCACAACCACGTCGGCAAGGACAGGACGCTTTACAGACGTCTTGTTGATGGAGGACATGCGGAGCTTTTTTAGTCCTATGCATCGCCACAGCCCTTCGGGGTCCACCCTCAGAGAACGACTCGACCGACAGGTAGCAGACTACCTTGCCTTAACTGCAGATATTGACACTCTGAGGAGCGATGAACCCCTTGACTACTGGGTGTGCAGGCTTGACCTGTGGCCTGAGCTATCCCGATTTGCCATTGAACTTCTGGCCTGCCCCGCTTCAAGTGTGCTGTCAGAAAGGACCTTCAGTGCAGCAGGAGGTATTGTCACTGAGAAGAGAAGTCGCCTAGGTCAAAAAAGTCTTGATTACCTCACGTTTATTAAGATGAATGAGGCATGGATCCCGAAGGGACTGACAGTGGGGGATGCATTTGACTAAAAAAGGCCTGGTGATGACTGAGATGCCTTGGCCTAAAAATGGTCCACACGCTGCTGTCTTTAACCATTCTCTGCATGCCGGATGACTTACGTGACGTCTCCGCCACCAACTACGGTTCAAGCCGCAATGTTTTAGTGCACTTTCTGCCTTGAAAACCTCAATTTTTCAGGCCGCTGCTACAGCAGCGGCTGCAACAATACCTACTTTTTCATGCATGTGTACATGCCTAATTTTTCTGGCCTCTGTGGCTGCAAAAAAACAAAAAACAAAAAAAAAGGCACATACATGTGTCAATTCCCCTTCGTGATCGTTACCTTGTCGTGGTGAAGGGGCTTGCGTATCACAATGAAGCGATCATCACCTCTAGGAGTGTATTGGCACACCCCAGATGATAAGGTCGTTGCTTCATTGTGAACAGACCAAAAGCGATCCGCAGGATAATTTTTCATAGAAAAAACATTAATTTTCTTTCATTCTTTCTGCGGAGCTGGGTATTTTTTGGCCGCGTTACTGAATGCTCATGAGCAATGGCTGTAGGCTCATGCGTCCTTTTGCGGAGGTGACAACACTGGTGGTCAGTCGAACCCAAGGCAACATCATCGACCTCATCCCATATGCGTTTTTTCTGGAGCGTGCCCTGCGAAGAGTACTGGATCAGACTGTAGATGAGCATGAAGAGGAAGAGTTGTGGTCCACTCCCCATCAACACCAGAAGCAGCCTTGTCGTTGTCAATTGCTGGACCTGTGGCAACGCAGAGAGAGGAGTCTGAAGAAGAGAAGTCAGTGGAGGAAGGTGGTTTTGAGGAGGTGGAATACCAGCCACAGCAGGCGTCCCAGGGGGCTTGTTCTCACCTTTCGGGGACCCTTGGTGTTGTACGTGGCTGGGTGGAGGAAGAGACCTTCAATGATGTCAGTGAGGACAAGGAACGGGACATGGCTAGCTTGGTATCCAACCTTGTGCAAATGGGGAGTTTGCGGTTGTGCAAATGGACTGACTGACTGTTAAACGGGGAGTTTGGTCTGTCAGAGTTTGGTCTGTCACTGTGAAGCGGGCGACGGGCGTAACCCTTACACTACTTGACCGATAAAACATCATACCTGATCGTATTCACACACTGGATGTTTTAAAGCACGTTATTCCAAACAATTTAGGAATGTTAGGTGATTTATGCCCTTTATGGATCAAAACCCGACTTTGCGTCAACTACGTAATTTTCCATGGGAGTTTTGCCATGGATCCCCCTCCGGCATGCCACAGTCCAGGTGTTAGTCCCCTTGAAACAACTTTTCCATCACTATTGTGGCCAGAAAGAGTCCCTGTGTGTTTTAAAATTCGCCTGCCTATTGAACTCTATGGCGGTTCGCCCGGTTTGCCGGTTCGCGCACATTTGCCGATGTTCGCGTTCGCCGTTCGCGAACGGCGAATTTTAGGTTCGCGACATCACTATTTAGAGGCAGAGAAAAAAAACAGCACTTTCTGAAGAGGAGCATTTGGGCTAAAAAAAAAGTGTGCAAACGTGCATAAACGTACATATGTATGTGTATCTGCGCAAGAATACATTCTTACTGCCAGAATAATATTGTGGCCAAAAGAATGCATTAACGCCAAAAGTGTGAACTTGCATGTACACATGCAAAACAGTGGCTTTTGCCATATTTCTCATGCTGCTTTTCTCCATTAAGGAGAATAGGCATTTAATACAGTGTGCATGTAGTCCTGATGTTTGACAGTTACATGTTTCAGTGAATTAACAACATTTATATATATATATATATATATATATATATATATATATATATATACACACACACACACACACACACAATAACTGTTTTGCCAGCCACCGTTTTTAAAAGGTATGCTTCTATCTTGATTTTGGTTAGAAATTCACTACTGTATTTTTCATCTTACATTACTGTGTAGCTGAGACCCAGGCCAACATGGCAAAACAAAATATTTTTAGGCTAATTCAATTTGCCTAATCATATGAGTTAATTTATTGACAAAATAAAGACTGTTCACTCTTTACAGTAAATATTCACAAACTTTATTTGGAACTTTGCACAGCTTCACTGTCCTTACTCAGACTTTGCCAGTAAATGGGCTCTACTGCTTTAATAGATCAACCCCACATTATTAACACATGTATGTAACAGTGGGGCTGAATTTGCAAAAAGAAAATAGAGATAATTGGCTGTATCCATGTATATTGAACTAAAAACTCAGTTCTAAATACAGTATGCATTCTAAAAACTATCACAACATGTCTGTATTAAGCACTTGGTATTTTTAATTTGTATTTTATTACTATTTAATATTTTATTATTTAATTATTATTATTATCTTTATTATTCTATTTTATCTCATTATTATTTAATATTATCTTATTTTAGGGGGTCAAAATAGGCTTGGCATCAGGGCAGAGAGTAAGCTGCTATGGGTAGACGTCTGGAACTGTGCTATGTTCATGTTTGATGTATATTGACTCAAACTTGTACTGTAGTGTTTTGCAAACTCTTTCTCAATAAACTTCTTTTTGAAAAAAAAAAAAATATTATATTATTTTATTTTTATTTTTTTCATTTTCATTTTTATTAACCATGGCTGGCAAAAAATTTAGAGCAGGCGTTGTCTGTCAGCATGAACTAATTTGTGCCTCCCATCAGTCAACACCTTTTACACAAAATCTAATGCAGATTCTAAAAAGTCGATTTCTTCAAGAGTTACAATGCACTGTTTACAATATGGATATCTAAGATAGCCAACCTGTAAATTAAATTCTTATGGATAAATGTATTCTGGGGAAATCCTAAAAACGAATATAATATTAAACAGTTTGCCAGTGTTTTATAGTTTCAAGTATACAGCAAGAGTATATTTACAGATATACTGTGTAAATTGTGTACTAAATATTCAAAGAGTAATTGAAGGCCACCATGAAAGTGAGCTACTATTACTATCTAACAAAAAATGCAGCTGTTCTAAAATCAGAATTTAGCTTGAAATTATTTTAATCTGTTTAATCCAGTTAGATAAGAAAACGTTAATGCTAGTAACAAACTGCATCATATATTTAAGTTTTATTTTGCCCATAGGTCTACTTTAAAGGTGGATGTTGACTCTTTAATGGGGTTGGTGGGTGGTGGATGTTGACTCTTTTATGGGGTGTTGACTTGTTAATACTAGTAACAAACTGCATCCTATATTTAAGTTTTATCTTGCCCATAGGTTAACTTTAAGGGTGGGTGTTGACTTTTTTTTTTTTTTTGCCATTTTAACTACAGTTAATGCAAACAATACAGCAGTAGGTGCAGGAGAACACATCCAAGCTGGTTAATTTGATAATAGAACATCTAAAATTCAAACGCACCTTGGCCATTACCTGTAACAAATGATACAGTGTATGACCATGCATGCTTTTGTAAATGAGGTATCTTCCAGGTACATTTATACACAGCAGCAGAGATTGTGGGTGATCTACTAAAGGCAAATAGGCTGTTTGCTTCACAAAGGAATTTTTTTTCCCCATAACTTCTTGTGAAAAAATAAATAAATAAATAAAGAAAGAAAAAATATATATAGCATATACAACTGTGACACAAGTCATATTATAATTAAATGTAACTAAAAATGACCTTTCCTTTTCAATCTGCAGCACTGTAATTTTCTGAAAAAAACTGTAATACAATGTGACAACCTGCAGTTGTTCTGTACACAGAATGTATACAGAATGTCCCCCAGAAACATAATTTTCTGCTTGTGGGATTGGCTCACTAATTTTTCCAGAAGTCTGCACTAAGATACAAGTCAGATTTCTGGCATCCCCTGCAACAAAAATGTCATTTTTGGTAAAATAATCCCAATAGAAAATCACGTCTAAAGGGATGCAGGTCCTGAAATCTTACTCATTAGAGCCCTGCAGGTGCGGCAGCTGGTTGATAATTATGAAACCACTCCCATTAGACTCACTTAGAACATGGGCACAGAGAACACACACAGGGATATCTTCAAAATAATGGCCCATACACACGATAAAAAAATCAGAAGTAAAATTTTGTACAATGAACGATCTGCCGATTTTCTGATCGTTAATATAGTGCTTTTGACAGCCGATTTCGACTTTTCGGATGACAAAAGCTGAAGGTGCTGGCTATAAAATTTTTATCGTACGCGAACACAATGTCCGATTTTCATTTAATTAGTACAGAAAAAAATCGCTAGAGCAAGACTATGCATGCTTAGAAACGAAAGAATATATACAAAACAATTCAACACATGACATCACTTCTGAAGTTGTATTCTGTCAAAATAAATTTTTTCTATGTTGAATAACCTCTTCACTTTCGATATGAGACATGTAACAAAAAACAGACAAATATTCGTAGGAATCTGCAAAGAAGTTGGTTAAAATCTTTGCAATGTACAGAGATCACCCAGAGGGGAATTTTTTTTTTTTTTTCTCAACAAAAGTGGAGTTACAAAAGTGGGGTGACAATTCACTTTGCAAATAAAAAATAAAAAAAAGTTCACATGCAAGCAAAAAAAATATTTGATGATGGAAATCAACAGATCTTCACCTCATGCACTAAGCTAAGGCAAGCTTGCAAGTAAAAATTCCTTTACAACATAAACAACTTATTTGCTTCTAGTAAACCAACCCCATTGTTTATTGGCATGCATAAAGCTATACTTGCAAAGCAATGTGTCACATGTCACTTGTTTAGTATAAGTGTTTAGCTGCTTTTTTTCTTCACTCTTATTCACTTTCTCAGTCCAATGTATGCCTCTTGATCATTGCTAAGCCATGACAACCTCCATTCTCTATCCTTGCTGTGCTGAATTTGATTTAAGAACTATGGTAAAGAGTTGCTCCCACATTTTCTCACAGCTCTCTGGACATCCAGCATAATCATTTTAATGTGTTCCACTCACTAATCATTTAGATCGTTATACGTTAGGTTAAGCATTTAATTAGTCTGTAAAATCACACCAAATTCAACACACTAGAGTAGTTTGCAAGCAATAATTAAAGCATGACAGAAAAAGTCTTTCCTTTATGACAATATAATCATATCCTCAGGGTTGCGAGGCAGGGATATTACCATTTACATATTCTTTGTTAGGGTAACTCCACTTTTGTGGGTTTGTGGGGGGAAAAAATAAAAAATAAAGAAAAAATAATATAGCGTAAACAATTGTAACACAAATCATAATGTAATTGAATGTTATTAAAAATTACCTTTCCTTTTCAATCTGCAGCCGCTGTCATTTTCTGAAAATGCAATATGGCTACCTGTAGGTGTTCTGTACACAGAATGTGTACTGACCACACCCCAGAAACATCATTTCCTGCTTGTGTGATTGGCTCACCAATTTTCCCAGAAGTCTGCACTAAGATACAAGTCAGATATCAGACATCCCCTGCAACAAAAATGTCATTTTTGGTGAGATAGTCCCAATAGGAAATCATGTCTAAAGGGATGCAAGCCCAGCTTTCCTCATTAGTGCCCTGCAGCTGCACACCTGATTGATAATTGCAAAACCACTCCCATTAGATTCATTTTCCCACAGTGGCACAGAGAAACACACAGGGATTTCTTCAGAATAACAAAAGTAATGTATATAGATCACCCAGAGGGGAATGTATTTTTCTCAAAAACAAAAGTGGAGTTACGCTTTAAAGAAAAAAAACAAATACTATTCAATAGAGTTTGGTTTAATGGCGAATTGGTTTTGACTAATTTGTTTGGGTATGTAGGAGCTTTTTATAAGGCATGTTTCTCTTTCATGTGGCCAACCATGACACTCTGGGGTTGCCAGAGTTGTATAAAGTACTCGAAACCCATACTTGAGTAAAAGTACTCGATCAAAAAGTGACTTGAGTAGAAGTGGAAGTGCTCGATCAGAAAGTGACTTGAGTAGAAATACTAAAGAATTCAACATTTTTTGTACTTAAGTATTGCAAGTAGTTTTTTTTAAAAATTTTGCTACTCAAGTACTGAAAGTAAAAGTACCGGTAGTTTTGAAAAAAAAAATTGCTACTCAAGTACTGAAAGTAAAAGTACAAGTACTGTGTTATGTAGTTATTAAAGAAAGAAGTCAAAAGTTTGAACATCATATTGTTTTTTATTATTTCAAATGCAGCTTTTATTTATACATACAGTAGCATTTATTTTCGTATGCGCTGATAATACACATGTTTTGAGCTTCATGATAAGTGGTAATTTTTATAATTGTAACGAGTAACTATGCAGCACAAAAAAAAATATCGGAGTAGAAGTATTGAAATCATTGAAAAAATGTAGTGAAGTAAAAGTTGAAGTAGGAGAAAAAAATTCTACTCTAGGAAAGTACAGATACCGCCTTTCGGTACTTAAGTACAGTAGTGAAGTAGTTCTACTTAGTTACTATACATCTCTGGGGGTTGCTTTACTAAAACTGGAGAATGCAAAATCTGGTGCAGCTCAGTATGGTAGTTTTATGTATGATGTGGATTTACAGCTGCAGAAATATTCCACTTCAGTAGTCATGTAGAGAAACGCTGAGACACCAATCCCAACTCCCAAAGACTCATCATGTGTGGATGATCTCAATTCAGCAAGTAAATACACACACTCAATAAGAAGTTCCTGGAGTGATCTATGTATATAGTAGTATAGAGGTGATAGGCTGAAGAGACAGGTTGAGTTGAGACGATAGGTGACAGACACTTGAGAGGAATGTTCTTGAGAATGAGATAGTAACAAGTGGGATGCAGATAGGTTAGCAATTATGTATGGTAGTAGATGATAGGATAGCAGATGACATACAGGAGAGACTAACCCAGTGCAAGAGCAGATGATAGTAGGCTCAAGAGCTAGCAATCTAGATAGTGCAGATGTAGTAACAGTCCTTAGTATGCAGAGCTAGACAGTGTAAGCTTTAGTATGAAGATTATTGAGGTTTCCCCTGTGGGGTACTTATCACTAGTAGCAAAGTAGCAGAGGAGAGGTTCGACAAGAGCGGATGATCCTGTAGCGGGATACAGGGATCAGCGCAGCGTGGTTCCGACAGCGAGGTATGCTTGCAAGCATGAGAGCTTCAAGACAGGTTAGCATCAAGGCACATCTAGGCACACAGCAGGGTAGTCGTGAGAAGGGTGAAGGTGAAAACAGCATGCCAGGGGTGATCGGGTGGCGAGACACAGGATCCGAAAACAGAGGTTCAGGTAGCGAGATACAGGAACGTGTAGATTTGACATGCTGAACTCAGAGATCAGGACGCTCCAACCATGGCGGTTGAACGAACACATGTGAGTGAGAGCTAGTGATTTAAATAGCTGTTCAGTCCGGCACTCAGTGATGACAGCATCAGTCTTAAAGGGAAACACACCTATATGTGCTTCATCTATCTAGGTAGATGGAACGCACCCGGAAATGATGTGATAGGAGGCACTGAGAGTGCCAGAACCTTACAATAGGTTAGTATCGAGTATGCTAACAGGTGGTGAGGACAGCAGATGACAAATACAGGATAGACTAACCCAGTGCAAGGATAGATAGTAGTAGACAGGAGAGCTAGCAATCTATGCAGCAGTGCAGATGATAGATGGTAGTAGGCTCAAGAGCTAGCAATCTATGTAACAGTGCAGATGATAGGATAGTATAGATAGGTGGTAACAGTCCTTAATGTGCATAGGTAGATAGTGCAATAAGGTTATGGAGGGTTCCCCTGCGGGGTACTTATCACTTGTAATGTTAGTAGTTTAGAGAGGTCCAGTAGATAAGGAATGATCCGGTAGCGAGATACAGGGATCAGTAGCGAGGTTCCGGTCCGCTCCAGGTAAAGGGAATAGCTGGAGGTTCCGATCGAGAGACAGGCTTGAAAGCATATGGATAACAAGGCAGGTTGAACGAACAATGTGAGTGAGACCGCCGGCGGTTGAAATAGCCGCTCTGCGGCGCTCAGCAGTGACATCATCGTTCTTAAAGGTATATGCGTACCACCTGAAGAGAAAGGTGGGACGCATTACAGAGAAAAGTGGTGATTAAGGGTACCGGAGGTACCGGAATCTTACACCCACCCCTTGTCCTGGCCCTGTATGGGTGTAACATGTAACATTTTACAAAGGGTGAACTTCTCCTCTAATTGTATAGAAGGACTGCAGAGCTCAGTACAAAAAATGTTGTTAAAAAGTTTCAGGGACATATAATGTCAGAAGCTCTGGTCACCTTTCTGAAATTAGTTCTATTTAATGTAATTTTACATATATCATACTTGTACAGTATTCGTGTAGGGCAGTTTTTAACTCTTCAATTGCCACCAATAGAGTCTTTTTTCCAGATCTATTTACAGTTTAAATAAGGTGCTTTTCTAGAGCTACTGTTTAAATAAGGTGCTTTTATAACTTTTAAAGTGTTACTAATCCAATGATCCTGCATTCACTATATCTTGTCCCCCACAGTACACAGAACATGAAAATGCAATTATTTTAGTAACTTTAAACTGCTAAGTACCTTTTCTCATCACTAGTAAACAGCAGTCTTGTGACTTCTATAAGTGTCCGGCCGAGCACTGGTTAAAGCTTGTAGGATAAGTTTTCTTTCTTCTCTGACTGTCCTATGAATCTGCATGACCCCTGACCCTCTGTCTGTACAATGCTGAATGGCCCTATGCTGATCACATGCAAAAAAAAAAAAAACCTCTCTAGCAATGCACAGCAAACTGAGCATGCACAGAATGCATCCAAGGCTCTGTACTATCATCTGGTGGATTGGGGACAGTAAAAGAAGGGGATGATCAGAGAAGATAGGATCAAATAGCCCTTTTAAACAATGCAGATTATTCACTTCTTAAGTATAGTATAACAAGCATGTTTTACTGCATGTACAGACTGATTTTGCTGTTGTGGGCAGCGCTATATTTTGGCCTTGGCCAACAAGGCCCAGGCCTAGGGCGGCACTTTGCAGGGGGGCAGCAAAAAATACACCCCCCTCCACTTGAGACTCTATTGGCCACTGGTTGCTAGAGCCACCTCTCTCACCCCCCTCTCTCTCACCCCCCCTCTCTCTCTTTCTCCCCCTCTCTCTCTCCCCTCCTCTTTCTCCCTCTATCTCTATCACCTCCCTCTCTCTCACCCCCTCTCTATTTCTCTATCATCCCCCTCTCTCTCTCTCTCTATCATCCCCCCCTCTCTCTCACCCCCCTCTCTCACCCCCCTTTCTCTCTCGCTCTCTCTTTCTCATCCCCTCTCGCTCTCTCTCGCTCTCTCTCGCTCTCTCTCTCATCCCCCCTCTCTCTCGCCCTCTCTCTCATCACCCCTCTCTCTCATCCCCCCTCTCTCTCTCTCTCTCTCATCCACCCTCTCTCTCACCCCCTCTCTTTCATCCCCCTTTCTCTCTCCCTCCCTCACCCACCACCCTCTCTGTCTTATCCCCCCTCTCTCTCTCCCTCCCTCACCCACCCCCCTCTCTCTCCCTCCCTAACCCACCCCCCCCCCTCTCTCTCTCTCACCCACCCCCTTAGGGGTTCATTTTGGGACTTGTAGTCCTTCAATTTTGGAGGGAGTCACATCCGTTAAAAAATGAGTGGGGAAAATTTACATGGGGGGGGGACCCCCAATTTTAGTCTTGCCTAGGGCAGCACAAAACCCAAATACACCACTGGTTGTGGGTTTAGTAACATTTTACTTAGTCAACAAGGCAAAAACCTCAAGAAGCACAGTTCTAAACCATCCTATAACACCATACCTGCAAGATGTTACTGCTGTGGGCTTAAAATCTGAGAAAAGGAGGGTATGATTTATAAGCTAAAGATAAAATTAAAACAAGATATTAAACCTTTGGAGGTCAGGGAAATTCTTAGGGGCATTTTAGGAACACGTTGAGATGCAGTCCCCTCTGTACAGTTTTGCAAAGAGGCAGCTACAGATCACAAAATACAAAATGCATTCATGCTGTAATATTTCAATGAGCACGTCTGACCATAAGATAATTATGTGCAGACAGACCGAGTGCTATTGTTATTCATGTTTTTACTTCTGGTGCTCCTTAAGTGCTGGTTCACATTGGTGCGATGCGGGAACCCTGCAAACTCACTGCGTGTTTCCACATCGCACCCGAATCGTAGGCAGTTCACACTGCCATATGCGAACTGGTGGGAGAGTCAATACCAAGTTAATGACACCCCCAGATCAGTTCGCATATCGCAGTGCAAACTGTCAATTCCTACAGGAATCAGATCGCATAGGTGCGAACACCCATGCGATCTGATTCTGGTGGGGACCAAAAAAAGGATCCTGCACGACTTTGATTCGAATGCGATGCAAATTCAGCAATGTGATCTGTATGGCTGAATTTGCATCGCACAGACATCGCATGTGATTTGCAGAGCCGCATGGTGCGAATCACATGCGATGTCTGACATTGCTATAGTGTGAACCGGCACTAAATTTCATACAACAGTGTTTTAAAGAGGTAAAACTCAGGAGTTGCTTAACCATTACTAATTCATGGTGAAAGCCTGGAGAGTGTTTGTTACTGAAGCTGTCTGACCATCACACCCAGAAATGTAATTCAGATGATTATCTATATTCTCAATAAACCTTGTGACCTATTGCAGTGTGTTTGATGTCTGGATGTCTGCTTGCTTAAACCCACTAATAAGAGTGATAGAGGGATTATCTCACAGGTCATGAAATTGGAAATCATTAAATCAAAGAAAAAAAATCAGTTTCAGGTCCAGAAACTTCAAATATTTCTCTATGAAGCTCATTTTGAGCCATACATGGCCATTATATTTACAAACAATAGCAAATAATATGTAATAGACAGCATATTGGCATATAAGAGAACTATGTTAAAACAATGTTCACCCAATGCTGCATAAATCTTCCCTAAACAGTTAAAATTATATCCAACACAAAACAAAAAAGTAATATATTGCAGCATACCTAACAAATTCATGTGTATAATCCCGCACTCCCTTAACTTCTGTGTTCCTAATATTGTGTGTAATCAGATGGCAGCACGCCAAATTATCGTGTTCCCACAACTGTTCACTAAATGTGTGTGTGTGTGTATATATATATATACAAACCCGATTCCAAAAAAGTTGGGACACTGCACAAATTGTGAGGAAAAAATTAATGGACTAATTTACAAATCTCATAAACTTATATTTTATTCACAATATCATATAGATGACATATCAAATGTGGAAAGTGAGACATTTTGAAATGTCATGCCAAATATTGGCTCATTTTGGATTTCATGAGAGCTACACATTCCCAAAAAGTTGGGACAGGTAGCAATAAGAAGCCGGAAAAGTTAAATGTACATATAAGGAACAGCTGGAGGACCAATTTGCAACTTATTAGGTCAATTGGCAACATGATTGGGTATAAAATGAGCCTCTCAGAGTGGCAGTGTCTCTCAGAAGTCAAGATGGGCAGAGGATCACCAATTGCCCCAATGCTGCGGCAAAAAATAGTGGAGCAATATCAGACAGGAGTTTCTCAGAGACAAATTGCAAAGAGTTTGAAGTTATCATCATCTACAGTGCATAATATCATCCAAAGATTCAGAGAATCTGGAACCATCTCTGTGTGTAAGGGTCAAGGCCAGAAAACCATACTGGATGCCCGTGATCTTTGGACCCTCAGACCGCACTGCATCACATACAGGAATGCTACTGTAATGGAAATCACAACATCTGCTCAGGAATACTTCCAGTATTCCAGGATTGTGTCGGTGAACACAATCCACCGTGCCATTCGTCGTTGCCGGCTAAAACTCTATAGGCCAAAAAAGAAGCCATATCTAAATATGATTCAGAAGCGCAGGTGTTTTCTCTGGGCCAAGGCTCATTTAAAATGGACTGTGGCAAAGTGGAAAACTGTTCTGTGGTCAGACAAATCAAAATTTGAAGTTCTTTTTGGAAAACTGGTACGCCATGTCATCTGGACAAAAGAGGAAAAGGACAACCCAAGTTGTTATCAGCGCTCAGTTCAGAAGCCTGCATCTCTGATGGTATGGGGTTGCATGAGTGCGTGTGGCATGGGCAGCTTACACATCTGGAAAGACACCATAAATGCTGAAAGGTATATCCAAGTTCTAGAACAACATATGCTCCCATCCAGACGTCGTCTCTTTCAGGGAAGACCTTGCATTTTCCAACAAGACAATGCCAGACCACATACTGCATCAATTACAACATCATGGCTGTGTAGAAGAAGGATCAGGGTACTGAAATGGCCAGCCTGCAGTCCAGAGCTTTCACCCATAGAAAACATTTGGCCCATCATAAAGAGGAAGATGCGACAAAGAAGACCTAAGACAGTTTAGCAACTAGAAGCCTGTATTAGACAAGAATGTGACAACTTTCCTATTCCTAAACTTGAGCAACTTGTCTCCTCAGTCCCCAGACGTTTGCAGACTGTTATAAAAAGAAGAGGGGATGCCACACAGTGGTAAACATGGCCTTGTCCCAACTTTTTTAAGATGTGTTGATGCCATGAAATTTAAAATCAACTTATTTTTCCCTTAAAATGATACATTTTCTCAGTTTTAACATTTGATATATCATCTATGTTGTATTCTGAATAAAATATTGAAATTTGAAACTTCCACATCATTGCATTCTGTTTTTATTCACAATTTGTACAGTGGCTCAACTTTTTTTGAATCGGGTTTGTATATATATATATATATATATATATATATATATATATATATATATATATATACACACAGTATTTCACACAAGTACACCCCTCACATTTTTGTAAATATTTTATTATATCTTTTCATGTGACAACACTGAAGAAATGACACTTTGCTACAATGTAAAGTAGTGAGTGTACAGCTTGTATAACAGTGTAAATTTGCTGTCCCCTCAAAATAACTCAACACACAGCCATTAATGTCTAAACCGCTGGCAACAAAGTGAGTACACCCCTAAGTGAAAATGTCCAAATTGGGCCCAAAGTGTTAATATTTTGTGTGGCCACCATTATTTTCCAGCACTGCCTTAACCCTCTTGAGCATGGAGTTGACCAGAGCTTCACAGGTTGCCACTGGAGTCCTCCTCCACTCCTCCATCACGGAGCTGTTGGATGTTAGAGACCTTGCGCTCCTCCATGTTCCGTTTAAGGATGCCCTACAGATGCTCAATAAGGTTTAGGTCTGGAGACTTGCTTTGCCAGTCCATCACCTTTACCCTCAGCTTTTTTAGCAAGGCAGTGGTCATCTTGGAGGTGTGTTTGGGGTCGTTAAGTTGGAATACTGCCCTGCAGCTCAGTCCCTGAAGGGAGGGGATCATGCTTTGCTTCAATATGTCACAGTACATGTTGGCATTCATGGTTCCCTCAATGAACTGTAGCTCCCCAATGCCGACAGCACTCATGCAGCCCTAGACCATGACATTCCCACCACCATGCTTGACTGTAGGCAAGACACACTCATCTTTGTACTCCTCACCTGGTTGCCGCCACACACGCTTGACACCACCTGAACCATTTAAGTTTATCTGGGTCTCATCAGACCACAGGACCTTGTTCCAGTAATCCATGTCCTTAGTCTGCTTGTCTTTAGCAAACTGTTTGTGGGCTTTCTTGTGCATCATCTTTAGAAGTTGCTTTTCTGGGAGGACAGCCATGCAGACCAATTTGATGCAGTGTGTGGCGTATGGTCTGAGCACTGACAGGCTGACCCCCCACCCTTTCAACCTCTGCAGCAATGCTGGCAGCACTCATATGTCTATTTCCCAAAGACAACCTCTGGATATGACATTGAGCACATGCACTCAACTTCTTTGGTCTACCATGGCAAGGCCTGTTCTAAGTGGAACCTGTCCTGTTAAACCACTGTATGGTCTTGGCCACCATGCTGCAGCTCAGTTTCAGGGTCTTGGCAATCTTCTTATAGCCTAGGCCATCTTTATGTAGAGCAACAATACTTTTTTCAGATCTTCAGAGAGTTCTTTGCCATGAGATGCTATGTTGAACTTCCAGAGTGAGAGTGATAACACCAAATTTAACACACCTGCTCCCCATTCACACCTGAGACCTTGTAACACTAACGAGTCACATGACATCAGGGAGGGAAAACGGCTAATTGGGCCCAATTTGTACTTTTTTACTCAGGGGTGTACTGACTTTTGTTGCCAGCGGTTTAGACAATAATGGCTGTGTGTTGAGTTATTTTGAGGGGACAGCAAATTTACACTGTTTTACAAGCTGTACACTCACTACTTTACATTGGAGCAACGTGTAATTCCTTCAGCATTGTCACATGAAAAGATATAATAGAATATTTACAAAAATGTGAGGGGTGTACACACTTTTGTGAGATACTGTATATATATATATATATATATATATATATATTTATTTATATATATGTACAGTATGTCTAATATAATAAGCTTTAGAAAAATCTTTTCCAGATTGCTATTTGGGTAAAGAGACAGATCAGTACCCAGTCACTAAAAATGAAGCTTTACCTCAATGAATCTTTACATTATGTGCAATATATATATATATTTATATATATATATATATATATATATATATATATATATATATATATATATACACATATACACTATATTACCAAACGCCTGCCTTTACACACACATGAAAGTTAAAAGCATCCCAGTCTTAGTCCGTAGGGTCCAATATTGAGTTGGCCCACCCTTCACAGTTATACCAGCTTCATATCTTCTGAGAAGGCTGTCCACAAGGTTTAGGAGTCTTTCTATGGGAATTTTTGACCATTCTTCCAGAAGTGCATTTGTGAGGTCAGGCACTGATGTTAGAGAGAACGCTTGGTTCACAGTCTGCGCTCTAATTCATCCTAAAGGTGTTCTATCAGATTGAGGTCAGGACTCTCTGCAGGCCATTCAAGTTCACCCATCCCAAACTCGCTTATCCATGTCTTTATGTACCTTGTTTGCGCACTGGTGCACAGCCATGTTGAAACAGGAAGGGGCCATCCCCGAAATGTCCCCACAAAATTGGGAGCATTAAATTGTTGAAAATGTCTTGGAATGCTGACACCCTAAGAGTTCACTGGAACCAAGGGGCCAGGCCCAACCCCTGACAATGAACCCCACACCATAATCCCCCCCCCCCTCCCCACCAAATGATTTGGACCAGTGCACAAAGCAAGGTCCATAAAGACATAGATGAACGAGTTTGGGGTGGAGGAACTGGACTGGCCTGCACAGAGTCCTGACCTCAACCCGATAGAACATCTTTGGGATGAATTGAAGCAGACACTGCGAGCCAGGTCTCTCACAAATGCCCTTCTGGAAAAATGGTCAAACATTCCCATAGACATGCTCCTAAACCTCGTGGACAGCCTTCCCAGAAGAGTTGAAGCTGTTATAGTTGCAAAGGGTGGGCCAATTCAATATTGTACCCTTAGAACTAAGACTAGAATGCCATTAAAGTTCATGTGCGTGTATAGGCAGGCATCCCAATATTTTGTTTATATAGTGTATATGTGTATATATAAACACAAACAGACAGACACACACTCTTCTATCCTCAATCCAGTAAGATATTCTCCAATTTTGCTTGTCAAACTCTCCTAAGCCAGGTCAGAGCTTGCTTCATTTAGTCCTAGGGACAGTTTCTACAAACTCTTTAAAGGACTTATATAGTAAACAGCATACAATACAGTATGTGCAGGCTCAACTATCAAGCTCAATACAGTATGTACATCCTCCTATGTGATCACTGGATCGGGTACAGGTGAGTATAAGACTGTCTCTTTTTCTTCAATAAAGTGTGAGTGTCAAAGGAAAACAAGATATCAAGCAATGAATATGTTACAATATCACTGGACTGTTTTTTTACTATACATCCTGTAAAATCATACAGGGAATGCAAACATACTGAGATAGATTGCCGATGAAACCCATTGAAAACGTAGAGTTCAGAGGTACATGCCTCCTAAAATTCCATTTTCTTTGGTTTTTTTTTTCTCTCTCTCCTTTGTTTGAAATTTTATGGCATCATAATATGTAACTGGAATCAATCCAGTCTTTGTGAAAAAACTCCAATACATTGAAACAAGGTAGATTGCCCAATTGTACCCAGGTATTTTTCTAATTTAGCCCGCTACTTTATAGAACAACTGGCAATGATGGTCAATGATAATGTAAAATTTATCTGACACTGCATATTTTGAAAGTCAAGAGCATGTAGCAAATAGTAGGTATTTAACAAAATAAAACAAAAAAAAAAAAGAAATCTGAGTCAATTGTTTCTATTGTTATAGCTGTGGTTATCCATATCAATTTGTAGTAAAGCAGCTGAACTAGTATGACTGCTGCAATTACAGGGCCAGCAAGCCTGAGGAAGTCAGAGCACAGTGCTGGTCTCAAAGTTACTCAGAAGAAGTGAGATTTGTAAAAATGTTCTGTGACCCTCATATATTCAACAAATGATTCATATCCTCCAGTCATAAAACAGGAACTGTTCAGAATGAGAATTACTTTACTTTGCATTAGTAATCATTTCATCATCTTTACTGTAAGTTCTTAGATGCTAAAATATTTGTGATACCATTGTGTCTTAAAGTGGAGTTCCACCCATTTTTGGAACTTTAGATCTATGTAATCCCCTTTAAAATGGCTTTTACCAATGGAAACTTTTTTTTTTTTGCTAGTAAATACCTTAATTTCTGCTTTATTCCTCCTCTCCTCACTTCCGGGTCCGATCGGCGATGACGCAATTCGGCGATTCACAGTGTGTGCTGGGATGTATTCTATTCCAGAAATCTCGCAGGAGCTGAGCTGTACTGAGCCGTGCCTGCCCCGCCTCCGCCCCGCCTCCTCTCATTGAGTTGTATTGTATGCAATGTATTCAGGCCGTTCTCTGCCCCGCCTCCGCCCAGCCTCCTCTCATTGAGTTGTATTGTATGCCATGTATTCAGGCCGTTCTCTGCCCCACCTCCTCTCAGTGAGCGAGGACTGAAATCATTATATCCTTACTGAGCTCACTGAGAGGGGACGGGGCATAGGCGGGGCAGAGAACGGCCTGAATAGATGGCATACAATACAACTCACAGAGGAGGCGGGGCGGAGGCGGGGCAGAGAACAGCCTTAATACATTGCATACAATACAACTCAATGAGAGGAGGCGGGGCGGAGGCGGGGCAGAGAACGGCCTGAATACATTGCATACAATACAACTCAATGAGAGGAGGCGGGGCGGAGGCGGGGCAGGCACGGCTCAGTACAGCTCAGCTCCTGCGAGATTTCTGGAATAGAATACATCCCAGCACACACTGCGAATCGCCGAATGACGTCATCGCTGATCGGACCCGGAAGTGAGGAGAGGAGGAATAAAGCAGAAATTAAGGTATTTACTAGAAGAAAAAAAAAAAAAAAGTTTCCATTGGTAAAAGCCGTTTTAAAGGGGATTACATAGATCTATGTATTCCAACCTATTAAAAATGGGTGGAACTCCGCTTTAAGGTGGAATATCCATATATTATGCATGCACTCAGCCGACTTATGTTAACTCTCAACTCTACTCTTGTGTACATTGTAGGGAGCACCAACCATATTTGTAAAATAGTTGAGGAAGTTGTTTCAAAAATAAACATGGGATATGGGATAAAGCAATATTCTGCAAATAATAAAAGGATACAAACAAAAATCTGAAAGCATAAATGCCCCCACCCAGCGCTTATACAGTAGTGTTAAAATAAAATAAGATAAAAAAAATAAAATAAAAAAAAGTCTACAGCAGCTACTATACACAAACAAATGTATGACAAATATGCTAATATAATCAAAAGATCACCGGCTATCACGAACACTGACTGAATGTGTCTCTGCCAGGGATTACCACGGGACGGTACATGGTGAGAGACGCAGATATATTTCATTCATTGTGTTTATACCTGATATATTGAGTAGGCACAACAATGTAGGGGGGGTTTTATTTACAATAAAGCTATTTAACTGAGTTACGCTATGAGTGTGTTCCGTGTTTTTCTTTGACTACCGGCCAAACTGATCTACCTGGAGGGAGAGCATGAGAGGTTGTCTGGAAAGGGAATTGATTTGAATAGGAGCCCATGACAAGCAAAGGGGATCTGATCAAACAGTGTATCTGTTTATAGCTCTGGTGAGTTTGTTATCCAAAGGGGGCGGTATTCCAGGAGGTTTGGTGAAGGTCTATATACAAGTCTGTTCCTGTAGCCATAATCTATCATCCCGGGAACTAATAATCCTCACCGGGTGTTTATATGGACAAATCCTATTATGGACTTTCCTTTGTGCACAAGTTGAAAGACTTATGCAAGTTTTGATTAATTATAAGCACTGCTAATGTTCTGATCTTTTGATTATATTAGCATATTTGTCATATAATGAAAGGAGACAAGCTATAAATGAAGTATTATGTGATCACCATGCCATCCACCATAAAACAAGTATTTTACAAACATTATCCCTACAAGTTAGACACAAGGAGGTTTATTCATTAAAACTGAGGAAAAGAGAATAAGTTAAAAGTTAAGTTGTTGCCCTTATTTGCCATTGACATCCAGTCATATGGCTTCCATTCAGCACTAACATGCAACCCCACATTCAAGAGAGATCCAGTCCAATCAGGTCAGGGAGGATGAACTCCAGCACCCAGAGGAGTGCTCTTGACCTGCCCTCATGCATCTCTAGAATACAATGGGCATCATATTTATCTTTACATTGCAGTGCCAAAGTACATCTGCGTAGTCAGACGACCAACTATAAATGAAACTAACGTATGAGGGGAAAGCACTAAGATGCAGTGTATTCGTTTATGGCTTTACAATGTGGTAACAAAAATGATTGGAAAAAGTACAGTCAGTCCCTGGGTTACAAACAAGATAGGATCTGTAGGTTTGTTCGTGGAAGTTGGAACAGGTACATTTATTATATGTAGCTCCAGCCCAAATTTTTTTGGGATAGCATAGGGAAGGGTTAAAACCCCTGTAACATTTGTTTTGCTGTCTGTGCCCCTGTTCAGAAGATTTCATCTCACTTTCTGTCCCTATGACAATTGGATTTAGGACATTTTGGGTTGTTGTGGAAACAAGTATTAGTGATAAAGCTTCACACCTTTTTTCCCATGATAACTGTTACAGGAGTGAATTTCCCTTCCTAGGGGTAGATTTCCTCCCTCTCCCTGTGTCTCTCTCCTTTTGTAAGTAGGAGTTATTTGGAAGTTGGATGTTTGTAACTCGAGGACTGCCTGTATAGGAATGTACCACTGATATTAGTACATTTTGCATTGTGGACTCATTAAAACATGAGCCCTAAGGAAACTATATTACATAAAACCCTTACTACAGTTTTTCAACTGCTCTTCACTAAAAAAAGATGAGGGGTCCTGAACCTTACTAAAAAAAAAAAATAATTGAATGATAAAACAAAAAAATGTGCTATTAATAAAATGTATTGTGAAGCATATCATTTTAGAATCTTACTTTCCTTTTCAGACTTTTGCTATATTATCTGTGAATATAAATGCACGCTAACATTTGGAAGTAGTATGTTTTAGGTGCTGCAATTAAATCCTCAGTGTATTCATCAGTACATGCATCCAATGGGATGTGTGAAGTAAGGGCAATTTTTGGTACCCTTTATGCTGACATTATTAGGAGCCACAAACTTCTTGTATGAATAGCCTTGAACTTAATCCAGGATTATTGAAATGCATGAGAATTGTTAGGAGGCTGGAGTCAACATCCCTAGATCTGCCTTTGTATTGTAACCTTCAACACAGTATCAACTTGCACTGAAACTTGAAGATCCTAATGGGATTAAACATAAAAGAAAGTTAGAAAAAGTATTTGGATTAGAAATCTAACTAAAGCCTACTGTGAGAAAGGCCACACTGCTGTCACTGACCTTTTCCTCTATAAGTGTGATACCAGTTGAGCCCATCTAAGTGTCAGAAGGGTCTCCTCCCACTTATTTACTTAGAGCAACAGGTGTCAGACTAAAACAATGCAATATAAAATGGACTGATGTGTTGCACTAAGCACGTATCCACACATAACCAGCATTTATTGCTATATTACGTTCCAAAAAAAAAAAAAAAAAAAAAAATACAAATAGTGCATAATATCCGAGCATAAACAAAAACAAATGCCCATATGAATAGGCTGAAATAAGTCATATCCTAGAGATTATGTTACTACAGATTTTTTTTTCAGTTATGTATATAGCAACAACATTGTGCACGTCACTTTTCAGAATATAAAGTGCAACTCACAAAAGCCCCATCCCCCAAAAGGACTTCACAACCTAAAGTGCCTAGCATATTTAAATGACCATTATAGGTGATTTTGGAGAAGGACAATTAATAAACCAGCATGTTTTGAATTGTGACTAGGCAGCTTGTGCCTGCAGTGGAATTCAAATCCAGGACCCAGAGCTGCCATAGAAGAATTCTAACCACTTTCCATAGTAACCATTTTACCATTATATGTTGTACTTCATTGTTTGGAGACACTGCCTTGGAGAAAGAAAATGACTGCTCTTGGAGGTCTATCATGTTGAAAAATGCCAATGGATAGTCTGCCATGTTGAAAGTGCATGGAAATAGAAACTGTCATGGAGAGGCTATCATGTGGAGGGATTTCCCTGCAGATCCTGCCACGTGGAGACAGGACAATAGAGAGCCTGCCACGTTGGAAGAGCCATGAAGAAAAAGACTGATGCTGCCTGGGGCAGCATGGAGAGAAAGAAAATACTCTTTTTCCTGAAATGCTTTTTTACACTGGGAAGTGTCTTCATTTTGTGTATCAGCTCTGGCTAACTGCAAAAATACCTGTGATGTTAGTTTTAGGGAATGTAAGGACCGCATCTCTTTAATCTGCCCTGGCTAGTAGAACAGTTGCTCACCTGTGCAGTTGTACAGGTAAGTGAGGATGAAGCAAATATATTCCTCGCGCCTAGGAGTGCCTAATCAAATGGGTACTGTGGCTAATAGATAAAATAAATAAATGTATTGGATGAGCAGCTGCTATAAAGTGCAAAGTGAATATGTAGGAATTCCCAAACTAGATGAGAAAATATAGCGCTTGCTGGTGTGTGCAGGGAACTAAAGGAGTGGGTATGCAATATAGTAGTATCTAAAAATCTCTAAAACTTTAAAATGGGCTGTGCCCCTAAAACATAGATATTATAAAGGATAATATAATTAAATAATTATTGTGCCAAAATCAAGTCCAACAATTCACTGTGATAATAAAGTGCTGAGTGATATTCAAAATAGTTGATAGGTGACTCAGTGGTGAATATTCCAAAAAAAGTGCCAAAAAAGGGTAAAAAGTGCTGGTGCTTGGTGCTGGATCCTCCAATGGGACAGGATATCCGATCATGCAGATATTAAGGGTATGATGTAAACTCACCAGATAAGGTGGGTCTCAACTACCTTACAGCAAAGAGACCAGTAGAGCTTTGGTGACCCTCCAGGTCAGAATAATGGCAGCTGCTGGGCTCCTATCCCTCTCGGCCGGAATGCCCCTGATGAGGTATACGGGTTCCTCACGGTTTCTCCGGATATGGTTTCAGGGAAAAAAGGACAGGCTCCGAATGGTGCAGTACCATTAAAACAAGTTTATTAAATAAAAATGCTGACAAAGCTGGTAAAGAGTAAAAAACGCTGTGCAAAAACCCTCTAATGGATGTCTGTAGCATGGAGAGCGGCTTGCGTTCCAGGCTAACTTCCGGGTTTGACGGCGTGCGTTCCACCTGACGCGCGTTTTGTCAGAGCGTAGTGTCTGAAGACGTCACTATTTTTATTTAATAAACTTGTTTTAATGGTACTGCACCATTTGGAGCCTGTCCTTTTTTCCCTGAAACCATATCCGGAGAAACCGTGAGGAACCCGTATACCCCATCTGGGGCATTGGGGCCGAGAGGGATAGGAGCCCAGCAGCTGCCATTAATCTGATCTGGAGGGTCACCAAAGCTCTACTGGTCTCTTTGCCGTAAGGTAGTTGAGACCCACCTTATCTGGTGAGTTTACATCATACCCTTAATATCTGCATGATTGGATATCCTGTCCCATTGGAGGATCCAGCACCAAGCACCAGCACTTTTTCCCCTTTTTTGGCACTTTTTTTGGAATATTCACCACTGAGTCACCTATGAACTATTTTGAATATCACTCAGCACTTTATTATCACAGTGAATTGTTGGACTTGATTTTGGCACAATAATTATTTAATTATATTATCCTTTATAATATCTATGTTTTAGGGGCACAGCCCATTTTAAAGTTTTAGAGATTTTTAGATACTACTATATTGCATACCCACTCCTTTAGTTCCCTGCACACACCAGCAAGCGCTATATTTTCTCATCTAGTTTGGGAATTCCTACATAAGTGAGGATGAAACTACTGTTTTGAACTTGTTTTAATGGTACTGCACCATTTGGAGCCTGTCCTTTTTTCCCTGAAACCATATCCGGAGAAACCGTGAGGAACCCGTATACCCCATCTGGGGCATTGGGGCCGAGAGGGATAGGAGCCCAGCAGCTGCCATTATTCTGACCTGGAGGGTCACCAAAGCTCTACTGGTCTCTTTGCCGTAAGGTAGTTGAGACCCACCTTATCTGGTGAGTTTACATCATACCCTTAATATCTGCATGATTGGATATCCTGTCCCATTGGAGGATCCAGCACCAAGCACCAGCACTTTTTCCCCTTTTTTGGCACTTTTTTTGGAATATTCACCACTGAGTCACCTATGAACTATTTTGAATATCACTCAGCACTTTATTATCACAGTGAATTGTTGGACTTGATTTTGGCACAATAATTATTTAATTATATTATCCTTTATAATACCTATGTTTTAGGGGCACAGCCCATTTTAAAGTTTTAGAGATTTTTAGATACTACTATATTGCATACCCACTCCTTTAGTTCCCTGCACACACCAGCAAGCGCTATATTTTCTCATCTAGTTTGGGAATTCCTACATAAGTGAGGATGAAACTACTGTTTTGAACCACAGTAATCAACATTCAGCCACCAAAAACAGAGTGCAGACAGCAGCCAGGAATAAACAAATTATCATGTGCCCTAGTCCCTTATTCATAATAACTTTAGTTTAATCTCATGTGACATTTTAATAGCTATACTTCCATGGATTCCCTAAAAACAACAAGAAAGAAATACATTACCATCAAAAGTGCTGCTAATATAATAATGTCTCTAATTATGGCCTAAAATAAAGCATCTTGAAGAAGAAGCATCTTATTCTTCTTAAGCATCCAATCTTTGATTGGTTGCAAGCAAGGACTTTCAGGAGTTGTAGTTTTAAAGCTTGAAGAAGCTGACTTTGATATGCTAATTTTATTCTTTGGTCCTATGTGGAATAGAAAATTACATGCAGTAAGGACACGTCGACAAGTTAATGCAGATGGCTTAGCAAATTGCTAAGAAACATCTGGGATCTTAGAATATTTCACTTGATCCATAAGGTCTCTTTGTGATAAACATGTGTACTTAGCACAATATCCCAAAAATGTAGGCTTCATTGGATCCAATGTTTTCTTACCTAAGTTTAACCAGATCACCCATAAAATTGTGTATCAAGTATGTGCCCTACTTCTTAGCAGCCATGTCTCTTGGTTAACAATGTAAAACAAAATC
Organism: Pelophylax lessonae; assembly: GCF_965119305.1. Taxonomy (NCBI): domain Eukaryota; kingdom Metazoa; phylum Chordata; class Amphibia; order Anura; family Ranidae; genus Pelophylax; species Pelophylax lessonae. Next base: position 223,030,357 of record NC_138771.1, read on the forward strand.
ACCTGTGTCTATACATCTGTAATTTTTATAATGAGGTGCATAAACAACAACAAAGTCAGTCTCGAATGTGTCAGTCTTTGATTAATGAGCACAAATAATTCAAAGTAAACACTTAACAAATCTCACAAAACCTACAAGTCTCCTGGCAAGATAGAATGGACTATGGTTTGGAAACAATTTCCAATGAAGCTCATAACAATTGAATTACAAAACATTAATCATCATTTAAGATGTCAGATGATCCAAACATGAGGTTTTTATGATTTTGTAAATTTACAGGAATATTTGTTCCCATAGTTTTATCTATTCCAGTTTCCTTAATTTAGCTTTTATGTATATGGAAAAACCACAAAATTAAAAATATTTCTGAGCTATAATTACAGCATTTATTGGTTGCACGTGAAATACATTCCTTTGTGTAGGCTATTATAAGATTAGCATATACACCAAATGTACCTCTTTTGTGGTCAATTGTTTGCTGCTATAGTTACTCTCTGGATTTATCATTGCATTCCAATCTTTTATACAGCACCAGAAATTCAGTAGCTTTGGAAAACCAGATAATTTTAGTCATGCACTTTGCTTCTGTCTCAGACAATGTATATTAGGAAATCGTGGATTTGGCACACAGTACTGTATTCTGATTTTAATTTATTCATTATGTGTACTGGGCCATATTTTCTCCTGCTGTTTTGTGGTAGATATTCATAGGCAGACAAAACAGATAGATATGACTGGATATTCTTTACTATTTTACTTGCTGTTCACTGCCAGATTGCCCAATCAGCCAACCTTAGGGGCATATTTATAAAGCAATAAATGTGACTTTTACAGAAAATTTAGGAACGGTCTACTCTTCTTGCGTGTTAAAATGCCACATTTTACCATGCAGGAAGTTTTGGTTCTGGCCAGCGGTGCCTTGCACTTTAAAAAGTACAGAACACGGTTTTCTTTTTGTTTTAACTTATTGTTAAATAATATGTGACATTTCATTCATTTCTATGCACCATAGCTAAACTGCATTGTATAGAAACGCAGAGAGAAACAGAGCTGCGGGTGAACTGCGGTGCAGATTTGAAAAAATGCAGATATGTTGCAGATTACTTTTTTTTTTTCTCCAAAACAGATTACTATACCACACTGCAGCTCACCCGAAGGCTGTATTCAGGTGCAAACAAGGTACATAGAAAACAATCGGTTTCTGTGTGCTCTTGCGGAGACCTGTCGTTTTTTAGGCCTTATGCACAATGGACGTTATCAAAACATCAGTAGAAAGCTGTAGCTGTAGAAGTTTTTCAACTTTTTTGCAGTAGCGTTTTTCCCCGTTGTTTAGCTTTTTTCAGCTGTTGCGTTTTTTAGCTTTTTTTTAGCAAAACTATACTCCCACAAAAGCTTATGGCTCAAAAACGTTCATAAACGTTCATAAATGCAGAATAGCCGCGTTTTCCGGCATTTCTTGGCGTTTTTCAGCATTTTTTTTAACTCTAATCAGAGTTAGAGCGTTTTTACAGCTGAAAAGCTCCTCTCAAAACCCACTAGTTCTGGGTTTTTTCCAGCCAGAAAAGACCCCTGCCAAAAACTGCTGATAATAGCCTATGTGTGCATGGACATGGGGTTTATTTACTAAAGGCAAATACAGTCTTGGGAAGTGCACTTGGAAGTGGAGGAACTGTAGATCTGAGGGGGACATGCAAGAAAAATAAAAACAGCATTTTTGCATGCACATGATTGGATGATAGAAATAACCAGAGCTTCCCCTCATTTCAGATCTTGCCCTTATAGCTATAGCGACTGCACTGCCAAGTGCACTTCCAAGTGCACTTGCAGTGCACTTGTAGTACACAGTGGATTTGACTTTAGTAAATAAACCCCACAGGATAACATACTGGGGAGTTTGAGTTTATTGGCTGCAGAAAAAAATGTCTGACGCCAAAAACAGCAGCTGTAAAAATGTCCAGAATGCATGAGGCCTTAGTGCTGGAAACTGTAGGTCTCAACACAAGTGTGAATGAACCCCTTATTGATGGTGAATCAATCACTGTCATTTAAATCACATGCACCAGGAAGATTCACCAGCAGTGTCAGATTAATGTTAGATTCACTGCTTTATACAAGAGGTGTTCAAGTCAAACTGGGACTTTTGATCTTATATAATAGAGGAACAACTTTCAAGGTGTGGAAACTGCATTTATTTTTTGACATACTCCCCTGCTACATTCATACACTTTTCCCAGCATTTAACTAATGCCTGGAAAGCTTTGGCATAGAAAGATTTGTCATTTTGCCGGAACCATCCTAGGATGGCCTGCTTCTCTTTTTCATCAGTGCTGAAATGCTGACCTCCGAGGAACTCTTTTAGGGGTCCAAACAGGTGAAAATAAATCGTGAGGTCCAGGCTGTAATGGGAATGTTGCAATACCTCTCAGCCAAGTTCCTGTACTGTGCACAGTGCGGTGAGCAGTTTGAGCTTGTGCGTTGTCCTGGAGAAATAGGAAATGCTTAGTGATGAAACCAGGCCGTTTTTTCCGCATACGCATATGCACATCACTAGAACACAACAGTAATATTCATTGTTGATAGTGGGACCACGGGGTAGAAAATCCACATGAATAAACACCACGTTTTTCTCAGAAAATTCCATCGCTTTACCTGTAAACGCAATTATTCAAAGTTTTTTTGGTGGTGGTGAGTCTGTGGTGGAGCTGTTCCATGCATGCACTAACACTGTTGTCTGCCATCTTTTTTTTTTTTTTTATTTAAAATTTTTGAGCATAACAGAGTAGAAAGCACATGAATGCATATACAATAATCCGACATACATACAACTTGAGAAATGAGGGCAAAGAAGAAGTGGTCAGAACTCTATGACCTAGGTAAGGGCAGGGGTCATAGAGAAGGCACGGTAGAGGGGATCTCGAACACGAAATGTGTAATCGTCCGGGGGCAAGTCCATGTCCTTTGAGAGGAAGGTCAGAAAGGGGCTCCATTTGCCATAGAAGGACTGGCCGGATGAGGGGGACATAAAGTTCATATTAAGTCGGTCAATGGATAAGAGTGTGGTTAGCTCTGTTTTCACCCTAGAAATAGGTGGTGGTGTCATAGAGATCCAATGTTTTAAAATCACTCGTCTAGCTACCAGAAGACTGGTGAGGATCCATAGACGATGAGTGTTGGCCGGAGTGCTCGACCATTTTTGCAATCGTTTATCCCAATAGCCGAACATGAGCAGTAGGGGGTCTTTTGGAACGGTCATGTTAGTAACATCCTTAATGAAGGCTAGGACTTGGTCCCAGAACAATGAGATAGGCATGCAGGACCAAAACTTATGGTGAAGGGAAGGTCTCTCGGCAGAACATAGAGGACATTTGTGGGGCACCAGGAATAGTTTTGTCAGAGAGGAAAGGGATGTGAGCTCTGTGGAAGATCTTGAGTTGGGTTTCCTTCCAGGTAGCATTAGGAGTAAGTCCGAGAGTGGCTCGGAGACCACTAATCATGTTGGGCAAAGTGTCATCTCCAGGGAAATCTTTCAGCCAATTCGAGGCGAAGGACGTGCAGGAGGCCGGTGGACACGTCTTCAATAAAGGTTTATAGATGTCAGAGATGGTGAAAGATGATCAATAAGAGAATCTGTCCTCAGGATTGCCTGAGGCCGTCCGTAGTGATAAAATGTAGACATTGGTTCACGTAAAAGGAGTCCGATACCTGAAGGTTATGATTATCCATAATTTTGGAAAGAGGAGTCGGTGACCCAATTTGGAGGTCGCACAAGTGTGCGAAGTTATGCAATCCTTTCGTGTCCCAAACCTTGTATACCGCATGATCAAGACCAGGGGGGAAAGCAGGATTGCCCCAGATCGGGAGATATTTCGAAAAGTAGAGAGGCAGTTTCAGGAGCTTGCGTACTTCCCTCCATGCAATAACCGCGTCCCTAAGGAGCAGGTTATGGCGGAGTTCGGGGCGCAATTGGGCCCACTTGACATGTAGGAGGGCCGAGAGAGAATAGGGACTAGACATCTGAGACTCCAACTCATAGTTAGAATACTGGGAGGTCTGGGATATCCAGTCCAAGGCCACCCTCAGGAGACATGACACATTATATAACCGCAGATCAGGGATGTTAATGCCAGCGTCACGCCTGGGGAGGCTCAGTTTTTTTGAAGAGATGCAAGGTCTCCTACCTCTCCAGAGGAAACGAGACTCCTGAACGTCTTTATGTTTGATCAGTAGCGATAAAGTCTAAAGAAAGTACAGGAGACGAGCAAAGCTGACCATTTTAATCAGGTGGCATCTCCCCAAGAGAGACAGTGGCAGTTCCATCCAATTTTCCAGTTCCCCTTTTATTTTGGAAAACAGCGGGGGATAATTCAGGGTGTATATAGAAGAAGGGGTCCTCCCAATTTTGATACAGAGGTACGTGAGATGCGTGGTCGCAATTTTAAATGGGGAGTCTTTTTCCCAGGAGCGGGACGTATCTACCCCCAAAGGGAGAATTTCACTCTTGGAATAATTAATTTTTAAGCCCGAGCATTTTCGAAACGCATCGAAGGTAGAGATGATCGTAGGCACGTCGGCGGATGGGTGAGAGGTAAACAACAGGACATCGTCAGCGAACGTTGTCTGCCATCTTGATTAACAGTCTCTGGACTGGGCTACAACATGTGAACCGCCTATCAGTAATAAGAAACACTTGCTACCTACTTCTGCGTGTAGTACCACCATGCTAGCATCCCTTTTTATGCCTGCAAAATTAAAAGTCCTGGTTTGACTTGAACGCCCCTCGTAACTACACCACCTAGTCTTTAGAATGGTGATCAGCCAGATTAAAGCATCCAGAACTTTTGTAAAAATCTGGAATAGAATTTTATCAATACAATGAAATAAATTTGCAAAGATATTGTAAGGACCTGCTGCAGTCAGATGACAGCTGTTGTGCGTGAATGTCTCCCAGAATTACTATATGAAAAGCCAAAGCCTTTTGTTTTTTTTGCATTGGATAGAGTAGGAACATGTTTAAACAAACCATGGTAAGGTTATTATTGTTGTCTTTGTCCCTGTTGAAGGGATGCACATTTTGTATTTGTATCTGTAACTTTACAGCTGTCACATGAAAGAGCGGTGAGGATACATTTTTCAATAGGGACAGCCGTTTTGGTGTTCACTGCCAAAGAAGGAATTTCCACCGATTTGGAACAGTACATCTCTCACTTCCTCACATGGAAATATCCATGGTGGGACCCAGACAGAAATAAAGACACCGACAAAGGTCTTAACTAGTGATAAGAAAAATTGGTTGGGTTTGATTTGAAGGCAGGTTCAAGAACATGTCAAAAATCTACAAATCCTAGACTTTAATGCAAACCTTATTGTAGTCAATGGAAGGTGAATCTTGAAAATCAATTCTCTACTTTTTCAAGGCTAATTGGCAAGGAATTGCCAAACTAAGGGCATGGGATCTGGGCACTGCAAGGGGGGGGGGTATTGTACCAATGAACAAAATTGAAGACAATACTGTTCAGCTGACAGGAGCTATTTTAATAAGGGTTAAAACGAAATATTAAAAATGCTAAATTCCTATAAATAACAAATTTTATTCATTTAAAATAATTGTACATTTCCAAGCTCTGTACAACATTTCCATTTATTCTCTTTGTAAACAAAGCAGACAGATATTGCCTTCTTCTTTACTGGTTCCTTAGGCTGCATTTATAGCTTAGTGTTCTAGGAAAGCATGCAGAAATACACTTTTCTGCTCGCATTTTCAAGAAAACATATGAAAGACAAGCTAAAACATGCATTGCTCTTGTGGTGCCATTATTTCTTAACGGCACCCCAAACGTGCCAAAATGCGCATCACAAGAATGCATGAGGCTCACTGCCAGAAAAAGGCCCAAGAGCTACTTTGGTGCATTCGTTGTGCATAGGGAAGCCCATTCACTTGCAGTCGTGTGGCAAAAAAAAAAAAAAAATCCGCATAGTATCAGGTGTGAATGAGGCCTTATCCTAGATGAATCCATCAAGTGTGAATTGAACAGTCAGTAATTTGTTTTTTTGTGGAAGGTGTCATAATTCATGATTGGCATGGATCTACATCGCTAGATGACATGATGAATGATGGATTTATACCATTAGACATATCTTTTTTTTTTTGTTTTGTTTTTTTAAATAAAGGACTTTGCTTAATTTGTGGTGTTACCATACCCTACTAAAATAATGTAATAATAATAATATATGTATATATATATATATATATATATATATATATATATATATATATATATATAATGTAATAATAATGTAAGTAATGTGCATTACGTGTTAATTTGCTCAATATAGAGGTTGTCCCTACACTTCAAGTACTTATACAACTGCTGAGCTACACTTCCTTTTTTAACATTTACAGTATATATGGCCAAAAAAGTACATCTCTCCAGTACCGGCACATGTGCGCTTGTTTTGTTTGTTTAAAGATGCTACAAGTATCATTTGTAGCCCCTGTGTGGGCGATATTTGTGCTGTATCGATTTTTATATTCTCCTTGAAAACCAATAAACATATTGAAACAGAAAATTGCTACAAGTACAAAAAAATACATGTTTATCCTGCAAAAAAACTGAGCTTGTAACTTCCCGTGATCTCCTCTCTGTCTGTGCTGCATCTAGCAGCCCCATCAAGTATCAGCACTGCCCTGTTCACTTAAGTAGACTGCAGAATACTTCCCTCCTGAATTGTGGAGATGAAGAGAGTGGTAAGTGTTCTATAGTTCCAATAAATGTCGTGCCCTCAAGTAAAAATGCTGCTCCTTCATAGATACAGTATGGTGAGTGAGCATTGTCACCTTAAAATAAGAAGAGTGCTACTAGGAGAATCAACTAAGAAAAATAACGAAAAGGAAAGCCAGGAAAAAAGAAAATGAATGCAGCCACATATAGAGTATACTTGTTTACATACACTTTAACATTTTAAATGGTGGCAATTTAGGGAAGAAAAATGTAGGGCCTGTATTCAACATACAAAGCTTTCTTTTGCACAAATGCAAAGTATGCATGCAAACCTTGAATTGCTTTATTCAAGTTAGGAATCCACTGAAGCCTAAACAAGAGAAACATCTCAAGGGAAAATTATAGACAAGGAACAATAAATTGCTACAATATAATCAAATTGATCAACAGCAAAGAGGTACATGGACTTTCTACATACATGAAAAGTAGAAAGCTATTAGCACACCACTTGGAATGGGAGGGGGGGTCACCTACATCAAACGCTGATCTAAATGTTATCAGTTAACTTCAAAGATTGGTGCGGTTTTCCATAGACATTTCCAAGACATTGCTCCCCTTCCCCATTCATAGTGGCGTGCTTAGGAGTTTCTACTTTTTATGGCAGAATTATGTCAGGCAGGCCTGGCATTCGCCATGCTTCAGGTATTCTGAATTTTAAATTCAAAACTGATGATTCCTGACTGGCATCAGAAAAGGCAATCATAAGACCAGATGAATGTTTCTTGATAATTTCAGATATTTAGTCTCTGCAATGCTTTATAAACTTGCTGTGAGAGAGGCTTAAGCTTTCTAATGACTGATAACACATGTTCACACCCCTCATCATGGTTCATTTTACCCACCCACAAATTGTTCTGACCTAACTTTCTTCTTTTCCATAATATCATTAAGAAAGAACTAAATGAATCCAGCAGGGAAGAAGTGACAATTCGTCAACAGATTAGCGTATTCCAGACCATGGTTTTAGTGGGTGTACCATCAGATGAGTAATACGCTTTTCAGAGAATATGTGCTCTTAGGTTAAGCTCTTTCTTCTCTAAAATAAACAACATCTGGATCTAAAGGATTTGTAGAGGTTATTGTTTTATCTATGCTCTAAATCCAAGGCAATTCTTTCTGTAGTATTACAGTCTGCAACGACTGCTAACTCAATTTGCATTTATTTTCAGGCTGTAACACAGCAAAACATATGAGTTCCCTAAACAAATCCAAACAATTGGTCCTTGCAACAGATTATTATTAATATACGGGATTTATATAGCGCTGACGGTTTACACAGCGCTTTACAGCATGAGAGTAGACAAAACAATTTAATACAGTAGGAATCAGGGAACCCTGCTCATTATAGCTTGCAATCTAAGTGGGAGGGTCAAGAGATACAAGAGTTAATAACTGTGGGGTATGGGCTGAAAATAAATCTGCAGTTGTTAGGTGGGGGCCAGATAGGCTTCTCTAAAAAGATGAGGTTTAAGGGATTGTCTGAAAGTGTACAGATTAGGAGATAGTGGGACAGATTGGGGTAGAGAGTTCCAGAAGACTGGAGAGGCTCTGCAGAAGTCCTGGAGGCGGGCATGGGATGAGGTGACAAGGGAGCTTGGAGGTCTTGGGAGGAACAAAGAGAATGATTTGGTTGGTGTTTTGAGACTAGGTTAATGATGTAACAGATGACCTATTATAGTCACCTCTCTGGTGGCCTGTGTCCCCCCTACTTTCCAGCAGCCTCCATCAGGCTTAGACACTTCCAGAGTTTTTGGTTGTCCCTCACTGTTAGCTATATTTACTTCCTTAAACCCCTATACCACTGTGGATTTGTTTATGGAACTGACAGGGTCTTTTTAAGTTCAACTCATAAGTGTGGATCAATGCATATATGAAATGTAACACGATATACAGAATTATGAGCATTTCATTAGTACTTTACCTGTACAAAGCCACACAATCTGTGATGGTCAAACAGAGGCATGCTTGGACGATCTTCTCTATGCACTGTTATGCTGTAGCTTCTTAACAATAGCGGTACTGGTTTAGATTTATCCGTAACATGTAAAGTAATCTGATTAAAACCCAGGCCAAGAGGATAATTAGCAGCTCTGGAAAATAAAAATAATGCAAGTACATAAAATGCACTTTTACTTTGTAAATTGTACTTATACAATGTACAGTTACTTTTATGTCAAATTATTTCAAGAGGGAACTAAAGGATGCTACTCCAGCCCAGGCAAGGTAGGGTTACTATTCCAGATTGTTACATCGGCATAATATTCAGATAACTAGCATTTTAAAAAAAAAAGATTTTCAATGGCATCCCAATGCCTTTTTAAAGACAGGTTTACTTTTAGGATATAAGTAAGCTGTAGGTGTTCACTCTTTCCCTGGGGAATCCATTCTGGTTGTTCCCCGATTATAGCGGGGCCCTCTTTTCTTTTATTTCCTTTTCTCTTTGCTATAGTACTCCTCTATCCTTCTAGCATATGATAATAGCCTATTTCAGGCTTTTGGTAAACCAATAGCCTCCTTAGTAGAGGCTGTGTCTAGTTATAATGTCTAGTTATAATAGGCTATCAGTGATAATACTAGTAAGAAAACTGGAGTTTAGTTGGTTTCACTCTGCTCGCTATACCACACACACACACACACACATATATATATATATATATATATATATATGCGGTATAAAATCACCTTTATATCAGTACCTGTTGCTGCCAAATTTATATATTGAGATTGTTATTTTTATATTTTTCCTTGCAACCAACCTTTCTGGCACATCACAGATGAACTATGCAGAAATGCAGTCTTCTCACATAATTTGTAATAAAAACATATTTGCCATTCTGAAGTTTCCCTCCAACCACATTGCATATTATTTTATATATACTGTGATTCTGTACTTGCCAAATATGCTGCAGAAATCTCCCTCTACTAAGCCTGGCTGCAGCCATTTTAACTGTGGGCAGCTGAAGCTGCTGCCTGTTCACTTCTTGGGTTTACACAGACACAGAAAGGCACACAGACACACATACACATATATACAGACAGACACACTCACACCACTGCTTGCCTTCACATTTCTCCTCTGCTGATTGTGACAGAACCATCTGACTTTGTATTATATTGTTGCTGCCTCCTTTCGTCTGTTTGTTCCGCTGTTCCACAGCCCGTACAGGAGAAGAGAGTTACTCTTGATCGAACCTCACTACAGAGCCTTGTCTCGTACTTGGGGGGGAATTATTGATGTGCTTCATGTATGGCAGATTGGAGTGGATTATCCTAGACGACCGTAACCCCTTTCATACTTTGGGGTGTCGTAACAATTGGTGGCAAGCGATGGGATGAGTCCCACTGCCCAGAACAGCTACCGATGCAGTATGAGGAGCTGAAACGGAATACCCTCAAAAAGTTATCGCAACGTAGAGGACGACCAGCAGGTAATTTTAAGAAACGAGAGATTATTGCTCAATTGTTGGAGATGGATGCAGCACAAGAAAGGGAGAGAGCTAATGTGACCGCCATCTTGGATTTAACACCCGAGGAAATACAATTTAACCGGGCAGTGCAAATAAGGCTGGCACATTTTTGCCCCAACCCTACAGCTGACATTGTGGAACGAGTGCAAGCAGCGGTAACAGCCCAACTGCAAGGAAGAGGAGCGGCAGCAGCGGAGGTACCCCATAATAATGTGGGAAGAAAGAAAGTACCTTTTGCTGTGTTTAAAACTTTTGTGGAATCTGAGGGGGAGATTGATGGATTTTTGGCAGACTTTGAAAGGCAGTGTACCTTACACAGGGTGACCACCGACGAATGGGTCACCATCCTCTCTGGGAAATTGTCCGGAGGGGCCAGTGATGCTTTTCGGGCCATCCTGGAGGAGGAAATTATAGATTACCGGGCCGTTAAAGATTGTTGGCCAGGTATGCAGTAACGCCAGAAGTATACCGGCGGAGGTTCAGAGAGACCCCCAAGCAAGCGAGTGACTCCTATATAGAGTGGGCATGCAGAGTACACCATGCAGCAACCCACTGGATGGCAGGATGCCAAGCTGTATCTGGGGAGGAGATCTTACAAGTGTTTTTGTTGGAACATTGCTTCAACAAGTTACCTGCCGGGGTCAGAGAATGGGTCCGGGACCGTAAACCCTCCACTTTCCCGGAAGCCGCTCGATTGGCAGATGAATATACAGACGCTCGTAAGCTGGATGATAATGTGCCCAAAGCCCCTGCCAGGGTGGAGTACCGACAAGCAACACCCACCAGTACTACTATTTACCAGGCTCCAGCACACCGCACCCCGGCTTTGCCTGCAACCAACAGCTATGCCCAGCCACCCTGTTTTAACTCCAGGGATTATTCGCAACCCATCCAGTGCTTTGGATGCAAACAGCTTGGGCACAAAAGGCCGGAGTGCCCGTTGAACACAGCCAACCATGCGCAGTCATGGAGACGGCCAGCCGGCGGAAATCCACGCAACTCCCCGCCTGCTGCTCACTGCATTGAGCAGGAGGAATGTTGGGGCATCCTCCATGAAGCAGACCCGGTCCAAGCCGCTCATCAAGACAACAGGCAGCAGCACCGGCAGATGGTTAAGCTGAACGGAAGGGAAGTCAGCGGGTTACGAGACACTGGTGCCACTATGACTTTGCTGCAGAAAGATTTGGTGTCTGAACATCAACACACCGGAGACGCTGTGGCTGTGAGGGTAGCAGGGGGTGCTGTTTTTCACCTACCTGTTGCCCGAGTACACTTGGATTGGGGAGTGGGGGCTAGACATGTTAATGTGGGGGTTATGAAAGACTTGCCTGCGGATGTTCTTCTTGGGAATGACTTGGCCCCCCTTGTTTCTGCATATGCTCCCATGGGCCCCAATGAAGTTAATGCTGTGACCACTCGTGCCCAGACCCGCGCTGCCGGAACCGACCCACCTGCTACTGAGACCCAGGTAAGACCTTGTTCCCCGACGATTCCCTCAGATCAGGCCCCTTTGAGTTGGGATACCCCAGAGGAGTTTGGGAGGGAAACCCGGGCAGATCCAACCCTACAGAAGTATAGAGCTAAGGCAGATGCTAGAGAGGAAGGACCAGATGGGGAGCGGTATGAGTGGGTGGGTAGTGATGTCGCGAACCTAAAATTCGCCGTTCGCGAACGGCGAACGCGAACATCGGCAAATGTTCGCGAACCGGCGAACCGGGCGAACCGCCATAGACTTCAATAGGCAGGCGAATTTTAAAACACACAGGGACTCTTTCTGGCCACAATAGTGATGGAAAAGTTGTTTCAAGGGGACTAACACCTGGACTGTGGCATGCCGGAGAGGGATCACACAAAAAAAAGTTCTTAAAAATTATAATTTTTTAATAGAGAGCCAATTATTGGAAAAATTAAAAAAAAATAAAAATAAAAAATTTCTTTGGATTTAGCATCTGGGGGGGTCTAAAAAGTGTACCTGTGAAGTTTCAGCTCTGTAGCATGTCCAGAACCCCTAAAAAACAGCATTTGTCTTATATTTTCAGGAATATGGCTTCTCTGCGGCTGGCTTTTTCTCTTGCAGGCATTTATCGGGCATTTTTTTAGGCAGGCATGTCATTTTTTGTATTTAGTGTCTGGGGGGTCTAAAAAGTGTACCTGTCAAGTTTCAGCTCTGTAGCATGTCCAGAACCCCTAAAAAACAGCATTTTTATTATATTTTCAGTAATACGGCTTCTCTGCGGCTGGCTTTTTCTCTTGCAGGCATTTATCGGGCATTTTTTTAGGCAGGCATGTCATTTTTTGTATTTAGTGTCTGGGGGGTCTAAAAAGTGTACCTGTCAAGTTTCAGCTCTGTAGCATGTCCAGAACCCCTAAAAAACAGCATTTTTCTTATATTTTCAGGAATACGGCTTCTCTGCGGCTGGCTTTTTCTCTTGCAGGCATTTAGCGGGCATTTTTTTAGGCAGGCATGTCATTTTTTGTATTTAGTGTCTGGGGGGTCTAAAAAGTGTACCTGTCAAGTTTCAGCTCTGTAGCATGTCCAGAACCCCTAAAAAACAGCATTTTTCTTATATTTTCAGGAATACGGCTTCTCTGCGGCTGGCTTTTTTTCTTGCAGGCATTTAGCGGGCATTTTTTTAGGCAGGCATGTCATTTTTTGTATTTAGTGTCTGGGGGGTCTAAAAAGTGTACCTGTCAAGTTTCAGCTCTGTAGCATGTCCAGAACCCCTAAAAAACAGCATTTTTCTTATATTTTCAGGAATACGGCTTCTCTGCGGCTGGCTTTATTTCTTGCAGGCATTTAGCGGGCATTTTTTTAGGCAGGCATGTCATTTTTTGTATTCAATGTCTGGGGGGTCTAAAAAGTGTACCTGTCAAGTTTCAGCTCTGTAGCATGTCCAGAACCCCTAAAAAACAGCATTTTTCTTATATTTTCAGGAATATGGCTTCTCTGCGGCTGGCTTTTTCTCTTGCAGGCATTTAGCGGGCATTTTTTTAGGCAGGCATGTCATTTTTTGTATTTAGTGTCTGGGGGGTCTAAAAAGTGTACCTGTCAAGTTTCAGCTCTGTAGCATGTCCAGAACCCCTAAAAAACAGCATTTTTATTATATTTTCAGTAATACGGCTTCTCTGCGGCTGGCTTTTTCTCTTGCAGGCATTTATCGGGCATTTTTTTAGGCAGGCATGTCATTTTTTGTATTTAGTGTCTGGGGGGTCTAAAAAGTGTACCTGTCAAGTTTCAGCTCTGTAGCATGTCCAGAACCCCTAAAAAACAGCATTTTTCTTATATTTTCAGGAATACGGCTTCTCTGCGGCTGGCTTTTTCTCTTGCAGGCATTTAGCGGGCATTTTTTTAGGCAGGCATGTCATTTTTTGTATTTAGTGTCTGGGGGGTCTAAAAAGTGTACCTGTCAAGTTTCAGCTCTGTAGCATGTCCAGAACCCCTAAAAAACAGCATTTTTCTTATATTTTCAGGAATACGGCTTCTCTGCGGCTGGCTTTTTTTCTTGCAGGCATTTAGCGGGCATTTTTTTAGGCAGGCATGTCATTTTTTGTATTTAGTGTCTGGGGGGTCTAAAAAGTGTACCTGTCAAGTTTCAGCTCTGTAGCATGTCCAGAACCCCTAAAAAACAGCATTTTTCTTATATTTTCAGGAATACGGCTTCTCTGCGGCTGGCTTTTTTTCTTGCAGGCATTTAGCGGGCATTTTTTTAGGCAGGCATGTCATTTTTTGTATTTAGTGTCTGGGGGGTCTAAAAAGTGTACCTGTCAAGTTTCAGCTCTGTAGCATGTCCAGAACCCCTAAAAAACAGCATTTTTCTTATATTTTCAGGAATACGGCTTCTCTGCGGCTGGCTTTTTCTCTTGCAGGCATATATATCAGTGGTGGGTGGGCAGTGGCACAGTACACTCTCTGTGGACCTGACAGCAGTCACTGGCACCCAGGCAACTGCAATTTAAAAAATATATATATTTTTTTTTTACTTTGCAAGCTGCTGTGCCACTTTATATATCAGTGGTGGGTGGGCAGTGGCACAGTACACTCTCTGTGGACCTGACAGCAGTCACTGGCACCCAGGCAACTGCAATTTAAAAAAATATATATTTTTTTTTACTTTGCAAGCTGCTGTGCCACCTTATATATCAGTGGTGGGTGGGCAGTGGCACAGTACACTCTCTGTGGACCTGACAGCAGTCACTGGCACCCAGGCAACTGCAATTTTAAAAAATATATATTTTATTTTACTTTGCAAGCTGCTGTGCCACCTTATATATCAGTGGTGGGTGGGCAGTGGCACAGTACACTCTCTGTGGACCTGACAGCAGTCACTGGCACCCAGGCAACTGCAATTTTAAAAAAATATATTTTATTTTACTTTGCAAGCTGCTGTGCCACCTTATATATCAGTGGTGGGTGGGCAGTGGCACAATACACTCTCTGTGGACCTGACAGCAGTCACTGGCACCCAGGCAACTGCAATTAAAAAATATATATATTTTTTTTTACTTTGCAAGCTGCTGTGCCACCTTATATATCAGTGGTGGGTGGGCACACAGTGGCACTGCAGTGGGCACAGTACACTCTGTGGACCTGACAGTAACTGGCAGCCCAGGCAACTGTAATAATAAAAAATATTTTTTTTTTTTCAATTTATTGCAACAAGATGCTGTGCCACCGTATATATATCAGTGGTGGGCAGTGTACTGCAGTGGGTACAGTGCACTCTGTGGACCTGACACAGCACTCACTGCAATTATGACAGAGGAAAAAAAATATTTTTTAAAATGCAAGGTACTGTGCCTGTGCCACCCGAAATGAGTGTGGTGTGCACACAGTACAGTCTGTGGTAGGTCTGTGGCCTCTCACACACAGCGGGCAGGCAACTGCAGTGTACAATAGATATATATAGATATATATATAAAGAAAAAACTCTATTACCTTACCAGCCCTTAAAAGGGCTTTTGGGGACACTATATATATATATATATATATGTATATATATAAATAAAAAAAATCCTCAATTACCAGCCCTTAAAAGGGCTTTTGGGGACACTAGATAGATATAGATATATATATATATATAAGAAGAAACAACTCAATTACCAGCCCTTAAAAGGGCTTTTGGGGACGCTAGGTATATATATATATATATATATATATATATATATATATAAAAAACCCCACAAATACCAGCCCTTAGAAGGGCTTTTTGGGGTGCTGATATTACAGCAGTAGTGGACCAAGAACACTGCAAGACCAGGAACACTGACTAACTGTCCCTAGCTTAACAGCAGCAGCAGCAGCAGCAGCAGCAGCAGCAGCTCTCTCCCTACTCTCACTACACACACTGCTTCAGAATGATCTAAGATGGATGCTGCCCTTGCTTATTTATAGGAGGTGGGAGGGTGTGGGAGGGAGGTATGCTGATTGGCTGGAAATGTGTCTGCTGACTGTAAAGTTCAGGGTCAAAGTTTGCCTCAATGATGTCTTATGGGGGGCGGACCGAACATCGCATATGTTCGCCGGCAGCGGCGAACGCGAACATGCTAAGTTCGCCGGGAACTGTTCGCCGGCGAACAGTTCTATACATCTCTATGGGTGGGGGATAGTTTATACAGGATCCCTAAACCGTCCCAGAAAAGTTTGGCCCCTTCTCCGAATCGACAACTGGTGGTACCTGCTAAGTACCGTCAGGAGATTCTGCGAATTGGGCATGATGTACCGTTAGCTGGACATCTAGGGTCCCGCCGCACAGCCCATAGAATTACGCAGAATTTCTTTTGGCCCAGTCTTAATCAGGCTGTGCGGGTATATTGTAATACGTGTGACACTTGTCAACGGGTAGGGAAGCGGGGGGACCACCCAAAAGCTAGGCTTATGTCTATGCCTATCATTGGGGAGCCCTTTGCCCACATAGCCATTGACATAGTGGGTCCACTGGCCAGGGCTAGCCCATCCGGTAAGAAATATATTCTTACCCTGGTGGACTACGCCACACGATATCCAGAGGCAGTAGCGCTGTCTAATATAGAGGCAGAGACGGTTGCTGGTGCCCTGGTTAAGGTTTTCACTAGAGTGGGGTTCCCTAAGGAGATTCTCTCCGATCAGGGGACCCAGTTTACCGCTGTGCTTACCCAGCAGCTGTGGAAGGTGTGTGGCATCAAACCGCTACTTAGCTCACCTTATCACCCACAGACTAACGGTCTCTGCGAGCGCTTTAACGGCACCCTCAAGCAAATGCTGAGGACCTTTACTGACGCTTGCAGAGACTGGGAGAGGTTCCTGCTTCATCTGTTGTTTGCGTACAGAGAGGTGCCCCAGGAATCTACTGGGTTCTCTCCTTTTGAGTTACTCTATGGGAGAAGGGTCCGTGGACCTCTTGATCTCATCCGAGGACACTGGGAGGGAGAGACAGAGCAGGAGGGGACCCCCATAGTGCCGTATGTTCTGGAACTCCGGGACCGCATGGAGAGTCTGTCTCTGATGGTAAGGGAGAATCTCCAGGCGGCCCAGGGGAGACAGAAGGGATGGTACGATCGGGGTGCCCGACAGCGAGTCTTCCAGGTTGGGCAGAAAGTGCTAGTGCTCAAGCCTGTGAAGACAGATAAGATGCAAGCAGCTTGGCAGGGACCGTATAAAGTGTTAGCTCAGATGTGTGATACTACCTATGTCATAGCCAGCTGTGCAGATGAAAGGATCCAGCGATCCTTTCATGTGAACATGCTCAAGGAGTATCAGGAGAGACCAGAGGATGTCGCTGCAGTATGCGCTCCTGCTGCAGACGACCCAGAGAATCTACCCCTACCAGACTTGTTAGACAGGGACCCCCAGACTGACCTTACTGCCTTAGTACCGCTGGGGGACCGGTTAAACCCCACAGAAAGGGCTCAGGCTCAACAGCTTCTGTGGGAGAAACAGGCGACGTTCTCCCAAGAACCGGGTTACACTACTCTAGCTGTACATAAGGTAGAGACCCCCGGACAGAACCCCCTACGACAGCCCCCCTACCGCATCCCGGAAGCAGTCCGAGAAGGAATGCGGAAGGAAATACAGGAGATGATCCAGCTTGGGGTTATCAAGCCCCCCAATAGTCCTTGGGCCTCGCCTGTAGTCCTAGTGCCTAAGAAAGATGGAACTACACGGTTCTGTGTGGACTACAGGCGACTCAACGAGCGGACCACATATGACGCCTATCCGATGCCCCGGCTAGACGACTTGCTTGATCGTATTGCTAGGGGACGTTATCTGACCACCATAGACCTGTGTAAAGGCTACTGGCAGATTCCCCTGGCCGAGGATGCTATCCCCAAGTCGGCATTTATCACCCCGTTTGGCCTGTTCCAATTTAAGGTCATGCCATTCGGAATGAAAAATGCCCCGGCTACCTTCCAACGTATGGTGGATGAACTCCTCGATGGCTTCCAGGAATTTGCTTGCGCATACCTGGATGACATTGTGATATTCAGTGAGTCCTGGGAGGAACACCTGGTTCATGTAGGGGTGGTGCTGGATAAGATTCGGGCCGCTGGCCTGACATTGAAGCCAGAGAAGTGCCATCTAGGTATGGCAGAGATACAGTACTTGGGTCACCGAGTGGGGTGTGGGAGCCAGAGACCAGAGCCAGCCAAGGTAGAGGCAGTGGCTAACTGGCCCACACCTATCACTAAGACCCAGGTGCTAGCCTTCTTGGGGACAGCAGGGTACTACCGACGTTTTGTCCCTGACTACAGCGCTATTGCTAAACCCCTGACTGACCTGACTAAAAAGAACCTCCCTAAGCAGGTCCTGTGGTCTCCAGCTTGTGAAGCCGCGTTCCAGGCATTAAAACAAGCTCTTGTGAATGACCCTATCTTGGCTGCCCCAGTCCCTAACAAACGCTTTCTTATCCACACAGATGCTTCCATGTATGGACTGGGGCCTGTGCTGAGCCAAGTCTGGGAGGATGGAGGAGAGCACCCTGTCGCATATCTCAGCAGAAAGCTGTTTCCCCGGGAAGTGAGTTATGTGGCAGTGGAGAAGGAGTGTTTGGCCCTGGTCTGGGCCCTGAAAAAGTTGAGTCCCTATCTGTACGGGCAGGAGTTCTCCCTCGTGACTGATCACAACCCATTGGTGTGGCTTAACCGGGTCTCTGGGGACAATGGCAGGTTGCTACGCTGGAGTCTAGCCCTGCAACCGTATAACTTTACCATCACTTACAGACCCGGTAAGTACAATGGCAATGCTGATGGGTTGTCCCGACAAACAGACATCACTCCGGCTTCCTAGTCCTGGTCATCCCCACGTTGACCCGCAAGGGTCAAGCCGGGTCTGCCGAAGTGTCCCACAAGGAGGGAGCCATGTGACAGAACCATCTGACTTTGTATTATATTGTTGCTGCCTCCTTTCGTCTGTTTTTTCGGCTGTTCCACAGCCCGTACAGCCCCCCTTTGTTCCCCTATGTTTTAGCCGCTACGCTCCAAATTCCTTTAAAGAGGTTGAGAGACACCATGTCTGCAAATTCAATGTGTATTAGCTGCAGAGAGAGGGGGGGGATTGTTTCCAGCAGCCCCCTCCTAAAGAATGTCTACTGATTAACTAAGTGCTTTTGTCTAAAATAGGACAGTATGTTAATAGGGTCTGAGACTATTGATAAGTATGTTAATGAGCTCACCTGGCTGTAATTACACAGTCATTGTTCATGTGGTATTCTCAAAGTATATATAAGTGTTGTGTTTCTTGCAATAAAGGAGAAGAGAGTTACTCTTGATCGAACCTCACTACAGAGCCTTGTCTCGTACTTGGGGGGGAATTATTGATGTGCTTCATGTATGGCGGATTGGAGTGGTCGATAGCTGTCCGGGTGTTCGGGAGTGGATTATCCTAGACGACTGTAACCCCTTTCATACTTTGGGGTGTCGTAACACTGATGAATACTCATAGATCTCTGCAGTCTCCTGTTATCTCCACCCTCATCCAACCTCCTCCAGCTCTGCAGCTGTCCTTGGCTCTCCTATGACTCATTCCCTCCTCCCTTGCTGGCAAACTCTCATGAGAATGAGAGAGAGAGAGCTGTGCATGATGTCATTAGTCTAAATGACCAGACAAGAAAGAGGAAGTGGGTTGTATAAGGTATTTACTGGCAGAAAAAAAATATTTTACTATCCAAAGGTAAAATAACAAGGGCAGAAGATTTAATAAATGGAAAGATGAAAAAATTAGTGAAGGTCCGCTATAAGAACTACTTTTGTACATGTACTGGTACTACCCTTCCTATAGGGATTGTCTTGTTATTTGACTTTTTGTAAACTCAATAAAAAAATTGAACAATAAGAAGGCTGACATTGTTAAACTCGCACGGAATTCTAGTTTGCTGTTTGTCTTTTGCTTATATACTTTTTGATTTTCATTAATCTGAATGTGGTATCCTGTATGTGATGTCGGAACTTACTATTGAAAAAGTATGGATGCTACTGAAAAAAACAAACTAGAACATTCAGCATTAGCATTAGCAGGCTCTGTATTTCTCTCTTCTTATTTTTCTATCAGAAGCCTTGTGTTCTACTGATATGCTCTGCATTCTCTATACATGACAAATATTATAAGGTTTTACCATATGTCCTACAACCATACCAAGCCTATTTAACTCCCCCTTGCTTACTTCCTCAGTGATTGCTGTCACCAGGATTAAAAGAGGTTCTAACCCTTCCCTACTCTATCAAAAAACAAAAAGTACATTTTAGATGGAACATGCATAACAATTGCAGCACATTTTGTGTCCTATATCCGTATATAATTTCTCTTGCTTTTTTTCCTTGCATTTTACTTTACATCTTATATCTGGAAACTTTACTTTCGGTTTAGTAAGGAAAAAAAAATTCAGTGATTGTTTAAATAATACTTCCCTTCTCACACTATCATATGCCTGCTTGTAATTAATAGACAGGTGGTGTTGGTTGACATTATATTAACCACATTTTCCAGAACTATGACTAACGGGATCTGTGGTTGACCTATTTTTCTGAAAACCACATTGATAGTCTTCCAGTATCACTTCAACATAAGGTTCTAATTGCATTGCTAAAATTCTCGTCATTACTTTAGATGTGACGTATACCACAATAACTCCGACATATTGTTTTGTCTCCTTTCTTTAGTATATGGCAAATTATTTTCAAATCAATCGCTATGGCATCTGTTCCTTTGCCATAGCTAATTTCTTAGGTCATGTATATAGTTCCATAAAATTGTCCCTACCTTTTTCATCTTTTGACTTTCTTCTTTTTTAAATTGCTTGTGAATGGTTTCTACCTTTTCAAAAGATGATGCTTCCTATTTTATGTTTACGCCATAAAATGGGGCTTCTTCATTTCCGATCATTTATTGCATGCTACAAATTTTTAATAGATTTTTTAAGTTCTCAGCACACATTCTAATATTTTCTCTTAATTTCCTGGAAATTTTTCTCTTCTGTCTCTACAAACTTAGATTCTCAGATGAGCACTTTTCTTTTCTTCTTTATCACATACATATCTTTGCACAGTTTCCCAACTGTTTTCTTTTGGAGTCTGTTTTGTTATTTTTTCATTTGCATATTTAATTTACCATTCTTGTGTTTTCATAAAATTATTAAATATTTGCCTTTACTTTGCTCTTTAACATTTTATACTCAACCTTTTGGTTTATTCTTTTGTTTTTTGTTTTTTTCCAAAATATTATTTTGTATTTCCACACTACATTAAACCAATGTTCCTTTCTTTGTAATGTTATATATTGAAGGAAACTTTGATTACCATTATTTTTTTATTTTCTGATATATTACCAATGTTTCTACTCATAATCTGCATTCTCTGTTTGTATATTTTTAGTGCGTTTTTTATTGAGTTTAGCAAAACACATGTACAGAAAAATAATAACAGTATCTGAGTAAAAATACTAAATTGGAATTATGTACTAAATAAGTATGATGTAATAATACAGATATCAGAACAAAGCAAAGAACATAATTAAAATATCAAAATGTCAAATTCTCTCAATTATTATTGAAAAGGGGAAACCTGCCACCCAAATTGTCTCCCATACGCCTCAAAACCACATATGCACAATGCTATTATTATAAGAGCTTTAAAAGGTATATGCTACAGCTCTGAACCAATCAGGCATATCTGTTGTTGATTAACCTATATAAGACCATAATCAAGAAGTATATTGGAGAAAAGGATTACATCTGTAAAGGTGTATAAGAATAAACCATTCAAAATTCCATACTTTCTGAAGTAATCTATTATTACTGATAACTCTCTCCAAAGGTAGTGCTAAGCTGACTACTAGAATCTATGTCCCAATGAAGGGAACATGCCATTCATTGACAAACATCAGTAAAAATACTTTTTTAAATACCTTCTGGTGATGTGTCAGTGTCATTGCAGTTATGGTTGTAAATTGGGTTAATGTAGGGCCCATGGGCAATATCATGAGTAGCAAATTCAGCACAATATGCGTAATCCTTTTCAAAAACAGCACTGGGAACAGGCCCAGGTTAGGTATGAAAAATATGGACTCTTGGAATAAGAGCAGATATATTATGATGTCAGGAATCAGCAGCAGGGATGGCCAGACTACACTAAGGAAACTGGAACTAGATTGTGTATGCTTTAAGTGAGATTTATTTATAGTGAAACAAAATCCATCCAAACACTAGCAAGCAGCAAACATTAAAATATAAATGAGCCAAAAACTTAGCAAATGAATACCTGACTAATAACTAACAAATAGAAGCTTACCCAAAAATTAACTATATACAATGTATACAAAATAGGGAACACAGAAGAGCATGGAAAACGGGAGGTGCAGGGAGTAGATCATAAGGGGGAATGAAAACTGGAATCAGGAACAAGGGAGAGCAGGTATAGGACAGCAGGATACAGGGTACATCATACAGGGCAGGATCAGTAACAGGATAATGGCTAGCAGAATCTGGCAGCAAAGCAAAATACTAGAGTGAGAGGCACTAATAGGAAAGGACCTAAATACCCTCCCAGCAGCCAGCATCAGGTGGAAACTGATTACTGGGATCTGCTGGCTGCTTGGAGTCACCTGCTGGTGGACACTGAAATTGCAAACCTTCACACAGGGAACCACAGTGCCACCAGCAGGTGATCCAGGTCCTGACATATGTGTTAAAACACACCTGTCCTGATATTTTGGACTGGGGTTTATGAATAATAAATTAAATGGTGATCTATTTGAGTAATCTTAATTTGTTCAAATCATGTTCCTCTTTGTTCCCCTCATGTACAATACATCCATTTCGTCCATTCCAAGCCTCTGGCCAGAAAGGTCGGTCTTGCGTTTTACCATTCAACAGCAAGTTTGTTCCTGAATGTTATTTTATGTTCACAATATGTGCTACTTCAAGAAACAAATATTCTGTGCATATTAACTAACCTTGTTTCATAATTGTTGATCACTTAAAGGAAATATATAGTGTTTCACAACATTTTTACAACAACCTGTGTGTTCAAATATACTTTAGAGAAATGAACATAAATAACTGTATAGTTAACAAAATCTGTTATATTCCTCTGCCTGTATAGGCTCACTATGTTCCGGATTATCTCAACTTGGAGGACAAATATACTCTGGGTCACCGTCTGGGATCTTTCTAGAATAAATGGTCTTACTGATAACTACCCTACAACTCCTATAGCAATCAGGATCCTTTTAAAATGTAAGAGTAGCTTATTCCCTTTTTTTGTGATTGGTTATTATTTTTTTTTTTTTTGCTTTTATTTTTTATGACACAAACAGTAATTTAGGATGAAGTAGCTGTATTGCGAAAGATACTGTGCTTTGTCCTTGTTTTTCAATCAAAATACATTTTCTTATGCATGCAAAATACCATGATACTAACATCTGAGTTTTTGCATATATTTTTAAAATGTAAACACCAAGCACATTAAATTAGGGATAACTTTAAGGACCTTCTTTTATATATGCAAAAACTCAGATGTTAGTATCATGGTATTTTGCATGCATAAGAAAATGTATTTTGATTGAAAAACAAGGACAAAGCACAGTATCTTTCGCAATACAGCTACTTCATCCTAAATTACTGTTTGTGTCATAAAAAATAAAAGCAAAAAAAAAAAAAATAATAACCAATCACAAAAAAAGGGAATAAGCTACTCCTACATTTTTATAGGGTACATATAACATGCTGCAGCGTCTCCCTGATCCACTGCCTGTAGTGATAGCATGCTGGGGATCTTTTCCCCCATCTCACTGTCACAATTTTGAAAAAAATAAAAGCTTTGTTCACCCGGCTGCATCATTCATTCACAGAGTTCTGTGAATGGGAGAATTACAAGTACCAACAGCCTTTGAGAGTTCTAGGTAGCTCACGGATGCTTCCAGTCAGAGTGTAACTGCCTGCTAATGCAAGGTATGAGCAGACAGCTTACACAGACAGTTTGCAGAAGTCCTGAATTGCAATCGAGATCTGCTGATCGCGGGTGCAATGCTTTGCAGGCTCCTAATAAAAAAAATATTAAATGCAAATTTTTTTACCTGCAAAAAGATGTGCATTTATTATTTTTTTTAAAGGTGAACTTATTCTTTAAACAGCATGTAAATGTCTGCAATATCTGTCCATTACTTAATATGGGCACAGGGGAGCAAAAATAATTTCACTTTATATAATAGGCAGATGTATTTTTTTTAATATTTGTGAAACAAAATAATCATAGTAATAGTAAGCGATTAGCACTACATTACAATTCTGTGTGGGGAAATTTGTGCTGAGGGGTGTTTCCCTTACTCAGCTTTGCCAGCATAAAGCACTTGAATGAGAGAAACATAAAATTGTATTTTAGGGCATTTACAAGTGAAAATGAATTTTAAATAATATTAAAATAAGCTGCAGTACAGGGGTAGAAAGTGAACAATTCAACAGGGGTTTAAAAAAAAAAAAAAAAAAAAAAAAGTTTTTTGTTAAATACGTTTTTTTTTTTTTAAATAGAATTTTAAAAAATCCAGTGATGGCAGTCAAGGTATTCTTTACTCTGTCCAGAAGTGAAATTCCCTGCTTGTGTCAGGAGAGCAAACAGAAGATCCAATTCTGCAGTCTGTGGAAGTTAAAGCCTAACACTAGTCACCATTTATTTATTATTAGTGTAAAAATAAATTTGCTGGGTTTTTATTTCTCTCTGTGACCTCATCCTTGGACCCCACTGTCACGACAAGATTTGTTGGGGAAGTCAGCCCAATTGGCACTTGGGCAGCAGTAGAAACAAATCTAGCAGGGGCTCTTAACCTTTCCTGCTGTAGGCGAATGCAATGATGATATCTAATATCCATTTAATATATATAATTGACCTAGATGGATAGTTTTTTCCTCAAAAAGTGTAGACATTGACTTTTAATTTAAAACCTTTGAGGCCATTTCATGAGCAAGGAAAACATTTTAATTGTGTTTCTTTGCACGCCACGTTTGATATCCTACCTTGGTCCATCCCTGTCATCCAGGTGCACTTGGCTTTTGCAGTGTGCAGGCTCTGCTCCAATTTCCACTGTCACTACATCAAATGGCAGTTCTACATAGTAGTCTTTGATCTTTGGGTTGAATTCAGGAGTCAGGTCCAGAGAAGGATTGCTGAAGATACGACTGATGTAAGATAGTGTATCATTATCTGTTCCAAGAAACAGTCATAGACGTGATTACAGAAGGCATAACATTAGTTACCAGGGTGTTACTTAGCTTTAGGAATGTGTTATATCAGCAAGCAAAGGAAACACATAATTGCAGTATTACAGATACTACTTCATGATGGGAAAATTATCCTAAAAATTGGGGATTACAACTTTGCCTTTATTTTCGGTTTGGATGATGATTTTTTTTATTCCATTGCTCTGACTGTTACTTTCTCATTTCAGTAACGTTAAGATGTTTAATAGTCAAGATGAGGATTACAACTTAGTTAAAGTGTATGTAAACCGTAAATCTATTTGTCGGTGTGTTTAGCATTGTACTTCACTGTACAGTATACAGTTTTCTTGAGAAAAAATTTTTTTGTGAATCTGTTTCAAAGTTTATTAGCAAGGCATCACCAGCAAAACAAATTAAGGGACATTTATTGTCACAAGCTCATTAGTGAGTCAGTAAGTTCTACTTGCTTGATGAAGGGGTCCTCTTGGGCTCTGCAAAGTCATAATATAAGTTTTCTTGGGTTTTTTTTTTGCCTTATTTGGTGTGCTGGTGGTGATGCTTTACTATTCCACTTTGTACTATCTGTTTTTTCACGTTAGCACTTACTACCACAAAGTTTTGACAGCTGTAAGGAGTGCGCAGGATCACATGGAGGCTCCATTGAAGCATTTCTTACCAGGAGATCCTGCCAGTAACAGCACCTTCTGTTGCACGCTGACAATGTTAGGGCACTGACCTGAAATTAGCAGTGGTGTTGCCAGCATGCCGTGCAAGCTCCTTCAAATAGCTGTTAGGTGTGTACCTGAAAGAACTGATAGGCAACTGAACAGCTCACATGGAAGGCTGACAATACTGCTGGTAATTGTAACGTAGCTTTTAGCACTCCCTAACAGCTTCAACACACACTGACAATCTAGCTGCTGTGAGCCCATCCTTTTATGAAGCACAGGTATCCATTCCTTCACATTATCCACTCCTGTGACACAGCTGAACAGGGTAAAGGATACACTTCATTAGCACTGCATTTTTATGTTCCGTAATTTGGGCAGTGTACCTTCAAAGCTTTCAGCAAATTTTAATTTAATAAGTATCTGGGAAATAACTGCAAAACCATAGTAATGGTGCTACTAGTCTTCAAAAGGAAGTGTTTTGCTGAGAGGTCCTCCAGAGCAGACCAGTGGAAAAGGTAAAGATTCAGCTTTCTGTTGAGCCCACTGTGGGCTACTGTCATGGTCTTACCTTCTTGCCGTTCTCCTTCGTTTGACATGTGCTGGCGGCCATCTTGGTTTCTGGGTTTCTTGTAGCCTCCCACCCTGCGGCTCCTCCTTCCCACTGGGAGGAGCTGGATGCCTTGCTTATATATATAGGAGGTCTGTGGCTTCAGTTCCTTGCTTGGTCCTCCTGTGTTCACATGCTTCTAAGACTGCTGCTGCTGCTGGTTCCTGATCCTGGCTTCGTCTGACTACCCTGCTGGTTCCTGATCCTGGCTTCGTCTGACTACCCTGCTGGTTCCTGTTCCTGGCTTCGTCTGACTACCCTGCTGGTTCCTGATTCCGGCTTCGTCTGACTACCCTCCTGGTTCCTGACCTCTGGCTTCGCAAGGACTCTGCCTCGGTTTCGCCATCCGTTTGGACTTTTGCTTTACAGCTTGATTTTCAATAAAGCCTTCTTATTTTCACTTATCTGTTGTTGTACGTCTGGTTCATGGTTCCGTGACATTAGGACCAAGCCATGAATTCTGACGGTACAGGGCCATCCTCGCTACCCACGCTGGTTGCCAGACTTGATCAGCAGGATCACCTGTTGGGTCGGTTCGCCGTGGCGTTGCAAACCCTGCTTGAACGCACGGCTCATTTCCGCTCCCGTTGCCGATGGGTCGGTTGTCGCTCCTGGGCCCGCTCCTACTGCCGCTCCGGTTGTTGCGCCAGAGTCTACCCCGACACCTGTTGTTGCGCCTGCGGTGTTTCGGGGTATGACCGGTTCTGCCCCCCTTCCACAGCGCTTTGGGGGAGAGCCAACTCAGTGCCGAGGTTTCCTTAACCAGGTGGGCATTTATTTCGAGTTGCTGCCACATGCCTTTCCTACTGAGAGATCAAAGGTGGGCTTCTTAATTTCGCTGCTCTCGGACAAGGCCTTGGCCTGGGCCAGCCCTTTATGGGAGAACAACAATCCGGTGGTTGCCGAGTTTTCCGGTTTTGTTGCTTCTCTTCGGAGGGTATTCGATGTGCCGGCTCGTGCTGCCTCTGCTGCGAAGCTCCTTATGTCCATCAGACAGGGTTCACGATCCGTAGCTGAATACGCCATTGAGTTTCGTACCCTGGCAGCAGAGGTGGGCTGGAATAATGAGGCTCTGGTTGCTGCTTTCTCTCATGGTCTCTCGGATGCCTTGAAGGATGAGGTTGCAGCTAAGGACCTACCAGTGGAGCTCGAGTCTCTTATTTCTTTCTTGATTTTGATTGACACCAGACTCAGGGAGAGACCTTCCTTTAAGGAGAGTCTGCGGAGGCCTCCTAACAGATTGGCGCCTACCTTTGCTGTCCCACCCGTGCCTCCCTCTCCTCCCACGCCTCCTGGGGATGACTTGGCTGGGGGTGAACCCATGCAGCTGGGCTTTGCTCGCCTGTCCGAGGGGGAGAGGGTACTCCGAAGACGCGAGGGTCGATGCATGTACTGTGGTCTCGGTGGGCATTTTCGGTTGGCATGTCCGAACCGTCCGGGAAACGCTAGCACCTGAGATCCTGTCGGGGGCAGATCTTGGGTGGAGTCTCCTCGTCCCCGGTTTCCCGTGTTGACAAACCACCGATCACTGTTGTCCTCTCCTGGGTCGGGGGCTCAGTGACGACCCAGGCGTTGGTGGACTCTGGTGCTGGTGGTTTGTTCATTGATAGTGTGTTCGCTGCCGCCAATTCCATTCCTCTGCAGGCCCGAGGTTCTCCACTGGCTCTTGAGGCGATAGACGGCAGACCCCTTCTGCCGCCACACGTGACTCATGAGACCCTTCCAGTGGGGATAGCCATTGGTGCCGTTCACAGAGAGTCGGTCTGCTTCCAGGTTATTTCGTCTCCACACTACTCGGTGGTCTTGGGGTACCCCTGGCTCCAGAAGCATAATCCGACTTTCGATTGGAGATCGGCCGAGATCCTCTCGTGGTCACCGCAGTGTGGGGCTAGTTGCATCCATGGGCCTGTCAAGTTGCTGTGTACTTCCTCAGACTCTCTGTTGCCTCCTGAATACGAGGAGTACCGGGATGTATTCGATAAGGTGCGCGCGGTTGCCCTACCTCCGCACCGCCCATACGATTGTGCCATCGAATTACAACCTGGTGCCGTTCCTCCTCGTGGCAAGGTCTATCCACTGTCGGTAGCGGAGAATGAGGCCATGGAGGAGTACGTGAAGGAGGCGCTTTCACGTGGACACATTCGCAAATCCTCGTCCCCGGCAGGGGCTGGATTTTTCTTTGTGAAAAAGAAGGGCGGTGAGTTGAGGCCTTGCATCGATTACAGGGGTCTCAATCGCATCACGATCAAGAACGCTTACCCGATACCCTTGATTTCCGAGCTGTTCGATCGCCTTAAAGGGGCCACGGTCTTTACCAAACTCGACCTGAGGGCGGCATATAACCTCGTAAGGATCAAGGCGGGCGATGAGTGGAAGACCGCGTTTAACACCAGGACCGGTCATTATGAATCCTTGGTTATGCCCTTTGGGTTGTGCAATGCGCCCGCAGTCTTTCAGGAATTCATTAACAATGTTTTCCGTGACCTGTTGCAGCAGTGTGTGGTGGTCTATTTGGATGACATCTTGGTATATTCTGAATCCATGGAGACCCACATTCTGGATGTCAGACGAGTGTTGCAACGGTTACGAGAGAACAAGCTGTTCGGTAAGCTTGAGAAATGCGAATTTCACCGATCCCAGGTAACCTTCTTAGGTTACATCATTTCCGCTGAGGGGTTCTCCATGGATCCTGAGAAGGTTTCGGCTGTCTTACAGTGGCCCCAGCCCAGTGGTCTTCGCTCCCTGCAGCGCTTTTTGGGCTTCGCCAATTATTATCGGAAGTTCATCAGGGACTTTTCCATGCTAGCCAAGCCTCTCACGGATCTGACCAGGAAGGGCAGTAATTCCCAGGTCTGGCCGCTCGAGGCCATCCGAGCTTTTGAGGCTCTAAAGTCCGCCTTTGTGTCGGCTCCGATTCTGTCGCATCCCAACCCTAGGTTGCCCTTTGTCCTCGAGGTGGACGCGTCTGAGACGGGAGTAGGCGCCCTTCTGTCTCAGCGTAAAACACCAGAGGGTCCTCTGCTTCCTTGTGGGTTTAACTCCCGGAAACTGTCTTCCGCGGAGTGCAACTATCAGATTGGTGACAGGGAGTTATTGGCCATCGTGCAGGCCCTTAAAGAATGGAGGCACTTGCTCGAGGGTTCGGTGGTTCCGGTCCTCATCCTGACGGACCACAAGAATCTGACCTACCTTTCTGAGGCCAAGAGATTGACACCACGTCAGGCCAGATGGGCTCTGTTCTTGTCACGTTTTAATTACGTGGTCTCCTACCTACCCGGTTCCAAGAACATCAGGGCGGATGCCTTATCACGGCAGTACTCCGACCTGTCCAGGGAGGAGTCGATTCCGACTTCGGTCATACCTCCGAATCAGATCCTGGCCGCCATTCGCACCAGCCTGACCTCTCCCCTGGGTGAGCAGATTTTGGCGGCTCAATCTGGTGCTCCCTCTGGGAGACCCAACGGCAGATGTTTTGTGCCTGAGGAGTTGCGCACTCGGTTGTTGCGAACCTACCATAACTCCAAGACCGCGGGGCATCCTGGAAAGAATCAGCTGTCCTGGGCTGTTTCACGTCTGTTCTGGTGGCCTTCCCTACGTTCCGACACCGCCGCATATGTAGCGGCATGCTCCGTTTGTGCCCAGAGTAAGTCCCCTCGGCACCTTCCGTTGGGCCTTCTGCAACCCATAGCCACCGGGGAGCGCCCATGGTCACACCTGGGGATGGATTTCATTGTGGACCTCCCTGCATCCCGAGGCCATACGGTCATTCTCATGATTGTGGATTGATTTTCCAAAATGTGCCACTGTGTTCCTCTCAAGAAGTTACCCTCTGCACAGGAGTTGGCCACGATTTTTGCCAGGGAGGTCTTCCGGTTGCACGGTTTGCCCAAGGAGATTGTGTCGGATCGGGGGAGTCAGTTTGTGTCCAGGTTCTGGCGCGCCTTTTGCTCCCAGTTGGGGATTCATCTCTCCTTCTCCTCGGCCTACCACCCTCAGTCCAATGGGGCCGCAGAACGATCCAATCAGGCCTTGGAGCAATTCCTTCGTTGCTATGTCTCCGATCACCAAGACAATTGGGTTGACCTCCTGCCTTGGACTGAGTTTGCCAGGAACACGGCGGTGAACTCTTCCTCTGGGACGTCTCCCTTCATGGCCAATTATGGGTTCCAACCTGCCGTGTTACCGAAGGTATTCTCTCCCCAGGATATTCCGGCTGTGGAGGATCACCTTTCCGTCCTACGTGCTTCTTGGGTACAGATCCAGAAGTCCCTTGAGGTCTCTGCGCAGCGCCAGAGACTCCAGGCTGATCGCAGACGAGCGCCTGCTCCTTCCTACCAGGTCGGAGACCGTGTATGGTTGTCCACCCGCAACCTCAACCTTCGAGTGCCCACTCCCAAGCTGGCGCCTCGCTTTGTTGGTCCCTTCCGAGTGCTTCGCAGGGTAAACCCGGTAGCCTATGCCCTTGCGCTTCCTCCTGGCATGCGGATCTCCAACGTGTTTCATGTCTCCCTGTTGAAGCCACTGGTGTGTAATCGTTTCACTTCCTCGGTTCCTCGGCCTCGTCCGGTCCAAGTGGGCAATCGTGAGGAGTATGAGGTGAGCAATATCCTGGACTCACGCCTGGTCCGCGGTCGGGTGCAGTTTTTGGTTCATTGGCGTGGTTATGGTCCAGAGGAGCGTTCCTGGGTTCCCTCCGCAGATGTCCATGCTCCTGCCTTGCTCCGAGCCTTCCACGCACGCTTCCCTCAGAAACCGTTCTTTACTCCGCGGAGGAGGGGCCCTTGAGGGGGAGGTACTGTCATGGTCTTACCTTCTTGCTGTTCTCCTTCGTTTGACATGTGCTGGCGGCCATCTTGGTTTCTGGGTTTCTTGTAGCCTCCCACCCTGCGGCTCCTCCTTCCCACTGGGAGGAGCTGGATGCCTAGCTCATATATATAGGAGGTCTGTGACTTCAGTTCCTTGCTTGGTCCTCCTGTGTTCACATGCTTCTAAGACTGCTGCTGCTGCTGGTTCCTGATCCTGGCTTCGTCTGACTACCCTGCTGGTTCCTGATCCTGGCTTCGTCTGACTACCCTGCTGGTTCCTGTTCCTGGCTTCGTCTGACTACCCTGCTGGTTCCTGATTCCGGCTTCGTCTGACTACCCTCCTGGTTCCTGACCTCTGGCTTCGCAAGGACTCTGCCTCGGTTTCGCCATCCGTTTGGACTTTTGCTTTACAGCTTGATTTTCAATAAAGCCTTCTTATTTTCACTTATCTGTTGTTGTACGTCTGGTTCATGGTTCCGTGACAGCTTCCAGGAGTAATGGAGTACTGCCTACATTTCTGAAAATGTGAATTTTTCTGGCAGTTGCAGTAGTGGGTATTGTGGCAGTGTGGTACCCCACCAGGGTGATGATGCAGGATTCTCTACCAGGCATGTTAATTGGGAGGAAACTGGCTTATCAATGTCCTCATTGTTTAGAAAAGTCCACTTTGGGACCTGCAGCCTGGGAATTTCTTAGCGATCCGGGTGGGATGAAATCCCCAGTCCCGGGTCCTGATTTTGTGAAGCACAGCTCACTGACTGGTCTATTAATAGACACCTGACCATGGTTCTGGGCTCCATCCTCCCGAAAAGTCCAGGCATGCAACGGAGAAGCCAGAGAGTGCATGTGTGTACTGTAAAAGCCAGAGGCCCAAGCCTGAGGTCGTTGTCAGGAGTTAGGAGGGCTTAACGTGGGAGCCAAAGCAGTAAGGGGCTGTATACTGTATTGTGTGCACAGAGGATGTATAAAGACTGTCTGCGAGAAACAGACAATGGCCTGAATTGGAAGGCCTGAACAGCATGACTGTATGTACAAGCCAGGAAGCTGAATCTACCATTGTTTGGTGTTGATGGTGAAAACTCCCTGTGAGGGAAACCCTGTCACTTTTGTTTTTCTGGAACTTTGAATTTCTTTAAAAAAAGTGGGCCAACAAGCCCTGAAATATGAATTTCTGGTGTGGACTGTACTCGCTGGCAGGTGCTACACTTGAGCAAAATAATCCCCAAACTTCACAGTATGTACAGCTAAGGATTAAAGCTGAGCTCCAGGAATGATCTTTGTTGCATACCTACATTGGTCCACAAAATAAGCATGCATATCTCATACCTGATGGGAAGCTGAGCAATCTGACAATTACTGTAGTAGTCTCAGTGATAGCCACAATCTTCTGGGTTCTGCTCAGGTTCTGTGCAAGAAGCTTTCGCTCTGCACACTGATCGCAGGGGGAGCTCGTTCGGCACTGCTGCCATTCAGAGAATGCTTTGTATTTTTCAATAAATACAAGGCATTATTTGACTGGACAAGATGGAGAGAATGAGAGGTGATGTCACATTGTCCACCTCATCCAATCAGAGAATGCCCTGTATTCATTGTATTATTTTAAAAAATGCAAGGTATTCTATAAATGGAAAGACAGACATAGAATTCTTTGCATTCTATAAATGGCAGCAGTGCCAAGCCAGGGACCCCCCTGTGGTCTGTGTATAGAGGGGAAGCTGCTTGCACACAAGACCCGAAAGATCACACTATCACTGGCCATCAGGTATGAGATATGCATACTTATATTGTGCCCCAGCTGGGCCAATGTAGGTTGAGAAAAAAGATCATACCTGGAGATCAGCTTTAAAAACACATTGAAAGATGTAGTCTAAATCTCTATGCTATAACAAAAAAAATAATAATTCCTATACTTACCATTACTACAGTTCCTCACTTTACTTCTGTCTGTAAAAAATAGAAGAACATTGGCATATTTAACTGATAATGGACACATGGAAATATGGAAAAGAATGAACCCTATTAGCAGAACCAGCTTTTGCATTGTTGTCGTTGTTGTATTTTAACCTTTCATGCTCCCTCCTCTGCTACGCATACGATCTTCATGCTGTCTCCATGTGACCTATATATTAACCCTTTTACCTCCCATCTCTTTATCTCCATCCTGCCACTGCATGTGACCAGTACAATGACCCCATCACTTCCTCCTTCCTCTGTGTATGACTTGTACATTGAATGTTTATAGTGTTACATTCTCAAGCTTTGTGTTTACCCTCCTCAATATCAGCATTTCTCTTTAAATCCAAAAAATTGTCAAAAAATGCCTAATTTCCAAAAAGTGTCATTTCAGGGTTATTTGTACTATTCTAGCATTTTTATTTTATCAGAAAGTAAGGGAAACTATCTCCCCCCAAATGTTAGATTTTTTTCTTTTCATACAAAAAATTAAAAACCTAATAGTTATTAAATACAACCAAAAGAAAGCTCCATTTCTAAAAGAATGCAACAAAAATGCATATTGGTAAAGATGTGCATGACAGACTAATTGTAAGTCATACTAATACAATGCTGAAAACTGAAAAATGTCCTGGTAATGAAGAAGTATTACAGGGTGGTGCTCATCTGCATATGAATAGAACAGTAAATAGGATGGAACAATAAAGTTAAGGCCCTGTTCAGAAGCTTCCATGTTTGACAACTGGGTTTTCCAGCAATAGTGGTTTTTGCAGGGCTGCTGTTAGAAATCATGTGGCCCCCTACAGCCTACCTCACAGAGCCCCTCTTGACCCTGTCCCTAGCCCTGACCCTGACCCTGTCAGTTATTAAGGTATTCATTAAGCAGCTAAAGAATTCACTCTGGTTATTGACAGGAAAGTTCTAATATAAGGCATCTCTACTTAGAATGTACATCATGTAGGGACCGATGGTGACTTCCAATTTGAGGCAATGTTCCACAATATTAAAACCGTAATAGAATGAATTAGTCTCATTTGGGGTCCGGATAGCTGTGGGATGGATTGAAACAGTAGTCAGCCATCTTAAGTTTAATTTGAACTCCTGAAATTTCCGAGGCTAAGGCAGAAAGGCTGTTCCAGATATGGGAGACTTTGTCACATTCCCAAAATATATGTAAAAAGGAACCTGAGGTGGGACATCCTCTAAAGCAGTTCTGTGAAACAGAGGGGAAAATGGCATGTAGTTTAGTGGGGGTGAAGTACCATCTCATGAATAGTTTGATTGCTGTATCACTGGAAATCTAGATTGAATAACATTATGATAGTAGAAAAGATTTTTCATACCCTATATAATTCTATGACATTCTTTGACAATAAATGGAATCCTTGGTTTACCCACTCAGATATTCTTTTCACCAACTCAAATAACTGAGGAAGTCCCACTTCCTTTTTTTTTTTTTTCCCTCCATAGAAACAAAGTAATATGAGTGGAAAGGGGAGAGGGGGAGAAAAAAGGAAAATATTTTTACGCATAGAGATTTTTTCGCCTTCACCTGGACTCATATAATGTACCGTCATATTCCATGCTTCTCAGATATTGATGAACACTTTGTTGATTACATAGTTATATTTGTTTATCCTTTCACGTTGAAACACCTCATAATGTCATTATGCTAATTTTGTATGTAATGCACATATGTTAATGCCTATTCTATTTTTTGTACTGCCTTTTTACACACCCTGAATAAAAGTTTGTAAACAAAAAGAATGTGGATCATGTGTAATATACTTATTACAAACCTAACCATTACTATAACATTCTAAAGCAGCAGAATTGTCTTGCTTTAGAACTTTTTTTCACAACAACTAATCAGCAGTAATGAGGTCAGGTGTGTTCGTACCCTAGTCTGAATCTGCCTCTGCTATCCTGCCAGGAAGCTGTCAAGGACACTCAAAAGTGGAGTCACATCACATCCGTCATATTCATTCAAAAGTGGAGCTGGATGAGACAGATGTCTGTTCAGTTTGTGTCTGCATACTCTGAACAGTGGACAGGGGTGGACCTGTGATGCTTTATAAGTGGCCAAATGTAAATGGAATGGAAAGTGTCCATTTACATCAGACTATCTCTGATCTGTTACATTTAGGTCCGGAAAAATAGAAAAGGATGCAGTCCTTTTCCATGTTTTTTTTTTGGAGCTAAATGGCCCAAAAGAACAGAAGTCTATTTACATCCAGCTTTCAATCAGGTCCGCTGAAAGGTTCTTGGGGGGGAATGGTTGGGGGTGGTAAAAACACAACTCAGCTGTGTGTTTTTAATGCCCCCACATACAAAAAAGTAAACTAGCCTCTCACTGTGCTTATGATCATTATCATTATGATGATCACAGCACAGTAGATGCTGTATGGCTGTCACAGTGTGTCACATGGCTGTTGGGTGCTGACTTTGTTATAGCTGTACAGTGTTATGCCTCGTACACATGTACCGATCGCCGGCCGACCGATCGGCCGTCTTTTGTCCAGGGCTGTCCTGTCCGCTGAAAAGTGCAAAAGACTGCACGAGAATTTTGTCCGCCGACTGCAGAAGTGATGTCATGTGATGGTTAACTTTCCCTGTGTTTTTTCTTCTCTGAGCATGCCCAGTCTTGCAAATCTGCTGATTGTGGGCCGAAATCTGTACTGACTGGCGAACAATCGGCCGTTCTGGTGTTAGCCAACAAAAATTTTAATGCCTGCACGACAGATTCTTTTCGGCCGAAAGTGCGCTGTCGGCTGTCGGAAGCATCATACTAACAAGCCTACAATCGGCCGATCAGTCGTCGGCCGAATATTTACGGCCGACAATCGGTACGTGTGTACGGGGCTTTAGTCGCTAAAACACAATACAGCTATAAGTAAACATAGTCAGCACCCAACAGCCATGTGACACACTGTGACAGCCATACAGCATCTACTGTGCTGTGATCATCATAATGATAATGATAACAAGCACACAGTGGGGAGTCTGGAGATTATACCATAATTCCTCAGTATCCTGTGTCTGAGTCACTGAGTGCAGGGGGCTGTTTGCCTGTGCACCTTCACCCGCTGCCAGGATTAGTCCCTGCCTCCTATCAGTCTCGCTTCAGCACTGGCACTTGTGGGAGAGGTGCAGATCTACATAGGAATCAACCTGCCGGCAAAGACAGTGGATGGTGGCAGGCCAGGACTGTGAAGAGCTACATGCGGCACAGTATTATCTGCCTGCACCCAAAAATGAAGAAAAAAGTCCCTCCTCTACTGTCACCTCCTGGGCTCCTCTGTTGACCTGATGAGGCCCAGGAAATTGTAAATTTACACCCCAGTAAGCAAACGGGTGTGGGGATGTTTGCTCCTATTTTTTTTTCTTCGTTAGAAATTAACTCTAAAGCTTCCCAGGCCCCCCTGTAGAACTGATGGGGCCTGGGCCCAGAACAACAGGGCCGGTTGTATTGTCCTTACAGTGGCTCTGGTGGCTTGTGGGGGAAGAGGAACTGGACGTACGATTTGCTCCCAACATCTTGAATATAATACTTGTTTTAGACACATTCACTGATGAAAGGCCAAAACATGGGAATTGTTTTGCCCATGCCCATCCCCAGTCATTTCCTACTTTTCTGCAAGCTGTTATATTATTGCATGCTTATCACATTCTAATGTCTGAAGAGGAAAAGAAGACAGGAAACAGACAGAGAAACTCACATGTCACTGTGGCATTCCAGCCTGTAGAACCTTCCAAATTAATATTGTAACAATTCTATTACTTCCCTCTAATGTTAAAAAAAAAATAGAGACATTGTATTTTTTCTCCCAAGATGTGCCCCTGCTAGCTCACTGTTGTCAAATGTTGTGTAGCTTGCTCTAATTCCTTGTATGACCAATGGATTTCTGCTTTGTGAGATGCAAAGTGACAGCCTACCCAAGGACATAACTTGATAGTTACCCATTTGGCTGCATTCCTTGACTGCCTTTCTATGTTTGTGTGCAGTTTTTGTTAAGGAGGCTCCTCCACCTTGTGAGAACCCCTTAATTGCCATCTCTGCTTGCAGCATGTCAGAGCTTAGTCACACCCACACTGCAGAACACAACACACTGCAAATAGCACTCATTGACAGTGACACATTGCATTGTGGGAGATAGCAGGCCTATCAAAACTTTGATTTGGGAAAAATTGAAAATTTGTATATAGAGAAAGGGTGCTCCTAGTGAACAGTAAAGAGATATTTAAATACCTACTTTGAGAGCCACAGCTTACTTTTGAAGCTTTTCAGTTGTGGCAGAACTAACAAATTGATTAATTCTCGATAACAATCAGATGGCAATCATCATTTTTTGAGAGAAAAATTGAGAAATAAAAAACAACATCTCAGTGGTTTCTTTAGGCCAGTGATGGCGAACCTTGGCTTCCAAGATGTTTTGGAACTACATTTCCCATGATGCTCAACTACACTGCAGAGTGCATGAGCATCGTGGGAAATGTAGTTCCAAAACATGGGAGGTACAAAGGTTCACCATCACTGCTATAGGCAATAATACCTCAGATCTCCAAATTTTCTGAATATCCTGCAGCAGTAGAAGTTGTGAAAATCCTGAACAATATGATAATGGGGTGACTAATAGGGCCTTTGTCGATAGACCTTAAGTCTGTGTTGGTGGGGTAAGTTTGTAATCAGTGTGAGAAGCTTCAGAGATGATTAAGTGCCAGTTCACATTGGTGCGATACAGGAACCTTGCAAATCCACTGCGGGTTTGAATCCGACTCGCAGGCAGTTTACATTGCCATACGCAAAATTCTGGGAGTGTCAATACAAAGTTAACTACACCCCCAGATTAGTTTGCTTATCACACTGCGAACTGTCGGTTTGGACAGGAATCGGATCCCATAGGTGTGAACTCCTATGAGATTAAATTCTGGTGCATACCAAAAAAGGGGTCCTGCGCAACTTTGGTGCGAATGCGATGCAAATTCAGCCATGCAATCTGTATGGCTGAATTTGCATCGCACAGATATCGCATGTGGTTTGCATAGCAGTGCGATGAGAATCACATGCAATGTCTTACATCGCATATATGTGTGAA
The DNA here is from genome assembly GCF_965119305.1 of Pelophylax lessonae. Lineage (NCBI taxonomy): Eukaryota > Metazoa > Chordata > Amphibia > Anura > Ranidae > Pelophylax > Pelophylax lessonae. The sequence continues at coordinate 223,068,416 of NC_138771.1, forward strand.
ATGGCACTCAGGATTCAGAATTAATTGAATGGTGCATTTTTACCTCCTTCTGACCTGCACTTGATCTGCATCTGTTGTAGAGGAATGCAAAAAAACAGTTTGAAGCTAAAAAAAAGCCCATCAACACATACCCTTTGGCCCCTTTCACACATACGGTCCGTTTTTCATCCATCCGTTGACAAATGAAAAACGGACATCAACGCATCTCTATGTAAAAATGATCATCCGTTAACATCCGTTTTCATCCGCTTCCGTCAATGTCTGTTTTTTGGAATGGATGAATGCCCTATATTTCATCCGTCAAAAAAACGGATCGGACGAAAAATGGATGTAAACGGACAAATGGTCGTTTTTCATCCGTTTTTGCATTGGAAAATGGATGAAAAACGGATGAAAAATGGATGAAAAACGGATGGAAAATGGATGAAAAATGGATGAAAACGGACGAAAAACGGATGAAAAACAGATGAAAAATGGATGAAAAACGGATAAAAAACGGATACATTTGTATTCGTTTTTCATCCGTTGTCATCCGTTTTCATCCGTTGTCATCCGTTTTTCTTCCGTTGTCATCGGTTTTTTGTCCGATCCGTTTTTTTGACGGATGAAAAATAGGGCATTCATCTGTTCAAAAAAACGGACATTGACGGAAGTGGATGAAAATGGATGTTAACTGATGATCATCTGTTGTCATCCGTTTTTACATAGAGATACATTGATGTCCGTTTTTTATCCATCAACGGATGGATGAAAAACGGACAAATGGACAAACGGACAGCATGTGTGAAAGGGGCCTTAGTCTGCCACCTGTTACAGCAATATACACTACGTCTGGGTTATGGCCCATACCTGCACTAAATATTCTATATGAACTAGAACACAGACTGATGTTTGAGTAAATATGTTCCTTATAAGTGGAAAATAGTACCAAATTAAAGATAGGGTGCCTTTAACAAAATCTTGAACATTTTAAAAGAACAGTTTACAAAGTTCACACCAGTTCAGCTGGACTGCAGTGCTGGAAAACATTACCATAATGGCACCCAAGGGGTATCTTCTCTCACATCAGTTTGTTTTTAACCCCCACTATGGGGATATCTGCTGTTCTGCTTTTGATAGTAAGATAAAGCTTAGATTACAGTTATCTAAATGAATCATCAAGGTTGGATAGTTGTACAGAGCATCTCAAAATGTGTCATCAGAAATAAGGATAAAAAATGACTCTTGCACCTACGCACACAGCAATGTTTCACTACCCACTTAGTATTAACTTAGTAAAATACAAAATAATCCAAACCTGAGAAAGCTCCAGTTCCTACAGAAGTAGCAGATAATCTGTGATTTCCTTTGTGTCCAAGTGTTTCTCTGAAAGTTTAATGAAGATGTGATTTGCTTCTTAAAAGTCAAAGGCTTTGAATACAGTAATTGCAGGTAATTTCCATATTTTTAAAATGGTTTTAAATCTTCACATAAACCCAGTAAAGTAACTAGCATCAAGTGATACACAGAAATGAAACACATCCTCCTATATAAGTTGTATCTGTTTATCTGCAACCATCTATACTCTACAGCCAGAATTTACACAGAACCTCTCAACTCTGGAAAGTAGGCGGCAGGCACCTGATGTCCTACACTGTAGATCTCAGTGCGGAGAGCGCTGAGGCATGATTGGAGGGAAGGGATAACCCCCTCCCCACTTCTCACAGTGCACAGAGAATATGCACAGATGTGGCTGTGAATCACAGGCTGTGTGCTGGAGCTCTCTTTCCAATCACCTTTTTAGATACCGGGCAGAAAAGACAGGTTTGTGATTTTTTTCAGTATAAAATGATGATGTCAAATGAAGGAGTGGTATAAAATTACTCTAATCTTTGTATTGATATCTAAAATGAAAGAAATACCTTTTCTATTAAAAAAATTAGAGAAATAAGAGAGAAAGGGGGGCAGAGACAATGTTCTCTCCCCAGCCAACCATAGCAATTTAGCACCAAGTGTCACTCTAATAATAACAGGGCAATCCAGATACCAACATAGTGAGCAACAGTAAAGGTAAGCCTTTTTGCAAGAACAATTTACAGATAAAGTCATACATCTCCTGGCTGTGTTTAGGGAGGGCGAATTGTGCTGAATTTGCTGAGCTTACTGCTGATGATGATGATAAAGATGATGATGATGATGATGATGATAATGACGAAGATGATATTATTAATATACCGTATTTATATAGTGCCAACAGTTTGCGCAGCGCTTTACCACATGTGGGGTTACAATACATATCAATACGGGAGGAATCAGAGGGCCTTGCACGTTAGAGCTTACAATTTATAAGGGAGGGTCAAGTGATACAAAAGGTAATAATTAATAACTGTGGGGGATGAGCTGATGGAGAAAATAAAAGTACAGTTGTTAGGTAGAGGCAGGATAGGCTTAAAAGTGAGGAGAATTGGAGATAGACAGATTGGGGTAGGGAATTTCAAAGAAAGGGTTAGAAAGGGAGTCCTGGAGGTTGAGCATAGGTGGAGGTGACAAGGGAACTAGAGAGCAGGAGGTCTTGGAAGGAACGGAGAGATGATTAGGTTGGTATTTTGAGACTCATTTTGTTTCCCCGCCGGATAGGACCTCTTTTTTGTGTTTGGTCCTATCCGGCGGGGAAACAAAATTAGAAACACCTTTTTTGGGTTTTAATAATTTAATAATAATTTTATATAATAAATGCTATGTATGGCCTTGCAGCCATTTGTTGTTGTTTGTTTTGCCCTTTTTTTCAATAGTTTAATGTAACTAAACAGGTATTGTAATTAAGGTGAGTGCCTTTTTTCTTTATGGGAGATAGCCACAAATGTCAGGACCATGTCCGGCACAAAAAGGCCCCCTATCAGGGAGCCGTATATACTCTGATGTAAATCTGAGGGCTCTGTCCCTCAGCCATCAGAGACCTTCTGTGTCGGTGGATTTTTGTCCTCAACATGGCGCTGGTTGGTCACGCAGCAGCGCCATCTCTCACCGCCATTGCGCATGACGTCATTCAGACGCGTATGCGCTAGATGTTCAGAATGCCAGGGACCGCCGTTGATGCCATTTTCTCCTCACACTTTGCTGGGAAAATGCGCTTGGAGATTCTTGCTTGACTTTTACTCATATTTATGGGAAACAACGCAACAGGGGGAATCTCAATTTTCATACTGGGGGGACTGGCTTTTGGGAACATCTCTATGTAAGTAACGATGGGCTATTTGCTCTTTGTCCTAAGATGTCCATAATCCCCGTAAGTGGGCTGCTGCGATCAGTACCTTATTACATGAGTTCTATATATACAATATTTTTCTAGTGAAGGGGTCAACTTCCTTTTTGTTGGACAAATATCCAGCGACCCTACATGGTGTGATTGTGGCTCCAGGGAGACAACAGGGCAGTCCCTTGAAAGCCTGGGGAGCATTGAAATAGAGGTCAGCACATTGTATATATTTATTTTCAATGGGAAGTATTGTTTATACACTTTTTTGCATCTCTGGATGTATTTTTTAAATATTTGTTTCTAAAACAAGCTTTTTCTATGTTGCAGAAGTGGATATAATATCCCTGAGGAAGAATTTATTGATGTTTAATTTGAAATGCGTTGGATACCCCTATCTTCTTGGAACCATCCTTGGTTCCAATAACCACCATGTAATGTATTAGCAGTAGCTGGGGAATACCACTTCTTGGACAATATTTCATGATTTAATATGTATCATTTTAGGTTGTTTCTCTTGGCATATAAAACATGGTGTATGAATTGTTTTTAACATTTTTTTTATTTTTTTGAACAACAAAAAGATATATTTTACATATATATTGTCATATAATTGCCTTAAAAATCCCATCCAAAGCAGAGATACCTCTTATATACAAAAGCTTAATTAAACAAGCTGAAGTTAGAAGCTGATTGGCTACCATGCACAGCTGCACCAGATTCTGAGGGCTCCAGTTTTAGTAAATCCCCCTCAGTGAGTCTTGCATTACCAGTCCTTCTGTGGACATATCCACAGCCCCTTGTGACTGCGCTAGCTGGTTTTGGCACTGCCAAAGCTTGCTGCATGCCTACTAAATCCTGCTTAATATTTGTGCCATTAACTCCCATTAAAGAGGAAGTAAACCCTCCTCAGGAAGTTGTACCTATAGGTAAGCCTATGATAAGGCTTACCTATAGGTACTGTAAATATCTCCTAAACTTACACCGTTTAGGAGATATTTACCTTTAATGCAGCCAGTGACGTCACTGGCGCATGCGCTCTGAAGGAACGGCTGACCGTGCCGTTCCTTCAGAGCCCCGTGCCGTGACCGTCGGCTCCCGTGCGCGTGCGCGGGAGTGACGTCACCGCGGCTCCGGCCAATCAGATGACCGGATGCCGCGATCCCGGAAGACGGGCGACATGTCATGTCGCCCGTCATACAGGTAAGAGAGCGGCACGGCGGGGGCTCGTTCTAAGGTAAGTATTTCATAATGAGCTAGTATGCGAAGCATACTAGCTCATTATGTCTTTCTCTTGCAGGTTGTAAAAAAAAAAAAATTTTTTTAAATGAGTTTACAACCTCTTTAAGATATATGTTCACAATTTCAATACTAGAGCTGAGGTTAATTTTAACTACTAGCCAATCAGCCGCCGTAGTTATACAGCGGCAGGTCGGCTCTGTTACGCGAAACGATGTACATGTTCGTTTAGCAGTTAGTGTGGCTGCGCGCACGCCCCAATTGGCTAGAGGGGGAGCCAGTTAGCGGACCTAATGGCCACAATGCATGCCGGGCACCCATGAGCCCTCCCCATGGAGACAGAATGTTGGTCTGCTGATGTAAACACGGCAGGCAGACCGCTATTCTGTCAGTAATGAACACAGGTAATACATATTGGCCCAAAATGATGAAAAAATTAGATTTTTAACCTCCCTGGTGGTATGATTATTTCAGATTTTAGGTGCTGAAAGCGGTACCATTATTTTACACGGAAATCTGCTCTGTACATTTTAAAACTCACCTTCCCCTGCGATCCCCCCCCCCCCCCACCGTCCTCCCGCTGTTCTCCCCCGCTGTCCTCCCACTGTGTTCTTGGCCGATGCCGGCACCTGTCTTCCGAATCCCTTCCCTGTGAGCGTTGCGACGCAGGGGGGTGGAATCGGCAGCAATTTCAAAAATGTAAATACACTAAATGACATGATACAAAGCTGTGATCCTAACAGATTACACTGTATCATGCCATTTCACCACAGGATTATACCCTGACCCTGTCTGTGCTTTTCCAGTTCTTTGTGCCTGCAAAATTGAGAACAACCATGGCGTCCAAAAAGCGTTCTTTTTGCACAAAAGCGCTTTTAGACGAACTGGAAAACAGCAACAGCGAAACTGAGTTACTTGAAGAACTGAGCAATAGCGATTTGTGGGAAAATTCGTCATCAGGTACGGAAAGTGACGACAGCAACGATTCTGATGTCTCTTTCTGGCACATAGCTCCGTTGGAAATTGTGAAGAATCATTTGATATACTTCCCAAATTCCACAAGCTATGTGCCAGGAAGAGACATCAGAATCGTCGCTGTCGTCACTTTCCGTACCTGATGACGAATTTTCCCATGAATCGCTATCGCTCAGTTATTCAAGTAACTCCGTTTCGCTGTCGCCGTTTTCCAGTTCGTCTAAAAGCGCTTTTGCGCAAAAAAAAACGCTTTTTGGACGCCATGGTCGTTAAAAATTTTCCAGGCACAAAGCACTGGAAAAGTATCAAGGTGCAATGCTGTGCTGAAATGGCATGATACAATGTGATCTGTTTGCATGTCATTTGTGTATTTACACTTTTGAATTTGCCGCCGGTTCCTCCCCCCTGCATCGCAACCCTCGTAGGGAAGAAAACCGGAAGGCAAGTGCCAGCAATCGGCCATGCACAGAGTGAGGAAAGAGTGCGAGGATGCAGAGGAGGACGGCGGGGGAAGGTGAGTAACATTTTGGGGTAATCCCGAGTGTGGCTCAGGGTTACCGCTTTTGGTACTAAAAATTAACCCAGAGCCACACTCGGGAATGCCGCCAAGGAGGTTAATTTTTTTTGGGAATGTTTTATAGCAGAAAGTAAAAATAATTTTTTTTTTTTTTTTCAAAATTGTCACTTTTTTTTTGTTTATAGCTCAAAAAATAAAAATTGCATAGGTGATCAAATACCACCAAAAGAAAGCTCTATTTCTGGGGAAAAAAAGGTCAAAGATTTTATTTGGGTTCAGTGTCGCACGACCGCACAATTGTCAATTAAAATAACGCAGTGCCACATTGCAAAAAATGGGCTGGTCATTAGGTGGGTAAAACCTTCCGATCCTTAAGTGGTTAAAGTCCTTGAAAAACATCACTTTTTAAAGGGAATATTTAGTGTTTTTCTATTTTTATATATACACAAACTAAATTATTTTATTAATTTATGTTAGTAATACCAATATGTGTTTTAGAACTTGATTCTGTGCATAATGTGTAACTTTATAACACTACATAACACTGGCAGCAATGCATAGGTCAGAAGGCCGAAATCTATCAAATATTTGGTAATAACAATATACTATAATAATATATATACTATGGTCATGTGAACATAAGCAGGTATAAATCTTTTCTAAATTATGATTAAATGGTATACAAAAATTAAGGTTATAAATATTCTGAAATTTAACTACACTGAACATAATTATAAACGCAACACTTTTGTTTTTGCCCCCATTTTTCATGAGCTGAACTCAAAGATCTAAGACTTTTTCTATGTACACAAAAGGCCTATTTCTCTCAAATATTGTTCACAAATCTGTCTAAATCTGTGTTAGTGAGTATTTCTCCTTTGCCGAGATAATCCATCCACCTCACAGGTGTGGAATATCAAGATGCTGATTAGAGAGCATGATTATTGCACAGGTGTGCTTAGGCTGGCCGCAATAAAGGCCACTCTAAAACGTGCAGTTTTATCACACAGCACAATGCCACAAATGTCACAAGTTTTGAGGGAGTGTGCGATTGGCATGCTGACTGCAGGAATGTCCACCAGAGCTGTTTCCTGTGAATTGAATGTTCATTTCTCTACAATAAGCTGTCTCCAAAAGTGTTTCAGAGAATTTAGCAATACCTCCAACCAGCCCCACAACAGCAGACCACATGTAACCCCACCAGCCCAGGACCTCCACATCCAGCATCTTCACCTCCAAGATCATCTGAGACCAGCCACCCGAACAGCTGCTACAACAATCGGTTTGCATTATCAAAGAATTTCTGCAAAAACTCTCAGAAACCGTCTCAGGGAAGCTCATCTGCATGCTCGTCATCCTCATTGGGGTCTCGACCTGACTGCAGTTTGTCGTCGTAACTGACTTGAGTGGGCAAATGCTCACATTCGATGGCGTCTGCCACTTTGGAGAGGTGTTTTCTTCATGGATGAATCCCAGTTTTCACTGTACAAGGCAGATGGCAGACAGCATGTATGGTGTTGTGTGGGTAAGCGGTTTGCTGATGTCAATGTTGTGGATCGAGTGGCCCATGATGGTGGTGGGGTTATGGTAAGGACAGGCGTATGTTATGAACAACGAACACAGGTGCATTTTATTGATGGCATTTTGAATGCACAGAGATACCTTGATGAGATCCTGAGGCCCGATGTTACGCCATTCATCCACGACCATCGCCTCATGTTGCAGCATGATAATGCACAGCCACATGTTACAAGGATCTGTACACAATTCATGGAAGATGAAAACATCCCAGTTCTTGCATGCCCAGCATACTCTCCGAACATGTCACCCATTGAGCATGTTTGGGATGCTCTGGATCGGTGTATACGACAGCGTGTTCCAGGTCCTGCCAATATCCAGCAACTCCTCACAGCCATAGAAGAGGAGCGGACCAACATTCCACAGGCCACAATAAACAACCTGATCAACTCTATGTGAAGGAGATGTGTTGCACTGCATGAGGCAAATGGTGGTTACACTAGATACTGACTGGTTTTCAAATCCCCCCCCCCCCGGACCCCTCCCCAATACAGTAAAACTGCACATTTTAGAGTGGCCTTTATTGCGGCCAGCCTAAGGTACACCTGTGCAATAATCATGCTTTCTAATCAGCATTTTATTATGCCACACCTGTGAGGTGGATGGATTATCTCGGCAAAGGAGAAGTGCTCACTAACACAGATTTAGCCAGATTTGTGAACAATATTTGAGAGAAAAATGCCTTTTGTGTACATAGGAAAAGTCTTAGATCTTTGAGTTTAGCTCATGAAAAATGGGGGCAAAAACAAAAGTGCTGCGTTTATCATTTTTTTCAGTGTATTTTTGTAATCTGGGTTTATAATTGCTATCTATTTTAGAAAATATGTACAGATCACATATCACACAAATGACACAGTAGCAATCACCTTATTTTTAGACCTGAAGAAGCAGATAAATTAGGTTAAACATGTTGACCATTGTGTATATGATGAAAATGATGTAAAGTGGATGTAAACCGCGTCCATGAAATTTGACCTGGGCACATATACCTGTAGTGTTTACTTATCTCTCTCCAAAGCCCTAGGTTTTGTGTCTTTCTGCTGCTCTGTTCCTCTGTTATCAGCATGACAATTTCTGAAAAGTTCTCCGACACAGGAGATAAAAGCAGCTGGATATTTGTGTCGGGATATGTGCATAGAGATAGATTAGCAGAGAGCTGGCCTACTCACAGCACAGTTCTGCATGTTACTTCCTTCCTCTGCCTATGTGGAGGGGGGTGGCTTTCCTCTAATTAGCTGTCACACAGTGTATGCCAAGACTCCACACCCACTGCTGGAACAGGAAAAAAATTCTAACACGATGTTCACTTTCCAAACAGTGTAGAAAGCTGAAGACAGCAGATGTACAAATTAAACTTGTGTAGGTAGATTTGTTTCATTTCTGTGTGTCATCTGAGGCTGTTCACTTCTCTTGGTATATGTAAGGGTTTACATCCACTTTAGGAATAGTTATTTAAAGCAGAATAAAAACCAGCCCTTAAATTGCTAATCACATGTGCAGCACCAAGGCAACTGTAGATTAGATTGAGTGGCTAAAGCTAGCCATGGATGGATCGAAATGTGCATGGTTCAGGAACCAGATGAATTTCAATTGATCTATGGGCAGGCTGCTTGTGCTGCATCAATCTATCAAGCGTTTTCTGTACAACCAGCCTGTCAGAGTTTTTTTTTGTTCAATCATTACTATCAGCAGTATTCATTGTATTCTGATGACTGGAAAACCTCCCACTGTCAGAATAAAATAGTGCAGCAGGAAGGATTCCTTCATCAACACTGACTGTGTTTATGGGGAAATCAAACAATTTTCTTTCCTTCAACCAAAGGTACCGGAAAGAAAATTGCATAATGCATGGCCTGCCTTGGATGGCCACTTCCTTAGCTGCAAAGGATAAGTAGGTTTAGTTCCGCTTTAAAGAAAAAAACGGTATGCGTAGACAGAAATCACTTCTCCTCACACCTGCACACTCAGCCTCCTCCTCACACCTGTACGGACTCAGCCCTCTCCTCACACCTATACACACTCAGCCTCCTCCTCACACCTGTATGTACTCAGCCTCCTCCTCAAACCTGTACACACTCAGCCCTCTCCTCACACCTGTACACAGCCCTCTCCTCACACCTGTACACACTCAGCCCTCTCCTCACACCTGTACACACTCAGCCCCCTCTTCACACCTGTACACACTCAGCCCTCTCCTCACACCTTTACACAGCCCTCTCCTCACACCTGTACACACTCAGCCCCCTCTTCACACCTGTACACACTCAGCCCTCTCCTCACACCTTTACACAGCCCTCTCCTCACACCTGTACACACTCAGCCTCCTCCTCACACCTGTACGCACTCAGCCCTCTCCTCACACCTGTATACAGCCCTCTCCTCACACCTGTACGTACTCAGCCTCCTCCTAAAAACTGTACGCAATCAGCCCTCTCCTCACACCTGTACACAGCCCTCTCCTCACTCCTGTACACACTCAGCCCTCTCCTCACAGCTGTACGCACTCAGCCCTCTCCTCACACCTGTATGCACCCAGCCCCCTCCTCACACCTGTACGCACTCAGCCCTCTCCTCACACCTCTACACAGCCCTCTCCTCACACCTGTACACACTCAGCCTCCTCCTCACACCTGTATGCACTCAGCCCTCGCCTCACACCTTTACACACTCTGCCCTCTCCTCACACCTGTACGCACTCAGACCTCTCCTCACACCTGTACGTACTCAGCCCCCTCCTCACACTTGTACACACTCAGCCTCCTCCTCAAACCTATACGCACTCAGCCATCTCCTCACATCTGTACGCACTCAGCCTCCTCCTCACACCTGTACGCACTTAGCCCTCTCCTCACACCTGTACGCACTCAGCCCCCTCCTCACACCTGTACACACTCAGCCCCCTCCTCACACCTGTACACACTCAGCCCCCTCCTCACACCTGTTTTTCACTCAGCCCTCTCCTCACACCTGTACGCACTCAGCCCTCTCCTCACACCTGCATGCACACAGCCCCCTCCTCACACCTGTATGCACTCAGCCCTCTCCTCACACCTGTACGCACTCTGCCTCCTCCTTATACTTGTGCGCACTCCGCTTCACCCACACTTGTACGCACTCAGCCCCCCTCACACCTGTATGCACTCAGCTCCCTTCACACCTGTATGCACCCAGTCCTCTCCTCACATCTGTACGCACTCAGCCGTCTTCTCAGACCTAAATATACTCTGCCTCCTCCTTATATCTGTACGCACTCAGCCCCCTCCTCACACCTGTACATACTCAGCACCCTCCTCACAACTGTACGCACTCAGCCCCCTCCACACACCTGTACGCACTCAGCTCTCTCCTCACACCTGTACACACTCAGCCCCCTCCTCACACCTGTACACACTCATCCCCCTCCTCACACCTGTACACACTCAGCCCCCTCAGTAAAGAAAATTGCATAATGCATGGCCTGTCTTGGATAGCAGCTTCCTTAGCTGTAAAGGATAAGAAGGTTTAGTTCCACTTTAAAGAAAAAAAACATTATGCCTAGACTGAAATCACTATTCCCCACACCTGTGCACACTGAGCCTCCTCCTTACACCTTTATGCACTCAGCTCTCTCCTCACACCTGTACACACTCAACCCCCTCCTCACACCTGTACACACTCAGCCCCCTCCTCACACCTGTACGCACTCAGCCCCCTCCTCACACCTGTATTCACCCAGCCCCCCTCCTCACACCTGTACACACTCAGCCCCCTCCTCACACCTGTACACACTCAGTCCCCTCCTCACACCTGTTTTTCACTCAGCCCCCTCCTCACACCTGTACACACTCAGCCCTCTCCTTACACATGTATACACACAGCCTCCTCCTCACACCTGTAAGCAATCAGCCCTCTCCTCACACCTGTACACACTCAGCCCTCTCCTCACACCTGTACACATCAGCCCCTCCTCACACTTGTACACACTCAGCCCTCTCCTCACACCTGTACACACTCAGCCCCTCCTCACACCTGTACGCACTCAGCCACCTCCTCACACTTGTGCACACTCAGCCACCTCCTCACACCAGTGTTAATTTTGGCAGCAAATTTCAATTTAGTTTTAGTCTTAGTCTTAGGACTAAAATGGCATTTTAGTTTTAGTCCCATTTTAGTCTTCTGCAAGTGTTTTAGTTTTAGTCGTATTTAGTCGACTAAAACTCCAGTATATTTTAGTCGACTAAATGTCCTACATTTTAGTCGACTAAAACTCATTTTAGTCATCTATAATCGAATGGGTGTAGTTCAATTGTAATTTGTAATGCATTATTTAAGCATTTCTCTACAATTTCCAAACTCATAATATACTACTGCTGGTCCTGGAGTGAAAAATCTAATATGTTATTATTTATGGTACTAAGCTTTGAGCATGCAAATGTTAATTTTGGCAGAAAATTTCCATTTAGTTTTAGTTAATAGTCTTTTGACTAAAATGCCCTTTTAGTTTTAGTCGTATTTTAGTCTTAAGACTAAAATGCCATTTTAGTTTTAGTCGTATTTTAGTCATCTGAATTATGTTAGTCGACGAAAACGTTTTAGTCGGTTTTAGTCGACGAAATTAACACTGCCTCACACTTGTACGCACTCAGCCCTCTCCTCACACCTGTACGCACTCAGCCCTCTCCTCACACCTGTACGCACTCAGCCCTCTCCTCACACCTGTACACACTCAGCCCTCTCCTCACACCTGTACGCACTCACCCTCTTCTCACACCTGTACACACTCAGCCCTCTCCTCACACCTGTACGCACTTAGCCCTCTCCTCACACCTGTATGCACCCAGCCCCCTCCTCACACCTGTACACACTCAGCCCTCTCCTCACACCTGTACGGACTCTGCCTCCTCCTTATACTTGTGCGCACTCCGCTTAACCCACACTTGTACGCACTCAGCCCCCCTCACACCTGTATGCACCCAGTCCTCTCCTCACATCTGTACGCACTCAGCTGTCTTCTCACACCTATATATACTCTGCCTCCTCCTTATACCTGTACGCACTCAGCCCCCTCCTCACACTTGTACACACTCAACCCCCTCCTCACAACTGTACGCACTCAGCCCCCTCCTCACAACTGTACGCACTCAGCCCCCTCCTCACACCTGTTCACACTCAGCCCCCTCCTCACACCTGTACACACTCAGCCCTCTCCTCACACCTGTACGCACTCAGCCCCCTCCTCACACCTGTACGCACTCAGCCCTCTCCTCACACCTGTACGCGCTCAGCCCCCCTCACACCTGTACACATTCTGCCTTCTCCTTATACTTGTGCGCACTCCGCTTCACCCACACCTGTATGCACTCAGCCCCCCTCACATCTGTACGCACTCACCCCCCCTCACACCTGTATGCACCCAGTCCTTTCCTCACACCTGTATGCACCCAGTCCTCTCCTCACACCTGTATGCACTCAGCCGCCCTCACACCTGTATGCACCCAGTCCTCTCCTCACACCTGTATGCACTCAGCCCCCCTCACACCTGTATGCACCCAGTCCTCTCCTCACATCTGTATGCACTCAGCCCCCCTCACACCTGTATACACCCAGTCCTCTCCTCACATCTGTATGCACTCAGCCGCCCTCACACCTGTATGCACCCAGTCCTCTCCTCACACCTGTATGCACTCAGCCCCCCTCACACCTGTATGCACCCAGTCCTCTCCTCACATCTGTACGCACTCAGCCGTCTCCTCACACCTATATATACTCTGCCTCCTCCTTATACCTGTACTCACTAAGCTTCTCCCACACCTTTACATACTCAGCCCTCTCCTCACACCTGTACACACTCTTGGCAGTGCATGCATATAGAAAGCCAGCACAGTCATGGTGCGCCCCTGCCTTCTCCCGGGCCTTCCAGCAACACCTGCTTCCCCCCCCCCCCAATGGCGGCATTGACAGTGCCCATGCTATTTCATTCCTTCTTAGCTTCAGCAACTAATAAAGGTTCTCATTCCTATTGTTTACAAATTATTTTGACCCTCATTTATTTTCTAATAATATTAATAAAAAATAAACAACACCCATCCTGCAGCATACCTCTGAGTCACAATTGAATTATTCAAGATTTTAGGATATTCCAACAAGGCAGTAAAAAGGTCATGTTTTCTCAGCAAGGATTCACACTGTTTTATATGTTTAGCTTTGAGGTACAGATCACTCCTGAATCGTTTTAATGAAACATCAATAGAAGGGTAAATCTGTAAAATAATTAGAAAAAAAAAAAAAAAAAAAACGACAAAAGGTTATAATAAATTACATCTGGTATCAGATATGCCATCTAAATAACAGTTGAATATTATCTTCCTGGCCACATACAGTAGATTACAATGTGATTGTATGATCTCCTTTAGATTAACTAACATTGGTCAAGTATGAAGGCCTACCTATAATGTCTATTCAACTTGTATTCAGTCAGGTTGGTCCCCACACATAGTTGTTGGGAAACCTAAAGGAGATTGTACAATCAGACTTTAACTCATGTACTCACTTTAATATGCGATTCTTGGCTGAGTGATTAGCCCTTCTGCCTGGCAGCACCAGGGTCATAGGATTGAATTCCATCCACAGCACCACCTGCCTGGAGTTTGCATGTTCTCTATGTGCCTGTGTGGGTTTTGTCCCACACTCCAAAGACATGCTGGGAGGTTAATTGGCTCCTGTCTGAATTGACCCTAGTATGTGTATGTATGAATGTGAGTTAGTGACCGTAGATTGTAAGCTACTTGAGGGCAGGAACTGATGTGAATGTAAAATATATGTACAAAAGTGTTGTGTAAATTGATGGTGATATATACACTCACCGGTCACTTTATTAGGTACACCTTGCTAGTACTGGGTTGGACCCCCTTTTGCCTTCAGAAGTGTCCTAATTCTTTGTGGTATAGATTCAACAAGGTGTCGGAAACATTCCTCAGAGATTTTGATCCATATTGACATGATAGCAGATTTAAAGGCTTCACATACATGACGTGAATCTACTGTTCCACCACATCCAAGGTGCTTTATTGCATTAAGATCTGGTGACTGTGGAGGCCATTGGAGTACAGTGAGCTCGTTGTCATGTTCAAGAAACCAGTGGTGAGATGATTTGAGCTTTGTGACATGGTGCATTATCCTGCTGGAAGGATCCATCAGAAGATGGGTACACTGTAGTCCTAAAGGGATGGACATGGTCAGCAACAATGTTCAGGTAGGTCGTGGTGTTTAAATGATGCTCAATTGGTACTAAGAGGCCCAAAGTGTGCCAAAAAAATATCGCTCACACCATTACACCACCACCAAGGCTGGCCCAAGGCATTGTGCTGCATGGATCCAAGAATGAAATGCTAACCCCCCCACCCTCTGACATCCACCAAAAGGCCCTTGCATCTATTATTTTATATCATGATATGGTAATGTTTCTCCTTCACTGATGTGCGCTGATGAGACTGCACTGATGGGCAATGATAAGCTGCACTGATGAGGTGGCACTGATGGGCACTGATAGGTGGCATTAATGGGCACTCATCAGGAGGCACTGATGAGGCTGCACTGATGGGTGGCACTGAAAGGCAACACGGAGAACTGGCACTGATGGACAATAATAGGCGGCACTGATGGACACTGGTAGGCAGCATTGATAAGTGACACTGATGATGGGGCACTGATTGGCAGCACTGATGGGAAAGGTCATTTTTAATACCATTTAATTACAACATAACTTGTGTCCCAATTGTATATGCTATATTATTTTTTATTTATTTGCTACTGTTTTCCCCACAAAAGTGGAGTTACCTTTTAAAGAGCCGCCTCTGCCGCCCCTCTCAAAGTTCCGCCTGAGTCCAATGGACCTAGTGGGACCCATAGTAGGGCCGGCCCTGACCACCACATCAAGTCTGAACCGTTGATACAAGGCAGGATGGATCCATTCTTTCATGTTGTTTATGCCAAATTCTGACCCTACCATCTGAATGTTGCAGCTGAAATCAAGACTCGTCAGAGCAGGCAACATTTTTCCAATCTTCTATTGTCCAATTTTGGGGAGACTGTGTGAATTGTAGCCTCAATTTCCTGTTCTTAGCTGACAGGAGTGGCACCCGGTGTGTTCTTCTGCTGCTGCAGCCCATCTGCTTTAAGGTTGTTGTTGTACATTTAGAAATGTTATCCTGCATACCTTGGTTGTAATGAGTGATTATTTGAGTTATTGAGTGGTTATTTGAGTTTGCCTTTCTATCATGTCCAACCAGTCTGACCATTCACCTCTGACCTCTGACATCAACAAGGCATTTTCGTCCACACAACTGCCGCTCACTGGATATTTTCTCTTTTTCTGACCATTTTCTGTAAACCCTAGAGATGGTTGTGCATGAAAATCTCAGTAAATCAGCAGTTTTTCAAATACTGAGACCAGCCCTTCTGGCACCAACAACCATGCGACGTTGAAAGTCACCTAAATCCCCTTTCTTTCCCATTCTGGTACTCGGTTTGAACTGCAGCAAGTCGTCTTCACTCTTCACAATGTCTAGATACTTAAATGCATTGAGTTGCTGCCATGTGATTGGTAGATTAACAATTTGTGTTACCAAGCAATTTAACAGGTGTACCTAATAAAGTGGCCGGTGAGTGTAAATACCTGTAATAAATACATTTTGAAAATATAAGTTTAAAAAAAAAAACAATATAACACACTTAAGGGCATATTTGTAAAAATCAGGTAACCCTTGGCACATTTGGCTGCTTAAATTGACAATCAGCAGCCATTTGACTGGAACATCTGTATTGGTTGGAGAGGGCAAATTCAAGTGCATATTAGGATTTAATGACTTCCCGACCGCCCGCCTCCTTTTTTCTGCGGCAGTGTGGCCCTCCTGGGCAAACCGACATAGACCTAGGTCGGTCACGCGCCTGCAGCTAGGGGGCGAGCACGCCGCCGCGCTCCCGCCCCCACTCAGCAGCGGAGAAGCTGATGCACGGGGCAGGCAGCTCAGATTGCTGCCTGATACCCGCAATCACTCCCCGCTGAGAGAGAAGTACGGTCAGTTGTTGTAAACACAGCTGACCGTTCTTCTCCCTGGAATGATCATAGAGCCCATGTGATCCTTCTATATAGGATCACAGTCTCTATGATCATTTCACAAGTCACACCCCCCCCCCAGTTAAAATCAATCCCCTAGGCTCACATTTAACCCCTTGATCACCCACAATGTTAACCTCTTCCCTGCCAGTGTCATTATTACAGTAACAGTGCATATTTTTAGCACTGATTACTGTAGTAATGTCACTGGTTCCCCCAAAAAGATTAAAAATGTCAGTCAGGGGTCCGATCTGTCTGCTGAAATGTTGCAGTCCCGCAAAAAATCGCAGATTGCCGCCATTACTAGTAAAACAAAAATAATTAATAAAAATTACATAAATCTTTCCTGTAGTTAGTAGACACGATAACTTTTGCACAAACCAATCGAATTAGGCTTATTGCGATTTTTTGTGTGAAAAACTTTTGAAGTGAAAAACATTGTTTTTTTTTTTTCAGAATTGTCTCTCTCTTTTTGTTTATAGCGCAAAAAATAAAAATCGCACAGGTGATCAAATAACACCAAAAGAAAGCTCTATTTGTGGGGAAAAAAAGGACATCAATTTTATTGGGGTACAGCGTCGCACGATTGTCGGTTAAAGTAACGCAGTGCCGAATCGCAAAATGTGGCCTGGTCATTAAGGGGGAAAATCTTCCGGTCCAGAAGTGGTTAAAGTACCGATACAAGAATGCTGAATATTTGTGGCAGCCTCCATAGGAGGTAAAATCGAACTCCTTTAGTAAAATCACCCCTTTTATATCAGTTATAGGAGAAGTCTAAAACTTTTATTTATTAGATATCTTTCAAGACAATAAAATATGAATGTGGCCTATAAATAATATGCAGTTCAGCATATGACTCATCTACATCCACCATACATAAAAGAAAAAAAAAATAAATAGCTAGCCGTGAGAAAATTCACAAAGTTCAAAAATGCTTTTAAAAACTTGTCTAAAAAAAAGTCTAAGAAGTCATGCCCAGAAGCTGTGGAGGGATGATGCGCGCGCACCGGAAGTGACGGCGGGGCCAGTGCATCATGGGACCGAAGAAGACGGAAGAGGACGCAGAAGAGGATCGCGCTGGCTTCAAGCTGCCCACACCTGAAATGGCAGCGCTGGACAATACATTTTCAAGGTAAGTATTTCTTCTAAAAGGTAAGTGCAACCTGGGACAGATCAGAGGCTAGCCATTGTGGAATGTACTAGCCCTGACTGTCCCGGGGGTATTTTTATTAAAAAATTTATTCCCAGGGTGGAACTCCGCTTTAAAGGATCAATACTTAAGTGGTGAGAAACAGCTGGATATGCTGTATATCACCGGCACATACTACTTGCTTGCTATATTATTGAGAGGATGCGTGTTTTTGAGATTTATAGAGCTCATGTGGTAGAGTCTAATTTCCTTTAATACACTTGCTTCACGGACTAAAACCTCTACATCCTCTGTTCTAATATATGAATGGTGTGAATTTTAGGGTATCAAAATGCTAATATAAGCTTAAAGCTGAACTCCAGCCAACTCTCTTTTATATTTGCATAGATTCATTTTTTTCTGTCACACTTTGGAGTCTATCTACAAAAATGCTGTGTTAATGTCACAAGCATTCGAATGTACAGCCATCACAGATAATCTCTGCATTTTTTTGTCTAATATGTTTTTTCCTACGATCAACAGCTCCATCTGGAGGCCCTAATGCAGAATTTTCCTAAAAAAGCCATTTTAGAAAAATGCTACATCATGGCCACCAGATGGAGATGATCAAAGGAATTAAACATAATAGAAAAATATGGGGATTATTTATGACAGCTGTGCAAATGCTTGTGACATTTATACAACATTTTTATTTATTTTTTTATAAATAGACACTTTTCTGTCTCAATGACAGTTGTCACTAGGATACCCACTGCCTTTGTATACCTCCCAGAGGCTACAGGAGTGAGACTACACCATGACTGATGTTTCTACCCCTTACGACAATGACATTACAGAGGTGTTCCTTTCTTGCAGCTGTAATTCCTAATTATATTTCTTTATTCTAAGCTTTATAATGCCAATTAGGAAATTAGTTTTAGCCAAAACTGTGAATTCTACCTTAAATAGCTTACAACCGGAACCCAAGGATATAATAAGCCAGCTTGCAATTCTGCCTGTTATAGACCTTTTAATATCTCATTTTGGTTGTTTCCAGTC
This sequence comes from Pelophylax lessonae, assembly GCF_965119305.1. Taxonomy (NCBI): domain Eukaryota; kingdom Metazoa; phylum Chordata; class Amphibia; order Anura; family Ranidae; genus Pelophylax; species Pelophylax lessonae. Next base: position 223,087,239 of record NC_138771.1, read on the forward strand.
AGGCATCTTAAATTCTGATTGAACTCTACACTATATTGTCAAAGGTATTGCCTTTACACACACATGAACTTTAATGGCATCCCAATCTTAAGTTGGGTTCACACTGACTGTGGCTGTGGGTCACAACAAGGGGTCCAGTGCGTGTCTTTTCACTGTTTAGGGTGCGAATCAGGTCCGAATTCTTGGCTGAATTTGCACCTGAAATGGACCAGAAGGCGCACAGGACTCTCTGCAATTCGGACCACGGCCGCCCTGGAGGTGTGTGAGCTGGCTCTATTGAAAGCCGGTCACACTCTCCTCTCATGCGAATTGGATGCAGGAAATCCCGCATCCATATCGCATAAGTGTGAACCCAGCCTTAGTCCGTAGGGTTTAATATTACGTTGGCACACCCTCTGCAGCTATAACAGCTTCAACTCTTCTGGGAAGGCTGTCCACAAGGTTTAGGAGTGTGTCTATGGGAATGTTTGACCATTCTTCCAGGCACTGATGTTGGAGAGAAGGCCTGGCTTGCAGTCTGCACTCTAATTATCCCAAAGGTGTTCTATTGGGTTGAGGTCAGGACTGTGCAGGTCAGTCAAGTTCCTCCACTCCAAACTCACTCATCCATGTCTTTATGAACTTTGCTTTGTGCACTGGTGTGCAGTCATGTTGGAATAGTAAGGGGCCACCCCCAAACTGTTCCCACAAAGTTGGGAGCATGAAATTGTTCAAAATGTCTTGGTATGCTGATGCCTTAAGGCCCGTACACACGTACCGATCGTCGGCCGAAAAGCTTCGGCCGATGACCGATCTGCCGATTGTAGGCTTGTTAGTATGATGCCTCCGACAGCCGACAGCGCACATTCGGCCGAAAAGAATCTGTCATGCAAGCATTAAAATTTTTGTATGCCGACACCAGAGCGGCCGATTGTTCGCCAGTCAGTACAGAATTCGGCCGACAGACTGCAGATTTGCAAGACTGGGCATGCTCAAAAAGAAAAAACACAGGGAAAGTTAACCATTACATGACATCACTTCTGCAGTCGGCTGTAGTCGGCGGACAAAATTCTTGTGCTGTCTTTGCACTTTTCAACAGACCCCGACAGCCCGGGGTCAAAAGACGGCCGATCGTTCGACGACGATCGGTACGTGTGTACAGGTCTTTAAGAGTTCCCTTCACTGGAACTAAGGGGCCAAGCCCATCACCTGAAAAAAAACCCCAGACCATAATCTCCCCTCCAACAAATGATTTGGACCAGTGCACAAAGCAAGGTCCATAAAGACATGGGTGAGCCAGTTTGGAGTGGAGGTACTTGACTGGCCTGCACATAGTCCTGACCTCAACCCGATAGAACACCTTTGGGATGAACAATGAGCCAGGCCTTCTTGTCAAACATCAGTGCCTGACCTCACAAATGCATTTCTGGAAGAATGGTCAAACATTCCCATAGACACACTCCTAAACCTTGTGGACAGCCTTCCCAGAAAAGTTGAAGCTGTTATAGGTGCAAAGGGTGGACCAACTCAATATTGAACCCTACGGACTAAGACTGGGATGCCATTAAAGTTCATGTGCGTGTAAAGGCAGGTGTCCCAATACTTTTGACAATATAGTGTATCTGTTTAACCGGTTGCCGACCGCCGCACGACTATATACTGCGGCGGTCAGCCCCGGCCAGGCAGAGTGACGTATCGGTACGTCACTCGTCTGTCACTGACTTGCGAGCCTATCGCGGGCGGGCGCGCGCCCGCCGAGGCGCGCGCCCGCCGCGGCTCGTTCACAGGCAAGTCAGTGAGTGTGACCGGCGGACTCGATGTCCGCCAGTCACACTGCGATCGCTCCTGTGAAGGGAGAAAGACAGAGCAGCTTGTGTAAACAAGCTGCCTGTCAGTTCTCCCTGTGTAAAAGTGAAGATCTGTCCGTTCTACTATGTAGAACGGTGGATCTTTGCTTTTACACCAATAGGAATGTCCCTACACAGTTAGAAGCACGCCCCTAGGACACACTTAACCCCTCCCTGTCCAATAAAGTTAACCCCTTCCCTGCCAGTGTCATTTTTGCAGTAACAGTGCATATGTATAGCACTGATTACTGCAGTAATGTCACTGGTAACCCCAAAAGTGTCAAAAATGTCAGTCAAGGGTCCGATCTGTCCGCCGCAATGTCGCAGTACCGAAAAAAAATCGCAGATCGCCGCCATTACGCATTAAAAAAAAAACCACCAAAAATGACAGAAATCTTTCCCTTTGTTAGTAAACGCGATAACTTTTGCGCAAACCAATAAAAATACCTTTTTGCGATTTTTTTTACCAAACATAGGTAGCATAAAACAAATTGGCCGAAAAATGTTAAAAAATTTTGATTTTTACTTTTTTTTTTGGGGAATTTCATATAAAAAAATGTGAAAAATATTGTTATTTTTGCAAAATTTACGCTCTTTTTTTGTTTATAGCGCGTGATCAAAAAATCGCACAGGTGATCAAATACCACCAAAAGAAAGCTCTGTTTGTGGGAAAAAAAGGACGTCAAATTCGTTTAGGTACAGCGTCGCACGACCGCGCAATTGTCCGTTAAAGTCACGCAGTAAAAAATCGCAAAAAAACCCCTGGTCCTTTAGCAGCCAAATCCTCCGGGGCTTAAGTGGTTAAAAAGACACCTAGTACAAAAAAAAAAAGAAAAAAGCAGAAGAAGAGTTCTCCTACTGGTCTCCTAACTACTTGGCCCTTGGACAACTACATGGGCTTCATGTTTACTATTACGACAGCAGTTTCCCCCACTATGTTCTTGGTAAATACTAGTAGGCCGATGATAAAATTCTACACCGTACAGCAGTCGCAAATTTGAACTGAGCAATTAGGTTTGATTGAATACACCGCTGTAATAAAGGTAGCATACAGGAAAGTAGTGAATCAAGTTCTTAATTGTTCTGTTCATGAATAAATAAAATATCTGACAGCATGTTGTGTCCTTCCTTGAATAAATACAGCCACACTCCGTTTATCATTGGGTTCCAAGCACATTTATTGGTATCAGTGGAGTGATATTAGTCTGGATCTTGTTAAACGTATGACGGGACTGGCCCGGCATTCATTGATTACTGCAATTAGCTTTGTTCTCCATATCTGCCCTGTGTTCATCACTAGCTGAAAGATGTGCTGCGTATCAGTGGAGGAATTAGTGGGAGCGTCACCTAGGATCTCTGCTTTTAATCACTGCCATCATCAGCCAAATATTTGCTAATAATGTACTGATGATTGTGTCTGCTCCGGTGAAGAGTTCACTAAGGCAAGTGTCCTGTTAGAAGACACCCAATAAATTTATTGTTGAAAGAAAAAAATGAATGGTGGACTTGGAACAGAACATAATAAAATAAGAAAAATAACATTGCACAAGGTTATTTATATTAAGATTTATATGTAAATTTAACAATGGACCGTGTTCTGTACATAACTGAATTCACACTAAATCATTTTTTAATTTTACGAGAGATTAATCAGGCCCACATGCTTGTTGATGTGAATATTCTGGGTGCTCTAAAGAAAACTAATAGGAATTCAGTGCTGATTTGATTTATTTGATAAGTAAAAACATCTGCTGATATAAAATGATTCAATAGCTACAACTTTTTCCTTATTCTGCAGAAGACATTGAACAATAAGGAACATAATGCATTTTATTTATCATCTAGCTAATGACAGTAGCCTTGTTATTGTGTATTTTTTCTGCGGTCTTCTAATGGCGAACTTAGGGGTTGCATTCACACCAGCCTGCACAAGCTGCTTCAGCTCATGGGCTGGTGTCTAATGTGTAGTGGCGGTGATGGGTGGTCCCTTATGTAGTTACAACGCAAGGCGCATTGTATCTTTTTTTCTTAAACTTTTTCAATGTGTTACAAAATTACATTTCTTTCATTTCCTATGAGATTTGCTGCAAGAAGAAAGGTGCAGTGTGATAAAACTCAGCATGTCTGTATTTTCTACAACACACTAAAACTCACTTCCACACAGTTGTGGTGTTAACAGAGCATATGGAAACATGCATTTTGTTTTCTATGCACCCTTGTGGTGAACCAGTATTGATCTGGTATAATGTGGACAAAACCATAAAAATTGACCAAAAAAAAAAAAAACATTTATTAGTAAAGTGACTAGTTCGAGGAAGGAATCTAATGCCTAGTACACACGCATCGATTATTGGCCGTGAATTTTCGGCCAACGTCCGATCGGCTGATTTTTGGCTTGTTAGTATGATGCTTTCGACAACAGACTCCGACTTTTCGGCTGAAAAAAATCTGGTGTGCAGGCTATAACATTTTTGTTGGCCGTCAACACAACAGCCGATTTTCGGTCAGTCAGTACAGATTTCGGCAGACAAAAATCTGATGAGCAAGACTGGGCATGCTCAGAGAAGAAAAAACATACGGAAAGTTAACCAGCACATGACATCACTTCTGAAGTAGATTTTTGTTGGCCGAGAAAATTCGTGTGCAGTCTAGGCACATTCCAACCAACAAAACACAACTCTGGACAAAAGTCGGACGATCGGTCGGCCGATAATCGTTGCGTGTGTACGAGGCATAAGTAAGAACCCAATACAGAGATATTGCCATCTTAGCCTGCAGTGAATATTTAGCAAAATGCAAGAGTTGAGCGTCATCTGAGGGCACTCCCATGCTTTTGACCACTCTCCCTTTCTAACAGTACCAAGTAATACTATTATTTTTTATTACTTGGCTATTAATATGACCCAAAAGGGGTCATTATTAGTAAGCAGTTAAGGTACAATTAAAAAGACTGATGCACAATCTAGGTAAAAGATCAGAAAACTATTTATGTGTAATAGCTACTTCTAATCTGTGTGAACTCAGAATAGAGACCAACCTCAAAGATACATTTCCAGGCTCTTATTTATTGTTGCTTTGAGAAGGGGCCAGTGCCATTGCAACTGCACTGCATCAATGGTATGCAAAGGACATATACATGCATCTACTGTGTGATCATTAATTAATGCCAATAATTACCATATTATGTCTATGAGTAAAGTTGGGCAAACGGTTCGGCCCGAGCATAAGTTCGGGCTGAACATTGGCTGTTCGCCCTGTTGGGGAAACATCTGAACTTGCAAGTTGTTCAACGGGTGTTCGCTATGCATTCTGTACCCTGATTGGGCAAAGCTTTACCCAATCAAGGCACAGTAAAAGCTGGTTGCTTAGGAGTGAGGCCGGGAAGCCGGCTGCAGTGTCCTTAGCAACTGATGGGTCATCAGCTGTCAATGGGCTTCTCCGCTGACAGCTGAATTAAAAAAAAATTGCAGGTAAAAAAATAGTAAAAAAAATGGGTCCAAGATCCATATCAGACCCTTATTCAAGCACGCAGCCTGGCAGGTCAGGAATGGAGGGGGGGGGGGGGGAGTGTGAGCACCCCTAATCCTGAACCATACTAGGCCACATGCTCTTAACATGGGGGGTGGGTGCTTTGAGGGCTTCATCCCCACAACCGTGGCCGGTGGTTGTGGGGTATGCGGGCAAGGGGCTTATCGGAATCCAGAATCCCCCTTTAAAAAGGGACCCCCAGATCCCGCCCCCACCCTATGTGAATAAGTAAAAAGTGTCAAAAAGTAATAAAAACACAGAGACCGTTTTTGACAATTCCTTTATTTAAAAAAAAAAAAAAACAGTAAATTAATTGTCAATCACGCCGCACCCAGAAAAAAAAAATGTTCCCGCAGTCCATGAAGGCTGACGCCGTCTGACAGTTCTTATATAGGTAAGAGAGTGGAGCCACCTGGTGAAGTCATGCACCGGTCCGTGACATCACAAGGAGGCGGTGCCACCGGGAGATGTCGCTAGGTGGCCTATATAAGAACTATCAAATTGCAGAGCCTGCAGTAGAGCTAGCTTTCAAGGACGGCAAGAACGTTTTTTTTTTTCAAGTGCAGCAGGCGGCGTGATTGGCGATAGATTTACATTGGGGGACACTGTTTTTTTATTTTTTAACAAAGGAATTGTCAAATACTGTCTCTGTGTTTTATTTAACTTTTTTGGTGAATGGGTAGGGGTACTATGTACCCCATAGTCATTCACATGGGGGGCCAGCATCTGAGGCCCTCCTTTTTAAAGGGGGTTTCCAGATTCTGATGAGTCTGGTATGGACGGACCCCATGCCATGTTTTATAGCAGAAAGTAAAAATTTAAGAAGTCAAGTGACTAGTGACGCAACGTGTAAGCGGAGCCAGTGATGTCAGCCTTGTCTGTCCACAGTGCGATCCGTGTTGGACGGCTAGGAATTGTAGCTGCACATGAAATGTAGAGATGAGAATTTTATACGATTTTATGTCTACATAAATGTTAGTGTTCTGGATGAAAATCTTTTACTGAATAAATGTTTTAAAAACCTACTACAATATGAAATCATTCTGTTCACATACATATAACCGTGGAGCGTCTGATTTATGAGGCGGATACCAGGGAAACCATAGGACTCCCCCAGGTGGATTGGCTTACTATATACTGCAGATAACCTTTGTGCTGCAGGTGAGCGTGCATTGCACTCAAAGGTGGACACCTGGTGGATGAATTTAGCACATTGATCACTATAGTTTTTTGAAGAAGCACTGCATGTCAAAAGTGATTCACGGATGCACCATTTATTGGAAAATATTTTTCACAATACTTTGCCATTTGTTATTTATTTTTTGAACTCATTCACTCTTATTTTGGATTTATTGCACGGTGCATAATTGGCACATATGTATATGCATACATATTTTTATGAGTTGTATGAGTTTGAATATGCTTTTGCAAATTGAATAGCACCTTTATTTTAATTTAATTTTTATTTTTCATTGTATTCAGAATAGCGCACCACCTTCACATAATTATTTTATTCATATTCAAGGTTTGATTACTTAATTTTGGTGGTAGCAGCAATTCACCTTTTAATTTAGTCACTACTTCTTTATCCCTGGCATTTTCCCATCAGCCAGCTGTAGCAGCGCATTAGTGTCCTTATATTTCAAAAGTAAAAAATATTGTTTTTTTTTTCTCAAAATTGACGGCCTTTTTTTGTTTATAGCGCAAAAAAAAAAAAAAAGCAGAGGTGATCAAATACCATCAAAAGTAAGCTCTGTTTATGGGGAAAAAAGGACATCAATTTAATTTGGGTACTGTGTTGCACGACCGCGCAATTGTCAATTAAACAATGCAGTGCAAACAATGGCTTGGTCAGGAAGAGGGTAAATCCTTTTGGAGCTGAAGTGGTTAAGCATCATTAAAATCACTTCTCATGAAAAGACAATCGTTTAAAAAAATTATTTTGCATCGATATATGTGTCCCAGGGCAGTACCTGGAGCCAATATCCCTTTTATGGCCAATTAATTGCATTTAAGCCTTCAAAATGGGCACTTTTGATTTCTCCTGTTTGGCTCCTATAGACTTCAATGAGGGTCGCTGTTCGGGTTAGAACTTTTCCCCTGTTCAGAAGTGCTGCTGTGAACTGAGCAGGGGGGGTTCGGCCCTTCTCTATCTTTGAGCATTTTTATCCATGTGAGACTGAACAAACCGATCAGCACTGGGTTTATATTATACGGTCTCTAGCACAATTACACACAATGTAATTACTGTAACCAATGCTATAACTGGTCCTAGCAATAAATAAATGTTGGCAGAGATGAGCAGAGGGTCCAAAGTTGCCTTCTAGCAGCCATTCATCCACCAGACATAATGTGATTAACGTTGGAGTAAAGCCCCGTACACACGTACCGATGGTCGGCTTACAAATGTTCCTCTTTTCTCCCCGGGATGTCGGTGTCTGCTGAAAAGTGCAAAGACAGCACAAGGACAGCACAAGAATTTTGTCCGCCGACTGCAGAAGTGATGTCATGTAATGGTTAACTTTCCCTGTGTTTTCTATTTTCTGAGCATGCCCAGTCTTGCAAATCTGCGGTCTGTCGGCCGAATTGTGTACTGACAGGCGAACAATCGTCCGTTCTGGTGTCGGCATACAAATATTTTCATGTTTGCACGAAAGACTTTTGTCCGCGGATTGTGCGCAGACATCTGTCGGAGGCACCATACTAACACGCGTACAATCGGCAGATCCTTCGTCCACCGACGTTTGTATGCCGACGATCGGTACGTGTGTACGGGCCTTTAGAGTCCTTGAAAAACTCCTGGCACCAACCTGGTTTATAACCAGTTAAAAGGTGGAGCTTTAACCTACAGTGATAACATTTATATATAATTTATAGGTCGTTCTCACTGAGTCTTAACTTTGTCAAAGTACAAGGGGGGAGATTTCAGTTAATGCTCCATAGGAAATATGTGCTATTAAAAAAGTAAATTCTATTTTCTTGCATGACAGGCCTTTGTGTGAACACCCAAAGCATCACCATCATTATTTGAAGCAGATTCATGGCGAGCTGAATGCCGTTTTAACCTCTGGGCATCAACAATTTTGGGATGTTCTAAAAGAGGATATTGCAGACCATTACTATAGATCATTTAACTGTTAACACACAATTAGAGAACTCTGCAAAAAAACAATTCCAAGAATTATCTATGTGCGTTTTGTGTTTAAAAATACCTCCTCCTCTGGCCTGTAACAAATTATCTACCTTGACAGTCATTACCACTAATGAAGTGTACTGCTTCAGCTGTCTGCTTCGAAACACCAAAGTGCTCCAGCAAAGACCAGATACAAAATGAAGTGTTGTAACACTAAACTGGCCTAAATATATATATACATATATATATATATATATATATATATATATATATATATATATATATATATATGGGTATGTAAAGTGTATGTAAATCCTAACAATAAACGTATTTTTGTTTGCTACAGTTTGGTCTTTTAACCACTTTACCACCGGAGGAATTTGCTGTCTTACTTCCAGGCCACTTTTTGCGATTCGGCACTGTGCGAATTTAACTGACAATTGCGCGGTCATGCAACACTGTACCCAAACGAAATTTACGTCCTTTTTTTCCCACAAACAGAGCTTTCTTTTGGTGGTATTTGATCACCTATGCGATTTTTACTTTTTGCGCTATAAACAAAAAAAGAGCGTAAATTTTGAAAAATTACCAATATTTTTCACATTTTTTTATATGAAATTCCCCCCCCCCCAAAAAATGTAAAAATCAACATTTTTTTAAATTTTTGGCCAATTTGTTTTCTGCTACCTATGTTTGGTAAAAAAAAATCACAATAAGCGTATTTTGATTGGTTTGCGCAAAAGTTATTGCGTTTACTAACTAAGGGAAAGATATCTGTCATTTTTGGTGTTTTTTTTAAAGAGTAATGGCGGCGATCTGCGATTTTTTTTTTGCGGGACTGCGACATTGCGGCAGACAGATCGGACCCTTGACTGACATTTTTGACACTTTTGGGGGTACCAGTGACATTTCTATAGTAATCAGTGCCAGGGCCGGACTGGGAATAAAAACCAGCCCTGGAAATAATTTCATACCAGCCCCATAGCATTATTATACCAGCCCCAGTGGCGTAGCATCGGTTGTCATCACCCAACCCCAAGGCAAGTAGTTTGCGCCCCTAACCAACGGACATTTAGCGCTCTCTGGCTCCCTACCACTCATACAGAATTAGGACAGCCCAGCTGGGAGGCCACAGGCTCTAGGAACAGCCCAGCTGGCCCCCCCTCCACACTATCTAATACACTGCTGACCCCCCCCCCTTCCAGCTATCTAATACACTGCAGACCCCCCCTGCCCGCTATCTAATACACTGCAGAACCCCCTCCCCGCTATCTAATACACTGCAGAACCCCCTCCCCACTATCTAATACACTGCAGACCCCCCTCCCCACTATCTAATACACTGCAGACCCCCCCTCCCCACTATCTATCCCCCTAATACAATGCTGATCTACCCCCTAATACAATGCTAAAGGTAAAAGGAGCCTACGTGCTGACCATAAACCAGATGTAGTGAGTGAGAGCAAATAATAAATATAGAGTGTAAAAGGGGAGCAGAGATTAGCAGCCAATTCTTAGTAGTGTCACCACATACATAAACACAAATAGAAAAAGTACCGGTAAATAAAATCGGCGCTTGATCAATCCCATAAAATTAATAGAAATGCAAGAATTAATAAACACATAAGTTAGAACAAGTGACAATCATAAATACATCAAATAAATAAATATTGAATATATAGTGATGTGGTAAAGTGCACTGTGCAAATGGTGCAAAGAAGTGAACCACAATAATATTCAACAAATAATAATCAATGGAAAGTCACTATAAAGGAGAAAAGTGACAGTGAAATGAAAGTGCAAAGTGCAACTAGCTGATCAGATCAAAGACCAAAGGATGGTCTGATGTGAAGAGCATAAAAGTGATAACAAATACACAGTAAAAAGATTAAGCCGTGTGGCATAAAATTATGAAAAATAATAGTAAAAAATACCCCCCCCCCAAAAAAAAAAGCAAAAGCAGGGGTAAAATTCGCATATAAAGAAAACACTTTATAAGGATAGAGATTAATCAAAAAAGTTCATAAGTTCCTATGAAAGATAAAAATTCAAAGAAAAAGTGCTGGTGTCTGAAATTGTTGCAGGATGTGCGGGAAACTCTGGTCATTCAGTTGGTGCGGAAACTACTTTCACTGTGGTGGTGAGCGTGTAACCATAAATGAGTGAAATGGCCGCTCACCTTCAAATCACTCTTAATGAGTGTTTGTACCAATAGGTAACATGTCTCCAATGTAGAGGTAATGGTCCGTGGTGGTCCCTTTAAGGCAAGCTCTTAGATCCTTTTAGGTAGCCAGCATCAACCATCAGAGGGAAAATATCCTAGGTAAGGTTTGAAACTCTTATTGGTACAAACACTCATTAAGAGTGATTTGGAGGTGAGCGGCCATTTCACTCATTTATGGCTACACGCTCACCACCACAGTGAAAGTAGTTTCCGCACCAACTGAATGACCAGAGTTTCCCGCACATCCGGCAACAATTTCAGACACCAGCACTTTTTCTTTGAATTTTTATCTTTCATATGAACTTATGAACTTTTTTGATTAATCTCTATCCTTATAAAGTGTTTTCTTTATATGTGAACTGTCACTTTCCTCCTTTATAGTGACTTTCCATTGATTATTATTTGTTGAATATTATTGTGGTTCACTCCTTTGCACCATTTGCACAGTGCACTTTACCACATCACTATATATTCAATATTTATTTATTTGATGTATTTAGGATTGTCACTTCTAACTTATGTGTTTATTATTTCTTGCATCTCTATTAATTGTATGGGATTGATCAAGCTGATTCCCTCCCTCCCCCCCATCCCCCCCCAGCCCAGCCCATCAGTCAGACATATTTGTGACCTGCGAATGCGATCCTGCTGCTGGTGTCTGTCATATTGTGGGAGGGATCGGATCGGCATCTGCGCTGAGATCATCTTGCTTGCAGTGAGTTCCGACGATCCACCGCCGCGCAGCCGCCCGCTCCCGCCGGTTGTGACGTCATGCCGCTCATGGCGGCTGACGTAGGAAAGTGTATCCGATTGGAGCGCAGCGGGGGCCGAGGCTGCAGCGGCCCCAATGCTTAAAGCGGCTGGGCGGCCCCAATCAATGCTTAAAGCGGCCGCATTTTAAAGCGGCCGCATCTTAAATCGGCCACATCTTAAAGCGGCCCCAGGGGCCAGCGGCCCACCGGGAAATTTCCCGGTATCCCGGTAGGTCAGTCCGGCCCTGATCAGTGCTATAAATATGCACTGTTACTGTAAAAATGACACTGGCAGGCAAGGGGTTCATTTTATTGGAGAGGGAGGGGTTAATGTATGCCTGGTGCTTACTAACGTGTGTGGGGGAAGGTGACTGAGTGACACAGGGACAGATCGCAGGTTCAGCTATGCTGAACCCTGCAATCTGTCACTGTCTGTCACTTAGGAGATCCACCCGCTTTGTTTACACAAGCTGGCGGATCTCCAAACTCGATTCCCTGACGATCGGGGAAGAGCGGCGGTGATCACTGCCACTGTGACCGAATACAGCGGGAGCGAGCCTCCGGCGGCGCAGTAGAGCTCCAGTGAGCGGTCGGCAAGTGGTTAAATGTACCATTAAAAGTGGTTTGGGTTTCCTAAATCTACTTGACAAGTGCAACAAATACCTGCTGAAAATACCAGAACTCTTGTGAGTTTATACCTTACTATACTCTTTGCTTTTACTTTCAGTTAGCATTGTCCTCTCTGTGGATTACAAAAAAAAACCCTTTCCTATATTATGGAGAGGAGGAGAGGAGAAGGGCATTCTTTAGTGCTAAATCACTTCCTGTCCTACGGTGAAAATGTTGTTCCTCAATAAATGCAGTACAGTAAGTAGGTGTCTTTACCCCTAGGACAGTGTTTCTCAGCCTTCTTTTAGTCAAGGCGCCCTTTAAAGTTATAGACAATCTTGAGGCACCCTTTAAAAATTATGGACAGTCTTGAGGCACCCCATTATTAAATGTACAACATATTGTAATTGTTTTACATAATGCAGCAACATCCACAAGTCTAAGTAGGACAACCAACATTGGAGGTGATTTATTCTTTCAAAGCAAATACACTTTTGCAAACTGGTGCTGACTAGTACTCCAATGTTTCTCTTCTCCCTCAGTTTTTCTCCATCAATCAGCTAATGTGACCCCAACACTGATGGAAAGAGGGAAGGGAAGGGTCAAACAAGGATGCTATGCAGACGACTGACATCCTTCTCATCAAATGATCAGGCCATTGGTCCTTAGGATGCCGGCAACTAGAAGGTTGTAATGGTGCACAATGAAAACCTGTGACTTAGTGGAACTAAAAAGGCAGCCTTCATCCACACCGGCTTGTATACAATTTTTGGGCTATTTTTAGGCATTTTGCCAAGGCACTCCTGAAAAAACCTTAAGGCACCCCAGGGTGCCTGGGCACCCTGATTGAAAAAGGCTGCCCTAGGACATGAAATGTATTACAGGCTTAATCACAAGATGAAAATAGAAGGAAAGTCTGGAAAAAAATAAATCAGCCACCAGACCTAAGACTGGTAAACTGAAATATATTACATTTTAATTCCTGGGTTTAAATACACATTAATGTATTATACACTTAGTATTTTGAGTATATTTCACACTATTTTGTTTCAGCAAAGTAGAAAAAAAAATACCACTGCTGAAAACTAAATCCGCTACCTGCCTACACCCAACCACACCTTTTGCTTGCCACGGGCCGTATGACATGCCGCTTTCCCTGGCTGACAGCAGGGAAGAGTGAAAATGCAGTTGTGCCAAAAACACAACCAAGTCGCAATGAAAATCAGATTACATCTGGAGGGTGTGTGGTGTGGTGAGCTTAATAACCCAGGTACTGCACTATTGGAAGCTGATTTTTCAGTTTGTTGCCTATGACCTACAGTATGTGTGAGCTGTGTGGAGCCATCTTGGAGAGGGAATTCCATCGTTCTTAAAGGAACCTGAACACCTGAGTTTGGCCCATCAGATCGCTCTGCAGTTATGCTTTGTTGACCCTTAGGGGTCTATAATGGAGGTGAGCTTGCACTTCACCTGGTGAAAGGAACACGAGTGAAAAATTGTCATTACACTGTGGTGTCATCCCTGTGAAGCACCTTATCAAATAGAGACTTTTTGGATTGCACAAGCTATAAGAAGCTTTATTATTTATTGCGCTGGCCTTTTTTGCATTATATGTTTGTTTATGGATTTAATTTGCACTTGCACTTTATAAATACAGTATATGAAACACTTGCCTATTTAATAATTTTTTATCACTTTCTAGTTATTATTTTTACGTTGATTTAGAGGCAGCGCAATCACACATTTTAACATCTTGCCACCTAGCCGTCATAGGTTTATGGCGGCAGGTCAGCTCTGTCCCACGAAACGACATACCTGTACATCGCTTTGCGTGACCCCTAGTGGGAGCACACACGCGGCGATTGGCTATTGGGGGAGCCAATCACCGGGTCTGGCAGGCACCCGCAATCGCTTCCTGTGGAGACAGAATGGCGGTCTTCCATTGTAACCACAGCAGACTGCTGTTCTGTCAGTAATGAACACAGGGATCCTGTGTTCCTCTTATTTAGGAACACAGGTCTCTGTGTTCATGCAGCAAGCCCATCCCCCACACAGTTAGAAAGCACCATATAGGGACACATTTAACCCTTTGAACACTCCTGATGTTAACCCCTTCCCTGCCAGTGTCATTAGTATAGTAACAGTGCATTTTTTTTAGCACTGATTACTGTAGTAATGTCACTGCCCCCCCCCCCCAAACATGTCAAAAATTTCAGATAGGTGTCCAATCTGTCCGCCGCAATGTCGCAGTCCCACTAAAAATAGCTGATCATTGCCATTACTAGTAAAAATAAATAAAAGAAAATACAAAATAAATCTTTCCATTAGTTTGTAAATGTGAAAACTTTTGTGCAAACCAATCAATATACACTTATTGAGATTTTTTTTAACCAAAAATATGTAGCAGAATACATTTTGACTTAAAATGATAAAAAAAAATTAAATTTAAATTTTTTTTGGGAATGTTATATAGCAGAAAGTAAAAAATTTGTCGCTCTTTTTTTTTTTACCGCAAAAAATAAAAATTTCAGACGTGATCAAATACCAACAAAAGAAAGCTCTATTTGTGGGGAAAAAAAGGACATCAAATTTATTTAGGTACAGTGTCGCAGACCGTGCAATTGTTAGTTAAAGTAACACAGTGCCGTATCGCAAAAAATAGCCTGGTCATTAAGGGGGTAAAACCTTTCCGGTCTAGAAGTTGTTAATATTGATTTATTGAGGATGTGGGAACACATTTGTTGATTGCAACAGCTGCACTCCTAATTTCTATCAATAGGTGGCAGCACGCTACTACCACATTTATATACAGTTTTCTTTTTTGCCATCTCTCTCATTAAGGAATTTTTCCTTGACTTTCTGTCACGTAAACTCACCAAGAAGTAAAAGGATATCTTTCCAAAGGAAGGTAAATTCCCCTTAAAGAGCGGTTATGGGAACAAGTGTCCCCACTGGAAGATTTCTCCACTATTCCTGCTGTGATAGCAACTCAGAATGATGGATTTACCCACTACTTTCATTCCTACTGACATTGGTGATCAGGGCAATTACAGACAGCTGTTTTAATCTCTAATCCCTCTATCTAAATCTAAAAAAAAAAGTTTGTCTTCAGTCACACTTTAAAGCGGATACTGTAGTAGCTGATTGCCTGTCCTGGAATCCAGCAATGTCGGCACCACAGCTGATGTTTCTATTGGCTGTCAGATGCTGCAGCCACCATTGCCAGTAAGAGAACCTTGCAGTGAAACCTTGCAGGCTTCAGGCCGGGTCCCCACTGCACATGCGCGAAGCG
Organism: Pelophylax lessonae; assembly: GCF_965119305.1. Lineage (NCBI taxonomy): Eukaryota > Metazoa > Chordata > Amphibia > Anura > Ranidae > Pelophylax > Pelophylax lessonae. The sequence continues at coordinate 223,102,603 of NC_138771.1, forward strand.
CGCTGCACTCGGTCTAACAAAAGTGGGGACAGGGTACCTGTCAAAAACAGGTACCCGCCCCCCCCCCCCCCCCTAAAGGTGACAAATGTTGCACTGCATGGAAAGGACTTTTGAGTGGAACTCTGCATTAAAGGAAACTAGTAGTGAGAGAATTATAGTATTGCTGATCTCTGAAAATGCAAGCTGACTGGCTTCAGTATTTTGAGTCACTGACTTGGAAAAAGAATGCAGATGAGACAAATTAGGGTAAAGTCAGAATTCTTAATTCACATACTTGAATGAATGGGGTCTGGGGGAGTTTGCAAATATATGTGATTATAACTGTGAATATCTTTAATATTTCGCATGAAAAAATAAATTACCATTTCAAAAGATTCCTGCTTTGTCAGTTCCTCCATAAAAAAATATAAATCATCCATATCCTCCCATGTTAAATCAAGAATTTGATCCATCCAGCAAATGTTCTCCTGGAGGTAAAATAAAGGTGACATGTTTATCATTTGTTTATTTTATGGTTTTAGGCAAATAATGATCGTTTCTTAAGCACACAAAGTTAATGTTCAGTCCATTTTGTAGTCACCTACTACTCACTGAACACTTCTGTATTTTTTTACTAATGACCAAAGAGGTTTTCAGAGCACTCCTTCAACCCTAAAATTGCTGTTCTACAGAAATAAATATGCCAATGTCTTTTATTTAGATAGTATTATTGTAACAAACAATTCTATTTTGCCTTTTTGATATCAAGAATGGAAAATTAGCTCATTATACGCAAAATCTAAATTCTAGCGCCTACTAAGAGAGGACAGTACTTTTTCTTCCTTTGTTTAACATTTGTTTAAGACTGACATGAAAAGGAACCCTTTTGATTACATAGAGTAGGCCTATTTTCTACATTGCCACTATACCAATCCACAGATGCTGAAGGATTTTACATTTTTAGAGGAGCTTAACTTTACTGGCCATCTGTTGGTGACTTATACTTGTGAATTGGAGAAAGCCTCATTACTAGCAGATTAGACATTGACGGGCTCACTCTGTGTCAGAAGCAATACCAGGGACAGTAATAAATAACCCCACCATCAGCCAAAGAATCATGCAAGTGATTTCAACCTTCTTCCATTTTTCAGCAAAAAGGTTGTTTAAAAGTATACTTTTCATCTAACTGTATTGAAATCATATTTATCATGGAATTCTTCTAGTTCTAATAACTAATGTTATGCTCATACAGTATGATCACACTTCAAAAGGAATGCCAGGACATCCAATAAGTTGTCTGAGATGTTTGTGGTATGCTACCTGAGTGGTAACTTTGGCATAGATCTGCATTGCAGACCTTTAGAAACACGTTTGACTAAAAAGATTTGGGTAGAAAAGACATATTTCATATAAATTAAGAGAAGTTTACCTTTAGAGCTGTATACTTCTCAAAATGTTCCATTATGTCTAAAAAGCTGGAATAACTGTTTTGTAATATGAATTTAAACACATGTTGAAGAATGATTTCCACTGCATCACACTTCTCCAGGTTTAGATCATGGAAATCAGGCAACTCATTTACCTTGGAAACAAGACACAAAGTTAAAAATATTCATTAAAAAATGGAACCAGCATTGGGGACAGTTGTAGAACTGAAAATTACTTTCCACAACCACAAGAGATTAATAATGCAATACCTAGCATCTATCTCTCCAACACATACAGTACTTTCTAGAAATAGAATTATGACTTAAAGTTTTATCGCCCCTAGCATCCCCTTAGATTTCTAATTACAATAGTCAGATATGCTAAGAGATTATTTCTGATTGGTTGTTCTTGGATCTTTCTTTTTTACAAATGTCTTTCTTTCTTGTAGTGCTTTAGTGAATGTGCTTAAAACGTACAGTATCTCACAAAAGTGTGTACACCCCTCACATTTTTTGTAAATATTTTATTATATCTTTTCATGTGACAACACTGAAGAAATTACACTTTGCTACAATGTAAAGTAGTGAGTGTACATCTTGTATAACAGTGTAAATTTGCTCTCTCCTTAAAATAACTCAACACACAGCCATTAAGGTCTAAACCGCTGGCAACAAAAGTGAGCACACCGGCACCGCTAAGTGGAAATGTCCAAATTGGGTCCAAAGTGTCAATATTTTGTGTGGCCACCATTATTTTCCAGCACTGTCTTAACCCTCTTGGGCATGGAGTTCACCAGAGCTTCACAGGTTGCCACTGGAGTCCTCTTCCACTCCTCCATGAAGACATCAAGGAGCTGGTGGATGTTAGAGACCTTGCACTCCTCCACCCTCCATTTGAGGATGCCCCACAGATGCTCAATATGGTTTAGGTCTGGAGAAATGCTTGGCCAGTCCATCACCTTTACCCTCAGCTTCTTTAGCAAGGCAGCAGTCATCTTGGAGGTGTGTTTGGGGTCGTTATCATGTTGGAATACTGCCCTGTGGCCCAGTGTCCAAAGGGAGGGGATCATGCTCTGCTTCAGTATGTCACAGTACATGTTGGTATTCATAGTTCCCTCAATGAACTGTATCTCCCCAGTGCCAGCAGCACTCATGCAGCCCCAGACCATGACACTCCCAACACCATGCTTGAATGTAGGCAAGACAGACTTGTCTTTGTACTTCTCACCTGGTTGCCGCCACACATGCTTGACACCATCTGAACCAAATACGTTTATCTTGGTCTCAGTTTATCTTGGTCTCAGTAAGTTTATCTTGGTTCCAGTAATCCATGTCCTTAGTCTGCTTGTCTTCAGCGAACTGTTTGCGGGCTTTCTTGTGCATCATCTTTAGAAGAGGCTTCCTTCTGGGACGACAGCCATGCAGACCAATTTGATGCAGTGTGCAGCGTATGGTCTGAGCACTGACAGGATGACCGCCCCCCCCCACCCCTTCAACATCTGCAGCAGTGCTGACAGCACTCATATGTCTATTTCCCAAACACAACCTCTGGATATGACACTAAGCATGTGCACTCAACTCCTTCGACCATGGTGAGAACTGTTCTGAGTGGAACCTGTCCTGTTAAACTGCTGTATGGTCTTGGCCACTGTGCTGAAGCTCAGTTTCAGGGTATTGACAATCTTCTTATAGCCTAGGCCATCTTTATGTAGAGCAACAATTATTTTTTTCAGATCCTCAGAGAGTTCTTTGCCATGAGGTGCCATGTTGAACTTCCAGTGACCAGTATGAGAGAGTGAGAGCAATAACACCAAATTTAACACACCTGCTCCCCATTCACACCTAAGACCTTCTAACACTAATGAGTCACATGACACCGGGGAGGGAAAATGGCTATTTGGGCCCAATTTGGGCATTTTCACTTAGGGGTGTACTCCCTTTTTGTTGCCAGTAGTTTAGACATTAATGGCTGTGTGTTGAGTTATTTTGAGCAAATTTACATTGTTATACAAGCTGTACACTCACTACTTTACATTGTAGCAAAGCATCATTTTGTCAGTCTTTTCACATGAAAAGATATAATAAAATATTTACAAAAACGTGAGGGGTGTACTCACTTTTGTAAGATACTGTATTTCAAATAGCATTTGGATGATTATTGTTTTGTTGTGAGCAAAACAAGAAAGAAAATGGCGTGCTGGCCATTGCAGTGTTACATATTTTTTTAATGGGCTTTGACTCAACCATCACATTGGAAACAATTCAAAACAGAATCATTATTTATAGGATAAATCTGATTCTATTTTATAAGGAATAACTAAGCAGTTCTGCAGCTGTGAGAATAATAAAGAAATCCCATTGAGGCTCATTTCTGAAGATTTATTAGTTACTGAATCTGAGATCATTTGAGGAGATTGATTTATATTCCCCTATTTTACTTGGAATTTTGATTCTAAGTTCATATGAGCTTGGACTTCAGCACTTTCATGGTCCCATTCACATGCTGTGGGGTGAAAGGGCTGGCAGTGTGATGCAACACTAGAATGTAAAGCTGGAAATGACCCAAGAGAAGAACTTATCAGAAGAATTTTTACATTTTTTAAAAGTAAGGCATGAAATACAACCTTATCACTGTACAGTATGTGGCATTTTTCAGTGCATAAAAATTTTACCCAACGTTGGGTTTTTTTAAGTAATTTCTGAGTTGAGCCATCGATATACAAAAGAAGACAGTTAGAAATCAAAAACATATTTAATCATGTTGACCAAATCTGGTAGATCTGTCTATAAAGGGTTAGTTTGCCTTTAAAGAAATTTTATTTTTGAAAGACAAGGAACTTGAGCAAATTTGTATGGCAGTTCTATCTTTACCAGATTGTATTCTGATGATACTGAGAACCTTCCAGTGCTAATATAATAAAATCTTTTGGGAAATCATTAAATAAATGTAAATAAAGTTCTGCAGTGTTCTATACACAAAAAGGAATCAGAGCACCATTGTGTTCTAGGAAGAAAGCTTAGAATTTTTGGTTGGCAGTTTTTAATCATTATTATTTTAAAAATTATAGGGAAAAAAAAAACACAATTTACTAAGAGAATACCATAGAATCCTGAAAACATTATCAAAAGCTTCTTTTAGCTTCTTAGTAAAGAAAAAGAGGTGGATTTGGTTGGGTAAAGATGCTAATGATGCATTCAATATTATAACCTTTATATGCTGAACAGTAAAAGTCAAAGGTTCAGTAAACCTAAAACACAATTGCCTTAGGAGAAAACAGCCAGTGATAAAAATCACAGATTCCACATTTCACTGTACATTCCATTGTGTAAATGACTGTTGAGAAAAAAAATGCTCTCTGAAAATTAAATGTTTTAATATACAGCAACGTGAACTGCAAATTCAAATTTCTGTATACTTCATTTTCATTTATTTCACAGGCAGAAGTGGTCTGTCGCAAGCATAGGGAACAAGGGAATTTTGAGGAACCATTATCAGAGGTTGCTGGCCAAAACTGCTGTGGGAGACCCTTTATACATAAATGACATAATCTTCTTACATTGGTTTATGCAAATTAAATCTTAAAGATATTCCTGAATACATCTATGGAGATTCAGATTATCATAACAAAAATGTTTAAAGTGAAGGGGGTATATTCCAGCCAACAAATGACTTACAGCCTCGTAATCCCATAAAAGAAAACAACCAACTGCTGCCTTTTTTCACCAATGAAAATGTTTGAAAACAATATTTTAACTTTAATTCCATTGGGAATTTTATTTTAGCCAGTTTTGCTTTCTCTGTATTCATTTCTGACATATTTCTTAAAAGGTAAAAATGACCCAATTAAAATAATTGTGTGCCCTTTAACAATTTGCAAAAATGCCCCAAATATGTTTTCCCTGTAACATTTTATAGAATAAAGATTAAAAATGTAAACAAGTCTAAACCAAGCATAGTCAATTCTTTGCAATGAGTTATATTTAGCTGCTTTCGGTTAAAAAATAGTTTCAGTTAAAACCCTTGTGGGAATTTCACTGCTTTCTGTGTCTTCTCTGAAGCATTCGCCTGAAGTCTTCACTGAAGATATTCCCCTTTTTTATTTGTCCTGGTGACCACGGGCACCAGGATTGGAAATGAGGGAAATTTAATAAATTGCAGTCAACACTGGAATCAGGGTAATCTTTCACTCAGAATACCTGTTCTGGTGACAACTGTTTAACCACTTAAGCCCCGGAAGATTTTACCCCCTTCCTGACCAGGGCCTATTTTGCGATTCGGCACTGCGTGACTTTAACGGACAATTGCGCGTTCGTGCAAGGCTGTACCTAAATGAAATTGATGTCCTTTTTTTCCCACAAACAGAGCTTTCTTTTGGAGGTATTTGATCACCTGTGCGATTTTTTGATCATGCGCTATAAACAAAAAAAGAGCGACAATTTTGCAAAAATAACAATATTTTTCTAATTTTTTATGTGAAATTCCCCCCCAAAAAATTTAAAATTAAATTTTTTTAACATTTTAGGCCAATTTGTTTTTTGCTACATATGTTTGGTAAGAAAAATTGCAAAAAGCTTATTTTGATTGGTTTGCGCAAAAGTTATTGCGTTTACTAACTAAGGGAAAGATTTTTGTCATTTTTGTTGTTTTTTTTTTTTAACGAGTACTGGGGGCAATCTGCGATTTTTTTGCGGGACTGCGACATTGCGACGGACAGATCGGACCCTTGACTGACATTTTTGACACTTTTGGGGTTACCAGTGACATTACTACAGTAATCAATGCTATACATATGCACTGTTACTGTAAAAATGACACTGGCAGGGAAGGGGTTAACTTTATTTGAGAAGAAGGGGTTAAGTGTGTCCCTAGGGGCATGCTTCTTACTGTTATTGGATGTGGCTGTGTGTGTAACTACAGAGAAATACGATCCTGCATAGCAGGACCGTATGATCTCTGCACTTACACAGGGGAGAATGACAGGCGGCTTTGTTTACATTAGCCGCCTGCCTTTCTCCCGCTGTACCGGACGATCGCGAGTGAGCGGCGGACATCGGGTCCGCCGCTCACACGCGTGGGGGGTCCGTGAACGAGTGGGGGCGTGAGCATGCATCTGGCAGCGCGCGCTCGCCCCCTAGAGCCTTTACAGGCTAGCGACGTAGTCCTATATCACTTTGCCTGTGAGGGGCTGAATGTCGACGTAAATAGTCGTGCGGCGGTCGGCAAGAGGTTAAGAGAGTATTTTTGTTCACTTGGAACAGATTTTCTATAATTTCCTGTTGTGTTTTCAGAAAAGGCAGTGAAGGAAAATCTACCCAATGGAACATTCATAAATAGGAAAGGACTACCACATAGACGAAAGATAAGGTTACATATAGGGGATACACTGGACTACTATAGTTAATAAAATACTCAAAATAAAGATAATCTCCATAGCAGAATTATCGGAGTTAAATTGGCAACAGAGTTTTGATGTATTTTTATTTTTCTTTCTTAATCAGTTGACCTCTGGAAGATTTACTCTCCCCTTCATGACTAGGCCTTTTTTTGCGATACGGCACTGGGTTACTTTAACTGACAATTACGCTGTAATGCAATGCTGTACCCAAAGTAAATTTATATAATTTTTTCCCACAAATAGAACTTTCTTTTAGTAGTGTTGGATCACCGCTGTTTTTTTTTGTTTGCGCTAAAAACAAAAAAGTTTGACAATTTTGAATAAAAAAAACAATATTTTTTTTTCTTATCCAATAAAAAAATTACAAAAATCTAATTTCTTCATAAATTTAAGCCAATATGTATTCTGCTACATATTTTTGGTAAAAAAAAAAAATCCAAAAAAGCAATTATTGATTGGTTTGCACAAAAGTTATAGCGTCTACAAACTATGGGATATATACTGGAATTTGTATGTATTTATTTTTTTTACTAGCAATGGCAGAGACCAGCGACTTATAGCAGGACTGCAATATTATGGCAGACAGCCTGACACTGACACTTTTGACACTTTGTGGGAACCAGTGACACTAATACAGTGATCAGTGCTAAAAATATGCACTGTCACTGTACTAATGACACTGGCTGGGAAGGGGTTAAACATCTAGAGCTATTAAATGGGTAAATGTGGGCCTAACCAGTGCTTTTGTGTACTATGTGTTTGGTGGTGGGTCAAAATGGTCTGTGGAGGCATATCCATGGAGGACGCACACACCTCCACAGGCTAGGCAATGGCACCCTGACCGCCATTAGGAATCTGGATGAAATTCTTTTACCCATTATCAAACCCTACGCTGGTGCAGTGGATCCTGGGTTCCTCCTGGTGCGCGACAATGCCTGGCCTTATGTTGCGAGAGTAAGCAGCCAAGTCCTGGAGAATGAAGGAATTGATACCATGGAATGGCCCCCACGCTGCCTGACCTAAATCCAATAGAACACCTCTGGGACATTATGTTTCGTTCAATCCGATGCCGCCAGGTTGCACCTCAATCTGTTTAGGAGCTCAGTAATGCCCTGGTCTAGAGCTGGGAGGAAATACCCCAGGACACCATTCGTCGTCTCATTAGGATCATGCTCCAACGTTGTCAGGCATGCATACAAGCACATGGGGCCCACACAAACTACTGAGTACCATTTTGAGTTGCTGAAATGAAATTTCAGCAAAATGGGCTAGCCTGCTGCATCATTTTTTCACTTTAATTTTCAGGGTGTCTTTGAATTCTAGGTTGATCATGTTAATTTCCATCAAACAGTGTGGCATCCTTTCAATCCTAACACATTACACAGTTCATATCAGTATAGATATCCAGCATGATATTTTTCACCATTGAGATCTGATGTGTTTTCAAAGTGTTCCTTTAAATTTTTTGAGCAGTGTATATTGTGTGTGGTGCTCATCATTATCCCTTAAAAAGACAACAGTGCCACCCTGACTAAATGGGATTTATTTACTAAAGGAATAAAGACTGTGCACTTTGCAAAGCGCAGTTGCATTCTGCAAGAGCAGTTGCTCCAAAACGTACTTAAGGCCCGTACACACGTACCGATCGTCGGCATACAAACGTTCGTCTTTTCTCCCCGGGATGTCGGTGTCTGTTGAAAAGTGCAAAAACTGCCCAAGAATTTTGTCCGCCGACTACAGCCGACTGCAGAAGTGATGTCATGTAATGGTTAACTTTCCCTGTGTTTTTTCTTTTCTGAGCATGCCCAGTCTTGCAAATCTGCGGTCTGTCGGCAGAATTCTGTACTGACTGGCGAACAATCGTCCGTTCTGGTGTCGGCATACAAAAATTTAAACGCTTGCAAGAAAGACTCTTGTCCGCAGAATGTGCGCAGACAGCTGTCGGAGGCACCATACTAACAAGCGTACAATCGGCAGATCTTTCGTCCGCCGACGTTTGTATGCCGACAATCGGTACGTGTGTACGGGCCTTAAATGAGCAGAAGCCCTGCTGACTTCCATCATCCAATCATGTGCAAGCAAAAATGCAGCTTTTTAAAAATTTTCCTTGCACCTGATTGGGTACTCTTTGCAAATTGAAGCTTTACCTCATTTACCAAGCTCTGGAGCAACTGCACTTGCAGAGTGCAACTGCACTTTGTAAAAATTCAAAGTCTATTTGCCTTTATTATATCGACCTCAATGTCTGAATCCTTTTTGTTTAATGCCGAATCCAACTCTCTCCAAAGTATACAGTTTGATTTCTGCTGTATGATAAGAGATTTTCTATTCCAAACTTACGTAAGAGAAGCTTTTTGTATAGTGTGCCTGGCAAATTGATTCAAACGTTCAGTTCAAAAAGCATAGTGCAGTGTAACTGCTCATAATACTGACCTCAAGCACAGAGGGAGGTAAGGCACGGCTGTATCCAATGTCAAATGTTAATAGTTGAAAACATTCAATGCACCTGAAATAATTCAGATAAGTTGTCATAAGATGCAAATATGTACAAAGTTACAATGATAACATTTAAAGCTAAAGGTGACAGCTCTTTTTCCACAGCCTGCTTTACATATCTTCAGGCTCAGGCAGCATATGACTTTTCAGCTGTTGAAATACATGTGTTGCCAGCTCTTAAAGGGAATTGGTAGTTTTGTTTAACATGTCTTTATATTGCCAATAATAATAATAACTGCCAACTATGAAATATTGCATTTTAAAATTGTGCATATTATCTTTTAGCAAACAGGTGGAAATTTTTAATTCTGCTGTGAAAAAAAACTGTTTATGGGCTCTATAGCACAGTTTACACACACATCATATAGCTTTGTTTGAATTTTAAATTTAACAAACTGATCCATAATGCAGGTAGTAGAAATGAGATTTGAGTTTACCCCGACCATGGGTTGAGGCAAATCCTGCAGATTCGAGATTCATGGGTCCAGCCGATATTCATGCAGAGGCACCCAGGACTTTTTTAACCATTATGTACTAAATGGCCTTTAGAATATAGCCATTGCTAACTATCTTTAAGCTGGCTTTTGTTAGCAGCATGTCACTTCATCATAGCGTGTTGGGAACAAAATACAAAGTGGAAAAAACGAAGTGCAAGAACAGTGTACTTAAGCAACTTCACATTATACCACTCACATTTATGGCACCCCTTTATCCCACTAGATGAAATAAAATTAGGCATACACCAGTTAGGCCTATTATCTCTGAGTGAAGTATGAACTGCACTCCTGTGATCTACAGGAGAAGTAAAGTCAAAAGAGCTTTGGCCCAGCCTGTGCTCTTTGTCTCTAGCAATTTTGGACCTAGTCCTGTCCTGTTGCTGAACAGTTTTATACTGCTGTGTGATCTGTGATCTATTTTATTAAAACACCCGCTTGTACTGTTTTTCTCATACATTTTTGTTAATTCTTCCTTTTTAAAGAAAATCCAGCTGATTGTCAATTTTACACTGCTGTGTCATCTGTGGTCCCTTTTATCTTAATGAAACCTTGAAAAAAATTGGCATGCAGCAGGGCATTCATCAAACCCACTATGAAGTCAAAAAAATGTCATGGGGGACATGTACTAATGCAAAAAAAAAAAAAAAATATATATATATATATATATATATTGAAACAGCAGGGAGAGGGTCTTCCTTTTTATATGTAGCACTACTCCCATAAGAGCTGCTGTGTGTGGGTTCCCCTGGGTTACTATTAGCAACAGTAGACCATGGGCCAGGAGGATGTATTTTTTTATAATATAACTAAACTAATACTATAAATAAAAACAAACACAAATTAATTTTTTGGCATAAATAAATGGCCGCGGCACTTTATTGGTTATAAATAAATTAAATAATTATTTATTCAAAATTCCATCAAATAATTTTCAATTCCAACAAAATTATAAAACATAAATCTGTATCGCTCAGTCCCAGAACTCGAGCGAAAATAAACATATTTAAAACCACCAAAGTCCCCCCTTAGATCCAAGGGTGACTCTACCACATAAAGTGCCAGCGACGGGTGGGGGGGAGGGGAGCTCGCCAGGCAGTCACTTCCTAACTGAGGGGCTTACCTCAGAGACCCCTTAATAAAGCCTTGGGTCAGAACATTCTAGAGGGGCGCGCGCTGCTGTGAAGCCCGCCAAAACCATGAGGGGCTACTTATTACATTTAAAGGGGCAGTGTCCTATAAATTAAATAAATTCTGACACAAAAATTTTTTATTTTTTTTTTAAAACATCCCCTGTCCCATGTGCGAGGGCACCTATTACTTGTGCCCTCTTACCATGGGCCAGGAGGATGTATTTTTTTATAATATAACTAAACTAATACTATAAATAAAAACAAACACAAATTAATTTTTTGGCATAAATAAATGGCCGCGGCACTTTATTGGTTATAAATAAATTAAATAATTATTTATTCAAAATTCCATCAAATAATTTTCAATTCCAACAAAATTATAAAACATAAATCTGTATCGCTCAGTCCCAGAACTCGAGCGAAAATAAACATATTTAAAACCACCAAAGTCCCCCAAACGCCGGGACTAGTTGCAAACTTGTGCCGGCCCCCCCACCACCGCGGCCATTTCTATGCTATTTTGAAACCCTAAATTGAGTATATCTAGGCCTATATCAGATAAATGGATTCCATCCTGCCTGTAAAGGCCAGGGAAACCACCTTCAAGGTCCACGTGTCGGAAAGCAAAACCACCAACCAATGGCATCAATTTTGCCATTGCATGATTTACTCTCCTCCTGGTCCTCTCCAAGGGCTTAAATTCCATTGAAGACAACCATTTCAAACGAGGAACAATTTCCGAAAACACCATTGTACAATTCGGAAAAATTAACTTGAAATTATATAGATCTTTTTTAATCTTGAATAATAAATCTAATGACTTCAAAACTCCCACATCATTCCCTCCCAAGTGGAATATCAATACGGATGGGGCTGGCCAAACTTCCTTTAATCTATAAATCAAGTCACACAAATTAACCCAACTCAGACCTCTCACTCCTTTCCAAAATATATGCAAATGATCAATATCAAAAGACAAATTTTCAGTATAACACCGGTGTGCAGCTCTTTTTCGTGCCCAGTGAACAAACGAGTGTCCAATGATCCATACGGAAACTTTGACACCTATGGAATCAAACAGATAAATTAGGTCTGATTTATAGATTAAAACTTTTCGATTCCCACCTTCCCAACTTTTTTATCATAGACTCATCTAAACCCATCCTGGCCGCTTCCGTGGCCGCTCCTATCCTAAAGTCCATACCTAAATACTTAAGACATTTTTTTAGAACAGCTGAAAATTGATATTTTGTGACTACTGAACCATCTATATGTATAAAGAAATTATTTGAAAAGGGGGGCCTGACCTCCAAATATCTGCTAAGAACCTCACAAGGACATATATACTGATCACCACAAGCTGCCAGCTCTAACCAATGGCCTTTTCTAAACTGATCAGTTTTTGATTGGCTAATGAAAATATTAACCTTATCCTTACCCACAATGACTTTAGCATTAAGGCCTGATTGGCCCACCCTATTGTCTGAGACCAATTCGGAAACACGAAGCGCAGCGAAAAAACAAAGCACAAAGGCTGCCGAAAAAAGTCTTGCCTCATATTCCGAAAAACAGACAGCAGGGGAGGCCAAGCATAATCTTCTAAGTAAATCAATTGATATAGGTCTGCATGTGTCAGGGGTGAACATCCTCTTTTTATAACCTTTGAGGGCTTGTCTTATCGAGAAAGAACTCATTCTTCAATTTCAGAAAAAATGAAACCCCCGCTAGGATCTTGTTAATGTGGCTATATGATAGCTGCTGTTTCATCAATGTGCATAAAAAAGCTAGCATATCACCCTCCCTAGGTGGCTCAGATGGAATACCCATCTCATTACAGAATAACAACCATCTCTGATAAGCAGAACCATACTCCGACCAAGTGTGAGGTGCCACCGAGCACTTTATCGCATCAAAGACCAGATCTAAATCAAGGTCCACAGGTGATCTGGGCAATGACATCCCACCGGATCGGCATTCGGATGAAGTTCCCTGAAACGAGAGAACTGAAAACGGGATAGGGAATCAGCTATGCAATTTGACACTCCAGGAATATATTTGACCTTTAACCAGATGTTTAATTTCAAACATAAGAAAACAAGATAACGGAGAAGTTTTAATACCAATGTAGATTTTGATGACAAAGCATTTATTGCATACAAAACTCCTCTGTTATCCGAGTGCACCAAAATTCTACTGTCCCTGAAATTAGCACCCCAAAGTTCAAGGGCAACCAAAATCGGGAATAATTCTAATAAGACTATATTATTAGTAAATTTACTTTCCACCCATGACGTAGGCCAAGATCCGCAACACCAATGGGTGTCCCAGACGGCCCCAAACCCTAAAGACCCTGCAGAATCCGTAAATAACTGGAGGTCAGCAGCAAAAATCCAGTCCTTTTGAAAAAATGAACGAGCATTATAGTCGTTTAAAAAAACGCGACCAAACACGCTGATCATCTTTTAACTCCGCCGTTAGCCGGATATGTGCCAAAGGAGACTTAAAGCCAGACATTGCTAGAGCCAAACGCCTCGAAAAAATTCTACCTACTGGCATGATACGCGAGGCGAATGCTAACAGGCCTAGCAGAGACTGAAGCTCTTTTAAGAGAACTTTCTTTCGCCTCAAAAATTCACTTATTGTAGACTGCATCCTAGAGATTTTTTCCCTCGGGAGCTGACAATCGCCAATGGCTGTATTAATAGAGATACCCAGGAATTCAATCAAAGTGCTAGGTAAAACCGTTTTATCCTCAGCCAATGGTATCCCAAAATGTCTACAAATAAGGGAAAATAGCTTTAGCAGCAACAGGCAGATGTCAGAATCAGGGGGTCCCACAAAAAGGAAATCATCCAAGTAATGTAAGACCCCCTGACAACCCGATTCCCGAACCATCACCCACTGAAGAAAAGTCGCAAAGGATTCAAAATAGGCACAGGACAAGGAGCATCCCATCGGCAAGCAGCGGTCGAAAAAGAAATAGCCATCAAAATAGAAACCTAAGGAATTGAAGGCTTCCGGATCAATAGGTAATAAACTGAATGCCGATTGAACATCCGCCTTAGCTAATAATGCACTAGGGCCATATTGCTTAATCATATCAACCGCCTCATCAAACGTAGTATATGAAACCGATGATATAATAGGGTCTATATCGTCATTTAAAGAATCACCTCTAGGAAAAGACAGGTGATGTATTACTCGGAAGGAGTTAGGCTCCTTTTTAGGGACCAAACCTAGAGGAGATATGCGAAAGTTCTTAAAAGGCGGGTCCAAGAATGGGCCTGCTACTCGCCCAGCTTCAATTTCCTTGCGAATCTTCTCCCTGGCTATATCTATAAATTGATCTGTTGACTTTAAATTTTTTTCAACTTTACAACCCAATCCTTTAAAAGATGGAAGCTTAAAACCTGATTGAAAACCATCAATTAATAATTGGGCCTTCTCCTTGTTTGGATATGCCTGCAGCCACGGGAGCATTTTTTCCAGCCTCACTGAAGTGCAGGCTTTTCTGAAAAATATCCCTGGATGACTGAGTCTGCTGACTTGCCCTCTTAAAACATTTTATTGCTGGGTGATTGCCTGTACAAAATGAGCACTCATGCTTAAATTTGCACGCTGCTGCCCACTTACACTGCGTTTCATTATACGCATAACAAATTCCCTTCCTATAGGGGGATGCCATAGGCGCAGCACTTGACTGTTTTGTTGGCGTAAACTTTTGAGGAATAATTAAATTTAACCAAAGGCCTACGTCCTTCATGCCCCATTTCAGGCTGGGATAAACTGATAGCTTCTGCCGGAATGACTCATCGTAATAAAACCATCCCAGACCACCAAAGTTCTTATACGCTTCCAGGATATGTTCCACATGCTGGAATAACCCACTACAATATTCTGGAAATTTTTCACCCAAAACCGAAGAATAAATGCAAAAGGCTTGAAGCCAGTTATTGAATGACCTATAAACCGGACGCCTCCTATTTTCTTCTTGCCCGTCATCAGATTTTTTCTCATTCTTGAAAGCAAATTCCTTTGCTGACGGCAACAATGATAGTAAATCGATAAATTCACCCTTCCAAATTTTTTCTTTGATCCCTGCTGTGAGATGATAACCAAGCGGCGACATATCGCATGGCATCACTTCCTTCAGACACGTCTCAGGAACCGTGTGTGCCAAATGACTAACTCTGGTACCACCATCTGACACAGGTGTGACCGGAACACTACTTACCACAGTCGCCGCTTGATTCATATTGCTGACTGGGGACCATACATTACCAGGACCTTGTATGCTGAAACTAGGAACATTAACAGCAGGAACAGGTGTAACATTCAACAAACTCGCAAATTTAGATAAAGATTCTAAAATAACATTTAAATTGTTCAATTGTGCCAACTCACCAACTCCTGTCGGCAGCGTAGCTGATTGGCTAACAGGAGGCACCGTATGCTGTACTTCTGCACTGCTTGTATTCACCTGTGGACGTAAAGCCTGGCTAAGAAAAACCTCTTCAGCTGGTACCTGACTGGAACTATCTTCCCTGGGTTGCCTAGCAACCCTCTCCTCAGATGCTCTCTCAATTCTGCTTCTGTGAGGCCGGGTGTTATCCCGCCTTTCACCACTGGGTGGCGGTGATGGTGAAGCAAACCTTCTCCTCTTCGGGCCTCTTCGGCTTCTCCTCAGCCCTCCCGCAGCTTCTGACAGTCCCACAGCTGTGCTGTCTGACTCCTGTCTCGAGGATGCTAGCCGCTCCGGAGGACGGCTCCGCTGATCCTGTCTAGTCCCTGCCTTCCCCGCTACTGGTGCCTGAGGTGAGGGGGATACACTCCTAACGGCCGTCTCCTCTGCCCGCACTGCCGCCGCAGATACAGCCATTCCGCTCACCTCCTCCCTCAATTGTTCAGACTCAGCTCCGCTCACCATGAGACAGTTCCACAGCCATTCTTCTCCCCCTTCTAAAGCTGCTCTTTCCAATACTTGCCAAACAAGGGACTTCATTATGGAAGAAGAGCCAGCGAATGCAGCAACCGCAGCTGAGGAGAGGAGAGCTCGCCAGGCAGTCACTTCCTAACTGAGGGGCTTACCTCAGAGACCCCTTAATAAAGCCTTGGGTCAGAACATTCTAGAGGGGCGCGCGCTGCTGTGAAGCCCGCCAAAACCATGAGGGGCTACTTATTACATTTAAAGGGGCAGTGTCCTATAAATTAAATAAATTCTGACACAAAAAATTTTTATTTTTTTTTAAAACATCCCCTGTCCCATGTGCGAGGGCACCTATTACTTGTGCCCTCTTACCATTCTGACATGTTTCCAAGTGACATGTTTCCTCAGACAAGGACCAGTCCAGTTTCTTTGGTTTTTGTGTTTTTATTTGTAACTTGGATAGGAAAAGGGATGAGTGGGATATTCCAATAACAGAACTATGCACAAAAAGGCAGGGACTGTACAAAAAATGCCGACTGACACTGGTTAACGCTGACTGACGCTGGTTAACACTAACTGAGCTAGTCACGGCTAGGCCACTTACTGTTTTTCACCTTTGACTGTGAAAGAGTCCTATTAGCTTCATAAGGCACTCCTTTCCTGAGGTAGCAGACTTTAAAGCGGTAGTAAACTCATACAAAAAAAAAACCCGGCAAGACAAAGGCATAATGAGCTAGTATGCATCGCATACTAGCTCATTATGAAACACTTACCTTAGACTGAAGCCCCAACACGGACCCCCGGACACCGTTGTGGGCGCTGACATGATCCCTCAGCGCCTCTTCCGGGTTTGGTCGCTCCGGCATGTGCGCGGGAGTAATTTCCCGGGAATTCCCGGCAAGGAACTCTAAAGGGCCCCCCGGACCTTCAGAGCGCTTGCACCGCATGCATCAGCGGCTGCATGCAAAGCAAATATCTCCTAAACCGTGTAAGTTTAGGATATATTAATTGTACCTACAGGTAAGCCTTATTATAGGCTTACCTGTAGTTAAGAGTCAAAAAAAGTGGTATACTACCGCTTCAATAATAAACTACACTGGTGAGC
Source organism: Pelophylax lessonae (assembly GCF_965119305.1). Classification (NCBI taxonomy): domain Eukaryota; kingdom Metazoa; phylum Chordata; class Amphibia; order Anura; family Ranidae; genus Pelophylax; species Pelophylax lessonae. The sequence goes on from NC_138771.1 coordinate 223,119,560, forward strand.
AACTTCAGGGCCCTTCCTGGCGCCCCCATTAACCCCTAATCTTCAGGGCTTTACAACTTGGCACCCCCTTTACTGTAACACTTTGGGTTAGCTGGCTCCTTGATCCCCTTGACCTCTCTGGAGTGGTCCCCTCTCTTAGGCAGACCCCTGGGCAGATGCTTGAGTACTTCTGTTTTTCCAGAAGTATTCTGCCCAGCAGCTCCACTTGGTCAGCACACTGGATCCTTCTGCAGCTCAGCTCAACCCCTGGTCCCTAGGCCGACTGCCTGAACCACCTTCCTCAGCAACAGGAGGAGAGGCAGCCGTAACCCTCCTCCTGGGACCTGGCTTCCCACCCAAAGACACCCTGTCACACGCTCCCCTCCTATTTATCTGCAATCCCAGGATGCATTGCAGGAATGCCCTCCCACTGGAACTGACATAAAACAGAGTGTGCCACTGGCTAGGTTTCCTCCACTGTCCAATGAGCTCCCTCATTGGCTACAGTGGGGACACTCCCTCAGACCCAGTGAATAACACTTGGAAACATGTGACAGGCTAAACTAACAGATCAGGCTCTCCTGATAAGCAGAACAGAGCCTTACATATATTTTACCTAGTACCTACCAAGGAGGGTATATGACATATAAAATCATATGTGGTATTATAGAACAATACAAGTTTCTCAGTGAGCTTCAGTGACTAGGGTTGAGCGAACACGGACTGTATTATTCGTGTTCGTACCGAATAATTGGATTTTTGTTACCCGAACACGGACCCGAAAACTTTACTGTATATTAGGGTAAAAATCTGTGTTCGGTCGTTTTATTTCCGGGTTTTGCATGCATTGGCGCGCTTTTCATGGCGGGCTTTCAACAGCCAATCAACAAGCGTTTAACTGGTGTGCCTAAGCCATCCCAGCCATGCCTACAAATGTATTAGTAGCTGTGATTGGCCGTCTGAAGCATGTGACCAAGTCTTTATAAGTTCGAGGCAGCGCCGCTGCGGCGTCATTCTGCTGTTTAGTTCAGGGACAGAGCACACATCAACGTGCTGGTTGCTGATTAGGGACAGACAGGAAAAAAAAAAACATTTGTGTCCGGATAGAATTGAGGGACAGGTCGGAGTGTGTTAGGCAGGGCGAGTTGTAGGCATTTTAGGGCGAGGCTGCTGCTGATTTTTAGGGTCAGTGTGTTCTACAAACTACAATCGATATTGCTGTGTGGGGTGGGGTTTGCAGTCACCCGATCTACGATCATCACCTTATCAATCCTTTTAGGGAGAGAGTCTGCTGATTTTTAGGGTCAGACAGTGTGTTCTACAAACTACAATCGATATTGCTGTGTGGGGTGGGGTTTGCAGTCACCCGATCTACGATCATCATCTTATCAATCCTTTTAGGGAGAGAGTCTGCTGATTTTTAGGGTCAGACAGTGTGTTCTACAAACTACAATCGATATTGCTGTGTGGGGTGGGGTTTGCAGTCACCCGATCTACGATCATCATCTTATCAATCCTTTTAGGGAGAGAGTCTGCTGATTTTTAGGGTCAGACAGTGTGTTCTACAAACTACAATCAATATTGCTGTGTTTGTGTGGGGGGGGGGGGGGGGGGTTTGCAGTCACCCGATCTACGATCTTATCAATCCTTTTAGGGAGAGAGTCTGCTGATTTTTAGGGTCAGACAGTGTGTTCTACAAACTACAATCGATATTGCTGTGTGGGGTGGGATAGGAGATAGGCAGGTGTCAGTGGTCCACATCCATTTTGCTGTGTGTGGGCTGCAGTGAACACAATCTTTTTGGGGTGCAGTGAACACAATCTTTTTGGGGTGAAGTGAACACAATCTTTTTGGTGTGCAGTGAACACAATCTTTTTTGCCCACTGAGGAGGAGGGAGAAAAGTATTTTTCTATCAGTCACTGTGTGCAGCATTTTTCCTTCAGCTGTGCTGTGCTGACTGATCATACACTGCTGTGTTCAGTTCACATGTGCTATTATTGAGTGGTTTCAAAAATCATACACTTTTTTTCTAATCCACTATTCAATATACAGCCTTGGGTTAAAAAAATTAAATTGTGGCCTGCAGCAGAGCTGAATGATATTTGGGGTTTTGGGGTTCATCTCATACTTCTGAAGATTTGAGGGTGCTGCCTGTTCCAAACTCCTCCTACTCCTCATCCTGCCTTTAGGGGTACAAACAATAGTAATTGGGGCCTAGTGTGCTTCTGTACGTGTGAGATACATACACTTTTTTTGATCATATTTTCTATTCCGCTATTCAATAAAAACCTTTGGGATCAGTTAAATTGCGGGATAGTCTGTGTTGGTACGTGTGAGATCCACCTTTCCAAGTTTTTGGGGTTCATCTCATACTTCTGAAGATTTGAGGGTGCTGCCTGTTCCAAACTCCTCCTACTCCTCATCCTGCCTTTAGGGGTACAAACAATAGTAATTGGGGCCTAGTGTGGTTCTGTACGTGTGAGATACATACACCTTTTTTGATCATATTTTCTATTCCGCTATTCAATAAAAACCTTTGGGGATCAATTAAATTGCGGGATAGTCTGTGTTGGTACGTGTGAGATACACCTTTCCAAGTTTTTGGGGTTCATCTCATACTTCTGAAGATTTGAGGGTGCTGCCTGTTCCAAACTCCTCATTCTGCCTGTAGGGGTACAAACAATAGTAATTGGGGCCTAGTGTGGTTCTGTACATGTGAGATACATACACTTTTTTTGATCATATTTTCTATTCCGCTATTCAATAAAAACCTTTGGGGATCAATTAAATTGCGGGATAGTCTGTGTTGGTACGTGTGAGATACACCTTTCCAAGTTTTTGGGGTTCATCTCATACTTCTGAAGATTTGAGGGTGCTGCCTGTTCCAAACTCCTCCTACTCCTCATCCTGCCTTTAGGGGTACAAACAATAGTAATTGGGGCCTAGTGTGGTTCTGTACATGTGAGATACATACACTTTTTTTGATCATATTTTCTATTCCGCTATTTAATCAAAACCTTTGGGTATAAACAATTAAATTGCGGGATAGTCTGTGTCGCTACGTGTGAGATACACCTTTCCAATTTTTGGGGCGCATCTCATACTGCCGAGGATTTGAGGGTGCTTCAGTCTGCCTCCTGCCTGTTCCGAACTCCTCCTACTCCTCATCCTGCCTTTAGGGTACAAAAAATTGTAATCGGGGCCTAGATTGTGTTTGTACGTGTGAGATACACCGTTTTGTAAAATTTGTCCTATTCCGCTATTCAATATACACCCTGTTTGAGTGTAAAAAATAAAATTGCGGGATAGTCTGTATCGGTACATGTGAGATACACCTTTTTAAATTTGTTTGGCGCATCTCCTTCTACCGCCGAGGATTGCAGGGCGCTTCAGTTTGGCTCCTGTTCCCAACTCCTCCTACTCCTCTTCCTCATCCTGCCTTTAGGGTACAAAAAATTGTAATCGGGGCCTAGTTTGTGTTTGTACGTGTGAGATACACCGTTTTGTAAAATTTGTCCTATTCCGCTATTCAATATACACCCTGTTTGAGTGTAAAAAATTAAATTGCGGGATAGTCTGTATCGGTACATGTGAGATACACCTTTTTAAATTTGTTTGGCGCATCTCCTTCTACCGCCGAGGATTGCAGGGCGCTTCAGTTTGCCTCCTGTTCCCAACTCCTCCTACTCCTCTTCCTCATCCTGCCTTTAGGGTACAAAAAATTGTAATCGGGGCCTAGTCTGTGTTTGTACGTGTGAGATACATCGTATTATAAAATTTTTCCTATTCCGCTATTCAATATACACCCTTTTGGAGTGTAAAAAAATTTAATTACGGCATAGTCTGTTTCGGTATGTGTGAGATACACCTTTTTAATTTGTTTGGCGCATCTCCTTCCCCCGCCAAGGATTGCAGGGCACTTCAGTTTGCCTCCTGTTCCCAACTCCTCCTACTCCTCTTCCTCATCCTGCCTTTAGGGTACAAAAAATTTTAATCGGGGCCTAGTCTGTGTTTGAACGTGTGAGATACATCGTATTATAAAATTTTTCCTATTCCGCTATTCAATATACACCCTTTTGGAGTGTAAAAAAATTTAATTACGGCATAGTCTGTATCGGTACGTGTGAGATACACCTTTTTAATTTGTTTGGCGCATCTCCTTCCCCCGCCAAGGATTGCAGGGCGCTTCAGTTTGCCTCCTGTTCCCAACTCCTCCTACTCCTCTTCCTCATCCTGCCTTTAGGGTACAAAAAATTTTAATCGGGGCCTAGTCTGTGTTTGTACGTGTGAGATACACCGTATTATAAAATTTTTCCTATTCCACTATTCAATATACACCCTTTTGGAGTGTAAAAAAATTAAATTACGGCATAGTCTGTATCAGTACGTGTGAGATACACCTTTTAAATTTGTTTGGCGCATCTCCTTCCCCCGCCAAGGATTGCAGGGCGCTTCAGTTTGCCTCCTGTTCCCAACTCCTCCTACTCCTCTTCCTCATCCTGCCTTTAGGGTACAAAAAATTTTAATCGGGGCCTAGTCTGTGTTTGTACGTGTGAGATACACCGTATTATAAAATTTTTCCTATTCCACTATTCAATATACACCCTTTTGGAGTGTAAAAAAATTAAATTACGGCATAGTCTGTATCAGTACGTGTGAGATACACCTTTTAAATTTGTTTGGCGCATCTCCTTCCCCCGCCAAGGATTGCAGGGCGCTTCAGTTTGCCTCCTGTTCCCAACTCCTCCTACTCCTCTTCCTCATCCTCCCTTTAGGGTACAAAAAATTTTAATCGGGGCCTAGTCTGTGTTTGTACGTGTGAGATACACCGTTTTTTATCCTATTCCGCTATTCAATATACACCCTTTTGGGGTAAAAAACATTAAATTACGGCATAGTTTGCATATTTGACTGTGAGATACACCCGTGCGATACTGTTGTTGTTTTGTTCCGCTATTCAATAAACACCTTTCTAGGGCAAGATCTTAAATTACAGAAATATGAGGAGACCGTCAAATAGGGGCCGTGGCCTGGGTCGTGGTGCTGCTGGTAGAGCTCCTGTTGCAAGGAGAGGACGTGGTTGATCTGTGCCAGCTACACGCACAAGTGAAACACCTTCCTCAAGTGTTAGTAGGCGACAGAACCTGCATCAGTATTTGGTAGGGCATCATACGCCTCTAGAAGTGACGAGGCCAGAACACAGAGAGGCGATAGTAGATTGGTTTGCTGCTGACAGTGCCTCCAGTTCCTTCACATTGTCTCCCACCCAGTCTACTGCAGAAAGGTCAGAGTTGGCACCTGCAGCCGATGTCCAACCGTCTTTCACCTCACCCCCTTGCAAATCAGGCAAGCAGTCTGAGCCCCAAGCCATACAGCAGTCTCTTGTTCTTTTTGAGGACTCTGTCAGCAGGGTTTCCCAGGGCCATCCACCTAGCCCTGCCCCAGAAGTGGAAGAGATTGAGTGCAGCAATGCCCAACCACTTATTTCTCAAGATGAGTACATGCAAGGACCATCGCAGCACGTCTCCAAAGATGACGAAACGCAGGTGCCAACTGCTGCGGCGTTCAGCATTGTGGAGACCGACAAGGAAGGCAGGGGTGAAGACTGGGTAGAAGATGATGTGGAGGACGATGAGGTCCTCGACCCCACATGGAATGAACGTCATGCAGGTGACCTGAGTAGTTTGGAGGAAGAGGCGGTGGTCGCACAGAGCCACCAGCACAGCAGAAGAGGGAGCAGGGTGCAGAAGCGGAGCGGCCGTGCCCTAGACACTACGCCTGCTACTGCCCAACGCAGCAAGGGAACGAGCGCACCAAAGTCAGCTCAAAGGAGTTCTCTAGCGTGGAAGTTCTTTAGAAAATGTGCTGATGACAGGACACGAGTGGTTTGCACCCTGTGCAATCAGAGCCTGAAGCGAGGCATAAACCTTCTCAACCTGAGCACAACCTGCATGATCAGGCATCTAAGTGCAAAGCACGAGCTGCAGTGGAGTAGACACCTTTAAAACCAAGAAACGTCTCTGGCTCATCCTGCTTCCTCTTCTGCTGCAGTCTCGGCCGCTCCAGCCACATCTGTAGTGATACCGGCACCTGCCACCCCGCAAACAGAGGATCTGTCAGCAACACCACCACCTGGGTCACCAACCGTCTCTACAATGTCCCGTGGAAGCGTTCAGCTTTCCATCTCCCAAACACTTGAGAGGAAGAGGAAGTACCCCCCTACCCACCCACGATCCCTGGCCCTGAATGCCAGCATTTCAAAATTCTTGGCCTTTGAAATGCTGTCATTCCGTCTGGTGGAGACGCACAGTTTTAAAAACCTTATGTCGGCGGCTGTCCCACAGTACGTCGTGCCCAGCCGCCACTACTTTTCCAGGCAAGCCATCCCTTCCCTGCACAACCAAGTGGGGGAAAAAATCAGGTGTGCACTGCGCAACGCCATCTGTGGCAAGGTCCACCTAACTACCGATACGTGGACCAGTAAGCACGGTCAGGGGCGTTATATCTCCCTAACGGCACACTGGGTAAATGCAGTGGCGGATGGGCCTGAGGCGGATAGCAATTTGGCGCATGTCCTTCCACCACCGAGGATTGCAGGGCGCTTCAGTTTGCCTCCTGTTCCTAACTCCTCCTACTCCGCTTCCTCATCCTCTACCGCCTCCTCATCCGGACAGCGTAACACCTTCACCACCAACTTCAGCATGGCCAGGGGTAAACGACAGCAGGCAGTTTTAAAACTTGCCTGTTTGGGGGACAAACCACACACCGCGCAGGAGTTGTGGAGGAGCATGGAACAGCAGACAAATGAGTGGTTGCTGCCAGCGAGACTCAAGCCCGGCCTGGTGGTGTGCGATAACGGGCGAAATCTCATAGCAGCTCTGGGCCTAGCCGGTTTGACGCACATCCCTTGCCTGGCACATGTGCTGAATTTAAAGGTGCAGAGGTTCCTTAAAAACTACCCCGATATGTCAGAGCTGCTGCAGAAAGTGCGGGCCGTCTGTGCGCACTTTCGGCGTTCTCACCCTGCTGCTGCTCGCCTGTCAGCGCTGCAGCGTAACTTTGGCCTTCCCGCTCACCGCCTCATATGTGACGTGCCCACAAGGTGGAACTCCACCTTGCACATGCTGCAAAGACTGTGCGAGCAGCAGCAGGCCATAGTGGAGTTTCAGCTGCAGCACGCACGCATGAGTCGCTCTGCGGAACAGCACCACTTCACCACCAATAACTGGGCCTCCATGCGAGACCTGTGTGCCTTGTTGCGCTGTTTTGAGTACTCCACCAACATGGCCAGTGCCGATGACGCCATCTAGGGACAAATGACCTGGCTTGCAATGAAGTGTCAGAGGTGAAAAAATCTTTTATCACACTTGGAAATGACGTACAGGATTTTGCATCCACCATTTCATTTTCTGAAGTTCTGCCTGTGCATAATGTTCAGAATGATAGGCAGAGGCGCATAAAGGAGTTCAACATATGGCTTAGTAAATGGTGTCAAGAGCAAGGATTTGGCTTTGTTTCTCATGATAGCTCTACTTGGAATAGAAAGGAACTGTACAAAAAAGATGGTTTGCATCTTTCTCTCAAAGGAACAAATGTACTTAGTGAACAACTCCAAGAATTTGCGAAAGAGTATTTAAACTAGGAAGGGGGGGCAAAAGAATGGAATTACAAGAGTCCAATTGCCCCCCGAAACAATGCCAGAACAGGTCAGAAGCACAGAGGTTAAGAAATGATAAGCTCAGAGTCCTGTCTACAAATGCTCGCAGTTTAGGTAAAAAAATCAATGAACTTGGGTCAATTATGGCATCTGAGAATGTAGATTTAGAGGCTGTTACGGAGACATGGTTTAATGAAAGAAATGACTGGGACATAACCATACCAGGGTACTCTTTATACAGAAGAGACAGAGAAGGCAAGAAAGGAGGAGGAGTGGCCCTGTATGTGAAAGATAGCATTAAATCTAACCTAATACAAGTTGGTGAAGCCAACATAGAGTCAGTTTGGGTTACGTTGCAGTTTGCTAATCATGCAGTAACTCGTGTAGGTGTGATATATAGACCACCTGGTCAAGTCAAAGAACTAGATGATCTACTAGTTGAAGAAATAGCTAAAATGACAATGAAAGGAGAAGTTATCATTATGGGAGATTTCAATCTTCCAGATATAAACTGGAAAACCAAAATAGCAAGTTCTACCAGGAGTACAGATATTCTAAACTCCCTACTGGGGTTGTCTCTGCAACAAGTGGTTGAGGAGCCAACCCGGAGGGAGGCCATTTTGGATCTGGTATTCACAAATGGGGATTCGGTATATGATGTCTTGACGAAACCTTGGGATCCAGTGATCACCAGTTAGTGTGGTTTAATATAAGAACTGTGAAAGAGTCACACCACACAAAAACAAAAGTTTTAGATTTTAGAAAAACAGACTTTTCAAAAATGAAATTAGTCATAAATGAGTCCTTATCAGACTGGTACGGATTACATGGAGTCCAGGAGAAATGGGACTACTTAAAAGGTGCATTATTGAAGGCAACAGAAAATTGCATTAGACTTGTCAGTAAAAGCAAAAAAAGGAAGAGACCACTGTGGTACTCAGCAGAAGTGGCCCAAATCATTAAAAATAAAAAGCTAGCATTTTGTAATTATAAAAAAAACCCAGAGCAATGAAGATAAGGAAATCTACAAGATTAGGCAGAAAGAGGCCAAGTAAGTTATAAGAACTTCTAAAGCGCAGGCAGAAGAAAAACTAGCTCAGTCTATGAAAAAGGGGGATAAGACATTCTTCAGATATATAAATGAAAAAAGGAAATTAAAACAAGGAATAACTAAATTAAAAACAAAGGACGGAAGGTATGTAGAAGAGAATAAAGGGCTAGCCGACTGCCTTAATGAATACTTCTGTTCAGTTTTTACAGAAGAAAAAGGAGAAGGACCTCCACTTGAAAGGATGACTAATGAATCGTTTGATGCATGTGTCTTTACAGAGGAAGAAGTTCTAAGATTGCTGTCTAAAGTGAAGACAAATAAGTCACAGGGTCCTGATGAGATACACCCAAAATTATTAAAAGAGCTTAGTGGTGAGCTGGCAAAACCATTAACAGATTTATTTAACCAATCATTAGTAACAGGAGTCGTCCCGGAAGATTGGAAATTGGCAAATGCCATGCCCATTCACAAGAAAGGTAGTAGGGAGGAATCGAGCAACTATAGACCAGTGAGTCTGACATCAATAGTAGGCAAATTAATGGAAACCCTATTAAAGGATAGGATTGTGGAACATCTTAAATCCCATGGATTGCAAGATGAAAAACAACATGGGTTTACTTCAGGGAGATCATGTCAAACAAATCTTATAGATTTTTTTGACTGGGTGACTAAAATAATAGACGGTGAAGGTGCAGTAGACTTTGCATATCTAGATTTTAGTAAGGCTTTTGACACTGTCCCACATAGAAGACTTATCAATAAACTGCAGTCATTGAGCATGGACTCCCATATTGTTGAGTGGATTAGGCAGTGGCTGAGTGACAGACAACAGAGGGTTGTAGTCAATGGAGAACATTCAGAACAAGGTCATGTTACCAGTGGGGTAGCTCAGGGATCTGTACTGGGACCAATTTTGTTTAATATCTTCATAAGTGATATTGCAAAAGGCCTCGATGGTAAGGTTTGTCTTTTTGCTGATGACACAAAGATATGTAACAGGGTTGATGTTCCTGGAGGGAAACGCCAAATGGAAAAGGATTTAGGAAAACTAGAAGAATGGTCAGAACTCTGGCAACTGAAATTTAATGTGGATAAGTGCAAGATAATGCACCTGGGAGGTAAAAACCCAAGGGCAGAATATAGAATATTTGAAATAGTCCTGACCTCAGTATCTGAGGAAAGGGATTTAGGAGTAATTATTTCAGAAGACTTAAAGGTGGGAAGACAATGTAATAGAGCAGCACGAAATGCCAGCAGAATGCTTGGATGTATAGGGAGAGGTATAAGCAGTAGAAAGAGAGAAGTGCTTATGCCGCTGTACAGAACACTGGTGAGACCTCACTTGGAGTATTGTGCGCAGTACTGGAGGCCATATCTCCAGAAGGATATAGATACTCTAGAGAGAGTTCAGAGAAGAGCTACTAAACTAGTACATGGATTGCAGGAAAAAACTTACCAGGAAAGGTTAAAGGACCTTAACATGTATAGCTTGGAAGAAAGAAGAGACAGAGGGGATATGATAGAAACTTTTAAATACATAAAGGGAATCAACTCGGTAAAGGAGGAGAGCATATTTAGTTACATAGTTACATAGTTACATAGTAGGTGAGGTTGAATAAAGACAATAGTCCATCCAGTTCAACCTGTGTAGGTGTGTGTGGCTGTAATCATCTCACATACCCCTGAATGTTCTGATCCTTGAGATGTAAGTCTAAGAGTCTTTTGAAAGCCACCATACTACCCACAGAAACCACCTCTTGTGGTAGAGAATTCCACAATCTTGTAGCCCTAACAGTAAAGAACCCCCCACGTTGCCTGAGGTTAAAACGCTTCTCCTCTAATCGCATTGTATGCCCTCGAGTCCTCATGCAATCCCTTCGAATGAACAGCTTTTTTTCTAAGCTGGGATCCACATTAAGATATTTATAAATTGCTATCATGTCCCCCCTCAGACGTCTCTTCTCCAGGGAGAATAAATCGAGCGATTGTAGACGCTCTTCATAGTCAAGGTCCCCCAATCCCCTAATTAGTTTAGTTGCCCTTCTCTGGACTCTCTCCAGCTCCAACACATCCCTCCTGAGGACTGGCGACCAGAACTGGACAGAATACTCCAGATGCGGTCGGACCAGAGTTTTATAAAGTGGAAGGATTATAGTCTTATCTCTGGAATACATCCCTTTCTTTATGCATGCTAATATTCTGCTGGCTTTGGCAGCTGCCGCTTGACATTGCATGCTGTTGCCTAATCTATCATCAACCAAGACTCCCAGATCCTTCTCCATTTTTGATTCCCCCAAGGGTTCCCCTCCTAACGTGTATTGTGCTTTTATGTTTTTAGTCCCCAAGTGCAAAACCTTACACTTCTCCACGTTAAACCTCATTTGCCATGTCGTTGCCCACTCTGTAATTTTGTCCAGGTCATTCTGTAGGATATCTGCTTCATGCTGTGCAGTTATTGCTCTGGCCAATTTTGTGTCATCTGCAAAAACTGATATCGAACTACTGATCCCGACCTCAATGTTGTTTATGAATAAATTGAACAAGGTTGGTCCCAGGACTGAGCCCTGGGGCACCCCGCTTACTACCTCAGACCAGTCTGAGTATGCGCTGTTTATTACCACTCTTTGGACACGCCCTTTAAGTAAATTCCGTATCCAAGAGCAAACCCTGCTGTCGATACCTGCAGACCTTATTTTATAAATTAAGCGCTTGTGGGGAACTGTATCAAACGCCTTACCGAAATCCAGGTACACCACATCCACTGGTCTCCCCCTATCTAGCTCACAGCTCACCTCCTCGTAGAATGTTAATAGATTGGTTTGACAAGAACGCCCATTTGTAAACCTGTGCTGATTACTGCTGATGATGTTGTTGTCTTTAGCAAACTCTACGATATAGTCCCTTATCATCCCCTCCAGAAGTTTACATACTATTGATGTCAAACTGACAGGCCTATAATTTCCCGGGATATGCCTCTGGCCCTTTTTGAATATCGGAATCACGTTAGCTTTCTTCCAATCCCCTGGTACATCTCCTGTCCTAATACTGTCAGCAAAGATCAGGAACAGTGGTCTGGATATAACCTTACTGAGTTCCTTGAGTACTCTCGGATGTACGCCATCCGGGCCTGGTGATTTGTTTGTGTTTAGTTTATCCAGCCTTTCCCTGATTTCACCCTCTGTTAGCCATAGTGGCAAGTCCTGTGTATTACTACTAACCAAACAGTCATGGTCAGTGTACCCCTCCGTTTCCTGTGTAAAGACTGACGAGAAAAAAGCATTCAGCACGGTTGCTTTTTCAGTGTCCTCTGTAACCATCCTCCCATCATTGTTAATTATGTGTGCAATATGCTCTGCCCTAGTTTTTTTGCTGTTGATATATTTAAAGAATTTCTTTGGGTTTTTTTTACTATCCTCCGCTATTTGTCTCTCAAAGTTGATTTTAGCCATCTTGATTTCTTGTTTACTTTTCTTATTTGCCTCCTTGTATTGCTCGAAAGTCGATACTGTGCCCTCTGATTTATACTTCTTGAAGGCCAATTTTTTTCCCCTAATAAGTTTTTTGACGCTACGGTTTAACCAGCCAGGTTTGGCTTTGTCTCTTCTAAATTTATTTCCCATAGGAATGCACTGCAAGATGCCTTTGCCCAATATGTTCCTAAAGCATTCCCATTTTTCCTCTGTGGTCAGGGATCCCAGGGTTTGGTCCCAGTTTACCCTTTCCATCAATGAGTACAATTTTGGAAAGTTTGCCCTTCTGAAGTTTAGGGTTCTTATGTTCCCCACTTGCCTTGTTATATTGTTATTTATACTAAATGTGATCATCCTGTGATCGCTAGAGCCCAGGTTATCCTGGACTCCTACCTGCGAGATTAGGTCTGGGTCATTAGTGATCAATAGATCCAGGACTGCATTTTCTCTAGTCGGAGAATCCACCAACTGTGACATGTAATTATCCAGTAAGGTTTCCGTGAATAGGCGGGCCTTCTGTGAGTGTGTAGTCCCCTCGTCCCAGTCAATGTCGGGATAATTGAAATCCCCCAATATGACGACTGATCCCAATTTTGCCACTTTACTCATTAGTGCTAAGAATTCCAGCTCTACCTCCTCCCCTTGGTTAGGTGGCCTATAGCAAACCCCCACAATTACTTTCCCCTTTTCTCCTTCCCTATGGAGTTCAACCCACACAGATTCTAAATCCATGCTCATCCCATCCGTAATGTCACTCCTCTCTATCACCTTTATATTGTTCTTGACATAGAGACATACCCCTCCCCCTCTTTTTCCTACCCTGTCCTTCCGGTACACCGAATACCCTTGGATATTGGCCAGCCAGTCATGTGAGGGGTCGAACCAAGTCTCTGTTATTCCCACAAGGTCTATGTCCTCCTCATGTACCAATATTTCCAAAGAAGAAAAACTACCACAAGAGGACACAGTTTTAAATTAGAGGGGCAAAGGTTTAAAAGTAATATGAGGAAGTATTACTTTACTGAGAGAGTAGTGGATGCATGGAATAACCTTCCTGCAGAAGTGGTAGCTGCAAATACAGTGAAGGAGTTTAAGCATGCATGGGATAGGCATAAGGCTATCCTTCATATAAGATAGGGCCAGGGACTATTCATAGGATTCAGATATATTGGGCAGACTAGATGGGCCAAATGGTTCTTATCTGCCGACACATTCTATGTTTCTATGTTTCTATGTTCTCAGCTTAACTATCCCACTTCTATGCCTCCTTCAAAAAACAATTCGGGCGATGATGGAAGAGGATGTGGCACAGGATGAGGAGGAGGAGGATGAAGAGGTAACATTTCCAAGGCTTTCAGGGCAGTCATTCGCAAGGGGCTCCGAGGGTGGGTTCCTGCACACACAAACGCCAGGGACACAATTGTCCAGCAGGGGCACAGTTCTGGAGGATGAGGAGGATGAGGAGGAGGAGCTGGAGGAGGAGATGGAAGCATGTTCACAGCAGGGTGGCACCCAGGCCAGCTCATGGCCATCACTGGTGCGTGGCTGGGGGGATACAGAGGACACGGACTATACACCTCGCACAGAGGACAGCCTTTCGTTGCCTCTGGGCAGCCTGGCACACATGAGCGATTACATGCTGCAGTGTCTCCACAACGACCGCCGAGTTGCCCACATTCTAACTTGTGCTGATTACTGGGTGGCCACGCTGCTGGATCCCCGTTACAAGGACAACGTACCGTCCTTAATTCACTCACTGGAGCGCGATCGCAAGATGCGCGAGTACAAGCGCACGCTGGTAGACGCGATGCTGCTGGCATTCCCACCTCACAGCGGGCCACAGTGGAAGCACAAGGCAGAGGAGGAGGAAGAGGTCACCAACGCAACCAGGGCACCGCCAGCACCTCAGAAGGCAGGGTTAGCATGGCCGAAATGTGGAAAAGCTTTGTCAGCACGCCACAACAAACAGCAGCACCAGCAGCTCATATGGAACGTCTTAGCAGGAGGCAGCATTTCACAAACATGGTGGAGCAGTATGTGTGCACACGCCTAGACGTACTGAATGAGGGGTCTGCCCCCTTCAACTTCTGGGTCTCCAAGTTGGGCACATGGCCTGATGGCCTGAGCTTTCCCTTTACGCCTTGGAGGTGCTGGCGTGCCCTGCAGCCAGTGTATTATCTGAACGGGTATTTAGCACGGCTGGGGGCGTTATCACAGAGAAGCGCAGCCGCCTGTCCAGAGACAATGTGGACAAGCTCACATTCATTAAAATGAACCAGGCATGGATCCCACGGGACTTTTCCGTACTTTGTGCAGAATAGCGAGGGATACCGACCTTACCCAGCCATTGTTCCATTTTTGCTCCCTTTCTCACTCTTTTGGGGTGTACCCTCATTTAAAATTTGTGAAAAGAAGCAGTGTTGGCTACCTTGTCCTCCTCAGGGCCAGATTAACGTAGGGGCTATTGGAGCTGCAGCTCCAGGCCCCTACCTTTATATAGGCCCCGGGTTGGCCATATTCACTGTTACCGCTCTTCTGTCACTTGTAAACACAGAAGTCTGGCTTCTATGCTCGCTTCCCCAGGCAGCTCCCTCAGAACCTCCCCACACAGCACGAAGGCCGGACAAGGAGGGACAGTTGCCGATGCATGGATGTGTTTATGGGCTTCAGAGACAGCATCCCATGTTGAATTAGGCATGCATGGCTGCACCCTTCCTCCTCTGGGTGCATGCCAAGGCACGGCCCTTAAGGCCCTTCAAAATCCTCAGCACCAAGCCCATGATGCTCTTAATCCGGCCCTGGTCCTCCTCCACCGCCGCTTCCACCTACACCGCCCATAGGTGTGCGCAGCCTATTGCATTAGGGTGTGCACCCCAAAGTTGAAATACACATGCATGTGTTTGCCTACATGTACATGGCCCGATACATTACTCTCCCTGCTGGCAAAGAGAAATAGAGCAGAGCAGGTCCGAGGGAGATCTTTCCCATCTCCTCACTGGCAAACAGAGCGATAATGCTATGTGCCCTAGGTGATTAGGGTGTGCCCAGGCACATCCGGCACACCCTGTGCGCACGCCTATGAGACCGCCACATCCACCACCACCTCAACCTCCCTCCTACTCCATATGGGCCTCGTCCTTCAGAGATGAAGAACATTGTTTTATTTTTCTGTTTTTTTTTTTTGTTGTTTTAAGTTATTTCCCTATCCACATTTGTTTGCAGAGCACTTGCCATGCTCTTAACAACGTTTTGCTGCCATTTGCAGCACTCTAGCCCTTTCCATTGGTGTTTTAGAGCCATTTTAGTGCCTGAAAGTTCGGGTCCCCATTGACTTCAATGGGGTTCGGTGTCCGGGAAAAGTTCAGCAAAAGTCCGGGACACGGACCCGGACTTTTTTTTAAAGTTCGGCCGAACCCGCCGAACACGGACATCCAGGTGTCCGCTCAACTCTATCAGTGACCACAAATTCTGGCATCACATATTTTGAAGGTATATTTGTTTTTTAATTTTACTTCTAGTTTGGCATAAATACAGCAGCAGCACCACAATCTGATTCATTCAATTTGAAAGAATGTCTTTTCTGGGTAGTTATGGTTGAAGTACCAAATTGTTTTTCATCCAGCAGTAGAAGGTCTGATATGAATGGTGAAAGTAGGAGCCACAATGGATCTAAAAGCTATAGGAGAGTTTACTCTTAAAAAAATAAAAAATAAAGGTAAAGCCCTCAACTTCCTACAAACTGGCCAGTGTCAAAACAGTTTCATAGTATAGTTTGTGAACTTCCTTTTTTTCACAGTACCACACTTTAAAGTTTAATAAAACATCAGAAAAACACATCAAAAACACTTCAAAGCCATATACTTACATTCCTCATTCCCAAATACCAAACGACTCCCCAAAAACTCAAAATATGGACATTAGGTATGTGATTGGTAGAAATTGGCTAGCATGGGAACAAAACATGAGCATTTAAATAGGCAGCAGCATTTTTTTTAAAGTATCTGCTGCCAACGGCAATGTTATGGGTTGCAACTTGTGCCTGCAGCATATCAGCCATGACTAAGTTCCAATCATTTGGGTAGCACATACTGTACATGAAGAATATAAAAGGGGGCACAATAAGCGGCCACTTGTGTGGGATTGTGGCCATCCTCAGCACATGTTAGGAAATTAGGTCATAGGCCTATAGGCATTAGAACTGTTAGGTAATTAATAGGTTAATTTTTTCCTTAGTGCTGGAGCAGGGATTAGCCAATGGGGTGCCATTGAATGTTCTGGGAAGCAAGGGAAAGCTATATAAGGTTAGGGTGGTCTGGAGTTCCTCCTTTTGCATCCGAAGAGCACAGGAAGAATTTAAATGTTTGTGATTTTAATATATGTTAAAACCAATGAAGAGTGCCGCTGCCTTTCTTTGCCAAAAACTGCGAGTCTGTTTTGTTTTACTTTGGTAGTTTTAAGATAAGGTCTCTTTTGGGAGAAAAGGTGTGGTCTACACTCCCAACACATGACTCTGCATCACAGAGCTCGGTGGGAGCAGCATCTCAAAGAGACATGTTGGCAGTTAAAGGCATGCATGCCTCTTCTTCAAGAGCACATAGGAGTCACCTTCTTTTTGAGTACTGCTAATGCAACCTTTATCTCCTCCACATAGCAGCTACGTTCTTTTAGAGTGCTTTTAATTCACCATTTTTCTCCTCCTAAAGGGAGCCACTTTAACTGCTTCTAATATGTTACATTGTAAGCTCCTTAAGGTCAAGGGACTGCTGTCCCTGGTTAATACCATATAAATACCCGTAATAATAATATTAATTAATAATAATATTAATATTGCAATTTATTTTCCTCCTTCTCCTCCCCCTTTTCATCCATTACCACCATACTTTTGCTTTAGTTTGAAAACTTCCTTTTTATACTTCCTTTCCTTCCTTCTAATCTTCCTCCTCAAGGGCACAGAACAGCCACTATTGTTTTTTCTTGCTTTTCTACAGTTGCTCTTGCGCCCTTTTTCCCCTCCTCAGTCAATCTTGTCATATCCCTGCCAACTGGCAATCAGCAGAATTGTTTGGCTGCTATCCATGGAACTGGATGCCCCACTTTGAGGATATGATCTGTGACAACCTCTTGCTGCATTTTGTGGGCTGAAGCACAGAGTATAAGCACACATCTCTGACCTTTGGACCTTCACCTGAGCACCCAACAGAGTTTGATGAACTTTCCTGGTGGGTGCACCAGGTTGCTGCTCTCAGATACATCTGTGTAGATAGCAGCTGACCAGAAGTAGAACCAGACTGACACACCAAAATGGATACTGGAACCTTTTCGTCTGTACATTGGATAGAGTGTGAGCCCTTAACCATTTGCCGACCACCACAAGTACATATACTGCGTCGGTCAGCCCCTCACAGGCAAAGTGACGTATGGGTATGTCACTAGCCTGTGAGGCTCTGGGGAGCGAGCGCGCGCCGCCGGAGGCGCGCTCCCGCTCGGTCACGGACCCCCCCGCGCGTGTGCCCGGCGGACCTGATGTCCGCCGGGCACTCGCCATCATCCGTGACAGTGGGAGAAAGGCAGGCGGCTGATGTAAACAAGCCGCCTGTCATTCTCCCCTGTGTAAAAACAGTGATCATACGGTTCTACTATGTAGGACCGTTGATCACTGTTCCTACACTTCAAGCCACAGCCAATCACAGTAAGAATCACGCCCCTAGGGACACACACCACCCCTCCCTCTCAAATAAAGTTAACCCCTTCACTACCAGTGTCATTTTACAGTAACAGTGCATATGTATAGCACTGATTACTGTAGTAATGTCACTGGTAACCCCAAAAGTGTCAAAAATGTCAGTCAAGGGTCCGATCTGTCTGCCGCAATGTCGAAGTCCCGCAAAAAAAATCGCAGATCGCCGCCATTATGCGTTAAAAAAAACAACAAAAATGACAAAAATCTTTCCCTTTGTTAGTAAACGCAATAACTTTTGCGCAAACCAATCAAAATACGCTTTTTGCGATTTCGGCACTGTGCGATAAAATCACACAGTGCCGAATCGCAAAATACCCCCTGGTCAGGAAGGGGGTAAAATCTTCCGGGGCTTAAGTGGTTAAAAGGGCCAAGATACAGAATCTATGCAAACACACGAGATTCTAACCAGAGCACCCTGCAAGGAGTGATAGACTTTTTCTGGTGAGTGTACCAGGTTGTGACTCCCAGGAACAGTCAATAAGCAATATCAGAAAAAAGGACAGGTAAAGGTCAGAGTGGGATGTGCACAAGCATTGCCCGATACAAGTTGAAGTTGATAACGGCAGATGCAAGACAGAAAATAACATTAACTGGAACGTTTATCCAGAAAATGAAACAATTTCTTCTGCTTGATTTATAGGCTAGGTGGGGACTCACCAAGTGGGTACTCTATCCAGCAGGGGAGCTGCAGCAACTTCTTGGAACCTCTTGGAACAAAGGTTATAGAAATGAAGGAGAAACCGTGTCACAAGTGGTAGATCTG
Organism: Pelophylax lessonae; assembly: GCF_965119305.1. NCBI lineage: Eukaryota > Metazoa > Chordata > Amphibia > Anura > Ranidae > Pelophylax > Pelophylax lessonae. The sequence continues at coordinate 223,138,221 of NC_138771.1, forward strand.
CTTTGCTGCCTATCTAGGACACAGATTATGTCCTAATTAATGAAGTAAGGGCCAATGCTTTTTTAAACAAGATAGAAAGGGCACAACTGACTGTCAGGACCTCTGTCACTACTTAGATCACCTGCTGGCAGTACCGTTCCTGGAATCGTAGGGCGTAGTTCAGGTGGCCACCAGAGGGTGTCTCCCAGCAGCTGGACTGTACAAGAAATTAGGCTGCACTCGATGTGGACTGTTGGACTTATATAAACCCATCCTTAACTAAGGTTCAGTGCTTCAGTATTCTTCCTGCAAGCCGTGTCCCTGCTTGAGCCTGATCCTGATCCGTATTCCTGATTCTTGTACCCTTACCCTGAGACCTGCTCCCTGTACCCTGCTTCCAGATCCCAATACCTGGCTCCCTGCTCCCCTTGTCTCCTGTCCCTGTCCTGACCTTTTCCTGCTCATGTGTGCTCCCTCCATTTTGTATATAGTTAGTTAGGGTATTATTTATTTATTTTTTTTGCATGTTTATTTATCACTCCTATTGTTTAGGCCCCGTTCACACTGGGGCGACGCTACTTGCCGGGGCGACCTTATAGGTTGCGGCGCGCTGTTCGCACCGCGACCTCGGAGCGGCCGGCACGGACTTCATAACATTGAAGTCTATGCAGGTCGCTCCGGGTCGCCCCAAAGAAGCTCCGGACCCTTTTTCTAAGTCGGAGCGACTTGTGTCGCTCCTATTAGAACGGGTCCGCAGCTTCTCTATGGAAGGCGACCTGTCACCCCAGTGACAGGTCACCCCAGTGTGAACGGGGACTTATGGTCTACTGGTGTTAGTATTGGAAGTGTGTCATTTGTCTTAATAAACCTATTTTAACCTTATTTAATCTGGTTCCTGCCAACTGATCTGATCATCCTTGCTGGATGTGGTATCCCTGACATAATACTAAAGCCACTAACGATCAGATGGGCTGCACCTAGGAATTAGGTCTCAGCATTTGCTAATTGCTGCAAGATGCATGCTGAGGAGGTTTTGTATTATGCACTTTGTAACAGAAGACAGGGGATATTTCCGCCAAATTTTGAAAGAGCAGACTAGGGAACAATTGTTGGAATGCATTCGCCTGGCTCACTCTCTTGTTGATCGACGCAGAGTTTTGTTCAGAGAAATCCAGCCACTCATTCCAATCTGTGCAGAATTAGCTTTGTCTAGTATCCCTAATGGTGGTGATGATTATTCTCCTCCTTTTAGTGTGTCTCAGGTGGAATCTCTCATGTGGCTATTGGAAGATGATAAACCCTATTTCCTTGAACATTATTCAGTATATTCAGGAGAGGTTCTGTTGGATTGTATGAATGCAGTATATTCTCTAGTCAGACAAGGGAATTGTAATTGAGTTTTGTTCAGCCCTTACTCCAAACCTGGTCATATATTTCCTATTTAGCCTTAGTTCATATGCACAAATACACTTCTGCCTCTAGACACCAGTTTCCCTCAAATATCTCCCTCTCTGTTACCCCAGCAATCACCACTGCCTTGTGGTATGCTTTGCTTCCAACTGTTTGTCAGTATCCTGTCTCCACTAGCTGCTCTTTTCCTGTATTTAATCCAGTGAAAACCCCCTCTACTACTATGTTGCCCCTGGCAACCCCTCATAAATCCTCCTCTGTAACTGCTCCTCCTTTTCCACTATCTCTCAGTGCTGCTAATACTCCTCCATCTGCTGCACAATCTATTCATAGCCCTGCAATAACAAAATTACAGTGTCTAAACATAAAAAGGAAAGGACATTCTTCCCAACTCATACAATTCTGCCACTGTCCTCTCCTGCCTTCAAGCATGCTGCTCCGGTCCAGTCAGCTTCCATGCCTCCATGCCAGTAATTCCAGTGCTGCCTGCCACAATGCCAGCTGCTCCGGTCCAGCCCGCCAAGATGCTGGAGGCAGTTCTGGTCCAGTCTGCCTCCACGCCAGCTGCTATGGTCCAGCCCACCATGATTCCACTTGCTCCTGTCCAGCCTGCTACAACACCACCTGCTCCATTTAAACCTGTTACCATGCAAGTTGTTCCAGTCAAGCTTGTCACCATACCTTTCACTTTGGTCCAGCCTATGATAATTGAGCCTTCTGCTTCACACCTGCCTGTCACTACCTCAACCTTAGGCCAGTCTACTTCTGACTTACCCTCAGTCCTGCCTTCTGTCTTTCATATTTGGCTTGCCCTTGATGCTTCCCTGCCTGATACCCAGCTTGCCACTGATGCTTTCCTGCCTGATGGCCTGCTTGCCGCTGATGCTTCCTTGCATTATGCCCAGCTTACCACTAATGCTTCTCTGCCTGATGCCCAGCTAGCTGCTGATTCGCATCTGCCTGATGCTCAGCTTGTCCCTGATTCTCCTCTGCCTGATGCCCAGTTTGCCGCAGATAATCCTCTGCCCAGCTTTCCGATGATTCTACTCTGCCTGATGCCCAGCCTGTCTCCGATGTTCCTGTAATTGCTGCCCTGTCTGCTTCCAATACTTTTGTGACTGCTGCCCAGCTACTCTTCAGTACCAGGGTTTGGTTCTCATCAGCTGTTGGGTCTAATATTGATGCCCCCTCAAAGTTTGTTGCACACTTGCCATGGGTTACCTGTCTGGTCGAGGATTTCTAATGTTGCCTGTCCCGAGTCTCTCCTGCGGCCATTTATTTCTGTTGCCCCAAGACCTGATAGTTCAGATACCCACTTTGGTAGTGAGAGCTGTATTCCCCAGTTCAGCCCCCAAAACAGAGGTATTCTGGAAAAGGGCAGAGTTCCATCTGAGCCTTGCCCTGCCCTAGGTGCTATCGCAGGTGCATTAGGGGACTGTTACTGGGTGACCAATGCCTTGAGTAGACCTGTGTGGCTGTTAGAGGGTGGAGCAATTTCTGTCAATTCAGATGTGAAAGATCCAGTGGCAATGGGACATCCTAGAGTCAGGGTAATTGCATGGACCGGGGATTCTGGTGTTGGGCTTTCAGCTGGCCTTTGAAATCCCAGCGTTGGGACATGTGCTGCATCGAGGGCATGTCAATTTTGGATGTTGTGCCTCTTCAGGAATCTGACCCGTGGGGAACCCAGACAACTTTTGGACCCCAGTGGCAGGGTAACCAATCAGCTTCCAGACCCTGGCAGTGGGGCACAATACAAATCACCAGACTCGGGTGGCATGCCTTCTGGCCTAAAGAGTGCAAGAAAGTCCACAGACCAGAGACACAGGGGGAAACCTTTTTGGACTTGCACCCACATGGACTTTTGGGTCAAAGGCACAATGGAGCATCCGGAGGCTGCTCCTCAAGGGGAGGGGGGACTGTCAGGTTCTGTGTCATTACTTGGGTCACCAGCAGGTGTCTCTCAGCAGCTGGACTGCTGGACCTTTTCAAGTAATTAGGCTGCACCTGATGTGGACTGCTGGGGGTATATAAGCCCACCCTTAACTGAAGTTCAGTGCTTTAGTATTCTTCCTGCAAGCTGTGTCACTGCCTGAGCCTGATCCCCATCCTGATCCCTGATCCTTGTACCCTGACCCTGCTTCCTGCTTCAAGTTCTTAGTACCTGGCTCCCTGCTCCCCTTGTCTCCTGTCCTTGTCCTAAACTTGTCCTGCTCACGTGTGCTCCCTCCACATTTATTTATCACTTACATTGCTTATGGTTTACTGGTGTTCATATTGGAAGTGTGTAATTTATCTTAATAAACCTTTTTCAACCTTATTCAATCTTTTTCCAGATTCCTTAAGGTACGGCATGCCTGAGCAAAGGGCAGATGGATTCCAGTAAGTATTTGCTACATGAATCGTCTGCCCTTACTTAAGATGGCCCCAACCAGTACTGCTAGGGGGGGTGTTTTTCAAAGTGATATCTCAACCAAATAAAGCATAGAGCCAAGGATGGATGGGTGAGTTTGTTTTAAATATTAAAAATGAATTAAATAGCATTTTCTATTTGTGGTGCTCAGAAAGAGTTTAGCTCCAATTAAAGCAAACATGGGGGCCAGGGATAACAAGGCTGTAACTATAATGCTTACAAGCAAATATATTACCTGAATTTTAGGCAGGACAACCTGATTTTTGCTGTTGCTACAGATGTGTTACCTGTGGAATGGTCTTGCTATGGCTCTGCATTGGTAACAAAGATATTCTGCTCAAACCAAATGCAACTCTAAATCTAAAGAGGCTAAAAGGTCTTCTATCCTGTTTACTTTGTTTAGGTGATCTCATGAAGGCCAATCAAACTAAAGCTCATAAATCTTATGAAGACAAGGACTTTGATGAGAATTCACCAGTTGACTTGTTTGTGGCATAATCAAAGAAAAAATATTTTAACAGTGTGTACAGTTAATTGTGTAAGACCTAGGTGCATTTAAACAGCTGAATAACTTACTGTTTTTTAAACTGTTTATATAACATAAAGACACTTCCAAGGATACAGAGGTGTAAGACTGGCCAGGATCAGGACAGTCTAAATCAGGGATAACAGGCCTAACTGTTGTATTCCTGACCTTTATTTTATCTAAGGGATAGAGGGGTGCAGTGAATATACTGAGTGATATAATGAGTGATGTAATCTGAGAAAGTTTAGGCACTGTTTTTGCATTTACATTTGCATGCACAGGTATTTACTTTTACATATTGTTATTTTCCTTAGACCAGGCTGCTGTCCATTATATACAGTGGGAATCTAGACCTGACAACAGACCATCTCTTTTTGTTAATTTTTTTTTTAAGAGATATACTTATGTGAAAGTCATCTATTTTGGCTATGAGCAAGCAGCTGTGTAACACATCTATGCCTTTTTTTATTATCGTAGAAACACTTTACACCACATGGTATGACAGTTAACTAACATACTCAGCAATTAATCACAGAACTCTTTGCCATTATCATATCACCATCTATAACTGGGCTTTGGTACAGGCATGTAATTGTATTCAATGGATGAAGTACTTTGCCATGCTTATTGTCACCTGTCATGTACATGTTATTGATTATGATGCTTTTATCTTTATAGATTATTTTTGCTGCAAAGACTAAGAGGTCCTGAAGAAGCAAAGTTTGCGAAACGCGTCAACCTCTAGTAATACATTATACTAATACAAGCAGCTCTAGTATTTATATTTGTATTTGGCCAAACTGAGCATTTTTCTATATTTTTAAAAATGCATTTTATGAATTTGTAATAAAATATATTTTTTATTTATACTGTTGTCACCGTCCCTCTTTGGTCCATTAGGTTCCTATTAGTTTCTTGGCTGTTATCATTTATGGATGAGGTACCGTAATTAGGCTGTTCAGTTTTATATGCATTTATTTTTTGTTTCAATTCATGCAAGCGATTAAAAAAAAAAAAAAAGTCTCAAATAGATTGCCAACAAAAACTGCCTGATGTGCTTTAATCACCCCAAGCTTCTATGATTAAAGTTTTAATATAAAAAATAAAAGGGAAAAGACCCAATTTATTTGGAAAAAGTAGCTAAGGTACTGAAGACTGAAAAGCAAGCTAACAATCAGTTGTTGTGGATAGATAATGACCCTTAAAATTATTTTTGAGTTTTTGAAGTAATTTACAGTTTTAAAAACACACATCCCGCCTGTTATAACTGTAGATATTGCATGTATGTAAAAAGATGACAACTACCCTGTCAGGAAGGCACTAGCCATAGGACGGATGAAGCCTCAAGATGTACACAGGTGTGCAGGCGCAGATGTGCAGCTGCCCATTCGCGAATGCATATGCGCACACCCATCGCTACCGTTGGTGCCGATGAGAGTATTTAAAGTAGAACTATAGGCAAAACATTTTTTTTTTATTACCGTATTTATCGGCGTATAACACGCGCCGGCGTATAACACGCACCCCAATATTTGGAGAGAAATTTCAGGAAAAAAGCTTAAATTTAACATAAACAGCTTTGAACTCAGAACATTTTTCCATAAATGCAGCCCACCAGCAGTGTCCATATATCCAGCCTCAATATATGCAGCCCACCAGCAGTGTCAATGAATGCAGCCCACCAGCAGTGTCCATACATGCAGCCCACCAGCAGTGTCCATACATGCAGCCCACCAGCAGTGTCAATGAATGCAGCCCACCAAGTGTCCATACATGCAGCCCACCAAGTGTCCATACATGCAGCCCACCAAGTGTCCATACATGCAGCCCACCAAGTGTCCATACATGCAGCCTAGCAAGCGCAATGTCCAAATATGCAGCATCGCAAGCGCCATTGGAACTGACCTCATTTTGTTTTAAAAAAGACCGCGGGAAGCAGCGCCGAGAGCAGAAGGGGCGGGCCGGGCCGAGAAAGAAGGACGAGCTGTCATACCGTAAGAGCAGAAGGGGGTGGGCCGAGCCGAGGAGAAGGGAGAACGAGCGAGCGCAGTCATTGGAAGTCCCGCCTCCTCTGCCGAGACGTGTGACGTCTGTCATAGGCGGGACTTCCGATGACTGCGCTCGCTCGTTCTCTCTTCTCCTCGGCTCGGCCCGCCCCCTTCTGCTCTCGGCGATGCTTCCTGGCCGTTTTTTTTAATATCGGCGTATAACACGCACTGCTGCTTTTTCCTCCATTTTTAGGAGGAAAAAGTGCGTGTTATACGCCGATAAATACGGTAATTTTGAATAGAGTTATAACCCCTGTCAGTTTTGCTTTTTTTGCCATCTGTGTCCCCATTGGAAGATTTCCCCTCTATCACTTTTCTGGGGACAACTTAAAATTTGGGATTTTCTTTGACTTTCAATGATAATGGTAAACAGGACAAATAGAGAGGTTGAATCTAACTAATGGGGGCACAGACAACCATGAAAACCTGACAGGGGTGCTAATCCACCTTCACTCAATCCAAAACGAAAAAAAATTTTTCCCCTTAGTTGTACTTCAAGTAAATCAGCCCCGATGATTTCCATATTTCTATTTTTAGGTTTCATGCATTACTGTTGAGAGAACTGATCCAAAATGGTAGAGACTACTCAAAGTTGGCTATTATATTTTTACATTTCTTAACTACTTTACCACCGGAGGATTTTGCTGTCTTACGTCTGGGCCACTTTTTGCGATTTGGCACTGTGCGAATTTAACTGACAATTGCGCGGTCGTGCGACGCTTTACCCAAACAAAATTTACGTCCTTTTTTTCCCACAAACAGAGCTTTCTTTTGGTGGTATTTGATCATCTGTGCGATTTTTACTTTTTGCGCTATAAACAAAAAAAGAGCGACAATTTTGAAAAAATAACAATATTTTTCACATTTTTTTAATTCCCCCCCAAAAAAATGTAAAAATCAACATTTTTTAACATTTTAGGCCAATTTGTTTTCTGCTACATATTTTTGGTAAAAAAAATCGCAATAAGCGTATTTTGATTGGTTTGCGCAAAAGTTATTGCGTTTACTAACTAAGGGAAAGATTTCTGTCGTTTTTGGTGTTTTTTTTTTAACGAGTAATGGCGGCGATCTGCGTTTTTTTTGCGGGACTGCGACATTGCGGCGGACAGATCGGACCCTTGACTGACATTTTTTACACTTTTGGGGTTACCAGTGACATTACTACAGTAATCAGTGCTATAAATATGCACTGTTACTGTAAAAATGACACTGGCAGGGAAGGGGTTAATTTTATTGGAGAGGGAGGGGTTAATGTATGCCTGGTGCTTACTGACATGTGTGGGGGGAGGTGACTGAGTGACACAGGGACAGATCGCATGTTCAGCTATGCTGAACCCTGCAATCTGACCCTGCCTGTCACTTAGGAGATCCGCCCGCTTTGTTTACACAAGCGGGCGGATCTCCAGACTCGATTCCCCGACGATCGGGGAAGAGCAGCGGTGATCGCCGCTGCTCCTCCCCTGGCCCGACTCCCGCTGTGACTGAATACGGCGGGAGCGAGCCTCCGGCGGCCGCCGAGAAGGTGGAGTGTCTGCCGACGTAGGTCTACGTCATCAGACCTACAAGAGCTACTTTGCCGCAGTAGAGCTCTAGTGAGCAGCGGCAAAGTGGTTAAATACTGCATACCTGGACCACTACCTAATTACTGCATGCAGTTAATTATTTATTCCCTTCTGTGAATTTACTTTATCCCCTTTTCATGTGGTATTTACTGATAGTTTTGAGCATTTTGTGGTAAATACCGCAAAACAGTATAGTGAATTGATCAGGATCGCATGCGATATTTAGGCAAAATGTGTCCGGGCACCTAAATACCACATGCAAGATGCTTTTTTTGAATGGAGCCCAATACCCCCTCCCCATCACTGGTTGTTATAGACACTGTCCTAGAAACCAGGGATGCTGCAGTGAGGAAGCTGATAAGCTAGTTCTCCATCAGGTCCGCTCTCTCCTTTAACTGACTGCAGGCAGTGGATGGATTCAATAGCTAATAGCAGGCTGTCTATTGACTATAGACCCACTAACTGCCTACTGTCAATCACAAGGGGATTGAAACTGATGTCTGTCCCAAACACCCCCCGTCTATTTGACAGTTGCACTGGTGGGAAATAGGCACAGTGTATGGAAACTCCAAACTCAATGGGGAATTTACTAAGACTATAGAGCCACCAGAATCTGGAGCAACTGAGCATGGCAACCAATCAATGTCTGTTTTTAATTTTGAAAGCTTAACTAAAAAAGCTGTTCCAATTTTTTTAAATACCCCCCTCAGGGTGCTTCCACGTGCAGTACATGCCCCAGATTCATGTTCCTGTCTGCAACAGGTACATGAATCTGTCACCCAAACTAACATTTGCTGCTGTATAGAGGCAAGCCAGAATTCTGAAGAGTATATTAGACACTCTTTATGAATTCCCCTGATAGGCTTTGGAGCAAAAAGCTTTAAAGCCCCGTACACACGATCAGATTATCGAACGATCTGTCGTCCGTTTTTTGTGGCATGCTAGTCTGATGTGGAAAGTGAAGGGTTATTTTCATACGAATTTTCCCGTACGACAGAAATATACTTCAGAAGTGATGTCATGTGTTGGATTGTTTTGTATGTGTTCTTTCTCTCTGAGCATGCCTAGTCTTGCTCTTAAGATTTTTTTCCGTCGAAATCTGTACTAATGAGATGAAAATCGGACGTTGATTTGACAGATGACAAAAATTATATAACCTGCACATCAGGATTTTGTCAGCCGAAAAGTCGGAGTCGGCTGTCGAAAGCACCATACTAACAATCCGAAAATCGGCAGATCGGTCGTCGGACAAATTTTCCCTACAGATTTTCTTATTGTGTGTACGATTCTTTACTCATTTATAGGGCATACGATCTTCCTAAATGTAGTGTGCATAGAGCAACAATTATGTGAATAGATCTGCATTCTAAAATAAACAGAAAAACGAAATTATTTCACTGATTTGACTGCGGTAAACTGAAATCTGCCTAAAGCCTTGTACACACGATAAGAATATCAGATAAGTGATTGTCTGTTTTTTTTTTATTTATTTTTTTTTGCATGCTAGTCTCATATCAAAAATGAAGAGGTTACTAAACTTACAAAACTTCTCGTACAGCAGCATACAATGTCAGAAGTGATATAATGTGAAGTTTTATATATATATATATATATATATATATATATTAACATTTTATTCATTTTTTCCTTTAGCATATGAACACAATATACATCGTTATACAGAAAGAAGAAGAAAAAAAAAAGGCATTCCTATATAACTATAACGTGAGCTTCTATACTGATGTCCCCTCACTCCCCCTCTCCCAAAAAAAAATAAAATAAAAAACGGGAAAAAAAATCATACTCTTTCTCTCTTGGACATTGTAGTTCCCAACCTTGATGCTGACCTCCTAGGCCCAAATTTCTCTATTCCCTGAGCTATCACCAATATTAGTCTCCTACACCCAGCATTTTCACATAGTCCCCAGTTTTTTTTAAACTCCAGCCAGTCTCCCCATATATCTAGATCAGCCTTATTCAACCTTTTCAACACAGAGGAAATAAATAAAAAAATAAATAAAAATGAAATAAATTTCTGGTCTCGGGGAACCCCTGCTAAAAATTAAAAATTTACAACTCATGACACATTAGTATGACAGTCAGTGGGAAGAATGCTCCTTACTCTTGTCATCATTGGGAAGAATTACCCCCTTACAGATAGCTAAAAGCAACAATGGTGTCATTGGGAACTTATCTGAGAGGCAGAAATTGCCCATTTCTCAAGGAACCCCTAGCAACCTCTTGACGAACCCTAGTTGAGAAACCCTGATCTAGATTGATAAGATAGAAGTTTTATTGTAAGGTAAGATAAGATAAGATAAGATCAGATAGATCAGCCTTTCTCAACCTTTTCAACACATAGGAACCCTTGAAATAAATTTCTGGTCTCTGGGAACCCCTGCTAAAAATTAAAAATCTACAACTCATGACACATTAGTGTGACAGTCAGTGGGATGAATGCTCCTTACTCTTGTCATCATTGGGAAGAATTACCCCCTTACAGATAGCTAAAAGGAACAATGGTGTCATTGGGAACTTATCTGAGAGGCAGAGATTGCCCATTGCTTAAGGAACCCCTAGCAACCTCAGGAGGAACCCTAGGGTTCCATGGAACTCTGGTTGAGAAACCCTGATCTAGATATTTCACACGGGAGAGTAATGTGTTGTATTGTATTGTAATGTATTCTTTTGTTTCTAAGTTTCTTTTGGTTTTTTTTTTCCCAGACAACTACCATACTAATAAATCGAAGATCTTTTTGCGTTCATCCCCTCGGATGCTTTTGGATGAACAGTAATGATCGGCTCTCAAAAGCTATGTACTAATGATCAAATTATTGTACGATTGCTTCAAAAGCTGTAGTTTTTATCCGATTTTCTGATCATGTGTACTAGGCATAATGATTGCTTTACTTTGATCCTCATAACTGCAATTTGCTCTCTCTTAATGAACATGTCCTCTATACAGTGACTGCAATGATTTTGGAATATATTTCATCTTGGATGTGCCTAATTATATAACTACAGATTTAGTTAATCAGATGAGTTTCACACATTTCATGAAAGCAGGCAATTAGGATCAATTATCTGCATCATTTTCTCATTTTTATTGATTTGCTGAAAAATAATAGGGTTGGACAAAATGACTAGATTAACTTGATTCATGAATATGCTCCTCTGTCATTTTTTATTGTTTTGCCAATACTGCCGCGTTAGCAGAAAAATGAAACATTGTCTAAATATATTTATTTTCCATTGATGGAATAAGAAGAAATGTAACATTACAGTACTGGAAGGAAAACATTCTCTTAGCTTTGGCTGTCCTTAAATTCAGCCCACACTGTTTGAATAGGATTTACCTGTTCAGCATATTTGGACCTGTAGCAGCTGCCTCGCTCATTACCTCCAGGGTAAGCAACAACTTGCTTATCATCACCTTCAAGATGTTAAAAGCTTGTACTGGAGACGGTGTCTTGAAGAAGTGTTCATAGAAGTGCTGTAGCTGTGACGAGAGTGACACAAATACCACACATTTTTCACAAAACCATTAAATCATGGTATTTACTCTGATTAATTGATGTCATTCTCAGCCATTTATCACTGCAGAAAGCTGTCATTCACTCACAACTGTGTATAGAAAACAGCATCATTTTCAACACTCACACCCGCAAGTGTGTGGTCCTAAATATTCACAAGAAAAACGCCAGTAATGTGATGCCTATAATACGACAGGTCACATAGCTGCTCTACTGGGAAGAAAAGATACAAACATCAAGACACTTATAATGTCCCTAGGTCAGTGATGGCGAACCTTGGCACCCCAGATGTTTTGGACCTACATTTACCATGATGCTCCTGCACTCTGGAGTGTAGTTGAGCATCATGGGAAATGTAGTTCCAAAACATCTGGGGTGCCAAGGTTCGCCATCACTGCTAGGTCTAAATGATGGAAACAATGGGATTTCAAGCTAAATTCCAACCTTACCTTCAATCTTGCACAGTTGTACAGGTTTTTCCCCTGTACTGAATTGCTGAACTCTTATTTCACTGCACATTGTGAGCTTGCCGCAGTGTGCATTAGAAGCTGCAGCCAGGCAGATACAGCATGCCTCATTTTCTGGCTGGATATCATCTAGCTCTTTCCTATTTCCTATTTTTCCCCTCACTGCTGCCTTTTTAGTTGTACACCCACCCCGCCCATTTCACAACCCCTTCCTCTCCCCCCTCCTTCTCTTATTTGATTGGCTCTGGCCAGTGTTCTGCCGAAAACTCCAACTCGCCAAAATCTCTAACCACATCACTGTACATGACTGTACAGCAGCAATAATTGGAGATTTGGACAAGTTGCTGTTTTCACAGAACACCTGCAGCCTATACACTCCGGTACACAATGAGTAGAGTGTTTTGATGGAACACTGGGTAAGTAGGAAAAAAGTTTTCGCTGCCTTGGAGGCAGCCATGTTTTTGGTTAGTAGCAGGTGGACTAACAATGTCCACTCATTTCATTGTGTACTGGAGTGTATAGGCCACTGGTGGTCTGTGAAAACAGCAACTTGTTGAAATCTCCAATTATTGCTTCTGTACAGTCAACGGAAGTAACGTGGTTGGAGATTTTGCCGAGTTGGAGTTTTCGACAGCACACCGGCCTGACAGCTTATATACCCTTCTCCTCCCTTGGGCAGGCCAACATGACAAAGGAGGCCAGGCCTCAGAAACACATTGCTGCCCACCTATCTGTCAGCCACAGCAACAGGTCATGGTCTCCTGTCGTTGGCGGGAGTGAGATGACAGACACCACCAACTGTCTTCCAGGAGCGGGTCCTTACTTTTGCCCTGCAGCTGCTGTGAGTTTACCCAAACCAGAGGGAGCTGTTTTCGTGCATACCACACCGACATCCGAAGCACTATACAGCTTTCCTTTATCTTAGTGGAGAATAAAGTGTAGTTGTTTTATCTCTTATACTTATCTGGCGCCCTCCTTTGCTCTTCTTTGCAGCTCTTTCCTATTAGCCTGACTGTCCCTGGCTCACCCCTTTCATTTATTGGATTTCAGTTCTTTCAATCATGGAGGCTCAGTATTACTTGTGGGCATTAGCTTGGGCAGTTTGCAGGTATATGGGGGATGCCCATTCCTCCAGGTTCACAGGTGCATCAAAGTATTTTGAAATTTGCATAGCTCCTCTCAGCAGGTAGCCCGTTGCTTGCATCAGCGGCAATGATTGAGAGAGACTTAGTGATTCTTTTACAGGGATTAAAATAAGGTATGTAATGAAAACAGGGAGGTTTTATTTTACATTTTTATTAGTATGATGATAAGAAGGAGGGATGAACCAGGAAAGGCACAATACCATATTTTAATACAATGGAAACCTACACACTTGCACTAATGGAATGAACAATAAAAGAGTACATAGTACTTATCAATGAGAGATCAGTTCATATATAATGAAGAAGCATACTAAGAAAAATAGAAGTGTGTACATTAAAGCAGGTATAGGTATGCCAGAGTATCCTTCTCACCAGTTCTCATCTAACACGGCTCTGATCTTCCAATGAATGATCTAAGAAAGTAAACATTCTTAACATTTGTTTTGGATCAGTGATAACTCTTGTGCTTCAAGGCACAGAGCTGAATGCTTAATTAATGGGTTGACCAGTTAAAATTGTTAAGAGACTCATTTTACTTTATTCTGGCATCAAATTAAAGGAAACATTTTAGAATAGTTCCCCAGCATATAAATTAATCAGTCTACACTGTAAATCTAACAAGTTAAATATACAACGTATATTTGATTTGATTTCCTAACACATAAGAAGCATGTAAGATGTTAGAATACACATGAGGATTAGGTCCAGTGGGGTTTTATTGTAGCAAATTTAAAAGAGAAGTATGGATTTTTTTTTATATTTTATTTTTATAGAATCATACCTACCTAGGTGGATGCAGCATCGGTCCAATGCTGCATCAGTCTCCTCCTGGCTCTAAGGCTGAGAACTGAGCAATCAATCACTGTCGATCGCTCGGTGCTCGGTTCTCAGGGCTCCTTGAGCAGAGAGCTGCTGACTGTCATTCACCGCTGTCTGCTCTGCTCTGCCCACCCCCCACTCACTGGAGCGCTGGGCTGTGGAGTGGGCAGGAGCAGCTGGCTCTGGCTCTCAGCGGTTAGCTGAGCCAGGAGCCAGTCCAGGCACGTGGGCAGACCCTGACCATATGGTCATGATCTTTCCTGAGCCTGGACCAGCTCTGTGACGCCAGCCAACAGCGGGCTTTAGCTCGCTGTCTGCTGAAAATGGGTCACAGGACAGCAGAACAAACTGCACTCCTTTGATCCACAGGAGAAGTACAGCTAAATGAGCTTTGGCTGTACTTCTCCTTAAACTTTGCAAAAGGGCTGATTCAATGTATATTCAAATTATGGTGTTACCATTGGTGATTTATTTTTGGAAGATGCATGATTGCTTTAGGCCTGTCATATTGACTCTGGCTGCACTAGTCATTGGTAGAGTCAATAGTAAATGGTATATTTTCTTTTTTTTTATCTTTTCTTTTTTTGGGGGGAGGGGGGGATCTTGGACAATTTAGTTTATTTTATTGTTGGCATTTATGTTTTTTTATCGCTGTGTACTGTCACTTTAATTGCTGTGAGTATATCCACTGCCTATTTTTTTTTTTTTTTTTATCTGTGAAAAAAAAATATTATAATGGAGCAACAGATGTGTTTTTTTTTTCTTTTTTTAGTGCAAGAATAGGAACATTACCCATACAGAACTAGTACCTTATCTTTTTTACAATGCACTGTTTACCTTTTGACATTGATTTTATTTCTGTGCACCACAGCTCAGCTGCAGTGCATAGAATAGCAGGCACATACGGAGACCTGCGGTGAAATGCAGACATGCTGCAGATTTCGATACAGCAATCTTTGGCTTTTGTTTCCATTACTATTAATAAAAAAAAAAAACAATAAAAATGACATACCGTATTTTCCGGCGTATAAGACGACTGGGCGTATAAGACGTCCCCCCTATTACATGATCTACCGGTAATACTTATACTTTAGGTTACCTTGAAGATATTATACTCGGCGTATAAGACGACCCCCAATTTTTGGGGGATTTTTTTGAGGTTCAAAAGTAGTCTTATACGCCAGAAAATACAGTAAATCTTTACCGTAGTTAGTAGACGCAATAACTTTCACGCAAACCAATCAAAATACGCTTATTGCACATTTTTTTACCAAACATATGTAGCAGAAAACAAATTGGCCTAAAATGTTATAAAAATTTGATTTTTAAATTTTTTTTTGCGAATGTTATATAGCAGAATGTGAAAAATATTGTTTTTTTTTTTTTCAAAATTGACGCTCTTTTTTTGTTTTTAGCGCAAAAAATAAAAATCGCACAGGTGATCAAATACCACCAATAGAAAAAAAAGGACGCCAATTTTATTTAGGTACAGCCTCGCACGACTGCCCAATTGTCCGTTAAAGTAACGCAGTGCCGAATGGCAAAATAAGGCCTGCTCAGGAAGGGGGTAAAATCTTCCGGGGCTGAAGTGGTTAATGATATACTTTAATCATTAAAAATGACTAAAATGATTGCATTGCTTTTAATATCACTAACTGCCAGTCAGTGTGCCTGCCAAACTTCCATAGAATGAATGTTTGATGTAAGATTCTCTCTTTTGAGAGATCATTGCTACTTTTCTATGATTCTGTTTGTACTTACACAATTAAAGTAGAAGTTAACAGGAGAGGTAAAAAAAGAAAGGAAAAAAAAAAAATGAAAAGGACGGTGGGGTAAAAGAAGATAAATACACGCTTTGTATTTCTAAGTAGTGAAATGCAGAAGCTGTCATAGTGCTGACAGCACCTCAAAGATCTAATAAGAAAATTGGAACACATTTGGAAACCTAATACTCAGTCATCAGCTTCTTTATAGAGAATGTTGTCTGTCATCTAGTCAGAATTATCTTGTGTCATGTATAGTGTGGTAGCGTAGATTTATTTTTTTTATCGTTTTTGTACTGTGATAAATGTATCAAATTCTACTTTACACATGGACTTTTACTTAACCTCAACAGGTTATTTTACAGTATTTAATACACTAATCTAATGGAGACACCTTGTGGTCAAATGTTTCATTTTCCCCCAGGAAAACATTACTCAAGTCCTGAAGTTTTCCTTATTCTGAAATGCATGTCGAACATTAATTACGAGTCCAGTGATTGACTAGGAACCCATGTGTTCCTTGGGTCTAATACAAATGATCATTATTTAATTTTATTTAAGAGAAAGGGAGAAATCGGGACAGGAAAAGGGACAAGGCCAGCATCCTAAAATAAACGAAAGAACAAAGAGAGACCCCCTAGCGAGACTTTTATGGCCATGTGTATGAATAGAAAGTATAAAAGTGACCAAATGTAGTACATACAACAATATAAAATCACAATATAAATTTTATTGAAAAATGAGCATAAAAGCAAAAAGGGAAAGGGAGAAATTGGGTAAAGAAAAAGGACTAGGCCAACATCCCTAAATTAACAAATGAACAAAGAAAGACCACCTAGTGGGACTTTTAAGGCCATGTGTATAAATAGAAAGTATAGAAGTGACCAAATGTAGTAGTTACAACAATATAAAATCACAATATAAATTTTATTGAAAAATGAGCATAAAAGCAAAAAGTCAGCTGGCGTATTGGTTGATGCATCTACAGTATACAACGCATGTACAATATGTACCTAAAAGTTCTACAATATCCTGATAGGGTGTCACTATACATATATCGAGACCAGCAGGATCACCTGATGCAAATATATTCATTCTTTCTTCAGGGGTGTACTGTTTATTTAGTAGAACAGAGTTACTGTACTTAGATTATGTAGATTTGCATTGTTTAACCACAGCCGACAAAGTTAAAAACAAACAGTGGTGACCATCCTGGTGCCAGGGAGGAGGGACAAGTCTGCAGTCCCACCCAAAGAGATCAGACAAGGACCCCCAGGAAAAACACGCCAGCACTCTCACAGGAGTAGTGCCCAAGATGGTCAGTTAGAGGTAATCTATTCCAGTCAAGATCACAGAAACCCCGATTGGAGGGCCAAAAAGGCCACTCTGGTGAAGAGAGACTCTGGATGGTGAGACCCCTGGCACTACTCCTGTGAGAGTGCGGGCATGTGTTTCCTGGTGGTCCTTGTCTGATCTCTTTGGGCAGGACTGCAGACTTGTCCCTCCTGCACAAGCCGTGAATGTTTTTATGCCTTTTGTAATTTTTGTATTTGTTATCTAATTTGATTGTTGAAACTATTTTGAGGAATACGTTTTGTCTACTCTTATATGAATAAATATCTATTTTATACTCTATTGGATGTTTGGTTGCCCTTATAGTCCCACCCCCAGGGGGTTTTTTGTTTCTAGTGTCCCTCCTCCCTGGCACTAGGATGGTCACCACTGTTTGTTTTTAACTTTGTACGCTGTGGTTCAACAATGCATATCTACATAATAAAAGTAACTCTGTTCTAGTAAATATACACCCCTGAAGAAAAAATGAATTTATTTCTGATACGCGTCAGTTGATCCTGCTGTCATTGGTCTCAGTATATGTATCATGACACCTATTAGGATATTATAGAACTTTTAGTTACATATTGTACCTGCTTCGCATACTGTAGATGCATCAACCAATACACCAACCGCCATTTTGCTTTAATGCCCATTTTTCAATAACATTTATATTATGATTTTTTTATTGTTGTAAGTACTACATTTGGTCACTTCTATACTTTCTAATTATACACATGGCCTCAAAAGCTATGGGGGTCTCTCTTTGTTCTTATATAATTTTATCAGCAAGCATTGTTCTATAAGCACATCACATCACAGCCAGAAAGCAAATGTGAAACATGTTAAAAGACTAATAAGACAGTCAGGGAAATTCTATAAAGCTTTATTAACACTAAAGGGTGATATGGCCATTTAAAATGTGCTGCACCAGGTTCAAAATTTCCTGCCACACGTTTCAGTAGCTTTACACAAGCGCCATTCCGTTTTTACATTCCGGAACAGCGCATGTGTACTGGGATGACTGCACTTTGGTGCATGCACCAGAGTGACGTCATTGCGTGCCAGCCAGTGAAGATAGCCACAGCCTGGCAGAAGAAGCCAGGTAGAAGTTGCCTGTATTGGCACGTCACGTAGAACAGTTGAAGCATAGGTATGTATTGCAGAGTTTAGCTCCACTTTAGGGCAGACCTTTGACAATAAAATGCTGCATCATTCTAATCCCCACTCCTCCACTTTTTTTTTGTTTTGTTTTTTTTTTTAAGCTGACCTTTCTTTCATTTTTTTTTTCTTTTTTTTTACTTTTTTCCATTTTTTGCCTAACAAATTAGAGCCAAACTTCAACTCACACTGTGGTTATACAAGCAATTACAACAACGTTCTTTTCCTTTAGGGATAAAAGATTTACGTGAATAAATAAAAGTTAAATGTTGCAAGTACCCCTGTCAAAGGTAAATAGTTTGTCTCAACGCTTTTACTTGATACATTTGCAGGACAGCTTGTTCTGTTTAAAAATAACAGACTTAGACCGCATTCACACTAGTCCGACTTGGACCGCGACTTGTCAGCCTGACAAGTCGCAGTCCGTCACGCTCCCATTGTGCGGTACAGGAGCCGTACTAATAGGAGCGACACAAGACACTCCGACTTAGAAAAAGGGTCCTGTAGTACTTCGGGGCGACCTGGAGGCGACTTGCATAGACATTCATTTTATGAAGTCCGTGCAAGTCGCGCCGAAGTCGCGCTGCACACGACTTCACAGGTCGCCCGACCTAGTGTGAACCGAGACTAACTGGTCAGATCCCCAGGCGAAAATAAAAGAAAGAAAGCCCCAAAAAAAAAACAAATGCAACCACTTGTAAGTTTCAGTATACTGTAATTAATGCATGCTTTGGGTTTAATACCTTGTTAAGTAATTAGCACAGCCCCAGATAATCAGCTAAGTCTTCTGACTACAAGCATATTGCATAAGTGCTCATTTTAAATAACAGCAAAATGGTACAGCCAATGTGAAATTTTACCTTTCAGTTTAAGGCAGCTTATTTCTGTTTTGTGGTTTTCCTTGGGCTCTAAGGGTCCATGTACACGGGACGTTGTTAAAAGTCCCTTTGAATGCTGGAATTTTTAGGACGTTTGAAACGTCCGTTCGGTCGCGTTTGTACCCGCGTTTAGCGGGCGTTTGCGGGCGTTTGGGGGCGTTTGCGTTTAGAACCGTTCCTAGAGGTCAAAAAAATTATTCCCCTTTAAAATGGAAAAACGCGAACGCCAAACGCGGGTCATCGCGTTCGGTCGCACTTTTGCGTTTGAAACACCGGGAAACACACGTTCGAATGCAAATAATTGCGTTCTAAAAAAAGTCCCTGAACGCAACTGCCCGCAAACGACCGCAAACGAACTGGTGTACATGGACAGATAAGATAAAATGTAGGTGGGTTCAGGGGCTTCTAAAAAAAACGCCCAACTGCTCCTAAACGGCCATTTCCAGCGTCCTGTGTACATGGAGCCTTAGTAGGGAAAAATTAAAGGGCTGGATTTACTAAATGCAAATTGAATTTACACTTTCCAAGGGACTTTTCCCTTTAGCTTTAGGTAAAGCTCTGCTGACTTCCATCATCCAATCATGTGCAAGTAAATATACAGCTTTTTTATTCTTCTTACATGTGATTGGGTATTTTTTGTAAATTGAATTTTCAGCACATTCAATAAGCTCTGGTGAAAATTCCCTTTGCAAAGTGAACAGCCTTAAGTACACACATGGGCTGAATGTGTGGCGGAATTGGCAGGTTCAATAGAAATCGGTAAACATTCGGCCCGTGTGTACAGTAGCCGGCCTAATAGAGGCCAACCTGACAGAAGCTAGCTGTTTGCTCAGGTTCTATCGGAGGAGCATGACTGAAAAAGGTCTTCTGACTGGTTCCCTATCAGTGCTCTCAGGCAATGTTTGAGAGCATTGACCGGAGAGTTCTGGCGGGGGAGCCGTCCCCCAGTCTGAACACGATAGAACAGCAGGGAAGATCGCTGTACTAACATTGGGTTGATAGTACAGCGTCTCTGACCGGAGCTGTCAAGTATTTTTTCATTTAACCCCAAAAAAATTAGTGGTGTGTACGAGGCTTTAGTCTTAACATGTACATACATAAGCATGTTATTCTATCAATCATACTGAAGGCCATCCCAATGCACTACTGCAAAGCAGCTCCAACATACTGTATATGAATTTCAAAGCATCGCAATACACTGTAAAATATTAACATGCGTTAGAAAAAATGCTGCATGTCCATTTTTTGGGTCTGCTCTTGTGTATGACCTCCTTCTTGCCTTAATGCAATGCACTTTAACACGCGACACCATGCGTGTTAACAATTATGAGTAAACAGAATGCACAGGAATGGGGAAGTGTAAAAGGCCCCTATAGATTAATGGAGGGTCATTTTTTTGCTTTCAACTTCTCTAAAGGAACATATCACTTTTTATAATGATCTAAAGACCAAACTCTACCCTGCTCAAAGCTGGCGATTGGGGCTTATATAAAGTCATGTCACAAAACATCAGTTGTTGGGCAAAGTTCTGGAATTTGGCTCTCATTGACATCTGACAAATAAAGAACATGACCCTGCCACGTGTAATCAATAAGAAGGTCGCCAACCTCAAAGTCTCATACCCCACACTTTATAATCTAAGTCTTTATAATCTTCCCCAATATTGGGGAGTATTGGGGAAGACTTTATAATCTAACACTACACAAATGGGTAAATCAAAAAAGTTAGGCAATGCCTTATATATCTCAATATTTTATCAATCCACTGTGTAATAAAAAAAAATTCTTCAAAACATAACCTAAATAAATATAAATAATTCCATAGAAGGTTGATAGTAGACCAATCACCGTGTTCTTCAAATAGTTATAATCAGTGACCCAATCTTCAGTAAACAGTGCCACACCATGTGTATGAATGAAATGCACGCTCACCAAAAACAAAATACCAACCAAGTGACCATCAAGCAGGTGGTATCTTAATCCTCCTCCTAGAGGCTTAGGACAGAGTCTTCTCCCAATACTTTCCTATTTTCTCTCTCCAGCTTTGTATCGCTGTAAAAATGCTCCAAACAGACCACAAGAGGGAGGATTATAGTGTAGTGTATTTATTGGAATTTAGATACAACCCTTCCTGAGGACGTGCGTATGCGCAAAATGCATTGAGGTACGAGCTGCTGATGTTTACTTCCGTTCTTGCCCCTATGTCAAGTCTGATACTGTGAAATGTACGCTGGCTCTGGGATAGCGAGCGGCGGTGCAAGATTGTGTAACTCCATAGCTAGAAAGCTATACATGTTGGATGCCTGGTTTCTTCATTCATATGTAAGTGCAGATTTTTAAACCTGTTTAGATCTACATTCCAATAAATATACTACACTATATACCCCATATTCTTGTGGTCTGTTTGGATCATTTTTACAGTGATACAAAGCTGGAGAGAGAAAATAGGGGAGTATTGGGGAAGACCCTGGCCTGTCCTAAATCCATAGGAGGAGGATTAAGATACCACCTGCCTTATTTGTTTTTGGTGATTTCATTCATACACGTGGTGTGGCACTGTTTACTGAAGTTTTGGGCACTGATTATAATTGGTCTTCTATCATCCTTCTAGGAACATTTTTATATTTATTTAGGTTATGTTTTTAATAATTTGTTATTACACAATGGATTGATAAAATATTAGGATGTATATGTATTTTTGAAAGACCCTGCTACATAAAAACTTGGCACCATTTTAATATACTACTGTAGTCCTATCCAATAAAATGTCTCTGTGTAAGTATTAGTGAAGTAGTATTACCAAAAGGTCTTAGCGCCACCTACTGGGAAAATGCAGCACTGCAGCCTTATTTTTTTCCAAAAGAAATGTGCATTCTAAGTAAAAGTTTGCATTCCACGAGTGGCACTAAAGTTTGTATACAGAATACAACACAGAATCACAGGCAAAGTTGTACCTATAATCATCTATTAAAATTAAGATATACCTTCATTGTAGTGAATGGCTTGTTGGGTTGGTCCTGGACCATTGCAGTGGAATGAATAAATGCACGTAGTGGTGAAAATGATGTGATTAGTACAAATGCCCTGACAAGCGGAGAGCTTGGTGATGGTTTGTAATGGTGGAATGACACATTTCTGTAATAAATATGAAAAAAAAAAAATTCAGCACAGATCACTATTTTGTATAAATATATTTTAAAACATATTGATAATAATAATATAACAAATACAAGAGGGGAGGAGAGAAGGGCACCATGAAACCATATATAGTAGCCAATTAATTTGACGTGCCTCTATCCATCCATGCTTGTGAGTGCACAACTGTGTGATTACTCAATAAAATTAACTTGTTGTACTAAATGATTGCTTGGTGCCCTTCTATGCTCCCCTCTTTTCTTTGCAGCTTCCATGTTCCCAGCCTGTATTGAGGAGGCAGCCTTGCTCCAATCCTTGTAGCAATTGAGGTCTCGTCTAACCTCTAGGAATCGTTTTATTTACTCCTTTATCAATTGGTTACTTTGTATATTTTAAACCAAAGGTTTTTACCAGTTTTGATACATTAGTTTTGAGACTTACAAAGTAACCTTTCTACAGGTTGCTTAGGCCCCTTTCACACAGGGGAGTCCGTCGGCGGACTCCGTTTATCTCAGTGGGGGAATCGATCCACCGAGCTGTGTGCGGAGACAGAGCTGTCAGGTCCCCACTGTTCTCTATGGGGGAATCGGATGAGAACGGACCATCCGATCTGATCCGCTGGACGGATGGAAAATAGGGTTTCCATCCATCCAGATTCGATGGATTGGATCGGATGTCAGTGGACATGTCTCCTCTGACATCCGATGCCCCATAGAGATGCATGGGGCAACCGTTTGGATTCACCAAAAAAATGGACAGGCGGATCCTTAAAGTGGTTGTAAACCCTCACATATGCCCAGTGAAGTGAACAGCCTCAGATGATACACAGAGATGAAACAAATCTCCCTACATAAGTTTTACTTGCATATCTGCTGTCTTCAGCTTATATTCTTTAGAAAATAATCATTGTGTTGCAATTTGTTCTTCCTGTTTCAGCTGTGGGAGGGGAGTCTGGGCATACATTCTGTGAGAGCTGATTAGAGGAAAGGTACCCCCCCCCCCCCACACACACACACACACACATAGGCAGAAGAACAATGATACTTGTAGAGCTGTGCTGTGAGTAGACCAGCTCCCTGCTAATCTATTTATAGCACCCACCCCAACACACATTTTCAGCTGCTTTTCTCTCCAGTGTCGGAGTACTTGTCAGAAGATATCAGGCTGATAACAGAAGAACAGAGCAGCAAAAAAATCACGAGACTTAATGCTTTGGAGAGAGATAAGTAAGCATTACAGAAATATGTGCCCAAGTAAAATTGCATGAATGTGGTTTACATCCACTTTTAGGACTATGTTTACTTCGTTTACTTGGGATTATATGACAATTTGAAGTAGATTGAGCGCCACTGGCAATGTTTCTTCCTCCCTTTTCTTTGATAATAATACCTTCCACAATAAATGCATGCTGCGTTATTACATCAATAAGGCCTTGCTGGAAACTGCAGGCTATCTTTTTAAAAAAACATGTACACCTTGGCAGACATGATGTACTGCTGGGAGCAGTATTAATTATTTTCCTAGATTCTACCAAAACACAGAGGCTTTAGGTATTAGAAAACCAATCAAAATTAGGGGAATTATTGCATCATTTACACTGTTTGCAAATATTTGATTTTTTAAAAAAATTTTGTCAACCTTATGAAGGACATATTCACGCTGATTTGTGATTGATCTAGTATGAGCAGTTGCAAACTCCACAACACACTCAGATATATTCCATACAGTATATTGTGATTGCCAATAGGATCTATCAGTCAAAACTCTTTATAATCAAATAAAAAGATAATTTCATCAATCTGTATTAAGATTGGTTGTTTATAATACACATTTGGATATTTCAGAAGTGATTGTCAAAATTCAAAATCCACCTAGAGCTCACTAAATAACAAAGGGTCTTTTTGTTTGTGGTTGAGGACAGCATATCATTGTTACCACCATGAGGCTTATGTCACCCTAGTGATTCTGTCACTTATGACAACTTACCTGTGCAGAATCAATAAAACTCACTTTTTCCTATGGCATCACTTGATGTCACAATGAGATAGAAAGTTTAATTAGATAAAGTGGTTTTGCAGGTCACCATTGACATGGCTCTAAAGCTGGTCATTACCATTCCATTACCATGCATGTTAAGACACACCATTGTGCATGTTTAGATCAATACAAGAATAAAGGGGAAGGACAAGGAGACTCCTTAACATCTCTGCTTTGTCCATGTTTTCTGCAGCTATTTAATTTGCATTTTTTCCTACTAGAGCATGCACAGTGTACATTAAAACTTAGTTCTGCACTCCTGTATCCCAGATTCAGCCAACAACGGGCTAAAGCCAGCTGTCAGCTGATATCATAGAAGTGATCCAAGCTCTGCAGGGATCAGCCCAGATGCCTGACTGGCAGTTGCCTCTTAGTGCATTGCAAAGAACCTGAGCCAACCGCTCCCGGCCCCTCCACAGCCCAGCATTCCAGTAGGCGCTGAAGGGGCAGAGCAGAGAAGAACCTGTGACTGACAGTCACCAGCTCTCTGCGGGCTGAAGACTGAGAGCTGGGCGATCAGCAGTCTTTGATCGCTTAGTTCTCAGTATAGAGTCGGGGGGGAGGGGGGACAGATGCAGCATCAGACCGATGGGTGAGTATGCATGTTTGCAAACCCACATTTCTATTTTAACTGTCACAGTTGCCGCATGCTTGTGTCAGCTCTAAACCAAACATTTAGGCTAAGTTCACATGTAGGCGTTTTGGGGTGTTTTTGGGGCATTTTTGGGGCATTTTCTGCTCTAGGATCAGCTCAAAAACGCCCAACAAGACAAATCCTATTCATTTCAATGGTCCCTGTTCACATCTGAGTGTTTTGACGTTTTGAGCAAAATGCCCAATGCTCAAAAAGTACATGAGCTTCTTTTTAGGCAGATTACAGGCATTTTTATTTTTTTCCATTGGTCACTTGTCAATCTAAAAACGCCTGCACAAAAACGCCTGTAAAAACGCCTGTAAAAACACCTGTAAAACGCCTGAAAAAACGCCCATAAAAACGCCTAGAAAACACCTGTAAATAGCAACGCCATGATGTGAACGTAGCCTTAAGCTCTCCAACGGTTGGTGTCATAGCTTATCACATGTGCAGCACCATGGTGACTGCAGATCTAAAAAGAGGATAAGATGGTGACCTCTTTGACTGCAGGGTTTAGGAGGGTTTAGTTCCACTTTAAGTCCTGTTAATCCTGGAGTTGGGATGGAAAAAACCCAAAGGAAACACATGGTCCATTTTATACATTTTTATTTTGTTAAGGGTAAGGTCACCTTTTCAGAACTAGCTCCAAATATTTTGGCCACGCCTTCGGACTATGCTGCACAAAGCGGCTTTGATGCCCTGTGCTGCCAGAGTAGTAGAGTGTACATTGCAATAGACAACCCAGAGTATCCTTCATAATTCTCGCAATGGCAAGTGCTCATTGGTCAGTGAGATGATGCGATGACCAATGAGAATTGTATCTTTCTTATGTGACACCTTACCAGCAGAAAAAGGCTTAGGTGCACTTCTCATTGGTCAGTGTGGTCACGTTGCTGCACTGACCAATGAGCGCTTGCCATTGTGAGCAATAAGATGGAAAATCACCATTAGGTTATATATTGTGGTGTACGGTGTAAGGAGCGCTACACAGGCAGCACAGGGCACCATGGCCGCTATGTGCAGCAGGGTAGAGAGGGATAGCCAGGATATTTAAAGTTAGTTTATCTTTACAAATTTCATGAAAACGTGAACTTACCCTTTAAATTGTTTGATTTATTTTTTAACTGTCGGTTGCCTCAGGTAAACAGTAAGAGATTCAATGACCCATTTACCAGTTCACTGGGTACAAGTACATTATAGAAAATCTCTTTCTAAGCAGGCTAATGTTATGAAATGGTAACCATACAGGTAGTAATAAGAATTGGAAAATAAAATACATAATGGTACATACAATTTATTGTAAGTGCGGTACTTATGATAAGTCTGGTACTGATAATAATCATGGATTTGTGACCATTTACATGCTTGCTTTTCTATCGTTTGTTTGTGTTTTAATGCAAGATATTTGTAGATTACTCTCTAGAGGGAGCTCTTCATGGGTCAGCGATTTCAGCATCCTGCTTAACAAGCACTGACATTTGATACCATTTGCATTGTAAGAAAGAGCAGTAAAGAACAAGAACTATGTAAAGCAGGAAACATAGCCTATGTAATCAGCTAATAAGTGTAACGCTCCTGCGTTTTATGTATAATGTGGATTTACAGCTGCAGAAATATTCCACTTCAGTAGTCATGTAGAGAAACGCTGAGACACCAATCCCAACTCCCAAGACTCATTATGTGTGGATAGTCTCAATTCAGCAAGTAAATACACACACTCAATAAGATGTTCCTAGAGTGACTTATATGTATAGTAATATAGTGATGATAGGCTGAAGAGACAGGTTGGGTAGAGATGGTAGATGACAGACACTTGAAAGGAATGTTCTTGAAAGTAAGATAGTAGCAGATGGGATGCAGATAGGTTTAGCAATCATGTATGGTAGCAGATGATAGAGTAGCAGGTGAACATACAGGATAGACCAACCCAGTGCAAGAGCAGATGGTATTAGGCTCAAGAGCTAGCAATCTTAGTTAGTGCAGATGTAGTAATAGTCCTTAGTATGCAGAGCTAGATAGTGTAAGCTTTAGTATGAAGGTTATAGAGGTTTCCCCTGTGGGGTACTTATCACTAGTAGCAATGTAGTAGAGGAGAGGTTCGGCAAGAGCGGATGATCCGGTAACGGGATACAGGGATCAGCAGCGTGGTTCCGATAGCGAGGTATGCTTGCAAGCATGAGAGCTTCAAGGCAGATTATGCGGCGTTGAACAAACATGTGAGTGAGACCGCCGGAGGTTGAAATAGCCGCTCCAGCGGCGCTCAGTGATGACAGCATCGGTCTTAAAGGTGTATGCGCACCTTACCAAAAGAGAATGGTGGGGCGCATACACTTAGGAAAAGTGGAATTAGGGTACCAAAGGTACCAGAACATTACAGTACCCCCCCCCTTAAGGCCGGCTCCTGAAGGCCTCTGGAGCTGGTTTGTCTGGGTACTTCGCATGAAAGTTGCGGATTAATCTAGGGGCATGTATGTCAGAGGTGTTTAGCCAGGTGTCGTCTTGGGGCCCATAGTTCTTCCATCGAACTAAGTATTGAAGTTTTCTTCTGTGGATACGAGAATCCAGAATCTCTTTTATCTCATATTCTTCTCCACCTTCAACTTGTACAGGAGGAGGAAGTGGGATAGTAGGCCTTATTCCTTGGTCAGGAACATGGGGCTTCAGTAGCGACACATGGAAAATGGGATGTATTTTGAGGTCTATTGGCAATGTAAGCTGTACTGCAGCTTTTCCAATAAGTTTCTTGATTGGGAAAGGTCCAAAGAAGAGAGGTTCAAGCTTTTTGCTAGGGATTTTCAGTCTTAAATTTTTTGTTGAGAGCCAAACGAGGTCCCCAATAGCATACTGAGGAGAAGGTCTTCTGCGAAGATCATAGTACTTCTTTTGTTGACTGTGAGCGTGTGCAATGGTAGTATTAAGCAAACCCAGAGAGTCCTTTATTTGGGTAAGATAGTCTGAGGCTACTGGGTTATTTGAAGGAAGGATGCGTGGTGGAAGAATAGAGGGATGAAACCCATAGTTCAAGTAGAACGGACTCTGCTTGGTCATACTGTGGGTTGCGTTGTTGTAGGCAAATTCTGCCAGAGGGAGAAGATCCACCCAATCATCCTGTTGGTAAGAAGTGTAACAACGTAAATATTGCTCGATGCATTGGTTGACTCTTTCAGTCTGTCCGTTGGTCTGCGGATGGTAAGGAGAAGTGAGCTTCCGCTCAATTCGTAGTATGTGACATAGTTCTTGCCAGAACTTGGAAATAAATTGTGATCCACGGTCAGACAGAAGAGTTTTTGGGATACCATGTAACTTAAAGACATGTTTCATCAGGAGTTCTGCCGTTTGTTTGGACGAAGGTAGTCTGCGAATAGCAATGAAATGTGCCATCTTTGTCAGATGGTCCACTGACACCAAGATGGTATTAAATCCTTTGAAAGGAGGTAGTTCTACTATAAAGTCCAAGGACACAACTTCCCATGGAGTTTGGGGTATTGGTAGACTGCATAGTAGACCGGATGGTCTCGTAGTGTCAATTTTGGACCTGGCACAGATATTGCATGAAGAGATGAATTTTTGTATAGATGTTTTCATGTCAGGCCACCAGAATTGTCTGGTAATCAGATTAAGAGTCTTTGTCATACCCATATGTCCTGCCATAGGCACATCATGCGATAATTCCAAAATCTTGGTGCGCATGGTAGGTGGTATGTAAAGTTTGTCGTTGTAGTAGAGGAAGCCTTCTGCATCGGTATTTAGTTGTGGTGGGGGTGAATCCAAACTTATACCATGCAAAACCTCTTCCTTCAAAGAACGGACAACTCCAATAATACGCTTGTGAGGTATTATAGGAACAGAAGGGATTTTGAAGTAGTTTTCTTCAGTTAGTCGTGATAGTGCATCCGCCTTTTTGTTCTTATCTGCAGGTGTGTAGGTCACTAGGAAGTTAAACCTTAGAAAGAATAGTGACCATCGTACCTGTCGGTGAGAGAGAGTTTTGTTAGTCTGAAGATATTGAAGATTTTTATGGTCCGTGTATATAAGTATTGGTAATCGGGTGCCTTCGAGTAGATGTCGCCAATTCTCCAGAGCCAATTTTATAGCAAGCAGTTCCTTTTCACCCACGGGGTAATTTACCTCTGGACTGCTTAAGGATTTAGAAAAGAAGGCGACTGGATGGAGTGGTGAAGTGTTAGTTGGTCGTTGGGAGAGTATTGCTCCTACTGCCATGTTTGACGCATCTACTTCCAGAATGTATTGGAGGGATGGGTCTGGATGGCGTAGTATGGGAGCAGAAGTAAACCTTGTCTTTAACAGGTGAAAAGCTTTATTTGCTTCATCTGACCATTTGAATGGTCTCTTAATGCTAGTGAGCTGTGTGAGGGGTCTCACAATAGCAGAGAAGTTCCTGATGAATTTCCTGTAGAAATTAGAAAATCCAAGGAATCGCTGTAGCGCCTTGCGGGTGGTTGGTGTAGGCCAATCCTGAATGCAGGATATCTTACTCATGTCCATCTTGATTCCTGTTTTGGATATGATGTAGCCTAGAAACAGTACCTCTTCTTTATGAAACAAGCATTTTTTCAGTTTCACGTATAGGTTGTGTGCAAGCAATCTCGATAATACTAGTCTTACATGTCTTATGTGTTCAGACAAGGATCGTGAATATATAAGTATATCGTCCAGATATACCACAACACAGACATCTAGTAAGTCTCTGAAAATATCGTTTATAAATCGTTGAAAGGCTGCAGGGGCGTTGCATAGCCCGAATGGCATTACAAGATATTCGAACAATCCGTATCTGGTTCTGAATGCAGTCTTCCACTCGTGTCCATCACGGATTCGAATGAGATTGTATGCCCCTTTCAGGTCCAATTTTGAAAAATAGGTAGCTCCACGCACCTGCT
This sequence comes from Pelophylax lessonae, assembly GCF_965119305.1. Classification (NCBI taxonomy): domain Eukaryota; kingdom Metazoa; phylum Chordata; class Amphibia; order Anura; family Ranidae; genus Pelophylax; species Pelophylax lessonae. The sequence goes on from NC_138771.1 coordinate 223,167,963, forward strand.
CAATGAGCTCAGGGATAAGCGGTAGAGGATAGCGATCTTTTATTGTAATAGCATTCAATTGCCTATAGTCGATGATAGGCCTGAGACTTGAGTCCTTATTGCGGACAAAAAAGAGTCCTGCTGCTGTGGAAGAAGTGGAAGGTCTAATAAAACCTTTTTTCAAATTCTCATCCAAATATTCTTTGAGATGGGAAAGTTCATCCTGTGAAAGAGGATAAACATGACCGAACGGCAATTTGCTATTTGGGAGTAGATCAATACTACAATCATAGTCTCGATGGGGAGGTAGTGCTTGAGCATTTTTCTCAAGAAAAACCTCAGAGAGATCCTGATAACATAGTGGTGCAATCTCATCTGTCACCACAGACAGGATCTTCCCGGAAGACGGGAGGTTACACGTACCCTCGCAATAGCAAGAGAGGAAGGCCAGGGTCCGTTCCTTCCAATCTATGGTTGGTTGATGTGTGTGTAACCAGGGAAGTCCCAAAACAATGGGAAAGTGGGGTGAAGGTATTAGATCGAAGGTAGTGGTCTCCATATGAGACCCGTTAGTAGTGACTAGGAGTGCCTGTGTCTGATCAGTGATCGGACCAGAGGATAAAGGAACACCGTTAATAAGACTCACTGAGACAGGTTTAGGTTTAGAAATAATAGGGACTTTATTTAAAGCAGCAAAACGTATGTCAATATAATTTCCACAAGATCCTGTGTCAATCATGGCCTTAGTAGTAATCCTGTTCTGGTCCCACTGTAATGTTAAGCAAACAAAAAGGTAAGGGTTAGTAATTGAAGTTGTCAATCCCCCTAGGAGGACATGTGAACACTCACCCTTCTTTTTGCAGACTAGGGGACAGACGTTTATCTTGTGATCCGGGGATGCACAGTACAAGCAGAGATTACCAGATCGTCTTCTGGCTCTTTCCACAGTTGATAGAGGTGGGCGTATGGTTCCTACCTCCATAGGAGTGGGGTCATCGGCCGAAATCCGAGAAGAACTGGATAATGGCATTCCCATTTTTTCAGCCTTTCTTTCTCGTAGTCTTCTATCTATGGTGATACTGAGTTGTATCAATGCATCCAGGGTTTTTGGCAGATCCGCTCCGACGAGCTCGTCTTTAACGGCCTCTGATAGGCCAAGCCTAAATTGAGTTTTCAGAGATGCATCATTCCATTCTGAATCAAGGGTCCATCTCTTGAATTCTTCGACAAAGTCTTCCACAGGTCTCCTACCTTGTTTCAAGGACCTTAATTGAAGATCGGCAGTACTCTGCCTATTGGGATCATCATATAGGCTAGTAAGTTCTGCTAGAAATAAGGCATAGGATTTGAGAAGCTGATCGTTTTTCTCAAAAAGAGAGTCTGCACCGGCCCGAGGATCGCCTGTTAGGTAAGAAATAATAGTACAAACCTTAATGTGATCAGTAAGGTAGGTACGGGGTTTTAGCAAGAAAAGTAACTCACATGCGTTTTTAAATTCGCGAAATTTTTTGCGATCGCCTGTAAATACCAAAGGAGGATTTATTTTGGGTTCAGGGGACTGAGCAGTGGTAAGTTGTGTCAGTCTGGTTACCTGCTGCGTCAGAGCCTGATTTTCTTCTCTTAATTCAGCAAGTGCGTGTATTAACGCACTTACTTGCTGTTTTAATTGTGTCACCTGAGTGGTTATTTCTGCTGAATCCATTTGAGGTTCGTTCAATCTGTAACGCTCCTGCGTTTTATGTATAATGTGGATTTACAGCTGCAGAAATATTCCACTTCAGTAGTCATGTAGAGAAACGCTGAGACACCAATCCCAACTCCCAAGACTCATCATGTGTGGATAGTCTCAATTCAGCAAGTAAATACACACACTCAATAAGATGTTCCTAGAGTGACTTATATGTATAGTAATATAGTGATGATAGGCTGAAGAGACAGGTTGGGTAGAGATGGTAGATGACAGACACTTGAAAGGAATGTTCTTGAAAGTAAGATAGTAGCAGATGGGATGCAGATAGGTTTAGCAATCATGTATGGTAGCAGATGATAGAGTAGCAGGTGAACATACAGGATAGACCAACCCAGTGCAAGAGCAGATGGTATTAGGCTCAAGAGCTAGCAATCTTAGTTAGTGCAGATGTAGTAATAGTCCTTAATAGTAATAGTCCTTAGTACAATTTCCTTTACAGCAGCCATGAAGGAATTCCAAATACAGATGAACAGCTCAGTAGGCACTAAACCCATAATTAAACCCAGTGCACACTAATATAAAGGAGCTTCTCAAACACCCCCCCTCCCCACCACCCTCTGTGAGAACATGTGCTGAGAGGTGTGACTGCTACTCAGCTCTGCAAGAACAGAGCACTGCAGTGTGAAATCTGGGAGGAGCCTTTTCAATAAGAAAGAAAGATATTTCCTGTTGCACACAGTGGGTGGTACTGCCTGCCACGCTTGACCCATTCAAGTTCATGGTGCCACATGGCAACACATGCATGGTTGCAGCGTGGTAGTCTGGTAATTAGTAGGCATAATAAATTTGTTCACTATATAATAAAGGCAGTGCGTAGGTGATACAACGCCTCCTCACTGCCTGTCTATTGCTGTCTGAAGAGAGATCCAAACATGGATCGCACTTCAGACAGCAAAGCAAGTCTAAATGAGGCTTTAAAATGATACTAAACGCATACTGTTTAATGTACAGTATCCCTTCTCTTTCCATATGTGGATGATGGCACTGTAATTTTTTAATAAAAAAAAATCAAAGTACCCTTTTTCCTAACCGATATACAGATGTCACATGACCCATCTCTTTCCGAGCCTCTCCAAAGGGAAACAGTGGCAGGAGGAGCTTCTGATCACATGTTCAAAATAATAAAAAAAACTGCCTTTGGGATACAAATCAATAAACTGTTTTATTTGTCATATAAATATATATTTTAAATTAAATCATTATTATTTTTTGGCAATACCATGGTGTGGGTGGATTTCTGCCAGTCACAGGCTGTCTTAGAATAATGGGGAGGTGAAGCCTCCATCAATCAAGATGAAATATCTCACATCCATTGTGTCTAGCTGGTTAGTGGCATGGAGGGAGTGGGCTGTCATTTACCACTGTGTATACACCCACATGTGTGACTCTATAGTCATGTGGACTGCTCAGGTTTAATAGGGAAGACATACTGAAATAGGGTGGAAAATACACTGAAAGCTGAGCATGTGCACTAGCTGCCAACACTTCTCTCCAAACTCCCCAACTGCAATGGGAACATGGACTGAAGGGGGAGATAGACAACAGCGGAATCAACCAGGTTTTTTCAGAATACAGAAAATGAATCTAATAGTGACTACGTATTAACAGCATGTAATACAGCATTTATTGAAAGTTTTTAATGATGTGGGTTTATTCATACTTTAAGGAGCATCCAGCAATACTCAGTAACAACTGATAACATTCATGGATAAAGGACTATAGAAAGACAAAAAAAAAAAACCTGTGAATTTGTAATTTAGATTACATTCAAATCATCCTTTACTGTTTTTGAATGGATCCAATGCTAGCAACCCAGTTTAATCTATCATGGCTTCAACAGTTCTATTCAATTTACCATTATATCAGCATTTAATGCATTAAGTATTGTTATATATTTTTTAATTAAAAAATCTTGAAAATATCTGCATGCACTAGCCATAATTTTAACCATCTAATTATTATAATGTCACAGTTTCCGTTAAATAAATCTGGACAGAGTAACAATAAAAGATTATCAATATAAATTTGTTTTTAATTGTTAAATAATTTTTCAAATAAACATTTGTAACTTAATGCAAAAAAAAAAAAAAAAAAATGCCATGCTCCAAAGTTACAAAACCCATTCAAAAGTTTTAGAAAGCAAAGATTGCAATTTGGTTTGTGGCATACAATTAAAGTAGAGAGTTTTCTTTAGACGAAGTAAAGCATTCAGCAAAAATCATGACTTGTACTTACAAAAATGCTTGCAGTAAGAGATGTACGTCCCATGCTTTTAAATCCTGATTCTTTTTACCGAGGTTTGGCAGAAAATAATTTGAAATTTTCTTCCAGGCTTGCGATTCTCCAGATTGCATTGAACATAGTGAACGTTTTTCCAGTTCTATAAAAACACATTTAAAAAAAAATAACACATTATTTGTTTTTTTTTTAAAAACGCAGACACTACACAAACCTTTCATGGTTTGTAAGATTTGAAAAAGAAATCCGCTGCTTGAATTCTTGCAAGAACATTTTGTTATGCTTCTGAATACTTTTTTGGCAAACTGATCTTAGGGTAGACAGTGATGGTTCCAGCAGGAGCAGTCACTACGATTCCCCCCATATAAGCTGGTGGTTGAGGTATCTGCAGTGTCCCCCCCTCACTCCTTTCATAGGCCCACCAAAATCTGCACAATCAAGCATTCATTTATGGGTACAAATGCCTGCATACTGGCCACCCTCTGATCTCTATACTTACCTTAAAGTGTTCCTAGCCCCCAATTTAACCACTTTACCACCGGAGGATTTTGCTGTCTTACGTCTGGGCCACTTTTTGCGATTCGGCACTGTGCGATTTTAACTGACAATTGCACAGTCATGCAATGCCATACCCAAACGAAATTTACGTCCTTTTTTTCCTACAAACAGAGCTTTCTTTTGGTGGTATTTGATCACCTGTGTGATTTTTACTTTTTGCGCTATAAACAAAAAAAGAGCAACAATTTTGAAAAAATAACAATATTTTTCACATTTTTTTATATGAAATTCCCCCCAAAAAAATGTAAAAATCAAAAGTTTTTATCATTTTTGACCAAATTGTTTTCTGCTACATATTTTTGGTAAAAAAAAAAATCGCAATAAGCGTATTTTGATTGGTTTCCGCAAAAGTTATTGCGTTTACTAACTAAGGGAAAGATTTCTGTCGTTTTTGGTGGGTTTTTTTTGTAACAAGTAATGGCGGCGATCTGCGTTTTTTTTTTTTTGCGGGACTGCGACATTGCGGCAGACAGATCGGACCCTTGACTGACATTTTTGACACTTTTGGGGGTACCAGTGACATTACTACAGTAATCAGTGCTATAAATATGCACTGTTACTGTAAAAATGACACTGGCAGGGAAGGGGTTAATTTTTATTGGTGATCAAGGGGTTAATGTATACCTGGTGCTTACTAACGTGTGTGGGGGGAGGGGACTGAGTGACACAGGGACAGATCGCAGGTTCAGCTATGCTGAACCCTGCAATCTGACCCTGCCTGTCACTTAGGAGATCCGCCCGCTTTGTTTACACAACCAGGCGGATCTCAACACTCGATTCCCCTGGCCTGACTCCCGCTGTGACTGAATACAGCGGGAGCGAGCCTCCGGCGGCACGCACCGCCGAGAGAGGGGTATGTCTGGCGACGTAGGTCTACATCGCCAGACGTTATCGAGCCACTTTGCCGCAGTAGAGCTCCAGTGACCAGCAGTAAAGTGGTTAAAAAACTGTATTGGCCAGTCTGCTTTCCTTTTTGGTTTGTTCTTTCCCACAATTCCTTCTCCTAAATTAATCCCTTCCTTGCTGCTTTTGAAGTCCAACCGTATACAGGGACCTATTGATGGCACCCACCATCTCTTTCCTCTCCCCACTCCCAACCCCCCCCCCCTCAACCTCCTCCTCATGCACAGGTTTTGCACTCCCCTATCTGGAAGTTCGGGAAAGCATCACTCTGTGTCCAGAGCTGGCAGTGGAGAGCAGGGACAGCAGGTAAGTATTTGGTCACACTATTGCATTGGAAGGAACTGGGGTATGTTTTACTCCACTTTTGTTGAGAAAAAAACATTCCCCGATCTAAACTTGTACATTACAAGGATTTTAACAAACTTTGTTGCAGATTCCTACCTATTGTTAGTCTGAAGAAATCATTGTTTGTTCTTCTGTGCCTCTGTGCAGGGTTCTAATGAGCAAAACTGCTGGGCCTGCATCCTTTTAGACATGTTCCTATTGGGAGTATCTGACCAAAAATGACATTTATGTTGCAGGGGATGCCAGAAATCTGACTCGTATCTTAGTGCAGACTTATAGGAAAATTGGTGAGCCAATCACACAACCAGGAAATTATGTTTCTGGGGTGTGGTTAGTACACATTCTGTGTACAGAACAGCTCCAGGTAGTCATATTGCATTTTCAGAAAATTACAACGGCTGTAGATTGAAAAGGAAAGGTCATTTTTAACCACTTCCCGTCCGCCCTATTACAGATTGACGGCGGGAATGTGGTTCAGTTATCCTGACCCGACGTCATATGACGGCGGGCAGGAAAAGCAGCTGGAGCTGGAACCATCACTACCCTAAAATTGGCTGTTTACCACGTGATCGGCTGTGTCCAATCACAGCCAGACACAATCAAAACACAGGGCAGCTGTTACTACTGATCTGAGCTCTTCTCCTCACACACCGATCGTGTGAGTAGAAGAGCGTTGATCAGTGAGTGAGTGAGTGACTTTTTTCAGTTTATTCACAGTACTGGGCACCACAAAGCCCCCCCCCCCCAATAAAGAGAACCTGTCACCTAGTGTCACAGCCCATCTCTGTCACATCTGGATTTGTCAGCACATCTGCATCTGTCACACAGGCCCGCCATCAGTGACCTGTCACATAGTACTGCCAACAGTGACCTGTCACACAGTACTGCCAACAGTACCGCCGTGACCTGTCACACAAACCTGCCACCTATCCAACAGCCCACCAGTACCCATCAGTACCACCAGGACCTATCAGTACCATCAGTACCGCCAGTACCCATCAGTACCGCCAGTACCCATCAGTACCATCAGTACTGCCAGTACCCATCAGTACCGTCAGTACCCATCAGTACCATCAGTACCGCCAGTACCGCCAGTACCCATCAGTAATGCCAGTACCCATCAGTACCGCCAGTATGTCTAAAAGGCTTTTTATAGCAGAGGAGGCATATGAAATGCTTACCATGTCGGATGATGAGAGCAGCGGGGAGCTTGCATTATCTGATACTGGTTCATAATACGAGTCAGTAGAGGATAGCGGATCAGACCTTGAATCCGAGTAGGAAACAGTCCCTCCTAAAAGGATAAGGAGAATGAGCCCAGAAGACCTTCCTACAACCAGCAGCACCATACACCCTAATGGCACCAACACTGCCTCAGCTAGACCCCAGGAACAGGAGCCTAGTACCAGCACTGGACTAACAAGTTCAACCCAAAGAATCCGGGCCCGAACCTACCTTCCCGATGCCCTGGGAAACCTGCCTATGGTTGCCTGCCAGCTCAGAATCAACTATAATCCCCCCTTTCATCGCACAGCCAGGTGTGCAGCCAACACTTCAAATTTTTCCCTATTAGATTTTTTTTTTATTTGTTTTTTCCCCAAGATTTGCTGCAGTACATGGTGGACCAAACAAACCTTTATGCAGAACAATTTATTGCCTCCAACCCCAATTCTTCCTATGCCCGTTTGTTCAATTGGCGCCGTCTTACACTAGACAAATTCAAAGAATGTTTGGGCCTTACACTTAATATGGGGCTTACAAAGAAAAATGAATCAGATCACGGTATGACATGATTATGCGCTTCCTCCATTTTAATGACAGTTCGCAGTGCCCTCCCCGAGATCATCCCAACCACGACAAACTATATAAATTACGCCCCCTAATAAATTATTTTTCGAAGCAATTTGCGGAAGTGTATGTCCCAGACAAAAATATCTGTGTGGATGAATCCCTTATCCATTTTACTGGCTGGCTGCAATTCAAGCAATACATCCCAAGTAAGAGAGCCAGGTATGGGTTGAAAATGAATAAACTTTGCGAGAGAGCCACTGAAGGCAAAGACTCCCAGCTCCAGCCCCCTGAATGCCCAACATACATCGGAACCAGTGGGAAAATTGTCTGGGACCTGGCATACCCCCTATTCAAAAAAGAATGGCATCTCTATGTAGACAATTACTACACCAGCTTGCCCTTTTTTCGTAACCTGTACCATGCAAAAACCCTGGCCTGTGGTACCAGCAGAAAAAATAGGAAGGGATTCCCACAGAATTTGGTACAAAAAGTCTACAACAGGGGGAATCCACATTTATGAGGAACGAGGAAGTGTTGGCCATGAAGTGGAGGGACAAGAAAGATGTTTACATCTTGTCCACCATCCACAATGACACCTTGGTGGAGATTCCCAGAAGACGTGGCTCCATTACAAAGCCTGAATGTGTCCACGAATATAATCTGTTCATGGGGGGGGGGGGGGTGGATTTAAATGACCAGATGCTGCAACCCTATTTATCAACCCAAAAGTCCCATTACTGGTATAAAAAAGTTGCATTCCATCTGTTTCATATGGCCATGTACAATTAGTTTCTCTGCCATCAAAAGTCACCAGGAAACCAACACACCACCTACCTAAATTACATTGAAGACATTATCACTGCCCTAATTTACCAACAAGGACCGGCCCCAGCAAGCATTTGCTCTGATTGTGTGAGTAGACTTCACGAGCTACATTTTCCCTATAGCATTCCCCCCCGCAGAATCAGGAAGAAGGAGCCAAAAGAGATGTCGTGTGTGTAGCAGTAATGGAATTAGAAGAGACACTAGTTTTCATTGTCCCGATTGTCCCTCCCAACCTGGCCTATGCATCGGAGATTGCTTCAAAATTTACCATACAGCTTTATGATTTTAGATCCCCTTATTTTTAAGACTGCCGTTTCCCATTTTGAAATACCTGTCCATATCATTTGCCTGCTACCATGTTTCTACCTTCCACGTTACCTGACCCTGGCCTGTTTACCGACAATGCATTTGCCTGCCGTTTTAAAAACCACGTTTCTGGACTTTATAGACCACATCTCTGCCTGCTACCTGGACCAATGCTTTGGCTGTGCTGACAGTATCCATGCCTGCAATGACTATGGACAGTATTTCTGACTGCTGCCTGTAATGACTATGGACAGTATTTTTGCCAGCTGCCTGTAATGAATATGGACAGTTTTTCTGCCTGCTGCCTGTTCGATTGCTTTTGCTGTCACTGACCACATCCCTGCCTTCTACCTGGATGCTCTCCTCTGTGGACCACTACTAAAACCACAGGTAATCTTTTGTTTACCCTTTGCTCACCAGAATATATTTTGGGGTGTAATTGGTATGTACATGCTATGTGTTAGAAATATGAAGGGCTTTAAAAAATGTAATAGGTTGTCAGGAAATTAGATGTAAAATGCATGCTCCTAGAACTTCTGAAGGTGTCTACTTAGATGTTGGGTCTCTGTTTATGGCCAGGCGGTGTAAAAGTCTCACAATGTAGTATCGCCATACTCAGGAAGAGTAGCAGAATATATTTTGGGGTGTCATTTTTGCTATGTACATGCTATGTGTTAGAAATATCCTATACATTGACAACTTTGTGTGAAAAAAATAGGTTTTCATTTTTTCCCCACATTTTCCAAAAACTTGTGGAAAAAAATGACATGTTCAAAAGACTCACAATGCCTCATAGAATATATGTTTGAGTGTTTTCTTTCCAAAATATGGTCATTTTGTGGGCAATTCCATTGTCTTGGTGCTCTAAGGCCTTCAAAAGTGTGATAGGTAGTCAGAAAATTATGTGTGTAATTTATGCTCCTAGAACGCCTGAAGGTGCTACTTGGATGTTGAATCTCTTTATGTGGCCAGGCTGTGTAAAAGTCTCACACATGTGGTATCGCCATACTCAGGAGGAGTGGCAGAATGTATTTTGGGGTGTAATTTTTGCTGTTTACATGCTATGTGTTAGAAATATCCTATAAATTGACAACTTTGTGTGAAAAAAATAGGTTTTCATTTTTTCCCCACATTTTCCAAAAACTTGTGGAAAAAAATGACATATTCAAAAGACTCATAATGCCTCATAGAATATACGTTGGAATGTTTTCTTTCCAAAATGGGGTCATTTTGTGGTCAATTCCATTGTCTTGGTGCTCTAGGGCCTTTAAAAGTGTGATATGTAGTCAGAAAATGATGTGTGTAATTTATGCTCCTAGAACGCCTTAAGGTGCTACTTGGATGTTGCGTCTCTTTATGTGGCAAGGCTGTGTAAAAGTCTCACACAATTTTGATTTTTACATCTTTTTTTTTTGAGAATGTCATATAGCAGAATGTAAAAAATATTGTTTTTTTTTTTTTTTTTTTTAATTATCGCTCTTTTTTGTTTATAGCACAAAAAAATAAAAATCGCACATGTGATCAAATACCACCAAAAGAAAGCTCCATTCGTGAGGAAAAAAAAGGACATCAATTTTATTTGGGTACAGCGTCACGCACGCCCGCGCAATTGTCCGTTAAAGTAACGAAGTGCCGAATAGCAAAATAGGGCCTGGTCAGCAAGGGGGCAAATCCTTCTGGTCTTAAAGTGGTTAAACAAATAATTAATCCACCACAGGATATAGCCTAATAACATATGTATGTTGCAACATTTACACAGAACAAATGTAGACACACTTTCATTGGATGCAATTTTGACATAAATTCACCCCTAAATACTGAGGCCAGTGTGTCGGAATAATAGATACATAGAGAATAAGACAAACAATTCGGAGATTTTCCAAATTCTGTCAGCAGGTGGCAAGCAAGAGCTTACATAACATATTTTCTCATCACAGTAAACTTCTTATATACAGTATGTAATCTGAATCATTCAGAAAAGTGCAGTGGTGCAGGTTTAACTTTGCCAAATTCCATGATACTGCCGCAAGTGAATTTCATCATAGAACTGGAAAGTAATTTATATTCTGTAATTTCAAACCCATCCTGATATTTTATTTATGTAGGTTACTCATGTATAGGTTACACAAATAAATGTCAAACTTACTTCATTTCTAATACATGACAAAAGCAAATATGATGGCTATGATATACAGTGAGTACATTCTTACACTAATAGTCTTCCCAACACATAAAAAAGTGATTAAAAAAACATCTGTGGCTTAAATAGTTAATTTTCAAGTAATACCTGGAAAAATTGAAGCCATTTCACAAATCTTGTTTTTCGCACAGAGCAGCTGTAGTATTCTTGGCATAATGTTTACCTACAAAATATGACACATTTAGGTTACTATAATGATACAATGTATCTTTTTTTTTTCTAGGATTAGTTTTTTTTTTAGGGTTTATGAACACGAGTGTAAAGAAAATACTCATATCCACACTGGCCTTCGCCAGCAGAAACATCCAGGGTACAAAACACATATAATGGTGCAAAAACTACCTGTGTCTACAAGAACATATATCCTCATTCACTCAACTTCATCGTCTAGAAAACATTTTACAGGCATACTCATCTTGAATGCAGGATTTAGGCATTTTTTTACATTGCTGTATTCTGTTGTAAATGACTGAGCTAAACTGGAGAATACTGATATAATAGAGCTGCGTTCAGATCTATAAAAACAAAAAAAGCATCAGTCTGCACAAACCCAGGGAAAGGAGCCTACATCAAAAAGTGCAGAAAAAAACAATTAACAATTTTCACCAATGCAGCATTTTTTCTTTTTTAACAAATGAGTTTGCATTATTTTATTGGCTCTGCTGCCCCACACTATTGTAATTATTGGAAAAGTGTTTGACATTCTGTTACCAATATGTACTACATTGTTTTCTCCTAAAAGGACATCCAAGATCTTCTAGTCTATATGTCAGTTTAGGAAAACTGCTGAGCTACTTACATAGGCCACCATTTACAGCCTTTAATTCTAAAAATGCTAATTGACTGGCTGTCATGCTGTTCTCCTGAGCCTCTAAAGCCGGCTATATAGTACATGGATTGAAATTCAGCTGGTTTAGTAGGGACTGGCAGAATTTTAATCCATGTATAGGCAGTTAGGTTGATCTACCTATCGACTTCTGTAAAACCTCCCTGTCAGATTTTCCTCACTCGATCAGTGTATTCTTACAGTGGGAAAGTCTCCCTGCTGTCAAAATACAATAGCCCAGTGGCAAGGATTCCCCCATTAACATCAATAGCATGGATGGAGAAATCAGGTCCGCTTTTTTCATTCAACCCACTGGTTGACTAATCTATGCGCTGCCTAACCCTCAACAGGTGTTCTGCATCCATGCCAACATTGATCCATGTTTTGTTTTGCACACATCCTAAAGTATTAAAGTTTTTTAAAGGAAAATTCATTTGGAGAAGTCCACACTTATACATTGTGTATTTCTACTTCTTTGAGCAATTGTATTTTTCCTTAGGTGGCTGGTCCCGCAGATGATGCAGGTTGCAGATGTTTGCAGGTGTCTCCTTTAGGTAGCTGCTTCTAAAGGAGACACCCATGCATGTGCCTTGCTGGCTGGGTCTGCTGTCTATTGACACACGCACAGTGATCAGCAAGCCACGCCTCTGTTCCCTCCTCCCAACTGCCGACAGACAGCTGCAAGAGCCAATCGCACGCCTAATCCCACCTCTACCCTCTGCAACCAGACGTTCGGGGAGTGGTGCAATTAATGAAGAACCTGGTGGCCGTAAGAGAGTCACCAGGTAAAGCTGGCCACTACACACATTTGAGATGGATGGAGGAATCCCCCTGGTGGGTCACTGTATTCTAACAGTTATATCACCCCCCCCCCCCTTCCCCCATCAGAATATACTGAGCGAGGAAAAAAATTTCAACATGTCCCCTCGACAAAAGTTGATCAACTATTGATTTATGTTGAGTTGGGATGGCCACACGCTGATCAAAGTTAGGCCAGTACCATTGTAACCAGCTGAATTTCAATCAATGATAGCCAGCTTAGGGGTTTTGAAACAGTAGCACCAGCACTTATGCATTTTTTACCCTAATTCTGTGAATGCATTAAAGCAGAGTCCCACCCTAATTTTGAACTTCACATCATGCATATCTATATCCCTATCTAAACTCGATTTGGCTATTTTTTTTTATGTTCCCTTAACTTATTTTTAATGAAAAATAACTTACCTTCCTCCCACTTCACCCTTATGCGGCCGTGGCCACCGACATCATTTCCTGCTTTGCATTGACTCCTGGGAGATGAGTGTCATCAATCCCAGGAGTCAATTCGCCTGCACCGGAGTCCCTCGTCACTTCCGATGCAGGCACGAGAACAGCTTCGGGGCATGCGCAATGACGCGGTACCAGCTGTGGGATGACGCACCTGCACCAGAAGTGATGAGGTATAGCATTCTGGGACTCGCGAAATCAAGGAAGGGGGACACTGCGGCTTCAGCTGCCCACACCGCAGATGGCCGCGCTGAACAAGAACTTCACAAGGTAAGTAATTCATCCTGCAGGTGCACTAAACAGGGGACAGTTTAGAGGATATCATCGTTTAAATGCACGAGCCCTGACTAGTATTTGGGTATTGGGGTATTTTTAGGGAAAAAAAAAATGTTGCCGAAACTCCGCTTTAAGCTAAAAAATGCTTGGCCTGTACATTTGGTGACTTCATGAATGCGGTTCCAAACTACTTCAAAAAAAGTTTTATTTTAACATTGGGATTTTGAAATGAATGGACTTTCCTGAACAAAAATTGCATTCACTGTTAGGAATTCATACGTTTGAGAAAAAATTTTCATCCTGCTCCTTTGAACTTACTTATTAATGTGGTCGAAAACAATTTGACTAATTAGAAAATCTAACAAACCCTCATGTATAGCTAGCTTATTCATCATAAATTTTTGTAAACAGAACTGACTACAATGATATAGAAATTGCTGACCAGTTTGGCCCACCGCCCACAAAGCACATCGACAGTGCTTTGCACACATTCTGGAACTGTTTAACCTCTTCTGAACCACCGCACGCATATATACTGCGGCAGGGCAGCCCTCCTGCGCAAAATCACCTACCTGTACATGATTTCGTGCAATGGGCCAGGGGAGCGCATGGCGCCGCCGGCAAACCACTTCTGCTGTGATTGGACACAGCAGGAGCCAAACAGCGGATCTGGTGAACCTGATGTTTTCCAGCACCTCGCGATTGTTCGGGAGAGAGGCAGAACGGCTGAATGTAAACAAGGCAGACCGCCGATCTGTGAGATGGAGGAACACGGATCTGTCTTCCCCCAGTCAAAGCACCCCCCACACAGTTAGCATGCCCTCCTAGGGAACACATTTAACCCTTTGATCGCCCCTGATGTTAACCCCTTTCCTGCCAGTGTCATTAGTATAGTGACAGTACATATTTTTAGCACTGATCACTGTATTAGTGTCACTGGTCCTCAAAGAAGTGTCAAAATTGTAAGTTAGTGTTTGATTTGTCCGCCCCAATGTCGAAGTCCCGCTATAAATCCCTAATCTCCACCATTACAAGTAAAAATAAATAAATAAGCAACAATTTCATAAATATATCCCATAGTTTGTAGACACTATAACTTTGCGCAAACCACTCAATATACACTTTTTGGGATTTTTTTTACCAAAAATATGTAGCAGAATACATATTGGCTTAAATTGATAAAGAAATTGGATTTTTACGTTTTTTTTAATTGGGTATGTTTTATAGCACAAAGTAAAAAATATTGTTATTTTTTTAAAAATTGTCAGTCTTTTTTGTTTAAAGTGTAGTTTATAGTGTAAAAAAAAAGAAAATGGCAGAGGTGATCAAATACCACCAAAAGAAAGTTCTATTTGTGGAGTCCCTGTTCCTTTTCTAAAATTGCAGCCGCACAGAAAACTCATTGTGCTATGCATTTTCATGCATGGGAAAATGCACCATGGTGTCCAATGCATGGGGTGCCATTAAAGAATGGTACCCCCACACGTTTTTGCTGTGGGTGCAGGAACGCATGCAATTTGAACGCAGTCCTGCACAAGCCTAGATGTGAACCTAGCTTAAGACATGTTATCTGATCTGGTAAGTTTTGTATATCATTTCTGTAAAAAAATCTATTTTAGTAATTGGACTAGATGGATTTCCATATGTATCTAAGAAACAATGTTGTCAATAACGAAAAATATGACATAAAAAAATATGATATAATATTAATAATAACAATTCTTAATGACATGATTCATATTGTCTCAAATGCTGAAAACTAAAGTCCCATCCATTTGCTCAATATATACTGAAGATGTATTATAGATTTAATAAATGTGTCACAGTCTGTGTAGCAGTCATTATTCTGGAAAAAAACTTTTGTTGTTCTTTTAATTTTATGAAGAGTGTTAACTGTTTTTGACAACTATTTTATCACATTCGCACCCAGTTTTGAAGTCTTCAAAATCCATAATCTACTAAACAATTATATAACATCTAGCCTCACACCCATTTCCTTGACTTGTTTTTCTTTCTTGTGCTTTATTTATTATAGGTCATCCAACAAGACCCATTCCATGAGCTCCAAAATACTTTGCTCCTAATCATCTCTCTGCCTTTCTGATTATAATTTTTCATTCTGATTAGCCAATCAACATCTCTGAATAACTGTGAAACCTGTATTTGTAGGTGGTACTAATTTTTAGATCTGATGCATAGGTTAGAGACATGTAATATTATAGTGATGTCAGGGGGATGTTTTTTAGTGAGGTGAGATGTTTTTAAAAGTTGTGTTTTTAGAAGTTTTGTATCACTCCTAAGGGTGTGGATTATCTGGAGCTGGGTACAAAGGAGAGTTAATCCCCATCCAATATGGAATAGAAGTGTCCCCATAAGCCCGAGTGGTCTAATATTGAGATAACTACACTGGCACTTCTGGTATGTAGTCATGTCCCGAATTCACCTAGTTGCCGAAGTTAGGGCATGGAGTAAGGGCGGAAGGAGACACTATAGGACTATGCACTTAGGAGCTGGGGAACATCACTTCCGGTTCCAATATAGTCTCTGATGATAGGTCCTTTATGCAACGTCACTTCGGGTTTATTGGGAGGAGGGCTGCAATGGTCAAAGTAAGGGCGAGGAGCAGGGAGGAAGAGGAAGTGACATACGGTGACACCTGATACAGAGTCACCACTAGCTATCCCCATTCTCCCAGCTGGATCACAGGTTTTTACCATCTCTATAAGCTCCTTACAATTAACGACTCCCCACCTGCTGAAGAAGCCCAACTAGGTGGCCATAACCCGTACAGGTGGGAGGAGTCGTTATCCAGGAGGTTTTTTTGGTTTGTGCACCAGCGTGGTGAGCTTAATATATGTATGTGGTTCACATACCCATGTGAGTGTTTTTAATCCCTTTGTTTAGTTTTTTAAAAAAAAACATTTTGGTTTTCCCATTTTTATTTTATGGTCACATATGATTGATCGAGACTTCCGAAGTGGACTGGTGTGGTTCAGTAACGCTTTCTGCAGGAGTATTCTAGAATTATCCTGAGAGATATCTCATCAGGCAATGATGACTCTGTAGTGGGGTCATTGTCTGGAGGTGAGCAGGCAGTCTGTCGGAAGGTGGCGGTCACGGAGCACATCAGATTACATTATATTGAATTAATACCTTGAGTTATCACAGTGGTGGAGCAGATATTTACAGTTGGGACTTTTTTTGACACTGTTTCAAATTGCACTTCATATTTGAGTCGTTATTTCTTTATTTTGATTATATTATGTATTAATAGTTGTGCTGTACTGATTCCTTTTTATAACATCTCTGATTAGTTTGCTTCAAGATTATCTCCAGGAAAACAGCTAAATACACAGATGAAATACATATATGAGTGCTGTTTTGCCAACCCAGAAAAGATTTATATTTCTGCCCAACAAGTCATGAGATTTTCATAGCCACAATGCACAGTCCTGCCTGACAGGGGAGGGATCTGGTCTCTCTCTGCTGCAGTTTCACTTTCATTTACAAGTCTACCCCCACCCTGTTACTGGACATTGAAAGGAGAAGCAGCAGACTGATGAGCTCACTTCACCATGACTGTGCAATTTTCTCCTATCAGCATGCTCCTTACGCTGTAACACCCCTAACAGGGCTGGCGCTACCTATAGGCAAGGTAGGCACCGGCCTAGAGCACACATCAGTTGGGGGCACCTCCTCCTCATTGTGCGGGTCAGCCTGAGAAGGAAAGGTGTCTTCCAGGCCACGAGAAGCTCCGTGTCTCCACCCACCCCTTAGGCGGGCAGAAGGCGGGCAGTTGGGCAGTGGCGTCAAAGAGGAAAGCCCCCAACGCTGGATTGAGAGGGGCGCTGCGGCTCTCTCCTCTCCTCTTTTCTCTGCAGTTTCTGTAGCTCCCCGCGATGTGCAGGGAGGGAGGGGGAGAAGGAATTGTGAGGCAGACAGCTCTGTAGTCCGGTGCCCAGTGCCCGCATATCCTGCAGGAGCCAGCACTGCAATTGCCTGCTCTATTATTGTGACAGGCAGGTGCCATCTGACTATCACAATTATACACCTCAGAGCTGACCGAGCCTAGGCTCCTCCTCCACTCTGACAGTACATCCACCACAGGAGGCAGAGCATAGGAGGAGGGACATCTCTGTGGACAGAGTTGCGCTGATCTGAGGTCTGTAAATGGGAGGGAGGGGAGATTACACAGGGGGGTTACATGGGGGGGTTACATTGGAGGAATTACACAGAGGAGTTACATTGGTGGCATTACACAGAGGGTTTCCATTGGGGGCATTACACAGAGGGGTTACATTGGGGGCATTACACAGAGGGGTTACATTGGGGGCATTGCACAGGGGGGTTACATTGGGGGCATTATACAGAGGGATTACATTGGGGGCATTTCACAGAGGGATTACATTGGGGGCATTTCACAGAGGGTTTACATTGGGGGCATTATACAGACGGGTTACATTGAGGGCATTATACAGAGGGGTTACATTGGGAGCATTACACAGAGGGGTTACATTGGTGGTCATTATACCGAGGGGTTACATTGGAGGCATTATACAGAGGGGTTACATTGGGGGCATTATACAGAGGGGTTACATTGGGGGCATTATATAGAGGGGTTTACATTGGGGGCATTATACAGAGGGGTTACATTGAGGGCATTACACAGAGATTACACAGAGGGTTTACATTGGGGGCATTACACACAGGGGTTACATTGGTGACATTACACAGAGGGGTTTCATTGGTGGCATTACACAGAGGGGTTACATTGGGGGCATTACACAGGGGGGGGGTTACATTGGTGGCATTACACAGAGGGGTTACATTGGGGGCATTACACAGGGGGGGGTTACATTGGTGGCATTACACAGAGGGGTTACATTGGGGGCATTACACTGGGGGGGTTACATTGCAGTCGTTACACTAGGAGCATTACATTGGGGGGGGTTACACTGGGGGATTACACTAGGGGGATTACACTGGGGGGATTACATTGGGGGATTACAAAAAATATCCACCTCGCCACCTCTACAGTATACATGGGCAGGTCAAAGGGGCGGAAAAATGAGGTTTCACCTAGGGTGTCAAAAATCCTTGCACCAGCCCTGACCCCTAATGTATTTCCCATGCTGCTTCTCCCTACCCTGTCTGAGCTCTGATGTGCAGGAACTACAACGAAGCTAGTACCAAGTCAAATTCAAGTCCTTACACTGCTTGCGTTTAAATTGCATTAATTTTATATCTGGCTGGAGTACAACTTGAATTCAATCCTTAGTGTCCCTGATTACTAGTCACACCAGTACATTGTCACCATACCAGTGCAGCCAGCCACACTGTCCCTGATCACTAGCCACCCCACTACAGTGTCACTATGCCATTGCAGCCAGCCACAGTGTTCATAATCGCTATCCACCTTAGCACAGTGTTATCCTACCACTACAACCAGCCAGTGTCCCTGATCATCACCACATCAATAAAGTGACACCACACCAGCAACAGTGTTCTTGATCACCTCTAAAACAGTCCCACTGTCACCAGGCCAGTGTAAACCAGCAACAGTGTTCCTGGTTGCCACCACACAAGTCCCACTGTCACCAGACCAATGTAAGCCAGTTACAGTGTTCCTAATTGCCATGACAAAAGTGCCAGAGTCGCCAGATAAGTGCAGCCAGCAGCGGTGTTCCTGATCAGTGCCACAATAGTAACAGTGTCACCAAAGCCACTGCAGTCATTAACAGTGTCCCAGATCATGGCCACATCAGTACAGTATCACACTGATCTGCCTGTACTTACTCTTGTCTATTTATTGATTACATTTCTGCCTGCCATCTAATCTGCTTGTCACACTGACTATGTACCTGCGAGACACCAGCCCCTGCCATCCCTTGCAGACAACTGCAGTCCTTGAGCCACAGGAACTCTTTTTTCACCCTTGGTTCAGCCATCTGTACTTCCTGGCCAGTGAACATAGCATTCCTGGTGGCAGCCACATACCAGTAGGCTAGGCATGTTTGACATATTGGAATGGAGACTGCTATAAGTGACACTACACTAAGCTAAATTTCCTCACCACGTGTACAGAGGCAAGCATTACAGTACACTGTTTTTGATACAATGTTGGTTTTTCTGATAAACAAGATACAATGTATGGTACATAATTGGGCAAAACATCGAAAAAGTCTCACACATGTTGTATCCTAATACTTAGGAGTAGTAGAATGTGTTTTGGGGTGTAGTTCTAAGTATGCCCTTTCTGTGTGTTAGAAATATTTTCATTATTTACAACTTTGTGTATAGAAAATATATTTCCATTTTCTTGCATTTTCAAACACTTGTGGCAGAAAATTTAATTTTAAAATGGCTCACTATGCTTCTTAAAAAATACTTTGGTGTGTCTGTTTTTTTTTAATGTGGGTATTTTTACTGCTCTGCACTCCAGGGCCTCCAAACTTGTGAAAGGTAGTCAGAAAATTCAATGCCTAATTTTTCCCTTGAAAGCCTGATGGTGCTCCTTGGATTTTGGGACCCTTTATGTAGCTTGCTGGTATGCTACAGGGGTAGCAGAATGTGTTTTGGGGTATAAATCTATGTTCATGACATGTGCTAGAAATATCTTAATAATTTACAAACTTGTGTAAAAAAAAAAAAACATTTTCATTTCCGCATTTTTGAAGAAATAAATTAACTTGTTCCTGAAGGGGAACTACCAGATAACACAAGTAGTTTCCCAGATACGGTCATTGCCATATTTGGATATTTGGATAATGATGCCACCAGTATCCCTGGCCCATTATTTACATTTAGCTTACAGCCTGGGAATACTGTATACTGGCTGACAGCTGAATGGGGCCAGGAATAGAGCCGTCTGCGGGAATTTCACATTCATGACAACCTCCCAGCACAGCATGCACCTCTATACACCAGCTCAGAGCTGCTCTTATATACCACCTGTTTCATAATCTACAAACTGAAATCTGTTGCTGCCATTGTGACAGGTTCCTAAAGTGGTGGTGCTTAGAACTGCTTGCATTTCTAAGTAATGCTACCAAAACTGGAGCAAATGCTTGCCTGAATTAGATGCAGTTAGAACTACAAGCAGAAAAATGTTCTATGAGGCTTTTTTAAATTCCCCAAGGTATGTTCATAATAGCAGACCTCAAATGAGACCCACTCCAGTAGATACAAATCACTCTGTACCTGATTATACCTCTGTCTTTCTGATTACACTTGCCTGAAATGGAAGCAAACTCATTACAAGATTTCAATGACTGAGCTCAGGTGAGAGATAGACATTTAAACACTTGTTGACAGTCATCTCTTTTGCAGCACATGGGAATCAATGTGCTGCTAATAAAATGATTATAAAAAGTGATTAAATATCTCAAGATCAAAGATGTTTAATCAACTGTGTAGCCCTAGCTTTATAGTGTATTAACTGTGCAATCATTTTTAGGCAGAAATATACCATTTGATGCATTTTGATAACATTTCCAACGAGAAGTGACCTTTTTTTTTAAATTTTTGAGCATCCTTCTATGCAAGGCATATACTGTATAATATACTGTACATGCAGTGTGCATGGCAGGGATCAGAATAGGGAAAAAACATATTTTTTTCTAGAAGTTGAACATGTCAGTTAAACTGATCGAGCTGAATACCAGCTACTAAAATGAAAAAAAATAATTGATCACCCAAACACATCTACCATCTGTATAATTTGATTGCCGTTAAAATACTGTCAGGAGAAAATCAGTAGGCTTTGGGAATAATGGACAGCACAGAGGTTTTTGGCCTACTCTGTCTGAAAACTGCTCTAAGCTTCTGCTGGATGGAATGTTGTAATAACTGCAGTTATAGGGCCAAAGACAGCCCCCTGGGCTGTATTATGTTAAAGCAGAGTTCTAGCCAAACATGAAAGCCAAGATACAATGAATAGCCCATTTAAAAGATAATTAACAAACCAACACTTGCTGCAATATTCAGCTTCAATCCAGAGATTGTATCTGCAGTCATTTTTGCGATGTGCCATGACACATGCTTCATGTTTGAACACATCCAGAAACTTCTGACATTGAAATATGAAGATTTACTCTACTATAGGCTGTGTGTACAGGGCAACAAATGACACCATGAAACTACATGATCAATGCACATCTTATGCAGGTGAAAACACAAGAAGCAGGTAGGAAGGTTATAATGCCTTTATTTATAATAACTGCCATCCTAATTCACACTAACATTTTGGCCAGGCCCACTCCCACATCTTTTCTCTTTTAATGTAGATCTAAAGTTACAGCATACACTTTCATTTTATAACTTCAGAAATTGTAACATCAATACAAACAATAGGTATTTTTGACAATACATTATAAGCTCACTTGAAAAATTACAGTACAAACAAATGGCCACTGCCCTATCCTATAACTGGCCTTTGCATAAAGGAGCACATGGAAGGACAACACATTCAAAACAAAACCAAAGAAATTCTCTGCTTAACCTACCGACCAGCCTGCAATCTACCGAATTATCCTGTCTAACAGTATGTGTTAAAAACAGGGGTTTAGAACCATCACTACTCCATGGAAAAGGCTTACGCATTTTCACTTCTTCGTGGCCCTAAGTTCCACAAAGACTGGTCAACGTGGTCACAAAGTCGCTACTTTATTCCTTCCTGTTGAAACTCTGTTATCGATTTTGATATTGGTTCTGAATTTTGCTCTTACTTTCGCTTTTGGCATTTGTTGTTGTTGTCATGTATTGCTACTATGTAACGTGACATTTTCTACGCCATTGTCCCTATATGTTTGTTCCTTGTTGTATGCAAACTTTCAATAAAAACATTGAACAGTAAAAACAGGGGTTTAGTTTGCACACATTTGCAAATACATGTAAAAGCTAAAGGGCACCCCAGTATTTTCTGTAGTCCTAACTCTGGGGTGCCTTGACAGGGCTCTGTAGCTGGGGTGACCTTAAGTAAATGTGTAGGGATCTTCACAAAGTAAGTTAAACTTCAAAGTTCAAAATAATAGTAGAGAGCAGGTTATAAATAATTGAAATTCAATGTGAAAATGAATAAATGTTTTTAACTTTTGACCATAGATACACTTTAAAAATGCTCCTGTTTTTTTTAAATCCTAGCAACACGTTTGCACACATTAATACCATCCATGAAAATGTAAATATACATTTTTTTTTTAAACTTCAACTGCTCTTTCTATTTTGTTTTACATTTCAGAAAAATAATTGGATTAGCCCTGCTGTGACAAAAAGAATTTTGAAAAAAGAATTTTAAAAAGTATTTGAAATAACAGTGTGAGATGGACTCATCCTGCCAGTGTTCCACATCTGAAAACCTAACCAAGAGAAAAATAATATATTTCATGGAGTTAGCCTCATGAATGAAAACAAGGAACACAAAACGATTTTACTGTGCAATAACAGTTGTAGTAAGTTTTCAATCTTGTGACTGAAATATATTAAATTACCCTTAAGAGACATACTGTTTTAGCATTGATTTTCTTATCAATTGCCCCTTTGTACACAACAGAAAACCATGTCACAATAACTGCTCATTTCATCTCACATGCTAGCTTTGACTGAAAATGTATTTTCTTGTCTTTGGTTTCTACTTTTCAGAGAATCAGTCCTAATAAGCATAATAGCATGGCTGTGAAACACAGACCCTGGAATTCATAAAGAGTGCCATAGACCCTCTTTAGTTCTCCATTGCACCATTGTTAATTTTGGCAGCAAATTTCAATTTAGTTTTAGTCTTAGTCTTAGGACTAAAATGGCATTTTAGTTTTAGTCCCATTTTAGTCTTCTGCAAGTGTTTTAGTCTTAGTCGTATTTAGTCGACTAAAACTCCAGTACATTTTAGTCGACTAAAACTCATTTTAGTCATCTATAATCGAATGGGTGTAGTTCAATTGTAATTTGTAATGCATTATTTAAGCATTTCTCTACAATTTCCAAACTCATTATATACTACTGCTGGTCCTGGAGTGAAAAATCTAATATGTTATTATTGTATTAAGCTTTGAGCATGCACCAGTGTTAATTTTGGCAGCAAATTTCGATTTCGTTTTAGTTATAGTCTTTTGACTAAAATGCCAGTTTAGTTTTAGTCGTATTTTAGTTATCTGAATTGTTTTAGTTTTAGTCGACTAAAATTGCGTTAATTTAGTAGACGAAAACGTTTTAGTCGGTTTTAGTCGACGAAATTAACACTGCATTGCACATCTGCACCAAAAAGGTTAGTTCTTGTGACATATTTATGTACAAGTTGAGGTACATGAATCTGTTGCACAGATGTGGGCACTAAGGCTGAGGTGTCCATACCGGAAACACCGTTCTCAGTGTAGCTTGTACACCTGATAAAATTACAGTTTCAGCATAAATAACCTGCCTCCCCAGCCACTGTGCCCATCACACAGGCATACCTGTCCAATTTTACTGTTGGGTAGGCGGAGCTCAATGGGGAACTCTGAGACTAGTTAGGCATTAGGTTTGCCTCCTAAATGATTAACAGATAAAGACAGCATGGATTCTATAGCTGCTATCTAGCCCAATAGCAGCCCTAGAATTCATCCACAGCTATCTGCTGTTGGTCACACAGGAGGCGGGCCAGATGGAGAACTAGTTACAGAGCTCCCCACAAGGCTCTGCTCACCCAACACCTAAATTCCACAAATGATGCATCTGTTGAATAGGCAGAGCCTGATGGGGAACTCAAAAAGATTAGTCCCCCATCAGGTCCACTTTGCTTGTGATTGACAGTGAACAGCAGTGGACAGGTTTAGTATTACTGGACTGAATGGCTGTCCGCTGTCAATCATAAGCAAGGCAGACCTGATTGGGAACTAGTCTTGCTAGGTTGCAGGCTGGTTGGGAAGTTGAGCTGGGAATTTTCTTTGGTTTTGTTTGACATGCGTCGCCCTTCCATGGGCTTCTTGCTGCAAAGGCCAGTTATAGGTAGGGGCATTGGCCATTTGTTTGTACTGTTGAAATACTGGTGAGGGGGCGCACTGGATACCTTTGCTGCCATTATGTTATATGCTAGGTGTCCAGTGCGCCCCTGTGCTCCTAAGAAGGGATGAGATCCCTCCAGGCTTACCTGTCCTTTATATATTCATTTTTATACATGTGCTTCTACTATGGAGGCTCTCACAAATTTATAGAGCTAGGACTGCATATAATACTGTGGTACCGTGACACATGTATTTGCAAATGTGTGCAAACTAAGCCCCTGTTTTTAATGCATACCGTTAGGCATGATAATTTAGTTGATTGAAGGCTGGTTGGTAAGTTGAGCTGCGTTGCCCTTCCATGTGCTCCTTGCTGCGAAGGCCAGTTATAGATGGGGGCAGTGGCCATTTCTTTATATTGGGGAACTAGTCTGAGTCATTCAGACTTGCTCATCAAGCTATGCCAGTTGTCAGTATGCCCTTATGTCAGCGGTTGCTAGAATGCTGGCAGATTGCTTACTAGCAACCAATAAACAAAACAATATTAAAGTTACTCACTGTGTCCAGGAATACAGCTACTCACACTCCTCTGACTGTTCCAACATCTCTTCTCCCAGTCCACCACACAACTGAATCCTGGCAGCCTGGTGATCCCATTCCTGCTCCCAGCTCTTCCCCCCCCCCCGCAGTTCCAATCCTCCCAACAGCCGTTTTAAATCTCTAAAGTCGCCGCTCTATTTCTTCTTGCTCCTACTCAGCTATTCCTGCTTTTGCAACCCACAGTGTCCAGCCACTCTCAGTGTCCAGCGTCCTGCTCTTAGCATCTAGCTTTCCACTGTCAGTGTCCAGTGTCCCACTCACAGTATCCAGCCGTTTACAGCCACAAGGTAAAAGAACAAAGCCCCACCCCCCATAACTTTGGCCTGTCTGTACTTGACTTCAAGTTTGCTTTGGTCCTAATTACCTTTAGTGTCATTATCTATGAAGTAGAGTTTATTTTGTTGGAACTTTTACTGAAAATGTTACAAGGCTTTCATGATTTTGGTGCAGGACATTTTACAGAAATCATAATGCCAGAAATGTGTCCCCAATACTTTATTGAAATATCCCCCAAGAATGTGTAGATGCAAAGCTGCAGAAAATTTCCACAACCCCAACCCACATGTCGCTTTGATAACCTTTTATGCTAACAATTAGGTACCAACTAGTGTGGTTACCTATTTTTATATTACTATGACAGCCATGACATACTGATCACATGCAGGCTGGAGGATCATTCACAAAAAATAATTTTCAGCCTGCAGATGACACTGGCGTGTAAAGAGAACAGCGTACTTTTGGTTAATACTGTAATGGTCAGATACAGTTACAGCATTAAAAAGAAGTTGTACAATTTTTTTGTAAAGAGAACAGTGTGCTTTTGATTAATACTGTAATGGTAAGATACAATTACAGCATTAAAAAGAAGTTCTACTTTTTTTTTGTAAAGAGAACAGTGTGCTTTTGATTAATACTGTAATGGTAAGATACAATTACAGAATTAAAAAGAAGTTCTACATTTTCTTGTCTACGTGTCAATCCGTATATAAAAAAAAAAACAGCATTTTTTTTTTTTTTTAATTAAAACAAATTTGGCAAATAAAAGCCTTATACATCTTTCAGAAAATATTAAAAGAGATAGGCTAGCAAATTAGTCATAAAGTTATGAACAAGTTGCCTAACAATGATAAATTTGATATGAGCATCTAGGCTTCAATGACTTCTGATCATAAATGGGTTAAGTAGCTTTTTTAGTTGGGCTGTGTATGAATTTAGGAGAAAGAAGAGATACTGACAAAATATTGCAGGAGCACAAAAAGCTCTAACACTGATTTAGCAGCAAATACCATAGATGTGTTGTAAAAATAAGAATAGTATTACAGTTTAAAAGGTTTTTTTTTTTCTTTCAAATATTAGGCAAGGTTTAAGAAAAGGCATAGTTAATAACAAAATGAAACACGTGCAGATGACAGTTTAAAGAATGGTTTCTTAGATGCCTTCCATTAAGTGCAATAAAGTAATATATCTGTTTTCATTATCCAAGAGTTTCCTGAGTCAGAACTAATCAAAACATTACAAATAGATTCCAAAAATAGAAGACGCTGACACCTCCACAGCTGAATTTAAAACAGACTCTCGGATCTGACTGTGTGCGCTACTAACATGGAATGTGGGAGTTAAAAGTAAAAGGTTTTTTGGAGATTTCTCTGAAGTGTAGTTTACACCACCATTTACTATGTCATTATGCATAGTATGAATACAAGAAGTACCCTTGCATGTACTAGGTGTGAGAAGAAAAAATGTGCCTTAAAGCGTGTATTTTCACCTATTTGCACAACATGCTCTCACCTCCCCCCTCCTGTTTACATAATTGAATATTTTTTTTTTGCATCATTACTTCCTGATTGTGAATCTTTGCCTAGGCAAGGATGATATGTGCTGGCAGCACTGCCTCCTGGGATTTCTACTCCACACATTCCAGGAGGCAGTGTGTCAGAAAGATGACAGGGCCCTACGGCACGTCTACACATGCTCGGGGGGATCCAGGTGCATGTGCAGACAAGCTGTGGATCTCTGCCAGTTCTACCTGGGGAGTGTCTGCACATTAGCCTGATTTCCCTTCATGATGGAGGTGTTAGAAGCAAAAGCAGAGCAAGGGTAACTTCACCTGTAAGAAGGCAACGCTGGACTCTATAGACTGGTAAGAATGTTTTTATTATTTTTACACAGGGACAATTTATAGGAGTTTTGCACTTTATTTAGGACAAAGAGTTCCTCTTTAAGTGTATTTTAGGAAACCTGCAATAACAGAAATTTGTCATTATTGTATGGAATTGTTAACTTATGCCTTAAATCATAAACAGACATTGCACCACTAGTGGGGCTCATCCGGTGTATTACTGTGTGCTTCCAAATAGCTCAAGGTAAATTCCCCCTTGTAAATTATGTTGCTAATAAAGGAGTTCCACCTCTCTGATCCTCATGAGACAGATATAAGTGCTTGAACACACCGATCCCGTCACCATGCCTCGTGAGGGCCGCTCCCCTTAGAAGTTACACTCACCAGATCTCCAAAACATCAAACACCTTATATAAGTGATATCCTTGTTCACATGAAGTCCCAATGGATGCAGAGTACTTCTCCAATTATAATCTCTCTCATGCCATAAAAGAGAGAAATTTCATAGTGTAATCCTATTTACACCATTTATTGTTTTATCCACCCCTTTTAAAATCTCACTTACAAAAAATCTAGTAAAACACAGCATCAATCAAAACAGCAATGACTGCTCAGTCTGCACAATCCCTCTCACTGATCACTGGTATTCCCCTGAATACGATGATTGTCATGTAGAGCTCTGAGCTGCTGGCAGTACTAAAAGTCGCGTGGTCACACCCTGTCACGTTTCGTCATTACGACTTCACCAGCAGACGTGGAAGCACACTGTGTGTAATACACCAGATGGGTGCTACTAATGCTGCAATGACTGTTTATGATTTAAGGCATAAGTTAACATGATAGATATCCTTTTATAGCAGCAGCCAATAGCGCAATGAACTAATTTTTATATCCTTTTGTTTCATGTGTGCTGGGATTTGTGATTTATTCGCTTTGTGGTATTGTATGGAATTGCTGAACATTCCTTGTGAAGGGTCTTGGTTAGTCAAGGTATGACAGTAAAGCTGAACTTTACCAAACAGGTGAAGTTCTGCTCTTCCTCCTTCTTCCCCCCTACTTTGCCATATTTGAACATATTTTCTCTGGGGGGGGGGGGGGTGTACCTAGTTTTGACAGGTACCAACTCTCACTTCTGCTAGGATCGCCTAGGCTATCTAAACATAAGTTCTCCTCCTACTCTCCTTGCCTACAATGATTTGGGACCCATCATAGACCATTAAGAAAGCACAACGGGGCTTGTATATGTACAGCAGGCAGCCGGCAGTGAAGCCGAAAGAAGTCACAGCCGGATGCCCACAGTTAACATGCCGGTGCCAGTGACCTCAAGACAGATGAGGATGGCACTGGATCCCTGAACAGGTGAGTGTCTGTTTATTAAAAGTCTGCAGCTACAGTTTTTGTTCAAGGGAATGAAAGATCATTCGGCGGAATGGCAGAAAGGTGTTCTGCCTTTGTTAAAAAGGCAGAACACTGTTCTATCAGGGAGGAATAGAGAGATCTTGTGTTTCAGCTAAGCTGAAACACAGATCTCTCTTTTCCTCTAGTCAATCCACTCCCCCTACAGTTAGAAAGCACTCCCTAGGAGCACACCTAACTCCTTGATTGCCCCTAGTGTTAACCCCTTCCCTGCCAGTATCATTTATACAGTAACCGTGCATTTTTTTTAGCACTGATCACTGTATTGGAGTCACTGGTCCCCAAATAGTGTCACTTAGCGTCAGATTTGTCCGATGTAATGTCGCAGTCTCGCTAAAAAACGCTGATCACCGCCATTAACAGTAAAAACAAAAAAAGTCCATATATGTATCGCATAGTTTGTAAACGCTATAACTTTTGCGCAAACCAATAAATTGATTTACCAAAAATATGCAGCAGAATACATATTGGCCTAAACGGATGAAAAAATTCGATTTTTAAAAAAATTTTATTGGGAATGTTTTACAGCAAAAAGTAAAAAATATATATATTTTTTTTTTAAATTGTGGTTATTTTTTTGTTTATAGCGCATTAAATAAAAACTGCAGAGGTGATCAAATACCACCAAAAGAAGTCTCTGTATGTGGGAAAAAAAAGGACATCAATTTTATTTGGGTACAGCGTTGCACAACCACGCAATTGTCAGTTGAAGCAAAGCAGTGCCGTATTGCAAAAAATGGCCTGGTCAATAAGGGGGTAAAACCTTCCACAGCTAAAGTGGTTAAGAGAGCAATTCCGCACAAGTAAAGACAGTTGATGAACTACTAATGCGTTCCAAAACTGTGCTAAACTCACAAACTTCAGTCAACTGACCTGACAAGTCGTGCTCCCTCGCGGTCCATTGACTGCTACAGGACCCGTTCTAATAGGAGCGACACATGTTGCTCCGACTTAGAAAAAGGGTCCTGTACTACTTCGGGGCGACCTCGGAGCGACTTGCATAGACTTCCATTATGTGAAGTCCATGCAAGTCACTCCAAAGTCGTGGTGCATGGGAATGCACAAGTCGCCCCCGAAGTAGTAAGGAGTCGTGCCGCCCCAGTGTGAACCGAGCCTTATACTTACCTGCTCTGTGCAGTGGTTTTGCACAGAGCAGCCTTGATACTCCTCTTGTCGGGCCCCCTGCCAGTTCCTGCCAAGTGCCCACACAGCAAGCAGCTTGATATGGGGGGCACCCAAGCAGGCTCACTCCAGAGCCGCTGCTCGGTGTGTCCATTCACACATGGAGCGCAGCTTTGCCCTGCCCTCACTCTCTTTTTTTTGGCTCACTGCCTGTGATTGACAGTAGTTAGGGTTGAGCGGACACCTAGATGTCCGTGTTCGACGGGTTCGGCCGAACTTTAAAAAAAAGTCCGGGTCCGTGTCCCGGACTTTTACCGAACTTTTCCCGGACACCGAACCCCATTGAAGTCAATGGGGACCCAAACTTTAAGGCACTAAAATGGCTCTAAAACACCAAAGGAAAGGGCTAGAGTGCTGCAAATGGCAGCAAAACGTAATTAAGAGCATGGCAAGTGCTCTGCAAACAAATGTGGATAGGGAAATAACTTAAAACAACAAAAAAAAACAGAAAAATAAAACAATGTTCTTCTTCATCTCTGAAGGACGAGGCCCATATGGAGTAGGAGGGAGGTTGAGGTGGTGGTGGATGTGGCGGTGACATAGGCGTGCGCACAGGGTGTGCTGGGTGTGCCTGGGCACACCCTAATCACCTAGGGCACATAGCATTGCCAGTGAGGAGATGGGAAAGATCTCCCTGGGACCTGCTCTGCTCTATTTCTCCTTGCCTACAGGTACATGGCCCCGATACATTACTCTCCCTGCTGGCAAACACATGCATGTGTATTTCAACTTTGGGGTGCACACCTTAATGCAATAGGCTGCGCACACCTATGGGCGGTGTAGGTGGAAGCGGCGGTGGAGGAGGACCAGGGCCGGATTAACAGCATCATGGGCTTGGTGCTGAGGATTTTGAAGGGCCTTAGGGCCGTGCCTTGCCATGCACCCAGAGGAGGAAGGGTGCAGCCATGCATGCCTAATTCAACATGGGATGCTGTCTCTGAAGCCCATAAACACATCCATGCATCGCCAACTGTCCCTCCTTGTCCGGCCTTCACGCTGTGTGGGGAGGTTCTGAGGGTGCTGCCTGGGGAAGCGAGCATAGAAGCCAGACTTCTGTGTTTACAAGTGACAGAAGAGCGGTAACAGTGAATATGGCCAACCCGGGGCCTATATAAAAGGTAGGGGCCTGGAGCTGCAGCTCCAATAGCCCCTACATTAATCTGGCCCTGAGGAGGAGGACGAGGTAGCCAACACTGCTTCTTTTCACAAATTTTAAATGAGGGTACACCCCAAAAGAGTGAGAAAGAGCAAAAATGGAACAATGGGTGGGTAAGGTCGGTATCCATTGCTATTCTGCATAAGGTACGGAAAAGTCCCGTGGGATCCATGCCTGGTTCATTTTAATGAACGTGAGCTTGTCCACATTGTCTCTGGACAGGCGGCTGCGCTTGTCTGTTATAACGCCCCCAGCCGTGCTAAATACCCGTTCAGATAATACACTGGCTGCAGGGCACGCCAGCACCTCCAAGGCGTAAAGGGCAAGCTCAGGCCATGTGCCCAATTTGGAGACCCAGAAGTTGAAGGGGGCAGACCCGTCATTCACTACATGTAGGCGTGTGCACACATACTGCTCCACCATGTTGGTAAAATGCTGCCTCCTGCTAAGACGTTCCATCTGAGCTGCTGGTGCTGCTGTTTGTTGTGGCGTGCTGACAAAGCTTTTCCACATTTCGGCCATGCTAACCCTGCCTTCTGAGGTGCTGGCGGTGCCCTGGTTGCGTTGGCGACCTCCTCCTCCTCCTCCTCTGCCTTGTGCTTCCACTGTGGCCCCGCTGTCAGATGGGAATGCCAGCAGCATGGCGTCTACCAGCGTGCGCTTGTACTCGCGCATCTTGCGATCGCGCTCCAGTGAGTGAATTAAGGACGGTACGTTGTCCTTGTAACGGGGATCCAGCAGCGTGGCCACCCAGTAATCAGCACAAGTTAGAATGTGGGCAACTCGGCGGTCGTTGTGGAGACACTGCAGCATGTAATCGCTCATGTGTGCCAGGCTGCCCAGAGGCAACGAAAGGCTGTCCTCTGTGGGAGGTGTATGGTCCGTGTCCTCTGTATCCCCCCAGCCACGCACCAGTGATGGCCATGAGCTGGCCTGGGTGCCACCCTGCTGTGAACATGGTTCCATCTCCTCCTCCAGCTCCTCCTCCTCCTCATCCTCCTCATCCTCCAGAACTGTGCCCCTGCTGGACAATTGCGTCCCTGGCGTTTGCGTGTGCAGGAACCCACCCTCGGAGCCCCTTGCGAATGACTGCCCTGAAAGCCTTGGAAATGTTACCTCTTCATCCTCCTCCTCCTCCTCATCCTGTGCCACATCCTCTTCCATCATCGCCCGAATTGTTTTTTCAAGGAGGCATAGAAGTGGGATAGTTAAGCTGAGAACGGCGTCATTGCCACTGGCCATGTTGGTGGAGTACTCAAAACAGCGCAACAAGGCACACAGGTCTCGCATGGAGGCCCAGTTATTGGTGGTGAAGTGGTGCTGTTCCGCAGAGCGACTCACGCGTGCGTGCTGCAGCTGAAACTCCACTATGGCCTGCTGCTGCTCGCACAGTCTTTCCAGCATGTGCAAGGTGGAGTTCCACCTTGTGGGCACGTCACATATGAGGCGGTGAGCGGGAAGGCCGAAGTTACGCTGCAGCGCTGCCAGGCGAGCAGCAGCAGGGTGAGAACGCCGAAAGTGCGCACAAACGGCCCGCACTTTCTGCAGCAGCTCTGACATATCGGGGTAGTTTTTAAGGAACCTCTGCACCACCAAATTCAGCACATGCGCCAGGCAAGGGATGTGCGTCAAACCGGCTAGGCCCAGAGCTGCTATGAGATTTCGCCCGTTATCGCACACCACCAGGCCGGGCTTGAGGCTCGCTGGCAGCAACCACTCATTTGTCTGCTGTTCCATGCTCCTCCACAACTCCTGCGCGGTGTGTGGTTTGTCCCCCAAACAGGCAAGTTGTAAAACTGCCTGCTGTCGTTTACCCCTGGCCGTGCTGAAGTTGGTGGTGAAGGTGTTACGCTGTCCGGATGAGGAGGCGGTAGAGGATGAGGAAGCGGAGTAGGAGGAGTTAGGAACAGGAGGCAAACTGAAGCGCCCTGCAATCCTCGGTGGTGGAAGGACATGCGCCAAATTGCTATCCGCCTCAGGCCCATCCGCCACTGCATTTACCCAGTGTGCCGTTAGGGAGATATAACGCCCCTGACCGTGCTTACTGGTCCACGTATCCGTAGTTAGGTGGACCTTGGCACAGATGGCGTTGCGCAGTGCACACCTGATTTTTTCCCCCACTTGGTTGTGCAGGGAAGGGATGGCTTGCCTGGAAAAGTAGTGGCGGCTGGGCACGACGTACTGTGGGACAGCCACCGACATAAGGTTTTTAAAACTGTGCGTCTCCACCAGACGGAATGACAGCATTTCAAAGGCCAATAATTTTGAAATGCTGGCATTCAGGGCCAGGGATCGCGGGTGGGTAGGGGGGTACTTCCTCTTCCTCTCAAGTGTTTGGGAGATGGAAAGCTGAACGCTTCCACGGGACATTGTGGAGATGGTTGTTGGTGACCCAGGTGGTGGTGTTGCTGACAGATCGTCTGTTTGCGGGGTGGCAGGTGCCGGTATCACTACAGATGTGGCTGGAGCGGCCGAGACTGCAGCAGAAGAGGAAGCAGGATGAGCCAGAGACGTTTCTTGGTTTTGAAGGTGTGTACTCCACTGCAGCTCGTGCTTTGCACTTAGATGCCTGATCATGCAGGTTGTGCTCAGGTTGAGAAGGTTCATGCCTCGCTTCAAGCTCTGATTGCACAGGGTGCAAACCACTCGTGTCCTGTCATCAGCACATTTTCTAAAGAACTTCCACGCTAGAGAACTCCTTTGAGCTGACTTTGGTGCGCTCGTTCCCTTGCTGCGTTGGGCAGTAGCGGGCGTAGTGTCTAGGGCACGGCCGCTCCGCTTCTGCACCCTGCTCCCTCTTCTGCTGTGCTGGTGGCTCTGTGCGACCACCGCCTCTTCCTCCAAACTACTCAGTTCACCTGCATGACGTTCATTCCATGTGGGGTCGAGGACCTCATCGTCCTCCACATCATCTTCCACCCAGTCTTCACCCCTGCCCTCCTTGTCGGTCTCCACAATGCTGAACGCCGCAGCAGTTGGCACCTGCGTTTCGTCATCATCGGAGACGTGCTGCGATGATCCTTGCATGTACTCATCTTGAGAAATAAGTGGTTGGGCATCGCTGCACTCAATCTCTTCCACTTCTGGGGCAGGGCTAGGTGGATGGCCCTGGGAAACCCTGCTGACAGAGTCCTCAAAAAGAATAAGAGACTGCTGTATGGCTTGGGGCTCAGACTGCTGGCCTGATTTGCAAGGGGGTGAGGTGAAAGACGGTTGGACATTGGCTGCAGGTGCCAACTCTGACCTTTCTGCAGTAGACTGGGTGGGAGACAATGTGAAGGAACTGGAGGCACTGTCAGCAGCAAACCAATCTACTATCGCCTCAACTTGTTCTGGCCTCATCACTTCTAGGGGCGTTTGATGCCCTACCAAATACTGATGCAGGTTCTGTCGCCTACTCACACTTGAGGAAGGTGTTTCACTTGTGCGTGTAGCTGGCACAGATCGACCATGTCCTCTCCTTGCAACAGGAGCTCTACCAGCAGCACCACGACCCAGGCCACGGCCCTTATTTGACGGTCTCCTCATATTTCTGTAATTTAAGATCTTGCCCTAGAAAGGTTTTTATTGAATAGCGGAATAGAAAATATGATCCAAAAAAAGTGTATGTATATCACACGTACACAACCACACTAGGCCCCAATTACTATTGTTTGT
Organism: Pelophylax lessonae; assembly: GCF_965119305.1. Taxonomy (NCBI): domain Eukaryota; kingdom Metazoa; phylum Chordata; class Amphibia; order Anura; family Ranidae; genus Pelophylax; species Pelophylax lessonae. The sequence goes on from NC_138771.1 coordinate 223,202,326, forward strand.
ACCCCTAAAAGGCTAGATGAGGAGTAGGGGGAGTATGGAACAGGCAGCACCCTCAAACCTTCAGAAGTATGAGATGAACCCCAACAACTTGGAAAGGTGGATCTCTCTCACACGTACCGACACAGACTATCCCGCAATTCAATTGATCCTCAAAGGTTTTTATTGAATAGCGGAATAGGAAATATGATCAAAAAAAGTGTATGTATCTCGCACGTACACAACCACACTAGGCCCCAATTACTATTGTTTGTACCCCTAAAAGGCTAGATGAGGAGTAGGGGGGGTATGGAACAGGCAGCACCCTCAAACCTTCAGAAGTATGAGATGAACCCCAACAACTTGGAAAGGTGGATCTCTCTCACACGTACCGACACAGACTATCCCGCAATTCAATTGATCCTCAAAGGTTTTTATTGAATAGCGGAATAGGAAATATGATCAAAAAAAGTGTATGTATCTCGCACGTACACAACCACACTAGGCCCCAATTACTATTGTTTGTACCCCTAAAAGGCTAGATGAGGAGTAGGGGGGGTATGGAACAGGCAGCACCCTCAAACCTTCAGAAGTATGAGATGAACCCCAACAACTTGGAAAGGTGGATCTCTCTCACACGTACCGACACAGACTATCCCGCAATTCAATTGATCCTCAAAGGTTTTTATTGAATAGCGGAATAGGAAATATGATCAAAAAAAGTGTATGTATCTCGCACGTACACAACCACACTAGGCCCCAATTACTATTGTTTGTACCCCTAAAAGGCTAGATGAGGAGTAGGGGGGGTATGGAACAGGCAGCACCCTCAAACCTTCAGAAGTATGAGATGAACCCCAACAACTTGGAAAGGTGGATCTCTCTCACACGTACCGACACAGACTATCCCGCAATTCAATTGATCCTCAAAGGTTTTTATTGAATAGCGGAATAGGAAATATGATCAAAAAAAGTGTATGTATCTCGCACGTACACAACCACACTAGGCCCCAATTACTATTGTTTGTACCCCTAAAAGGCTAGATGAGGAGTAGGGGGGGTATGGAACAGGCAGCACCCTCAAACCTTCAGAAGTATGAGATGAACCCCAACAACTTGGAAAGGTGGATCTCTCTCACACGTACCGACACAGACTATCCCGCAATTCAATTGATCCTCAAAGGTTTTTATTGAATAGCGGAATAGGAAATATGATCAAAAAAAGTGTATGTATCTCGCACGTACACAACCACACTAGGCCCCAATTACTATTGTTTGTACCCCTAAAAGGCTAGATGAGGAGTAGGGGGGGTATGGAACAGGCAGCACCCTCAAACCTTCAGAAGTATGAGATGAACCCCAACAACTTGGAAAGGTGGATCTCTCTCACACGTACCGACACAGACTATCCCGCAATTCAATTGATCCTCAAAGGTTTTTATTGAATAGCGGAATAGGAAATATGATCAAAAAAAGTGTATGTATCTCGCACGTACACAACCACACTAGGCCCCAATTACTATTGTTTGTACCCCTAAAAGGCTAGATGAGGAGTAGGGGGGGTATGGAACAGGCAGCACCCTCAAACCTTCAGAAGTATGAGATGAACCCCAACAACTTGGAAAGGTGGATCTCTCTCACACGTACCGACACAGACTATCCCGCAATTCAATTGATCCTCAAAGGTTTTTATTGAATAGCGGAATAGGAAATATGATCAAAAAAAGTGTATGTATCTCGCACGTACACAACCACACTAGGCCCCAATTACTATTGTTTGTACCCCTAAAAGGCTAGATGAGGAGTAGGGGGGGTATGGAACAGGCAGCACCCTCAAACCTTCAGAAGTATGAGATGAACCCCAACAACTTGGAAAGGTGGATCTCTCTCACACGTACCGACACAGACTATCCCCCAATTTAACTGATCCCCAAAGGTTTTTGATTAAATAGCGGAATAGAAAATATGATCCCAAAAAAGTGTATGTATATCACACGTACACAACCACACTAGGCCCCAATTACTATTGTTTGTACCCCTAAAAGGCTAGGAGTAGGGGGAGTATGGAACAGGCAGCACCCTCAAACCTTCAGAAGTATGAGATGAACCCCAACAACTTGGAAAGGTGGATCTCTCTCACACGTACCAACACAGACTATCCCCCAATTTAACTGATCCCCAAAGGTTTTTGATTAAATAGCGGAATAGAAAATATGATCCCAAAAAAGTGTATGTATATCACACGTACACAACCACACTAGGCCCCAATTACTATTGTTTGTACCCCTAAAAGGCTAGGAGTAGGGGGAGTATGGAACAGGCAGCACCCTCAAACCTTCAGAAGTATGAGATGAACCTCAACAACTTGGAAAGGTGGATCTCTCTCACACGTACCAACACAGACTATCCCCCAATTTAACTGATCCCCAAAGGTTTTTGATTAAATAGCGGAATAGAAAATATGATCCCAAAAAAGTGTATGTATATCACACGTACACAACCACACTAGGCCCCAATTACTATTGTTTGTACCCCTAAAAGGCTAGGAGTAGGGGGAGTATGGAACAGGCAGCACCCTCAAACCTTCAGAAGTATGAGATGAACCCCAACAACTTGGAAAGGTGGATCTCTCTCACACGTACCAACACAGACTATCCCCCAATTTAACTGATCCCCAAAGGTTTTTGATTAAATAGCGGAATAGAAAATATGATCCCAAAAAAGTGTATGTATATCACACGTACACAACCACACTAGGCCCCAATTACTATTGTTTGTACCCCTAAAAGGCTAGGAGTAGGGGGAGTATGGAACAGGCAGCACCCTCAAACCTTCAGAAGTATGAGATGAACCTCAACAACTTGGAAAGGTGGATCTCTCTCACACGTACCAACACAGACTATCCCCCAATTTAACTGATCCCCAAAGGTTTTTGATTAAATAGCGGAATAGAAAATATGATCCCAAAAAAGTGTATGTATATCACACGTACACAACCACACTAGGCCCCAATTACTATTGTTTGTACCCCTAAAAGGCTAGGAGTAGGGGGAGTATGGAACAGGCAGCACCCTCAAACCTTCAGAAGTATGAGATGAACCCCAACAACTTGGAAAGGTGGATCTCTCTCACACGTACCAACACAGACTATCCCCCAATTTAACTGATCCCCAAAGGTTTTTGATTAAATAGCGGAATAGAAAATATGATCCCAAAAAAGTGTATGTATATCACACGTACACAACCACACTAGGCCCCAATTACTATTGTTTGTACCCCTAAAAGGCTAGGAGTAGGGGGAGTATGGAACAGGCAGCACCCTCAAACCTTCAGAAGTATGAGATGAACCTCAACAACTTGGAAAGGTGGATCTCTCTCACACGTACCAACACAGACTATCCCCCAATTTAACTGATCCCCAAAGGTTTTTGATTAAATAGCGGAATAGAAAATATGATCCCAAAAAAGTGTATGTATATCACACGTACACAACCACACTAGGCCCCAATTACTATTGTTTGTACCCCTAAAAGGCTAGGAGTAGGGGGAGTATGGAACAGGCAGCACCCTCAAACCTTCAGAAGTATGAGATGAACCCCAACAACTTGGAAAGGTGGATCTCTCTCACACGTACCAACACAGACTATCCCCCAATTTAACTGATCCCCAAAGGTTTTTGATTAAATAGCGGAATAGAAAATATGATCCCAAAAAAGGGTATGTATATCACACGTACACAACCACACTAGGCCCCAATTACTATTGTTTGTACCCCTAAAAGGCTAGGAGTAGGGGGAGTATGGAACAGGCAGCACCCTCAAACCTTCAGAAGTATGAGATGAACCCCAACAACTTGGAAAGGTGGATCTCTCTCACACGTACCAACACAGACTATCCCCCAATTTAACTGATCCCCAAAGGTTTTTGATTAAATAGCGGAATAGAAAATATGATCCCAAAAAAGTGTATGTATATCACACGTACACAACCACACTAGGCCCCAATTACTATTGTTTGTACCCCTAAAAGGCTAGGAGTAGGGGGAGTATGGAACAGGCAGCACCCTCAAACCTTCAGAAGTATGAGATGAACCCCAACAACTTGGAAAGGTGGATCTCTCTCACACGTACCAACACAGACTATCCCCCAATTTAACTGATCCCCAAAGGTTTTTGATTAAATAGCGGAATAGAAAATATGATCCCAAAAAAGTGTATGTATATCACACGTACACAACCACACTAGGCCCCAATTACTATTGTTTGTACCCCTAAAAGGCTAGGAGTAGGGGGAGTATGGAACAGGCAGCACCCTCAAACCTTCAGAAGTATGAGATGAACCCCAACAACTTGGAAAGGTGGATCTCTCTCACACGTACCAACACAGACTATCCCCCAATTTAACTGATCCCCAAAGGTTTTTGATTAAATAGCGGAATAGAAAATATGATCCCAAAAAAGTGTATGTATATCACACGTACACAACCACACTAGGCCCCAATTACTATTGTTTGTACCCCTAAAAGGCTAGGAGTAGGGGGAGTATGGAACAGGCAGCACCCTCAAACCTTCAGAAGTATGAGATGAACCCCAACAACTTGGAAAGGTGGATCTCTCTCACACGTACCAACACAGACTATCCCCCAATTTAACTGATCCCCAAAGGTTTTTGATTAAATAGCGGAATAGAAAATATGATCCCAAAAAAGTGTATGTATATCACACGTACACAACCACACTAGGCCCCAATTACTATTGTTTGTACCCCTAAAAGGCTAGGAGTAGGGGGAGTATGGAACAGGCAGCACCCTCAAACCTTCAGAAGTATGAGATGAACCCCAACAACTTGGAAAGGTGGATCTCTCTCACACGTACCAACACAGACTATCCCCCAATTTAACTGATCCCCAAAGGTTTTTGATTAAATAGCGGAATAGAAAATATGATCCCAAAAAAGTGTATGTATATCACACGTACACAACCACACTAGGCCCCAATTACTATTGTTTGTACCCCTAAAAGGCTAGGAGTAGGGGGAGTATGGAACAGGCAGCACCCTCAAACCTTCAGAAGTATGAGATGAACCCCAACAACTTGGAAAGGTGGATCTCTCTCACACGTACCAACACAGACTATCCCCCAATTTAACTGATCCCCAAAGGTTTTTGATTAAATAGCGGAATAGAAAATATGATCCCAAAAAAGTGTATGTATATCACACGTACACAACCACACTAGGCCCCAATTACTATTGTTTGTACCCCTAAAAGGCTAGGAGTAGGGGGAGTATGGAACAGGCAGCACCCTCAAACCTTCAGAAGTATGAGATGAACCCCAACAACTTGGAAAGGTGGATCTCTCTCACACGTACCAACACAGACTATCCCCCAATTTAACTGATCCCCAAAGGTTTTTGATTAAATAGCAGAATAGAAAATATGATCCCAAAAAAGTGTATGTATATCACACGTACACAACCACACTAGGCCCCAATTACTATTGTTTGTACCCCTAAAAGGCTAGGAGTAGGGGGAGTATGGAACAGGCAGCACCCTCAAACCTTCAGAAGTATGAGATGAACCTCAACAACTTGGAAAGGTGGATCTCTCTCACACGTACCAACACAGACTATCCCCCAATTTAACTGATCCCCAAAGGTTTTTGATTAAATAGCGGAATAGAAAATATGATCCCAAAAAAGTGTATGTATATCACACGTACACAACCACACTAGGCCCCAATTACTATTGTTTGTACCCCTAAAAGGCTAGGAGTAGGGGGAGTATGGAACAGGCAGCACCCTCAAACCTTCAGAAGTATGAGATGAACCCCAACAACTTGGAAAGGTGGATCTCTCTCACACGTACCAACACAGACTATCCCCCAATTTAACTGATCCCCAAAGGTTTTTGATTAAATAGCGGAATAGAAAATATGATCCCAAAAAAGTGTATGTATATCACACGTACACAACCACACTAGGCCCCAATTACTATTGTTTGTACCCCTAAAAGGCTAGGAGTAGGGGGAGTATGGAACAGGCAGCACCCTCAAACCTTCAGAAGTATGAGATGAACCCCAACAACTTGGAAAGGTGGATCTCTCTCACACGTACCAACACAGACTATCCCCCAATTTAACTGATCCCCAAAGGTTTTTGATTAAATAGCGGAATAGAAAATATGATCCCAAAAAAGTGTATGTATATCACACGTACACAACCACACTAGGCCCCAATTACTATTGTTTGTACCCCTAAAAGGCTAGGAGTAGGGGGAGTATGGAACAGGCAGCACCCTCAAACCTTCAGAAGTATGAGATGAACCCCAACAACTTGGAAAGGTGGATCTCTCTCACACGTACCAACACAGACTATCCCCCAATTTAACTGATCCCCAAAGGTTTTTGATTAAATAGCGGAATAGAAAATATGATCCCAAAAAAGTGTATGTATATCACACGTACACAACCACACTAGGCCCCAATTACTATTGTTTGTACCCCTAAAAGGCTAGGAGTAGGGGGAGTATGGAACAGGCAGCACCCTCAAACCTTCAGAAGTATGAGATGAACCTCAACAACTTGGAAAGGTGGATCTCTCTCACACGTACCAACACAGACTATCCCCCAATTTAACTGATCCCCAAAGGTTTTTGATTAAATAGCGGAATAGAAAATATGATCCCAAAAAAGTGTATGTATATCACACGTACACAACCACACTAGGCCCCAATTACTATTGTTTGTACCCCTAAAAGGCTAGGAGTAGGGGGAGTATGGAACAGGCAGCACCCTCAAACCTTCAGAAGTATGAGATGAACCCCAACAACTTGGAAAGGTGGATCTCTCTCACACGTACCAACACAGACTATCCCCCAATTTAACTGATCCCCAAAGGTTTTTGATTAAATAGCGGAATAGAAAATATGATCCCAAAAAAGTGTATGTATATCACACGTACACAACCACACTAGGCCCCAATTACTATTGTTTGTACCCCTAAAAGGCTAGGAGTAGGGGGAGTATGGAACAGGCAGCACCCTCAAACCTTCAGAAGTATGAGATGAACCTCAACAACTTGGAAAGGTGGATCTCTCTCACACGTACCAACACAGACTATCCCCCAATTTAACTGATCCCCAAAGGTTTTTGATTAAATAGCGGAATAGAAAATATGATCCCAAAAAAGTGTATGTATATCACACGTACACAACCACACTAGGCCCCAATTACTATTGTTTGTACCCCTAAAAGGCTAGGAGTAGGGGGAGTATGGAACAGGCAGCACCCTCAAACCTTCAGAAGTATGAGATGAACCCCAACAACTTGGAAAGGTGGATCTCTCTCACACGTACCAACACAGACTATCCCCCAATTTAACTGATCCCCAAAGGTTTTTGATTAAATAGCGGAATAGAAAATATGATCCCAAAAAAGTGTATGTATATCACACGTACACAACCACACTAGGCCCCAATTACTATTGTTTGTACCCCTAAAAGGCTAGGAGTAGGGGGAGTATGGAACAGGCAGCACCCTCAAACCTTCAGAAGTATGAGATGAACCCCAACAACTTGGAAAGGTGGATCTCTCTCACACGTACCAACACAGACTATCCCCCAATTTAACTGATCCCCAAAGGTTTTTGATTAAATAGCGGAATAGAAAATATGATCCCAAAAAAGTGTATGTATATCACACGTACACAACCACACTAGGCCCCAATTACTATTGTTTGTACCCCTAAAAGGCTAGGAGTAGGGGGAGTATGGAACAGGCAGCACCCTCAAACCTTCAGAAGTATGAGATGAACCCCAACAACTTGGAAAGGTGGATCTCTCTCACACGTACCAACACAGACTATCCCCCAATTTAACTGATCCCCAAAGGTTTTTGATTAAATAGCGGAATAGAAAATATGATCCCAAAAAAGTGTATGTATATCACACGTACACAACCACACTAGGCCCCAATTACTATTGTTTGTACCCCTAAAAGGCTAGGAGTAGGGGGAGTATGGAACAGGCAGCACCCTCAAACCTTCAGAAGTATGAGATGAACCCCAACAACTTGGAAAGGTGGATCTCTCTCACACGTACCAACACAGACTATCCCCCAATTTAACTGATCCCCAAAGGTTTTTGATTAAATAGCGGAATAGAAAATATGATCCCAAAAAAGTGTATGTATATCACACGTACACAACCACACTAGGCCCCAATTACTATTGTTTGTACCCCTAAAAGGCTAGGAGTAGGGGGAGTATGGAACAGGCAGCACCCTCAAACCTTCAGAAGTATGAGATGAACCCCAACAACTTGGAAAGGTGGATCTCTCTCACACGTACCAACACAGACTATCCCCCAATTTAACTGATCCCCAAAGGTTTTTGATTAAATAGCGGAATAGAAAATATGATCCCAAAAAAGTGTATGTATATCACACGTACACAACCACACTAGGCCCCAATTACTATTGTTTGTACCCCTAAAAGGCTAGATGAGGAGTAGGGGGAGTATGGAACAGGCAGCACCCTCAAACCTTCAGTATGAGATTGTGTTCACTGTACCCCACAAAGATTGAGTTCACTGCACCCCACAATGATTGTGTTCACTGCACCCCACAAAGATTGTGTTCACTGCACCTCACAAAGATTGTGTTCACTGTACCCCCCAAAGATTGTGTTCACTGCACCCCACAAAGATTCTGTTCACTGTACCCCACAAAGATTGTGTTCACTGCACCCCAAAAAGATTGTGTTCACTGCACCCCAAAAAGGATGTTGTTCACTGCACCCCAAAAAGGATGTTGTTCACTCCACCCCAAAAAGATTGTGTTCACTGCACCCCACAAAGATTGTGTTCACTGCACCCCAAAAAGATTGTGTTCACTGCACCCCAAAAATGATTTTGTTCACTGCACCCCAAAAAGGATTTTGTTCACTGCACCCCAAAAAGGATGTTGTTCACTCCACCCCAAAAAGATTGTGTTCACTGCACCCCAAAAAGATTGTGTTCACTGCACCCCACAAAGGATTTTGTTCACTGCACCCCAAAAAGATTGTGTTCACTGCACCCCAAAAAGGATGTTGTTCACTGCACCCCAAAAAGGATTTTGTTCACTGCACCCCAAAAAGATTGTGTTCACTGCACCCCACAAAGGATTTTGTTCACTGCACCCCACAAAGATTGTGTTCACTGCACACCAAAAAGGATTGTGTTCACTGCACCCCAAAAAGATTTTGTTCACTGCACCCCAAAAAGATTGTGTTCACTGCAGCCCAAAAAGATTGTGTTCACTGCAGCCCAAAAAGATTGTGTTCACTGCAGCCCAAAAAGATTGTGTTCACTGCACCCCAAAAAGATTGTGTTCACTGCACCCCACAAAGGATTTTGTTCACTGCACCCCAAAAAGATTGTGTTCACTGCACCCCAAAAAGGATGTTGTTCACTGCACCCCAAAAAGGATTTTGTTCACTGCACCCCAAAAAGATTGTGTTCACTGCACCCCACAAAGGATTTTGTTCACTGCACCCCACAAAGATTGTGTTCACTGCACACCAAAAAGGATTGTGTTCACTGCACCCCAAAAAGATTTTGTTCACTGCACCCCAAAAAGATTGTGTTCACTGCAGCCCAAAAAGATTGTGTTCACTGCAGCCCAAAAAGATTGTGTTTACTGCAGCCCAAAAAGATTGTGTTCACTGCAGCCCAAAAAGATTGTGTTCACTGCAGCTCACACACAGAAAAATGGATGTGGATCACTGACACCTGCCTATCTCCAATCCCACACCACACAGCAATATCGATTGTAGTTTGTAGAACACAGTTTCCCTAAAATTCAGCAGACTCTGTCCCTAACAGGATTGAGAAGAGATCGTAGATCAGGATTGAGTGCAGACCCCACCCCCCACACAGCAATATCGATTGTAGTTTGTAGAAGACACTGACCCTATATAATTCAGCAGACTCTATCCCTAAAATGCCTACAACTCGCCCTGCCTAAACACTCCGACCTGTCCCTCAATTCTATCCGGACACAAATGTTTTTTTCCTGCCTATCTTTCCCTAATCAGCAGCCAGCACGTTGATGTGTGCTCTGTCCCTGAATCTAAGCAGCATAATGACGCCGCTGCGGCTGCCTCGAACTTATAAAGACTTGGTCACATGCTTCAGACGGCCAATCACAGCTACTGAGACATTTGCAGGCATGGCTGGGATGGCTTAAGGCACACCAGTTAAACGATTGTTGATTGGCTGTTGAAAGCCCGCCATGAAAAGAGCGCCAAAGCATGCAAAACCCGGAAATAAAACGACCGAACACGGATTTTTACCCGAACATACAGTAAAGTGTCCGTGTCCGTGTTCGGGTACAAAAAATCCAATTATTCGGTACGAACACGAATAATACAGTCCGTGTTCGCTCAACACTAACAGTAGTGTAAGCCAACGGCTCAGGCAATGAGGAGGGAGAGTCCTGGGAGAGCCAAGGCTCTCGTGCACATTGCTGATTCCAAATGGGGCTAAGGTAAGTATTGGGGGCCTGGGGGGCACTGCTGAACACAAAAAGGTTTTTTACCTCCATGCATACAATGCATGAAGATAAAAAGCCTTGAGCCTTTACAACTACTTTAACTTCTATGTCTGTCCCGAACAAACTAGTGAATTGAATTTGACTGATGATGATTGACTCACTACCTATTCTGGAAGTCAATTCTGATCATCAACTACTATTTTAATAGATTACTGGCTTCAGTCACTGATTTAAGTGTGCATATTATGTTATGATTTCATGCTGACTTTCCTGATCTGCAGGATTATTTTAGGTCAGTGTCTCAAAGTATTAAAGTATTTAAGCAACAGACAGCCAGGCATTTACCATTTTCAAAATGTGGCGAGCAAAGGCAGGCTTTGCAGACTAAAATGTTTTACAGTGTTGTAGAACACAATAGACTGAAAATATAGGACTAAATCATTAGATGTATCTTAAAAATAAAACTACCATATCCATATAAAGTTCTTTTAAATATTGGCTTACCTTTCTCAGTTGTTGTATTTTAACAAGTTCTTGTTTTTCATTGCAATTTGCATCTGTACTTTTATTTGAAGGAATGTAAATCAGAATATCTTGGCCTTAAAAAAAAAAAAAAAAAAGAGATGCACTTTGTCAGAATCTAAAATAAAACTGTACAAATCAGGTACAATGCATAACTGGCCAATTTATTGAACCCGCCCCACCACGTAAAACTGAGAGACAACGCCTAACTCGCTAGTTTAGTGAGCTGTGCAATTAATAAAGCTAGAGCAGCCACAGTCCATAGCTCAAATGTTCCTATGCAGGGACGTTTTCCAAAATAGTATTTGAGGCATTTAGGCAAACCTGATATTTCAATTACAGGAGGACACCTGTAGTCTATATCACTCACGGATTTCTTTATATGCAGTGGGTATAGCAAACAATTGCCCCCCTTTAAAATAATCACATTTTGTTGTTTTTCAGCCTGAAATGAAAACTGACACCATTTTTGTTTTATTCAGCTGTATTTACTCAAAAATTCAAAAACAGAATCTTTGAGTTGGAAAAAGGATCGTCCCCTTGTGCCAATATTTTGTTGAACCACCTTTTGCTTTAATTACAGCCTTTAGTCTGGTGGGATATGTCTCTGCTAACTTTGCAAATCTACACTTTGCAATATTTGCCCACTCTTCTTTGCAGAAAGGCTATAGTTCAGTAAATTTGATGGTTAACATTTGTGGACTGTGGTCTTCAAGTCATTCCACAGATTTTCAATGGCGTTTACTGACTTAGCCATGGAAGGACATTCACTTATTTCTACTTCAACTACTGTGTGGTCATTTTTGCTGTGTTCTTTGGGTCATTTTCATGTTGGAAGGTAAACCTTTTAACCATTGACAATTTTCTGGCAAAGGGGCAGCAGATTTTCCTCAAAAATTTGATGGTATTTTGCTCCCTGTTATCCTCATAACAGGATATTACCACCTCCATGCTTTACTGTAGGAATGGTGTTATTTGGATGGTGAGCTGTACTGGAATTCTGCCAGATATGTAATTTGGAGTAAGGACCAAATAATTCAATTGTAGTCTCATCTGACTGTAACGGAACCACAACCCACACTGTACTTGTGGACTTCCGACAGTATACGGCTTCCTCCCAGTCATGAACATAGTTACCAGATTTTCCCAACCGCCTCATACAAAGCTGACCGACAACTTAGCTTGTACTGGAATCTCCGTTTATTGAACAGTCACACAGAATTTATATACAGCATGGACCTCCCCCTCCTGATCAGATTACTACACACAGGTCAGGGGTTGCCTGATTAGATTATCATATGCAGATGAAATTGTATACAGAAATAGAATTAACCTGAACTAATTATCTAGCCATCTGGACAGAAACAATGTGAGGTCATTAACATTTAACAATGGAACAGACAGACTTAACACAATCCACATCCCACCTCAATAGACAGACTATAGGGCAAGCCTGCGAGTGACAGTCTGTCCGTTTCTTACATTGAAGTACATGGAATGCACATATAAGCGTTTCTTTAATTATTTAGAAGCCACAGACTTCATGGCAACAGGCTATAGGTCTCACAGTGTAAAGTGGGAATAAATCTTCATATATATTGTTGATAAATATAACTCTCCCATTAGAAGTTATCTAAACCATTAACTATCTGTCTTTCACTCCCAGTGACGGTGAGTACCATCACACTGGCCATAACACCTTTTTCAATGTGGCCTCAGAATCTTTAAGGTGCGTTTTGGCTCATTCGTGACTGCATGTGGCCTTTCTAGCTTTTTTCTTGCAACCCTCCCATACAAGTCACATTTGTGGAGCAATGACCACTCTTTGTCTTCAATTCCTGCAACTGCTTCAGAGTTGCTGTAGGCCTTTTGGTAACTTCTCTGACCATTTTCCCAAGCGCTTTTTCATTGAGTTTGGAGCAACGTCCTGATCCAAAGAGGGTCTGTGTTGTAACAAATACCTTCCACGTCTAAATAAAAGACTTCACTGTGGCAGCCTTGCCATTCATAGATGATTGTTTGCTTAAGTTGCACTACCAGGAACTGAAATGCTCCAAGAAAGATCTTTTCATGCTGAGCTAATCAAAATGACCACAGCTGATCACAAGTGAATGTCAAATGGCTTTATGTGCCATTGGGAAGGTGATTAGCTACACCTGATGGAGTTTACAAGTCATTTTTAGGAGTGGGATGATTCCTTTTCAAAATCAGGGATTCTGTTTTTTATTTTTTTTACATGTTGGTGTTAAATCCTTCACCTGAATGTTATAAGTTGCACTGAGTAAATACAGCTGGATAAAACAAAAACTGTGCCTCTCTTCATATCAGGCTGCAAAGCAACAAAATGTGAATATTTTAAAGGGGGGTGATTCTTTTATATACCCACTGTATATGGGCTTCTATCAAACAGACCTTCCCTTTTGGGGATACATGCTTTGAATTTTTTGCAAAACCTGCAGTAAAAGGGTTTACTTGAGAGGTGATTTAATCCACTGGCTCTAGAACTCTCAGAGACCAGGGATGGACCGAACACCAGAACATGATAACGACCCAAAATACACCTCCAAGACCACCACTGCCTTGCTAAAGAAGCTGAGGGTAAAGGTGAAGGATTGGCCAAGCATGTCTCCAGACCTAAACCCTATTGAGCATCTGTGGAGCATCCTCAGACGGATGGTGGAGGAGCGCAAGGTCTTTAACATTCACCATCTCCATAATGTCATCATGGAGGAGTGGAAGAGAAAGCGAACTCCAGTGGCAACCTGTGAAGCTCTGGTAACCTCCATGCCCAAGAGGGTTAATGCAGTGCTGGAGAATAATGGTGGCCACACAAAATATTGACACTTTGGGCCCAATTTGGACATTTTCACTTAGCGGTTTAGACATTAATGGCTGTGTGTTGAGATATTTTAAGGGGACAGCAAATTTACACTCTTATACAAGCTGTACACTCACTACTTTACATTGCAGCAAAGTGTCATTTCTTCAGTGTTTTCACATGAAAAGATATAATAAAATAGTTACAAAAACGTAAGGGATGTACTCACTTTTCAATACAAAAACATTTTTTTTAAACAATCGTTTTTAAAGGAGCAGTGATTTTAATGATGCTTAAAGTGAAACAATAAAGATGAACAATTCCTTAAATATTGTGCCGGGGGGGGGGGTCCCCTTAATGTGTCTGTAAAGTGGTGCATCTGTACGATGTATTGAGCCCCCCCTGCCCCTCCACGCCAAAGCACCTTGTCCCTATGTTGATTGGGACAAAGACCTCTTCCAGATGACCCTGGGCTGTGGTTGTCTGGGTCTGGGAGGCTTATTGGCATCTGGAAGCCCCCTTTAACAAGGGTGACACCGTCCCTTCTGAGGTCACGTGATGTCATGTGACGTCAGAAGGGGGTGGTTCCACCAGGTGACGTAACTGGCTGGCCACGCCCCTTGCCTATAAAAGAACTGTCAAAGTCGAAGAGCGGGCATACAGCTGGTAGCCTCTTAAGAGGCGAAGCGTTTTTTATTTTTTACTATTTTTCAGGTTCGGCGGGCGTCGTGATTGTCAATGGATTTACATCGAGGGACACAATTTTTTTTCTTTTTAATGAAGGACTTGTCAAAAGTGTGTTCTGGGATTTTTACTTTTTTACACTTTTTTGGTGAATGGGTACAGGTACGATCTACCCGATACCCATTCACATGGGGGGGGGCAGGATCTGGATCAGATTCCAATAAGCCCCCCACCCGCAGACCCCCACAGCCCAGGGTTGTTGGGATAAGGCCCTTGTCCCTATCAAAATGGGGACAAGGTGCTTTGGGGGGCACCCCAAAGCACCCTTCCCATGTTAAAGGCAATCGGCCTGGTATAGTTCAGGAGGGGGCACTTGCTTGCCCCCCCCCTTCCTGGCCTGCCAGGCTGCATGCTCGGATAAGGGTCTGGTATGGATTTTGGGGGAAACCCACACTATTTTTGGCGTAGTGTTCCCCTTAAAATTTGTACCAGACCCAAAGGGCCTTGTATAGATTTTGGGGGGACTCCACCCTGTCTTTGTTTTCTAATTCTGTCATAGGGTTCCCCTTAACCACTGAAATACGGGGCACTTTCCCCCCCCCCCCCCCTTCCTGCCTAGACCAATTTTCAGCTTTCAGTGCTCATTAGCATCTATGGGAAATATTGGTCGGCTTGGCATGGCAGTGCTCCCTGTCTTTAACATTGATGTCTATGGGAAATCTTGGTCAGCTTGGCATGGCACTGCTCACAAACTATAAGTGACAGGGACACAAAACTTGAGTACTGATAGGGGACCCAGGACTACAACATATCCATTCATTTTAAAAGTGAGGTATAACCTGTACACTACACTGACTGCACTAAACTAACTAAACACACTATCCACTAAATACTGTACCTGCCTAATCTCTATTATCACACACTATACACAGCTGGAGGCACCCCATTCCAAAATGTAAAAACAAAACTAAAAGTTTTATATCGTAGCAACAGCCACACATGTAGGACACCCCAAAACAAATTTAGGCATTTTTGTCAAGGCATCCCTAAAGAAGTCCTGAAGGCTCCACAGGGTACCTGAGCACCCTGGTTGAAAAAAGTTTGTTTTACACCATGGAAGGAAATAAAGTATTGTTATATACCATCTTTTAAGAAGTTACAATGTACAAAGAATGTGTATAAATGGAAGAATTAGACCTAAAAATGTGCGAAGACAAAGGCGATGAGGGCCTGTTCACACCACACTGTTGTGGTAGTGTACTGTACTTATGCACCATTCATTTTGAGTTTTTTACAGGTTATATAGAACCATCAATTTATGCAGCGCTTTACATATATATATTGTACATTCATATTAGTCACTGCCCTCAAGGAGCTTACAATATAAGATCCATAACTCACATCCATACATACACATACTAGCAGGGCAGTGCAGAGACATTTGGAGGGGCAGGTGCTCAAAGTATAAAAAGGGCACTTGGAACAGGGCTTTAAATAGGGCAGGTGCGGGGGGGGATTGGTGGCTGCGGACATGGTGCAGGTGGTGGTCTGGTCAGAGGCTGTGGACATGGTGTAGGGGGTGGTCAGAGGCTGTGGACATTACGTCACTACGCATGTGCCTGCTCTGCCAAGCATGTACAAGCCTTCCCGAGCCTAGCAGGCTTCGGCGATGGCGCATGCGCAGTTGCACTGTCGGCCCGCAGCCACACTGTTTATGGGTGCCGCTGCAGAAATTTTGCCTTGACAAAAGGGCACTTTGAGCATCAAGGGGCAAAAGGGGAGGGCCTCAGGCATCCTCCACCATCTGCACTGCAAAAAATTTGCAAAAACACATGCAATCATGTGCATTACAGCACATGTTGTTATGTGATCCAGCCTTTACTGACTGTGTTGTTCACGTGGATTACCTACTCTTATGAATGATTTATATTTGACGCATTGGTATGTGTGCACAACATAAGGTACTGGAGTCTATAGCAGGCCTTTGACACATAGATTTTAGCCTATATAGAATCATTCTATACAGCAAGATTTTACAAAGCATTTGCAAAATTACTATGGACAGCTTTCTTGAAGCCTTTAAAATACCTTTCAGCTTCAGTTTGGGGACATTAAACACAAGCCATAATGAGAGCGTTCAGCATCACCATAAACAAGCTGCTAGAAAGATTCAGAAATACATGAAAGTTGTAGAAAGACTGCTAGCAGCTTATTTAAAGTGACAGTCAGCACTCTCATTAGTAACTGTATTGAAAAGTTGCTTAAAAGACTTTAAGAATGTTTCTTGAAATCTATGCAAATGCTTTGTAAATGCTGAAGAAGCAAACAGCCGTATAACACATGTACATCTATTAATGTATAAAACCATGTTTGACTTCTGTCCATGCTCTGGTTGTCCAGCAATCAGCACTGAAAATGGCCAGCCAGTTACCAGCGACAACATGCAACTTATGGTGTTGTTCAGCTTTCCTCTTCTATCTATGTATTGTGATTGCAAAGATACTTCTTCTGTGACCTGATGCTGGTAAAGATGTAGATAGTACAATGAGGGCTAGCAACACTATGGGGTTTATTTAACATAAAGGCAAACAGACTGTTCACTTTGCAAAGGAAATTGAACTGTGCAAGGCAATTTTACCCAGAGCTTAGTGAATGTGGGGCAAGTTTACTTTAAAAACAAATACCCAATCAAACTGCATTTTTGCTGGCACATGATTGGATGAGATAATTGTAAAGTGAATAGTGATTTGATTTTAGCAAATCAATGGCAATGAGTTGCATGGTGTCACTGCAAAATGTCTGTCAGTTTCCAATGCTGGTTGCTGAACAACCTAGGAGCACACCCAAGTCAAACACAAGGCTATGCATTTATCAGGGCACATGTGTTATATAGCTATTCAATGTTCATAGAGTCATTCTAGAGTGAACTTCCACTTTAAAGCGGAACTAAAGTCTTC
Source organism: Pelophylax lessonae (assembly GCF_965119305.1). Lineage (NCBI taxonomy): Eukaryota > Metazoa > Chordata > Amphibia > Anura > Ranidae > Pelophylax > Pelophylax lessonae. Next base: position 223,219,815 of record NC_138771.1, read on the forward strand.
AAAGTGGTGGATCATTCTTTTTGACACTCTATTCCAGTATGCACAGCATACTTTTACATTATAGCATGATTACTTGGTAAAGCATCCTCCTTCTGTAATGGCAGGTCCAAGATCCTAATAGAAAAGCCAGCACTGCAACAATGTTCCAGAATGACCATTTACAAAAAAACAACACTGTTTTGAAAATGCGCAGACCCTCTTTCTTAAGAAGACGGATAAAGACAGCTCTTGGCATACCAAAAATACACCTACAATGGACAATGTCCAGTGCATGTGAATAGTGTACATAGACTGGAAAACAAAAATTCTAGGAGCCAGGAAAAATTTTTTGTTTTTTGGAAAAAGAGACCTTGCTTTTCTCTTCTGCCAAAACATCTCTAACGCCTAAATATTTTTTTTGCTTGACTTTAGTTCCAATTTATTGTGTTCAAACAGAAAACATGTTACTGGTTCAGTATGTTTGTTGGGCGTAACGAGAAGTTTGACTGCATTTTAACAAATGCAGTGGTACAAAACCCAGAATATGTCGTTACATTCTGTCTAAACTTCCTGAGAAAAACCCAAGTTAAATCATTTGGATTGAACTTTACTTTTGTAAAACATTTGATTCTGAAAGACTGGCCAGTGAAATAATATTCATCTTCTAATATGTTTTGTTAGGAGTGAACTAGTGGTTATGTTCAAATGTTGCTCAATGCCATAGAATTTGGTCTACAAACATCTACAATTAAGTATGGAATTTTCACATACACAAATTACACTGTTCCCTTACAATATCTGATCAATTATCTTATGGGCAGAGTGACATTTTTATCACCCTGTACATGGTTTGTTTGTTAAACTCTGTTTTATAAATAGACCCCATAGTTTGTCATCGTACTGAGTCAACCAATCAAGATGGCTGAAGATGCAGAGCCCAGAAGAAGCTGGAAAGAGGAAGTCGGCAGTTGTCAAGGGAGCTTGCAGATGCCACGTTACCAAAGGGGAGATATACAAAGCAGAATTTAGTATTGCTTTAACACTGAGCACCTCTGCATCAAACACAATGTAATCCATAATAATTAAGACATTTTTAATGCATGGGTAATGCATTTTGTGGTGGTAATTTATCTACAATATATTACACTCTTTCTCAATGTTTTAATATACAGGAACCCTTGAAATAGTTTTGAGTAACGTTGCTAATTTATCGCATCTCTAGATCACAGCAAATTTGCATGGTCAGTAGGTTATAAGAGTGAACTTGTATATACTAGTAGTGTATCCCTCACGCCAAATGGACCACAGTGGTAATTTGGATATCTAGCCAATTATGTATGTGTAAGTGTGATAAGAAGTGTTTTGTATATAGCCACAAGTGGGAGAGCTACCTATTGCGCTTGCTTTAAATAATACACAGTACCGGTAGTATTCTTTATAAATTAAAGTGCTAACAGTGCATCAAGATGGTAAAAAAATACAATTGAAATGATTTGGGTAATGTGTTAGGAACAAAAGGATGCCACATCATCTGATGGAAATTAATATTATCAACCTACAGAGGGCTGAATTCAAAGACCCCCCAAAAATCTAAGTGAAAAAATGATGCAGCAGGCTAGTCCATTTTGCTGAAATTTCATTGCAGCAACTCAAAATGGTACTTTGTATGGCCCCCAAGTTCTTGTATGCATGCCTGACAATGTTGGCATGCTCCTTTTGAGACAACGGATGGTGTCCTGGTGGTGTATTTCCTACAAGATCTGGACCAGGGCATCACTGAGCTGCAAAACACACTGGGGTGCAACCTGGTTGCGTCCAATGGACTGACACATAATGTCCCAGAGGTGTTCTAATGGATTTAGGTCAGGCGAGCGTGGGGGCCATTCAATGGAAAAATTCCTTCATGCTCCAGGAACTGGGTGCATAATCTTGCCACATGAGGCTGGGCATTGCCGTGCACCAGGAGGAACCAAGGATCCACTGCACCAGCGTAGTGTCTGACAATGAGTCCAAAGATTTCATCCTGATACCTAATGGCAGTCAGGGTAGACTGTAGAGGTCTGTGCGTCCCTCCATGGACATGCCTCCCCAGACCATCACTGACTCACCACCAAACCGGTCATGCTGAACGATGTTACAGGCAGCATAAGGTTCTCCATGGCTTCTCTAGACCCTTTCACGTCTGTCACATATGCTCAGGGTGAACCTGCTCTCATCTGTGAAAAGCACAGGGCGCCAGTTGCAGACCTGCCAATTCCGATGTTCAATGGTAAATGCCAATTGAGCTCCACAGTGCAGTGCAGTGCAGTGAGCACAGGGCCCACTAGAGGACGTCGGACCCTCAGGCCACCCTCATGGTGGCCTGCTGGAGGTCATTTTGGCAGTGCTCATCCTGTTCCTCCTTGCACAGAGGAGCAGATACTGGTCCTGCTGATGTGTTACGGACCTTCTACGGCACTGACCAGCTCTCCTAGAGTAATTGCCTGTCTCCTGGAATCTCCTCCATGCTCTTGACACTGTGCTGGGAGACACAGCAAACCTTCTGGTAATGACACATCTTGATCCTCTACCCTGGAGGGGTTGGACTGCCTGTGCAACCTCTATAGGGTCCAGGTATTGCCTCATGCTACCAGTAGTGACACTGACGCTAGCCAAATGCAAAACTAGTGAAAAACAGTCAGAAAAGATGAGTAGGGAAAAACAATCACCTGTAAAGCCATTCCTGTTTTGTAGGTTGTCCTGTCGTTGCCCATCTAGTGCACCTGTTATTAATTTCATTATCAAATCAGCTGAAACTTATTAACAACCCCCTCTGCTACTTAACTGACCAGATCAATATCCCAGGAGTTTAATTGACTTGATGTTATACTCTGAATTAAAAATGTTTCTTCAATTTTTGAAGCAGTATATAATAATACTGTAGTTTATTGCCCTCCCTAAACAGGATGTTGTTATAAACAGGGGTCGGCAAGGTGTCCGCTCACGGACACTGGTGTCCGTGAGTGGTCCTTGCCGGGTCCGCCACGCTGCCCCGCCATCATTGAATTTTTTTGCACCCAGATCTGAGATGATCATCATGTCACTGCCTCGCCGGCCGGACTCGCTGCCTGCCGCTCCCTGCAGACAGTCCCGCCTCCCGCTGGCCAGCCACCAGCGCCGCCCAGAACAAGAAGACACGCCTGCCTGGGCTGCGTGTCTGCAAGAAGTAATCCTCCTCCAACCTGCTGCCCGCGCATGCCATGCCCGCCGCCAGTCTCAGCAGCAGTGCACAGCATGCCCCAGCCTGCCCGGGCCCCAGCTTGTCATGAGAGATGTAAGTAAGTCACCTCTTCATTAGTTCTGCACTGTATGTGTCCTCCTATAAACAGCAAGTTCAGAATTTCAAATCAGATCATTAAAGGAGATCTATGGGGGATCCTGCCTTGTCTGCTCTAAAGGGGTAACTATGGAGGACCCTATGTGGCCTGCTCTAAAGGGGGATCTATGGAGGACTTTATGTGGCCTGCTCTAAAGGGGGATCTATGGAGGACCCTATGTGGCCTGCTCTAAAGGGGGATCTATGGAGGACCCTATGTGACCTGCTCTAAAGGGGGAACTATGGAGGACCCTATGTGGCCTGCTCTAAATGGGATCTATGGAGGACCCTATGTGGCCTGCTCTAAAGGGGGATCTATGGGGGACCCTATGTGGCCTGCTCTAAAGGGGGATCTATGGGGGACCTGCTCTAGTAAAGGGGGATCTTTAGGGATGTTGGTCTGCTTTAAAAAGGGGATCTATGCTGACCCTGTTCTAAAAGGGGATCTATGCCATAGATCCCCCTTTAGAGCAGGGTCCCCATAGATCCCCTTTAGAGCTCAGTTTCCCTAGATCCCCTTTAGTGCAGGCCCAGGGTCCCCATAGATTCCCCTTTAGAGCAGGGTCCCCATAGATCCCACTTTAGAGCTCAGTTTCCCTAAATCCCCTTTAGTGCAGGCCCAGGGTCCCCATAGATCCCCCTTTAGAGCAGGGTCCCCATGGATCCCTTTTTAGAGACGGGTCCCCATATCCTCCTTTAGAGCAGGGTCCCCATAGATCCCCTTTTAGAGAAGGGTCCCAGTAGATTCTATGGGGACCCTTCTCTAAATGAGGATCTATTGGGGACCCTGCTCTAAAGGGGGATCTATGGGGACCCCTATCGAAAGGGGGATCTATGGGGACACTGGCCTGGCCTAAAGGGGATCTATGGGGGACCCTGCTCTGAAGGGGGATTTATGCGGACCCTACTCTAAAGGGGGATCTATGGGGACCCTGGCCTGCTCTAAAGGGAGATCTATGGGGACCCTGCTCTAAATGGGGATATATGGGGACCCTGCTCTAAAGGGGGATTGATAGGGGCCCTGGTCTGCTCTAAAGGGGACCCTGCTCTAAAGGCAGATCTATGAGGATCATTGCCTGCTCTAAAGGGGGATCTATGGGGACCCTGTTTGAATTTTGAAGATCTTTTAAACATTTTATAACAGTATACAACAAGCAGTCTTTATATAAATGTTATTTTACACTTATTTGTACTTGTAGAACTAGGCCAGAGAGTCGACAGAGTGTTTTTTTGATGGTTTTAATTTGAAATGTACCGTGGTGTCCTTCACTAAGGTCTGTACTTTGGAAAATGTCCGCCACAGCCTTGGTTCGTGCCTATCCCTGGTTATAAACCTCTAGGCATATAAGAGAACCAGAACCTTCTTTAAATAGAAGTGGGTTTGATAAGAAAGTTGGCAGTGTCTCCACCCAGGACAGAACCTCTGTGAACAGAGGGATTTCCGTTCCTTTGAATTTAACCAGCAATTGAATGAAAGTAATTGGGAGTAGAGAAACTACTGCAACTGGCATAGAACATCAACCACAAGTACCGTATTTATTGGAGTATAACACGCACAGGGGTATAACACACACCCTCATTTTAAGAGGGAAGTTTTGAGGAAAAAAAACTTCAATTTTATATAAAGAGCTTTGAAGTACAAAAAGGGTCAGTGCCCCTCAATGCAGTCTGATCAGTGCCCATCTGCAGCCTCACCATTGTTGCAGCCTGATCTGTGCCCCCTCTACAGCCTCACCATTGTTGCAGCCTGATCTGTGCCCCCTCTGCAGCCTCACCATTGTTGCAGCCTGATCTGTGCCCCTCTACAGCCTCACCATTGTTGCAGCCTGATCTGTGCCCCCTCTACAGCAAACAATACTTCCACATGAATGTTGCAGCAAAGTTCAGTTACAGGGGCCCCTGAGGATGAACATGATGCAGTGTCCATTTGATGCTGAAGACCTGAAGACAAGAGCAGTGATGATGGAGAGATCCTCAAACCATTGTCAAACCAGCTTGGAATGTAGCTTCTCACCAGCAGAAACAATGACGTGACAAGGGAACTCAGAGTCACTTTGTTTATCTACTCTTAGTCCCTAGTAACTTCTAATCTGCCATGCAAATACCTATGGGCTGTCAGATATCTAGCTTGGCTCTAGACTTTGCTGGTTTTTGAGCCCTGAGTCTACACTAGCTATAGAATTCAAAATCCAGCAGAGATAGAATTAATTAAAATAACAGGCACTGCATATAAATGCGAGTGCAATAAACACACACATCGTATCACAAACTATTTGATATAGTGAATGTGAGATATTCTTGAGATACACACACACACACATATATATATATACATACATACCCAAAAGGGCCACAATAGTAAACATTTAACATAGGTACACTTGACTAATAATCCCTGTTTCTGGTCTGGATTAGCAACAGCTCTTCCATGGGGACATGTAGCCTCAGCTCTCTCTCTCTCTCTTTTTACTACCTTCCTCTAGGGCAGTGGTTCTCAACCTTCCTAATGCCACAAGCCCACAACCCTTTAATACAGTTCCTCGTGTTCTGGTGACCCCCAACCATAAAATTATTTTCGTTGCTACTTTTTAACTGTAATTTTGCTACTGTTATGAATTGTAATGTAAATATCTGATATGCAGGATGTATTTTCATTGTTACAAATTGAACATATTTAAAACATAGTGATTAATCACAAAAACAATATGTAATGTAATATATATTATATTATTATATTATATTATATATTATAATATATTATTATTATTATAACAATAGCTTTAGTAATACAAAAGATGATACGTGGCATAGTTCAGTCAATACAGTTCATTTATGTTTCCTATGATTTACCATTCTCTGTATTGTTTTTTTTTACATAACTGTTACTATCACACGGGGGCAGTATTAACATTAACCACATCTGAATATAAAAAGACCAATCAGCATCCAGATTAAGTTCCCAGCACAGATATTTTTTTTCCAGTAGTTGATGATTTTACAGTACATGATTTTACATTTACCCAGTAATTATAATTCATGAAGTGTCATTTTACTTCCAATACTGCTGCTTTCTACACAGTAGCTGCTCTGTACACATGTGTGACTGGTCCTCATAAGTACATTATGGCACCAACGCTGTCACATACACCTGGATTTGCACGGGGTGTATGGGATGGGGTTGGCACGATGATGTCATCACGCTGGGTACTCGTATGTGGGCGTATCTGCATGTGGATGGACCCGCCTGGAGACAGATAGAGGAGTGGTGTCTTGGTTCCTAAGACCATCGGAAATATGTGTTTTCCAATGGTCTTAGGCGACCCCTGTAAAAGGGTCAGTCGATCCCCAAAGGGGTCACGACCCACAGGTTGAGAAAAGCTGCTCTAGGGCTTCTAACCAAACCAAACAGAGATAGGAAACAATGTACAGTACATAAATAACTTTCAAACATTATACAACATAGTCACTTACGAGTACAGACAGTAAAGGGCAGCAGATCCCTAAACTAGCTAAATGGCTGTTTCTGGCTTCATTGCTTTCACTGTTCCAAAATAAAGGTGCAAATGAAGCCAGAAATTCCTGTCTGTATACCTGTTCTGGCTATTGGAGACAGTGAAACAACATGCCAGCCAGGCAACTAGCAATTTTAGCAGGAAACGTAAGAAAACACCACCCTACACATTTTTTTCTGCACATATTTCTTATAAGTTATAGCTTTTTAGCTGCTGCTGCACTGGGTCACTCAACAGCAGGAAACTACTATATCAAATCCAACGAGTAGCAGGTCATCGTCTACTGGAATACTTAAACACAGACAAGTGCTGCTATGGACATCACAGACTCACAGCAGAGCCCCATCATTTTAGCTGCTGTAGTTGGAACCGTTTTATTCAGAATAAATTGTAGTCACTGGTAAACAACATCTGCTTTTTATTTTGGTACTTCAGTTAAAGTTTTTATAAGGAAGCTGCCTCATCAGTAAATGAAAAAAGACACTGGGCTTTTGTTCTTTCTAGACAGAACTAAGAAAAAAACACAAGATGGGTGGCCACCAGAAGATCATACAGAGATCTGAGAACATAGCTCCAACAAGCTATTATGCTAACTGAAAGTTTACACATGTTTTCAAAAATATTAAGCTTTAGACATAGCAGGGTATAAATGATACCAACGACCACTAAAAAAAAAAAATGGTAAAATAAAAATATCTAAATTATTTTAATGCTGTTAGGATTCTAAACAAGATGAAAGGTGAGGATGATAATGAAGATGGCAATGATGATAAATAAAACCGTATAAAGAAGTGTGTACTGGCAGGGTGTCCCAGTAGGGAGCAACAAAGCCATATATACACAGGAAGATTTCTGGTTTAAAACAACTCTAATTAATTGGGCAATGCACCAATTTTTAATCTTAATTACAACTTGGCTACATGGGGTTTCTTTTGTATTTCTAGTTCTAGATTTACAAATCTTTAAATTTCCATCCCGTTTCTGAATAAACATAGGGAACAAGCTTCACAAAACGTACTAGTAACAGTAAACTGTATTTATAAACTATGCTACAGAGGATAGTAATGCATTATTTTTTCTTTTTTTAAAAATGAAGCCCTATACATTAGTATGTTGGACCCATGTCATGTTGATATTAAGCAACCAGTGGGCTCTTCCCCACCTCTGTCTTTTGGAAGGAGGTACTAATAGTTGTGGTTGCATTATGTGAAACTTATCTGCCCTGCTTGAGATCAAATTTGTGTGGCTTGATCCTAGCAGTGCCGGGACAAGATCATCCAGCGCCCAGGGCAAAGATGCCAAACGGCGCCCCTTTCCCTGATTCATGATGTGCAATTTTAGAAGGTCCTACACTCAGTAAACCATTGTTCCCAGGGCTACTTCCCCTTCCACCCACCCCTTGTTCTGGCCCTGGATCCTAGAGTTATTCACTCTTCTCTTTACAAATTGTGCTGTCTTTCTTAAGCTTCTCTATAGACTTGGTGGGATTACATGTATGCAAGATCAGACTACCCTCAAGTAACTGGGTCTGGTAATGGGCACAGGAGCATGACAGCTGGGCTCAGCCAGTCATGTTTTTTTTGCTACATAGCAGGTCATGAGAAGGATAATCACAGTTGTCAGGGGCCTTCTCCAGATATGATATCACCACCTGATCTATCCAAAAAGGATAATATTGAGCAATTGTCATCTTGTATTTCATAGCCCAGTGACTGACAGACCTAGAAAGTTATTTACTTTTCCCATATTAGGCAACTTATATCATGATGATGTGAACCAGCCAACAAGACAAAACTAAAGCCTCGTACACACGCTACGAATTTCTGCCGACTGGTCGTCCGTCTTTTGTCCAGAGTGGTGTCTGTTGGTTGGAATGTGCTCTAGACTGCACACGAATTTTCCCGTACGACAGAATTCCAGAAGTGATGTCATGTGTTGGATTGCTTTGTATGTGTTCTTTCGTCTCTGAGCATGCCTAGTCTTGCTCATAAGATTTTTCCCCATCGAAATCTGTACTAATGAGACGAAAATCGGACGTGTTTTGACGGAGGACAAAAATTTTAATGCCTGCACACCAGGATTTTTTTGGCCGAAAAGTCGGAGTCGGCTGTCGGAGGCACCATACTAACAAGCCGAAAATCGGCAGATCGGTCGTCGGACGAAATTTCCCGGCCAAATTTCTTATCGTGTGTACGGGGCTTTACTCAAAGGCACAATTTGTTGAAGGAAGGCAGTCAATGGGATTGATTTACTAAAGGCAAATAGGCTTTTGACTTTGTAAGGCAAAATGCACTGTGCAAAGGAAGGGTCCCATGAGCTTAGTAAATGTGGTGAGATTTCACTTTGCAAAGAATACCCAATCAAGTAGAGGAAAATTAAAAAAAAAAAAAAAACAGCATTTTTGTTTGCTCCTGATTGGATGATGGCAGTTAGCAGAGCTTCACCTCATTCACTAAGCTCTGGGGATAATTCCCTTGCAACGTGAAGAGCCTATTTGCCTAACCCCAATACTTCAAGATCCTGTATAATCCTAACAGAACAAAAAAGCTGAAAAAAGCAGTATACAATGATGAGGATTTCAATGCATTTCTTCAATCAAATCCTTCACACAGAATGACCTGGAATGAATTAAATGCATGTTAACCTATTATGCAGTAAGATAAAATTTGAAATATGCATGTGCAGTTCTCTATATTTGTAAATTCTAATATTTATGTTAGAATTCTAACTTTCTTTTAGTCATTAACTACAACATAGGACATGATTTCATTAATTTAGGATCTAAATTATAATTATATATAAGATCCATTTTTTACCTTGCCTTCTAGTCTAGTGGCCTGCATGTTGATGAGATCATTTAAGCCCACTAAATGTAAAATTAAGCCATAACTTTCTGGCTTCATCTCTGTTCTGTCACATGAATTCTGCACCAAGGACATGCCAGTTTTCAGCACTACAGTGTTGCGGGCAATAATATATTCAATTTTAATTTATGGAACTCAAACAGCCAGTCAGAAGGTTAGGGGTGTCAGCACCAGGCACAATGTGCTGCTACATTTTGATGTAGTATCAGTTAAAATTGATAAATTATCACCATGAAGAACTTTTTATAACCGCCTTAGTATTAAATAATACAATGTTCTTTGTCAAGCACTATAGCTAAAAAAAGCCATTGGGCCTGACACCTAGGCTATCAGACAGCGTTATGGTGTGTAATCTCTATTGAAGTGATTGATTACATTATTTATGCTTTGCAAACCAACAGCAGCTGTAACCCCTTGCAGGGTTTGTTTAACTTCAAAGGATTTCCCTTTATTGTGGAGCATGCAGTGAGCCCTTATGGGTATGGCTCATTAAAATTAAAGGTGCATGTGTGTTGAATCAATAATAAATTGATTGCTCAGTAAGAAATAGCAGGGAACATTCATACCTCCTGCTAAAAAAGTCAACTTCTAGGATGCTCATAAATGACTCTCAAACTCTTTAACCACTTTACCACCGGAGGATTTTGCTGTCTTCCGTCCAGGCCACTTTTTGCGATTCGGCGCTGTGCGACTTTAACTGACAATTGCGCGGTCGTGCGACGCCGTACCCAAACGAAATTTACGTCCTTTTTTTCCCACAAACAGAGCTTTCTTTTGGTGGTATTTGATCACCTGTGCGATTTTTACTTTTTGCGCTATAAACAAAAAAAGAGCGTTTATTTTGAAAAAATAACAATATTTTTCACATTTTTTTATATGAAATTCCCCCCCAAAAAAATGTAAAAATCAAATTTTTTTTAAATTTTTGGCCAATTTGTTTTATGCTACCTATGTTTAGTAAAAAAAAATCGCAATAAGCGTATTTTGATTGGTTTGCGCAAAAGTTATTGCGTTTACTAACTAAGGGAAAGATTTCTGTCATTTTTGGTGTTTTTTTTTTAACGCGTAATGGCGGTGATCTGCGATTTTTTTTGCGGGACTGCGACATTGCGGCGGACAGATCGGACCCTTGACTGACATTTTTGACACTTTTGGGGGTACCAGTGACATTTCTACAGTAATCAGTGCTATATATATGCACTGTTACTGTAAAAATGACACTGGCAGGGAAGGGGTTAATTTTATTGGAGAGGGAGGGGTTAATGTATGCCTGGTGCTTACTGACGTGTGGGGGGGGAGGTGACTGTGTGACAGAAGGACAGATCGGATGTCCAGCTATGCTGAACACTCCGATCTGTCAGTCCCTGTCACTATGGAGATCCGCCCGCTGTGTTTACACACAGCGGGCGGATCTCCAGACTCGATCCCCGACGATCGGGGCAGAGCAGCGGCAATCGCCGCTGCTCCTCCCCTGGCCCGACTCCCGCTGTGAATGAACACAGCGGGAGCGAGCCTCCGGCGGCGCGCGAGCGCCGCCCACAAGGGGCGGAGTCCAGCGACGTAGGTCTACGTCGCTGGACGGGATCGCGGCACTTTGCCGCAGTAGCCTCAATGTAAGCGGGGCTAAAGTGGTTAAACTGGCCTTGAAATAAAACCTATGATGAAAATAATTTTGCAATAATAGCATACTAGAGGCTGACAATATTCAAAAAATGCTAATTAACTGGCTGCTTCAGTTCTCAGTACTTGCTGAATCACTGATTCTCAATAATACCATAGCTGATTAAAGTGGGAGTAAACTCCCATGTATGATTTTTACCTATAGGTAAGCTTATAATTAGGCTTACCTATAGATACTGTAAATATCTCCTAAATGGCGCATTTTTAGCAGATATTTACTGTATCTATAGGTAAGCCTTATTATAAGCTTACCTATAGGTAATAATCATACATGGGATAATTACTTTAGATGCAGCTTGTGACGTCACCGGCGCATGCGCTCCGAAGGAACAGCCTACCTATGCCATTCCTTCAAAGCCGTGCTGTAAAGAGACTATGGGCTCTTTCACACGGATCGGACCGCATTGCGATCCGCTCCGGCACTTTTTTTTTTTTTTTCACGGAGCGGATGACACTTGTGTCATCCACTCCGTATGTCTGCATATCATCCCATCCGTTTGCGGATGATATACGGACATAATGTATGTCTATGGGATTGCGGATGTCAGCGGATGACACCGCTGACATCCGATTTTGCATCCGTTCCCTTTTTTAAACAGAACAAAAATAGGATTCTGTTCCATTCCAAAAAACGGAACAGAACTGAAAGGACGAAAATGGTGGTCATCCGCTGACATCCGCAATGCCATTGACATACATTATGTCCGTATATCATCCGCAAAAAAATAGGATGATATACGGACATGGGGAACGCCCGTGTGAAAGGTCCCTAAGATGTCATCGCCAGCTCGGCCATTCATATCTTTGAAGCCTTCTAGCCCATAAAGAAGACCGGGTGAAGCTGGAAGCTCCTTCAGCGGTGACAGCGGTGTTTTCAGGTAAGTTTGTCATAATGTGCTAGTATGCTATGCACACTAGCACATTATGACTTAAACTGCCCAGGCCCTGTTTTTTGTTACACGGTTTACTACTGCTTTAAGTCATAATAAAACCCTATGCTACTAATCTGCACCCTTGCTCTTGTCCCCGAAAGTATGTAAAGCTATATTGCAGTAGAACAGCTAAGCAACTAGTGAGCTTAGTGAGTTCAAAAAACATGGTGCATGATCACCAATGATTAGCATTGATACTATTTTGCACCGTCATACAATTTAGAAGATATTCTTATCAGTATTATTTTTATTCAGAATTTTTATAGTACCAACAGTTTATAAAGTTCAGGAGTTTATTACATTATATGTAAAATATTTTGGGTATGGCCAGAAAAGTCTTTGCTCACAGAAGAAGTTAAATATATCTAAACCCAAAAATAAAACTACAACAAATATCAGCTTTCTTGTCCTTAGATGTGGGGTCTGCATTTGTTTTCTTTTTCAGCCTCTAAGTATTTTACAAGGTGATCCTGACAGTAACACCATTTCTCTATGTTCACTCACTGTACTGTATCTAAGGAGGAACAGCGTTGTCACCCTATGACAGGAAGTGTTTTAGGATTGTAGAACTTCTCCATCTCTCTTCTTCTCTATAATGTAGGAGAATGTGTTTTGTGGTCCACAGAGATTGCTGAAAATAATGATTACTGATAAGAGTCAGCAGAGGAAGAGTGAACAGGATCAGTTTACAATATTTCAGGATCAACTTTTTTTTTTTGCATTTACCAATGCAAATACAACAAAACTCTTTCAACTGTATATCAAAAAGGGAGATAATAAAAGAAAGTTAATTGTTAGAATTTATAAACATTTTAGTTGTAAGTCATAAAACACTGAAAAGTCTGTGGACACTGCAATTGCAAATCTCTCGTTTTTACCTGACTGTCATGTTGACATTCCTACAATCTACAATCACAAACTTTGAATCAATATGCAGATAAGGATGTCTGAGTTTCTCTGACCTTATAGATCTGCATACGTGTTCCAAGTTAGTGACTCAGAAAGCACTGAAATCATAGTCAGCATAGCAGCCTGGTAACAAAAGCTCTGAGGGGTTCTGATTTTGAATTCCACCCTACAAGTTCTTAACACCTCTATCTGAGCCAGGAAGCTCACAATGGTTTGTATCACTTATTGATTCCCTTCAGAAAGGACACCCAGATAAGTAGTGACAATGCAAAATGTGCAATTTCAGATGTATATTAGAGCCCATGTTAACATTTGGGCAGCCAGGCAAGGGAAAAAAATCAACTTTGGAATGGGACTAGATGCAGTTTTTGGTGGAAACAACATCAGATGTAGTGAAGGATGATGCAAGGTGAAACATTTTTATGGATCAAAGAGGAAGCAGATGAGGAGATAATAATGACAATGATGAAGGAGTTTAGAGGAGGGAGAAAATAAAGCTGTGGGTCTTAAAATGGTACTAAAGTCTAAATGGTTTTTACCCTAATGCATTCTCTGCATTAAGGTAAAAAATGTCAAACTACCTGTCTTGCCCCCCTCTGTCCCTAATCACTTACCTAACTCCATATCACCGCTCCAGTGCTGTCTCTGGCTCCAACACCACTCCCCTCACTGCTTTCACAGGAAAAACTCAGGGCAGTGGAGATATAGGCTCCTGCAACTGTTAGTCAAACTCCTCTGAGGAGGGAGTGGGGGCCTGGCTTACCAGTGCTGTGTGTGTCTTTGGATGCACACAGCCTGGTTCAGACCCAACGGGAGCACAAATGCACAAATGCCTCCAGTATCACTTCAAACTCAACTGGCAAGCTGTATGCTTGTCCATTTTGAACAAGACAAATGTATCAAGGAAAGAGATGCTCCTGTAAATATAGGCCGATTTCCCATGTTTTGTAGCTGCCAACAAAGGTCGGCCTCCAATATTGTGCCCTTCACTTTTGCTGTCACTTAGTATTTGGGACAGATTATCCAAGCCTCATACCTTTAAGTCACCCCATAGCTCATTAACTCCCTTCTTACGAAATAGGGACTTCATCCCGGGCCTCGCTCCTCTTTCCAGCAAGGGCTTTATGCACATAGCGGACCTATGTGATCATAAGGGAATGCTGTCTAAACAAACTTTGATAGAAAAGCACCAACTGCCGGACTCTGAACATTTTCGATACAACCAAAAAAAAAACATTACCTACATCCTTAGTCTCTTGTAACTATGTCCCCTATGGAATATTTATGTCACAAGTATGATAAAATCCGTCTGCATATATCTGAAATATACACTATTCTAACATACACCTCCGCTAGGCTGGCTACATGACCAAATGGGAACAGGACATTCAGGAAAGCCTTGAACTTGAAGATTCGAACTCGATTGCACAGGTTGCTTTGGGGTCATGCATCAACACTTCCATTATTGAAGCAAACTATAAAGTACTGCTGAGATGGTATTTGGTGCCGGCCAGATTGGCTGCTTATGTTCCGGGAGTTTCGTCTAAGTTCTTCAGGGGTCGTGGTCAGGAAGGGACAGAGTACCACATATGGTGGCAATATCCCAAAGTAAGGTGGTTTTGGATCAGAGTGTACAATTAAATTTTTACCCTTACACAAATGAATCTGATAAAATCCCCAAAGCACGCGTTACTGGGATGTAAAGTGGAGGAAGCCTCAAATAACCAGAGATGACTCCTCACTCTTATATTTGTCTCCACTAAAATTACTATAGCCAGAAATAATAAATCGGCTATCATACCATTCGATCAGCTTAAACACAAACTTTCCTGGCTTATGATAAACGAACGGTTAACAGCAACCTTACAGGATAAAATGAAGGTGTTCGAAAAGGTATAGGGTCTATGGATTAGATACTTGACCCATGATCCCCAGGCCATACTTTATGAGGGCCCCTTAAGGTTGGATGCGAACCATAGCGCAGAGTCCGTTCTCTTTCCCCCCCCTCCCCCCCCCCTTTTTCTTGCCTCTGTAATTGAGGGATTCGGACTGCGTAACTCCGCGGGTATAGAGAAGAGCGTCCTTCTCTACATGGTTGAGGGGCTTTGTACCTCCCAATGCGGAGA
The DNA here is from genome assembly GCF_965119305.1 of Pelophylax lessonae. Lineage (NCBI taxonomy): Eukaryota > Metazoa > Chordata > Amphibia > Anura > Ranidae > Pelophylax > Pelophylax lessonae. The sequence goes on from NC_138771.1 coordinate 223,235,172, forward strand.
AGGTACTCCAAACTCCACCAAATCACATTGTTACTGAAAAATAGGAAGATACACAGCGACTTTTACGTTCTACAGTTTCTTTGCAAATTATACAATTATACTGCAGTTGATTGAAAAACAAGTTGCAAATTGCGGATTTATGTCTTAGGTGTGTGCTGAGAAAAGTGTTTCAGAGGGAATAACCCTTTACCAGTGTGAGGATTGCTGTTATATGTCTTTTGCTATATTATATAATTATTATTATTATTATTATATTATTATATAACCTTTTGTCTTTACTTTATATGTAATCCATTTTGTGGATATTACGTATTGTTCAAAACTAATGTTGGAATCTCTTGATTCTTTTATTTTGAGAAAACCTTTAATAAAAACTTTGAAACGTAAGAAAGAGTTGGCTACTGGATAGCCAATGTAGACCTCCACAATGACAGCAAACTCTTTGGAAAGGGAAGCTTAATTAGGTAATTAGCCTGCAGTCCCCTGCACCCAGCATTCAACTACAAGTATTGATTTGGAGGAGGAGGCCCATCTTTGCTACCCACTGCATCACCACTCTACTAATACTTAATACTAAAAATTGTCAGAAAATGGGGAGAGAAGTACTAAAACTGGACCACACAGAATCTGGTGCAGCTGTACAAAGTAACCAATCATCTTCTAACTTCAGCTTGTTCAATTAAGCTTTGGCAATAAAACCTATAAGCTGATTGGTTACTATGCACAGCTGCAACAGTTTCTGTGTGCACTAGATTTAATAAATCACCCGCACTATGTCTAGCTAAAGCACTACAATGAGGCATCCACCTAAACGAAAAATAGCACTGTGAAAAAAATAGTCACAGCAAATCTAAACTGCATTCTGCTAAAATGTCTGTGTAGCCTTCTGTGTCCGCATATTTAAAAACTGTGGCCCATTTTGGCTATGATTTCCAAAGAAGAACTGTGCTGCCCACTCTTCAGTATCCTCTCTGAAAGAGTATTCAAATCTTATGGTAATTTTTCACCCCAAATCGCAACTGTTCGCCTTTAGCGCCACCCCCCCCCGGAGGGGCCACAGTAGATTTAACAGGTTCCTTCCTAAAGCAGTGCAGGGACAGCCAGACGCACAACAACAATCTTTTCACTCTGGCTCAGTAAACAGTCTAGGAGATGCGGTTTTTGTATTTATTGCTGAAGAAACTTAGAATAGGAGGAGATATGGGGTGATGTGGGATACTCCAAACTGTTTAAGCATTGTTAGCAGAGGACACTTCTTTCTTTGTACCAGTAGCACAAGTACAAGTAAACTGAAGCAGTCTATGGGTTCACGGCTGGAGACCATGAAGTAGGTTTGAGTACAAGTGCAGGTAGACTGGAACAGTTTATAGGTTCATGGCTGGGGACCATGAAGCAGATTTAAGCACAAACTGAGGTAGACTTGAACAGTCTATAAGTTCATGGCTGGGGATCATGAGTAGGTTTTGCTCACATAATCCTGGAACAGGATCAGTTCGTAGGTGCAGCCTCTTGTAGAGCAGTCCAGCATTCAATAAAAAAGGCTCTAGGGGCAAGCACCTCAACACACAGCTCCTAGCACCATTCCCCTAACAGGGGGAAAAAAAGAACAATCTCCATAGGGCCCCAGACTTTTTAGCAGCATCTCACCCACCGTCTGAGCACACCTCCCCAGGAATGTGAATTCTCCCTCCCCTCCACAAGCTCCACTGCCAGAAAGGGTGCTGTCACCAAAATGCTCATTCAGAAAGCTCTGTAGCTAACAGGTGGATCAAAGCAGCTCACTGATAAGCTCCAAATGTATGGGAACTAAAAAGTGACTTTAGCCTCAAATCCTCTCAATACTCATGACCCCTGCCGTGTTTTGCCCCGCCACAGGGCTTAGTCAATAAATAAAGTATATTTATTTGTAGTTATACAATTTATTTAGGTATAAATGTCTTGTTGAATAGATTTGGATTTCACTTTTTTTATTGTATTGCAAGTTTTTTATTGGATACTTATGTTAACTGAATTGATAATTCATCACATATGTTTTTTACATGTTTCACTTTGAGTATAAGAGCCCTTAATTACGTGTTTATTATTTTCTCAATGTTCATTCACTGTACCGGGGGGAACTGCAAGGGATCGGTTCCAGTAAACGCCACCCCCGCCGCACCAATTACCCCCTCTTGTCCAGGTTCCCCTTCCTTCTACTTGTCAGCTGTTGAACTGGTAAGGCCCAGGCCTCGTACAGGAAAACCAGTGGTGCCCCCTTATCATCGGCCCTGATTCCAGATATTAGGTTGATTAAAACAATATGTCTAAACAGATAATTATAAGAAAATTGGATGCATGTATGGCCAATAGTCTATGAGCCTAGTACAGTCACATAAGCCCTAAATAAACTAGGCTCAATCAACAACTGATCTAATAATCTATCTTGAATTCCAGTAACAAGATTCCCTTTCACTGTTCACTCTGCCAGCCTGTTGCCACTGTTCACTCTGCCAGCCCTCCATCTCCCTCTCACTGCAATGGGTTTGAATACCAAAGGCAAATATGCTTTTTTGCTTTCAAAGTGAACTTTTACTTTGCAAGGATATTTTCCCATATGTTATAAACATTCACTTTGCAAAGATTAACACATCACATGCAAGGAAAATAAAAAATACAGTAATTTTTCTTGCACATAATCTGAAGATGGAAGTCAGAAGAACTTCCCTCGTTAACTAAACTAAGAGGAAAGTCCCTTGCAAAGTGAACATATTTGCCTTTAGTAAATACAGCCCCTTGCTTCATTCTTCCTGCTAAATTCTGAACATCTCCTTTAGGGATAACTGCATAGTAGGGTGAGGCCTGTTATGAAAGCTTTATAAGCAGATGAACAGAAAATTAATTGCAGAGACTGGTAATTCAGCTTTCCAGAATGTATTGACATCACAGTTAAATTTTTTTAGTGCTGTATATCCCTTGAATTTTATTTTGTTTAAAGCCTTTAAAAATTGTAGCCATCCAAAAATAGCTTGAGTGAGAAGTCTGCTTTCGATCAAAAAGATTATAGTATATAGCAAACCATTTTCTTCCAGGGTGTTTAGATTATACATACAACTTCTTTATGTGTAACTGCAAAGAGATTCAACAATAGTTGAAGAAAACTTTTTTTCAAGAAGAAATAGGGCGTAGAGAACATTCTTAAGATTTACAAAGGAAATATATTTCATATATTCATGTGAAAAAATATTGAAGTTTTGTAAAGGCTAAGAAAACAGAAAGGTTAATGGAAGTTTCAGCTACTTTCCTTATAAGTCCTCACTAAGACAACTGGCATCTGTCCAATCCAAACTGATTCAAAAATAGCACTCTCATAAGAAACAGAAAAGATAACAAATGCTTCAGACAGAATTCAGAGCATAATACATGACTGATGTTCAGCTTTGTATTATGTAACTTGTTATAGTATATTTAACATTGGAAACATTCAAACCTTACTTTGTCTGCTACTTTACTATATACTGCATAGGTAAGTTAATTGGCTCCTGTCTAAATTGGCCCTAGTATATGTATGTATGAATTGTTAGGGACCTTAGATTGTAAGCTCCTTGAGGGCAGGGACTGTTTTGAATGTACAATATATTTGTGTAAACAGCTGTTTAAAATGACAGTGCTATACAGGTTCATCTCATTAGAAAATTAGAATATCAATAAAAAGTTAATTTATTTCAGTAATTCAATTCAAAAAGTGAAACTAGTATATTTTTATATAGATGTGTTAAACACAGAGTGAAATATTTCAAGCATTTCTTGAAATAAATCATCACAGACTGTGGAAACTTCACACTGGACCTCATGCAACTTGGATTCATTATATGCCTCTCCACTCTTCCTCCAGATTGTGGGCAAAATATTCCATAGTCCGCGATGATTTGGGGAGCCATGTCATCTGCTGGTGTTGGTCCACTTTGTTTAATCAAGTCAGCACAGCCCTCTACCAGGAAATTCTAGAGCACTTCATGCTTCCTTCTGCTGACCAGCTTTATGGAGATGCTCATTTCATTTTCCAGCAGGACTTTGCACCTGCCCACACTGCCAAAACTGGCAATACCTGGTTTAATGATCATGTTATCACTCTGCTTGATTGGCCAGCAATCTCATCTGACCTAAACCCCATAGAGAATCTGTGGGGTATTGTCAAGAGGAAGATGAGAGACACCAGACTCAACAATGCAGACAAGCTGGAGGCCGCTATCAAAGCAACCTGGGCTTCCATAACACCTCAGCAGTGTCACAGGTTGATCGCCTTCATGCCACGATACACTGATGCAGTAATTAATTTAAAAGGAGCCCCGACCAAGTATTGAGTGCATACTATATTGTACATGGATATACTTTTCAGTGATCCAACATTTCTGTTTTGAAAATCCTTTTTTTTTTTATTGGTCTTATGTAATATTCTAATTTTCTGAGATACTGAGTTTTGGGTTTTCACTAGTTGTAAGCCATAATCTTTAAAATTAATAGATACAAATGCTTGAAATATATCACTCTATGTGTATTGCATCTATATAAAATATAGAGTTTCACTTTTTGAATTTAATTGAATTAATATAACTTTTTGATGATATTCTAATTTTATGAGATGCACCTTTTATAAATAAATAAATGTATAACAGCAGACCTTTCTCCAGACCATTACAAATAAATAATGTTACCATGCAAAGGGTTGTAAAAAGACTTCACATAAAAACTCTTCCTTACAGGCATTTCTTTCCAAGAATTTTCCCACTTCTCTTTTCTACAGCACTCTCCTCCCAACAGTCTTTTTAAAAAGGGAAGAGAAAACCCATCCCCTTACCCATGTTACATTAGACATAATCTAAGTAAAGAAAAAAAAAATCCTTTGCCAGAAATCTTGTGAGATTTTGCAGTGTATCAATTACATTTCCCAGGAAGACACTGGATGAGTTAGCTTTCCAACATATATTACTGTTTGACTGGCAATATGACAATAATTTACACATTTAGATATGTAAAATCAGGAACTAACACCTATTCAGGCTTCCTGACACCAACAGTGGGGTTATGTACTGTAACTGAGACAAGATGGCACCAAAACACTTTTACACATCCCATCCTGCTCTTGGACAATCAGTGTTTACACATTCCATGTTAATTGGACTAAGTTGTCTTACAGCCCATTCACACTGCCGCGACAGTATTTTGTGGGGCGACCTGTGAAGTCGCGGTGCACAGAGTGCACCGCGACCTCGGCGCGACTTGCACGGACTTCATATAATAGAAGTCAATGCAAGTCGCCTCCAGGTCGCCCCAAAGTAGTACAGGACCCTTTTTCTAAGTCGGAGCGACTTGTGTCGCTCCTATTAGAACGGGTCCTGTACTATTCAATGGCAAGCGACCTACCGTGACTTGTCAGGTGACCAAAGAAACCAAAACAAAGAAATTAAGTTAGGTGTAATACAATGGAATGGCACAGGGAAAAAGTATTTAACACATGAAAAATCTGAGATGTAAAAAGGCAAGGAAAGCCAAGACACCAATTGAAATCTATCAGTAATTAGAAAGCAAGATGGTACAACCATCATGGTTTTTTCCATTTATTTATCTATTAAAGAATCTAGTATTGGTATGAAGGCTCCTTGATCTACAAGAAAAGGGAGACCGGACTATTGGAAGCATGGCATGATAATGGTTGCTCCTATATAAAAACGAAATTCCCCCACCCCAGTTATAAATGGGGTAGCTAATGGCTGTTCTACTGGGGTAGGGGTATTGGGGATTGCTGATACATTTAAGTGTCTGTGAGGGGAGGAATACCGACCTTTGAGCTGTGAAAGCCACAAGGAAGGTTCCCATTCTCCATGTATTTACTTGTTGTTACATGATTATTCACAGATATTAAGTGGCCCCTGTCCTAAACCTCTGTAAATTCTGTTTAGTAGAATGCTCTTCTGGAAAATATGATTAAAGCATGTTTATAATTAAATCCAAGCTTTCTTAGTTGAAATATTCCACCCTCTGTCCCTCCAACCCCCACAGGGATAATCTTTAGGTGCTGCAGGTGTTATTACAGCCGCTGGACCTGCCATAAGAACTTGTTAGCTGAGTATTCCTGCCCTTTCTGCCCCCCCCTCCTCTAATCATAGAAGCTGTACTATAGCTTCCATCAGTAAAAACAATCTATGAGTGGAGGAGGTAGATCTTTCATTCAACCACCCAATGCTCCATTCATAGAGTGCTTTTCATTTATGGAAGCTAAATGTAGCACACCCCCTAAGAAGGTGCAAGTAGAATGGGATCCCCCACCCTGCACAACCAGGCACACTGAATTTCCAGGCATGCAAAGTCAGAGAACAGTTCATGACTTTGTTTTTTTTTTGTTTGTTTATTGAGGGCAATAAACTTAGATAGGAATGGGAGATTATGGGATGTCCATTCGACTTCAGAACAAACTTCAGGGACAACTCTTCCTAGATACAGTCCTATATACAGTCTCTGTATACAGCTTTACTTCTTCCTCCAGCACACACTTTCTTGCAGAACCCAGCTATGTCACCCTGTAATGGTTTTGAAGCCAAGGCCCATTATAGGCAGGGACTCGCAGTCCCTATACTTGAAGAACAGATTGGGTGACACAGCTCACACTTTCCAAGCACATCCTCTTTGTGGTCACTCATTCCAGCACCACCTCTTCAGGTACTGCCAACCTGCCTGGCTGCAGCTGCCCCTCCAGGCTAACTTCTTCCCACAGCTCTCCCAACTGACACCTACCAGCCCACCCGACTGAATCTCAGGAGATCTCCCAGACGTACTGACCTGTTCCTGTTGTCCTCTCACTTGCTCCTGTGCCTCCAAGAAAGGCTTCCTCCATGTGTGTTGGGGGATCCTCCCAGCACCCAAGCCCCAGGCCTGAAGTCACCCCCCCCCCCCAGACTAGGGGTGCCCTCAAGGGCCATCAACAGCCTCCTCAGCACTCCATCTCTATCTTCCAGCGGACTGCCCCTGCTGGCATGACTCATACTTATTTATAAGGTGAGCTGCCCCCTGCCAGCCCTTTTTGCTGGGGGATTGACCAGGGTCCTCATAAATATGCATGACAGCCCCTCCTAGCCTCCACCCACTACATCTAGAACATTCTCCAATGTTCTAGAAAACAGGGGAAGGCACCAGAAGAGCAGTCAGATCAGTCATCCAGCCCCTGAGTCACTAAACCCTGACCCAGATTCACAACCTAGGCCTGGCTCTCAGCCAAACCAATTTACCTACACTAACAACTAAACTATTTACATATAGCACACTAGAGGGTGCTACATATAGTACAGCTTTTATTAATGGAAGAGGGGGACAAATGAGTGCTTATGAAAGGTCCACAAGTTGTATTTAATCCCACCAAAAGATTGCTACTACAGGAGTATGTGAAGGTAGGGAGGGGGGAAGAGGAGAGACGATTTAAACTAAGACAGCAGCCACCAGCACAAGGGACACTTCTCACTAAAGGTACTGTCCCTTATGCTGATTAAAAAACAAAAAACAAAATAAAAGGTAGCCTTTAGGATAGGTGTTTATGTTATGTTTACATACCTGGGTGCTCAGAGTTTATCTGTAACAGAGTACTTCTGGTAAGAAGCAGATCTATTCTGCAGAATAGCAGGGATCAAGAGCTGTATTCTGGCAAAGTTTTAAATCTTCTTTTCATTCTCAACAGTACAAAAATTGCATATATTTTTGAATTTTATTTGATATCTTTTTTTTAAGGAATGCCTTACTTTACCGTTCTGAGCAGTTAAACATTATGGCTCAGCTGGAATAGCAGGCATACATGCATAGCAGACACACAAGCATAGCAGGCTATACACAGAAAAATGAGTAACAAAAAGAAAATAGGAATAAAAGTAGAGCAGTTCCCACAGTGCCCAATTATTTTTGGTCTGAAAAAATGGAGGTACAGCAAAATTAATTCTGTGATTCTAATAGAAACCTATACCAGAAAAATTGCTAAGTGACATGGCACAATCTAGGAATCAAATCGGTGTACATCATAGACAAAGAAAGTGAAATATAATATACTAGTTCTTTATAACCTTTTAATATACTTACTCTGAGGCTGTTGTCCATACTTAACATACGATTTTATGCTTTTAATGTCTCCAAACTGTAGGACTGTGTACCCAAGGCGAGCCAGGATCCTTTTATATAGAGTGTATTCCTCATTACTGAATTTGGCATATGTATATATTAAGACTCTTCTTTGAGCACTGGAAACCAATTTCTCCTTCTTATTTTCTTCATACTGTTGAAAAAATAAATAAGTAATAATAATAATATATTTGTGACAATGTCAAGATTGTGCACTATGGGAGGTCAAGCACAGATTGTGTAGTCCATATTAGGTTATATTTTTAATTAAAACTGGTCTTACCTATCTATTACAATAAAGTTGATGAAACTTAAACTGAGCCGCCTGATTTTATTTATGTGATCCAACCCGTGCCATGAACCTCATTTTACTAGGAGATTGCTGTATTATGTAATCTTTGTTTTTCTTAATGTTTTTAACTGTGCACTGTTTAAAATTGTATTGCTCTACTGAGCTGATAATCCCTGAAAAGTAAAGGTTAAAGCTGCTGACCAGGTTTTCCCAGGCTTTTTTGGGAATAGCTCCTTTTGCTGGAGCAAACATATAAAAAGCAGGGAACCAACTCCAGGTGTGGGCTCTATCTATTGGAAGGGAACAGAAGCTGTGCTAGGATGTGGTTGCCACCTTGCTTTATATCACCCCTTGGCGGGAACCCAGTTGGGGTTCCATAGACATGGACTTGTGCTATTTCTAAGAACTTACAGGACTCTGCAGACTTTCAACTAGGGTATAACCACCTCAATGGGCAGGGGCATCAAGGGGCACACATAAGATAAGAATGATTTATATGAACTGTCAAGCTGTAATTGTTTATTTATACTTCAACAACTTTATTAAAAGAACTCTGTTGTTACACACTGGTGCCTGGTCTAAAGTCACTTTAGTACAACTGTAAAGGGGTGCATGTATTTATGGTGTATCAGGTAATATGCTTAACACCAAGGGACAAAACACTACAGCCGTGGCTAAAAGTTTTGAGAATCACACAAATATTAATTTTCACAAAGTCTGTTGCTTCAGTATTTTAGATCTTTTTGTCAGATGTTACTATGGTATACCGAAGTATAATTACTAGTAAAGTTTCAAAGGCTTTAATTGACAATTGCATTAAGTATATGCAAAGAGTCAATACTTGCAGTGTTGACCTTTCTTTTTCAAGACCTCTGCAATGTGCCCTGGCATGCTGTCAATCAACTTCTGGGCCACATCCCATCCTGACTGATGGCAGCCCATTCTTGCATAATCAATGCTTGGAATTTGTCAGAATTTGTGTTTTTTTTTTTTTTTTTTGTTCACCCGCCTATTGAGGGTTGACCACAAGTTTTCATTGGGATTGGGGTCTGGGGAGTTTCCTGGACATGGACCCAAAATTTCAATATTTTGTTCCCCAAGCCACTCGGATATCACTTTTTGCTTATGGCAAAGTGCTCCATCACGATGGAAAATACATTGTTTGTCACCAAAAGGTTCTTTTATATTTTGGAGAAGTTGCTAGCAGAGGCTGTTTTTGTACCATTCTTTATTCATGGCTAGGTTCTTAGGCGAAATTGTGAGTGAGCCCACTCCCTTGGCTGAGAAGCAACCTCACACATTAATGATTTCAGAATGCTTTATTATTGGCATGACACAGGACTGAGGGTAGTGCTCACCTTTTCTTCTGCCCCAAACAATCAGAAAGGGGATTCATCAGAGAAAATGACTTTACTCCAGTCCTCAGCAGTCCAATCTCTGTACCTTTTGCAAAATATAAGTCTGTCTCTGATGTTTTTCCTGAAGAGAAGTGGCTTCTTTACTGCCCTTCTTGACACCAGGCTATCCTCCAAAAGTCTTTGCCTCACTGTGTGTGCAGATGCACTCACACCTGCCTGCTGCCATTCCTGAGAAAGCTCTGCACTTCTAGTGCCCCGATCTTGCAGCTGAATTAACTGTAGGAGACAGTCCTGGGCTGCCTGAACTTTCTTGAATGCCCTTAAGCCTTCTTCACAAATGCAGTGGAAATGTTTTTAATGGGATTAAGTTCATTTTCATGGCAAAGAGGAAATTTGCAATAAAATTGCAATTCATCTGATCACTCTTCATAATATTCCGCAGTATATTTGCCATCGTAAAAATGGAGGCAGCAGACGTTGTGAAAATTATTATTTGTGTTATTCTCATAACTTTTGGCCATGGCTCTACAAAAGAAGATGCAGTAAAGATGACTAACCTGCAGGAGAGCAAACCAGGGAAGGTTATATTGCTGTTGCCAATGACTACAGTACTAGTATCTATGTGCATAAGCAACTCTCCAGTCGGGAAGCGGAGGTGACCTGCCATAGGTGATGGAAGGTCCCGGAAGTGAAGTGAATGTTTGGATATAGGACAAGAAGTGAAAGGAAGAAACTCCAAAGTGAAGGAATCTCTAGTTGTCATGAGGGTCAGCAAAATTAGTGTCCCCATTGGAAAAACATTTTTTTTTGTGATTAGGATGGGTACTCTGTTATTTGCCTCAAACTTTTCCTAAAAAATCAAAGCCCCCCTAACACACCAGTTAAGTGTACAAACGTATAATATTATAGGAAATCAATAAAGGTAATACTTAGTAGCCAGCAGTTGCGCTATATCAAGGAGGCAACAAACCAGGTAAAGGCATACCTAATATATTGTCATTCAATATGGTCTGTAACTAGGGAAGCATAAAATGAATTACCAATGGTAATAACGCAATTTAGCAAACAAAGTAATTATCAGTAAGGACTAGACATAAGATGACATTTGGCATCCAGATCATCATAAACAGTAGCAATGCCACCTCAAATGCAGCCAGTGAGCATTAGTAAAGTTTAATCTACTAAGTTCTGGAACTCTACTGCCAAAGAGTATTTATGGTGGCAATGTTAGTCCTAAACTGACTGGGTATGCACTGTCCAAAAGAAAAGGAGGATGGTAGAGGAGGAGGGGGGCAGGCGAACAAAGGGTACTTGCAGAATAATTATTACAGGAGTGGCAGTAATTTGAGATGTTCTTCTGCCAGATATTATTGAGGCCCATTAAGAGAGTTGGTGCACTGCATGCAGCATAGGTACAGGTGCAAGGTAAATGTATATAACAACTCAGCCTAGCTCCACCCCACTGTCAAGGAATAGAGAGCTGAGTGTCGGTGCTCAGGCTGAAATGTCCAGACCATTAAATGTTTAAAGAAAGCCGGCACACAAAAGCTTCTTTTTTGCAAGTATTTATTCCAGCACTGACAGCAGTAGCAACATGAAAGATGCTAACGCATTTTGGCTTAAAGCCTTCCTCATAGCAAAGAAATATACAATAAAATCAAACTTATATAGTAACAAAGTGCTCCTTAAGCTAGGAGCAGTACATACCTAATACCTAATATCCTACTGCACAGTGACTATTGGGATCTGTAATGTAAGGAGCCTATTGGCCCCGTTATATGGCTGCCATCTCAAACTACAGCTCCCAGGATTCTCAGTGCTCTGCATAAAAGTCTATGAGCTTGCTTGGCTTTAGCACTCCCCCTGCTGCCCGGAGGAGAGTGGTGCAGCATTGCATCAGTATCGTAGTAGAGGGAGAGAAGCATAAAAGGCAATGTCTCCTTCTTAATATTGCTGTAGCCCATTACCTGGGTACAGCGATAAGGCTTAACATGACAAATAGAGAGAGTAAATCTCCCTAACAGTGTAACAGACAGCAATAAAATCTGACAGGTGTTCTAATCCATCTTCACTTTTTCCAAAACAAAAGAAAAAGATTTGACTTAAGTAATAGTTTAAACCCAAAAATAAAAAAAATAATTTATTGTGGCTTATCAATTTTTAGATGTGATCACTGCATGCTCAGCTTTTATTTATTAATGCTAAGCAATTATTCATCTAAATCTGCTTGTGTCTCCAACACTACCTTCTTCCCAGGTTGACAATGCTGCTTTCCAAATTTCCTTCATTCAGAGTGGAGACACCCTAAGACAAGAAGTGTGCTACTGGGCAGATCACCAGGTGAAAATAAGAAAGAAAAAAAAACTAAGGCAGCCACTACACTTAACCACTTGCCATCTGGAAGTGACCATGACCGCTGGCCATGACCACTGGGTCCTCAGCATCACGGATTGGGGTAAAGGGCCAATGACAGTGACCCCTACCTGGTGATCACTCTGCCCAATGACAGAGCAATCGCTGTCAACAAACCTGTGTCATGTCTCGTTCAGCTCCTCTCCTCACAGCATGAGGCTGCTTGATTTTTTCCCTTGCTTAATTGTGCCCACAGTGCTTTACAGCAGTGTTTCTCAACTCCGGTCCTCAGGGCACACTAACAGGCCAGGTTTGTAAGAAAACTGAAATACATCACAGGTGATATCATTTGCTGCTCAGTGATTGCAGTATTCTAGTCTGCATCTCCCCAAGGTAATACTTAAAATCTGGCCTGTTAGTGTGCCCTGAGGACCGGAGTTGAGAAACACTGCTTTACAGTACCATATCAGTTCCCACAGTGCAACATCAGCCCCCACAGTGCCATTACAGTGCCACATCAGTGCCCTACAGTGCCATCACAGTGCCACATCAGTGCCATCACAGTGCCACTACAGTTCCCATTAGTGCCACATCAGTGCCACCCCATCTGTGGATCCTCGTTAGCGCCCGTCAGTGCCATAAAAATGTGTAAAAAATGCGTTTTCATTTTCTTTCCTCATTTCCGAAAAACAATGACATGTGCAAAAGACTCATTATGCCTCATAGAATATACATTGGGGTGTTTGCTTTCCAAAATGGGGTCATTTTGTGGGCTTTGACAGTGCTCCCTGCATGTTGGGCCTCTGTATGTGGCCAGGCTGTGAAAAACTCTTACACATGTGGTATCGCCATACTCAGGAGCAGTAGCAGAATGTGTTTTGGGATGTAGTTGCAAGTATGCATGCATATGCCATGTGAGAGAAATAATCTGTTAATATGACAATTTTGTGAAAACAAAATCTTCATTTTGCAAAGAATTGTGGGAAAATATTACAGTAATCCCCCGCTCCATCGCGGTTCAGTTTTTGCGGTCCCGGTAATTCGCATTTTTTTTTGTAATGTTATTTTACTATATAAATCATTAAAAATGAAATATTTTTGTGTTTTCCATAGCTCTTGCTATGTCTCTTAGTATCTTTTATGTGTTTAAATGAGTTTCTATTGTTTTAAAAGTGTGTTTAAAGACCTTAAAATGCTTCTACACGTACAGTGACAGTAAAATAAACATGCCTACAATGCATTTTAATAGGGTTTTTCTATTTTGCGGAATTTCACTTTTCGCGGCTGGGTCCGGAACGTAACCCCCGCAATGGAGGGGGGTTTACTGTACAACTAAAAAAAAAAAACTCACCATGCCTCTTACTAAATACCTTGGAATGTCTTCTTTCCAAAAAATAGTAATTTGGGGGAGTATTTGTACTTTCCTGGCTTGTTAGTGTCTCAAGTAATTAGTCAGTCATTCAGAACATCAGGTGTGAACAATTTTCAATAATTGGCACCATAGCTTGTAGACACTATAACCTTAACAAAGAGCAAATATTATACACTGATTTTGTTTTGTTTTTTTTAACAAAGATATGTAGCAGTATAAAGTTTAGTCAAAATTTATGAAGAAAAATTACTTATTTGCTAAATTTTATAACAGAAACAAAGAAAAATGAATTGTTTTTACAACATTTTTGGTCTTTTTTATGTTTATAGTGCAGAAAATAAAAAACACAGTGGTGATTAAATACTACCAAACTAAAGTTCTATTTGTGTGAAAAAGAGGACAGACAATGTATATGGGTACAGTGTTGCATGACTAAGTAATTGTCATTCAAAGTGTGACAGCACTGAAAGCTGAAAATTGGCCTGGTTAGGAAGGTGGTATATGTGCCCAGTGGGCAAGTGGTTAAGGAATGGTAAGTTTCAATATAGTCATTTATTGTTTTTTCAGTTTAATACCACTTTATAGTGTATCTAAACCCAAACACAATAATGGAATATAATGCAGCCCAGCAGTCTTTATATGCATTAGTTTTCTATTCGTCAGGGTGTTTTCCTTTATTTTGGCCAGGTCACCATAACTTAAAAACCCTCCGTGTTCCTGGGTGAAACCGCTCACTTCTCTGTATCCATGGCTGTCACTGAACCTAATCATGTCTTCCTTCATTCATCCCCACTAAATGAGGGGGGGGATTAGAAGTTTACAGAAGGAAATAATAATATTATTTGTGCTTTCAATAGACATGAATTGACAAGGGCACCTAATTTCTGGCAAGAACATATCATTTCTGTTGCTAAAAATTCTTAGAAGAAAAGAAAAATTGGTGCAGCCACCACATCCAGCGACTGGTAAGCTGCTACAGAATACATTTATGTTCTTGGGTTTAATTATTCTTTAATCCTAAAATGGCACAGGTGATACTATCTGTTACTACATATTTCTAAACTATGAGATACTCTGCAGTAATTATCGGTATACTATTCAATATTACCTACAGTACTAATAAGAGACAACCTTGACCTAGTCTAAACGGCCATACATGGATCGAAATCTGGCCAGTTCGGCAGGGGCCGACTGAATTTTGGTCCATGTATTGATAGGCTGGTGTTGCAGAACTCAAACTACTGATTGACTTCTCTACAACCAGCCTGTCTGTTTTTTCCTGATCGATCAGTGCCACCGGCTGTAGCCAGAAGCACTGATTACTATATTCTGACAGCAGGGAAGTCTCCCTGCTAGCAGAATACAATGACTCAGCAGGAAAGATTCCTCCTTCCACATTGAATGTGTGGATGAGGAAATTGGGTCATTTTTTTTTTTTTCATTCAACCAGCTGGTTGAATAACAAACTTAATAATGTATGGGCTGCCTAACGCCACCTTCAGTTTTCTGGAAAAGTTTACAATTTAAAGTGGAGCTAAACCCTTCTATGCTTTACAACCAAGGGAGCTTCCATCTTGGCCTATGATTGATCTGCAGTTGCGATGGTGCTGCGGCTTTTTGACCCATTTGATGGCTTGACAGTTCAGTGGAAAGCACAAGCAATCATGACAGTTGTCATTCATGCCGTGAATAGAAGTGTTTTGGGAAACAATTCAATTGATTAGTTTAGTTCCACTTTGACAGCAGACATGACAGCACAAAGAAATCCTCAATCATGAGCAGTTGAAGTGCCAGTAAAGTCAGTTTAAGAGAAATATTTGGTAAATTACTGCACGAATAGTAAAGTAAAATCTCAAGATTGCATAACAAATCATTTCCTTTAAAAAAATAAATTTTCAATTTACTTTTGGTAATTGAAAAAAAAAAATGGTAAAGCTTAGTACTTGTTCTATTGAACTGAAGCCAAGGCCGCTCCCATAGAGTAGTGGGTTGTTTGCAGAAAGTACAGCGTCCATCTCCAAATCTGACAGTTGTGTCATTTTTAGAATGTCCTTTC
Source organism: Pelophylax lessonae (assembly GCF_965119305.1). Taxonomy (NCBI): domain Eukaryota; kingdom Metazoa; phylum Chordata; class Amphibia; order Anura; family Ranidae; genus Pelophylax; species Pelophylax lessonae. The sequence continues at coordinate 223,250,735 of NC_138771.1, forward strand.
TCTGCAGAAGTTGAATGTGTAAACTATTTTCAGCCACCTGACAGAAACCATGTACATTTATACAAATGCACGACATACACTTAGCAGACCACATACCTTCTTGTCATCTCTGTACAGCCTTTACGGTAACATTTGAGGCAAATCTGACAACTAAAATTACCTGCTTTCAACGCCTGGGAAAAAAGGGCAACCAACAAACAAAATATTTTTATAAAACTTGTCACATTATCAAATAAAAATAAGAATGAGTATTAACAGCATAGTTGTTAGGAAATGTATGGTCCTTATGTTCAGTTCAAATTTAGGGAAATTTTGGGGGAAAAAAAATCAACATTCAGCGTTAATAGAGCTGATCATATTAATTTCACCAGAGTAGATTTATAGATGCATCCCAGTATAAAAGAAAACACACATTACTTGATAATGCTGCTTTGACAATTAGATTTATCTCTTTTCAAATGTCATTTTACAGCAGCTAGAAGATGTATGGGGAAGAAAAGGGCATCAGTCATGTGAATGATAAACTACTATTATTTCTCTGTAAAAAAAAATTGAAATGAAATGAAGCTGTCTTGCTTGCTTGGTAATTATATGAACAGTTAGTGTGGTTCTTCATAGAGACAAATGATCTCTGACCATGTGTTTTTCCATTCTTTCCAAAAAAATAGCCCCAATGCCACCTGGGTGCAAAATGTCTTAATAGATTTACCTTCACCACATTTAAACGCTAAGTTCACCCTTGTTCACAGGGTTTTTTTTTTTTCTAAATTCCAGCTTCCCTATGTACCAGTATAGCATTAATGTACTTATTTTGCAAAAATAAAGCAGCTTTCCATAAATTCTACACAGGCTTATCTCACTCTCTTCATAGTGGTTTAAACACACTGCTCGATTACTTCTGCCTTTGTTTCTGGTCAGACTTTATGTCATGACTAGGGATGAGCTTCGAGTTCATGTCAAAGCTAAGTTCGATTCGAACGTCGGCAGTTCTAACGTTCGTTGAATGACAAACAAATGTGCTTCTTCGCGGGAAATTTGAGCGCCCACAATGCACTGCCTGAGTGCGGCGCGTGCAGTACGTTATGTGATTGGCAAAAGCATGCATCCTGACCTCCATGCTTTGGCCAATGAAATCATATGTGCCATGATTGGACAAAAGACAGGCTGTCTTTAGCCAATCATGGCTCAGGGGCTAAGTACATGCCAAACACTATATAAAGGCTGCTCGCACAGCTGCAGCGTGTAGTGTGATTGTGCAGGTGAGGAAACAGGGAGAGGAATGTGTTTGAGGCAGGGAGAGAATTTTTCTTTTGCATTTTGTCAGACAGTGCAGTGAGACATTGCTAGCAGTGTGAGTATAGGGATGGAGAGGATCCTGTTTTTAAGGCAGGTAGAGCAAAGTGTTTTGCAGTTTTTCAGACAGTACAGTGAGACATTGCTAGCAGTTAGGCAGGGAGAGAGATTTGTGCTTTTTTCAAGTTGTTGAGCTTCAGCTGGTAGACAGATGGCTTTAAGTTCTCCTGCAAAATATCTTGATAAACTTGGGATTTCTCCTTCAATGATAGCAATCCATCCAGGCCCTGACACAGCAAAGCAGCCCCAAACCATGATAACCCCACCACCATACTTCACAGTTGGGATGAGTTTTGTTGGTGTGCTGTGCCTCTTTTTCGCCACACATAGTGTTGTGTGTTTCTTCCAAACAACTCAACTTTGGTTTCATCTGTCCACAGGATATTTTGCCAGTACTGCTGTGGAACATCCAGGTGCTCTTGTGCAAACTGTAAACGTGCAGCAATGTTTTGTTTGGACAGCAGTGGTTTCCTCTGTGGTATCCTCCCATGAAATCCATTCTAGTTTAGTGTTTTTCGTATTGTAGATTCACTAACAGGGATGTTAGCATTTGCCAGTGACTTTTGTAAGTCTTTAGCTGACACTCTAGGATTCTTCTTCACCTCATTGAGCAGTCTGCGCTGTGCTCTTGCAGTCATCTTTAAAGGACGGCCACTCCTAGAGAGAGTAGCAGCAGTGCTGAACTTTCTCCATTTATAGACAATTTATAGACAATTTGTCTTACCGTGGACTGATGAACAGCAAGGCTTTTGGAGATACTTTTATAACCCTTTCCAGCTTTAGGCAATTCAACAATTCTTAATCATAGGTCTTCTGAGAGCTCTTTTGTGCCAGGCATCATTCACATCAGGCAATGCTTCTTGTGAAAAGCAAACCCAGAACTGGTGTGTGTTTTTTATAGGGCAGGGCAGCTGTAACCAACACCTCCAATCTCATCTCATTGATTGGACTCCAGTTGGCTGGCATCTCACTCCAATTAGCTCTTGGAGATGTCATTAGTCTAGGGGTTCACATACTTTTTCGACCTGCACTGTGAATGTTTACATAGTGTGTTCAATAAAAACATGGCAACAATTTATTCTTTGTGTGTTATTAGTTTAAGTTGACTGTGATTGTCTATTGTTGTGACTTAGAAAATGATCAGATCACATTTTATGACCAATTTGTGCAGAAATCCATATCATTCCAAAGGGTTCACATACTTTTTCTTGCAACTGTATATATAGGGCTATCGATTATATCATATCAGGTAATTGAGTATCTTATCGGTCACTTGCGTATACCCTATATCCATCTGATGTCTATCTATATATAGGGCTATCGATTACATCATATCAGGTAATTGAGTATCTTATCAGTCACTTGCGTATACCCTATATCCATCTGATCTCTGTCTATATATAGGGCTATCGATTACATCATATCAGGTCATTGAGTATCTACCGGTCACTTGCGTATACCCTATATCCATCTGATCTCTATCTATATAGGGCTATTGATTAGATCATATCAGGTCATTGAGTGTCTATCGGTCACTTGCATATACCCTATATTGATCTTATCCCTATCTATATATAGGGCTATTGATTAGATCATATCAGGTCATTGAGTATCTATAAGTCAGTTGCGTATACCCTATATTGATCTCAATCCACATCATGTCCGAAAGGCCAAGGAGAGGCAGACGCTCACAGGCCATGAAAAGAGGGCAAACAGCCTCTGTGTCCACAGTGAAAAGCGGTGGTCACAGTCGACATGGTGCATCCTCTGCAGGCGGGGCACGCCCGTCCTTTATTTCCGGTGCTGCCTATCTTATTCAGCCACAACATGTGGAAGAGTTGGTGGAGTAGATAAATAAGCCGTCCTCATCCTCCTCATCCTCTGACACCCATGCTCACAATAGTTTGCCTTTCAATGCAGTTGCCAAAGCGGCCAATTCCACAGCTCCACAGCTACTCCTTCTGTCATTCCACCATCATGCACGGAGGAGTCACCTGAATTATTCTATCATATTGTCAGTGACAAGCTGCTGGAGCAATTTGAAAGCTGTGATGTTGGTTCCCAGGTTGATGAAGGGAATAAAGTGAGCCTAGAGAGAGGGGGTGACAATGACGGACAGGAACTAGCAGTCATGTTCCCACAGCTGCAGCATTCTGCCAAGTTTGCTCCAGTAACGAGGAGTGAGGGGATGATGAGGTCACTGACAGTACTTGGGTGCCTGACCGGATAGAGGAGGAAAGTGAGGGGGAGGAGGAGGCACTACTTCAACGAGGCAGGATGTGCTCCAGGGGCCGTCATAGGAGTAGCAAACCTATTGCATCACAGCACAGAGCTCCACAGGTGCAGGGTGCAGCAAACTCCCCATGGACTCCCAAAAGTTCGTTAGTGTGGGCTTTTTTTTAGCACATGTGCAGTACGCCGCAGCATTACTGTTTGCAACATCTGTCTGAAGTGGATCAAGCGTGGCCAGAACACCAGCCACTGGGACAACACATGCTTGACAAGGCATATGATGACCTTCCATAAAGTCCATTGGCAACAGCACCTGAAAGAGCCACAAGATCAAAACAAGCATACTGCACCTTGCTCCTCATCTGGGATCTCTAACCCTATACCTCATGTCTTCTCAAATACCTGCATTGGGAGGGATGATGGTATAGCAATGAGTGCCACAGGGACTTGCACCCAATCTGCTAGCAGTACACCACCACTTGATTGGAGGAGCAGGCACATTTCACTACTCCAGTTGCTGAACCGTAGAAAGAAATACTGTCCCAGCCATCCACATGCTCAGCATCTTAATGCTAGCTTCGCCAAATTGCTAGCATTACAGTTGCTGCCTTTTCATCTCGTAGACTCTGCTCCCTTTCGCAAATTTGTGGAATGTGCTGTACCACAGTGGCAGGTACTTAAAAAGGCATTTCTTTTCGCATAAGGCCATTCTGACTCTCTACCGTCATGTGGAAGGTAGTGTTTTGGCCTCGTTGGACAGAGAGGTCAGCAGGAAGGTGCACATTACTGCTCACTCTTGGTTCAGCAGGCATGGACAGAGATGTTACATTTCTTTCAAAATGCACTGGGTAACTCTGCTGACAGCTGGGAAGGATGCAGGACAGGGTTCAGTGTTGCAACTTGTTTGGCCACCACACCTCCAAAAAGCTGGTGCTGGTTCTGCCACATCTGGCTACTCCACCACCTACTCCTCCTCCATGTCCTCTTCTGCTCAATTGTCCTCTGTAGCAGCGGTGCTCCCTAAGCGTTCAAGGGCCTACGCAAGCAGTCAGGCAAAAAGATGCCACACCATGCTTCAGTTTGTCTGTCTAGGGGATAGGAGTCACACCGGGGCAGAGATTCTGTCAGCTCCGCAGGGGCAGGCTCAGAGATGGTTGACGTCAGGACAGTTTGAGCCAGAAATGGTTGTATGCGACAATGGCACCAACCTTCTCTCCGCCTTCCATCAGGGACACTTGACACATGTTCCATGCTTGGCACATGTCCTGAATCTGGTGGGGCAGCATTTCTTGACCAGATACCCAGGCTTCCAAGATCTCCTGAGGCAGGCCAGAAAAGTCTGTGGCCATTTCCGGAATTCATACAATGCCAGTGCTCACTTATCTGACATTCAACGGGAATTTGACCTGCCCACCAACCGCCTCATTTGTGACATGCCCACCAGGTGGAACTCAACATTGGCAATGCTGCAGCAGCTGCACACACAGCAGAGGACCATCAATGATTACCTGTGTGAGTATGACACAAGGGCAGGGTCAGGGGAGCTTGGCTTTTTTTTGCCACGCCAGTGGCTTTTGATAAAGGATGCATGCATCGTCCTGTCACCATTTGAGGAGGCCACAAGGATGGTGAGCCGGGACGATGCATGCATCAATGACACTATCCCTCTAGTCTACCTGCTGGAGCACACGCTTTGTGGAATCTTGGACAGGACACTTGAGGCAGAACAGCGGGAGGAAGAGAAGGACTTCCTTTCCTCACAAGGCCCCCTTTATGCAGATATCATCCCGCAGGGACACAAAACACACAGGAGGAAGAGGAGGAGGAAGATTGCGGCAGCATGGATGTAGAGGATAGCATACAGCAGTCTTCAGGGGATTGTTTTGATTCCCCAGAAAACCTAGGAGTTGTACGTGGTTGGGGACAGGTTGCTCCTACTGACAATGTCATCCTTAGTGACCCAGAGGACTCAGAAGCTCATGCCTGCTCCAACTTACGTTGCATGGGCTCCCTGATTCTGCAAAGCCTGCAAAAGGACCCGAGGATTAATGCTATCAAGGAGACGGGTAATTTCTGGTTGGCAACCCTTCTTGATACACGTTACAAGGGTAAAGTTGCAGAGTTCATTGTGCCTTCCCAGAGGGAGCAGAGGATGAAACATCTTGAGGAGGCCTTGAAAAATTTGTGTAACACCTTTCCAGACACTGGGAGGTTAACACTCTCTGGACGTGTTTCTGAGGCATCATATGGTGCATGATTATCTAGGCGCAAGAGCAGACTTGGAGACCTTTCCAGCTGAGCATCCACTGGGTTACTGGGTCTTGAGGATGGACCACTGGCCAGAACTTGCTCAATATGCAATGGAGCTACTGGCCTGTCCTGCTTCCAGCATGCTTTCCGAACAGACGTTCAGTGCTGCTGGAGGTTTTGTGACGGACAAAAGAGTGCGTCTGTCCACAGACTCTGTTGACCAGCTGACTTTTATCAAAATTAACCAGTCCTGGATCAACAAGAGCTATCAAGCCCCTGATGCTGATGTAACTGATTGAATTTGCTAGGGGTCTGCCATCCCTTGAAGACTGCATATGCTGCCTATCCTATTCCTCTGCCTTGATTTTGCTATCTTCCAACAATGTTTTTGGTTTAGGTCACCACCAACCCCCAAGACCTAATTTTTCTGCACTTGTATGACAGGTGCATACAATTTAAATGTTGTATGTAATTTTTAACAGCAGGCCCTGTCCCTGTGCCCTGCGCCCAGCAAGAGTAACTGTGAGTGGTTACGGTGTTCAGGCACCACCAACAGCCAAGGCCCAATTTTTGGCACCTGTATGACAAGTACATGCGATTTCAAATTTGTATGGAATTATTACCAGCAGCTCCCGTTCCTTTGCCCAGCAAGAGTAACTGTGAGGGGTTGGTTACGGTGTTCAGGTACCACCCACAGCAAAGGCCCAATTGTTGGCACCTGTATGACAAGTATATATGATTTCAAATTTGTATGGAATTCCTACCAGCAGGTCCTGTTCCTGTGCCCAGCAATAGTAACTGTGAGGGGTTACGGTGTTCAGGCACCACCAACACCAAAAGCCCAATATTTCTGCACCTGTATGACAAGAACATGCGATTTCAAAATTTGTATTGAATTTTTAGCAGCAGGGCCCGTTCCTGCACCCAGCAAGAGCAACTGCGAGGGGTTACAGTGTCCAGGCACCACCAACAACCAAGGCCCAATTTTTCTGCACCTGTATGACAAGTACATGCGATTTCAAATTTGTATGGAATTCTTACCAGCAGGTCCCATTCTTGCGCCCCGCAAAAGTAACTGTGAGGGGTTTTTTACGTGTTCAGGCACCACCAAGAGCAAAGGCCAAATTTTTGGCACCTGTATGACAAGTACATGCAATTTCAAATTTGTATGAAATTCTTACCAGCAGGTCCCGTTCCTGTGCCCAGCAAGAGTAACTTTGAGGGGTTGGTTGCGGTGTTCAGGACCCACCAACAGCAAAGGCCCACATTTTTGGCACCTGTATGACAAGTATATGCTATTTCAAATTTGTATGGAATTCCTACCAGCAGGTCCCGTTCCTGTGCCCAGCAAGAGTAACTGTGAGGGGTTACAGTGTTGAGGCACCACCAACACCAAAAGCCCAATATTTGTGCACCTGTATGACAAGTACATGCGATTTCAAAATTTGTATGGAATTTTTACCAGCAGGGCCCGTTCCTGCACCCAGCAAGAGTAACTGCGAGGGGTTATGGTGTTCAGGCACCACCAACAACCAAGGCTTTTCTGCACCTGTATGACAAGGGAGCCTCCCCCCCCCCCCCAGGCACGATATTTGAAGGAATTTTTCATTTTTATAGTTTCACTTTAAGCCTCATTAAAATAAGTAAATCCCTGCTCCTTTAAAAACTATTGCTTTTGAAAACTTGTTTTGCATTGCTACATGTTCCCCAGGTCAGTGCCCGGACCCCCATACACTTTTTTGAGGCAATGACTTGCATTAAAGTCTTCAAAATGAGTCTGTTTGATTTTTGACATCCGAGTCCTATAGACTTCAAAGGAGTTTGTTTGTTCGAACAAACTTTTCCTCTGTTCGCGGTGTTCTGGTGCGAACGGAACCGAACCGGGGGGGGGGGGGGGGGTGTTCGACTCACCACTAGTCATGACAAAGGAAGGAGTTGGCCAGCTGATCTAATTAGCACACACCCTGCATCATCTATCCTCAGCTGGTCGACTCCTTCCTGTGATTTCAGGTATTTTAGCCTTATCACAAAGGGCTAGCTACAGCGCTTGCTGGATAAACTTGTGATGTTTGCAAAAAACAGATGATGGCTCATTTATCTAACAAATTAGTATGTGCCCCAACTTACATCAGTGACTTTATAGATATTAAATAAATACATGAATCAATATATATAATCAATAAATAGGAAAAAAACAAAAAAATAAATATTGACTGATCAAATATAATAAAGTCCAAATTGAGTGACTGTAGTGCTCAAAATTATCAAAAAGTCCTTTGTGACTGTATATTTCCAATGGTTCCAAAGTGCATATACAGTCACAAAGGACTTTTTGATCATTTTGAGCACTAAATGAGCTATCATCTGTTTTTTGCAAACATCACAAGTTTATCCAGCAAGCGCTGTAGCTAGCCTTTTGTGTTAAGGCTAAAATACCTGCAATACCGTTTTTAATCTATAGTTGCTGCTGTACCATTCACTTTAATATATTATTATCTATTTACACTATTGTCTCTATTGTCTATAATACCCTTTGGTGCGGGGAAAATACCTTGGTATATTTTCTTACCTTCCTGTGATTTGACCTAAAACCTGACCAGGAAGTAAGGCAGAAGTAATTGAGCAGTGTGTTTAACCACTTTAGCTTCGGAAGGTTTTACCCCCTTAATGACCAGGCCATTTTTTGTGATTCGGCACTGCGTTACTTTAACTAACAATTGCACGGTCGTGCAACGCTGTACCCAAATACAATAGTTGTCCTTTTTTTCCCCACAAATAGAGCTTTCTTTTGGTGGTATTCGGTTTTTAGATTTTGCGTTATAAAGAAAAAAGACAACAATTTTGAAAAAAACACAATATTTTTTACTTTCTGCTATAAAAAATTCAGAATAAAAACATTTAAAACATCTAATTTTTTTATCAGTTTAGGCCAATTTGTATTCTGCTACATATTTTTGTTAAATAAAATCCCAAAAAGCGTATTTTAATTGGTGCAAAAGTTATAGCATTTACAAACTACCGGATAGATTTTTGGACTTTTTTTTTGTTTTTATTAGTAATGGTGGCGATCAGCGATTTTTAGCGGGACTGTGACATTGCGGCGGACAGATCAGACCCCTAACATTTTTGACACGTTTTTGGGGACCAGTGACATTAATACAGTAATCAATGTTAAAAATATACACTGTTACTGTAATAATGACACTGGCAGGGAAGGGGGTTAACCTAGGGGTGATCAAAGGGTTAAGTGTGAACCTAGGGGAGTGTTTTCTAACTGTATGGGGGAGGGACTTGTGAAAAGAACACAGAGACCTGAGAGTTACTGTATAAATGATGCTGGCAGGGAAGAGGTTAATACTGGGGGTGATCAAAGGGTTAAATGTATGCCTAATTGTGCTTAATAACTGCGGGGGGCTCTGTGACAGGCACACAGAGATCAGTGCTTTAGCTTAGCTGAAACACACAATCTCACTGTGCCTGTCTGACAGAAGAGCCGCCTGCTTACACAGGCAGGCGGCTCTCTTGTCAGTTTCTGTGAAGATTGGGGGAGGCCGGCGGAGATCGTGCCCACTCCTCCCGCGGTCTGGCTCCCGCTGTGTCTAGTCACAGCGGGAGCGTGGCTCCGGCGGCACATGCGCGCCGCTGAGATTGCGTGAACATAATCACATAGATCTACGTGATTACGCACAGCCGAGCTGCCCTGCTGCAGTAAATCTTCGTGGGGCCTTCGGCAAGTGGTTAAAAAGCTATGAAGAGAGCAAGGTAAGCCAGTGAAGAATTAATGGAAAGCTGTTTGATTTTTGCAAAATAAGTACATTAATTCTATATTGGTACATAGGAGAGCTGAAATTTAGGGAAAAAAAAGTGAACAAAGGTGAACTTAGCCATTAGGCCGTGTAATGCTCATCAAACTAAACAAACTCCATGGAAGTCAATAATATGAAGGCAGTAGATTTGTGTTATCAGATTAAGGTTACATAATTAAATAGTTAGTCTGCTTGAAAAAAGACACAAGTCCATCTAGCTTAACCAATAAAAGGACAAAAAAAAAAAAAATCATACAATTCTATATATGCAATCCTATACCTGCAGTTGATCCAGAGGAAGACAAAAAAAACCCTAGTAAAGCATGATCCAATTTGCTACAGCAGGGGAAAAAATTCCTTCCTGATCCCACGAGAGCTGATCCCACGAGAGGCTATTAGATATTCTCTGGATCAACTTTACCTAAAATACCTTTTATAAAGCAATCTACTGAGCTGGACAGAAACAGCTCTTGAGGGAGTCTATTCCACATGAAATCATCAAAAAATATCAATAAATACTGTATTATATGCATTTCATACTCACTCAGTCACTATGGAATTCGTTTTCTATATTCTGCTAGAAAACCTTGCTGATCCTGCTGTTCACTGTCCTTCCCTCCTTGTTTGTGTCCCCACTGCAGTCTGAGATTGTATAGACCAGCTGTTGCCACATCTACTGAACATTCTCCAGTTTCCCTTCTAAGCTGCTCATTTCCTCCTTTTCCTTATCTGTGCAGCCGTGTGACTATAAAGTCACACATGTGGGCATATATACTCTGGATAAATGACAGCCCATTCCCCCGTGATCTCTAGACAACTAAATACAATGGGGGCGGGATATTAAATGTAGAATAATAAAGGCACCACCTCCCTTTAATTCTAACCACATACAAACAATAGACACAGGCTGCAGGGGCGTGAGGCAGGCTGTGATTGGCAGAACCTCCCCCTAGATTGAATGTAATTAGGACAATCTCTAAGTAAAATAAAACACAAACAAATATAGGGCTACGGAATTGGATGGGGGAAGTCACAGAGGTTAGAGTAGTCAAAAAAATGTTAACTAGTTCAAATACATGTTTGTATAACTATTTTAAACATTTATTTGACATTAATTATGTATTTTTCCTCTGCATTCTACTGTTTGTTTTTTTTAACAAGTGACCAGCAGCAGACTAGAAGCTTCTCCCGCTGCAGATGGGAAGGGAAAGAGCTGGGCCACATGACAGCTGTGTAACGATTATGAAAAAGGTACTTATTTTATTAAATTAAAATAAATAGAGTGTAATCTTCCATATACATAAAGAGAAGGGATAATGTAAATGAAACATTGTGTGTTTAGTGTCATTTTAAGTAGGTGCAAGTACAGATGATGTACTTGCTCTGGGGTGCTCTGGGGTACACTGGCGTTTGCTCTCAGGCAAGGAGGCCCTCTGAAAGGAAGCCATGGGCAAAGTTGGAAGAATTTACCACAATACATCACGTGTACAAAAATTAGGGAACATTGGGCACACTGCAGAAAAAAGTACTACGTGCTGTCCTACTCGATGTTTCCTACAATTAAACAGATCATTATAAACAAAAATTATTGGTGTAACACACAACAAAAAACATACACTAGGCAAGGGTTCACTACATTGTGGACCCCGGTCTGTGCCCGGACCGAGCGACAGTCCTTTCTGAGTGTTCTCTCACGTCTCCCGCACGGCTGCCGCTATCATATTCACAGGAGGAGCTGCAGATTGGAACAGAGAGCGGGAGTCTTTTCAAATTAAAAAGCCGGTAATCACCTGCTTGTTAATATAATATGTTGGGCAGCTCCTGCCCTCTGTGCCTGATCTGTGTATATCTACTTAGTAGGTAGTGTATGTGATCAGGCTTGGGGTGTGCATGGATTTTGTATTAAAGTAGATGCAAACTCAAGCTTTACTATATTTATATTTTTCTTTCAAGCTTTACTATATTTATATTTTTCTTAAACTTGTAGCTTTAGATAGAATATTCCATGGTGATCCTGCCATTGAGGCAGAGAACACTCAGCCGCTATGTGCCTCTGCCCTGATAGGACTGTGCAGGAAAGGCTGCAAATGAAAGGGGCACTGTGATATAAAGGAGAAGAGGGGGCTATGACTGCCAGGGGCACTGTGATGTAAAGGGGGCACGATTATGTGAGAAGGGTACTGAGGACACTGTTGGACTGCTTTAAGGGGGGGGACTGTGATGTAAATGGGGGCTGTGGACTATGATGTAAAGGGGGGGGGGGCTGTGATGTTAAGGAGGGTTATAATGTGAAGGGGGGCTGAGGATAGTGATGTAAAGAGGGTGCTATGATGTGATGAGTAGGCTGTGAAATGTTTTAGCGCTTCCATAAACATTCGGACCTCTGTTGGAAGAAAATGTTACCACCTGGCCCCCAATACCTTTTAATTCAAGACCTCTGCTCTAGGCAGAATATTGTGTATAATAGTTTACACGGCTGAAGTCATTTGCAAATCTCAATTTACAATAGGTATATAATTCTGTTGCCAGCTCCAACATTTGTCGGCGGAGGCACAATGGAATTCTAACGAGTGTCTAAGATACACTTTATGAATTCCCCTAAATGTGCCTCACTGCAGTACAAATGATGTGATTGAGCCCTCAACCTGTGTACTGTTGTACAAGAGACGGCAGAGGCTGATACTAGGACAAATGTAGGTATTTATACTGGATGCATGTCAAAATACATTTCATTAAAGAATACACAGCTGCATTTTTATGTCTACCTGGAGTTGAGCTTTAGCATCAAAAATACAATGAGAAAAGTTCACTGCCTAGACAGTTTTCACAAACAGCTTCAACTATGATCATTCAAAATCTCTATTCCAACACAGGTCAGGATAAAATCCATCTTGCCAGAGTTAATGGATATGGAATGCTTTGTCCTATAAGAAAGGTGAAATATATCATCTAAGGAAAGATTTTCAAAACTACTTGTTCAACACCATTACCTAGTAAATAAAAATGTAATAAAAAGAGCTCCAAGAATACATTCAAGTGCAGCATACTATACTGTATGTGTAACACAGTGCCCAGCCTAGGTTTAGTAAATGTCTTCTGTGATCTACTACATAATGGTGCAGCACTAATGGATTTGGATATATTTCATCAGTGAATTCCTCATATGGAGCTAGTAATTAATAAATGTTGGTGGTATACCAGATCCAGACGACACCAGCATATTGCACTCATTTCTGAGAGAGATTCTTAAAGGACCCACTGTGATTTGACAGGGTTTAATTTCCTTCATTGTGTCTTATAATTTTCCTTTTTAATATGTTCATTGAATATCGTAATAAAAGGTACATACAGATAATAAATTAGCCTGCAAGGCCCAAAGGTGTAAATGAACATGTACAGTATAAGAAATCAAAACCTTTTAGAGTGGTTTGTGTAATTATATGGAGACAGGGAGAGTATAAATCAAACAAAACAAATGACCACAACAAGTAGCCAAAGTTTCCTACAACCTCTAAGCTTCTAGTCGTAGAAGGTCCAGGGGATCCTGGGCTAAGGAAAGGGAGCGTCGCCAGGGCCCTCCAACTTGGTAGGGAACAGACACGCCACTGCCATGAGATCAGACTGTGGACATGGAGACCCCATCATGGGTATCTGGAGACCTGGAAGGCCCCCCTTCTCCAGCCCCCGTCCAAAGCCACCAGTATAGCAAATTTCTGAGCCAGGGCCATTTGTATCCTATAGAGAGGGATAAGAGGGATCAAAGATCCACTCTCATGTCCAAATAGAATAAAAACCTTGGCTATCAAAATATAAGAGATTGAGACGAAGAAAGAGTTCCCCTTTGGAAAAAAAACGTTCAACCTTCTGGGCACTCCATATAGTAACATGACAAGCGGAAAAAGGATTTCACAATGAGGGATAAAGAAGAGATGAAAAGTGAAAAGAGAGAAGAAAGGGGGGAGAAGCCAAGTGGCTTTTAGAGAAAGAAAATTCAATGAGCAAGGGGAGGGGAAGTAGATCTGCCGGGAGGGTCCTTTTGGGGGAATACCATGCCCTGGTACAAGGAAACTCCAACATAAAGCACCCAAGGTTCCCAGACTGCTTTTAACTTTAACACTCGATCTTGAAGTTTAGCAATACTTTGCTTCTGGGACATGATCCAGGAGACCTTCCATTTTGTTGCTGATATTGAGACCGAGGGCTTCTATCAGGCTCCGGCTATAGCAGTTTTAGCTCCCAAAAACATAAAGAAGATCAAGGTCTGAGTATGTTTATAGGTTTTGTCTAGCCTGTGGTTCAAGAGGGCTATATATGGATCCTGAGGAACAACAACCCCAGTTGCTTTCCGCATTAGATGGAGATATTTGTTCCAATAACCTCTAATATGGGGGCAAGACCACCATGTGTGAAACATGGAGCCAACTAGATTACACCCTCTGAAGCACAGGGGAGAAGCATCTGGGTAGATCCTGGTTAATCTGGTGGGGACATAATAACATCTAGTGAGTATTTTAACATTCGCCTTATAAGAGATATGTTCATGATACCCTTGTAAGAGCGTTGGGGTGACTGCAACCTCGCCCGGGCCCCACTGTATATCCAAATTTGATTCCTAGGACTGAACATAGGGTGGTTTATCTGCCTTGTCAGCCAGGGCAGAATAGATAGTAGAGATGCCTCCCCTCTGAACCATAATTTTGGAACACCATTAGTCATAGGTTGTAGGTTTGGGGGGATCAGGTTTGTCTGTCCAGATAGAGTGTAAGAAGTGTAAAATCTGGGACAGTCTAAATTTATCAGTGGAAGGCAATTCAAGTTTACTCACACAGTATCCGAGAGAAATGGGACCCATTGAGTTAAAAAAGTGTCCTATTCTGAAGAGACCTTTGTCGAGCCACCAATGAAAGGCTTGTATATTCAAACCCAGGGGAAAGTAAGGGTTATTAAACAGGTGGGAGAGTGGTTTGGTGCTAGAGATTAAGGAAGCTTTTTTTATATAGAGCATCACACAATGTCAGGGAGTGATAGAGGGTGGAGGCGAGGACTGTAGGTCTCCGTTTAGGAAAATTCCGGAGCAGAAAGTCTATAATGTGCAGGGGAGCTGCCTGGCTTTCAATGGCAATCCAATCAGGACCCCTAGAGTTTACTGTATATATCCAAGCTAATTGCGCAGCCTGATGGTACCACCATAAATTGGGTAAGCCCAATCACCCTTGATTGTTCAGTCAGTAGAGGACTTCTTTCGGACAACAGTAACCCTTCCTCCCCCAGACAAAGTGGATGATATTCGGTTGAAATTTGCGACGTAGTGCTTTCTTTATCAGAATAGGGAGGGACCTGAAGGGGTACAGAAGATGTGGTAGAAGAGTCATTTTGATAGGGTTGATCCTTTCCAACCAGAATGGATCATATTTTGCCCAGACAAGAAGGATCGGGTATCCCGGGCGGCTTGCCTGAGGGGATACAGGGCTGAGCTGAGCAGCAGAGAGGATCCGGTGTGCCGAGGACCAGTGGAGCTGAGAGGGAATGAGTTTCAGGAAAGCATTCCCAGTCGTGAGTACTGCAAACTGCCCCTGGGGGTCTGCCTAGTGAGAGGGGACCACTCCGGAGAAGGTCAGAGGGATCCAGGAGCTAGCTAGCCGGTTCAGGAGCAAAGTAAAGGGGGTGCCGGTGTTGACCCTGAAGAGTAAAAGGGGGTGCCAGTGGTTGGGCCCTGAAGTGTATAGTGGAGTGTGTACAGTGCTAAGAGTTGCAGCAGCATTACAAGAGGCTACCTCCGTCAGGAAGGAGTGGACTGGAGGGAGCAGTGTCAAAGACTTTTGAGCTAACCAGAGCGTCAGAAGTTAGTCTTCAGTACAGTCAAGGACTTTTGAGCTAACCAGAGTGTCAGAAGTCAGTTTTCAATACAGTCCAGCAAGTCAGTGAGTTCAAGCGCCAGCAAGCGTTGGTCGGCATCCAGCCGGCGTCAAGTCAGCACTTAAAGGCATTTTTTTTCTCAAGTGTCCCACTTTGTACATAGTTGAGCCAGAGGAGTATCCCACTCATTCCCTTCCCCCATCCCTATATAAAATAAACAAAATTTCTCAGATCTCACACTTGGGCAATCAGCTTAAATGTGCTGCTGTTGGTGTTACCAGTGACCATGGCAGACCCACATCAGGCCCAATGCCTGGAAATCCTGCTACATAAATAAATGCACATTTTTTTACCTGCAAAAAAATGTTTATTTAATATTTTTTTCTAAAAATGTATCCTTTAAGCATTTCAGCTCCGGAAGGTTTTACCCCCTTCCTGACGAGGCCATTTTTTGCGATACGACACGTTAATTTAACTGACAATTGCACGGTCGTACGATGCTGTACCCAAATAAAATTGATGTCTTTTTTTTCCACAAATAGAACTTTCTTTTGGTGGTATTTGATCACCTCTGCATTTTTTATTTTTTTGCGCTACAAACAAAAGAAAAAAAAAAAAAAAAAACAATATTTTTTACTTTCTGCTATAAAACATACCCAATACAAAAATGTAAAAAAAATAAATTTCTTCATAAGTTTAGGCCAATATGTATTCTGCTACATATTTTTGGTAAAAAAAATCCCAATAAGTGTACAATGATTGGTTTTTGCAAAAGTTATAGCGTCTACAAACTATGGGATAGATTAATGGACTTTTTCTATTTTTTATTGTTTGTTATTATATGCACTGTATAAATGACACTGGCTGGGAAGGGGTTAACACCAGGGGCGACCTAGGGGTTAAGTGTGCTCCTAGGGAGTGCTTTCTAACTGTGGGGGGAGTGAATGCACTGGACAAAAAGAGAGATCTGTGTTTCAGCTTAGCTGAAACACAAGATCTCACTTTTACTCCCTGACAGAACAGTGGTCTGCCTTGTTTACATAGGCAGACTGCCATTCTGCCTTTCCTCAGAACGATCTTCGGTTTCCGGCGGCCATCGCGGCCACTGGGCCTGCTGATTGGCTCCCACTGTGTCCAATCACAGGGGAAGCGGCGCTTCGGTGGTGCGGGCCCCAGATGGCGTGCACAAAATCACGTACATGTATGTGATTTTGTGCAACCGGGCTGCCCTGTCGCAGTATATATATGCGGTGGGCGGTCCGAAAGTGGTTAAATAGCACGTTTGGACTGACATGTCTCACTAAAACGCATCTACCCCATTGAGTCTAATCACCCCATATCACATTGTTAAAAAAATGATGTCCCCAGGTGTCTGCTATGCTAGGCACACCACATCTTAAAAGTTAGAAAGTTCTCTCTTTTCTCCTTTTCCTTGTTCCTTATCTGCCTTTCTCTTTTTCCTGCTTTCCTACTACCCCATGAATGCGTGGACTACTCTACTGCTCTATATAAATATGACCCGAGCCCTACCGCTGGCCTTGGGTTACTGTCATTATTACAAGTTGTTATCACTCTCAGTTTTGTTGCTATTGTTCAAATTTGTTATGTTTCACATTGCTAACAAGCCTTTTTATGCTGTTATATTTGCCATTGTGAACTTCAGAATTTGTATGTATTCAAGATAACTTGTCTGCAATAATTAGATATTTTTGTCATTTTTTTGTAAAAATTATTAAAATATTGAATTTTAAAGAAAAAGTGACAAAGTTACGAGTAAAGCTGTAACTACTAGACAATGTGCACACTGTTTGTTTCAATTGTAGTATTCTGTATGATGCAAAAGATTCACTACTTTGGCTCTGAGGAAGAGGGTTCTCCCTCGAAACGCATCAGCCATCACAGACGCTGCCTGGTCCTTCCACACTCCTGGCAAATTTGAAGGAGAACAATCTGCACTAAGCTAAATATAGATGAAACACCAAGCAGCCAGCATAAATTGTAAAAACAATATAGTTGATGTAAGTCCATATGCAGCGCTATCACATTTAAATGTGGGTAAATGAAGAGCTGAAGGGGGCGTGGCCTGGCGCAGCATGTGAGAGGACGTGTGTGAGAGGAGCTCCGCCGGACCGATCTCCTTTACCGCTAATCCTGCAGCCCTCCGGGCACGATAATCCTCCCTTCACCTCCCGCACACCCGCGGCACTGACCTCCGCATGTCTCCGCCGAAGAAAGGCTCGGAAGCTGCGGCAAAACTGGCTGCATTCCGGAGGCTGGAGAAGGAGGCCCCGATCCAAGATGGCGCCGGCCCGTCGCTCGTGGTGGAGGAGCCGGAGAGCCCTGCTACATCCAAGGTATTGGAAGCGATTGCCACCTGCCAGACCATGCTGACGACTAAAATCGAGGAGGTGAAGGTAGATATATCACTGATGCGTCAGGATATGCAGAAGCTGAGGGACAGAGTTGGTGAGGCTGAACACAGAATCAGCGAGGTGGAGGACTCCCTCCCCCCATTGCAAAGCTCCTCAGACAGGCTGCAGCAACAAGTACACCTTATCCTTCAAAAACAAGATGACATGGAGAATAGGCTGCGCCGCTGTAACTTGCGGTTCATTGGCCTCCCGGAGGGCTCTGAAGGTGCAGACCCCTCATCTTATTTGGAACAATTGCTCACTCAAACATATGGCAGAGAATCCTTTTCACCCACTTTTGTTGTGGAACGTGCACATCGCCTCTCAGGGCGTCCCCCCCCTCAGGGTGCACCCCCCCGCACTTTCATCGCTAAATTCCTGAACTATCGGGACAGAGATGCCATATTGCGCCTGGCCAGAGTTAAGGGGAACATTCCATTTGGAAATCACAAAATAGCGATTTTCCCCGACTTCTCTGCTGAGGTCCAGAGGCGCCGCAAGAGCTTTTTGGAGGTCAAACGCAGGCTGCGTATCAAGAATATCAAATACTCTATGTTGTACCCGGCCCGTCTTAGAGTGGAGGGTGAGGACCGAGCCCACTTCTTTAAGGATCCGGAAGCCGCCATCTCCTGGCTAGAAGGACTGGAAGCTAGAGCCTGACCACCTTGCCCTGGCGACTTCATGACACTTTCTCCCTGATTGCCTGTGCCTTATGCTGCTGCTGAGGTGGGGGGGGGCTTTGTAGATCCTGCGGAACTCAAGACTTTGTACCCCCCTTCCCCCCCCCCCCTCATTTCCCTGACCCACTGCTCCTGTGTTTGACCGGCGGAGCGCCCTAGCTCCACAGATGGAACTGATTTTTCTGTTCTCTTCCTATGGATTTCCACCTGCCCATAGGTTTTGCTACCCAGCGATACACCTGTTGGTTTTCGCCCCCTACACCCGCTCAGGCGTGTGTTTGTGCCCAACTCCCCTGTTGCCCCCTGCGACTTCTGCTGGACCTGGGCCCCCGGGCCCCCTTGCTTGTCCTGGTTGTATTTTGCTGTATTTTCGCTGACTATCCTGGGGGTCCCTGGCCTCCTGTTCTTGTTTTTTACCAGTCGCATGTGGGCCTGTTCTGGTTGAGGCACTTGTTTGGGAACATGCCCGCACAAGTTGGGGTTGGTGCAGGGCAGGGAGGGGGGTTTGGGGTATTACCATTGTTTACAGTTTATAATTGGTACAATCTCTATACTGTTTCTGTTCTATGCACGTTGACCTCAAGTAATAACTGCCTGCTCTTTTACTGCCGTTTATTATTGTTAGTGTATGACCGTGGAATTGTTAGTTCTGTGGCCTTATTGCCTGAGATCCTGGGAGCCTCCGCTCCACGCTCCGTATTACCCCTGCCATGGCCGCATTGAAATTGTTGACGTGGAATGTCAGGGGTATGCGCGATAAGATTAAACGGACGGCTGTCTTTAATGTTCTACGCCGTGTCCGGGCTGACATTATAGTACTGGTGGAGACACATTTGGAGGGCCGCGTACAGCAGTCTCTCAAACGGCCTTGGGTTGGCTGGGTGCATCACTCTGCATATAGCTCGCACTCCAGGGGTGTGGCGCTTCTGGTGGCCAAATCGGTGCATTTCCAGCTCCTAGGATCTCAGGTTGACCCAATGGGTAGATATGTTTTCCTTAAAACGTCAGTCTATGGGGAATTGATGCTTCTGATGGCTTTCTATGTGCCCCCCCCTTACTCTGCTGTGGTTATAATGGAGGGATTGGCGTTCATGGCACAATGCCCGGGGGCCCCGGTGATCTGGCTGGGCGACTTTAACAATGTGCTGGACTCGGGTCTGGATAGATCCGGTGGCGCCTCCCAGGCGCCGCCGGGGTCGTCCCCGACCAGGTTCTCCCGATTGGTGGAGAGCTTTGGTTTGACCGACTCCTGGCGCAGCAAGTACCCCGCTCAGCGTGCGTACTCCTGTTTCTCGGCTGCACACCATTCTATGTCACGCATTGATCTGATATTGATGTCTCGAACCCTGCTCCCCAGGTTACTGGCGGCAGGCTTCGCCCCACGGACTCTGTCTGATCACTGCCCTTATTGGATACTGTTGTCCTTGCCCTGCAATAGACCTCCCCCGGCCTGGCGCCTGAATCCCGCCTGGCTCCCCTTGGTGTCTGATGGGAACGACATTGAGGGGACCTGGACACAATTCTTTTCTGATAATGAGGGCACTGCCTCCCCGGCTGCAGTGTGGGAGGCATTTAAACTGTTCGCCAGATCCACTATGATTTCCAAAATTAAAGCTGTTAGGGCGCGGGCTGCTGAGGAGATCTCCAGGGCAACGGCGAATCTGCTTGAAGCTGAACAGGCCTTTATGGCGGACCCGACTCCGACGCATGAATCCCAGTATAAATTGACCTCTAAAGTCCTTTCCCAACTTGAATATGAGAAGGCGAAATCTAAGATGTTTTTCCAGAAGCAGAATCTGTTTGCACATGGAGAGCGGGCGGGGAAACTCCTCGCATATTTAGTTCATTGTGAGGATAGGCCCCCGGTAGTTATAACTTTGAAGGATGACCTGGGTAATGAGATCACCGATCCTGCTGCGGTGACACAGTGTTTCCGATCATTCTTTAGTACACTTTACACCTCTAGGGCCCCCGCTGACTGCACTGACATGCATGACTTTCTGGACTCTATTGCCTTTCCCACATTGACACCCGACCAGTTGGCGACCCTCGAGGCACCCATTTCTGTGGAGGAGATTGCAGCAGCCGTGTCCGAGTTCCCTAGATCTAAGGCCCCCGGCCTGGACGGCCTCCCGATTGAATTCTTCTCCCAATATTCGGAACTCCTTTCTCCTAAATTATTGGCTTTGTTTCAATCTCTGTTCAAGGATGCAGCCCTGCCCCCTTCTATGCGGGAGGCGCTAATTGTGCTCATCCCCAAGCCGGGCAAAGACTTGCACGCCCCAGAGTCTTACCGCCCCATCTCTTTGCTCCCAGTAGACACTAAAATCCTTGCGAAAATTTTATCCCTCCGTCTCAACAAGGTGATCCTTTCACTCATACACTCGGACCAGGCCGGGTTCATGCCTGGGAGGAACACCTCATTTAACCTTCGCCGGTTATTCATGAATCTCCAGGCACAACACGACGGAATGGGCGGCAGGGTGGTGGTCTCCTTGGACACGGCTAAAGCATTCGACTCGGTAGAGTGGCCATTTCTTTGGACCTGCCTGGACCGATACGGCTTTGGCCCTAATTTTATTAAGTGGGTCAAACTTCTATATAGCGCCCCGGTAGCTAGGGTCCTGGCCAACGGCTGGCAGTCGACCGCCTTCCCTTTATCCCGTGGCACTCGACAGGGGTGCCCCCTCTCCCCCCTGCTGTATGCCCTGGCCGCGGAGCCCCTGGCGATGGCCATTAGAGCACATCCCGGGATTCGTGGCCTACGTAAGGGACCGCTGGAGGAGAAGATCAGCATGTATGCTGATGACACTTTGTTATATTTGGAAGACTCTCGAGAATCCCTGCTCACAGCCCTTTCTTTAATTGAACGGTACGGACGGTTCTCCGGTTTTCAGATAAACTGGGATAAGTCACAAATTCTCCCGCTTGACGAGAGCCCGCAGGCGATCGCCCCCGCAAACCCGGCCCTGCAGTGTGTATCCCGCATTAAGTACTTAGGGATTCAGGTGACAGCTAGCTCAGCAGATTATGTCCCAGATAACGTTCAACCCTTGTTCCCTCTGCTTAAGGCCAAAATTCAAGTATGGTCCAAATTACCTCTGGGAGTGATGGGTAGGGTCAATTTAATTAAAATGATTCTTCTCCCCAAAATTCTCTATGTTGTATGGCATTCTCCTATATATCTGCCACTCAGGCTGTTTAAGCAGATGGAATCACTCCTCAAGACCTTTGTTTGGGGTGCTAACCGGCACAAGATCTCCTGGCGCAAACTCAAAAATCCTACAAATCTAGGGGGGTTGGCCCTGCCGGATTTTAATCTGTACTATCTGGCAGCTCAGTTGTCCCAGTTCTTTCACATTGATAAAACGGATAGAGAACGCTTCTTGACCCTGCTCTGCCCTGGGTGGGCTCATCCCCTCGGGGACCCCCTCCTAGTTATCCTTAGGGGCGTCAGGGGCTCGCCGGAGCCCCTGTGCCCCAGATCTCTCCTATATCACTATTGTCGGATCTGGGAGGTGGTAGCGTCCAGGCTTCGGTGCCCTCCGTTCCACACACTCACCCCTCTGTGGCATAATACTACATTGCGTGAGTTCCTCTCCATCCCTGACCTGTCGATATGGAGCGGGAGGGGTATTCTCCTCCTTAGCCATATCTCCACGACCACTGGTCTGCGGTCTTACGAGACCCTGCAGGACCAGTTTGCGCTCCAGGGCCCCATGCACTACAGATACTTACAGCTCTCCCATGCTTATAGATCTCAATTCCCTGACGGTCCTCCTGAGATAGAATCGGTCACCACCCTTGAGATTGTTAAAAGTACAAAACCCAGTCACCTCATTTCCATGTTCTACTCTGAGCTCCACACACCTTCCTCGACCACTTTAGCTTATGCACTTAAGACCCGCTGGGAGCGCAATGTGGGGTCATGGAGGATGAGGAATGGGAGGATGCCCTGGAGACGTGCCGCAGAGTGTCGCCAAAACTGTCGGATCGCCTTACCCAGACCTTTATAATACACCAGGCTTATCTCACCCCGCTCAGACTGTCCAAATATCACCCTGACTTGGTCCCCTCTTGTCCTATGTGCGCAGACCCTGATGCTTCCTTCTTTCACCTATTGTGGAGCTGTCCCCAACTACAGACTCTATGGCAACAGGTAGTCACATTTCTGCACGACAAAATGGGGTCTCCTCTACAGCTCTCCCCTAAGGAGTGTCTCCTGGGGGTCTATCCGGATGGAGAGATGCCCAAATCCACTGTCATATTTCTTCAGGAAACTTTGTTTATAGCGCGTAAATTGATAGCCAGGCGGTGGATGAGACCTACTCCTCCTACTCTAGGATTGTGGATTAAGGAAATTAATAGTGTCATCCCATTTCATAAACTTTTATATAAACATAGGGGGTGCCCCCAGAAGTTCAACAAGATTTGGGACAAGTGGGTGCAGTGCCCTGATACAGCTCAGTAGTGCAGTGGGTAACTATTTTATGCTGACCGCCCCAATTGACCTAATATTGTCTGCTCGAGTGTTGGGCCGAAAGAAAGTGACTGATTACTGCCTTATTTTTACTATGTCTGTTCTGTTTCTAAGTGTTAATCACTGTGTATATTTGTATATTTTTTTGTACTTCTGTGTGTTATGAATCTGATCGAAGTTTCAATGCACGGTCCATTTTTGTATTGTACCAAAAGTTTCAATAAACCTCACTGTTTTAAAAAAAATGAAGAGCTGAAATTCCTCCACCGACTTCTGTGTGAAATAAAGCACACTGCACCACCGTGAAGCGCCCCAATCTCCTTACAACATAAAGGAATAAGATGGGCAGTATATCTTGTGAATGGACATCGACCAAACATATTTCAGATTTCATATTCATATTTCATATTTCAGAGTGGTAATGCAAACTCATTTCTCGAGCTGTGAATCCAGGGCTGCAGCCTCTCAGGAAACAGCAATGAAAGATTTCAATGGGTCAAACCTTACGGTTCTCTCCACCTGACTGGCCCATGTCATGAATCCCGTTGTAACCGATCTAGGCTGTGTATCCAGTCCACTGTCTCAAACCAACCAGCTACGGTAATCCGTTGCAGCTGCTGGAGACAGCAGCCATCCTCCTCCCTAAGGTGTGCTGCTCCAGGTTTACACCTGGGCACTAACAGCCAAATTCGTCCTGCGTTAGCTCCGAGCAGCAGGGATCGACCTGGTAAGGGGGCAAATTTACAGCTCGTGGCAGGGGATAGGCATGAGATCAAGTCAAGAGTCCAGAGCTCCCATCAGAGTAGACTGCCATCTACGCGTTTCACCTGCTGTGTGTTTACAGTCTTCTTCAGGAAAGGTCCTACTACTGGTTAACTACAGCAGACCTGAAGGTAGTCAATCTCACTTGCTATGCTACAATATGCTTATATATACCGTGTGTTTGTGAGTATAACAATTGCTGTTTTTTCATCAAACTAACATTTATTGTGGTGATGCGCTAGGTCGGTGCGCCCTTCTCTTGCTATTTGTTGTACATAAAGTATGTGCATTACATGTTTTAGGAGCTTTTACTGAGAGAAATGTCACGACAAAACATAAAAATGTATATGCTGCTTTCCTGCTTTCGTGCTTTCCACTTTGCAATTAGGGCTATATAGCCTTACAGTAATGACTAGGAGCTAATCTGTGTATTTCCTGCCAATGTGATCTCTCTGACAGCTTGTAAAATGCTTAGAGTGAAAAAGCTTTTTGTATTTAACAATTATATAAGAGTCTAGCTCTCCTCTCCCTGCTACCAGGTTTAGATTTATTCATGAAAACAGATGTTTCATTTTTTATTATAATGAAATACAACAAACTGTTTGAAATGGTAATATAATATTTATATTTGGTACGCCAAAAATTAGTTTTTATCATAATATGGCCATTAGGTATCCCCTGAGTCAGAAAAAAAATGTCTGTGATAGGCTCGGGGCCCTCCTTGGTTAAGCAGGGATGACTATGATGCCCTGAACTCATCTGCAAGGCTGCGTCCTTGATGTTGTGCGGGGCTGGATGAGCCGCTGTCCACATTGGACTCCTCATGACATAACAATGCTCTTTTAGCTGGACTTTAACCACTTCTGGACTGGAAGGATTTGCCACCTTTGCCCGTATGGAGTTCTCAAAGGCAATATCCACAGACGTGGTAATTTGATGATAGGTTCGCGCCACAGGCCTAGCATTTCTTACCCTTTTGTTGCCTTTAGAGCTCAGGGGAGAAGGGGCGCACATTCTGGGCGAGACCTGCGGGGCTGGATGAGCCACTGTCCACATTGGACTCGTCATGACATGACAATGCTCTTTTAGCTTGACTTTAACCACTTCTGGACCAGAAAGATTTGCCCCCTTAAAGCGGAGTTCCAGCCTTTTCTGTGTTTATTAAAAGTCAGCAGCTAAAAAAAGTGTAGCTGCTGACTTTTAATAAACACACACTCACCTGTCCCATGGTCTAGCGATGCAGTCGCCCGAAGCCTCGATCCTCTCCCTCTGGTCTCGGCGGCGCCGGCATCACTGGTGTGGGCACCCGGCTGTGACAGTTTGCGGCTTCACAGCCGGGTATGCACTGCGAATGCGCGAGTTGTGCTGCGCCTCTTGATTGTCCGGCAATCTTCTGGGACCTCTGACATGTCCCAGAAGATTGCAGGGAGGGAGTGGGAAAGGATAACTTCTGCTCAGGGCGCCGCGGCGCTCCGAGCGGAAGTGGGAGTGGGTACCTGTCAAAACTAGGTACCCGCTCCCCCCCCCCAAAAAAAAATTAAATCAAATGTTTTCATCCTTTTTTGTATTTTGCTACATATTTTTGGCAAAAAAAATACCAATAAGCGTATTTTGATTGGTTTGCGCAAAAGTTATCTTGTCCACAAAATAGGGGAAAGATTTATGTAATTTTTATTTATTTTTTACTAGTAATGGCGGAGAGCTGCGATTTTTAGCGGGGATGCGACATTGCGGCGGACAGATCGGACACCTAACTGACATTTTTTACACTTTTGGGGGTACCAGTGACATTACTACAGTAATCAGTGCTAATGCACTGTTACTGTAATAATGACACTGGCAGGAAAGAGGTTAACCAGGGGTGATCAAAAGGTTAAGTGTATGCCTAGGGGGTGCTTTCTAACTGTATGGGGGAGGGGCTTGTGAAATGAACACAGAGACCTGTGATCCTAAATAGGTGTGTTCATTCCAGAGAGAACAACGTTCTGCTGTGTTTACAACTTGCTTTGTTTACAACTTGCTGTGTTTACAACAGCAGACCGCCGTTCTCTTTCAGCGGGGAGCGATCACGGGTGCCCGGCGGCAATCGCAGCTGCCGGCCCTGTGAATTGGCATCCCCACTGCCTAGTGGGGGCGGTTTGTGCAGCCAACCCAGCCTGCCGCAGTATATCTGCGGCGGGCGGTTGGCAAATGGTTAAGCAAGAAAGAAATACATGATTAAGGCCCCGGTACTAATGGGAAGGGAAAATAAAAGGATAGTGTAAAGGAAAAGCTGACAAAAGGCAGAGAAACACATGCAACACAGACTCCAGCATCCAAACACCAGCTCAGGTGTCCCATAGGTTCTGAAATCTCTAGTTACAGAACTCTTCAGCCCCAAAAGACCACCAGAAGGGGCTCCCCAACTTGTTGGTGCATTTAGCAACCTAAGTAGCGGAACTGCGAACCCAGGCGTACTCCGGCTCTGTTGCCAGGTAAGGACTTAATGCAACATCACAGACTTGCAGGTGTAGATCTTGAGGACAAAATGAGTGGGTCTGTCTTTAATTCCTTTATAGATTTAAACTGGTCCTGTGGGTGTTGAAATTTATTTTTATTGCATGTGCATTTGAAACTACCTTTTAAACCACATTCAATTGCATCTGGTGTAAGCGAGTCTTAAAGCAGGGTTAGCCCCCTTTACATGTGTTTAGAGCAGTGATGGTGAACCTTGGCACCCCAGATGTTTTGGAACTACATTTCCCATGATGCTCAACTACACTGCAGAGTGCATGAGCATCAAGGGAAATGTAGTTCCAAACCATCTGAGGTGCCAAGGTTCGCCATCACTGGTTTGGAGTGTCTAATCAAATCTTGGACACACACATTTTCTCTAAACACAGCTAAACTGGTCACACCTAATTGCAATCATTAAATGCTCAGTGTGAATGTGAAAAAATCATTATATGCATTTATATGTGTTTAGAAAAAACCTCTAAATGCATATAAATGCAGGTTTGACACTGCCAATGTGAATGAGCCCTAACAAAAGAACATTGTATTGACAGTAGTTTGGAACTAGAAGATAGCCTTGTATGCCCTGCCACACATTCAGGACCCTGAAAATTGGTAAAGAAGAACCATTACCTACCAAACATCAAATGGTTAAATAAGCTCTGTCGGTATAAATGTAATGCATCTGTGAATTTTCTATTTACATTGTATTTCTTGCACCCAATGAATGCAATCATCCTAGCATGTTAAGGTCATTCTATTTTACATCTACTTCTGAGCCAAAAAAAATGAGTTATGCTGACTGATGATTGTAATATTAAAGGCTAAAAATGAAATGACTGGAATTCAGCGCCATTTCCTGTCCTTCGGTTAGGAAGATCAAGGGGCTCGCAATCACACCAGGCTTAAGATCTGCTATGCTGGAGATACATTTCACTACATTTCCCAATTATATTAGCAATTTAATAAATCGCTTGTCCCAAAAAGGTTGGAAATGGCTGCCACTTTTGTTCCAGGGCATTAAGTTTAGTAAAAAGCCTTGGACTATAAATTTTATTTATTTGGAGTGTAAAGAAGACCATAACACACAGCAAAAGTGATTTAAAGCTCAATAATTTTCACTGACATGAAAGCAGACAATTAATTGCCCGTTCGCATATTGCTTTTATTAGAGAGCTGTCTGACAACATATCTAAATGAGGTGTAAATATTAGATCTACAACACTGTCAGAAGTAAAGTGTTGTGTTATTTTCTTGTTTGGTAAAAACACACTAACAATCTTAAGTTTCTGTTGAAAAAATATTTTAATGGATACTCTGATCAGTTAAGATTTAACACTGAATTGACTTAAAGAGAAACTGTTGATTTTTGTAAAAAAAAAAAAAAAAAAAAAAGTGGAAATGTGTTTTTTAGCATATATACAATCACTGTTTTAAATTAAACATTTGACAACTTAGATAAAAGATTAATAGAGCAATCTGAGTTAGGTTAAGAGAAAATACAGTAACTGCCTGCTTTGAGGCTTATGTTGTCTGATTGAAATCCCAGTCCCAGCTGCCACAGCCATGTTTTTATTTAGGAAATAATTTAAATATTCCAAGCAATTGATGTAATTTGGTATGCTTAGTAACCAGTGGGACCTATTTTTTTACCATAACCTCAAACTCATTTATTATTTTTTATTTATATATATATATATATATATATATATATATATATATATATATATATTTAAACGGGTTTTACTGTATAAGTTTGGGACAGGAATCTCTTTTGGCCATTATAAAATGCAACTTTAGTCCCAATTTTGTTGATTATGGTCATATTTTGGATCATGGTTTGGATCATAGTTTTGCATGATCCAAGTTCCTTTGAGTTTCAAATCACTAATACATGTTCTGACATTATTCTTTAAAATTACCTGATACAACTTGGATCTCATTGATTAATGATTGCAGGTTGTCAAGCACCTGATGCTACAAAACAACCCAACACAGGGCCGATCCTGGAATGAAGGAGCAACGAGCTGAGGCAGAGGGGGGGCGCAGAAGCTCAAGTGGCAGTGGCGTACCAACAGGATGCCAGTCCACCCTGGGTGCCACACGTTGGGGGGGTGTCAGGGGGGTGTCATCCCGGGCCTGCCCCTGTCAGAGTCCTCCACTCCCTCCTCCTCTCCTTGTGTGTGTCATGCAGAGCAGCGATCTCCCGCTGTGTCACGGAGCTTGGATCGGAAATGTTCGGCAGCTGCAGTAACAAAGTCCCACCTCCTAGACTGGCTCCTATGATAGATGGCACACTGATCCAATGAATCAGTGTGATGTATATCAAAGGAGCCGGTCTAGGAGGTGGGACTTTGTTACAATGGCCTCCCGGGCAATTCAAATCCAAACTTCGTGATATAGCAGGAGATCGCCGCTCTGTGTGATCCAGGCACTGGTATGCTACATTTGATGGGCACTGGTAGGCTGCATTTGATGGGCACTGCAGTGGCGTAGCGTGGGGGGTGCTGGGGGGGCCAGCCGCACCGGGCGCAAAATCTGGGGGGGGCGCAGTGTCATGCTGCCATTTTGGAGCCTGCTCAGCCATCCTTAGTGTAGGAATCAAGTAGGTCTCTGTAGTGATCAGTGTAATTGTCAGGTAGGTTTGTGTAGTGGTCAGGTAGGTCAGTGTAGGAATCAGGTAGGTCTGTGTAGTGCTCAGGTAGGTCAGTGTAGGAATCAGGTAGGTCTGTGTAGTGCTCAGGTAGGTCTGTGTAGTGGTCAGGTAGGTCAGTGTAGGTGTCAGTATAGAAATTTGGTAGGTCAGTGTAGTGATCAGGTTGGTTAGTGCAGGAATAAGGTAGGTCAGTGTAGTGGTCAGGTAGGTCAGTGTAGGTGTCAGTATAGTAATCAGGTAGGTCAGTGTAGGAATAAGGTAGGTCTGTTTAGTGATCAGCTAGGTCAGTGTAGTGGTCTAGTAGATTTGTGTAGGGGGCGCCAATTACTTACCTTGCCCTGGGCGCTGACAACCCACGCTACGCCACTGGGGCACTGGTAGGCTGCATTTGATGGGCACTGGTAGGCTGCATTTGATGGGCACTGATCAGGCTGCATTTGATGGGCACTAAAAAGGCTGCATTTGATGGGCACTGATGAGGCTGCATTTGATGGGCACTGATGAGGCTGCATTTGATGGGCACTGGTAGGCCTACATTTGATAGGCACTGATGAGGTTGCATTTGATGGGCACTAATAAGCTGCATTTGATGGGCAGTGGTAAGGCTGCATTGATGCATTGATCTCATGTTGCAGTCTCTGACCATCTCCTGTAATATGTCTGCAGTCTCTGACTATTTCTTGAATCATGTCTGCAGTCTCTGACCATCTCTTGTTTCATGTCTGCAGTCTCTGACCATATCTTGTATCATGTCCTCAGTCTCTAACCATCTCTTCTGTCATGTCAGCAGTCTCTGACTATCTCTTGTATTATGTTTGCAGTCTCTGACCATCTCCTGTAGTATGTCTGCAGTCTCTGTCCAGCTCCTGTACTATGTCAGCAGTCTCTGACCATGTATTGTATCATGTCCGCAGTCTCTGACCATCTCCTGTAGTATGTCTGCAGTCTCTGTCCAGCTCCTGTACTATGTCAGCAGTCTCTGACCATGTTTTGTGTCATGTCAACAGTCTCTGGCCATCACCTCTATAATGCCTGCAGTCTCTGACCATCTCCTTTATCATGCCTGCAGTCTCTGACAATCGTCTGCATCATGTCTGCAGTCTCTGACCATTTCCTGTATCATGTCTGCAGTTTCTGACAATCTCTTGTATCATGTCCTCAGTCTCTAACCATCTCCTGTAGTATGTCTGCAATATGTTACTCAACCACTTGCTTACTGGGCACATATACCCCCTTCCTGCCCAGGCCAATTTTCAGCTTTCATCACTGTCACTCTTTGAATGAAATTTGCGCAGTCATGCTACTCAGTACCCATATTACATTTTTAGTATTTTTTTTCACACAAATAGAGCTTTCTTTTGGTGGTATTTAAAAACCACTGGGTTTTTTTATTTTTTGCTAAACAAACAAAAAAAGATAGAACATTTAAAAAAAAAAATAACAGTTTTCATAGTTTGTTATAGAATTTTGCAAATTAAATTTTTCTCCTTTATTGATGTGTGCTGATGAGGCTGCACTGATGGGCACCAATAGGCTGCTCTGATGGGCATTGATAGGCTGCACTGATAGACACTAATAGGGTGGCACTAATGAGCACTGATAGGTGGCACTGATGAGGCAGCACTGGTGGGCACTGCTCAGGAGGCACTGATTTGGCTACACTGATAGGTGGCACTGATAGGTGGCACTAATAGATGGCACTAATAGGTGGCACTGATATACGTCACTGAAGGGCACTGAAAGGTGGCTCTAAAGGGCAACAAGAGGTCACACTGATAGGTGTCACTGATAG
This sequence comes from Pelophylax lessonae, assembly GCF_965119305.1. Classification (NCBI taxonomy): domain Eukaryota; kingdom Metazoa; phylum Chordata; class Amphibia; order Anura; family Ranidae; genus Pelophylax; species Pelophylax lessonae. The sequence continues at coordinate 223,281,506 of NC_138771.1, forward strand.
GCAGCACTAAAAGGTGACACTGATGATGAGGCACTGTTTGGCACTGATAGGTGGCAATGGTAGATGGCACTGGTGGGCACTGGTTAGCAGTACTGATGGGCACTGGTAGGTGGCACTGGTGGGCACTGGTTTGAAGCACTAGTAGGCACTGGTTAACAGCACTGGCATCACTGTGTGGGACCAATGTCCCTTTTACAGAAGCCGGTAATCATCTTTTTTTTTTTCTCCTCACGCTGGTAGCCGATTACCGGCTTCTGTTTACATCATGTGATCAGCTGTTATTTGCTGACAGCTGATCATGTGGTAAAGTGTCGGGATCGGCCCTTTACTCCAATCTGTGAACAGCTGAGTCCCAATGACTCTGTGATGACAGAGCGCACCGGCGGCACGCCGAAGGGGCTGCTTGGGCAGCACGAGAACGGGAGGACGTCCATGTACTCCCTCCTGGCAATTTAGGCTTAAGTCATCGTTTGGCTATTGCGCGGGCACCAAGTGCTTAAATGTAAACACATTGCTAATAGTATTAGCTATCTGTTTATGCCGAAGGTAGGACTGTCCAGGGGAGGCAGAGTAAAAGGGGGCGCTGTGATTAGAGAGACGGAGGGGGGGGGGCAGACTGCAATGGGAACTGTGATGGGGGGGGCTGTGAAATTTGTGCAATAAATATCCTTGAACACATTAAATTTTTGTGGGTTTTTTACACTTGGGGGGTGCCAGATATAGGATCCACCCCGGGTGCCAAATGCTCTAGGTACGCCCTTGTCAAGTGGCACTCACTTGCATTCAGCGGTGTGCTGCCTCCCTGGTTCTGGCACTACACCACTTTAATTCTAGCCGGGAGGTAGTAGTGGAGCCAGGAAGGGGGAGGAGGTCCCTGACAGTGCGTGGAGGCAGGCAATGTCTTAAAGTCACATGACATTCATGATATGCTCCCCCTGCAGGGGCCCTTTACTTTAGGGCAAACAGTTTGTGGAAGGATCTGCTCTGTTTGCCCTTTCCACTCCCAAAGTGCCAGCAGCAAAGAGGGCCAGCCAGGCCCCAGCTCCAGCCCCAGCAGCCAAGGCCAGGCCCCAGAAACCAGACCCCAGTTCCAGCCCCAGCAGCCAAGGCCAGGCCCCAGAAACCAGACCCCAGCAGCCAGACCCCAGCAGCCAGACCCCAGGCCCCAGCAGCCAGTACCCAGCAGCCATTGTATTGTTAAAATCATTTGTTCAGTAAAGCAATGACAATTTAAAATGATAGGTGCATTGTTAAACAAGGCTGTGTTTACTTATGTAGCCCCCCCTGGGTCTTCTAAAGGCAGGATGAAACCTCCAGAGGCAAGGAGCGAGCTAGCATTTACCCTAGGGCTGAGTCCATGGCTATAATGGGGAGTTTTGAACAGAAATTGGGCACCAGTCACTTTTGATCTTTTCAAAGCTTTAACCACTTAAGCCCCGGAAGATTTTACCCCCTTCCTGACCAGGGGGTTTTTTGCGATTTTTTACTGTGTGACTTTAACGGACAATTGCGCGGTCGTGCGATGCTGTACCTAAACGAATTTGACGTCCTTTTTTTCCCACAAACAGAGCTTTCTTTTGGTGGTATTTGATCACCTGTGCGATTTTTTGATCATGCGCTATAAACAAAAAAAGAGCGTCAATTTTGCAAAAATAACAATATTTTTTCACAAAAATTCCGCCAAAAAAAAATGTAAAAATCACAATTTTTTAAAATTTTCGGCCAATTTGTTTTATGCTACACATGTTTGGTAAAAAAAAATCACAAAAAGCGTATTTTGATTGGTTTGCGCAAAAGTTATCGCGTTTACTAACAAAGGGAAAGATTTTTGTCATTTTTGGTGTTTTTTTTTTTTAACGAATAATGGCGGTGATCTGCGATTTTTTTTGCGGGACTGCGACATTTCGGCGGACAGATCGGACCCTTGACTGACATTTTTGACACTTTTGGGGTTACCAGTGACATTACTGCAGTAATCAGTGCTATACATATGCACTGTTACTGTAAAAATGACACTGGCAGGGAAGGGGTTAACTGTATTGGAGAGGGAGGGGTTAAGTGTGTCCTAGGGGCGTGCTTCTAACTGTGACTGGCTGTGGCTACTACTGTAAAAACAGAGATCAACGGTCCTACATAGTAGAACCGTCTGATCTCCATTTTTACACAGGGGAGAATGACAGGCGGCTTGTTTACATTAGCCGCCTGCCTTTCTCCCTCTCTACCGACGATCGCAGTGTGACCGGCGGACATTGGGTCCGCCGGTCACACGCACGGACTCCTTAGTGAACGAGCCGGGGCGGGCGCGCGCCTCAGCGGGCGCATGCTCGCCCGCTATTGGCTCACAAGCCGGTGACAGGCTAGTGAAGTATATATACGTCACTTTGCCTGGCCGGGACTGACCGCTGCAGTATATGTATTTGCGGCGGTCGGCAAGCGGTTAATGTGGAAATTTGAAAAAGGTAGTAGGAGAGAGGGTATACGGTTTTCAGATACAAGCAGCAGATCACTTACAGACTCCTTGGATCCAGAAAAAGTACAGTTTAACAGTGTCAGGACCTTTAAGCCAACCCGGCAACACTGTAAGCACATTTTTAGATGTAGAACAAGATCCAGCTTCACAGTTTCAGAACTTTTAAGCCAACCCGGCAACACTATAAGCACGTTTTCAGATTCTGGTGCATCCTCCAAATGAGTTACCAGGCCCTTTTGAGAGACCAGCCTTCATCTTGGCTCTCTTTAGCAAGAGTTCTCCCCTGGGTCTTCTCACCTTGGTTTGACTTCTTCCACACCAGGCAAGACAGCCTCAGGGCCACCTCAGCATTAGAAGGCCTCAGATAGGCTTGTAGGCCTACATGCAGAGCTCACTTCAGCAGCAGCAAGAGAGCAAGCACATAGCCCTGCCCAAATATATATCCTCTCCTAAAATGCACCAGTGGCAAAGAACCTCCTACTGGGCTGGCTGGAAGAAATATAAATATTTATAACTCTAGTTGTACTATATCATATTATGGCCTGTGGTACCAGTGACACCTTCTGCGACAGCGATAAATGCACAACCTAACTGAGCTTTGGGAAAGACCAGAAATAAACTGTACAATCAGTCTGAGCTGTCTACAGCCTAGCCAAAAACTACATTTCCATTATAGCCCCAGTTTAGGACCAGGGGCTACACTTTTGTGCCCTACATGAAGATCAGATCATACATGATTAGATGGCATTTATGTGAAGAATTTTTTTTTCTCACGGCTTACCATTTTCTAATGGAAACCAGGGAAATTGCACTATACATGAATTAATTTACTAAAGGCAAAAAGACTGAGCACTTTACAAGTGCAGTTGCTCTAGAGCTTAGTAAATGAGGGAGAGCTCTGCTGACTTCTGTCATTCAATCATGTGCAAGCAAAAATGCATTTTTTTTCCCCGTGTGATTGGGTAATCCCTGCAAAGTGAAGCTTTACCTCATCTACTAAGCTCTGGAGCAGCTGCACTTGCAAAGTGCACAGTCTTTTTCCTTTTAATAAATCAAATCCACAGTGTCTAGGCACCATGAACTGGACTGCATGCACTAAAAGCCAGCATTGGACAACTTAATTTTCAGTGACACAAGGCATGCTGTCATACTTTTTATGCAATAAGGACTGCTAATTTACTTTTTAATGGAAAACGAAGACTAATATAATTTCTCAGGGTCGGTCAATATACTTCACACTGTGAACCAAGAACTTGACAATACATGTCTTGCTATCTCTAGAGATTGACATTATACTTTCCACTATCACCAGGGGCTAGCAGTATCATTTCAATTAGGCACCAGACTCTTTTATAATGTTTTATAGTGGGAACTGAAAATGAGTCATAATTAGAGAAGAGCAAATACTGAAATATCTGCTCTGCGGGCGATTTGACGGAGAAGAGCTTGTTATTTGGTTGCCTGGGTGATTGTTAAATTTACCTGGCATAATGGGAAATGGTACAAAGGATCGCTTGCGAGTTCAGTATTCAATAAGAAAAGTTATGCATTACCTTTTTATGGTCAACCAGTGGGACCAAAAAGTGACACTGCCATTAATACCAAAAGGGGTTATGGGGCAAGCATGTTCACCCCTGCTGATGTCACCAACCTAAGAAGGAAGTGGTGTAGTTCTTTACAGGGTAATCAAAAATATATAAAAGTGTTGCTGCGCTGTCTGTGACATCCAAAATGTATAAAACTTAATAACTGTGACAGATGTAGTTGTAAACAACTGAATATAATACACAAAAACATGCATTATTATACATGTGAACTCTATATGTGAAAACTCAGTGAAACACACTTAATAAATGAAGCAATGTAAAGCAACGTGTGATCAAAAATAAAATAAAGTAATTACTAATAATGGGCTGGTGGACCACACCTCTTAGCCCATTTTACAATTGTTCAAAATATAGATCAACTCTGAAATCAATAAAAATGTCCTCAGTGCAAAAGTAGATAACTGGTGGTCTCAAACTTGTATCTCCCAACACCGTATGGAAATAATAGTGATTGGTGTCTCAGTGGTCCAATGTGGTGACACCCCTGTGCGGTCTATTCCCTTACCTCACAGCTATAAGTTACCAGCATAAATAGCACTCCTTGGGCAAGATGTTAATAATGGAACGGATGCCTGTAGGGGATCCCATAATGTAGCCTCCAATGGTAATACTATAATGTTGGTAGTGTCAGGTCCAGTCAGTGGAGGTCCACTGGATGGTCTGGATATCAGCTCAATATATGTAATGTATAAAGAGAGGAAGGCTCCACATAGTGTGACTCTGTATCCAACTTTTATTTATAAAATATTGAAAACACTTACTTTTTGAAAACAAATACAAGGCATGTACTCCATGAACTGCGAGCTCGTCCTCCGGCAGCACCTCTGGTTACGCACAGTCCCGGCATGTAGCGTTACACACAAGTGACTTCATCAGGGGATGCTGATACGCTATTAGATATATCTTTATATAGGGGAATGTCTTAATGTGTATTGGCAGCCATTTTGTTGTGGCTCAACGGCCAGATACAATGGAATACACTGGCAGCCATTTTCCTGTAGTCTCCTGTTCAGTTATATTATATGAGCTAACCAAGCATTGCTTCATTGATTAAGTGTGGTTCACTGAGTTTTCGCCTATTAAGTTCACATTTATATTAATGTTTTTGTGTTTTATATTCAGTTGTCTACACCTACATCTGTCACAGTTATTACGTTTTATATATTTTGGATGTCACAGACAGCGCAGCACCACTTTTATATATTTTTGATTACTTTGTGGCCACGGATGTGCTGACCGATGCATGCGGCAGTCATTTTAGCTGATCATTCCATTAGTGATAGCACGGGGGGTACCTTCTATATTTTTACTTTACAGGGAACTATCCTAATAAGAAATAAAGTACTTCTTTATTAGGTCACTTATGTCACAGGGGGCATCCAAGGAAGCACAGGCTTTTTGTCTGGGAGGCATGCTGGTTCACTTTGCACAGGAAATAAACTAGTAAATGGAACACTTTAAAGTCACGTAACTAAGAGCAAACCAGCCTGATTCATTGAGAGCTTGGAATCGACTCATGCCTTGTAGAAATACTGTTCTTTTTATTTATGGTCAGATATTTTACCGTTTGCTGCTATATTCCAAATGAAATTTGTATGACTAGCACATACAGTACATGCCATATACATTATATATATTGCCCACGTTGCTATCAACCATTACCAGAAAGCCTATACTGCACTGTCACTTGTAAATAATTTAAAACTTATTTCATATATTTTTCAAGGCTGCCAGGGAGCATTAGTCTCTGCTTTCACTGCTTAGAAAAACATGGTGTGTAACTGTGTATGGAATAGAACATGGAACATCCAAATACTTGCAAGAGGGCACGTTTTAGGATTTCATTCTAGAAGCTGAACGAACATTCACCAGCTTTATCAAAGTTTAACACATTGCACTTGAGACAGTTACTTCTAGTGTTTTTTTTCATACCCATAAAGCTTTTATTAAGCATCGGTGTATCTATTATGTCTTTTTTTTGTTCATCTCGTTCTGTATTGTTAGACTAGCGCTGTTTTATATGAACCACTGCCTTTGGAAATAAAAGAATGAAAAATGGCAGCATAAAGGTTTCTTAGTTATAGCTATTTCAAGCTCTGCAAGTCTCCCAGCAACAAAAATCTACCTTTAAATAATTAGGAAGGTCTTCCAGAGACAGAATAATTGCTTATCAAAGAGACAGAAAACTCAGGAAGAAAGAGTTACTCAAAATACAGCAAAAATGATGACAATAGGTGGAAGTGCGCTAACATGAGATGTATTACTACTCATTACAACAGCCTTTCTCATCCTTTTCAACACAGAGGAATCCTAGAAATAACTTTCAGGTCTCAGGGACCCCCTGCTAAAATAACTTGTAGCACCCCCTAGATAGGTGCTAGGAAGGAGATTAGTTTGCTCTGCCTGCTTAACAGGGGAGTACCAGGAAAAATATAGTCTGCTACATCTGCTTAACAGCCTGATCAATAGTTATGCCTGTTGCATGTGTCCATGTGTGATTCATCTGGTCTGAGGGAGTGTCCCCACTGTATCCAATAGGGTAGCCTGTTGGACAGTGAAGGAAACCCAGCCAGTGACACACAGGCTTTTGTAACTGTCCCAGTGGGTTGGCATAAACAGTGGTGCATCCTGGGATATGTTATAAAAGCAAAGGGCAAATGTGAAAGGGCGTCTTTGGACGGAAAGCCAGGTCCCAGGAGAAGGGTGTCTCTCCTCCTGTCTGTATGGAAGGTGGTCACAGGCGATCAGCCTGGTGAGGCAGAAGTGTGGTGCTGAGCCTGGAGGTCCAGTGGATGCTGACAAGCGGAGTTGAAGGCAGAGCAACCTTGGGAAAAACAGTGTCCGTGAGTACCGGTAAGCTTGCCAGGGGTCTGCCCAGGAAGGGGACCACTCCAGCGGAGAGTCAGTGGACAGGGGCCAGCACACACAGCAAGTAAGAAAGGACCCTGAAGAGAAACTAAATCAGGATCATATTCTTTATCTTCACTTCAGTGGCAAGGTGAGGCAGCGGCCTTGCCGCACACACTGCAGCTAGTTGTCCTCAAGATTTGTGCATAGTTCATAGTTGGAGTATCCCACTCGTCCTTTCTTCCATCCCAGTTCTAAATAAAACACAAAAACCAAATCCCCTGGACTGTTCATTATCTGAGCCAAGCGTCTAAAGTGATACATTTCTACAGACTGTTGCTACAGGTAACCCAGGGGAATCCAGAAAGTGCAATTCTCGGCAACCCCTAGGGGGCAGTGCTACATACTATATCTACAACTTTTTATACATTAGTGTGATGGTCAGTGGAAAGAATGCCCCGAGTCCTTACACTTGTGGTCAATGGGAAGAATTCCCCCCTTAGGGTCCTTTCACACTGGCTTTTCGTCCAGGGGACTCAGTCTTGCTCAGCGGGGATCGATCCATCCATATAATGACTGATATGTGCTGCATTATATTGTACAGTACATTAGGGTTTTCTCACTCAGATGTTCATAGTCTCCTTTTAATAGGCATGTGCAGTTTGCTTCGTTCTGAATAAATATTCAGACTAATTTTTCGTTATTCAGAGATTCGAATATATCCGAATACCCCAATTACAGTATAAACAAAGTATACCAAATGTTCCAAATAACAAAACTAAATTTGTCCAAATTTCAGAAATTCAAATTGAAATTAGAATCGAATTTTACATTGAACTTTACTGTAAACCTACTGTATTTTTGAAATCAAAGACTGTGTGTTACTAGAGTACCATTTCAAAATAATGTCATTGTAATAATTTGATGAAGATTTTTCTTTTGTTTGTTCACTTTGCTACATTCGAAACGAAAAAAAGAAATCTAAAGTTTCCGAATCGACCAATTCAAAATGTATTTATTCGAGCGATTCAAATAGAAAAAAATCGCTAAATTTGAAGAAAATTTGAAAAAGACATAAAATGTATTTTGAAAAGGAATTTGGAATAGGAATCCAGAAAACGAATTGAACGAATCAACCGAATTTAACAAAACTAAACTAAACTAAGTTTTTTCGTCATGCACATGTCTATCTTTTAATGCACATGGCCTCTGTGCTGCTGATCTCCTTTAGCCTCTTTCAGCCTCTTCCTGTCCACATGCATGCACTACAGGGTCAGCTGTACATTACTGCTCTGGAGCTGTTCTTGATAGAGACAATGATAGACCATGCCTATGCAATGTATGTGACCACACAGAAGCATTGCTGAAAGACAGTTGTCAACCTGTAACAGGTGTCTGAACATAGACCTTCATGACATGATCACCACAAATTCTAATTAAAACTGAAAAGTAAAAAATAAATAAAAATAAAAATGATTAGTAAAATTGCATTACCAAGCTCCTGCCGGAGGTGCACATATATGCAGCCTCTCTGTGGGTGCACTTTAACGATGAGAGGCCACATTTTTGCGTCCCTATGAAAACATATTTCTGTGCTGACAGTGCGCACCCTTCCGGTACCGGAAAGCTCTCAATGCATACTTGTAATCGGGAGCTTTCCAATCATGTGACTGCTGTGAATGCCAATTACATCGGTCACATAATCAGAATGCCTGCCTCCTCCTCCCCCCAGCATTTGGAACCTCTTAAATGGAAAGTAGGTGGGGGCGGGAAGGGGTCAACATGTTAAATTTGAGATCTACTTTTAGGGCAAATTCATAAAGCAGTGAATGTGAAACTTACCAAACATACACTGCAGCTAGTTCTGCCAGGTCAATATGCTTTAAAGTAGTTATTTTACCTTAAAGCAGGAATACACTGCCTTTAAATACCACAAACCAAAAATGCTATTCAATTAAAATTTAGTATTGGAAGCAAACTCCCCCATCCACCTATGTCTCCATTAGTGGTGCACCGAAATTTCAGCAACCCAAATTTTCGACCGAAAATGGGCTTATTCCATTTCGGCCAAAAATGGGTTAAAGATGCTGATATTAATGATGGCTGCCGCGGGCGCAGCGCAGGTTTCAAAAGACCCGCCTTTGGCCGGCGGCCCGCCTTCCGGTGATGTCACTACTACTACGATGTGCATGAATGAACTAACACACCGGGTGGGCAAGCGGCCGCTAATAACTGTAAATAAGTGAGCGCTTCACTTCCCTATCAGGCGGGTATCTCCACTGACAGGGAAGTGAAGGGCTCACTTAATTATAGCTATTAGCGGCCGCTCGCCCGCCCGCCCGCCTGGTGTGCTAGTTCATTCATGCACATCGTAGTAGTAGTGACATCACCGGGAGGCGGGCCGTCGGCCAGAGGCGGGTCTTTTGAAAGGAAGGACACAGAAGGAGCTTAGAGTAAGGAGATTGCATCATTGGGATGGGGAGGGACGCTGAGGCGCGCGGGGGGGGGGGGAAGGACGCTAAGGTGGGGGGGGGGGCGCTGAGGCGAGGTTATCAATGGTATTAGTATTATGCAGCATGAGGGGGTTAATGTATTGCCACTGCTGGTCACTGATGCATTAGTGACCGACCAGTGGCAATTAATTAACCCCTTTGTGCTGAATTAGTGCAACCAGTATCAGTGCAACCAGTGTTAATTAGCACTGGTACTGGTTGCACTAATGCAGCACAAAGGGGTTAATTAACTGCCACTGGTCGGTCACTAATGCATCAGTGACCAGCAGTGGCAATACATTAACCCCCTCATGCTGCATAATACAAATATCATTGGTAGTTAAATTAATCACTTGCCAACCCGTCACAGTACATATACTGTGACAGGGTGGCAGCTACAGGTGTACGTCGCTGTCTGTTTCTGGTATATGCCCCTGTTCAATCTATTTTAAAATTATTTGGGGGAAAAAGTCATTTTCAGTTTCGGTTTCGGCCCAGAATTTTCATTTTGGTGCATCCCTAATTGAAATATTTTCTTTCTTACTACTGTCGTTACTGCATTCAGAAGCTGAGGGTAAAAGGTGATGGATTGGCCAAGCGTGTCTCCAGACCTAAACCCTATTGAGCATCTGTGGGTCATCCTTAAATGGAAGGTGGAGGAGCGCAAGTTCTCTAACATCCACCAGCTCTGTGATGTCATCATGGAGGAGTGGAAGAGGACTCCAGGGGCAACATGTGAAGCTCTGGTGAACTCCATGCCCAAGAGGGTTAAGGCAGTGCTGGAAAATAATGGTGGTCACACAAAACTTTTACACTTTGGGCCCAATTTGGACATTTTCACTTAGGGGTGTATTCACTTTGTTGCCAGCGATTTAGACATTATTGGCTGTGTGTTGAGTTATATTGAGGGGACAGCAAATTTACACTGTTATACAAGCTGTACACTATCTACATTACATTGTAGCAAAGCGTCATTTCTTCAGTGTTGTCACATGAAAAGATATAAGCGGTGTACTATTTTTTGGGATATACTGTGTATATATATATTTATTATCGAGGAAAACAACCTCGTCTCTCTAAGTACATGCGCATGATAAACAGCTAAACAGCAAGTGGCCTTTGCCTTTACCACTGAAGATCAATTCTGCTGTTCTTTATTGATGAAGTAGCAAAGATTTTTTTCAAGGAAAATCTGAAATTTCTTATTAATGAATCATTGTCTTCTCTAGTGTCTCACTCTTCCCTGTAGCTCAGTTTTAGCTCTTGTTCTATTGAGTCACTTAAAAATAGATGTCAATGTTATCAGTATTTGTTTTATCTGGAGAAAGTTGGAACTGAGGTGTTTGTATCTTTTTATACTTATATGAAACAAATCTTTAGAATATGTAGTCACAATTATGAATTAAAAAAACACAAGGATGGATGAGGAATATAGCAACTGTTGAATAATGGGCATACATTACAGATAAAGAATAGCAGCACTTTACAAGTGTAGCAAGTAATCCATATAAAGGGAAGCTCCATTAATGTGCATCAATGATAAAAATGCACAATATTCCATGTCAGACTGAATAATTTAGTGTAAACCGTAACGACTGTATTACCATCCTCTCTAAATTGACAAGATTAATGTATGGTCTGCTTATCTGTCTTCAAGGGAATTGGATTGTCCTAGCTAGCATCCTCTGTGACTTCTATTTTCTCTTATTGTGAAAGTGCAGTCACAATAAAGTTTGTCGGCAGCAAGATTGCTGACCCCATAGCCATAATGACCAGTAAATATAGAGTACAGCCAGAACACTTGATAGATTGGAAAGCTGAAAACGCTGCTAACACACTCAGAAAGAGTTCCAGCATCTGCCACAAGAAGCAAGGCACTGATCGGCCAATTTATTAAACCTATGGAGCTAAAAGCTTCCATAAACTGCAAAAAAAATCTGTTTCATAAAAACATTGGATTTGCTTACAGTTAGGAGATGCTGCCATCAGTTCAAACCAGACAACTGATGCATTAGAGATAGTTTACTAAAGGAGTTAAAAATCTTCACACAGGGAAGCCAATTAACTAAAGAAGAATCTTCACTGAAATAATTGAGGGAATATTCTTAATTTGTCTAGTCATGCATACTTGTCAACTGTCCAAGATGTTCTGGGACAGTCCTACTTTTTACTGGGTGGTCCCAGGATGACTGTGTCCCGGGCTGTGTCCCGGAATCAGAGCTGAGAGAGAAATCACTTTGAAAAACAGTTATAAGCTGTGGGTAGGGACAGCTGCAGTGTACCTAGTGCCTAGCACAGGGCCGCTGATAGGGGGGGGGGACCACCAACCTCTTGTAGGGGGCCCGAGAACACAGGGGGGCCCACACAGAGAGGGGGATTAGTGATGGACAACAATTACAGAAATCTTCCTCCAGCACCTGAATCTGATCTGTCCCTCTCCCTGCTATCAGTTTTTATCTGTTAAGAAAGAGACAGTCGTCCCTCACTAATCTCCCTCCCTTGTGTGGGCCCCCCTCCCAGCACTTATCTCTGCTCAGGAGTTTATTTGTAAATTGTAACTTTGTTTCTCTCTCTCTGTCTCTCTGATCACTGAGCTCCAACTGCCCAGCCTGTATATTTTTCTCATCTCATCTTCTTTTTTATTTAACATAGTTTTTTTTTAGATTTAGCAGGAATAAGAGCCCATTCAAACAGGAGCGACACGACTTGCTGGGGCGACCTCGGCGCGACATGCACGGACTTCATATAATTGAAGTCAATGCAAGTCGCCTCCAGATCATTGTTCTTACACACACAGCCACAGCCAATCACAGTTATAAGCACGCCCCTAGAACACACTTAACCCCTCCCTCTCCAATACAGTTAACTCCTTCCCTGCCAGTGTAATTTTTACAGTAACAGTGCATATATATAGCACTGATTACTGCAGTAATGTCACTGGTAACCCCAAAAGTGTCAAAAATGTCAGTCAAGGGTCCGATCTGTCCGCCCCAATGTCGCAGTCCCGCAAAAAAAATCGCAGATCGCCGCCATTACGCTTTAAAAAAAAAAAACAACAAAAATGACAAAAATCTTTCCCTTTGTTAGTAAACGCAATAATTTTTCCGCAAACCAATTAAAATACGCTTTTTGCGATTTTTTTTACCAAACATATGGATAAAAAAAAATTGGCCTAAAATGTTAAAAAATTTGGATTTTTACATTTTTTGGGGGGGAATTTCATATAAAAAAATGTGAAAAATATTGTTATTTTTGCAAAATTGACGCTCTTTTTTTGTTTATAGCGCATGAACAAAAAATCACACAGGTGATCAAATACCACCAAAAGAAAGCTCTGTTTGTGGGAAAAAAAGGACGCCAAATTCGTTTAGGTACAGCGTCGCACGACCGCGCAATTGTCCGTTATAGTCATGCAGTGCCGAATCGCAAAATAGGCCCTGGTCAGGAAGGGGGTAAAATTTTCCGGGGCTTAAGTGGTTAAGTGGAATAAATTGGTGCTCACTAAATGCTGTCACCCACTCCGTGCCTTCTTATTTTGATTCAAGTGCTTCACCTAGTGATAAGACTCATAAATCTGCTCACCAGAAGCCACAGGTCCCAGGGACCATACAACCTTATCAGCAATCTAAACACCTGGATAGGTCTGCACTCTCAGATGGCCGATGTTGATTATATAGAGGTAAAACAGAGACACCCATAATAGTGCAACACTGCTTTATTAAATATTAAAATGCCACCACATACCTATCAATATTTAGGCTTACATAGAATGTGCCCTGACCAGCACGAGCTCAGATCGCATATCAATTGCATCCCCTTTCCTCAACCAAGTAATGGGCTCACCCCTCTCTAAATGCTCCAAGAAGCCGGCCGGCGTGCGTTCCACGGAGTCGCCGGAAGTGAGGTCACTGGTTAGTAAGGAAATGTAGACAGGCGAACATCAATAAATTTCGCCATATGGCATCATCAGGAAATCTGCTTATTTACTTTGATATTCAACTCCATCTATTGGCAATCTAGGGTCCTTTCACACGGGTGATCCGATCCGCCTGTTCGGATGCTCCATGCATCCCTATGGGGCAGCGGATGTCAGCGGAGACATGTCCGCTGACACCCGCTGCTCTCTGATCCGATCCTGTCCGTGAAATCCGGACGGATGGAAACTCTTTTTTCCATCTGTCTGGCAGATCGGATCGGATGGGTCCGTTCTCATCCGATCTCCCCATAGAGGACAGCGGGGATCTGACAGCTCCATCTGCGCACACAGAGCGGAGACGGAGCTTTCATCCGCCTGCTCAACGGGGATCAGCAGATCGATCCCCCACTGAGCAGAACGGACCTCGTCAGGATCGTACACCGTGTGAAAGGACCCTAAGTGGTATTTTTCTGATTCTGATATGCTCTTCTTATGAATAAAGAACATTCGTTGTGGAGAGAAAATAGACTAGTAACATTTGATTTTTCCAGCATTTCCACAGAACGAATGTCCAGTTTTGCAGGACAAAAAGCTCTACACATTTTTTTTCTTTTAAACCGTATCTAATATTACATATAACATATTATTGATAAGGTTGTTCAGATCCCCACAAGAACCACTCAGATAAAAGATTTCATCAGACTAATGAAAGATAATTGTTGATTAGCTGAGATGGTGTTATTTAGCAAGGCCTATGCACTTAGAAAAGCTCCTGTTATTGCTCAGACATTTTCTACCTTTTGTATTTCTTCTCTCTTTGAATTGTCTAGCTGCTGCTCAACTAGACTAATGTAGCCTTTAAATCTTTTTTATATGGCCTCCATTTTCTTTGAGAAATCCATAATCTCTGGCGGATAACGGAGCTGAGCTAACCAGCGTTAGCAGGATTGTATCACACATTTTGGAAACACTTGCAGAAAACTGCTTTATATGAAAAGCTCTATCCTTTGGCTGTTTTACAGTAGGTTGATGGTTCACTGTATAATCTTCAGTTTATCCACTTTTCTGTATTCCCTGTTCCTATGCCTCTCTGTCCTATCTCTAAATTGCAGCTATTGGACAGAGTAAAATTACCTTTGACTGCAGCAGCTTGTTATTGTTATTCTCCGCAGACAAACAGAGCCCGGTCCTGACAAGCGCACTCAACACAGGAACCACAGGAATCCATGTACAGCCGAGCACAGAGAGGGGATATTTTTTTTCCATAGTACAGCAATTTCCACAACAAATTAACATCATTACACCACATTACTGCCTGTTCCAACAGTGAAAGTCATTTCATATTCTTCAATAGAGCTTATAACTATACTATCTATTTAAACTCAAAGGACAACTTCAGATATTAGAATAAAATTCTACCCTTGCAGAGGAGGCCACCCGCACTGCAAAGGTTACATGCTCTTTCAGTCTAGGGGTGCTGGACAAGGAGAAATACTTACCTTTTTCCAGGTTTGTGTTTCGCTTGATACAAATACGTATATATTTATATGATTTTTTCTCAGACTTTTTCTCAGAGGCTTAAGAAGAATATGTTTGACTTAAAAGTGTGAGTAAAGCCTCGTACACACGTGTCGAAAATCGGCAGGGAATTTTCGTCCGACGACCGATCTGCCAATTTTCGGCTTGTTAGTATGATGCTTCCGACAACCGACTCTGACTTTTCGGCCGAAAAAAATCTGGTGTGCAGGCTATAAAATTTTTGTTCGCCGTCAAATCACGGCCGATTTTCGTGCAGTCAGTACAGATTTTGACAGGGAAAAATCTAATGAGCAAGACTGGGCATGCTCAGAGAAGAAAGCAATCCAACACATGACATCACTTCTGAAGTAGAATTTTGTCAGGCGAGAAAATTCGTGTGCAGTCTAGGCACATTCCAACCAACAAAACACCACTCTGGACAAAAGACAGATGATCGGTCGGCCGATAATCGTTGCGTGTGTACTAGGCTTTAGAAATAGACATCAAGTTGGTTTGAGGGGATAGTTCTCAAACAAATGCCGTTGGGTATAATAGAAACAATGAACTATTGTTGTATTTCAGTAAGCCCGGTTCACACTAGGGCGACCTGTGAGGCGACCTGGTCGCCTCACAGGTCGCCGCAGGTCGCCTCCCATAGGGAAGCTACGGACCCGTTCTAATAGGAGCGACACAAGTCGCTCCGACCTAGAAAAAGGGTCCGGAGCTTCTTTGGGGCGACCAGGAGGCGACCGCCATAGACTTCAATGTTATGAAGTCTGTGGTGGCCGCTCCGAGGTCGCGGCGCGCTGCTCGCACCGCGATCTCGGAGGTCGCCCCTGAAAGTAGCGTCGCGCCAGTGTGAACCGGCGCTAACAGTTAGATGTTTTTATTGTCTCTGTAACTATGGTAAACAAGTCTGTAACCTGGGCAAACTATTGCTTTGCTTTTTTGACATACACTATTATACCAAAAGTTTTGGGACACCTGCCTTTACACGCACATACATTTTATAGGCATCCCAGTCTTAGTCCATAGGATTCAATATTGAGTTGGCCCACCCTTTGCAGCTATAACAGCTTCAACTCTTCTAGGAAGGCGGTCTACAAGGTTTAGGAGTGTGTCTATGGGAATGTTTGATCATTCTTTTAGAAGTGCATTTGTGAGGTCAGGCACTGCATGTTGGGCTCACAGTCTCCGCTCTAATTTATCCCAAAGGTGTTCAGTCGGGTTAAGATCAGGATAGTTGAGATGCAGGACAGTCAAGTTCCTTCACCCCAGACTCGCTCATCCATGTCTTTATGGACCTTGCTTTGTGCACTGGTCCAAATCATTTGGTGGAGGGGGGATTATGGTGTTTGGTTGTTTTTTAGGGGTTGGGCTTGGCCCCTTAGTTCCAGTGAAGGGAACTCTTAAGGCGTCGCCATACCAAGACATTTTGGACAATTTTATGCTCCCAACTTTGTGAGAACAGTTTGGGGATGGCCTCTTCCTGTTCCAACATGAAGAAAGGTCCATAAATACATTGATGAGTGAGTTTGGGGTGGAGGTACTTCACTGGCCTGCACAGAGTCCTGACCTCAACCAGATAAAGCACCTTTGGGATGAATTAGAGCAGAGACTGCGAGCCAAGCCTTCTCGTCTATTATCAGTGCCTGTCCTCACAAATGCACTTCTGGAAGAATGGTCAAACATTCCCATAGACACACTCCAAAACTTTGTGGACAGCCTTCTCAGAAGAGTTGAAGCTGTTATATGGACCAAGACTGGGATGCCTTTAAAGTTCATGTGCGTGTAAAAGCAGGTGTCCCAATACATTTGATAATATAGTGTATATTTAGATGATTTTCTTCTCAGACTTGCCCACTTAAGCCCCGGAGGATTTGGCTGCTCAAAGACCAGGACCTATTTTGCGATTTGGCACTGCGTGACTTTAACGGACAATTGCGTGGTCGTGCAACGCTGTATCCAAATTAAATTGATGTCCTTTTTTTCCCACAAACAGAGCTTTCTTTTGGTGGTATTTGATCACCTGTGCGATTTTTATTTTTTGCGCTATAAACAAAAAAATAGCGTAAATTTTGAAAAAATTACAATATTTTTCACATTTTTTTATATGAAATTCCCCCCAAAAAATGTAAAAATCAAATTTTTTTAACATTTTAGGCCAATTAGTTTTCTGCTACAAATTTTTGATTGGTTTTCGCAAAAGTTATTGCGTTTACTAACTAAGGGAAAGATTTATGTAATTTTTATTGTTTTTTTTAACTAGTAATGGCGGTGATCTGCGATTTTTTTTGCGGGACTGTGACATTGTGGCGGACAGATTGGACCCCTGACTAACATTTTTTACACTTTTGGGGGTACCAGTGACATTACTACAGTAATCAGTGCTATACATAGGCACTGTTACTGTAAAAATGACACTGGCAGGGAAGGGGTTATCTTTATTAGTGATCAAGGGGTTCAGTGTGTCCCTAGGGGCGTGATTCTAACTGTCAAGGGGCGTGGCTTGTGATGTAACCACAGAGACATACGATCCTACATAGCAGGATCGTATAGTCTCTGCTGTTACACCAGGGAGAATGACAGGCGGCTTTGTTAACATCAGCCGCCTGCCTTTCTCCCTCTCCAACGGGAGATAGCGAGTGGTTGGCGGACATCAGGGCCACCGGTCACTCGTGCGGGGATGTGAGGGAACGAGCGGGGGTGGTAGCGCGTCTCCGGCGGCGCGCGCTCGCCCCTAGAGGCACGTGGGCGAGCGATGTACCGGTACGCCGCTTTGCCCAGGAGGGGCTGACCGCCGTAGTATATGTACTTGGCAAGTGGTTAAGAAGAATAGTTTGACTTAGAAACAGACATCAAGTTTGTTGGAGGAAATACTTGTTAAACAAATGCTGTTGGATACAATAGGAACAATGAACTGTTGTTGAATTTCAGTTAACAGTTAGATATTTAATTGTCTCTATAACTACAGTTAACAACTCTGTAACTTGGGCAAACAATAGCTTGGCTTTTTTGACATATATGACCTACAGCATGTATGATACCACAGTGCCATCTCGAGGGCGAATTGGAGAATGTTTCTCCCATTAAAACTCAGTAATGTAAAAGGGGCCACACCCATGTGGGAATGGTACATTTTCCAAATAAAAGGTCTTCAAGTATAAGCTGACAAGAGGACTCCATAATGAGGAAGGTCTATGCCAACCAGAAGAAACTATCCCTAAAGACGCTTTTACCTAATCTCCACTAACTGCTTATAGATTAAGCCTGGGTTCCTGGTTGCCTAAAAAGATTGTGAACCCACTGTAACCTGAGTTAAGTAACTTTTAAGTATATTTCTACTGTTTTCAGACCATAGGCTACTTATTTGTTAGGAAGTAAGTAGGATTTTGCTTGTTATAGGTATATCTGTCAGTCTTGTATGGTATTCCCAATAATTGAAATAGTTTTGTATGTAAAGCATTTTTGTTTAGTAAAAGCAAATTAATATACCACAGAGGTCCAAGCTTCCTTGCTTATAAGGCAAAGTAACCTTACTAGACACCAAAGCAAAACAATGTTTCAACAGGGTTCCTCCAGGGTTGGAGCCCACAGCCTCCTTGCTTTGGTCGCAGTCGCATGGTCACCTCCACCATTCACAATACAGCTCTGAGCAGCAGAGGGCAACGCTGGAGCCGGTCAGAGCACAGCATATGGTAGGTAATCCTGCCTGTTCCTGTACACCCTAGACACAAAGAGTGTTTAAACCTTGCAGTGCAGGAGGCGGGCCACTGCAAGGGAAGTTTTTTTTTTATTCTCAGAGTTGGGCTTTAAATCTGTATTAAATCCAAAACCAAAATGTATTATATTGCAGCTTACCAATCATTAGATGCGGTGACTGTGTCAATTTTCTTTGACTTTTTTTCCCCTCTTTTTTCATCTGCTGACCTGGCCATTAACACACCTAATATATTAGTGACACACAACTCACTAGAGGAATGAGCACAGGAGTTACAGCAGACTGCAGCATTGCCAGTCTGGGGGTATTAAATGTATTAGGAAATTTAGATACACTAACAAATTGAAGCCAAACTCCAGCTTACACTTTATAATCAGTTACAGAAACATTTTCTTTTCATTTTTGGGATAATGGTTTTGCATAAATAAATAAAAGCCGATCATTGCAATCACCTCTGCCAGTGTTAGGGGGTTTGCCTCATTCATGTAATCTGATAAATTCTGCTGGAGAGCTTGTACTGTGAAAAACAACAGACTTGCTTGCTGGATCACCAGAAGAAAATAGAAGAAAGAAAGCCTAAAGAAGGAAAACAAATACAGCCATCACATCCAAGAATTGGTAAGCTGCAATAAAATAGATGTAGCGCCCTACAGGGTAGATTCTAGGTAAAAGTACAGTGGGCCTTGGCTGCCTAACAGCAGGGCCATTATTTCAGCTGGGCTGTCATGTCTCCCAGGTGTGTCTACTGAGAGGGGAGTCTCCCCACTGGCTCCATGGGAGGATTCTCATTGGGCAGTGGAGGAAATCCAATCAGATACACATTCAGGCCTGTATCTACCCCAGAAGGCAGATTCTGCCGCAGAGGATTCTGGGAGTGGGTATAAGTTTGAGGGGAATGCATGACGCAGCATCTTTGGTGGGAAGCAGAGTCCCAGGAGGAAGAGTACGGCTGTCTCTCCTCCTGTCAGAAGGATTGGGTGTCTCGGGTGGCTGCCTGAGAATCCAGAGAACGCTGAGTTGAGCTGCAGAGGGGATCTGGTGTGTTGAGGACCAGTGGAGGAAGAGGGGTTCAGTTCCAAGAAAGCCTGCCACGGTCGTGAGTACTGTGAACTGCCCCTAGGGGTCTACCAAGTGTAGAGGGGACCACTCCAGAGGAAGTTCCAGGGATCCAGGAGTCAGCTAGCTGTAAAGGGGGTGCCTAGTCAGAGGACCCTGAAATGTTAGAGGTGGTGCCTAGTTAGAGGACCCTGAAGTGTAGAGGGGGTGCAGCGGTTGGGCCCTAAAGAGCTAATGTGTACAGTGTGCAGTGTGCAGTGTACAGAGTTAAGAGTTGCAGTGGCACAAGCAGTGACAAGGAGCTACCTCGGTCAGTGAAGGACTGAAGGGAGCTGTTCAGTGACTTTTGAGCTAAATTGAGTTTCAGGAGTCAAGTGTTCTACAGTCCTAAATCTTCTGAGTTAACAAACAAGTTAAAGTCGAAGTTCCAGCACAAGTTCATCATAACAGTATCTTCAAACGCCAAGAAGCGCTGGTCGGCATTCAGCTGGCGTCAAGACAGCGCCAACAGGCATTTTTGTATAAAGTCCCAGTTAACCTAGTTGAGCCAGAGGAGTATCCCACTCATTACCTTCTCCCATCCCCAAAATACAATAAACAAAACCAACCACAGATGCCAGAGTGATCATTGTCTCAATTCTCACACTTGGGTTCACAACTTTAATGTGTTGGAAGTTTCACCGGTAACAATTGCAGACCCACATCAGGCTCAAGGCCTGGAAATATTGCTACATAAATGTTTGCTTTTGGGTTTATTACCACTTTAAGATACCTTAACCCTTTCATTTTGTACGACGTATGAACCTTACAGCAGGGGATTTCACACACAATCCGGTGTAAAACTGACAGGCAGACTCCTGCCTGTCAAGTGAAAGCATTCGGGCTGACACCCGATTGCTCATATACTCCCCCGTACCGGTGTTTTCTCCTAGTGTTTGGCCTGGACCCTGTGCTGTCACTTCCTGAATGTAGAGTGACTGAGCTCTAAATACAAAGCATAGCATCTTGGGACATGTAGTTCAGGAAGCTGGGATTTTATTTCTAGTTGGACCTATTGTGAACTATGACTACCATCCGTCTTGGAGAGAAGAACAGACTGCTGAAAGAACTTATTAAAAGGCTATGCTAGGCCTAGATCGCTCTCTTTGGACCCCGGTCTGGATCTGCAAAGAAGGACTCTGTATCTGAGGGTGCTGTGGCCTAGTCATGCCCAGTGCAAGGAAGATTTATCGCGTGTGTGTCCAAGGGGTTTCTGTTGACAGCATCTCCCTACTCTTTGGTGGCATCCACACCAGATCCAGTTGCGTGGTGCGACGGAGGTTGGATGCCATTCCCTGAGCCAGAACCCTGAGGGAGAGCCTGTAAAGCCTTCAACTTTGTCATCATCATCAGTTACAGTATCAGTGAGCGGGGCACTTGCCCACCTACTCCTGGTAGACACTGCATGCAGACAATGTTGTCTCTTCTCACATTGCTTATGCCTGTAGAACTCCATGACACAGTACATCAAAGCAAGCAGCCACAGTGTGCACTTGGCACCAGAGCATCACAGATATACTCTGAATCTCTTGCTTGTTAGAATGCACCAGTTTGAATTGCTTTGCTATTTAGGATTTCTTCTTTTTCCAAAAAGGATTTCTTCTTATAAAACTCACCTAAGTGCTGGCTGAAGATCTAAAGACTTCACCTCCTTTAAAAAATGGAACTACACCTAACCTCCCCCCTATTCATAAGGGATTTCTTACACTGTGCACATGGAGCCTTGATTTTGCTTGGAACTTTGTCTTTAAAGAAGCAGGTTAAATCCTACAGGTTAAATAGTTTGTTGAATGTTATGCAATTTCTCACATTGCTTGCATCTGTGGGTTGAGGTTCAGGAGCGAGTGGTACAGAGGCAAATCTACAACCTTAAGGGCCCCGGTGCAAGAAACCATAAAGGCCCCCGACCCCATCCCAGGGTCCTTTCTTATGTTTTGCAGTGGGCCCCCTCCTGCTTTCTTGAGGCCCCCACATGGAAGTGGAACACCAGAGCCCAGTCGCAAGGGCGACCTTTAGGACCCTGGTAATTCTGCCACTGACCTTACTATTACTAGCAGGCATTTGAGGATGTAAGGGAGCACTCTGGAAGATATAAGGGGGCACTCTGCAGGTACTAAAACTGTACCTGCAGAGTGTCCCCTTACATCCTCCTGAGTGCCCCCTTGGGATCAGCGGCAGTAGTGGTTGTGGGGGGATGGGATCAGCGGTGGTGGGAGGGAGGAATGGGATCAGTGGCATGTGAATGGAATCAGTGGCGGTGGTGGGATCAATGGCGGTGGGGAGATCAGTGGCAGAGGGATAGTGGTGGTGGGATGGGATCAGTGGCAGAGGAATGGTAGTGGAGGGATGGGATCAGTTGCAGAGGGATGGTGGTTAGGGATGGGATCAGTGGCAGAGGGATGGTGGGAGGGATAGGATGGAGGGATGGGATCAGTGGCAGAGGGATGTTGGGGGGATGGGATGGTGGTGGAGGGATGGGATCAGTGGCAGAGGGATGGTGAGGTGAGGTGAGGGGGATAGGATGGTGGTGGAGGGATGGGATCAGTGGTAGAAGTATGGTGAGAGGGAGCTAGCTGTCAGATCATGAAAGCAGGAGGAGCCAGGAGAACTGGCGGGGGGACCCCAGAATAAGAGGATCGGGACTGCTCTGTGCAAAACCATTGTACAGAGCAGAACAGGTTTGTTTTTTAAAAGACAAAAAACAGATCATTTACAATCACTTTAAAATGTAACCACCACATTTAAATGGAACCAAAAGCAAAACATTTTTTTATTTTGGACAGAGTATGGGAGGTTTATAACCCCCGTAAGTACTTTTCGCTATCTGTGTCCCACTGGGGCAATTTCACTTCTTGTTCCATAGCCAAAACAAGAAGTGAGAGGAAATCCCTAATAGTAGGAGAATCCTTGGTTGTTACCAGAACTAGTGTCCCTATTGGAAGATTTCCCCACCTGTTATAGTGACAACCCAAAATTTGGGATTCTATTTCACTTTCACTCCCTGTGATAATGATAAACAGGACAAATAGAGAGGGTGAATCCCCTTAAAGGGGACACAGACAGCAAAAAAAAAACTGATAGGTGTTCTAATCCTTCTCCACTCTATCTAAAACTTTAAAAAAAAGTTTTTTCTTTAGTTATACTTTAAGGATTGGTAAGCTGCAATATATTACATTTTTGATTTTGGGTTACATAATAAAAATAAACTTTTCTCAGTAGCAGATTGCATCAGGTTTGAGTGGGTAAGGCTAGTTTATTTCGTTAGAATGTGGCATTATTCAGTTTGACATTTAGGCTTGGTTCACACTGCTAAGACCTGAAAGTCATCTGACTTGCGGTGCAACTTTGCCAGGCAACTTTCTGGTGACTTGAGTACTAATTTGACAGAAATATAGAATAGAAGTTGGATAGAAATTGCCTTGAAGTAACCTTTTCTGAACCTTTTCTGAAGTTGAAGGGACTTCAGTAGTGCTAATTAGGACAGCTCTCATTGATTAACATGTTATTTCACATGTCACGTGACTTGGAGTCTCACAAGTTGCATCCCAAGTCGTGGCAGTGTGAACCGAGCCTTAGATATTCAATGATTTACTTACATCCTTTATCTTTCTGACTATGCTATCCCATCGATGCAGACAGTCCCCCGTCTCAGCAGCCACGTCCCCAATATCCTTGTCGCTGCCAACTGTATATTCCTTACTGGTCCAAGTTATACTTTTCCAGAGCAGAGCAAGGCACTGATAAAACAGACACCCTGCTACAATCACAGCTATAAAGATGGGTCTAGGACAATATCTGCGTCTCCAACCCATGTCCTCCTCTTATCCACTTTGATCAGATCATCTTCTAGTAAACTTGATTTTGTGTCCGAGTCAGGGAACTCATGATCATCATAAGGCTCTGAGTACACTCGGTGCATTACACTTTAAATTCACTGTGAAAATATGCTCAGCTCTCAGTTGCAGCAGTGATCAGCGAAAAATAAGGAACAAACTAATCCAGTGGTCAACATCAGCCCAAGATCACTTGATCCACTTCCGTGCAATAAGTAAGTAATCCTTAACGCAAAACCGTAAAGCTTTCAATCAGAACAGTTTTTTCCATCTGAATCCACGTTGCAGTAGTAGTAAAAATAGCTGAACTTGGCAAAGTTGATTTTCTGTGCAGAGGTTAGCTGAAAAGTTGGGTTTACTTCCAAAGTCCTCTCCCTGCGAGCAGAAAGTTTTCCTCTAAATCCTGATGTGTGCACTCACTGCAATGAGCTGCCTTCCCCCTAACACAAACACAGCACATACACTCCATCCGAATCCTCCTGGACCACAGGCACCATAAATGAAAGGCTTGCTTTCTTTATGGGTGGGGTTGTTTTAGTACAGGAACTGCAGCATAGTAATGTAGTTTGGGATTGATCCCCAAGTCACTCAGGAAAGAATCTGATAACTTGTTACACACTTTCACGTTTCGCATAGTTTTTTTTTTTTTTTTATTCTGTTCCAAAATGAAATCCAGATGTTTCCACAAGGAGGCTGCACATCCAGCTCTGCTGTTAGTATTACACTAGCATTAGTGTTTGGATTACACTAGCAAAGTTTAAATTGTAATTATTAAACTCGCTGCCTGACTTTCCACTTTTAGCTTTTAAATTTAGAACTGATATCCACTCACTAACATGGTTTCTATATGGAAATAATTCCATTTTAAAGCAGTTTAAAAAAATCTAACATGATTTACATAGTAAAATAATGTATGAAAAGGGAATGAGAAGACCACGCTCTAATATGAACTCAAACCAAAAAAATATATACAGTAAATGAAATAAATAAACATTGTGCTCAAAAAGTCCCAATATTAGTGAAAATAATTCAGACAAGTGTTCAAACTCCCCTAAGACCATCAAATAATGCACACCAGTGTGTGTGTATCCCTTGATCCACGGACAAACACATGCACGAGCTGCTCACCAGAAATATTTGACCCCCATTACAGGTGGTCAAATTCAGCAAGGCAAAGTTGCATGGACCTCTGGTTACATCCTGTTTTCCTAATCCAGATCCTCAGGATGTATTATGAGTAGGGAAGAGAGATAGGCTTCTCATAGTGTAGTAAATCAGACTATTTGTTTATTAAAAATGTTTAAAATACACTTACAAAAGACAAATGTTTCTGAGCAAATAAAAGAAACCAGGGGACGCCGTACCGCATTCCACCCGCATTCCAGGAAGCGGAAGTGGCGTGTCACATCTTAGTCCCACCCTACGTGTTTCGTCAGCAAACGTCTGACGTCATCAGGGATCATTTGATCGTGCACGTCACTTTCAACAGAAATAAACAATGAACAAAATGTATCTGTTGTATCATGTACTTGTGTTAAAAAGTATTCCGTCCTCTTTGGATTCCTTCCTTGGTGTGAAATACCTGGTAAACCTGCCAGTCTCCCTACTTTCTTATTTCAAACTGACTATGCTAGGCTTCAGAGTATGTCTGTCTCAGCGTATTCAGTTTTCTGCCTGTCCTCCAATGGCCAAGACTTGTGCTGACACCCCCCCCCCGCACGGCCATTCACTTGGAAGATCAGTGTCCTTCTGTTTCTCCACCCCCACTTCTACAAGCTTGTTATGCAGCTGAGAATAGATTATGTGATCTCTGAGATTATTTTTTTATATCTAAACACAAATGTTTTGCCTTTCATTTCTATTTTGAACTGAATGCATTGTTTTACAACAGAAGAGTTCACATACTGTATACTTTTGTAAATAGTTGTGCAAGAAGCAGAATAAAAACCAGCATAACAAAGTGTATATAAACTCTAATTCGCTCCCTTTTGGTCTGTTATATACACTGTACATTTGAAAGGAGTTTATTACATCTGCTCAACAAGTGCAAAAAAATAGGTGTTTACTCAACCAGAAATCATATGAACTGTAAAAATGTCTGTGCTCTATGTCTCCAGACTGCTATCAGTTTACATTGTTCCCAGCTATCATCTTTCTTACTATCAATGGGCTACAAAACCCCTCCCCCTGTTATGTAGAAATTATGGTGTTGTTGTGTAGTGCTAACACAGTTCTAACATACTGTTATGTAGTCTTAACACATTGCCTGTCCTAGGATGACAACACTGAAAGTGAAATCTGGGGACACCCTCCTAGCCATGTCCACTTTCTTGGGGGTGGGACAGGGGGTGGGGGTATAAGTGGCATGTGAAGCACGTCACATCATGTTGGGGCACGTCACATCATGTTGGGTGTGGCCAAATTGTGCTAACAATGGGATGTGCTTAAAGCAGTATGGTTTTATAACACCTGAATCTACTTTGCTCTGGTCAAGAGTGCAGGCCCAGGTGTGGACTGCAGGTCACCATCACAAGCAAGAGCAAGGAAGCAAATGATCCATATCCTTACCACCCACAACAAAGTCTGCACAAGCCGTGAGAGGAGGGACTGGGAAGACCACATAATATCAGCATGTGACATCATCATTAACCCTGGAGACAGCCAGGAGAAGACACACTGCTCCCCTCCCTCTTCCTACTGCAGGCCATTCACAGAAATGTTCTAAAATAGATTACCCTAAAGCCGCCTCCAGCCGGAGACACCATTATTAAATCTGGGAAGAAATCAAGGACACATTCTTTTAGCCAGGAATGAAATCAGGGATATTTTTTCTCCTGGGGACTGCCACCACCTCTAAGGACTGGTAAGCTGTATTACCATCAATTTTTAGGATTTTAACCTATTCCCTCTATTTTAAAAGGTTTAAAATTGTTTAGTATTAATGTAATATCCTGGCAGAAGAACTGTCTTGTCCAGCCATTTCCTGTTAAAGGAGAAGTATGGGGTATAGAAAGAAGCAAACATCCATACTCGCCTCAATGCTGCAGCATCAGTCCCAGGTTGGCTCTAAGCCATAGAACTGGGTGATCACATGAAATAAACAGAGGTGACCAGCACTATGGAGTTGTATAGATGGTGTATATGGAATATAAGGTGTAAGCTGGCAACAACCAAACCCCTAGGGTTAAGAAATGAGATAGGTGCAAAGAGGTTGAAACGACGCTACCTATGAGTGGCTAGATGCCAAATGAATAGTGTACCAAAACAAATAGTGATACCCAAAATAAATAAGATAAATTCAATAAATCCAAATAAAGTGCACAAGTGACGTTATGGTCTGAAAGAAGTGACCAATTCTTATCCTGAACCAAACAAGATGCAGTGATAAAGTGAAAAGTGTTGTGCAATAAATATACAGAAATAATGGAGAAGCAGTGATTTTTTATTCCAAAAAACAAAAATACTGTACAGTGCAAATTACCAGTGATAAATCGTGCTTGCTGGGAATAAATAAATTTATATGAGATTGTGGTGAAAATAAATTAAACCAATAAATAAAGGAATTTCTCCTAAGAAAAAATATTTGTGCAAATAATCAAATGAAGAAAAGTTCCAATAAGGGAAAAACAAGGTTGCATCCACCAGTGTGGCCACTAGGTGTCGCACCTTACATACGACCTGTTTGTTGCAAATGCCGTGAAATAGGGAAGAAAATTTCCAGGGGTTCCTCCAGTGGAATGAGCGATTGCAGGCTCTCTAATTCCTCAAAAGAAAAAGAGGAAACCCAATGATGCCGTATACAATGCAATCAAAATATGGGAATTGTAATGACTCATGGAGTAGGCTGTCCACGATCAGTAGTCTAGCCGGGAAGCTTCCGCGTTCCACGGCCTGAGCTCCAACGACCGGAAGTGACGTTATGACGTAATGGACTCCACCCTATGCGTTTCGTCAGAGGACGTCTGCTGGAGCGGCGTTTCAACGTAGCATACTCCCGGCTGAAGCTTCCCGGCTAGACTACTACATATGAGTTCACTCCATGTGAGCACACGGGGACAGGGGCACTTTAATTTTTTTTTTCTTTATTGTTTATTTTATTTTTATTTTTTTATTTTTACACTTTACCTTTACCTTTAATTTTTTTTTTTTGATCACTTTTATTTCTATTAAAAGGAATGAACACATCCCTTGTAATAGGAATAGTGCTTGACAGGTCCTCTTTATGGAGAGATCTGGGGTCAATAGGACCTCAGATCTTTTCTAGAGGCTGGAAAGCCTAAGATCATAAAAAAAAAAAAACGATCTCGGCTTTCCAGCATAGATCACGGCAGTATTTACAAAAACATAACGTGGCGCCTGGGCCTCCCAGAGTCATAGAGATTGCCAGGGACCATCTGGTCCTCGGTATTCTCTATAGTGTTCTTCCGCCACCAGGCATCATTCAGATATCCCCTCTCAAAGCCCAGGATGTCATATGATGTACTGCGGTATGGAAGTGATTAAAGGTTACACTGGATGGTTTTGTTCACAGATTGGTTTATTCTTTTTTGGACACATGAACTTTATTATGCATTTTTATGAATTTTATTGCACATATAAGCATATGTAAACACAAGTATACAGTATGTATGGTAAACGCTGCACTAGTTTATTTATAATTCGGTTTTTGGAACTGTGAGTGATCTCAGATTGTGCAAAATAGCTTTTTATATATATACTGTATTTTCTGGCGTATAAGACTACTTTTGAACCTCAAAAAAATCCGCCAAAAATGGGGGGTCGTCTTATACGCCAAGTATAATATCTCCAAGGTAACCTAAGTATAAGTATTACCGGTAGATGAAAAATTAGGGGGGTCGTCTTATACGCCCAGTCGTCTTATACGCCGGAAAATACAGTAGATATAAATTTGTTGTGCGGTGACACGTAATAATAATTTTATTTGTTTGTTAATGTTTATAGACACTGTGACCATATCAGGTGACAGTTTCAAATTATGGCCAATTTTAACTGCATTGAGTGGTGATACCTATGTCCACAGGCATCAGCATATGCCATCAGTCACCAATGGTCACTGTTTTCTTTTTTTCAAATTCTTCTTTATTAAAACGTAATAGAAATAAAAATACAAGTACAGGTAGTATACAAGTTTACAGACATAGTCGTGTTGCAGCATACAGAGTCAAATCGCATCAAGGGAGTGAGAAAGTCGAATGCAAAACATCAATAAAACAGCGTCACATAAAGCAGGGTAGATATACAGCAGGTCTACTCGTAGCATATGAGAATGTGTAGAAAGCGACTAAGAACATCAAACATTCAGTGTAGCCCTAACGGGCCTGTGAACAGTGGACAACATCGTGCACCAGAGTGATGTCGGCAACCTGAACCGTGGGTTGGAGATCTACCCAGAGTAAACATTTCTCACCATGAGAACCAAACAAAAATACAGAGGAGTGGGGGGGAGCTTACAACACTTCGGGAAAGAATACTGGGAAACAAAGGGGGCAAGGAAGGAAGGAGCGGAACAGAAAGGTGGGAATATTGGCAAAGGGGATCAGGGCGGAAGCAGGGGGGGACAGTGGTCACTAGTACGTGAAGCCTGTCCAGCGCCCGCCGCTGAGCCCCCAGGGCAACACATGCAACAGCACTGGTAGGAGAGAAAGGGGAAAAAGAATGGGCTAAGAGCTACGGCCAGTGAACCCCGTGCGAGGCGATGGCCACTGAGGCCAGTTGTGTGATCAGTGGGTTTCCAGGAGCGCTTTACCCTCGTCTGACAGGACAAACA
This sequence comes from Pelophylax lessonae, assembly GCF_965119305.1. Lineage (NCBI taxonomy): Eukaryota > Metazoa > Chordata > Amphibia > Anura > Ranidae > Pelophylax > Pelophylax lessonae. Next base: position 223,310,793 of record NC_138771.1, read on the forward strand.
TATTCCAACACCCCCACGTAGCTGAGTAGAGTTCCCTCCTGCCCTGCGAGGTCAGCACCAGGTCTTCAAAGTCACCAATCTGCTTGATTTTGGACAGCCAAAGCCGTAAAGACGGTGGGGCGGTGGATTTCCAGCAGGCCCCAATGCAGGCCTTTGCTGCGTTGAAGAGGTGACGGAGGATGGACTTTTTATAGTGATCAGGCTTGATGGAGGAACAGTGGAGGAGGAAAAGCGCTGGGTCATCCTTGAGTGCGAAGTCGGTCATTCGCTGGGATATCTCTCTGACCTGCCTCCAGAAGTCACTCAGCACCGGACAGCTCCAGAAGATATGGAGCATCGTCCCCCGGTCCGCGCGACACCGCCAACAGCTGTCCGACGCCTCCGGGAAGAAACCTGCCAACCTCGTCGGAGTATAGTACCAGTGCATCAGGATCTTATAGTTAACCTCCTGGAGGCGTGTACAGATAGAAGACCTCAGAGAGAAGCGAACAATGTTCCGACGTTGAGTCAGCGTAAAAGTCCTCTGCAGCTCCTGTTCCCACTTCACGATGCCGGGAAGGACGAAATCATCCCGAGGTTCCGAAAGCAGGGCATAGATCAGGGACAAGGCATGCGGAAGGGGAGTGTCGCATGTAAAGAGAGCCTCCAGAGCCGTCAAAGGCTTCTCGAAGGTAGATCGCGGCCCCAGGTCCCGAAGGAAATGCAGCAGCTGGAGAGCCTGCCACCTGGTGAGCTCATAACGGCCCCCCGGAGTCGTCAGCTGGGTGAGGGAGGGCCAGGTGCCACCAGAGCCAAAGTGAGACACCTGGAAATACCCCAGCTCCAACAGGGTCCTGAAACGGCCGCTATCACATCCCGATGGAAAGGCCCGATTACCTAGAACCGGGAACATGGGTGAAGTTATCCTCCGGGAGTCGCCCACCGCCAGGGCTGCGGCACAGACCCTGAGAGTCGGGCCGATCACAGGATGACGTCGGACGTCATGTGGCACCGACGCAATATGCCACGGGGCGCCCGGGAGGTGTATCGAGCATTGGGACGCCTCAAGAGTTGTCCAGAGTTTCAGGTGGGAATGCCTACACCAGTCCACCAGGCGGTTCAGGTGGGCCGCCTGGTAGTACCGTTTGACATCAGGAGCCGCCACACCCCCATGCGACTTCGGCATCGTGAGTATCGACCCCCGGAGCCTGGGACGGCGACCAGCCCAAATGAACTCGGTAAAGACCGCGTTCACTTGTTTGAAGAAGGCGGCAGGGACCAACACCGGGAGGGTCTGAAATAAAAACAAAAACTTCGGCAGGATTGACATTTTAAGGATACTACAGCGTCCGAACCAAGAGTGGAGGCCAGCGGACCACTTACTCAGGAGGGCACGCACCGCAGCCAGGAGAGGCGGAAAGTTCAGCCGGAAAACGTCAGCTGGGTTGGGCGGCAGCAGGGTCCCCAGATACCGCAAGGCTGACGAGGTCCACTTGAAAGAGAAGCTGTGGCGTAGAGAGTCCAGCATTCGAGATGGCAGCGAAATCCCCATCGCCTCCGATTTGTGGTAATTGATCTTGAAGTGTGACACCACCCCGTAGAGTTCAAATTCACGGAGCAGGTTCGGCAGGGATATCAGGGGGTTAGTCAAGGAAAAGAGGAGATCATCCGCGTAGGCCGATATTTTATGGGAGATCGCACCCACGGCCAGTCCAGAGATGTCAGCATTAAGGCGAACCCTGGAAAGAAAGGGTTCCAGGGAGAGGGCGAACAACAAGGGCGAGAGGGGACACCCCTGCCTAGTGCCGTTAAAGATGGCAAATTGTGTCGAAAAGACCCCATTTGCCTTCACCATCGCTCGCGGGCAAGTATAGACGCTCATGATCCAAGCCAACATACGATGGCCTAAACCAAAGCGTTTCAGCACACCAGTCATAAAAGGCCAGCTCACCCTGTCAAAGGCCTTCTCGGCGTCCGTGCTCAGTAGCACTGTCGGAACGCCGGTGACCCTGGCATGATGGAGTAAGTTCAAGGCCTTGATGGTATTGTCTCTGGCCTCTCTGGTGGAAATGAACCCGACCTGGTCCAAATGGACCAGGCCCGGGAGGAGAGGCTGCAGCCGAGAAGCCACCATTTTGGTAAATAGCTTGAGGTCGGTATTCAATAAGGAGATCGGCCTGTAGCTCCCACAGGCCGCAGGGTCTTTCCCCTCCTTAGGGATCACAGATATGTGAGCCAGCAGGGAGTCAGCGTGGAAGGAGGAGGACTTCCCTATCTCACTGAACAACCTAAGCATAGGAGAAACTAGATGTGCCTGCAGTAATTGGTAGTAGAGAACCGTCAGGCCATCCGGCCCCGGGGCTTTGCCCTTTTTCGCCGTCTTAAGGGCCATGGCAAGTTCATCCGCCGTGAACTCCTCCTCCATGGCTTCACGGTCCGGCGAGGAGAATCTAGGCAGGACAACGGAGTCCAAGTAGGAAGTGACCTCCGTTTCGTGGGATCGTCCCTGAGGCAAGTGATACAGAGACGAATAAAAATTCCCAAATCTCTGCGCAATCTCTCTGGGCATATGTAGCTTACTGCCGTCAGCAGCGGTCACAAAGGGAATATAGGAGGCCGCCCGTTGGTCTCTAAGAGCCCTGGCCAGCATACGACCACATTTATCGCCCGATTCGTAGTGGAACCGCTTACAGCGCTGTAAGGCCGCTTTAGCGCGGTATTGCAACAATTCCGCTACCTGGGAACGGAGGCCTGCCAGCTCAGAACCCTCTGCAGCCCCCCGGTGTCTCTTGTGCCGATCTTCCAGGCGAGAAATATCTGCCAGGAGGTTGTTCAACTGCCTTTCCCTGTCTCTCTTAATGCGGGCGCCGTGGGCCATCAACACGCCCCTAATGACGGCTTTATGGGCCTCCCATACCACTCCGGGGTCACTGTCAGGAGTGGCATTGAGCTGGAAATAGCTCTGGAGCTGTTGGGAGACATCTGCCAACACCACCGGGTCCTGCAGAAGGCTCTCATTTAATCTCCAGTGCCAGTCCGATTCCCTGCCCGGGCCGCCCAGTCGCATTTCCATAATCACAGGAGCGTGGTCAGACCAGGTGATGGAACCGATTTCAATACTTTCCACCGAGGAGAGCAGGCGGTGCGGGACCAGGAAAAAGTCAATCCGGGAGTATACGTCGTGGGGGGTAGAGTAAAACGAGTAATCGCGTTCCCCAGCATGTAGGATGCGCCAGGCATCCACCAGTTGGAGTTCCCTAAGCAACTTGACCACCTGCGTCCGGGCACCCCGGGGCACGGAGGAAACTCCGGAAGACGTGTCCACCGAAGGATCCAGGGGGATGTTCCAGTCGCCACCTACGATCAGCTTCCCTTCCGAGAAATCCATCAGGGACAGCAAGGTCTTCCTCAGGAACGAGTCCTGGTGCGAATTGGGGGCATATACATTTGCAAGCGTCACCGTCCGTCCACCAACACGGCCCTTAAGAAAAAGAAAACGCCCGTGTGGGTCAGTCCTCTTATCAAGCAGTGACCAGGGAATATTGCTCGAGAGCAGGATGGACACCCCTCTGGATTTAGAGACATCATTGGTAGCGTGGTACGCAGTAGGAAAGAACCGGTTCTGGAGGAAGGGGAGGCCTCCAGACCTAAAATGGGTCTCCTGAATGAATGCGATGTCAGAACGAGAGCGTCGGAGGTCTCCCATGAGCATCCGCCTTTTTTCGGGCACATTTAGGCCCCTGGCGTTCCACGTAGACACCCGCACGGGGTCCATATTGGCCGGGGAGAGAGTGTAGCAGAGGCAGAGAAGGGGGAACAGGAGGGGGGACAAGAGGAGAAGAGGAAACGGGAGCAGGGGTGTGGGGGAGGGGAGAGGGGAGGAAAGAGAAAAAGAAAAAGAGAAAAAGGGACGGGAATGCAAACAGGAAAGGGGAGACAAAGGGGGAGAAAGAACAAAGACACCCAAATAAGGGGAAAAACCCTCTAAGGTGTAGGCCTAAGTGGGGGGTAGAACTAAACACAGCAGGTGAGTCGAGCTCCGAGGCCAGAGCTCCCTCTACAAGAAAAAGGTCAGATAAACAACATACCATAGCATGTTATAACAAAACATGAATCGCATGAAAGCAGCGAAAAATGAACCCAGCTTAACACAGTAGGGCCTAGGGTCTCGGGCGTCCACAGAACAGGTCCGAGGAAATCACTCGGGGCATGCTCTGTGGAGGACCCGAGAGCCACCACTCCAGGTGACCCCACCGTAATCAAGAAGTGTCACACCACATCCCGACCCAGAAAACAAGACATGCCACGCCCAGCCACACAGGGGGGGTCAGCCGAGAGTGCGCATAGACAGGGAAAGCAACAGGCACTGTAGTGCCACCTCAGCGACCACCCATGCAGGGCACCGAACCCCCAGCCCAGGGCCCCCCCCCCCCAGCGAAACCGGGGCACCACCCCTCCCGCAGCGCAAGACCCCATCCCCCATATGTGGCTGCAGGCGCCCAGCAGAACGCCAGTCACAGGGGCACAGTTCCCGGCATGGAGCAGTAGGGGAGGGAAAGGGGGACAAACGACCCCGTCCTCCCCCAGGCAACGGGCGGAAGTCTCGCCCGCCAGCCAGTCTTACCCTGAGCAACCCCCCCCCCGCCTCCCCCCCGACACCCCCAAACTCAGTCAACAGTATGTCAACCCCAGCCGTCTGTATATAAGTTTAAGAAAACATAGACAGGAATACCAGTGCAATATACTTTCTGCGGGGACAGCCAGTGAGGAGACCCGATAGCAGGTAGAAGACGACTGTTCATCTCGAGCCAAAGCGGAGGAGAGTCAGGTGTTCCAAAGCAGAGTTCGGGGTAGACAGTTCTTAAAGTCCCAGCAACATCAAACATCCCGGAAGCAGCATACCGCAGCCGGCGGGCAGTCCGGGAAAGAGTGTAAAGAGTGCGTGTCCCATGTCAGGAATCACCTATGCGCGTCACGGACATCGTGAGCCAAGGGGCATCCTAGAGGGGGGGTGAGGCCGGGGCAGAGGGAACCCCGGAGCCAAAGGGGACAGGGGGGGGAGTGTACAATGTTCGTAGGGAACTATAAAAGAAGGTGCACCAAGGATGGAGGGCAGGTGGGCGGCCACGGACCGGGGAAGCAAGAGCAAACTAATGTCTCAGAGTCTGTGTGGCTCAGGCAAGGCAAACAACTAGGGTGGCATGGCAATAGTCAGTAGAAGTGAGCTGAGACGGGCAGGTAGCTCAGTCCTCTCTTACCGCCTGTGGCGTTGCAGGAACCAGCCTCCTCCGGCTTCTAGGGGTACGGGGCGACAGACCTCTGCCACGGCTAGTGGAGCCCGGGGGTCGTCGAGGCGGGTTCGGCAAGTGCTGGAGCCAGTTCGGTACAGTGACAGGTTCCACATCCAGGAAGGCGAATAGCGCCGGAAGATCCTCCGGGTGAGACACAGTAAAGGACGCCGATCCCCTACGGACCGTGAGGGAGATGGGGAAACCCCAGCGATAGGTGCAGCCCGTGTGGCGGATCCTATCCAGGAGGGGACGCAGCAGGGCTCTGCGCTGCAGGGTGGCTCGCGATAAATCTGGAAGGATTCTGAGCTTGGCGCCATCAAAGTCTATGTCCCCAGTCTCCCAGGCTTGTCTGAGGATGGATTCCTTATGGGAGTAATGGTGGAGCCTGCAGATGACGTCACGGGGTCTAGCAACGTCTTGAGAGCGCGGGCCTAGGGCACGGTGAACCCTGTCGAACTCCATTTCGGCCTGCGGGATGTCTGGTACCAGAGTATGGCAAATGGATAGCAGTGTAGGCCGGAGCGAGTCCAGTTCAGTGGCTTCAGGGAGACCCCGCAGCCGAAGGTTGTTGCGCCTACTACGGTCCTCCATCTCCTCCATTTTCAACTGCAGGGCCGTCACATATTGGGATTGCTGCGAGTGGCTCTGTTCCAGCTGCGACACCCGGGCTTCAAGGGCAGAAAACGAGGACTCATCTTCTGCAACTCGGTCAGACAGCTGCTGAAGGTCCGCCCGGACAGCCTGGTAGTCCCGTTTGTGGGCCTCTTCCACTCGCTGTACCATCGCCTCCATGTCCTGCTTGGTCGGCAGGGCCCGGATTAGGGCTCGCAGGTCCGCCTCCATCCCAGGCTCCGGCGTCGTCCTCGAGAGTCCCAGCGGGGAGCCGAGCGGGAGAGGGGTGCCCGACAGCGCCCACGGTTCCGACTGAACCGAGGCAGTGGGCGATGGCGGTGCCTGCGCCATGACAGTAGAGGTGGAGAGAGCTGCACCCGGGCCGGCCGCGTGAGTGTGGGCTGAGGCCGATCTCGTCCCAGGGAAGAACCGATGCAGATCCGACCCCGGGGATGATCGTAGGGGCTTCCGGGATCGGCGGCGGCGGCTAGAGTTCATGCCAAACGTGGATGAAGGTAAGTATTCGTGCTATACAAGAGGGAGATGGCCGGAGCTCACTCAGAGCACGTCTTCACTCCGCCATGTCCAGGACACGCCCCCCTCATGGTCACTGTTTTCAGTAAAAATAGATCTGCCATGCTGATTGTTTTTATTAATGGTTATTGTTTTTTCTGGATTTTCCAGCTGTGCTCCCCCTGACTGTTCCACAAGCAAATAAATTCAGGCTCGGGTTTTTCATTTCTGTTTGTTTATGCAAATATCCCAACTTTGTGAGATGGGAAAGACAGACACAGTAAAGCATGCCGTATAAAGGCAAAGGACATGCCCCTGCCATACCTCCAATAAACTGGAACATGATGATTAACGTGAAAAAAAATGTTTTGGTTAACCCAACGTTATTTTATCACTGCTTTTTCTTTTTGCTTTTCAAATGACCAAATCAAACAATCTGAAAGTTAAATAAAAGTTTTATTCCAATAAAAAAACTTTTGGTAGTAATCTAATACATTTTTATAGAGATCCTTACACCAGACTAAAAATAGGGACAACTGAGGAAGAAAGGGGGACAAAGGGAGTTGGTCCCAAAAGAGGGACACTCCTTCCAAATGAGGGACAGTTGAGAGGTATGGTTTATGTGCCTATTGCTAAGAATATTATTCCAGTAACTGGATCATGCCTGTTTGTCAGACTGTCTTCAGATGTACTCAGAGGATCCCAGTCTTGTTTTCCAGGATTTGCAGGACTCCTGGGATCACCAACATTCACAGTACTCACATCATCTATGCTGGGTCTTACAGGATTTCTAGAATTCCTAGAATCTCCAGTACTCACAGGATTCATGCCAGTTCTTTAAGGATTTCCTGGATTCCAAGGATCTTCACTGCTAGCCTTAAGTGTTTATTCTTATTGCCAGCTACCTGAGAGATAAAGAGTCCAAATATTTGCCTGCCAGTTTCTTGTTTGTTGCTGAATCGGACTGACCTGACTATTTTGCTTGCTGTATGCCTAAACCTCTCCTTGGACCTGGCTATTCTTTTACCTGCTGCCTGCATCAACCCCTGCCTGAATCTGGCTAATCTCTCATCTGCAGACCTGTAAACAGCCTCTGCAATGTAGCCTCTTCAGTCCAGTCCCCCCTTTGGTGGGGTGATCCTGAGGGCCATGACATGGTGTCAGTTTGCAGCTGGGGCCTCGAGGGTTTCTGGCCCATCTCCACCATTGAGAGCTCTTCTGCCTCAAATCCTTCTGTCTCTTCATGTAATCCTAGACAGATTTGATGAAGTTAAGATCAGGGTCCTGTGTGGGCCAACCTATTACTTCAAAGACTCTATGTTCTTTACACTGAAGATAGTTCTAAGTGACGTTGGCTGTATGTTTGAGGTTGTTGTCTTGCTACAAAATAAACACACCTCCCTGATGGTATGGCATGATGGATAAATATCTGCCTGAATTTCTCAGCATTTCTCAGCATTGACCATTGATCCTGACCAAATCTCCAACTCCATTTGCAGAAATGCAGCCCAAAAGTTGCCAGGAACCTCCACCATGCTTCACTGGCACCTGCAGACACTCATTATTGTACCACTCTCTAGCCCTTTGCAGGCAAACTACCTCCTGCTACAGCCAAATATTTACATTTTTGACATTTGTTTTTCTGCATAGGACATGGAAACAAGGCTAACGACTAAACTATGGAGAACCAGGGCTGCTCTGTGCAAAACCATTGTAAGTATGACATGTTTATTATTTTAGGAGAAAAAAATTGAGCATTTACAATCACTTTAAAAACAGCAGAAAGGTGAATGGAAATGGATTGCTTGTACTAGGCCTTTCAGTCTCAATCCTTATACGAAAAACATTAGGAAGCTTTTTTGTATGGCCAACAAGTATACTTGCCAGTAGGTTGCATTTCATACATAGGGCCCACTGGAAGATTTAATTTGAACAGCAACTTTTTAGTAGGTGCCAAAACCATTTTGTTTGTTTTTTTAAGGTAATTAACTGGAGGAATATTCATTGCCAGTGAAAAAAAAAAAAACATTTTTTTTCTCCAGTGCATTGTAACATCTGCAACTCCCTGTTCAGAGCACAACGTAAAATCTAAAGCCCCATAGACACACACCGATTGTCGGCCGACCGTTCGGCCGTCTTTTGTCCGGTGCTGTCATGTAGGTTGAAAAGTTCTAAAGACTGCACATGAATTTTGTCGGCCAACAACAACCGACTGCAGAAGTGATGTCATGTGATGGTTAACTTTCCGTGTGTTTTTTCTTCTCTGAGCATGCCCAGTCTTGCTCATCTGCTTTTTGTCGGCCGAAATCTGTACTGACTGACGAACAATCGGCCGTTCTTTGTTGGCCTACAAACATTTTATAGCATGCACACCAGATTTTGTTTGGCCGAAAAGTCGCAGTCGGTTGTCGGAAGCATCATACTAACAAGCCGACAATCGGGCGATCGGACGTTGGCGGAATATTTACGGCCGACAATCGGTACGTGTGTACGGGCCTTTAGCCTGCAAAACAGAAAAGACAAGTGTACAGGCTGTATTACATGTATTGCCATCTGAGAATAACAGGAAATTATATCACATCAGCTGAATTCTATTTTCTAAATTGTCTTATATGTACTGGAATGCAAGAAAACCAACTGTGGAAATACTGTAGTATTGTCTGAATCCAAACAACAGTTGCAGAATAGATACACAAAAAGCTACACAAAAAGCAAAAAATATTTTGTAATTATCTACAGTTGTTTAGAAAGTATCATAGTAAGATAAATTAAATCAATGTTGTATTTATATTAATAAACTTGCATATTTACTTTAATTTGCACAATATTTTACTAGTTCAGTTAATGCATATGCAAAGGGTTTAGCATTTCCCTAAAAATTAAGTGTCTAAGTACCGTTTTTTGTGTGCTATTGCATGTGTTTTTTGCAAAGAGGTACACTGTCTCTGCAGGTAAAGGGCGACGGTAGATAAAAAGCAACTGTGCAAGTTTGTCCAAAGTTTAATAATGACCTTGCAATTTACGTGCCTCCCAAAGCCTGGCTAAAAAACCTCGCACAGAGAGCATTCCTCATCCTGCCTTGCCACTGGAACTTTGCAAAGGCTGGTCTGACATTATACATTTTTTCTGTAGACCATATAATAGGTCAAACCTAAACACTTTTAATGTGTATGCAATCAGGCAGGCCCTTGCACTACATACACTGAACAAAATTATAAACCCAACACTTGTTTTTGCCCCCATTTTTCATGAGCTCAACTCAAAGATCTAAGATTTTTTTTATGTACACAAAAGGCCTATTTCTCTCAAATATTGTCCACAAATCTGTCTAAATTTGTGTTAGTGAGCATTTCTCCTTTGCCGAGGTAATCCATCCACAGCATAGGTGTGGCATATCAAGATGCTAATAAGACAGTATGATTATTGCACAGGTGTGCCTTAGGGTCCATGTACACGGGACGCTGGAAATGACCGTTTAGGAGCAGTTGGGCGTTTTTTTCAGAAGCCCCTGAACCCATCTACATTTTATCTTATCTGTCCATGTACACCAGGTCGTTTACAGTCATTTGCATTCAATTGCGTTCAGGGACTTTTTTTAGAACGCAATTATTTGCGTTCGAACGTGTTTCCCGGCGTTTCAAACGCACAAACATGTCCGAACGCGTCTGAACGCGATGACCCGCGTTTAGCGTTCGCGTTTTTCCATTTTAAAGGGGAATCATTTTTTTTTACCTCTAGGAACGCTTCTAAACGCAAACGCCCGCAAACGCTGCTAAACGCAGGTACAAACGCGACCGAACGGACGTTTCAAACATCCTAAAAATTCCAGCATTCAAAGGGACTTTTAACAACGTCCCGTGTACATGGAGCCTTAGGCTGGCCACAATAAACGGCCACTCTAAAATGTGCAGTTTTATCACACATCACAATGCCACAGATGTCGCAAGTTTTGAAGGAGTGTGCAATTGGCATGTTGACTGCAGGAATGTCCACCAGAGCTGTTGCCCGTGAATTGAATGCTCATTTCTCTACCATAAGCCATTTCCAAAGGCATTTCAGAGAATTTGGCGTACATCCAACCGGCCTCACAACCACAGACCACGTGTAACCACACCAGCCCAGGACCTCCACATCCAGCATCTTCATATCCAAGATCTTCTGAGACCAGCCACCTGGACAGATGCTGCAACAATTGGTTTGCATAACCAAAGGATTTCAGCACAAACTGCCAGAAACCGTCTCAAGGAAGTTCATCTGCATGCTTGTTGTCCTCATCGGGGTCTTGACCTGACTGCAGTTCATCGTTGTAATGGACTTGAATGTGCAAATGCTCACATTCTATGGCGTCTGGCACTTTGGAGAGGTGTTCTCTTCATGGATGAAGCCCAGATTTCAATGTACAGGGCAGATGGCAGACAGCATGTATGGCGATGTGTGGGTAAGCGGTTTGCTGATGTCAATGTTTTAGATCGAATGGCCTATGGTTGCGGTGGAGTTATGGTATGGGCAGGTGTATGTCATGGAAAATTAACACAGGTGCATTTTATTGATGGCATTTTGAATGCACAGAGATACCATGACGAGATTCTGAGGCCAACTGTTGTGCCATTCATCCACAACGATCACCTCATGTTGCAGCATGGTAATGCACTGCCCCATGTTGCAAGGATCTGTAGACAATTCCTGTAAGCTGAAAACATCCCAGTTCTTGCATGGCCAGCATACTCACCGGACATGTCATTGAGCATGTTTTTGTTTGGGATGCTCTGGATCAGCGTATACGACAGCGTGTTCCAGGTCCTGCCAATATCAAGAAACTTCTCACAGCCATTGAAGAGGAGTGGACCAACATTCCACAGGCCACAATCAAACAACCTGATCAACTCTATGTGAAGGAGATGTGTTGCATTGCGTGAGGCAAATGGTGGTCACACCAGATACTAACTAGTTTTCGGACCCTCCCTAGACCTCCCCCCAGTACAGTAAAACTGCACATTTTAGAGGGGCCTTTTATTGTGGCCAGCCTAAGGCACACCTGTGCAATAATGATGCTGTCTAAGCATTTTGATATGCCACACCTGTGAGGTGGATGGATTATCTTGGCAAAGGAGAAGTGCTCACTAACACACATTTAGACAGATTTGTAAACAATATTTGAGAGAAATAGGCCTTTTGTGTACATAGAAAAAGTCTTAAATCTTTGAGTTCAGCTCATTAAAAATGGGGGCAAAAACAAAAGTGTTGCGTTTATAATTTTGTTCAGTGTAGATCGAGGTAAATCTAAAGGAATTAGAATACGAAAATTGTATAATGTATGGCCAGCAGAAGCACTTCTGTCACCACTGCGCACCCCCCCACCATACCAGGAGTGTGCTCTCTCTTCACCTTTACAGGACCTCTGATCTCAGCACTGCTGAGGCAGAGGAAATAGAAAGCTGCACATGAGCAGGGATTTGATTCATAAAGAAAGCTCTTGAGATGTCGAGGGGAAGCAGCAAAATGTCTGGAAGTGTCTTAGCAACGTCCTAGCAACAAGACAGAACATGGAGATGCAATCTCTAGGAGTTTTTTTTACCAGGCTCCAGGAGCTACATAAATGTCCTTAACCTATAGCATGGGCATTTTTTAATTTCAGTTAAAACTAAGCAGTAGGTTTTTATCCACAGTGGCCCCTTACCTACATAGGAGGTTTTTTTTTTGCAAAGGTGAACCAACCCTCTAAGGTTGCTCATTCATTTTAAATGGGCTCAGGTATGGCAGTAACGTGTTACTTTACCAGGTATGGCAGTAACGTGTTACTTTACCAGGTATGGCAGTAACGTGTTTTAATGTACATTATCGCAATGCAAGTGGGAATCCACTCTCAAATGTTGCTTGAAAGGACAGAACTCCGTACACTGCAGATTTCAGTGAAATAAGTTTTGGAAATGCAATGCACATGGGCCACATACTGGGCCCCTGATGAGTCTGTAGATTTGATATAAAAATGCCTAATAACCATTAGAATAGACATTATAAGGTACTGCGAAGACAAATATTTCTTTGCATACAAATGATGAGTAGGATGCTTCTCAGAAAGAGATATTCCCTGGAATTCATAAAGATTGGCGCAGGCAGATTATGCAAAAGTTTTTCTCATGCATTGTAAAAGTGGCGAAGAAAGTGCCAAACTGATATGCACTATATTACCAAAAGTATTGGGACGCCTGCCTTTACACGCACATGAACTTTAATGGCATGCCAGTCTTAGTTCGTAGGGTTCAATATTGAGTTGGCCCACCCTTTGCAGCTATAACAGCTTCAATTCTTCTAGGAAGGCTATCCACAAGGTTTAGGAGTGTGTCTATGAGAGCGCTTGACCATTCTTCCAGAAGTGCATTTGTGAGGTCAGGCACTGATATTGGACAAGAAGGCCTGGCTCACAGTCTGCGCTCGAATTCATCCCAAAGGTGTTCTATTGAGTTGAGGTAAGGACTCTGTGCAGGCCCAGTCAAGTTCCTCCACCCCAAACTCGCTCAACCATGTCTTTATGGACCTTGCTTTGTGCACTGGTCCAAATCATTTTGGGCCAGTGCACTCTGGACCTTGTTTGCTTTGTACGACTACCTGTAATGGGGGTCATCTAGTTCTGGTGAGTAGGATGTGTGCTTAAATGTTGGTGAAGGAAGACACGGGAATATCTACTCACTGATGGTGGAAGTTATATGAAGATTTATAAGATTCACGTTTTTAGGAGATATTTGGTGGTTACACCTGCCGACATTGCACTTTATGGAAACTGCACCTTTATAACATTTTATTTCATTATTTTATTATATTTGAATGTATTATATTTAACCACTTTAGGACTGCTCACGTTGCTGCTACTGCAGCAAGGTGGCAGCCCTGGGTCTGGTGATGTAGACCTACATCACTAGATCCCCTGCTGCCGCTGGGGTCTCGATCCTGCTGCGTCTAGACACAGCGGGAGTCGGGCCAGAGGAGGAGAGACAGGGATCACCGTCTCTCTTCCCCGACCGTCCTAAACAAAGAGGAAGGATCTTCTCTGTGACAGGCAGGGGCAGATCACAGGATTCAGCATAACTGAACCTGCGATCTGTGTCTGTCACACAACCCCCTCCCCCCACAAACCTCAGTAAGCATGAGGCACACATTTAACCCCTTGATAACCAACAGTGTTAACCCCTTCCCTGCCAGAGTCATTATTACAGTAACAGTGCATATTTTTAGCACTGATTACTGTAGTAATGTCACTGGTCCCCCCAAAAGTGTCAAAAATGTCAGTTAGGGGTCCGATCTGTCCGCCGCAATGTCGCAGTACCACAAAAAAAATGCAGATCGCCGCCATTACTAGTAAAAAAAAAAAATAAAAATGACATAAATCTTTCCCGTAGTTAGTAACTTTTATGCAAACCAATCAAAATATGCTTATTGAGATTTTTATAGCAGAAAACAAATTGGCCTAAAATGTTAAAAAATTTTGATTTGTAATTTTTTTGGGGGGGAATGTTATATTTTAGAATGTGAAAAATATTGTTTTTTGTTTTCAAAACTGTCGCTTTTTTCAAAAATTAAAAATCGCACAGGTGATCAAATACCACCAAAAGAAAGCTCTATTTGTGGGGAAAAAAAAGAACATCAATTTTATTTGGGTACAGCATCGCACGACTGTGCAATTGTCCGTTAAAGTAACGCAGTGCTGAATCACAAAATATGGCCTGGTCAGGAAGGGGGTAAAATCTTCAGGTCTTAAAGTGGTTAAAAATATGCTCATTGAGAATTTTTTTGTCAAAGACATGTAGCTAAATACATTTTGGCCTAAATATATGACAAAAATGTAATATATTGGATATTTTTTAACTGTCAATGTAGAAAATGTAACTTTTTCGCAAAAATTTTGTTGTTTTTTTATTAATATCGCAAAAAATAAAAAACGCAGAGGTGATCAAATACCACCAAAAGAAAGCTCTGTTTGTGGGAAAAAAAAGGACGTAAATTTCGTTTGGGTATAGCATTGCATGACCGCACAATTGTCAGTTAAAGTCGCGCAGTGCCAAGTTGAAAAGAGTGGCCTGGTCATTAACCACTTAAGCCCCGGAGGATTTGGCTGCTAAAAGACCAGGGGGTATTTTGCGATTCGGCACTACGTGACTTTAACGGACAATTGCGCGGTCGTGCGATGCTGTACCTAAACGAATTTGACGTCCTTTTTTCCCCACAAACAGAGCTTTCTTTTGGTGGTATTTGATCACCTGTGCGATTTTTTGATCACGCGCTATAAACAAAAAAAGAGCGTCAATTTTGCAAAAATAATATTTTTCACATTTTTTTATATGAAATTCCCCCCCAAAAAAAAGTAAAAATCAAAATTTTTTAACATTTTCGGCCAATTTGTTTTATGCTACATATGTTTGGTAAATAAAAAAAAAAAAAAAAAAAAAAATCGCAAAAAGCGTATTTTGATTGGTTTGCGCAAAAATTATCGCGTTTACTAACAAAAGGGAAAGATTTTTGTCATTTTTGTTTTTTTTTTTTAACGCGTAATGGCGGCGATCTGCGATTTTTTTTGCGGAACTGCGACATTGCGGCAGACAGATCGGACCCTTGACTGACATTTTTGACACTTTTGGGGTTACCAGTGACATTTCTACAGTAATCAGTGCTATACATATGCACTGTTACTGTAAAATTACACTGGCAGTGAAGGGGTTAACTTTATTTGAGAGGGAGGGGCTGTGTATGTCCCTAGGGGCGTGATTCTAACTGTGATTGGCTGTGGCTTGAGCTGTAGGAACACTGATCAACGGTCCTACATAGTAGAATCGTATGATCATTGTTTCTACACCGGGGAGAATGACAGGCAGCTTGTTTACACAAGCTGCCTGCCTTTCTCCCCCTCCCCCGACGATTGCAGAGTGACCGGCGGACATCGGGTCCGCCGGTCACACGCGCGGGGGGGGGGGTTTGTGACCGTGCGGGAGCGCGCCTCCGGCGGCGCGCGCTCGCTCCCCAGAGCCTCACAGGCTAGTGACGTTTATTTACGTCACTTTGCCTGTGAGGGGCTGACCGCCGCAGTATATCTACTTGAGGCGGTCGGCAAGCGGTTAAGCAGGAAAATCCTCTGGTCTTAAAGTGGTTAAAGTGATATTACATTTGTATAAACACTTTACAGCACCTTGTACACTTTGGGAGCGCGGTTAATTTAAAATTGCACAAATTACCTGAACATATTTCCAACAATAAAAATATTAAGTAAAGGCCTTTTTCCTTTTAGCAGCTTAGTAGATGCCCCTACTTATTCTTATGTGGGAGCGCAGTGTTCATATTGACTTCAAATTTCGATTTAGTTTTGGTCACAGTCTTTTGGCTAAAATTTTTGTTTTAGTCGTACGTTAGTTTTTTGACTTAAAATGCCATTTTAGTTTTAGTCATATTTTAGTCATCTGCATCGACTAAAATGGTGTTGATTTAGTGAACAAAATTAAGACTGCATGTGCCCCTACCTTTCTTTATCCCACCTTACCTTTGGTAGTGTAGCTTGCCTTGCCTCTTTGACTGCTTTCTGATTATTCCTGGGAGGTACAAATATAAACAACAAACAAAAATGCCCAGCATACTTACCAGGAAGCCTGCTATAAACCAAATAAACCTGTCTAGCAGTTCACGTTAAATTCAAGGCTGGCTCGTAAGTGAGCTTGGAATTTTTGTTTGTTTTTTTCTTTCCTTTGTCTCCCCCTTCCATGTGCTCCTTGCTGCAAAGGCCATTTGGGGCGGTTGCTATTTGTTTGTACTGTTGGTGAATTGGTGATGGGATACACTGGATACCTTAGCGGTCATTGTGCTATTGCTTTGTGCCCAGAGCTTTCTTATACCTTTAAGGAGGGGTGGGCTCCCTTCCAAGCATACCTGTCCTTAATCTATACATTTTTATACATGTGCTCCAACTTTGGAGACTCTCAAAATGTAGTTAAAACTGCAGTTCACTGGGGTACAGTGAAATGGCCTCTGCAATTTACGCATGTAATTGCAAATGTGTGCAAACTAAACCCCTTGGTTTTATGTGAACTGTTAGACAGGGTAATTCGGTATGTTGCAGGCTGACTGGAAAGTGAACTGGGAATTTGTGTTTGATGTTTGACATGCATCGCTCTTCTATGTAACTCCTTGCTGCCATGGCCAGTAATGGGTAGGGATGATTGCCATCTGTTTGTACTATTGAGGTACAAATATATTACATTAGGAGAATTTATATGTTATTTGTACATTCCCAGAAGAAATTACTACACTAAGTCACACGTCTAAAACTCACCTACCTCTGCATTCCTCCTGCTAGTGCTTTCCTTGGGCAAGTGCTGGGAGCTGGAGACAGGTACTACAAAGCAAAGCAGTCTCTTTGCTAACTGCCTGTCATGTGGCTGTGCTCCAGGGGGGGGGGGGGGGGGATCCCTGCCCAATATTGCAGCTAGTGTTAGAGGGTAATGTGAGGTCTACAAAAGAAATGTCTGCTTCCAAAAAATCCCAGTAAGTGTATTTTGATTGGTTTGCGCAAAAGTTATCACGTCTACAAACTAGGGGAAAGATTTAGGTCATTTTTATTTATTTTTATTAGTAATGATCTGCGATTTTTAGCGGGACTGCGACACTGCGGCGGACAGATCAGACCCCTGGCATTTTTTACACTTTTGGGGGGACCAGTGGCATTACTACAGTAATCAGTGCTAAAAAAATATGCACTGTTACTGTAATAATGGCACTGGCAGGGAAGGGGTTAACACCAGGGGTGATCAAAGGGTTAAATATGCACCTAGGGGGTGATTCTGTTTGGGGGCCAGACCTGGTGGATGGAAACAGGGCTCCTGTGTTCCGAGACAACAGAAACACGGGAGCCCTGTTTCAATCAGTGACAGATGAGCGGTGTGCCGTTTTTACAACATGACACTGCCTTCAGTCAGTCCCTGCAGCGATCGCCGGGACCTATTGCTTAGCTGCAGGACTGGAGAGCAGGTGGGCGATCGCGCCGCTGGACAGCCAGCCTGCCATAATATATCTGCGGCAGCTGGTCTTTAAGTGGTTAAAGACAGGTTGCTGGTCTCTGTTCATTTGTCTTGTCCATTTTTTTAAAGTCTGGCAACTAGATATGACAGCAACTACTGGCAGCAGAGCCAAAATAAATAAAAAATCTTCTGTATTTCACCTGAGAGCAGCGGCTCTCTCTCCTCACTAGAGATTGAGGCAGCAGCAGGAGCCATTGGCGGGCCACACTGTCTGTGTCTATTGACAGAACACAGGAGGAAACTCGCATGAGTGCCTCTATATGAGACTAGGAGTGCCAGGAGGGGACCCCAGATAAGGTCTGCTCTGTGCAAAACAATTGCAAAAATCAGGTAAGTATAACAGGTTTAATATTGAAAAAAAATACAATCCCTTAGAATCACTTTAAGAGTGCTTCCAAATGCCTGTCAACAGAATCCTTCCAAAAGGAAACATCCTCAATAGGAACTGTAAGGTGTTTATGGAGAACTGAAATTGCAGGGTTCCACTACCAGTATGGCCCAGCTCTTCTTAAAATCCATTGAGTAAATCTCAGCAAAGAGCTTATGAGAAGTGGAAACCCTTTCAGGGTGTGGCCTGTCCTCAAAGTGAACAATCAATTTGTGCACTTTTTATTATGGGCTTTTAGTGCCCATTTTTATTGGCTGTTGCCTAGAGTGCACTGCGTCAATTGTGTACACAGTGGAGAGCATTTGGAGTGAAGCTATAGCTTGTTACTCATAAAAAGCAGGGGCAGGAATGTCCTCTGCAGTCTTGGCTACAAAATCAGGGTTCTAAATACTTTCATCCATAATATTCTCAAGTAAGAGAGGTTCCACCTCCAATTCCTTAACAGGGTCAGGAGGAATAAAGAATGTGTATCACTGCTGGCCTCTAGAAACCAAATTTTCCAAGAAAGTCATACATAGTGACAGGCCACATGGTGAGTGCCTGATAGGGAGCCAGAGTAGAGGAGGTATATAAAAATAGGACATTGTGCCAGGACAAGGGAACAGCTAACAACCTGAGCGGCGTTTTGCATTTCCTGTAGGCCATCTGCAAAAACGTATGCTATTCAGCCTATTTTGGCCCAGCTCCCCTTCACCATTGCGAAGCGAGAGGAACCCTAGTCCAGATCATATAGGTTTGAACTTATCCCTTTAAAAACTTAATTCAGGATAAGTTGCAGGTTATACAGTGGGTACGGAAAGTATTCAGACCCCCTTAAATTTTTCACTCTTTGTTATATTGCAGCCATTTGCTAAAATCATTTAAGTTCATTCTTCTTCCTCATGAATGTACACATAGCACCCCATACTGACAGAAAAACACAGAATTGTTGACATTGTTGCAGATTTATTAAAAAAGAAAAACTGAAATATCACATGGTCCTAAGTATTCAGACCCTTTGCTCAGTATTTAGTAGAAGCCCCCTTTTGATCTAATACAGCCAGGAGTCTTTTTGGGAAAGATGCAACAAGTCTTTCACACCTGGATTTGGGGATCCTCTGCCATTCCTCCTTGCAGATCCTCTCCAGTTCTGTCAGGTTGGATGGTAAACGTTGGTGGACAGCCATTTTTAGGTCTCTCCAGAGATGCTCAATTGGGTTTAAGTCAGGGCTCTGGCTGGGCCATTCAAGAACAGTCACGGAGTTGTTGTGAAGCCACTCCTTCGTTATTTTAGCTGTGTGCTTAGGGTCATTGTCTTGTTGGAAGGTAAACCTTCGGCCCAGTCTGAGGTCCAGAGCACTCTGGAGAAGGTTTTTGTCCAGGATATCCCTGTACTTGGCCGCATTCATCTTTCCCTCGTCCTGTCCCTGCAGCTGAAAAACACCCCCACAGCATGATGCTGCCACCACCATGCTTCACTGTTGGGACTGTATTGGACAGGTGATGAGCAGTGCCTGGTTTTCTCCACACATACCGCTTAGAATTAAGGCCAAAAAGTTCTATTTTGGTCTCATCAGACCAGAGAATTTTATTTCTCACCATCTTGGAGTCCTTCAGGTGTTTTTTAGCAAACTCCATGCGGGCTTTCATGTGTCTTACACTGAGGAGAGGCTTCCGTTGGGCCACTCTGCCATAAAGCCCCGACTGGTGGAGGGCTGCAGTGATGGTTGACTTTCTACAACTTTCTCCCATCTCCTGACTGCATCTCTGGAGCTCAGCCACAGTGATCTTTGGGTTCTTCTTTACCTCTCTCACCAAGGCTCTTCTCCCCCGATAGCTCAGTTTGGCCGGACGGCCAGCTCTAGGAAGGGTTCTGGTCGTCCCAAACGTCTTCCATTTGAGGATTATGGAGGCCACTGTGCTCTTAGGAACCTTAAGTGCAGCAGAAATCTTTTTGTAACCTTGGCCAGATCTGTGCCTTGCCACAATTCTGTCTCTGAGCTCTTCAGGCAGTTCCTTTGACCTCATGATTCTCATTTGCTCTGACATGCATTGTGATCTGGAAGGTCTTATATAGACAGGTGTGTGGCTTTCCTAATAAAGTCCAATCAGTATAATCAAACACAGCTGGACTCAAATGAAGGTGTAGAACCATCTCAAGGATGATCAGAAGAAATGGAAAGCACCTGAGTTAAATATATGAGTGTCACAGCAAAGGGTCTGAATACTTAGGACCATGTGATATTTCAGTTTTTCTTTTTTAATAAATCTGCAACAATGTCAACAATTCTGTGTTTTTCTGTCAGTATGGGGTGCTATGTGTACATTCATGAGGAAGAAGAATGAACTTAAATGATTTTAGCAAATGGCTGCAATATAACAAAGAGTGAAAAATTTAAGGGGGTCTGAATACTTTCCGTACCCACTGTATATAGAGCATGACTCCCAGTGTGCTTCTCACATACCACTATAGGCAACCCCCAACTTGTGTATTTGAGATTTGCTATTTTAAATCAATGATAAAATCCTCATGATTGTCTTTAAGCTGTTCCGTTCTTAGCCATCCATAAGCAAAGTAAAGCCAATATTTTGATATCTTTTAAATCCTACTGATACCCAATAGGACTGGAGATTATTAAGAGTCTAACGAAGAGGGTTGTGGGAACATGCTGGGAGATGCATTTGGGGCCTGTAACTGCTAAACATGTTAAAAACAGTGTCAACAGTTAGCTTTAAAGGTCCTTGCACATAGGCTGGGTGAGACAGTTCAGCACAATGCCCAGCATATTTCCTCTGTCTGGGCAGTCCAGGTGCAGCGTACAATCTGTCATTGACATGAATCGCCTGTGTGCACCGATGTCCTCATATACACGGCGGTGCTATTATAAACACAAGTACAGCATACAGCCTTAAGCCCCGTACACACGTATCGATTGTCGGCCGAACGATCGGCCGACTTTTGTCCGGTGCTGTCCTGTCGGTTGAAAAGTGCTAAAGACTGCACACAAATTTTGTCGGCCAACAACAGCCGACTGCAGAAGTGATGTCATGTGATGGTTAACTTTCCGTGTGTTTTTTCTTCTCTGAGCATGCCCAGTCTTGCTCATCTGCTGTTTGTCGGCCAAATTCTGTACTGACTGAGGAACAATCGGCCGTTCTGGTGTTGGCCAACAAAAATTTTAAAGCCTACACACCAGATTCTGTTTGACCGAAAAGTCGCAGTCGGTTGTCGGGAGCATCATACTAACAAGCCGACAATCAGCCGATCGGACGTTGGCCGAATATTTACGGCCGACAATCGCTACGTGTGTACGGGCCTTTATTCAAAAAATACCTTGAGGTTAAACTGATAATTGTAACAAGTACACATTAAACAACATACGTAATGACTGACTGCGCCAAACAATAGCAAGTCAAAAGTGCTCATACAGATCATAAAAAAATGCTGTTAAATAATTTCATCCCTGTTGTTCATAGAAAAAGGAAATGGTCTATCACTACAAGTACACTAAATCCATGCACCAGCTGCTATAGGAATAAGTAGTGGTAGGTCTCAGTTGTGTGGTGTTTCAAACAAGCATGGATAGAGCTTGCAGAAACCAGAAAACTTGGTAAGAGCTCTCCCTATGCATGACTATTAGCAAATGAAGACTGCACAAGATAAATGAGCACACATTTATCATCTTAAACGCTCTACTTTTTGCTTTAAGAAGGGTGGGCTGCACCTTACCAAAACATAGGTGAGCAAAAGATGCGTTTACATGAAATGTTATACATGCAAGCTCCCCATCTCTGCATCAATATACTGTAAGTACTTGAGTTACACCCAGGTTCTTTAATACTAGCTGTGTGCCCCTACCCTCTTTTACCACTATGAGGCTCTTCTCTGACATGAAGAACTTTTAAAATGTATGTGTGTGATGGTGTTCGCATATAAAGCAACTTCCTTTGGATTTATTAATTATTTAATCATCTACAAAGCCAGGACATCTCATCACAGAACAGCCTACTGTCAAAATGTAAGAAATAGTCACAATATCATACTTCCTTAATGTTAATTCATAACAAAATGTCAAATAAGTTTTATTTTACTTACTTGTCACTACTACATTGAGAACACAAAAAAAATCATTTGGTAAAAAAGGAATCACACTGATGATGATACCAGTGTTTGTGTAGTAACATTAACAAAATTGGCTCTTTCACATAACAGATTAAATAGGTTATGTACACAGTTAATGGATGCCAGCCCAACACATAAGTTTCTTCAGCCAGCTGAGATATGTTTTTTGAAAGAAACAAAATATATATAAAAAAGGAGCTTAAAAATTACTGCATACTCTTATTTACTAGTAGATCCTGTGACATTGTATACCATGTTCAATGATAGCCTTTCATTTCGTGCAAGACATACCTCTGTAAAATATGCACAGAAGTTAAGCCCCTTTCCCACTTGTGCGACTTGGGACTGCAAAGTCACATGACAAGTCGTACTCTATGATTTCCATTGAGTACCATTCATATCTGTGCGACTGAAAGTTGCAAAGACTTCAAAGTAGTCCCTGCACTACTTTGGGCCGATTTTAATGCGTTTTGAGGTCCATAGACATAGGCATTGCATCAAGTCCAGTCAAAATAGCGGTAAAATCGCAGGAAAAAAAATCAGGTCGCATAAGTGTGAAAGGGGCCTTAGAGATAACCCTCAGCATTGAAATCCCATAAGGACATATAGTAAGAAATAGGATTTCAAAATGCCAAATATTGACATACGAGATGATGATGTACTGAGATAGCATTCTTTTGAATACTTCAGCAACAGTCCAATCCAATTAGCAAACTGTTGCATATATGAAATGATGAGCAGGTCCTCGGTGTAATGAAAAAAAAAAAAAGTGTAAATTTAGATGTTTAAAGTTTTTTTTTTCCCATTTTATTTATGTCTGCTTCCTCTTCTTTTCATGGCAGCTGTGCACTGTGGACAATACCACTTTCCTTTGGGAGCTTCTGATAATCCTACACATCCATAATGAAACCATTCAATAGGGCACTGAAAAATAACGAAACAAAGCCAGATTATTCACTCAATAAAATAATACACATAATAACTTGATTTTCCTAGCAAAGATATCAGAATTAGGAGCAGTCATACAAACACAACATTTGATTATCTATTTACAGCTATTAAAAATTATTACAGGTTACCAGTTTAGAGTTACAGAGGAGGTCTAGGGCTAGAATTATTGCTCTCACTCCAACGATTGCGGCGATGCCTCACTTGTGGTTTGAACACCGTTTACATATGTGTAAATGTCCCTTGTAATATAAATATTAATGTGAGGTCAAAAAGACCTCAGATCTCACATCTACACTTGCAATAAAAATAAAAGCGCTATTTTTGACTTACCGTAAAATCTATTACTCTGATGTTCATTAACAAACACAGCTCCTGATATTCATAACCATTAGGTTATACTACCCCTACAGGAGTAGGACACTAGGCAGAAAAGAATTCTGGCTATACCCATGGGCAGTCCCAGGGGGTATACTCCCTCTCTCTACTATAGCCACTCAGTTTTGTTACAAGCAGTGTCAGGAGAATTATAACTCCACAGAGGGGTGGGTACGGTGTCCGTCAATGAACATCAGAGAAATGGATTTTACGGTAAATAAAAAATCCCATTTTCTCTTACGTTTATTGACAGACACAGCTCCTGGTATTCATAACCATTGGGCCGTCCCAAAGCAGCGTTAAACATGAGGGGTGGGAACAGCAAAAAAATCCCAAGGCTAAACATTAGCCAACAGGAGCTCAACCAAACAACTGGAGCCCACCTGAAAAGACAACATCAAGTCCACTTAAACAGCAGCCTGTAAAACTTTGCGGCCAAAAGAAACATCCGCAGATGCCAACACATCCACTTTATAGAACTTTGTGAAAGTGTGCACCGACAGCCAGATGGCCGCCTCGCAAACCTGCGTCACTGACACCTGATGACGGAAGGCCCAGGAGGCACTAAGCACCCTAGTAGAGTGCGCCTTGACAGGGAAAAGTGGAACCTGACCCCTGATGGAATAGGCCTGAACCACCGTCTGTCTGATCCATCTGGAAATGGTCGGACCACCCCTTTTTGAGGTCCATCTGTGAGCACAAAGAGAAAGTCTGACTTCCTGAAAGACTCCCTAGCTGCCAGGTACACCCTAATTGCCTGGACCACATCCAAGGCATGCAAGGCAATTTCCTTAGGATGTTTAGGGCTGGGACACAGGGAAGGCAACACAATGTCTTCATTCAAATGAAAATCAGAGACAACCTTTGGAAGGAACGACGGACAGGGCCGAAGAACCACCTTATCCCTGTGAAACACTAGGTAAGGTGAACGACAGGATAACGCCGCCAGTTCCGACACCCTGCGCTCAAAGGTGATAGCCACTAAAAAGGCCACCTTCTGGAACAGCATAAGCAGGGGGAGCTCCTGAATATTTTCAAAGGGAGGCTTCTGTAGAGCTGAAAGCACCAAATTAAGATCCCAAGGCAGCAACGGAGCCTGCACTGGAGGAACCAAATGTCGGACACCCTGAAGAAAGGTATGCACCAGGGAGCGTGTGGGCAAAGGTCTCTGGAAGAAGACCGCCAAAGCCGACACCTGGCCCTTGATGGTAGTCAAGGCCAATTTCAAGCTGAAGGAAGGTCAAGATCCGAGCCACAGAGAAGGAGCAAGGAAGAACCAAGAGACTCACACCACGTAATGTACGTCTTCCACATACGATGGCAGATCTTCCTGGCTTTCAACAGTGTAGGAATCACCGACTCAGATAAACCCCTATCCTTCAGCACCTGGCGTTAACAGCCATGCCGTCAAAGGCAGCGACTAAAGCAGGATGGAAGATCGGTCCTTTGGACAGCAGATCCTCCTTGAGAGGAAGCTGCCAAGGAATGTCGGCGACCAGCCGCACCAGATCAGCAAGCCAAGCCTGGCGAAGCCAGTCCGGAGCCACTAAGATGACCGGAATCCCATCTGCCTCGATCCTGCGTTGAAATCTTGGCAGAAGCTTGAGAGGAGGGAAGGCGTAAATCAGACAATACTGACCCCACGGGGCCACCAGCCCATCTGGGGCGTCCGCCAGAAGATCCCTTGACTGAGCCACAAACCTCTGCACCTTTCTGTTGAGCCGAGATGCCAACAGATTCACCTTGGGGGAGCTGATAAAACCTCCAGATAAAGAGGCCACTACCCATGGTCCAACGCCTGTCAACTGAGGTAATCTGCTTGCCAATTTTCCACCCCGGGAATGTGTACGGCGGAGAGGGCTGTAACGCACCGCTCTGCCCACCATAGAATCTTGGCCACCTCTAGAGCCATTAGGACACTTCTTGTGCCCCCTTGGTGATTGATATAAGCCATGGCCGTGGCATTGTCCGATTGGATGCGCACTGGACAACCCTGAAGACGATCCGTCCAATGATCCAGACACAGTTCCAAGACATTGATTGGGAGTCTGGACTCTTCAGGCGTCCAGATCCCCTGAGCAGAATGCTTGCCGAGCACGCCTCCCCAGCCGGTCAGGCTGGCATCCATAGTGAGCACTGTCCAATACAAGGGGAGGAAGGAATTTCCCAGCCGAAGTCCCGGAGAAGGAAGCTACCATATCAGGGACTCCTTATTGCCCTGACTCAGCCTGATCTGATTGTTTAGAGACTGCGGAGTCTTGTCCCATTTGGTAAGAATTTCTTTTTGCAGGGACCTCATATGCAACTGTGCAAACGGAACTGCCTCGCAGGTAGACACCATCAGGCCTAGCACCCGCATGCAAGTCTAGAGGGATGACCCGCCTCCATAGTCGGTTAGCGCCCTGCCCCCATCCCAGGAAAGTTACCAGACCACCCAAATAGCCCCAGCGTGGAGGGGGGCAGGAATAGGGACATGGCAAAGGGGGAGGGTACCTGTGGGAAGGAGGGGAACCTGTGGGTCCGAACGTCCCAAGGAAGGGCCCACGTCCACGCCAAAACCCTCCAGGGGGACAGCTACTCACCATGCCAGGAACCAGGCAGGCACCGCTCCAGACAGAACCCCTCTCCATTGAAATGGAGGGGCTGTCGTCCAGGAGGAACGCTGGGACTAGGGCCGAGACCAAGTCGTATGCGACCTCGAGAGACGTTTAAGTCGCAGGCCAGCCCCCGTCCAGTGGGGCTATGTCACGGCCAAACTAGCGCGGAACTGAGGTCTGTGTGCGCTCCTTGACCAGACTGGGGTGACCACTGGATCTAGATTATTCAGCCCGTCACCCAGTCCGGCAGTTGATTGTAAATCTCACAGGAAAAAATCCAGGATAAAAGGCAGTTTTCCCAGGACCAAAGATCCCAGCAAGGAACTAGGTCTTTACTCCTGACTAGGCAGAAAAAAAGAGTGGCTATAGCAGAGAGGGAGTATACCCCCTGGGACTGCCCATGGGTATAGCCATACTACAGTCTTCCATCATGTGAAGCTGGTCAGAACAGTATCCTCTTCATATGAAAATGCAGGCATCTACCATAAACTGACCAAAGTTTAAAAAAAAAAAAAAAAACACAAAAATAAGGATAAAACCCAATATTTACAGCATTCTAGTGGGTTCAAACTAAAACAGAAAGAAAAACTTGCAAAACAGGTTTGATTTGTAATATACCCCATTCATTTAAACAAGCTGGAAACTGGAAAATCTCTCTGCACAAGAAGAAATGCCTGAGGAACTCAGGCCCAGTTTTCAGTAACATTGCTTGCTTGTATCATGTTGTTTATGACCAGCTTCACTCTTATCCCACTAATTTTTTCCTCACAATTCTATTACATTTCAAAAATACATTTGAAGTACTTACATCCTGGTTATCGCAGCCTACCATTTCACCATAAGATACCTAAAATAGAAAAACTATAATGTAGTAAATGTATTTAAAAACAATACTTTCACAAGTAGACACACAATGGACCATAAAGGATTTAAAACACTCAGAGAAACTTACCAAGCAAATTAGCAACAAAATTAGATACACATCTACTACAATAAATATACAAAAGTTTTTTTTGTGTATATGTAAGCTCTGCAATCCTGGGCAGCTAAAATACAAGACAGTGTTGCAAATTTTTTTGACAGATTTGTCACTGTAGATTAGACAGATTTATACTGAAATAATTACACACAAATAAAAGAGATGGTCAAGGGCAGGTTTTATATTGTTGCAGTGCTACTTCAGAGCAGCAGAGGGGAAGGGAGGGATTTCTGAATCAAGCTGCAAGATTCACATGTCTTATAATTTGTTCCAAAGCTCATTAATATTGCATTACATAGCAATTATCTAATTTCTTGTTATCATTTACCAAATGTGTTATGTTGTAAGAAAGAACTACAAATAAACACAAGATTGTCAGCTTTTTGCTTTGTAACCATAATATAGTAGAAGTTAGTAGTAGTTCCGATCAAAAATAACGCCATGTCCTTGTAAGTTAGTGAACAATAATCTGAAAAACCACCTGTGCACTAGTTTTAATAAGTAGGCTACATTTCTGCTGAGCAGAACATTCCTGTAACAGGCCTACTACTATGGTATGGAACACTCTTGAGTCAGCAACCAGCCTCACCTGATTACAGATGCAATAGCGGGGCTCGTTGGGATCATATGTCCAGTCAACTTGGCTATTAGAATCTGACTCTGGAATAGCTGCTGTTTGTTGATGAGACAGCTCATGTGCTAGAGCTGATGATGAAGAGCAAGAGGATAATGACGAAGAGGAAGATGATGAGGAAGATTGCTGACTTGAAGATTTATTATTGCTCCTAAACAGCAAAAGTAAAGTACATTAGAAAAATGTATGTTAAAATCTATTCAGAGAAAATGGTTCACCATAAATGAAACAAAAACAAACACTAAGATTTAGAAGTGAAGTTCGACAATATAATGGGATAAAGAAGGAACATACACTTTTTACACTTTTTATGCATGTTAAAGACACAATTATAAAGCAGTTTATTCAAAATGGTCAAAATATTGTATGTATACTAAGCTTCGATATTTCAATGTGAAGCATACAGAAATTGCCAAAAAGCTCACCTAAAAAAAATGCAGTTAAGTGTAGCAGATAACAATAGCAATGCTGATAAAAGACAGAAGGATTTATTGAAACACTGCATGTCACTGCATGCACAGTTCATTGTACACTCTTGGCATGCCTTTGATGCCAGAATGAATTAACTTCTGTGCACATATGTGGAAGTTTCATTACCCCAGCCTGGGCAATCTTAATGGCTGAAGACGCCAAACCTAGAAGACGACTGGGTGAAGAGCTCAGAAGCAGCGATGTAGCAACAAGGGAGATCACAGCCATCACCTCTTTTTGGAGGGGAGGGAGGCGAGTGGAATTTAGCTGTGCTTTAATGTAACTTGTCTAAACTTTACTTACTTGTTCTTCCGCCCACTTCTTGAGTCTGTGGTTGCTGAAGATGTCAGGGTCTGTGTTAGTGTAGAAGCCAAGGCTGATGAGGAATAACTTGTAGAGTCTCTAGACAAGAACTCTCTCCCAAGTTGAAAATCGTTATTTTTAAAGGCCTCGTAACTGGCTTTCATACTGGACGTTCTTCTTCCTTCTTTCATCTGTGCATATTTAGTAGAGGCAGATTATCGGTTACATTCTGGTATTTCTGGTTTAATAATTTGACATATTTCACAAAAGAGAAAAGAAAACTACAAATACACCAAGTACCAAGAACAATATATATGTAAAAAACATATGTGGTACCTGAGCCGTGACTTGAACTGCTTGAGCAGCTGCCATGGTAATGGCCCCAGCTCCAGCCCCTGCAGCAGCTCCACTTGAAAGAGAACTTAAGTTATAGGATGCCAGCGGCTGGGAGGAATTCACGCTGTAAACATTAGTAGTAGTGGAGGACAAAGTATTTCTACACCCTATAAGCAAATATAAAGAAAAAAAAAAAACAATTATGCATGTCCATAAAAACACATCATTCAGATACAGAAACACCATTTCAAAAGTGAACAGTTAAGAGTAAGCAAAGGGTGAAGCTCATTAGCAAGTATATAATGTGCATGTAAATGGACCATGTAACAGATTGGCAAGTACATGTTTTCTTAAAGTATAACTAAAAAGGCAAAGGCTTTTTTTTTTAGTTTTGGATAAAGGGAAGAGGGATTAGAAAGCTTTTTTATTGCTGTCTGTGTCTAAGGACATTCACCCTCTCTATTTGTCCTGTTTACCATTATCACTGAAAGTGAAAATTACAACGTTTGGGTTGTCCCCATAACAGTAATAGACGGAAAATCTTCCAACTGGGACACTAGTTCTGGTGACCTGGAGGTCCCCAAGGAATTCCCTTAATTTGCAGGGATTTCCTCTCACTTCCTGTTTGGCTATGGGACAGGAAGTGAAGGGAAATATTCACAATTGGACACAGAGGGCGAATAAAAGAAGACTGACAGGGGGTTATAACCCTCCCTTACTCTACCCAAAATGAAAGAAAAAAAAAAGCTTTGTCTATAGTTTTACTTTAACTCTTTGCTACAAAAATAGGTCTAAAGTCATACAACAGTGTATCACACTATTCTTTATTGTTATTTTTCCTTCCGTCCATCCTGCTACTTTATGATCGCCATACGAGTGCCCTAATCCTGTTAACACATACCTAGTATCACTGCTTCAGACATCACTGTTCTAATAAATAGTGCTGGAAAAGTGTATTTTCTACTAAAGTAATTGCCATCTCCTTTAACCATTGATAACTGGTGCCTAAACTGTTGTAGGAAATTACAAGAGTGTGTAGCATAGGATTTAGCATATACTGTATATAATGTTATGCTATCCCTCTGTTCTTACTACATACAGATGTATATAGAATTAAATTTGCCAAGTATAGGGCAACTCTCAGTCAAGTTCCATTCTATGCCTCCAAATAAAAAGAAAAATTGTGTTAAAAGCTCACTTAAAAAAGGAAAAAAAAAAAAATGGGATTTTTGTCTTACTATAAAACCCATTTCTCTGATGTTCATTGAGGGACACAGCTCTTCATCTTCTTGACCATAGGGTTATTCTGCCCCCTATAGGAATAGGACACTAAGCAGAGAAAAAGCTTGAACACGCCTATGGGGCAGTCCCTGGGGGTATACTCCCACTTCCTGCTATAGGTATTCAGTTTTGTAACAATCAGTGCTAGAAGGAAAAAACCCAACTCCACAGAGGGGCGGGTGCTATGACCGTCAATGAACATCAGAGAAATGGATTTTACGGTAAGACAAAAATCCCATTTTCTCGTTTATTCATTGACAAAAACAGCTCTTCCTCTTCTTGACCGTTGGGACATCTCAAAGCAGTGTCAAACATGAGGGCCGGGAACAACAGAAAAAAAAAATAAACTCCTCAAGGCTAAACATAGTCAACCAGGTAACTTGGAGCTCAACTGTCAACAACTGGAGCGCACCTGAAAAAAATCACCCTCAAAGAGGACAAGTCCTCTAAACAGCAGCCTGCAAACCTTTGCAGCAAAAA
Organism: Pelophylax lessonae; assembly: GCF_965119305.1. Lineage (NCBI taxonomy): Eukaryota > Metazoa > Chordata > Amphibia > Anura > Ranidae > Pelophylax > Pelophylax lessonae. Next base: position 223,341,139 of record NC_138771.1, read on the forward strand.
GAAGCATCCGCAGATGCCAACACATCCACTTTTTAAAACGTTGTGAATGTGTGTACAGTACCAGGTAGCCGCCTGCAAACCTGCATCACTAACGCCTGATGACGAATGACAGTGCGCCTTGACAGGGAAACGAGGAACCTGACCCCTAATAAGCCTGAACCACAGTCTGTCTGATCCATCTGGAAATGGTCGCAGCAGAAGCAGCCAGCCCCTTACGAAGTCCAACCGTGAGGACAAATAGTGAGTATGATTTCCTAAAAGACTCTGTAGCTGCCAGATACACCTTTATTGCCCGAACCACATCCAGGGAGTGCAAGGCAACTTACTTAGGAAGCTTAGGCTTGGGGCACAGGGAGGGCAACACAATGTCTTCATTCAGATGAAAGTCAGAGACGACATTCGGAAGGAGCGACAAACATGGACGCGTAGGCAGGGGAATATTTTCAAAGGGAGGCTTCTGGAGAACTGACAACATCAAATTGAGGTCCCACAGCGGCAATGGAGACCGCAGTGGAGGAACCAAGTGTCCAATGCACTGGAGAAAAATACGCACCAAGGAGTGTGTGGCCAACAGGCGTTGAAAGAAAACCGCCAAGGCTGAGACCTGGCCCTTGATGGTACTCAAGGCAAGGTGCTGCACAACCCCTCGGAGGAAAGCCAAGATGAGAGGCACCGAAAAGGAATGAGGGTGAACCCGGAGAGATTCACACCACGCAATGTACGTCTTCCACGTACTATGGTAAATCTTCCTAGAAGTAGATTTTCTAGCTTTTAACAGCAAAGGACCCGCTGTCCTTCCGCACCTGGCTTTCAACAGCCAAGCCCTGAAAGCCAGCAACTGTAAAGTAGGATGGAAGATTGGCCCTTGGGACAGAAGATCTTCCCTGAGAGGGTGTCTCAAAGGAGCATCTGCAACCAGCCGTACCAGATCAGTGTACCAAGACCGGCCAGGCCAGTCTGGAGCCACTAGGATGACCGCAATCCTTCCTGCCTCGATCCATAGTCTTGGCAGAAACTGGAAAGGAGGAAAGGCGTAAATCAGACGATACTAACTCCTAGGAGCCACTAAAGCGGATGTAGTGACGGGTAGAGGATCCCGGGACTGTGCCACAAATTTCTGAACCTTCCGGTTGAGAAGAGTGGCCAACAGATCCACCTCTGAAGCACCCCACTGGAGACACAACTGATGAAACATCTCCGGATGAAGAGACCATACTCCCTGGTCTAATGCCTGTCGACAGATAGGCCGCTTGCCAATTTTACACCCCTGGAATGTGCACAGCAGAGAGGGCTGGAACCAATCTTTCTGCCCACCTTAGAATGCCGGATACTTCCCGAGCCGCCATGACACTTCTTATGCCCCCTTGGTGATTGACATAGGCCACGGCCGTGGCATTGTCCGATTGAATCCACACCAGACACCCCTAGAGACGACTTGTCCAATGATCCTGACAAAGTCTGATCGCTCGGAGCTCCAGTACATTGATCCGTAGTCTTTGACTCTTCTTGAGACAAGACCCCGGGAGCACAATCTGTACCGAGGACGCCTCCCCACCCGGAGAGGTGCATGCAAGTCCAAAAACCCGAATTGCCCCCTGCAACTTTTGACATTTCTCCCGAGGAAGAAACACTCTGACTGAGGAGTCCAGAGTCAGACCCAGATAGACTAGGCTTGTGGACAGAACCAGGGCAGACTTCTGAAGATTCAGATTCCAACCGAACTCCCTCAGCGTTTGCAGAGTAACCTCCAAGTTTTCCAACAAGGCAGTCGAAGACTCTGCTCGTAAAAGCAGATCACCCAGGTACCCCAGTACCACGATCCCCCGCTGACGCAGTAATGCTAGAACCAGGGCCACTTTCATGAAGACCCAAGAAGCGGAAATGAGACCAAAGGGTAAAGCCACGAACTGATAATGCTCCTCGCCTACGGCAAAGCGGAGGAAACGCTGATGGGCAACACATATTGGGATGTGAAAGTAGGCATCCTTGATTTTGATGAAGGTGAGGAAATTCCTGATGTAGGGATGCCACCACCGTGCGCATGGACTCCACGCAGAACTTCTGTACCCGCACAAAGCGGTTTAGCGCCTTAAGGTCCAGTACTGGGCGCACCTTGCCCTCCTTTCTGGGAACTGTAAACAGGTTTGAGTAAAAACCTTAAAAACGTTCCAACTTTGGAGCCAGAACAATTACCCCTTGAAGTAACAAATCTTGCACCACCCCATAGAGATACTTTAAAGAGGTTGTACACCGAGAAAAAATTTTTTTCTCTTCTTTACATCCTGAAAGAGAAACCCATAATGAGCTAGTATGCATCGCATACTAGCTCATTATGAAATACTTACCTTACAACGAGCCCCCGCCGTGCCGTCCGCTTACCTGTATGACGGGCGACATGTATAGTCGCCCATCTTCCGGGATCGCGGCATCCGGCCATCTGATTGGCCGGAGCCGCGGTGACGTCACTCCCGCGCACGCGTGCGGGAGCAGACGGTCACGGCACAGGGCTCTGAAGGAACGGCACGATCTGCCGTTCCTTCAGAGCGCATGCGCCAGTGATGTCACTGGCTGCATTAAAGGTAAATATCTCCTAAACGGTGCATGTTTAGGAGATATTTACAGTACCTATAGGTAAGCCTTAATATAGGCTTACCTATAGGTACAACTTCCTGAGGAGGGTTTACTTCCTCTTTAAGTGATCTAGGGATAAGTGCAGGTTGTAAGGGAAAAACATTTCTGGAGGATATGATCAAAACTCGATCTTGTAGCCGGAGCGAAAGACTTTGTGGACCCACTTGTCCTGGATCAGGGAGGTCCACGGATTACAGATGGAACCGTCCATCTGTAACGCAGTTAATCCTCATAAGGATACCTCGAGTAAAATCACTTAGCAACCACTGCATTTTGGAAAATCCCACTGTTTTGTACTCTGGATGGCTTATGAGTGCCAAAGGCCATCTGCGCCTCCGTAGCACCTGCAGCTGTGTCCTCCAACTTTAAGTTTCAAGCACAGATACAATCAGTGCATCCACCAGTGCCTTTTCGTGCGAGGTTGCAGAAGTGGAGGAATCCTCCTCACTATCTGAGGATTCAGGGCGCATGGCCGCAGACCCAGCAGGGTGTCCCACATCCGCCGCGGCCGAACCAGAGTCAGGATCTGATAAGACACATGAAGCAGGGGAAGGCAGGGGGCGCTTTATGCCAGCCCGTCGCCGAAAAACACATGCAGGCAGGACACAAAGGACTCCAGGACTCAGCACCAGGGGATAAGAAGGGGCTCCCAACGTCAAAAAATGCTACCCAGAAGGCTCCACAGACATGGGCAACGCGTTTTTTTATTGCAGACCACCGCAAAATGGCCACTGTACTACACAAACATGGCCACCGTGCATTGCAGCGCAAGGCAACACAAAATGGCAGCACCACGCCAGCATAGCACCCTGCCCCCACCCCAAGAGGTGGACCAGACCACCCAAACAGCCCCAGCATAAGTGTGGGGGGGGGGGGGAACAGATGAAGGGAATGCCCGACGGGAAAGAAGGGGACCCAGGGGTCCAACCGTCCCATAGAGGGGCCCACGTCCAGCCCAAAACCCTCCAGGGGCAGAGGGGGTGGCGGGGACAGCTACTCACCATACCAGGAACCAGGCGGGCACAGCTCCAGACTGAACCCCTCGCCATCTAAATGGGTGGCTGTCAGCCAGGAGGAACACTGACTCTGGCCGAGACCCTGTCGTATTTGACCTCGCAAGGCGTTTAACTCGCAGGCCAGCCCCCGTCAGGTGAGGCTATGTCGCGGCCAACCTAGCGCGGAGCTGGGGTCTGTGCGCGCTCTCTGGCCAGACTGGTGGGGTGACCACTGGATCTAGATCATCCAGCCGGTCGCCCTGTCCGGCAGTTAATTGTAGATCTCAAAGGAAAAACCAGGAGAAAAAATCTATCAAAAAGAAAAAAGTTTGCCAGGATCAGAGATCCCAGCAAGGAAGTAGGTCCTTACTCCTGACTAGGCAGAAAAAAATGAGTACCTATAGCAGAGAGGGAATATACCCCCTGGGACTGCCCATAGGCGTAGTCAGACTTTTTTCTGCCTAGTGTCCTACTCCTGTAAGGGGCAGTATAACCCAATTGTTAAGATCAGGAGCGGTGTCCATCAGTGAACGAAAGAGAAATCAATATTTTGGAATAAACAGTAAACTACACTAACCAAAACAATAAGGTGATTTAATGGAGTAAAAAAGGGTCACTAAACGAGTAACTGATGAAACAGGAATGTGCCCTAACCTACATGTGTCTGTCCCTGCAAACTAGAGTTTGTATGTATGACCGGAAACTTGCCTGGAGTATTTTCTTTAGATGCATCAGAAGTAAGTGTTGATAACAACGCCTCAGACTTGAATTTTTTCTCTGGTACATGGTCTGTAGTAGAATGATGGGATGATGGATTGTGCTTCCTTTCTGTAGACATAAGCATTTGCGTTTAATGGCTGCTGCAGTTTAGAAATGCCATAACAGCACTCATTGTACTTACTCTCTCCTGAGGAATGAGAATGAGCATGGTGGTTATTCACAGGCTGAGATGGTGTGTCTAGTTCTAACGACCCTGAAAGAGTATAATTCAAATAAATATCAAACAATTAAAAGACCAATAAACAACCAACCTACACTAGCCTCTTTAAAAGAAAAATGGAGATGGTCCTTGGAAGAGGCTGACTTAAAAAATATATATTTTAGAAAAGCATCTCCCCACTCATACCCAATCCTGCAGATGTTATGCTCGCACCTTATCTTGATGATCACGCATGTGTAAATACCTATCTAAGCATTAATTGCTTGGTGATGTATGCATGATACAATGTCATTTAACACTATAGTCAGGTTTAAAACCATGCAGGCCAAATAATCACATTACAAATAGGAGAGCCCATATGTAAAGATCTGGCTGTCCAACATGACTGGCTTGACCATTCATATCTGTTTTTCATTTAGAATAAACCAAGTAAAACCAAGACCCCAAAGAAATGTTGCGGGTGGTCTGTGTCTCTTGCAGTTGAGATTATCATTGCATCTTTGTACTTCAAGGCTAAATTTCCCCCTGAATAAAGTGGACTATGCAGTCAAGGTTCCCCAGTTGGTTATGATATACTGTATGGTTTTGAAAAATACTGCTTAATATAACTGCCATACATGTAGGCCACTTACAACACCCCAGAAAGCTGGCAAAACAATCCCATATTGTTAGCACTCCCTCGTCATGGCTAGTTTTTAGGACATGGCATATATTAAGCACTCACCCCCAGCATCACAGCCATGCATGTGCAGTGTGCTCTCCCTCCCCTCCTTGTAGCAGCAGCTGAATTGTGCATGTGTGGCTTTTGAACCAGGGAAAATGCGTGCATGTCCTATTTATTCATGCAGCTACTTCTCAAGATATATTTATTAACGTTCTTCTTTGATTTTGAATTGAAGGTGGTTCTGAAGTTAAAACATGTTTACCCTAATGATTCTCCAAACTGAGGAAAAAAAAAAGAAGGTTTTAACACTTTTTGTTCCCCCCACCCCCCCTCCCTGTAGATACTTAAGAGTCCTATATTGATCCACTGCTCTGCCCGACTGCATCTTTTCTCTCTTCTCTTTGTGCTGTCACAGGACAGAGAGAGCAGTGGGAGCTGTTGTGATTCTGCTGTTGTCAGTCAAATCCTGTGAGAAGGGAGGAGGCAGGGCCAAGCTGTGCTGGGTCTATGTATGGATGCCCAGCTCAGGAGTGCACCTTCTCAAGTGTCCCCTCAGCAGCCTGCATGCTGAGGGGCCACGCAGAGAAGAGAGCTGAGCGCCGAAGGGAGACCCCAATAGACTGCACATCTAAAACCGAGTACTCATGCTTCTGCAAGACAGGATAGGTGGGAATCACTTTAAACTATAAGGAAAGGCAGAATGGAATTATGTCTTGCAATTTATCCAGTAATTCTGGTAATCTTACCTGCTCTGTGCAATGGTTTTGCACAGAGCAGCTCCAATCCTCTTCTTTTTGGGTCCCCTGTGGGCAGTCCTGGCTCCTCCCCCTGTCGAGTTCACCCAATAGCAAGTCTCTTGCTATGGGGGCACTCGAGCAGGCTCACTTCTGAGCCGGGCTCTGTGTGTCCATTCACACAGAGCGTGGCTCAGCTCTATCTCTGCTCTCTCTTCATTGTGTCACTGGCTGTGATTGACAGCAGCAGGATGTCTCCCACTGCTGTGTGAGCTAATGAGGGGAGAGAGACCAGGGAGAGCCGCTGCTCTTGGGTATATCCCTGTATTAAGATGGGGCTCAGGTAAGTAAAGGGGGGCTGAGGGGGGAGCTGGTGGTTTACCTTAATGCATAGAATGCATGAAGGTAAAAAACGTGCCTTTAGAACCACACTTTAAAGAAAGAGCAAAAGAAGAATGATGGACTGTTTGTCCCCGAACAGTGTAATGGAGAAATGTGCATCACATAGGCAATCAATCCTAAGAACAATCATTTCTCACAGGCCTTCATGTATTGGAAGGTCTGAAGGAGGAGAACAGTTCTCATTTTCCACAGCAACCAGAGTATCTTTTTTTTTTTTTTTATCCAATACTGCAATGGAACCTGAGGTAAAATCTGATCAGCTGATTTGGGTAACAAGATCTGTTCTTTCATAGGGCTCTTTTATGCACAAATCTACAGTGCCACATACTGGAAAATTCACAAAATAATTTAACGAATATTAATATGAACAAAAATGTGCACCCACTTCTTTCCAATATTTCAGTAATGCCAGCATTATCAGCCTCCAGTTCCATCTTAAATTTTGCTAGTTCTTGGTCAAGTTTTCTCAAATGACGGTCTACCTATTAAACATTACAAAACAGCAAGTTTACATTTTCCTACTTACACATATGGGGGGGGGGGGGTTACTAAAACTGGAGCACACAGAATCATAGCCAATAGTAACCAATCATCTTCTAGGTTTTATTGTCAAAGTGTAATAGAAGAAGCTGAAGTTCTAAGCGGATTGGTTACTGTGTACAGCTGCACCAGATTCTGTGTACTTTGGTTTCAGTAATAGTCTCCCCCACCCCCATACAGTTCAACATAAAATGCAATTACCATTACTAGCATCTGCAGAATTTCATTTCTAATGCCTTTTAGGCAAGGTCAAGGTTTTTTTTAATGCATTCAAACATGGAAATAGCAGAATCCAAAAAAACAGGACAGGTAGCAACCACTTTGCACCTCAAACTGACAGACATTATTTTACAAAAAATGCTAGCTTAATTATTGCATAAATTAAAAGCTGTGTCCAGTAATTTGTTTGTTAAAAGTGTGAAGTATTGTAAATTAGCAATAGGAGGATTCACCATTTTGTTTTTGAATCAAAACACAAAAATGTAAGTAAAATTGAACTACGGTTTTGCTTACCAAATCATAGATTTGATTTGCTAGCTGCACTTTCTCATCTGCATCTTCCAAGGCCTTAAAATAATCCTGCAATTAAGGAATAATCTAGATAGAGTCAAATGTCAACAAAATATTAGCAGGTTCTTTCTTTATTCACAGACACCCACATGTATACTTTGCTTTATGTTTAACCTTTAAGTAGAATAGTGCACTAGAAGCAAATCTGTACATTCCCACCGTGCTGCATGTAGGGGCAAGCAGGATCCTGAGACCTGATCTGTGTATAAATGGACCCATCTTTGAAATTGACATTATTCAGTAACACATACAGTTTTCTTGCAATAAATAAAAAATGCTCCCTTAAGTACCTAAAAACCTAGACCAGTGATGGCGAACCTATGGCACGTGTGCCACAGCTGGCACACAGAGCCCTCTCCGTGGGCACGCGAGAGCTGCCGCCACTGCCCGCACTGTGACAAAGGGAGAAGTGAGCGCAGGCTGTGGGTTTATTTCCCCCGCTCGCTTCCCTTCTTCTGTCAAGCAGCATGGGACAGGGGCAGAGCGGCGCTTTCAGGGATCACCGCTTACTCTGATTCCTCCTGCCCCCCCCGGCTGAGGCCAAGGACCAATAAAGAGCCAGGACTAGTGCACCATGGGACATGTAGTCCTGGAAGACTATGGCTCAATTTTAATCAATTAAGGAAAAACTACAGCCCCAGCATGCCCTGAGAAAATAAGGAGGAACAGCCTGGAGCACGGGGAAAAAAAAGGGCTTAGAGAGGGGGGGGGGGGGGCAAGGGCGAGAGTAGCGTTGAGACAAGAGTGAGAGGAGACTGAGGTGGTGCAGGAGGGAGAGAGAGCCCAAGCCACAACACCCCCTGGAGTTGAACCAGCCAGAGAGGAGCAAGAGGACGGTGCTGGGAAGACACCATTAAGAGTGGGGAAGGGTGATCAAAGGCACCAACAAAAGGAGAAGCTGCTGCCAAGCACACTGACACTGGATACTGGAGCCGGGCGAGTGCTGAATTGACTACAATCTCTCTTGGCGTGTGCAATCATCACCTGGGTGCCTAGGTGTGTGCAGTTTAATTGCAATTTTGGTACAGTACTTTGAAAAAATAAGTTGGTTTTGTGATGAAGTTTTGGCACTCTGGCTCAAAAAGGTTCGCCATCACTGACCTAGACGGTCTTGGTCACAATCTCAGGCTCGCAAGAAGTACTGTAGGAGTTTTACAAAAAGACTGTAGATAGTCTATTGTTTTCAGCCAGCCAGACTAGGGATGATTTCCTAAAACTGGAGAGTGCTAAATCTAGTTTAGCTCTACATAGAAATAAATCAGCTTTGAGGTTTTTTTTTTCAAAGCTTAATTGAAAAAGATTAAGTTAGAAGCCGATTGGCTACCGTTCACAGCTGCACCAGACTTTGCACTCCCCAGTGTTAGTAAATCGACCCTATTCTTTCTAGTAGGTGACAAGGTTTTACCAAGGCTCAACCTGGAAGTCAGCTTACTTATGTAACAAGCAAATATGGCTTACCCTAAGTAGGGTTGCCCTGATACCGTTTTCTCTTTATCTGCGAGTACCGATACTTTTGGTCAAGTATTCGCTGATACCGAGTACCGATACTCTGCGGTGCGAATCGCGCCAATACAAAAAAATGGGAGCAAATCGCATTGAAAAGAATTGCATGCAATTTCCCCCACCGCTTCTGTGTGTGTACAGTATAGTAAGGGAAGCGCCATCTAGTGGACAGTTTATTAAAAATTTTAGAACTCACATCAACCACTTCTGGACCAGAAGGATTTACCCCCTTAATGACAGGCCATTTTTTTGCTATACAGCCCTATGTTATTTTAATTGACAATTGCACGGTCGCGCGACGCTGTATCCTTTTTTTCCCACAAATAGAGCTTTCGTTTGGTGGTATTTGATCACATGTGAGATTTTTATTTTTTGTGCTATAAACAAAAAGAGCGACAATTCTGAAAAAAAAAAAAAAAATGTATATTATATTATTTACTTTCTGCTATATAACATTCCCAATATATATATTTTTTTTATATATATATAATTTTTTCATCATTTTGGGGCGATTAGTAGTTTTTTGCTACTTATTTTTGGTAAAAAAAAAAATCCCAATAAGTGTATATTGATTGGTTTGCATAAAAGGTATCGCGTCTACAAACTAGTAATGGCGGCAATCAGCGATTTTTAGCGGGACTGCGGCATTGCGGCAGACAGATCCAACACCTAACTGACATTTTTGACACTTTTGGGGGGGGGGACCAGTGACATTACTACAGTAATCAGTCCTAAAAATATGAACGGATACTGTACAAATGACACTGGCAGGGAAGGGCTTAGAGATCAAAGGGTTAAATGTGTCCATAGGGGGTGCTTTCTAACCGTGTGGGGGATGGGCTTGCTGCATGAACACAGAGAACTGTGTTTCTAAATAGGAGGAACACCGGATCCGATCCCTGTGTTCATAACTGACAGAACAGCGGTCTGCTGTGCTTACAACGGAAGATCACCGTTCTGTCTCCTCGGGGAGAATTTGCGGGTGCCTGGTGGAATCGCAGCCATCAGACCCGCTAATTACCTTCTCCTGTGGCAAAAGGGAACGCGCGCGAGCCTCCGCTAGCGGTCTTGCGAAGGTGACGTACAGGTAAGTTGTTTCACGGGACAGAGCCGACCGTAAAACTACGGCGGCTGGTCGGCAAGAGGTTAAAGTGACTTGTGCCCTAACATTTTATATTCCTGATATGTGCCTGCTGTACCATGTACTTGTATGAAAAAGTCTTCAGTTTTCTTTGCTTTCTTTATGTGAAATCCCTGGTGTTTCTGCCAGTCCCTCTGCTTTCCTATTAAAAACTGACCACGCTAAGCAGGATAGCACACTGTGGTCAGTTGTCTAGCTATGCTGGGAACTCAGCCTGCTCTCCTTCAATGATCAGACTTGTCCCGACACGCCTCCCCTGCACAGCCAATCACTGGGAAGGAGGAGGGGCCGGAAGTTTTACAGATTGCTGCACAATGATGGGGCGGTCTTACACGGAATTGGGAGCGGATACCTGGTTTTGACAGCGGGACAACTATGTCGATTTTTCATTTAAACTGTACTTAACGTGAGTTCTAACATTTTTAATAAACTGCTGACTAGATGACGATTTTCTCTTCTACACACACACACACAGGAACGGTGGGGAAAATCGCATGCAATTTGGACAGGAATCACACCGTATTGCTGTTTAAATCGTATGCGATTCTTTGCAGTACAATTTGCGCCCATTCATTTTGTATTGACGCAAATCACACCTGCAAAGTATCGGTTTCAAGAGCATTTTCATGAGTACTCGTGAAAATGCTCGGTATCGGTGCCCCGCTAACCCAATGTATATATACAAGTCTACAAACTATGCATACAAAGATTTGCATACACAAACACTGAAAATCTTAAAATTTACTGGACCTCTTTCACATGCAAACAAAAAAGGAAAAAATACAAAGACTATAGTTATTCTTTAAATAGTAAATGATGACTTCAAGAAACAAGTTCCAATGCACTCAAACAGCAATGCCATTGACTATATGATCAGTAACTACTTCAAATACAACTTGTGTTACCTGCAAAAAAAACATTTCAAAGAATAGGTTTACCTTTTGTAACATGTTAAATCTGTATATAGGGTGTAATATACAACATGTTACTGTGGGGGGCTTCACCTACACAGCCACGTCATTCACTCACACTGCTCTGTGAATGAATAAACTACCTGTCCCTGTCTGCTTTGTAGTTCTTAATGAATCTCTTCTTGAAATTCAGTAACTGTCTGTCCGTACAGGAGGTACAGACAGCTATACTATATGCGTGCATGCAGTAGCCCAAAATTATATCCGCCATCCACTGATCGCAGGTGCAATACTTTACAGGCTGCAGAGTAAAAAAAAAAAAAAAAAAGCACATTTCGTTGGCTGCAAAATAATGTGCATTTATTTTTATTTTACAAAAGGTGAAATTATCCTTTAAAGCAGAACTAATCCCTCTTCTTTACAGCCATGGAAGCTGCCATCTTGGTCCCTGCTTGAAATGTAATTGCCATGGTGCTACATGTGATCAGTTATAACACCAGCCATTTGATGCTTTGACAATTTGGTGGAGAACACAAGCAAATGTGTTATCATTCACAGCATGCCTTAAATGCCTAACTGCTTTGGGTAACAGTTTAGTTTTAAGCAATTTGCAGGTATCTAAACTACTGCAGGTCTCTACCTTCATGTCTTTTGCAACATATAACCTACAGCTTACTTTTTTAATAGCCGTCATTTGTTCGTCCCTCCATTCAGGCTTGTTCTTCTTGGCATTAGAAAAAAACTCTCCAACCCGTTGTTCTAACTGGTCCATTGCATCTACATTATAAATATAACAATAAGATCATCAAGAAGTAGACAAATTCTTATGATTGTAACTTTATTAGTGGCAATCGTTTAGCATGCAGTAGACAGGCTCCGCTCACACATTTGCACATTGGATGCGGGTTTCCCCACATCCAATTCGCATGACAGGAGCTAAATGGAGTCGGTTCACACAGCTGTGGGACGGCAGCGGACTGCATTTATAAAAGGGTCCTGTGCGTCTTCTGGCTCGATTCAGGTGTAAATTCAGGCAAAAATTCAGACCTGATTCGCACATGAATCGGTGAACAGGGACGCACCGGATCCTATGCTGTGAACCGCGCCATGTGCAAAGGCTAAGGCCCCTTTTACACAGGCGGACCATTCAGATACGCCTGTCAGTTTTTTTGGCGGATCTGAACGGTCCCCCCATGCATCTCTATAGGGGATCGGATGTCAGCGGAGACATGTCCGCTGACATCCGATCCGTCAAATCTGGATGGATGGAAACCCTATTTTCCATCCGTCCAGCGGATCGGATCGGATGAGAACGGACCGACGGTCCGTTCCCATCCGATTTCCAACATAGAGATGCATGGGGAACTGACAGCTGTGTCTCCGCACACAGCATGGAGACACAGCTGTCCTCCTGCTGCTCGGCGGCTCGAAAAAACGGAATCCGGATAGTGTGAAAGGGGCCTAAAGCTGGACATAGATGGGTAGGATTTCCAATGAAATTTCTTAGGAAAAAAACGTTTGCTCGTTTTTCTGATTATTAGTGGGTCAAATCGACGTTCCATTTTCAACCACAGTGATGAGAAAATTTAAATAAGCAGGATGGAAAATCTTTCTCAAATGAATTCATTTCTATCAGTGTATGTGGCTTTCATTCAATAAAGTCCATTCAATCCAAAATCAAATGTTAAATGCAAACAAAATATTTCAAACTTTCTGAGAATGTTTGTATTAAATTTCCTTGGACTTAGTGTTTGAAATTCTATTCATCTATAACCAGCTTAAGGCTACATTTGTGACCATGTTTCACGTTACACCCTTTCCTCTCCCCATGTCCATTCACAAAAATCATGGTATTCTTTTCATAGAATTCACGGTGTTCTGTATATGGACAGAGGGAAATTCTGTCATTTATCCACTATTCCTCTCCCCTCATTTATTCAGACTTCCTTGCATTCTGTGAAAAATATACAAGGGTACAAGACCATGTGAGCAATTGGACACAGCAGTAATGTTTAGGAACGTTGCATTGGTACGCAACCTGTCCAGCCATTTATGTGCATGGGCCAGATGGGAAGTGGTTAAAGCTGTAAGGAGTTGTTTTAGCTAAATTTCAGCTTTGGAATTTGACAGTAGTTCTAGCCTCCTCTACTTTATTAAAGAAAAGCATTTTTATTTCTGTCTGTGCTGCTGTTGAAGAGTTCCCCTCACTTCAATATAACGCCAGCAGGACAGGAAGGAAAAATGTCTCCAATGGAACCCTGGATAGCAGTAAATCCAATTGGAATTCTAACCCTTCCCCGCTAACAAAATCTAAGAAAAAGAAAAGTTTTGGCATGACCTACACTATCACTAAACTCTTGTGAGGAGTGAAATGCGTTGGAGCTATCCTGGCATCTGGTGGACTGTATGTACACTGCTTGGCTTTAAAGTGGTTGTAAAGGCGCCACGTTTTTTACCTTCATGCATTGATAAAAAACCTTTTGTGTACAGCAGCCCCCTAATACTTACCTGAGCCCCTTCTCAATCCAGCAATGTGCATGAGCACAGAGGCTCTCCTGGGATTTCTTCCTCCTCATTGGCTGAGTCAGCAGTGAGAGCCATTGGCTCCTGCTACTGTCAATCATGGCTAGTGAGCCAATGAGGAGAAAGCAGGGGGAAGCCAGAGTTCTGTGTACAGAGCAGTGGCTCAGGAGCACTTGGCTCCTGCAGGAAGGAGGGGTTGCTTGTTGTGGGGACCCTTGGCAGGAGCCAAGAGTGCAAGCAGGGGACCTGAGAAGAGGAGGATCAGGGCTGTTCTGTGCAAAACCACTCCACAGAACAGGTAAGTATTACATGTTTATTTAAAAAAAAACTGCCTTTATTATCACTTTAACAAAAATTAGACATTGGTATTTTATGGGGAGTGGCTCTACTCTCTTCGTTTTGGAATATTCCAAAAGTTATATGTACAGTGGATAACAATTGTGGAGCCAGCTCCTGCAGCCAGGAGGTAAGAGAGAAAAGTACAGCTTGCAGTGGTATATGGTCTGTTTATATTAAACTTTAAAGTAGTTTAATATCACTTTAAACAGTTTCTTTGAGCCAAGCTGACCCAAACAAACTATTGCCATTCCACAACTATGCAGCCACTATATGCACTGTAATAAACTGTAGTAGCATTAGCTTTGTTCTGCAACAGTAAGAGTGACTTTCCATTTGATGCTGGAAATAGAGCTGGAATTCTACAAGGCATGCTCCGATTGGCTGACATGAAGAGGTGGGCAGATAATGTCTTAATATAAACCTCAGCCAATAGGAGAAAGTCTTGTATCCACTGATTAAAAATACAAGACTTCTCCTGAATGACAGAGAAGCACTCAGCCCAACTCTAATTAGTTCTGGGAGCAAATGGGAAATCACCCGTACTACAGTGGAACACAGCACCGTATACTGTATGTAGTTAATGCTCCTTCAGTATATTGTAGGGCACACAGCAGCTGCAGTTATCTAACTGAAATAGTTTGGGTCAAGCTGGCCCACATAAACTACCGGTATCTAAAACCATAAGAAACCTAGAATTCTACATTAACCACTTGCCGACCGCTGCACGACTATTTACGTCGGCGGTGAGCCCCTCACAGGCAAAGTGACGTAGTACTACATCGCTAGCCTGTGAGGGTCTAGGGAGGGAGCAAGCGCGCACCGCCAGAGGCGCGGTCACAGACCCCCCCCCCCGCGCGTGTGAACGGCGTACCCGATGTCCGCCGGTCACTAGCGATCGTCAGGTGGAGAGGGAGAAAGGCAGGCGGCTAATGTAAACAAGCCGCCTGTCATTCTTCCCTGTGTAGAAACAATGATGATACGGTTCTACTATGTAGGACCGTTGATCACTGTTCCTACACCTCAAGCCACAGCCAATCACAGTAAGAATCACGCCCCTAGGGACACACATAACCCCTCCCTCTCAAAAAAAGTTAACCCCTTCACTGCCAGTGTAATTTTACAGTAACAGTGCATATTTATAGCACTGATTACTGTAGTAATGTCACTGGTAACCCCCAAAAGTGTCAAAAATGTCAGTCAAGGGTCCGATCTGTCCGCCGCAATGCCCCAGTACCGCAAAAAAAAAAAAAAAAAATCACAGATCGCCATTACGCGTTATAAAAAAAGGCAAAACTTTTTTTTTTTTAATTTTGGATAGAGTAGAGAAGGATAACACACATCAAGTTTTTATGGTAGGCTGTGCCCCCCATAGGAAGATTCACCCTCTGTTTGTCCTGGTAAAAAAAAAAAAAAAATTAGGTTGTCACAAGAACAGGATTAGAGGGGAGATCCTCCATTTTTGACACTAGCTGCTGATAAGGGTTTTCCTCTCACTTCCTGTTTTGGCTATCAGACAGAAAGGGACTCACCTTAAACCCTTTGCGGTGACCATACTGTGTTGGCCTATTCCTTGTACACAACCCAAACCTAATGATATTATACATATTGCCTGAAATTAAATTGAATGGGTTTATATATATTCAGATGTTTACTATATATTTCTATCTATCCAGAAGATCTACTTTAGCTCCTGAGAAAGCAAATTCTTGAGAAACATGTTGAGCACCAGCAGAGAAATCTGACCTAAGCCAATTTCCCTTGGACTAAAACATCCTCCAAGCAATCTACTGTTGCCGGTGTATCTATCTCCACAGGATTGGTCTGGGTCATTGGAGTATAGCAGAAGTCAGGATCTGATTTTATCTGTTTTTATGAATTTTTGGTATTGAATACAATTATTGATTTTAATTACTTGGCACCAACAAAGTGCATGTTTTTCCTCTTTAGTGAGTGAGGAGAAATCTCCCCATCCCTCTTTTGCTGTATCCAAAATTTTAAAAAAGGTTTTGCCTATAGTTCTACTCCAACGCACCATAATATTACTTTTAATTCTTCTTGCATCTGGCGATGTATAATCAACAAAAATGTCACACATGCATTTCTGTGTTCAGATGATTAGGGTCTTGATGATATTTTGCACTGACATATGATATATGGATGGAGTCTTTACTATTTATAGATTACTCAGATTGGTCTGGCTACATGTATATATGCCCTAATATAGCTATACATCCATGTAGATGTCATGTGAGTTCACATAAGGTTGCTGCTTGCACTGGATGTTATGTAGTGTTGTACTGATGTCAATGAAGAGAGCACGCCGCTGCCCCCTGCGGTCAGCGCCTAGTATGACACCAAGGCCAGCAGGAAGACGGTGTAACCCCTGGCAGCGGCTCTCCCGCCGTCTTTGTCGCACTACACACGATGATATGGAGCGCCATGGCTCCGGCCTCCGCTACATGCGGCTGTCCGTGCTTATCACAAGAGCCAGGGCTGCTCACGTACTCTGCACCTGCAGGTCCATCTCCCGCATTTCCGTAAACCTGTCGCGCAGATCCATGGGAAGCTGCTCGATCACTGCGGAGAGACAGGAGGGGAGGGAGAGACACAGAGGGCGGTTATTAGGCGGCGCCACTCCCGGCCACGTATAAAGCCCGCACCCCACCGCAATGAGAGCGCCCCGCGCCGCCATGGCGCCCTACTCCCCCACTCACTCTCCAGGTAATCCTCCAGGTACAGCATCTTGGCTTCTTACGGCGCCTTCCACACAACGGCGACGGTTTATTTCTCCCAGACAAGATGGCGCCTGGTCTGCAACACTAAAACAGGGCGGGAGGAGAGGGCCAACGGATGCGCTTCTGATTGGCTGCATGGGGTGGTGACTGAGGGGCAGTACAGGATTCTGGGAGTTGTATTTCTGAGGGCGGGAGAGAGAGAACACAAACACTTCTCTGACAGGGAATACGAGAGTTCTGATACAGTGAGGTGAGGGAAAGTCGGGGCTGGGGAAGTTGAGGTGAGGAGCAGTCAGGGCTGGGACAGGTGAGGAGAAGCCAGGGCTGGGACAGGTGAGGAGAAGTCAGGGCTGGGACAGGTGAGGAGAAGTCAGGGCTGGGACAGGTGAGGAGAAGTCAGGGCTGGGACAGGTGAGGAGAAGTCAGGGCTGGGACAGGTGAGGAGCAGTCAGGGCTGGGACAGGTGAGGAGCAGTCAGGGCTGGGACAGGTGAGGAGAAGTCAGGGCTGGGACAGGTGAGGTGAGGAGAAGTCAAGGCTGGGACAGGTGAGGTGAGGAGCAGTCAGGGCTGGGACAGGTGAGGTGAGGAGTAGTCAGGGCTGGGACAGGTGAGGTGAGGAGCAGTCAGGGCTGGGACAGGTGAGGAGAAGTCAAGGCTGGGACAGGTGAGGTGAGGGGCAGTCAGGGCTGGGACAGGTGAGGAGCAGTCAGGGCTGGGACAGGTGAGGAGCAGTCAGGGCTGGGACAGGTGAGGTGAGGAGAAGTCAAGGCTGGGACAGGTGAGGTGAGGAGCAGTCAGGGCTGGGACAGGTGAGTAGAAGTCAGGGCTGGGACAGGTGAGTAGAAGTCAGGGCTGGGACAGGTGAGTAGAAGTCAGGGCTGGGACAGGTGAGTAGAAGTCAGGGCTGGGACAGGTGAGTAGAAGTCAGGGCTGGGACAGGTGAGTAGAAGTCAGGGCTGGGACAGGTGAGTAGAAGTCAGGGCTGGGACAGGTGAGTAGAAGTCAGGGCTGGGACAGGTGAGTAGCAGTCAGGGCTGGGACAGGTGAGGAGAAGTCAGGGCTGGGACAGGTGAGGAGAAGTCAGGGCTGGGACAGGTGAGGTGAGGAGCAGTCAGGGCTGGGACAGGTGAGGAGCAGTCAGGGCTGGGACAGGTGAGGAGAAGTCAGGGCTGGGACAGGTGAGGAGCAATCAGGGCTGGGACAGGTGAGGAGAAGTCAGGGCTGGGACAGGTGAGGAGCAGTCAGGGCTGGGACAGGTGAGGAGCAGTCAGGGCTGGGACAGGTGAGGAGAAGTCAGGGCTGGGACAGGTGAGGAGAAGTCAGGGCTGGGACAGGTGAGGTGAGGAGCAGTCAGGGCTGGGACAGGTGAGGTGAGGAGCAGTCAGGGCTGGGACAGGTGAGGTGAGAAGCAGTCAGGGCTGGGGCAGGTGGGTCGAGGAGCAGTGGGGGCTGGGGCAGGTGAGGCAAGGAGCAGTCGGGGCTGGGGCAGGTGAGGCGAGGAGCAGTCTGGGCTGGGGCAGGTGAGGCGAGGAGCAGTCGGGGCTGGGGAAGGTGAGGCGAGGAGCAGTCGGGGCTGGGGCAGGTGAGGCGAGGAGCAGTCGGGGCTGGGGCAGGTGAGGCGAGGAGCAGTCGGGGCTGGGGAAGGTGAGGCGAGGAGCAGTTGGGCTGGGGAAGGTGACGCGAGGAGCAGTCGGGGCTGGAGCAGGTGAGGCGAGGAGCAGTCCAGGGCTGGGGCAGGTGAGGCGAGGAGCAGTCCAGGGCTGGGGCAGGTGAGGCGAGGAGCAGTCGGGGCTGGGGAAGGTGAGGCGAGGAGCAGTCGGAGCTGGGATAGGCAGGGAGCAGTCGGGGCTGGGGAAGGTGAGGCGAGGAGCAGTCGGAGCTGGGATAGGCAGGGAGCAGTCGGGGCTGGGGAAGGTGAGGCGAGGAGCAGTCCAGGGCTGGGGAAGGTGAGGCGAGGAGCAGTCCAGGGCTGGGGAAGGTGAGGCGAGGAGCAGTCGGGCTGGGGAATTCTGCAGGCTTACTTATAGCAAGTTTAACTCCTTCAGGTATTTTTGAAATTGTCTAACCTGCAGCATCTCTGAAGAGTGCTCTGCATTTGGATTGCTTTTCAGAGGCGTTTGATGCCTCCTCACTGTCTGCTTTACAGTGGAAGTAAACCCTCCTATCATTTTCAGCCAATGAAGCTACCATCTTGCTCTGTTTAACCGTTTGCTGCCTGCCATCAAATGATGGCAGAGCGGTGCGGCTCTCCTTCTGGGACAACGTCCTATGGCGGCTGACAGTAAAGCCCCAATCGTGCGCCCTGTTCCAGGTGACCCTGATCCCAGCAAAGAGCCGCGTCTCTTTGCCCATGTGATTGGCTGTGTCGGATCACAGCTGATCACATGTAAATAAGGAAGTGCCATTTAGCAGCTTTTCCTCTCACACTGAGAGTATGAGGTGAGGAGAGCTGATAAGCGGCATCTCCTCAGAGGGATTACAATGCAACCCCAAACGTGCCCATCAGTGGCACTTGTCTGTGCCGTCAGTTATGCCATACAGTGCTGCCTTTCAGCGATGCATATCAATTGTTGGTACTTTTTCGGGTTTTTTTTTCCCCCGCAAAAAATAAAAACAAACAGTGGTGATTGTAAAAGGCTAGTTTTTAAAAATAAATATCAAACGCGTTATACTTACCTGTCCTGTGCAGTTGGTTTTGAACAGGGCAGCCTGGATCCTCCTTTTCTCAGGTCCCTCGTTGCTGCTTCTGGCCCCTCCCTCCTATCGAGTGCCCCCTACTGCAAGCAGCTTGCTCTGGGGGCACCCGAGCCGAGCTGCAGCTCCGTGTGTCCATTTAGACATGGAGCTGCAGTTCAGTCACTTTTCCTCTCTCTCCTGATTGGCCAACTGACTTTGACATCTACGGGAATCAGTGGCGCTGCTGCTGTGTCTCATCCAATCAGGACAGAGAGTCCCAGATGGCCGAGGGACTCGTGGCCAGAGATGGGGCTCAGGTAAGTATTAGGGGGTGCCGGGGATGCTGCTGCACACAGAAGGCTTTTTATCCTAATGCATAGAATGCATCAAGATAAAAAAAACCTGCCTTTGCAACTTTACCACAAAAATAAAGCTCTATTTGTGTGAAGAAAATGCTAAAAAAAATCATTTGGGCAGTGTTGTATGACTGCCTAATTGTCATTCAAAGTGCGACAGCACTGAAAGCTGAAAATTGGCCTGGGCAGGAAGGTGGTAAGGTTGTGCAGTATTGAAGTAGTTAATCTTCAACTGCCATGGTGCTGCAGATGTGATCAGTTATGACACCAGCCATTGGATGGTTTGTCAGTTTGGTTGAGGACACAAGCAAATGTGACAGCAATCCCAATGTTATGTCGATATAGGACGTTCTGTAGGTATGGGATGCTCGCAAACTATGCGTGAGACTTACAATCTTCCAGTATGTGTTCCACGTAATGATTGACCCATATTGTTTTTTTAATGCCGATACCGATATTTTGGTCATCGGATATCGGTATCGGCCGATATTTTCGAACATTTAACATTTTTTATTTATTTATTTTCAAAGGTACTGTTATGGAGTGATCTGGGGGTCTAAAAGACCCCAAACCCCTCCTCTGCTCATAAAAGCATTCAAAACGCCAAGTTTGGCTGTTTTGAATGCTTTCACTTTTTGGCATTTTGCGCCAAGTACCTGGAAGTGATGTCATGACATCACTTCCAGGTTTTTTTTTTTTTTTACATGGAGACCCCGAATGCAGCTTTTATGGGGTCTTCTCTTTGGTGGCCATGCAGGTAGGATGCCCGGGTCTCCCGGTGGGACAGTAGACCCGTGCGAGCTGTGGGGGCAGCTGTCCTTGTAATGACAGCCGAGCGGCTTCTCAGCCACATCAGTTGTCATTACAAAACATGGACGCCAGTACCGGGTGATGCCTCTAGCTGCAGGCATCACTCAGGTACAGCACTTTCCCGAAATATCGGTAACCCCAGGGGCCGATTCCGATATATCGGGGGAAAGTGCATATCAGCCCCCTATATATCGGTGTTGCGGATAATCGATCTATCCCTAGTTCCACTCACTTTGCGAAAGGTGTTCTGTCAATATAAAACTTTAACTGCAGACTTTCAGCTTTAATTTGAGGGTATTTACATCCAAATCAGGTGAACAGTGTAGGAATTACAATAGTTTGTATATGTTCCTCCCACTTTTTAAGGGACCAAAAGTAATGGGACAGATTAACAATCATAAATCAAACTTTCACTTTTTAATACTTGGTTGCAAATCCTTTTCAGTCAATTACAGCCTGAAGTCTGGAACACATAGACATCACCAGACGCTGGGTTTCATCCCTGGGGATGCTTTCCCGGGCCTCTACTGCAACTGTCTTCAGTTCCTGCTTGTTCTTGGGGCATTTTCCCTTCAGTTTTGTCCAGCAAGTGAAATGCATGCTCAATCGGATTCAGGTCAGGTGATTGACTTGGCCATTACATAACATTCCACTTCTTTCCCTTAAAAAAACTCTTTGGTTGCTTTCTCAGTATGCTTCGATCATTGTCCATTTGCACTGTGAAGCGCTGTCCAATGAGTTCTGAAGCATTTGGCTGAATATGAGCAGATAATATTGCCCGAAACACTTCAGAATTCATCCTGCTGCTTTTGTCAGCAGTCACATCATCAATAAATACAAGAGAACCAGTTCCATTGGCAGCCATACATGCCCACGCAATGACACTACCACCACCATGCTTCACTGATGAGGTAGTATGCTTTGGAACTTGAGCAGATCCTTTCCTTCTCCATACTCTTCTCTTCCCATCACTCTGGTACAAGTTGTCCATAGGATGTTCCAGGACTGTGAAGGCTCTTTTAGATGTTGTTTGGCAAACTCTAATCTGGCCTTCCTGTTTTTGAGGCTTATCAATGGTTTACATCTTGTGGTTAACCCTCTGTATTCACTCTGGTGAAGTCTTTTCTTGATTGATGACTTTGACACACATACACCTACCTCCTGGAGAGTGTTCTTGATCTGGCCAACTGTTGTGAAGGGTGTTTTCTTCACCAGGGAAAGAATTCTGCGGTCATCCACCACAGTTGTTTTCCGTGATCTTCTGGGTCTTTTGGTGTTGCTGAGCTCACCGGTGCGTTCTTTCTTTTTAAGGATGTTCCAAACAGTTGATTTGACCACACCTAATGTTTTTGCTATCTCTCAGATGGGTTTGTTTTGTTTTTTCAGCCTAACGATGGCTTGCTTCACTGATAGTGACAGCTCTTTGGGTCTCATATTGAGAGTTGACAGCAACATATTCCAAATGCATATAGCACACTTGAAATGAACTCTGGACCTTTTATCTGCTCCTTGTAAATGGGATAATGAGGGAATAACACACACCTGGCCATGGAACAGCTGAGCAGCCAATTGTCCCATTACTTTTGGTCCCTTAAAAAGTGGGAGGCACATATACAAACTGTTGTAACTCCCTCACTTTTCACCTGATTTGGATGTAAATACCCTCAAATTAAAGCTGAGCATCTGCAGTTAAAGCACACCTTGTGTGTTCAATTTCAAATCCATTGTGGTGGTGTATAGAGCCAAAAAGATTAGAATTGTGTAGATATTTATGGACCTGACTGTATATAGAAAAAGCAGCGGCTTTTGTTTAAATGCTACTCGTAGCTGCACATGCCCTATTGAGAGTGTTCAATATCAACATAACATGGTTGCAAAGCAAGCATATGGCACGCATTCCCAGAAGATTGTATGTCTCATGCGTATGCGCACTTTGGGAGCGTTCCATACCTACAGAGCGTCACTTATTGACATAACACCGGCATGCTGGGAATGTACCTTTTCTGAAACCGTTAAATCAATGGGTTTACTTCTGCTTTAAGGCCTCGTTTGCACCATAGTGCAGGGATGTCAGTTTTTTCTGCACGCGTTCTGCAAGGGCAAAAAAAATAAAAAAAATGTTCTCTCTGTGCTCTGTTCACACCACAACACTGGTATCGCGTGCAGAGTTTTTCTGCATGAGAAAAAAAACTGACATAACATCAACATTGGTGTGAATAAGGCACATAACTGACGCGCATCGAAACTGGAGGAGATGGGCTCAGGTTCGGGATCCTAGTCCCAACCAACCTGCCCCATCCCACCAGGAAGCTGACACTGTAAACGGCTAATCAATGGCAGTGAGACATTTCCCTGTCTGCAGCTGCACAGGATCCCAAACACGCGTGAGCCTATCTCTAATGTAAACTGATGTCTGTGTTTCCATCAGTTTTAATGCACATATGGTGTGTACGAGCCCTAACGACTAGTTCACACCACATGCAGTCCAGGGAAAATGGCTAATTGGGCCCAATTTGGACATTTCCGCTTAGGGGTGTTCTCACTTTTGTTGCCAGTGGTTTAGACATTAATGGCTGTGTGTTTAATTATTTTGAAGGGGACAGCAAATTTACACTGTTATACAAGCTGTACATTCACTACTTTACATTGTAGCAAAGTGTCATTTCTTCAGTGTTGTCACATGAAAAGATATAATAAAATATTTACAAAAATGTGAGGGGTACTTACTTTTCTGAGATACTGTGTGTCAGTATATGAACACTAAGGAAAACGTTCTATTACCAAATGAAAAGCTCTATAAACCAAAACATTTTGCCAATTGCAAGACAGCTGGGGTATTATATTTATTGACATGTGTAACAGGAAGTCAGCTAAATCTGGGAATGTAGTCACAGGAAGGAGATACATTTCCACCTGATTTAGAAAGTCCATTAATTAATTTAGGGTGTTGGCTACAGAGCTAGCCAGCAGGAAGTTGAAAGGCCTTCACCTGTTCAGAATGAGGGAGTTAAGGCTCTATAATTTGTTCAGAGAAATTCCTATTGTTTGCTGCCTCCAGAAGCTGTGTCCTGAAGCCATGTGGGCTGGGAGCAGGAGGACAGTCAGCGTGTGCCTCCCGACAGGATGTGTGGGCCTGGGAGAAGACCCCCCGGAGTGATGTGTGCCCGGGACGGTAACCAAGGGTGAATACGTCTCAAAGGTGAGAAGACGAACTGCTGATGTGAAAGAAACAAAGGACTGTGTTGCCCTGTGAAGCTATTATAAAAGGACTATTGAGTGTCCGCTGTAGGACAAGGAAGTCTGCCCGACGGTAGGTTGGAGACAGACACTTAGGCAGGTTCCAGTTGTGAGAAGGTAGCCGCCCACAGAGGCAAGGATTTATTTTCTGTTTTATTTTATTTTGGATGTTTTGCTGCATACAGCCTGGTGAAGAAAACACCATTTAATAAACCACACTGTTTGTTTGCAAGCACTTGTCGGCTACCTCTCTGGGAAAACGCACCCCCCAAGGGGTCATCCACACCTACCACCGAGCTAATCCCTTACACATGCCAATGCGGTAGTTTCTATATAAGCAAAACAAGTTGGAATTTTGCAAAAGGGCCAATCGACACAAAGCAAGTATGAAAACATTAAACCCTGATCTACCCCTTGTCGGACACATAAGGGACATACATGGTAGTGGATTTCCTCCGATCTAATTCTTGATCCTAGAAGGAATCCATCTGGGGGGGGATTGAAACAAGTTACCACCCCAGTGTGCAACACACTGGATTGCACACTTGAGCACTACCTCATACACAGGACTCAGTGATTTACTTAAGTTTTTGGCCTTAGTAAATCATTGAGTCTGAATCTTTGGGGTTTTCTTGGAGGGTTTTTCTTCAGGGGGATGTGAAAAATAAATATGATTCTCTGCTATTTCAACAACCTACACTTTTATAAAAAATGGTGGGGAGATTGTGTATTGGGTTATTCTGCCCTAGTATACTATGTTGGGTGATAGGGACTTATTATCTAGTCTCTGTTACTTGCCATGATTTCTTATCTTTTCCTCTCTTAGAGAATATGATTTGGCTACATTTCAGATTGAACATTCCTGCTCACCTAGATACGCCGATTCCTTGCTGATGTTACCATTCTCTGTAACTAATAATTTCAACTATGCGATTTTTTTTTTTTGTGAATATTATAATTTATGAATTGTTTTAATTGCTTTCCACCTTTGCCCTATCGAGTGGTTTTATGTTTGTTTCAATGTTTTGCCATGTACATGTATTATTGTGCAGTTCCTGTCTCTTGCCACTGGAGGGATTCTTTGTACCCTTATTGGTGCCCCAGTCCGTCTCTTCCCAGCACGCCCTGGCTGCCTGCCAGTTTTTCTGTGGGCAGTCAGTTTATTTGGCTGCTTTCTGGGATGGGTGGATCACTGGGGCCCTTATCCATCCAGGCTCGCATTTTGAATGGTTGGATGCATCGGTGGACTCCTTGTGCATGACATCACCCTGCAGTTTGTCAAGCTGGTGCCGCGCATGGTCAGTCCAGGAGATCAGCCCTCAGTCACTAATGACGCACACTGGGCATGCATCTGCGGCCTATGCCATACAGTTAGGTCCATATATATTTGGACACAGGCACAATTTTCGTTTTTTTTCAGGTATTTACCAAAATATATAAAGTCTATAGGTATATAATGGATATAGGCTGAAAGTGCACACTATCAGGGTTAATTTGAGGGTATGTACATCCAAATCACAGGAAGGGTTTAGTAATTACAGCTCTTAAGATTTGCCATCCTCACTTTTTCAAGGGACCAAAAGTAATTGGACAACTGAATAAAAAGTTGTTTCATGGCCAGGTATGGGCTCCTCCTTCGTTATTTCTTTATCAATTAAGCAGATAAAGGGTCTGGAGTTGATTCTAAGTGTGGTATTTGCATTTGGAATCTGTGAACCTACATCATTCAAAGGAGCTGTCCAAGCAAGAGAAACAGGCCATTCCAAAGCTTCAAAATGTGGCCAAATCAACAGTTTGGTACATTCTGAGGAAAGAAGAACATACTGGTGAGCTCAGCAACATAAAAAGGCCTGGACGTCCATGGAAGACAACAGTGGTGGATGATTTGAGGATCCTCTCTGGTAAATAAAAAACAATTCACAACATCCAGACAAGTGAAGGACACTCTCCAGGAGGTGGGTGTATCATTGTCAAAGTCTACATTTAAGAGAAGAATTCACGAGAGCAAATATAGAGAGTTCACCACAAGGTGCAAACCATTCATAAGTCTGAAGAATAGAAAAGCCAGATTAGACTGCCAAAAAATATCGAAAAAAGCCAGACCAGTTCTGGAAAAGCATTCTTTGGATTGATTAAACGAAGATTAATCTGTACCAGAATGAAAGAGACAAGGACTCACTGCTCAAGGTGGTGTAATTGCCTGATGACTCACTCCGGTGCATGCCCCGGCTCGCCTCCGTGGAAACTTGATAAAGGAAAAGGAATTGGCAGCACTCCAGGTTGAGTCAAAATCCAGATTTATTGACTGGACATCCAAATATGACAATCGTGACAAGGCAAATATGACAATCGTGTCACGATTGTCATATTTGGATGTCCAGTCAATAAATCTGGATTCTGTACCAGAATGACGGGAAGAAAAAAGTGTGGAGAAGGCTTGGAATAGCTCATGATCCAAAACACACAACGTCATCTGTAAAACATGGTGGAGGCAGCGTGATGGCATGGGCATGCATGGCTTCCAGTGGCACTGGGTCATTGGTGTTTATTGATGATGTGACAGAAGCAGCCGGATGAATTCTGCAATGTTTAGAGATATGCTGTCAGCTCAGATTCAGCCAAATGCAGCAAAATTGATTGGACGGCGCTTCACAGTACAGATGGACAATGATCCAAAACACACTGCAAAAGCGACCCAGTAGCTTTTGAAGGAAAAGTAGTGGAATACCCTGCAATCACCTGATCTGAACCCAATTGAGCATGCGTTTCAACTGAAGACAGCTACAGTTGGGGCCTGGCAAAGCATCAGAAAGGCAGAAACCCAGTCTTTGGTAATGTCCATGAGTTCCAGACTTCAGGCAGTCATTGCCAGTCGAGGATTCTCAACAAAATATTAAAAATGATTATATAAATTTTTCCAATTACCGTACATTTAGGGCCCTGAAAATGGGGGGAGACTGTATATAAAAATGGTTGCAGTTCCTAAAATTTGTACTTTATATTTATGTTCAACCCCTTAAATTAAAGCTCATTGCCTGCGCTTCAAATTAATTTGGATCAGTGGCGTACCTAGAGCATTTGGCACCCGGGCGGATCCTATATCTGACACCCCCCCCCCCTTTAAAATGTAAAAACACCCACAAAAATTTGTAATGTTTTCAAGAGTATTTATTACACATATTTCACAGTGCCCCTTGCAGTCTGTCCCCCCCCCCCCTCCCTGCAGACACGATACAAGAGATGGTCAGACTGCAGACATGATACCAGAGATCGAGGATGTGATACAAGAGATGGTTAGAGACTACAGACATGATACAGTAGATGGTCAGAGACTGCAGACATGATACAGTAGATGGTCAGAGACTGCAGACATGATACAGTAGATGGTCAGAGACTGCAGACATGATACAAGAGATGGTCAGAGACTGCAGACATGATACAGGAGATTGGCAGAGACTGCAGACATGATACAAGAGATGGTCAGAGACTGCGGACATGATACAAGAGATGGTCAGAGACTGTGGACATGATACAAGAGATGGTCAGAGACTGCGGACATGATACAAGAGATGGTCAGAGACTGCGGACATGATACAAGAGATGGTCAGAGACTGTGGACATGATACAAGAGATGGTCAGAGACTGCGGACATGATACAACAGATGGTCAGAGACTGCAGACCTGATACAACAGATGGTCAGAGACTGCAGACATGATAGAAGAGCACTAGGGGGGCCGGAGAGCACAGAGGAAGCAGAGAGCACTGGAGAGAATTAAGGGTGGGGGGTTGGAAAGTGTGAGGGGTGGAGAGCACTGTGGGGGAGGGGTGCTGGAGAGCACGGGGGGGACTGGAGATCACTGAGGGGGGAGCCAGGGTGCACAGGGGGGTGGAAAGCACTGGGAGGGGGGACTGGAGATCACTGAGGGGGGGGAGCCAGGGTGCACTGGGGGGGACTGGAGATCACTGAGGGGGGGGGAGCCAGGATGCACTGGGGTGGGGGGACTGGAAATCACTGAGGGGGGGGAGCCAGGATGCACAGGGAGTGGAGAGCACTGGGGGGGGACTGGAGATCACTGAGGGGGGGGAGCCAGGGTACACAGAGGGGTGGAGAGCACTGGGGGGGGGGCTGGAGATCACTGAGGGGGGAGCCAGGGTACACAGGGGGTGGGGAGAACTGGAGATCACTAAAGGGGGGGCAGGGTGCACAGGGGGGTGGAGAGCACTGAGGGGGAACTGGAGATCACTGAGGGGGGAGCCAGGGTGCACAGGGGGGTAGAGAGCACTGGGGGAACTGGAGATCGCTGGGGGGGGGGGGAGCCAGGGTGCACAGGGGGGTAGAGAGCACTGAGGGAACTGGAGATCACTGAGGGGGGGGGAGCCAGGGTGCACAGGGGGTAGAGAGCACTGAGGGAACTGGAGATCACTGAGGGGGGGGGAGCCAGGGTGCACAGGGGGGTAGAGAGCACTGAGGGAACTGGAGATCACTGAGGGGGGGGGAGCCAGGGTGCACAGGGGGGTAGAGAGCACTGGGGGAACTGGAGATCACTGAGGGGGGGCAGGGTGCACAGGGGGGTGGAAAGCACTGGGGGAGCCAGGGAGCATTGAGGGGGAGCTGCAAAGCACTGTGGGGAGCTGAAGAGAACTGGGAGGAGGGGGGCTAAAGAGCACTGGGGGGGTTGGAGAGGGGGGTTAAAGAGCACTGGGGTGGGGGGGGGTGCTGGATAACACTGGGGGGCAGCAAAGGAATTTGTATATTAGGGGCGGTGGGACAGCTGCATAAAGAGGAATTGATCTTTCCATATATCTCCTGCGTCTGTTGAATGCCTGCAGGAGGGAGAAGAGGAGAATCATTCATTCAATGGACGCAGGAGATACTGTATATGAAAAGAAGATCAATTCCTCTTTATGCAGCTGTCCCGGCCGCTTCTCCTATCCAGCACACAGCACTTACCTTCTTTCTTTCCGCCTCCTGTGAGCAGCGCGCCACTGACTGAAGGAGCTGCTATTGCAGCTGCCTTCACAGGGAGATGCGTGCCGGCCCGGCGGGCACCCCTGAGCGGCCTGACACCCCCCCCCCCCCCCGTGCGTGGGACCCGGGGCAGTCCGCCCCCCCCCCCCCATTGGTACGCCACTGATTTGGATTGTTTAGTTTTACATTTATTCTGGTGGCATACAGAGCCAAAAGTATGAACATTGTGCCTGTGTCCAAATATATATGGACCTAACTGTATCTATTGGGGAATTATGCACGTTTGAGGCATGCTTCTGAGTGACACACATATAGGTAAGCTTAATCCGCCAACCTCTTAATTTTCTTCCCTCAGGTGCCCCTTATTTTATGCACTACCGTGAAGTTTTTGAGCTGTCCAGTCTGGGCAGCAATAATAATCTGCTAGTGGTGCCCTCTTACTGCTGGATACACGTACCTTTCTTCGTACATACTAAGCTTCATTTATTCACATGTGCTTTCCAAAATTCAGCTATTATTACGTTTCTTTACCTTATAGTTTATATATCAAACAGATCTCTTTGAACTTAGGTCTCAGCTTAAAAATTAGCTGCTAGCACTATACTTTGGTGAAGTATATCTCAATTACTATATAAAAATGTGCAGCGCTATACTTCAAGTGCATACAAATACAAAAGTGTTTTAAAAAAAAACTCATTCAGTGTGAGATCTATATTCATGAATATTCCACATATATGATATTCTCAAATAAAGTGTGACAGTGCTATGAAAATTCATTCAGTGTGTAAACAACGATAATCCCCAAAAAAAAACTCAAAAGAGATTGAGCCCAGAAACAGTCCATTAGATGAAGTAGAAACGGTATTTACAACTATCCAATACTAAACAGTTCTTATATTAGTGGGAACACCACCCGAGAGATGAGTATGAAAATAACCGGAAAAACCCTCTAGGAAAGATCACTCCACCATGTGCTGTAAAGTAGGGGGCTTACCAGATGATTCTGACCCTGGTTAAGGTGGTCAAAATAGACTTAATACACTTAATGAAACATCAATGGTCTCCTCATGTATATGGAAGGTACCCCCAGCTTCAGCTGTCAGAAATGAAGACTTGCCTGAAGCTGAGAGAACCTTCCAGGTACTGAATGGATTGCAAGACCATAAAAATCAAATACAATGTAGGATAAGTAAATTGCTTAAAAGGTGAAGTAGATGAGCCCAAGGCCAATAAAGGGCTGCCATTGTGAAATGGAGAACTGAGTTTATTATAAGAGGATATATGAAGACCACCTTTTTCCCAGCCTGTGGAGTTGGGCCGCCAGAAAATAAAGCACCCTTGAACATTTGGATATTGTAAATATTCATATTTAATTTTTGTGGGCCTATTACCCCATATCAGGTCACCAAAAATCATACCAAGTTTCTGCAGAATCCAGCAGGGCGAGTTATGTAAATAATACATTAATAGCGGCATCCAAATCATTTTCAAGAGTTTAGTACAGCCTGCCACATAGATTGGCAACTTACACCATACTTTTCTCTGAGATCTAAATTTCTGAAGTAGTGGTAGCAAATTATGGGGGACACATTCCTTAACCACTTCCGGACCGCCCACGTGAATATACGTCAGTACTTTGACGTTAACTACCGGGGTTATGGCAACAGATAGCCGCCACAGCCCTGGTATTTTTTTAGACGGCGGGCGGTCCACTTTAACAGAATGGTGGTCCCAGCAGCGGATTCGCCACATGATCGCCTTTATGAACAGCGGGAGAGGTGCCCCCGCCGATTCTATGTAGTTTTTTCCGCTTACCGGAGCCATCAGTAGCGGGATCCGGTCCTTTCTCCTCCAAGGCAGGAAGTCGAGTGAGGGCAAGATGGCCCCCACTTGACTCTATGGCCTTGGAGGACTGGGGCGATGTCATACCTTGCTTCCTCCCAACAGCCTTAAAGAGCCCATTTTCTCTTACGTCCTCCGACAGTCGCCGCCCCTCATAAGTCATCACTATTGGGTATTGACTTCCGCTCCGCAGGAGTAGCTAGGCATAAGACTAAAGCCCCGTACACACGTACCGATCGTCGGCCGAACGATCGGCCGTCTTTTGTCCAGGGCTGTCGTGTCTGTTGAAAACTGCAAAAGACTGCACACGAATTTTGTCGGCCAACAACAGCCGACTGCAGAAGTGATGTCATGTGATGGTTAACTTTCCTTGTCTTTTTTCTTTTCTGAGCATGCTCAGTCTTGCAAATCTGCTGTCTGTCGGCCGAAATCTGTACTGACTGGCGAACAATCGGCCGTTCAGTCTTGCAAATCTGCTGTCTGTCGGCCGAAATCTGTACTGACTGGCGAACAATCGGCCGTTCTGGTGTTGGCCAACAAAAATTTTAATGCCTGCACGACAGATTCTGTTCGGCCGAAAATGCGCTGTCGGCTGTCGGAAGCATCATACTAACAAGCCTACAATCGGCGGATCGGTCGTCGGCCGAATATTTACGGCCGACAATCGGTACGTGTGTACGGGGCTTTAGTCAAAAGAACAAAAGTATTTACCATAGACACACCCATGGGGGCTGTCCCACTGGTCAATACCCCCCTGCAGTAATCCCTCCCAACTCAGTTTGTCTCTGCCTAGCGTCAGGAGTAGTCAGGCTTCCCTGTGCTGGGGCTTCAGTCTCAGCCTTTTCTAATCTTTTCTTTGTTTTTTTATTTGCAAAATGTCAGTTTTTTTCTTTGCTTTGCTAGCTGTTTATTTTGTCAGCCTTAGTTTAGCCGGATCTTCGGATGAAGATGGATCATGCGGAGCTGGGAATCGGACTGGCCGCCCTGGCTCTCCAGGGCAGAGGGTCAGATGGATCCCCAGCCCGCCATCGAGCGTTCGGCTATGAACGACCCATCCCTGCTCGCAGCAGGGATGCAGCCTGTGAGGTGGCTACACATCTGCAGTTCTGTGCTGCAGTGTCTTTTAAAGGGCCAGTACTTTCACTGTTTTTTTTTTTGCAATGGATTCTCAGGACAGCAAATTCCCAGCCTTGGTGGGGGACCCCAGTTCTGCTGAACCCCCCATTATACCTAATTTGGCCGCTGTGGTGGCGTCTTTGGTGTAAAAAATGGAGGTGCTGATGGCTGAACGTGCTGCTAGGAAGAGGCCCAGATTATCTTTCTCCTCTGATTCAGATGGTGATGTGGCTGTGGTGGCTGGCGTGCCCTTTTCAGGGTCTCGCTCGTCCCTGGACCCTCTGGGGTCTGAGGGGGAGGCGGAGGTGGAGGGGGTTGATGAATCTTCCCCGTGGTCGCCTGAAGAACGCGCACACATGGATGATTTGATTTCTATTGTGAAAGAAACACTACATTTGGAGGATGAGCCCACTCCTCCGGCCGTTGTGTCCTCATTTGGTACACATAGGGCCCGCAAGTCGGCGCAGGTTTTTTCCTGCCCCGCTGAGTTTCATCACACAGTGAATGAACAATGGCGCAGTTTAAAACGCCCATTCACGGTGCCTAGTCAGTTTAAACTGCCGTACCCCTTTGCGCCTTCTATGGATGCGCCCTGGTGAGTGGCCCCCAAGGTGGATCATGCTGTGGCCGTGTTGAACAAGGCTACTCTGGTTCCCACTGAGGATACCCCGGTGTTCCGGGATCCTACGGACAGGAGGTTGGAGTCTCTTGCCTGCCATGCCTATACGGTGGCTGGTTCCATGCTCAAACCTATTTTCGCTTCTGTCATGGTGGCTCAGGCGTGTGCGGACTGGACTAAGGTGCTTAGACGCACACTAGTGTCTGATTCTGCCCCACCTGCTACGCTGGAAATGGTGGACCAAATACATCAAGGGGTCATGTTTTTGTGCGATGCGGCCTTAAATGAGGCCCCTTTGATCTGGCTGAAGAGCTGGTCGGCTGACCAGACGTCACGGAAGATGGTGGCTGACTTTCCTTAAGCTGGGTCTCGAGGCCTTGGATACTTTGGTGAAAAGTCACTGGGGGCAAGAGCACTCTGCTGCCCCAGAATCCGAAGAACAAGTGCTTTCGCGGCAAGCGGGGTCCCGCCTTTAGACCCACTCAGGGGTCCTTTCGTGCCTTTAAGTCACAATTCAAGGGCAAACCTTTCAAGGGCCAAGGTGGCCAGAAGAAGCCCTGGGCGGGTAAGCAAAAGTCCGGCCATGCTGGCACGGCGGCTCAGCCCGCCTCTGCCTGAAGGGACGCCCTCACCCATTTCAGGGGTGGGGGGACATTTGCGTGGTTTCCTCCAACCTTGGCTGCTCCGAATTCCAGACAGGTGGGTTCAGGAGACCATTCGATCAGGATACAAGATCGAATTCCTTTCACGGCCGGCGGACAGATTCTTTCCCTCAAATCTTCATTTGGCCCCAGGGCGTTTACAGGACCTGCATCAAGCGGTGCAGGACCTCTTGGTCCAGGGGGTAATTGTCCCGGTGCCTCATCGGGACAGGTTTCAGGGGTTTTACTCCAATCTGTACACTGTGCCCAGAAAGGAGGGCAAGGTGCGTCCTATCCTGGACTTGAAAGCTCTGAACCGCTTTGTGCGCGTTCGGAAGTTCCGCATGGAATCCCTCCCCTCGATGGTGGCCTCCCTGAGTCCAGAGGAAATCCTGGCCTCTATCGACCTGAAGGCAGCGTATCTGCACATCCCCATTTTCGAGGGTCATCAGAGGTGCCTTAGTTTCGCCATTGCGGTGGACCATTATCAGTTTGTAGCGTTACCTTTCGGTCTCGCTTCGGCTCCAAGGGTCTTTACCAAAGTGCTGGCGCCTGTTCTGGGCCTGTTGAGGGCACAGGGCATTGCGGTCTTGGGATATCTAGACGATCTTCTGTTAAGATCAAGTGCCAGTCAGAGCCTGACGTGCGATCTGTCGACTACGGTACAGACGCTACAGGAGTTCGGTTGGACCATCAACGTTCAGAAGTCGACTTTGTCTCCTTCGGTTCGTCTTCCCTATCTGGGAATGGTTCTGGACTCTGCTCAAGCGAAGGTTTTTCTGCCGGAGGACAAGCTCTGGACCCTTCAAAACGAGGTCAGGTCCCTCAGGGACAACCAGTCCTCATCGCTCAGGACCTGTATGCGGTGCCTGGGGTTGATGGTATCGGCCTTCGAGGCGATACCATTTGCTCAGTTTCACACTCGGTCTCTCCAAAAAGAGATCTTGGCTGGGTGGGACAGGCTTCCTCAGTCCTTGGATCTGAGGGTTTCATTGAGTCGACAGACCAGAATGGATCTTCTGTGGTGGCTTCAGTCCCCCGACTGTGTCGGCAGGAAAATCCTTCCGTCCGTTGCTGTGGACGGTGATTACCACGGATGCCAGCCTGTCGGGCTGGGGTGGAGTCCTGGGCAACCTGTCTGTCCAGGGCACTTGGTCGGAGGAGGAATCCTCCCTTCCGATCAACATATTGGAATTGAGAGCGATCAAGCTCTGTCTCTTCCAGTGGTCGGATCGACTTCGGGGCCGTCCTGTTCGAGTACAGACAGACAATGCTACCGCGGTGGCTTACATCAACCACCAAGGGGGCACCAGGAGTGCCCGGGTGGCCCGGGAGGTGACCGACATTCTGTCTTGGGCCGAGACTCATGTCCCGGCAATATCAGCAGTTCATATTCCGGGTGTGGAGAATTGGCAGGCCGACTATCTGAGCCGCCAGACCCTGGACCAGGGGGAATGGTCCCTACACCCGGAGGTCTTCCAAATGCTGTGTGCGAAGTGGGGATCCCCGGACGTGGCTCTGTTTGAATCTCGGCTAAACCACAAGGTGGAAAGGTTCGTGGCAGAAACGTGCGATCCACGGGCGGACGCCCGGATGCGATGGTGGCCCCTTGGCATCAGTATCGTCTGATGTATGCCTTTCCTCCCATTCATTTGTTGTCTAGGTTCCTTCGCAGGTTAGCCTCTGAACCGCACTTGGTGATCCTGGTGGCGCCGGACTGGCCACGCTGGTCCTGGTACGCTGACGTTGTTCACCTGGCGGTCGAGCCTCCTTGGTGGCGGCCACTGCGGGAAGATCTACTGTCTCAGGGACCGATCTTCCATCCTGCTTTACAGTCGCTGGCTTTAACGGCCTGGCTGTTGAAAGCCAGGTCCTGAGAGACAGGGGTATCTCCCCAGAGGTCATTCCTACTTTAATCAAGGCTAGGAAAGCCTTGTCTGGTAAAATTTATTACCGCACCTGGAAAGCCTATTTTGCCTGGTGTGAGTCCAGGGGGTTTTCTCATCGCTCATACTCGGTGACGAGAGTGTTGGCTTTCCTTCAGACTGGTGTGGACCAGTGCCTGGCGCTTGCCACGATCAAGGGCCAGGTTTCTGCACTGGCTGTTCTTTTTCAACGCCCTGTGGCGTCTCATTCCTTAATTCGCACCTTTATTCAAGGTGTGCGACATTTGGCTCCTCCCCGGAGGGAGCCTCTACCTCCATGGGACTTGAACTTGGTTCTGTCCAAATTACAGCGTTCTCCCTTTGAAAACATCCGGGAGATATCGTTACCTCTGCTGTCTAAAAAGGTTGCCTTTCTAGTGGCGATCACTACAGCTCGCAGGGTGTCAGAGTTGGCGGCGTTGTCTTGCCGCTCTCCTTATTTGGTGGTTCACAAGGATAAGGTGGTCTTGTGACCTCATTCGTCTTTTCTCCCTAAGGTGGTCTCTGATTTTCACCTTAATGAGGATATTGTTTTGCTTTCGCTCTGTGCGAAGCCTAAGCATCCTAAGGAGGTTGCATTACATTCCTTGGATGTTGTCAGGGCGATCAGGGTATACCTGTCGTCCACTGAATCCTTTTGGAAATCGGATTCCCTCTTTGTCCTTCCTGAGGGACCTCGGAAGGGCATGGCTGCGTCTGCAGCGACCATTGCCAAATGGATCAGACAGACCATTGAACAGGCCTATGCTTTGAGGGAACGGGTTCCACCCTTTCCTGTTAAGGCGCACTCTACCAGATCATTGAGTACATCCTGGGCCTACAGGCATCAGGCCTCGGTGGCCCAGGTGTGCAAGGCTGCGACTTGGTCGTCGGTGCACACCTTTTCCAAATTCTTTAAGGTGGATGTTCTGGCATCAGCTGATGCCTTTTTTTTAATTTCAATATCTCTTTATTTTAATTTTTCACATAACAAAATAATATACAAACCACAAAAAAATAGTACAAAATCCAGTAGCAAAAACAAGAACAACATTGTTGCAGTAAATTTGTCAGTTATAACATTATACTACCAGAGGAAAAGGAAGAGAAAAAAAAAAAAAAGGAAACAACCACTCCTCCCCTTCCTTCCAGTATAGTTTTGACCCCCACTAAGGGGGGTTACCATATTTAGAATACCGTTATTTCAAATCTCTCTCATTTAACATTAATTTTTATGGAGGGAGGTAAAGCAAGTCTAAAACTGCCTAACGATATTTTTATTATCCCAGCTGCTTTAATCCTATTCCAATGTTACTATGCATCTTCTATTATTTAACCATGATTTCCAACTAACTTCAAACATTTTCTTTGTTGCACTTAAGGTAGCCACAATTTTTTCCATCTGACATTGTTGATTTAATAATTCAACCGCGTCGGATGGAGTTGGTACCTCCTGAGAGTTCCATCTTCTAGTGATTAAAAGCTTTGCCGCTAATAAGAGATGCATAACTACTACTCGGAACTCCAGGGGAATCTCGTATATATTTAAGTGAAGGATCGCCATTTCAGAGTTTGGGACTATATTTTTTCCCACCAGTTCTGATACCAGGGAGAATATTCTGTACCAAAATGCTCTAATCGATCTGCAGTCCCAAATTATATGAAATAACGATCCTTGCTCACCGCATTCTCTCCAACATAATGCTGATGTTGAGGAATAGAATCTCGACAATTTCATGGGAGTTAAATACCAAAAATTCAGGATTTTTTGGTATAACTCCCAATGGTTGATACATTTGGATGAGATATATGTAATATCAAAGGCTTTCAACCAGCTTATTTCGGGAAAAACTTTCCCCAATATTCTCTCCCATTTCAAAACAGTAGTGGATTTAGAGTAAATATTATGTTTATTCAATATATCGTAGATAATTGAAATACCATTAGAGGTAGTCATTGGTTCTTGATACAATTTATACATAGTAGTTGGTAATTTAAGATATAAAGTGAGATTGTTCTTCTGTAAAAACGACCGTATTTGATAATAGCTCATTAATGCTGATGGTGGTATTTTGTACCGATCTGTCAAACTCTCAAATGAATAGATACCTGTGTCGCTATACAAATCTTTCAAACTATCAACACCACTTCTTAACCATAGGTTTATATCAAGGTTAGGGATAAAGTACGAAAGAACTGCCAGTGGCGTGGAGAATTCGCACATCATCCCATGTTCTAGTAGCTTTCCTACAATTTCTGCCCAGACTGTTAGGGCTGTTTTAACCACTATAGATTGTATAACAGGGACCTCGGCTCCTAATATTACAGCCAACATTGTGATTCTAAGGTTCTCCTGTTTACAGTCGTTCATCTCTATTCTCAGCCATCTTTTATGCTGCTCAGGAGACCACCAATACTTCAGTTGGTCAAGGACAGATGCTCTATAATATGCGAGAACCGAAGGGACCCCCATCCCTCCGTGCCTCCTATGTCTCCTCATAATAAGGGATGAGCATCGAGGTGGTTTCCCTTGCCATATAATTTGGTTAAATTGCTTTTGAACCGAAGTGCAATATTGAGATGGAAGGGTAATTGGCAATGTACGGAACAAGTAAAGTAATTTAGGCAAAATAATCATTTTTAACGTAGCCACTCTTCCTGCTGTGGTCAAGTCTTGTATTTTTAAATCCCTAGCTTGTAATGATAGGTTATGCAAAAACGGTTTATAATTATGATTGTAAAGCTGGGAAGTATGTGGGGTTAGGATAATCCCCAAGAAAGGTATACATGGAGACCATGCGAATGAAAATTTCGCTTTTATCCGTTTTTGTGTCAAAGTGGTGATATTAATGCCCATAATTTGTGATTTTGTAATATTTAATTTATAAAATGACACTGCGCTAAATTAATTTATCATTCTCTCAACCTCTATCAAGGAAGAGAGTGGGTTTGTGATGATTAACATAACGTCATCAGCAAACAAGCTGATCTTATGTTCTATTTCAGCGACCCTCCAGCCAGTTATCCCCGCGTTGTCCCTAACGCTCTGAGCAAAAGGCTCCATAAGCAACGCGAAGACAACTGGTGAGAGGGGACATCCCTGCCTCGTCCCATTGGTTATCCCAATGGTTTTAGATAACAATCCAGATAATGATACATTCGCTGTTGGCGCAGAATAAAGAGCCATTATATTCTTTTTCAGCCATCCCTCTATCCCAAACTTACCCAAAACTGCTTCTAAGTAGCCCCAATGGATCCTGTCGAACGCCTTCTCCGCATCCAAAGATAGGAGCAGTGAAGGCGTCCGACAGGATCCCATCCGCGCCAGCAGATTTACAATTCTTCTAGTTCCATCAGGGGCCTGTCTCCCTGGCACAAACCCCACTTGGTCCGCGTGTACCAAGTGAGGTAAAAACTCCTGTAGTCTATTCGCGACCAATTTTGCAAAAATCTTTATGTCTGTATTTAGTAAGGCAATGGGCCTATAAGATGAGGGATCTTTAGGATCTTTTTTCTCTTTAGGGATAGTAACTATTAACCCCTTCAGCATTTCCGACGGGAATGAACCAGTAGTGGCTACCAATTCAAATAGTGATTTTAGCTGGGGGGCCACTTCTGAGGACAAACTCTTATAATATTCATTAGAGAAGCCATCTTCTCCTGGTGCTTTCTGATTAGGTAGCTTGTTAATAACCAATCTAATCTCCTGAATGGAAAATGGTTCAGAAATTGAATTTAATTGGTCTTCCGTAAGCTTAGGTAGGGAAATCTGTGCTAAATAATTTGAAATTATCTCTATTGTTGGCTGGTGTATAGTTTTTTTTTTTTTTAGGTCATACAGTGATTGATAATAATCTGCGAAGGCATTTGCAATATCTTTAGGGTTTATAAGTCTCTTATGTGTAATAGGGTGTATCAGCTCATCAATTCTTTTGGTAACTTGTTTTGCCTTTACTTTCCTAGCTAACCAGCGCCCCACTTTATTACCCATGCTATATTCTTTTGCTTTAAGGACCTTTAAATGATATTCTTGGTTATTTAATAATAATAACCTTAATTCTTGTCTAAGTTTTATTATGGTTTGTGTACCTTGTGGCGTAGGGTTTTTTTTATTTGTTATTTCATTTATTGTTATACTATCCATGATATCTCCTATCTTTTTTCCCCTCTGTCGATTAATGTACGATGACATTTTGATCAAAATGCCCCTCATATATGCTTTATATGCATTCCATAATACAAACCTATTAACATCCAAGTTATCATTAAATTCAAAGTATTATTTATGCTCACTCAATATTTTTTGGCACAGTTCGGTGTTCTGTAATAATGATGTATTCAACCTCCATCGTCGGGGTGGAGTACTCGACAATCTATCATCTAGGGTCAGAATAATCGGTGCATGGTCAGACCATCCAGCTGTGCCAATTTTTGATTTTTGAATGTTTTGTAACATGATTTTATCTGTAAGAAAAAAAATCTATACGAGAGTAGACCATATGGACCGGAGAGAGAAAGATGTAATCTCTCTCTGTACCATGCATGGCCCGCCAGATATCAAATAATTCATATTTTGCCAATAGAGGTAGTATAGACTGTGTTGTTCTTCTAGTGGGGTTTGAGGTATCCAATTTTATATCGAGAATTGTATTAAAATCCCCTCCTATTATTAAGGCCCCTTTCCTCTCCTCCTTAATTTTTTGTAAAAGGGGTGATAAAAATCGACGTTGACCAGTATTAGGAGCATACAAATTTACCAGCGTAAAGACTGAATTATTAAGCTTACATATTAATATTATATAGCGTCCCGTAGGGTCCCGAATAGTACGTATGTGTTCAAACTTAACTGTACTTCTAATCGCAATTAAGGTCCCGCTCGTTTTTTTTGGGCTGTTGGCCAAGAATATGTGTGGAAAGTGTTCGAACTGAAAAAGTGGACACTTTGAAATAGAGAAGTGTGTCTCCTGAGCAAATATTATATCGGTATTGTTTAATTTAGCTTCTTTCAATAATGTATTTCTCTTATATGGGCTATTAAGGCCTTTGGCATTTATTGAAAAAATGGTCAGTGGCATTTAATATGTATCTTTTTTATTATTTTGCCTGTATTCTTTTTTAATTTAGAATAATTTTGTATCTGTATTTGGTTTATGCAGTTATTTATATCCTTATTGAAAATATTATCCAAATTCATCTTTAGTGTTTTTGTTATTAGATTTTCTGGAAGGAAGGGAGGGGATATGAAACAATAAATCAAGAAGGTGAAAAAAAACACGAGAAAAATATACACAGTACATGATAATAAAAAAAAAAAATACCTGAACCATTGCAGGCAAATGGGCAGTTAATACTGCTTCTATCAGAGGCAGAATTTATTGGTGTATTATAACACCGACCTACTCTCTCACATGAGAGACACATATTTTCTAAGTAAGGCGTCCTCCCTATCCCTTCATGCCTCCCCTTGCAACCCTTTACAAATAGTACAGATTTTCTCTAATCATTTATGTGAAACTTCAAAGCCCCCAATCCTCTTCTATACCATCCCCCACTCCCCATACCCCCAAAAAAAAAAAAAAAGGGGGGGGGAGGGAGAGGATAAAAGGCAGCCAGTTCCCCCTTATTACATTAATTATGATTCCTTCGGAAGAGCATCAGTGGGTAACAGCTGCCATTGTTTAAGGAGTAACAGTCCCTTCTCTACACTATAAACAGGAAAATTTTTTCCCTTCCAAGTGATTAGTAATTTTGTAGGGAAACCCCATCTGTAAATAACCTTATGTGTTTGTAATATCTTAGTGATAGGGGTTAATTTTTTTCGATTCATCACTGTTTGCTGAGATATATCAAAAATACAATGATATCCCTTTGAATTGTTCCGGGAGAACAGGATTTCTCCTTGCAGCCAGCATCACTTTCTCCTTCACATGGTAATAGTGTACTCTAGTAAGGACATCTCTTGGTACTGTGTCCGGTAAAAACTTTGGTTTAGGAATTCGATGTGTTCTATCTATACACAGTTCTACATCATTTAATGTGGGTATGAGAGATTTCATGTATTGCTGGACATAATTCGTTAGATGATGCCTTTTTTGGCCGCAAAGTTCTCAGTGCCATAGGGGACCCTTGTTTTCCTGTGGGTCCCTGTCAGGGATACCACATGCAGGCATCCAGCAAGGGTGATCAGATCAGTTGGCTGCACCAAGGAATCAGGACCCAGATGGATAAAGATGTAAATAA
Organism: Pelophylax lessonae; assembly: GCF_965119305.1. Classification (NCBI taxonomy): domain Eukaryota; kingdom Metazoa; phylum Chordata; class Amphibia; order Anura; family Ranidae; genus Pelophylax; species Pelophylax lessonae. The sequence continues at coordinate 223,382,179 of NC_138771.1, forward strand.
GTTTATTAAGCAAAATGACACACTCCAATACCAACACCAGTGACCATAAACAAGTAAACAAAATATAAATGATAACAGTACAAAAACCCCAATAGAACCTAACAAACTATATACAAAGGGATGGAGCAAACAATAGCAGGACAGGACAGGGACAGGAGACAAGGAAAGCAGGGAGCCAGGTACAGGAAGCAGGATGCAGGGAACAGGACTCAGGATCAGGATACAGGTTTCAGGATACAGGTTTCAGGATACAGGTTCAGACAGGGACACGGCTAGCAGAGAAAATACTGAAGCACTGAGCCTCAGTGAAGGGCGGGCTTATATTCCCTCAGCAGTCCTCCTCAGGTGCAGCTTAATTAAAAGAACAGTCCAGCTGCTGGGAGACACCCGCTGGTGGGCCCTGGAACTGCGCCCCTCAGTTCCAGGAACAACAGTGCCACCAGCAGGTGACCCATGTAATGACACAGATCCTGACAGTTCCCCCCCTTTAAGGAGCGGCCTCCGGACGCTCCATTGTGCTTCTACCCCAAAAGTCCAAAAAGGTCTCCCCTCCATGTCTGCGGGTCTTCTAGCACTCTCTAGGCCAAAGTCCTTTAACTTGCCGGAAGGCGTGCCACCAGAGTCCAGCAATTGATCATGCGCCCCACCACCAGGGTCTGGAAGCCGTCTTGGCACCCCACAGGTCAAGTTCCTGAAGAGGCGTAACATTAGGGATACACCTGCCCTCATTGCAACACATGTCCCAACACTGGGACTGAAGGCAAGCTGGACATCAAGCAGGGGAGCGCCAGCGGCATGCAGGATATCCGGCAGTGGCACACCAGGCTGGGCAACAGACAGTGGCACATCAAACAGGGCGGCAGACCGTGGCTCAGCAGGCACTGGATCAGCAAACACTGGGTCAGCAGGCACCGGAACAGCAAGCACTGGGTCAGCGGGCACTGGAACAGCAAGCACTGGGTCAGCAGGCAAAGGATCAGCAGGCACAGGATCAGCAGACACAGTAGTGGTCACCAGAACAGCGGGCACGGGATCAGCTGGCACCGGATCAGCGGGCTGAGTAAGAGACACCGGATCAGCAGGCACCGGAACAGCAGGCACTGGGTCAGCGGGCACTGGAACAGCAAGCACTGGGTCAGCAGACTGGGTAGTGGTCACCAGAACAGCGGGCACCAGAACAGCGGGCACTGGATCAGCAGGCTCAGTAGGAGGCACCGGATCAGCGGGCACTGGACCAGCAGGCATTAGAACAGCAGGCACTGGATCAGCAGGCTCAGTAGGAGGCACCGGATCAGTGGGCACTGGATCAGCAGGCTCAGTAGAAGGCACCAGATCAGCGGGCAATGTAACAGCAGGCACTGGATCAGCAGGCTCAGTAGGAGGCACCGGATCAGTGGGCACTGGAACAACAGGCATCAGAACAGTGGGCACTGGATCAGCAGGCTCAGTAGAAGGCACCGGATCAAAGGGCACTGGATCAGCAGGCTCAGTAGGAGGCACTGGATCAGAGGGCACCGGAATAGAAGGCACTGGATCAGCGGGCTCAGTAGGAGGCACCAGATCAGCGGGCACTGGAACAGCAGGCATCAGAACAGTGGGCACTGGATCAGCAGGCTCAGTAGGAGGCACCGGATCAGTGGGCACTGGATCAGCGGGCACTGGAACAACAGGCATCAGAACAGCGAGTACTGGATCAGCAGGCTCAGTAGGAGGCACCGGATCAGTGGGCACTGGATCAACAGGCTCATTAAGAGGCACCAGATCAGCGGGCACTGGATCAGCAGGCATCAGAACAGCAGGCACTGGATCAGCAGGCTCAGTCGGAGGCACCAGACAAGCGGGCACTGTAACAGCAGGCATCAGAACAGTGGGCACTGGATCAGCAGGCTCAGTAGGAGGCACCAGATCAGTGGGCACTGGATCAGCGGGCACTGGAACAACAGGCATCAGAACAGCGGGCACTGGATCAGCAGGCTCAGTAGAAGGCAACGGATCAGTGGGCACTGGATCAGCAGGCTCAGTAGGAGGCACCGGATCAGCGGGCACCGGAACAGCAGGTACTGGATCAGCGGGCTCAGTAGGAGGCACCAGATCAGCGGGCACTGGAACAGCAGGCATCAGAACAGTGGGCACTGGATCAGCAGGCTCAGTAGGAGGCACCGGATCAGTGGGCACTGGATCAGCAGGCACTGGAACAACAGGCATCAGAACAGCGGGCACTGGATCAGCAGGCTCAGTAGGAGGCACCGGATCAGTGGGCACTGGATCAACAGGCTCAGTAGGAGGCACCAGATCAGCGGGCACTGGATCAGCAGGCTGGGTAACAGGTATAATTGTATGTGTTGGGAAAAATCTCCTTTTCTTTTTAGGTTTAGATACAGAAATCTTGCTAGTGGTTGCAGGGCTATGAATAGATTGTGAAGTAGATGGAAGCGAAATGGCAGTATTGGGAGATGGTGGAAAAGGAGAGACAGTTACAGAGGAGAATTTCTGAGAGGTTGCTAGAGGCAACAGAGTAGTAGAGGAAGTTTTCACAGAGTTAAATGCAGGAAAAGTGCAACTCGTTAAGCCAGGATATGAACAAGCAGTGGAAAGCAAACCATACCTAACTGCAGCTGTGGTTGCTACGGGTAACGGAGAGGATAAACTTTGAGAAAACTGGTGTCCAGAGGCAGAAGTGGATTGGTGTGAGTTAGCTGATGCTAAATTGGAAAGATCTGACCAGGTTTGCAATAAGGCCTGAACAAAACTCAATTTACAACCCCCTTGTCTGATTAGAGAATATACAGCATTCATGCAATCCAACGGGGCCTCTGGAGAATACACTGAATAATGTTCAATAAAATAGGGTTTATCATCTTCCAAGAGCCACACAAGAGATACCACCTGAGAGACACTAAAAGGAGGAGAATAATCATCACCACCCTTAGGGGTATTAGATAAAGCCAACTCTGCACAGAGCTGAATAAGTGGCTGAATCTCTTTGAACAAAACTCTGCCTTTGTCAACAAACGAGTGGGCCAGACGGATGCATTCCAACAACTGCTCGCTAGTGTAAGTTTTCAAAATTTGGCGACAATATTCCCTGTCTTCTGTTACAAGCAAAGAAAAATAAAAGACCTCCTCTGACTGCATCTTGCAACAACCAGAAAATTCCTAATTCCCAGGTGCAACCGATCTGATCGTTAGTGGCTTCAGTATTCTGTCAGGGATACCACATGCAGGCATCCAGCAAGGGTGATCAGATCAGTTGGCTGCACCAAGGAATCAGGACCCAGATGGATAAAGATGTAAATAAGTTTATTAAGCAAAATGACACACTCCAATACCAACACCAGTGACCATAAACAAGTAAACAAAATATAAATGATAACAGTACAAAAACCCCAATAGAACCTAACAAACTATATACAAAGGGATGGAGCAAACAATAGCAGGACAGGACAGGGACAGGAGACAAGGAAAGCAGGGAGCCAGGTACAGGAAGCAGGATGCAGGGAACAGGACTCAGGATCAGGATACAGGTTTCAGGATACAGGTTTCAGGATACAGGTTTCAGGATACAGGTTCAGACAGGGACACGGCTAGCAGAGAAAATACTGAAGCACTGAGCCTCAGTGAAGGGCGGGCTTATATTCCCTCAGCAGTCCTCCTCAGGTGCAGCTTAATTAAAAGAACAGTCCAGCTGCTGGGAGACACCCGCTGGTGGGCCCTGGAACTGCGCCCCTCAGTTCCAGGAACAACAGTGCCACCAGCAGGTGACCCATGTAATGACACAGATCCTGACAGTCCCTGGCTGTTGGGTTGTTTATCCCCTGGGTAATTTGTTTTCCTGGGTTGTTGCTCCTGTTGAGCCTTTTCTGTTGCCCAGAAGGTTCTCTTACTGTGCGTGTAAGGTTCCTTTCTCTGATGTGGGTACTGCGTTGCCTTTTCTACGGTTGCGTCTCCCACCCCTCATGTCTACACTGCTTTGGGACATCCCAATAGTGATGACTTATGAGGGGCGGCGACTGTCGGAGGACGTAAGAGAAAACTGAATTTTTGTAAAATCTTACCGTAAAATTCCTTTCTCTGAGTCCTCCGACATTCGCCGCCCCCGCCCCTCTTTTGGGGTTTTTTCTTGTACACCTACTGCTATTCTACCAAACTGAGTTGGGAGGAATTACTGCAGGGGGGTATTGACCAGTGGGACAGCCCCCATGGGTGTGTCTATGCTAAATGCTTTTGTTCTTTTGACTAAGTCTTATGCCTAGCTACTCCTGCGGAGCGGAAGTCAATACCCAATAGTGATGACTTAGAAGGGGCGGCGACTGTCGGAGGACTCAGAGAAAGGAATTTTACGGAAAGATTTTACAAAAATTCTATTTTTTGTCATCGTAAAAAAAAAGGTTTTTTTTTGTTTTTTTTTTTTTTGCTTTTTAGTGTAGATGTGAGATCTTTTTTACGCCAGATCTCACATTAAAGAGGACCTGTCCTGCTTGTTTCTTTTACAGGGGATGTTTACATTCCTTTTAATAGGAATAAAAGTGATAAAAAAAAAAATAAAGGGACAGTGTAAAGATAAAATAAATAGAAAAAAAAAAAGAAAAAGAAGCGAACGCATATGCAAGTCGCGCCCACCTATGTAAACCGCGTTCAAACCACACATGTAAGGTACCGCTGCGATCGTTAGAGTGAGAGCAATAATTCTAGCCCTAGACGTCCTCTGTAACTCTAGTGACCTGTAAAAAATCTTAAATTGTTGCCTATGGAGATTTTTAAGTACCAATGTTTATCGCCGTTCTACTAGCGTGCAAGTAATTTTCTAGCAAAAAAAACTGATTTTAACTTGTAAACAACAAGTGTCAGAGATAGGCCTGGCTTACTATCACATTATGCCATTGTCCTACAGGGGGTTTTTTTTCTCAGGGGATACTACCGCTTTAAATGGTTACGATCAGTAGAGATAATCACCCCTAGATATTAAACCTTTCCATCCACCTTAAGTCATGGAGGGAGAGTGTCCCCGAGTGTAGTTTTGGATACAAATAGGTCTTTGTGTTTAAGATTCAGTGTATACTCACACTGGACAACAACTTTTTTCAAAAGTTTTGCTTCCTGAAAAACTTTTGGTGATCATGAAAGAGCCCTACAAAATGAACACAAAACGGAATTTTTGTAAAATCTTACCTGTAAAATTCCTTTCTCTGAGTCCTCCGACAGTCGCTGCCATCTTCATATTCGTCACAATGGGGGTATTAGACTTTGCTCCGTAGGAGTAGCTAGGCAACAGAATATGTCAATATTAAAGCTTTTAACATATCCCCACCCCAGGGGGTGGTCCCCTCAGTCTATACCCTCCTGCTTCCTGTTTCCTGCTTCAGTTTCAGTGGAATAGCAGTAGAGTACCTAAACCCCAAAAGAGGGGCGGGGGCGGCGACTGTCGGAGGACTCAGAGAAAGGAATTTTACAGGTAAGATTTTACAAAAATTCCGTTTTCTCTTACGTCCTCCGACAGTCGCCGCCATCTTCATATTCGTCACAATGGGGACGTCCCAAAGCAGTGCAAACATGAGGGGTGGGAAACGCAGCCGCGCCTAAAGGCAACGCAGTCTCCACATCAAGAAAGTAACCTTACCAAAGGAAGGAAACCAGCTGGGCAACACGAGAAAAATTTTGCTCAACGGGAGCAATAACCCAGGAAAAAAACAAATAACCCAGGGATACAAAGAAATCCCAAACAGCCCAAAGGACCAAAACCAGGGACCCTAAGGGACCTCCGCACTAAGAACCTTGCGGCCAAAGGAAGCATCTGCCGATGCTTGAACATCCACTCTGTGGAACAGAGTGAAGGTGTGCACGGTCGACCAAGTCGCCGCCCTACACACCTGGGCCACAGAAGCCCCATGACGACAGGCCCAAGACGTACTCAGAGATCTGGTAGAGTGCGCCCTCACAGGCATAAGGGAAACTTTTCCCCGCAAAGCATAGGCCTGTTCAACGGTCTGTCTGAACCAATTGGCGACGGCAGAAGCCGACGCCGCCACGCCCTTCCGAGGACCCCCGGAAGGACAAACAAAGAATCCGACTTGTGAAAAGATTCAGACGATTTTAGGTAAACCCTAATCGCCATGAACAGCATCCAAGGAGTGCAACACCACCTCCTCCGAATGTTTAGACTTCGCGCAAGGCGAAGGCAAGACAATGTCCTCATTGAGGTGAAATTCCGAAACCCTCTTCGGAAAAAAAGAAGGGTTAGGTCGCAAGACCACCTTAACCAAGTGATTGACCAGATACGGACAATGGCAGGACAGGCTGCCAGCTCCGACACTCTGCGAGCCGAATTGATCGCCACCAAAAAAGGTGACCTTCTAGGACAACATAGACAACGAGATCTACCCGATCCGTTCAAAAAAGAACCATGTTGTAACACGGACAGAACAAGATTCCAGTCCCAAGGAGGCGGAGGCACCCTCCTAGGAGGGACCAGATGCCCCCGAACAAAAGTGCCAATCAAGGAGATAGATGCCATAGGACGTTGAAAAAAGAACGGCCATCGCAGACACCTGACCCTTGATCATAGCCAGCGCCAAACGCTGTCAACACCCTTTCGAAGGAAGGACAACACCCCAGACACCGACCACGGGTGAGGTGAAGACCCCCTGAACTCACACCTGACAAAATAGGCCTCCGAAATACGGTAAAAGACCTACCCCGAGGAAAAAATTCCTCGCGTCGATCAAAGTGTGAATGACCTCAGGGGAGAGACCCCTATCCCTCAGGGCCTCGGTTTCAACAGCCAGGCCGGCAAAGCCAGCGACTGCAAGGCAGGATGAAATATCAGCCCTTGAGACCGGAGATCTTCCGGAAGAGGCAGACGCCACGGCGCGTCGACCGCCAAATGCACGAGGTCTGCGTACCAGGACCAGCGAGGCCAGTCCGGTGTCACAAGAATCACCGTGTTTTGGTTCCGAGACCAACCTGCGAAGGAACCTGGGCAGCAATTGAAACGGTGAAAACGCATACATCAGTCGGTACTGATGCCACGGAGCTACCAACGCGTCTGACGCGTCTGCCCGAGGATCGCGTGGCCTTGCCACGAACCTGTACACCTTGCTGTACAGACGAGACGCGAACAGGTCCACCTCCGGAAGACTCCACGTCGCGCACAACATCTGGAGAACACCCGGACGGAGGGGCCATTCCCCCTGGTCCAGGGACTGGCGGCATCAGATAATCCGCCCGCCAGTTCTCCAACCCCTGGAATGTGAACCGCCGATATCGCCGGGACATGCGTCTCGGCCCAAGACAGAATGTCGGCCACTTCCCGAGCCACCCGGTCCCTCTTGGTGTCCCCTTGGCGAATGACGTAAGCCACCGCCGTGGCAATGTCCGTCTGCACCCGAACCGGACAGCCCTGCAGCCTGTCCAGCCAACGTTGAAGGCAGAGAATCATCGCACGCAATTCCAGAATGCTGACCGGAAGGGAGGATTCCCCCTCCGACCAAGTTCCCTGGGCGGACAGAACGCCCAGAACACCACCCCAGCCTGACAGGCTGGCATCCGTGGTGACCACCGTCCATGAGAGAGGACGAAAAGACTTACCCCCTGACACTGGCGGGGACAGGAGCCACCACAGAAGAACCCTTCTGGTGCGATGGCCCAACGAAATCCGGATCCAGAGATCGCGGTCGCCCGTCCCACCTGGACAGGATCTCCTCTTGGAGACCCCGCGTGTGAAACTGGGCGAAGGGAATCGCCTCGAAAGCCGAGACCATCAATCCCAGACATCTCATGCACGTCCGAGTGGACGAGGACGGAGCGTCCCTGAGGGACCTGACTTCCTTCCTGAAGAGTCCTGAGTTTGTCGTCCGGTAGGAAGACCTTCGCCTGGACAGAGTCCAGAACCATTCCCAGGTAAGGGAGACGAACCGATGGGCACAGTGCTGACTTTGGAAAAGTTATCGTCCAACCAAACTCCTGCAGAGACTGCATCGTAACGGACAGAGCCTTCTCCAGACCCTGGCTGGTCGCAGACCGAACCAGAATATCGTCCAGATACCCTAGGACAGAGACGCCCTGGGCTCTCAACAAAGCCAAAACCGGTGCCCGCACCTTGGTGAACACCCGTGGAGCCGAGGCGAGACCAAAGGGCAACGCCACAAATTGGTAGTGATCCTCCGCTATGGCGAATCGAAGGTACCTCTGGTGACCCTCGAAATTCGGGATGTGAAGATACGCATCCTTCAAGTCGATGGAAGCCATGAACTCCCCCGGAACCAGGGCAGCCACCACCGACCGCAGAGATTCCATGCGGAACTTGCGCACCCGCACAAAGCGGTTCAGCGCCTTTAAGTCCAGAATCGGACGTACCTTGCCCTCCTTCCCGGGCACGGTGAACAGATTGGAATAGAACCCCCGAAACCTGTCCCGATGAGGCACCGGGACCACCACTCCCTGAGCCCTCAGGTCCTGCACCGCTAGATGCAGATCCCGCAAACGCTCCGGGGACAGTAGAAGATTTGAGGGAAAAAATCTGCGCTCCGGCCTATAGAGAAACTCGATCTCGTAGCCAGATCGAACGATTTCCTGAACCCACCTGTCCCGAACCCGGGACAGCCATGGCTGAAGGAAACCGAGCAAGCGTCCCCCCACCCCAGAGTCGGGTGAGGGCGCCCCTTCAGGCCGCACTGTTGTGGGCCGCTGAACCGGACTGGCCGGACTTTTGCTTACCAGTCCACGGCTTCTTACCAGGAGCCATCTTAGCCTTGTGGGATTAGGGTAAGAGCGTGCTCTTACCACCCGTGATCCCCCTAATTAACGTATCTAGGGACTCACCAAAAAAAGGTGAGAACCATCATAGGGCAGATTAGCCAAGGTCTTACGCGAAGATTGGTCCACCGACCAACACTTCAACCAAACCAAAACGGCGAGACAATACCGCCACACCATGTACACGTGCAGCCAACGGAACCATATCCAGGTCCACATCACACAAATACATGACACCCTGGTGGATTTGATCCACCATACCCAAAGCCGCCTGGAGGGCAGAATCAGCCACCAGGACGCGATTAAGCACCTGCGTCCAGCTCGCGACAGCCTGGGCCGCCATAAGTGAAGCAAATAAAGCTTTCAGCATAGAACCCATAATAGAATAGGCATGACGGGCAAGGGACTCCGTCCGTTTGTCCGTGGCATCCCGGAACACCGGGATATCCTCAGCAGGAATCGCAGTGGGCTTATTCAGAACCGCTATCGCGTGATCCACCGGAGGTGGGACACACCAACGCCCATCAGTAGCGGGCATAAAAGGATAGCGCAGCTTAAACCTACTTGGTATAGCAAAAGGCTTGCGTATATTACGCCAATGTTCCTTTACAGCGCATTGAAAATCATCAGTGCAGGGAAATACCTGCGATGTTTTGCGTCTTTTCTGCATCCCATAAGCCGCCAAGGCAGCAGGAGGACAAGGTTCATCCTGTAAACGCAGTGTTTGCTTGATAGAAGCAACCAATTCATCCATGAGTGCAAGCTCTTTAGACGAGCCAGGGGGAGAAATATCAACCCCCTCAACCTCAGCCTCCATTTCTGACCCTACAAGGTCCAGGGAGGAACGGGGCCCTGACAAGGAGACCCCAGCAACAGCAGCCCCATCACCAACACCCTCTGAATCAGAGGAAATTGAAAACTCTGGGCCTTTTTGAGGATTGAGCAGCCATCAGCAATTGCACCTGAGTCGCAAGGCTAGCCACAATCGCAGCCAAATCCCCCCCCGAGGGGGAAAACCGCAGTCCCCTGGCTTCCCACCAATGTGACAGGAAATTTGCTTTCCTGAGAATCCATGCCCCAAAATGAGTAAAATAAAATGGGTGACCGCCCCTTTAAATAAGGCGCTGCGAACGTAGCCCACCGCCACACAAGCACACCCACACCAGGGACCCCCACAGAGAGAAGTTATACTCAGGCAAGGATACAGAAAATAGAGGGAAAAAACCTGGAGAGACCGCTGCTGCTGCTGGCCAGATCGGTGCTCCTGTAGAAAAGGAATTGCTGATATTCAGGGCGCTCCATTAAAGCCTATGGGAGGCTACAAGAAAATGGCCGCCATGCATGTGTACCATGCGTCCGGAGCGAGTACAGCCAAAATGGCGCCGTTTGGCGCCGAAACCGCCGCTCCCCCACCTCATGAAGGCGGAATAAAAATACACCACATAGTTATAAAGAACATGGTGGACCGCCGCAGCGGCGCTGTAATATGCCCCAAACATGATAGCATCAAGTTCCACAGCACACAGCCGTTCACACACTTAGACTGACACAGTGCAGCACAGCCCCCCCTCCTTGCAGCCCACAGCATGCAGTGTGAGAGATAGGGAAACATCAATAGTGTGAACACAGGGCAAGGTAACACAGTCCCAGACTGACACCCCCCAGACAGACAGGTCCCCACATGAATACACTTACCTCTTACATGGCGTGGGGGACCCGCACAGGCGAACAAGCCGCTGTACATGAGACAGGGAGAGTCGCATCCAGGACGCAGCAGAAGGTGGGTTGAGAAACCGCACAGCGTCCAGTGAGGTAGCCACCTCACCCTAGCATCCCTGCACGGAACAGGGATGGGTCGTTCAGAAAACTCAGGAGCGGTACCTGACTGAACGCTCGATGGCGGGCTGAGAAGCCACTGACCCACAACCTGCGACCAGGGGAGTCAGCCCGAGACGCAGCCCGCATTATCCTCTTCATCCGAAGATCTAACTATTGCTGGTAAAAATAACAGCTAAATAAAGAAAGAGAGAAAAAACTCAAATAAAATCAAAAAAGAGAGAAGGCTGAGACAAAATGTCCCAGCATAGAGACATCCAGCTACTCCTGACAAGCTAGACATTGAAACTGAAGCAGGAAACAGGAAGCAGGAGGGTATAGACTGAGGGGACCACCCCCTGGGGTGGGGATATGTTAAAAGCTTTAATATTGACATATTCTGTTGCCTAGCTACTCCTACGGAGCAAAGTCTAATACCCCCATTGTGACGAATATGAAGATGGCGGCGACTGTCGGAGGACGTAAGAGAAATATAATTTCCGAATCACTGTATCATATAGGAATCTTGAGAAATATGAAATTAACTCCTAATGAGTTTGTTTATTTGCATGATGATTCCAACATGCTGCATGAATTCAACAGGGTTAAAAAGTGTTGTGCTGCTGATTTTTATTTGTACTCTGTGTCCAGTGCATCTTGCTGCAGTGTCCAACAATAGTCAGCCAGCAATGATGGAGTCCAGGTGCCCTGATAATATTTTTCCATTGTGGCAATGTCTTGGTGAAAATGTCCACCAAGTTCATCACTGACTGCACCTAGATCTTTGGGAAAAAAAAGTCCCAAGTGTGAATGCAAAAAATGGAATCTTCAGTGACATGCTGCACATAATAGTCTTGTCCAACCCCAATTCAAAAAATTGTGATGCTGTGTAAAATCTACAATAAAACAGGATGCATTGATTTGCAACAAAACATATTTTATTCACAGTAGAAAATAGAAAATCTATCAAATACTTAAACTGAAAAAAGTAAAATTTTAAGAAATAAAATAAGGCAATTTTGAAACTGATAGCAGCAACATGTCTCAAAAGAGACAGGACAACTATAAGTTGGCAAAGTAAGTGGTACTAATAAGGAAGAGCTGGAAGAATGTTTGCAACTAATTAGATTAATTGGCAGCAAGTCAGTAACATGATTGGATATAAAAAGAGTATCTTAAGCCTGGTACACACTTTGTTTTTTTCTCGGTGGAACAAAAAAACTGTCAGCTCTGGTCAGTGCCGCTGTACTAACGATCTGTTGTTAGTACAGCGATCTCCCCCCCTCAGCTGTTGTGTTCTGTGTAGATGTGGGTAGGTAGTTCCCAGTGACGCCACAACATGACAAGAATCGGTCTGCACGTTTCATGGGATCTCCCGCTTCACCAGGACAATGTTGGGATTCACCTAGGCTCACATATCCATGGATTGGAGAAAGTTTCCCCTTTAGCTGGGAGCATTGAAAAATTAATAGGCAACATGCTCCTAGGTAAGGGGGAAAACATCTCTAATCCCTAAATATATGACCCAAGATGAGAAACTTTTCCAGGACGTGCACTTTTTAGTTTTTTTTTTTCAAGCTTGTTGGTTAAAAATTTGGAATTACTTATATGGGACATATTTCTCTTTATCCGGCTTCTTTCTCTTAGATTCACCTATACTGTATACACCTTGACTACATATGTGTATGGCATGTACTTATAGATACTCTCCGATTGATCTGAATTTTAGGATCTTCTTCACCTATGTAGGAGTGGATTTTTTTCATCTGCAGACATTTCTGTACTTTTCTTTTTGTCTATGAGTTGATAGGGTAAGTTTAGAAACCTTTTTTTGGGTATCACCTCATATAGGTCCTCTCCATTATAGACACAGGGGTATACATGTGAATATATTCCATTATTTATTTGAAATCATTACAGTTTCGCTTTATAGTTGGGTCTGTCACACAGGCTGGCAGGCACCAGTTTAGCGTTCCCAAGATTAGACAGAGTGGTTCCAACATTGGCTGGGTGTCCATTATGCCCCCCCAAGTACCTTTAGGAGGGTTGGGCCACCTCCAGGCTCACCTGCCCCCTATCTATCCATCTATCCATTAGCTTCCATGTGCTTCCACTGTGAAGACTCTCATAAATTTACAAGAGTTAGGACTGCAGGTAATACAGGGTGCCGTGGAGTGGCCCTGCAGCTTACACATGCGTTTGCAAATGTGTGCTAACTAAACCCCTGTTTTGACGCAAACTGTTAGACAGGTTAATTTGGTTGGTAAGCAAACGGGTTAGCAAATTGAACTGGGAATTTTTATTTGTTCCAACATTGCCCCCCTCTTTTTTTTTTTTTTTCTTTTTGCTGACAAGGACAGAATTTTTGTATGTTAACTATTATATTTTTATTTGTTTATGTATTAATGGTTGTAATTTCCTTCTTCCTTTTTCTTTATAATATATATCATTGTAATTATTGTTGGACAACTCTAACAAATGTGACAATACATGGTCCAGATGAAGTGGGAGATGCTGCAAAATGCCTTTTTGTGGGGTTGATTTACTAAAACTGGAGAGTGCAAAATCTAATGCAGCTGTGCATTGTACAACATTAAAAACTGTTGTGCTGTTATATTTACATACATAAATATATAAACACAGTGCTTAAAATGTAAACATAATTAACCACTTGCCGACCGCCCGCCGTAGTAATACTGCAGCAGGGCGACTCTGCTGCGCAAAATCGCGTAGTGCTACGTGATTTCGTGCACATGTTTAGACACAGCGGGAGGCGGGCCGCAGGAGAAGCGGCGGCGATTTCCGCTGCCCTCCCGTGATCGTAAGGGAAACTGACCAAAGACCCGCCCTGCTTATGTAAACAAAGCAGGCGGATCTTCTGTCAGACAGACAGGGAGAGATCAGCAGTTTCAGCTAAGCTGAAACCGCAATCTCTCTGTGCCTGTCACAGAACCCCCACAGTGAGAAAGCACTTTAGGCATACATTTAACCCCTTTGATCACCCCCAGTATTAACCCCTTCCCTGCCAGTGTCATTTATACAGTAACAGTGCATAATATTTAGCACTGATTACTGTAGTAATGTCACTGGTCTCCAAAAAGTGTCAAAGATGTCAGTTAGGGGTCCGATCTGTCCGCCACAATGTCGCAGTCACGCTAAAAATAGCTGATCGCTGCCATTTCTAATAAAAAAATAAAAAATAAACAGTCCAAAAATCTATCCCATAGGTTGTAAACGCCATAACATTTGCACAAACCAATTAAAATACGCTTTTTAGGATTTTTTTTACTAAAAATATGTAGCAGAATTCACAAATTGGACTAAACTGATAAAAAAAATACATTTTTTTTATTGGGAATGTTTTATAGCAGAAAGTAAAAAATATGGAGTTTTTTTCAAAATTGTCGCTCTTTTTTCTTTATAGCGCAAAATCTAAAAACCGCAGAGGTGATCAAATAATACCAAAAGAAAGCTCTATTTGTGGGAAAAAAAGACATCAATTGTATTAGGGTACAGTGTTGCATGACTGCGCAATTTTCCATTAAAGTAACGCAGTGTCGAATCACAAAAAATGGCCTGGTCATTAAGGGGGTAAAACCTTCTGGGGCTGAAGTGGTTAAGTGAACAAAGATCACAAATTATGTGAGCTCAAATGAAAAAACAAATACCTCTGTGACACAAGTGTATAAATAAATAGTCTCTAGATATATTGGCAAACAGTGTCCATAAATCTGTCAAAACATAATTCATGAAGTGCTGACAGTGACTTCCTCTACCAGCACAAACAGCCTCTTCCCCAAGCAGATGACCCCCAAATTATTGGTAGTCAAACAAGCATAGGGCTGCGTGGCTCTGTAGAAAATGGATCATCAATCATAGAGATAACATGAAGAATCACGACTAAGGACTCCACTACACCGTTCTGTTACCAGCTCCAGGATTCTAGTGTTACACCATTCTGGTACCAGCTCCAGGATTCTAGTGTTGTCAGCAGGGATTCCAACCCAATGTACGTCGCAATGGCAATGTATGTTGCCTCCGAACGGTCAGTCTGAAGGGAAAAGTTCCCAGTCACCAACTCAAAACTATCTTTTAAAGGCCCTACAGTACATGTTCAAACCTGTCTTTTTACAATTACATTTTGAAGAATTTTGACTTACTCTCTTTTGCGCTCTGTCATTCATTTAAAATTATTCGTTTTTGATTTCCTTTTTACGTATTTTGTTATATTCTTTGTAACTTAGACATGAAGTTTATCAAACATATGCAAAAGAAAAACAAGTGTATGTTGTACAAGTCAAAAAAACAGGTAGGGTGAATGAATGACAGTCCTCAATTAAATTACTGAATATGGTATGACAATAGCATGTCAAATCAGGAGGTACACCAGATATAAGGACTGGGGGGGGGGGGGGGGTCTGGTAGCTAGGTATTTTTGTGGCAGTAGCTAGAAATCATTACAAAAGAAGGTCATCAAATAAAAGGCTGGTGTTATCTCCTCAAGTAGCCGCAGGGGGTCATCTCGTCTAAAATAGATAAATAAAAAAAAAAAATCAAAATAGCGCAGAAAGGGATAAACAGGCTAGGGGTCTAGGGAGACCAGCTTCTTCAGGGCCTCCAAGAAAGAAGACCATCTAAAGGGTCTAAAATTTTTCCCATGAATCAGTCTCCTGCGCTGAAAGCTCCTCCTTCTGCATAATATCATTGATGATGTTGACCCATTGGGCAACAGAAAGAGTTGAAGAGGATTGCCAGCAGGAGGAGAATAACTAACAGCAGAAAGAAAGTACCTCAGCAAACTTGATTTTTTTGTGATTTATATGATCTCGGCAGGATAGATAGTAGAGTGATGTCCAGTGCCGGAGACAAGGACCCATTATAGTTCTCCTTATACAGTAGATTGTGAAAACTTTATGCTAAAAGGGGGAAAGATTATTACATTCCTATCACACTTGCAGATACATTCCTCTATCTACATTACGTCTCCAGCCGGTGTCAGACATCGTATTAAATATTCAATGAAGAAAGACTGGGTCTCTATACCACCTAGAAAGTACGTTATCATTTTTTTCCTGAGCATTATGAGTAAATGTGAAGGCTGTATGCCAGTCTTCAGGAGTGATCTCCTGTCCCAAATCCCTGAACCACACTCTGATAAATGTAGGTAAGGTCCCATGAGATTTAGTTTGGATGCATTTGCACACGGTGGAGAGAGTATGGCGAAGCACCTTAGAGGGGGGAGCACAGTCCCTAAACATAGTGAGGGATCTATGTATACGAATGCAGAGATTTACAATATGGGAACCTCGGAATCTCATAAGCCAGTTCAAAGAGTCTATTCTTTGTACCTTATAAATGATAATAGTGTTACTTCACTTTTATATTTTTAAATGCTCTTTTATCATTTTGTAAGGGCTTTTTTAACTTTGGACATGAGCCACATAGGTTTTATTTTTAGCCTACTCTTGTCTAAAAAATAGTAACTGTGTGTTCTCGAGAACCAAGTGACAGATCCGTTATTAAAGAGGTTGTAAACCTCCAAAAAATAAAAACCTGAAAGACAAAGGCATAATGAGTTTGCATGCACCAAATCTGGCTTCAAGTCGGACTCTGACCAGCTGGCGGACGTGACGGCTGGTCTCTCAGGTCTCCCGGTGGGACGGGAGACCCAGGCAGAGTGGCGGAACGGCAGCAGGAGGGGGGAGATGGCCCCCCCTGCTCATTATGATAACGGCCGAGCTGCTGCTGAGCCACATCTGTTGTTATCATCAGAAAGCTGACCGCCAGCTCTCAAAAACGGTACCAGGGTGATGCCGCTAGCTGCAGACATCACCCCGCTACAACCACGTCTTCAAGCTGGTGTACAGGTACATCGGTTTGCAGGAAGTGGTTAAAAGAAAGCTGAGACAGGACAACCCCCCTGTATACAGGGTGGTCCATGAGCTAAGCAATTTGTATGAGAAAATACAATGTTGCATTATCCCAGTGGAAGCAACGACACTCCAACACTGTATTGTTACAACGTATAGATGACTTGCTTTTGTTTAGCAGCACTGTAAGTCAGTAAATTTGACTATAAGACTCCCCTGTTTCCTAACCCTGACAGATAACAAGGTCAGCAAACATTAATTGGAAGACAAGGAAGATCCTGACGGCTGCACTCCAGCAGTCCACGTTATTCGGTATAAACATTAAAATCAAATGACAGATGGAACAAGCACAGTGGGGGACAACAGGTAGACGCGTTTCACACTAAAGTTAGCACCTAATCGTTACCCAGTGGACCCAAGTAACAAACACTATTTTTAAACTTTAATGACAGCTGTCTTTCATCACAGATAATAGGTCCACCTCCTACTGCGCTGAGCCAGGTTTAAATATAAAAGCCGGCTCCAAAACTCAGTACAAGATGTTGTCACACACATGCTGTGAGTGTAATCCAACCTGCAATCAGCTCTACAAAAGTACATCAGATAGAAGCATGTTGCTCAGCAAACAGCAAGTGTCTAAAGTAACAAAAGTTAGTGCACTAAAAGTAATAACCCACACCTATATTTTTTAAAACATACCCCAGGACAGTACTATACTATACTTGATCAACTGCTTAAATCTGCAAGATTGATTTAAAGACAAAACGATTTCACAACCAACCATATCTTATGGTGTATGGTTAGTAGTGGGCAAACCGCAAAAGACAGAAGGCAAACGGGGAGCTCTACCTGTGGCAGGATGAATACTAACATTATGAAAAATATTATCAAAAAATATATAAATTAAAAATGTCAAAAAAATAAATAAACACCTCACAGGGGAGGAGAGGAAGACAAAGTAGAGGTGCAAAGAGACTGCAGGTGCTGTGCAGACAAGAGAGAGATCATACTCATAATTTAATCCATTGGGAATTCGTGTGCGCAGATAAAATATCCAAAATACCTAAGCTATCTCCCCATCTGTGGGGCTTCCTAACTCTCTCAATCTCCTGTATATGTAAGGCAGAGAGATCACCTCCATGTACACCATTGAAATGATTAGCAACATTAGTAGAAGGATTTTTTTGCATATCCTACACATGGTCATAGAGACAATCTCGCAGCCTTCTAGTCGTCCTGCCAACGTATTGTATCCAGAAGATTTTGTAAGTGATCATATAGTATCCGATTTTTAGTGTTTAGCCCTGTACTCATGAACCAAATGTTGGGCTGCATTGGCCAGTTCAATAGAAACCGGCCGACGTTTGGCCCGTGTGTACTGCAGCCAGCTTGACAGAAGTCATGTTTGTCTGGCTTCTGTTAAAGTGGCATGACCGAAAAAGGTCTGGTGATCGTCTCCCAATTAGCGCCCTCAGCTAATGGCTGACCAGAGTGTTCTGACAAGGGGGCTGTCCCCCTGTCAAAACATAACAGCAGGGGAGATCGCTGTACTGACATTGGATTTGTTCCTGCAGTGGCTCCGACCTGAGCTATCAGTTTATTTTTCCTTCAGCTCCTTTAAAAAGAAAGAAACATTATTTTGTTTTGTAAAGACAAGGTTGTTTTCCTTGGTCCTTGTATTTCTGTAAGCAGCAAATACCTGATGGCTGAAAGAGCCCAGCTGATCAAGAACAAACTGTCTCCTCCATATTGACACTGTCCAACTAAACAATTCTAGAGGCATTAAATATAGAACAAGACATTCACACACCATACCACCTTCAGAGTAGCAGAAGGATAGGAAGATTAAATAATGCAGAGACTCATTACAGCCCCCCCCCCTTTCACATCAGAAACCACCTTCTCACATCAACACCCCCCCCCCCCCACATCGCAATCCTCCTTGCAATTACAACCCTCCACATCACAGCTTCCCCCTCCACACATCATAGCCCTTCTTGCAATCACAGCCCCCCTCCTCACATCACAGCCACCCCCCCCCATATCACTACTCCCCCATTTCACATCAAAGCCCCCTCTCTCACATCACATCCCAGCCCCTTCTTTACATCACAACCCCCTTTACATCAATGTCTTCAGTCTCCTCTTTCAAATAACAGAACCCCGCCCCCCCATTTCACATCAGAGCCCCCTCTCCTCACACCACAGCCCCCCCCCCCCTTACATCACAGCTCCACCTCATATCCCTACTCCCCCTCTCACATCAGAGTCCCCATATCAAAGTTCCCCTTTCTCACATCACAGTTGCCCCCCCATATCAATGCTCCCTCACTATCACAGCTCTTCCCCATTCATTGCCCTACCTTAACACAGCACGGCAGAGGGGGGGGAAGGCATTCCTCTATTGTATATGTATTTGCCTGCCTGCTGCTGCTGTGAAACTCACAGCGGGGAAGAGGGTGGGAGAGAGGGAAGGTCTGCACTTTTGTAACAAGTGAAACATTGGGCAGCTCCTACTCCTCGTGTAGACCCGCCCTCTTTCCCGATGCAAGTTTAACAGCAGCGGTGGCAGACGGTCAAATACATATACAGATGAGGAATTCAGCCTGCTGTGACTCCTGCCGTGCTGTGAGTTTTAACAGCAGCAGGAGAAGAGTCCACTAAGTGGTGCAACCATGGTCTGGACAGAACTGTCACTTGGTCCGTGTCTGGACCGCGGGTCGCCATTTAGTCACATCTGCTCTAAAAGAACAACACCATAAAGGAAAATGTATTTGAGTCCATAAAGGTTTTATTGTGTTTGGTACCCAAATCAGGAATCCTTAACGCGTTTCGTCATAGGGTGACTTCAACAGAGGGCGTGGGCACGCGAGCCGAAGACCTCTACTTATCTCCCTCCTCACCAGCAGCTTAACCCTTACGGCTGACTCATTACCATCACGTGACCGCCAGCCTCTGGAAAACGATCCGGTTCATGGGAGATCACCGATATACTATATCAGTAACCATATATAATACCGTGTTATTAGATTTTTAATCCAAGAGTATATAATGAGTTTTACTCCAGGAGTATATAATGAGTTTGGAAATTCTAAACTCTGAACTAAACCCATTCGATTTTAGACAACTGAAATGTACGGGAGAATTCAGATGACTAAAATACGACTAAAACTAAAATGGCATTTTAGTCAAAAGACTATGACTAAAAGTTCATCAAAATTTGATGTGAAAATTAACGCTGGTGTTTAGAGGCAGAAAAAAAACTTCAAACATCTCTATCCCTTTGATTTCTGCCCTAGGATCACTTCCGGGTACATGATTGCATCATTTCCTGGCGCAACAGGAAGTGATACTAGATGTACACAATCACCGTTTAGCCAAAGAGAGAAGCTGACAGCGTCACTTTCTGATGACGCTTAGTGTTTTCCAACCAATTGGACATGTTTACCTTTAAGAGTGTCATTTCCTGGCGACGGAACGGCCCCTTTGATTGAATTCATAGGGACAACAATGTGAGATATTGAAACAATGCCCATTTGGATTGGTTCTTAATAATGAAGATACCTCCTAATTGGTGCACTAAAAGGAGGCTTGATTTACATGCCGGTGTCTTGTCGAATAATGCCCTCTGTTGGATAGTGCCCCCGACGGACTGTGCATGCTCCGTAAGTGACGTCACTCCAGCTGATTTCTCCGATCAGCTGGGGTTGGCGCGTGGGCAGTCCGTCGGGAGCACTATCCGACGAGAGACAGATCGGGAAGAATCTAATGTCAGATTCTGACTCGCTCTGTAGCGCGTGCACAGTCCGTTGGGGGCATTTCTCGACAAGAGACAGAGCGGGAAGAATCTAATGTCAGATTCTAACTCGCTCTGTACGATCAGTACTCATATGGGACACATTAAAGGGGCACTCTGAAATACTACGATCAGTACTCATATGGGACACATTAAAGGGGCACTCTGGAATACTACGATCAGTACTCATATGGGACACATTAGAGGGGCACTCTGAAATACTACGATCAGTATTCATATGGGACACTATAAAGGGGCACTCTGGAATACTACGATCAGTACTCATATGGGACACATTAAAGGGGCACTCTGGAATACTAAAGGGGCACTCTGGAATACTAAAGGGGCACGCCGACTGCAATAATAAAAGGGCACTCTGGAATACTAAAGGGGTACGCCGACTGCAATAATAAAGGGGCACTCTGAATGCAATAATAAAGGGGCACTCTGACCGTGGGTCATAAAGGAGCTATGTGACTGGGACACATAAAGGGGCACTCTGATAGGGACACTGATGTAAAGGAGGACTTTAACGGGGACACTGGATGTAAAGGGGGACTCTGACGGGGACACGGATGTAAAGGGGAACTCTGACGGGGACACTGATGTAAAGGGGGACTCTGACTGGGACACTGATATAAAGGGGCACTCTGATGGGGACACTGGATGTAAAGGGGAACTCTGACGGGGACACTGATGTAAAGGGGGACTCTGACTGGGACACTGATATAAAGGGGCACTCTGATGGGGACACTGGATGTAAAGGGGGACTCTGACTGGGACACTGATATAAAGGGGGACTCTGATGGGGACACGGATGTAAAATAGGACTCTGATAGGGAAGCACTGGATGTAAAGGAGCACTCTAATGGGGACACGGATGTAAAGGGGGACTCTGACGGGGACACTGATGTAAAGGGGAACTCTGACGGGGACACTGATGTAAAGGGGGACTCTGACGGGGACACTGATATAAAGGGGGACTCTGATAGGGAAGCACTAGATGTAAAGGAGCACTCTAATGGGGATACGGATGTAAAGGAGGACTCTGACAGGGACACACTGGATGTAAAGGAGGACTCTAACGGGGACACTGGATGTAAAGGGGAACTCTGACGGGGACACTGATGTAAAGGGAGACTCTGGGACACTGATATAAAGGGGGACTCTGATAGGGAAGCACTGGATGTAAAGGAGCACTCTAATGGGGACACGGATGTAAAGGAGGACTCTGACAGGGACACACTGGATGTAAAGGAGGACTCTGACGGAGGCACAGACACAGGCCAAATTACGGCGGGGGGACATGAACTGCATGACGGCGGGGACACAGGGTGGATGACGGTAGGGACAGGGGCTGAATGACGGCGGGGACAGAGGCAGAATGACAGGGGGAAACAGGCTGCATGATGAGGACACACTGATGAGGCACAAATGAGGAGGCACTCATTGGCATGATTTAGGCACAGATGGGCATGAGACACAGGTGGGCATAAATAGGGCAGAGATGGGCATGGATGAGGCAGAGATGGGCATGGATGAGGTAGGGGCGGTGCTCATCGGTGTGTACAGCGTGCGAGGAGAGAGCTAAACCAGACATGCAGCGGTCTGTTGACAAATGATCGCTCTGTCATTGGATGGAGCGATCACATGGTAAATGGCCCCTGTCGTTGGCCCTTTAACACAATCTGTGGGAAGCGCGATTCGGATGTCTCTGTACGCCCTCCCAGAATAGGCCGACCATGCTGTAGCCATCATTGGGCTATGCCCTGGTCGACAAGTAGTTAATCCCCATAGTCTTAGCTATCCGATATTACCCGTAAAGCGGGGCTTTGCATTACTTATGTTCTGCAATATTTGGTCAAACTCAATCACCATGCCAGTCTCTGTGAAAATTAGGCGTTGCCCCCAAAAAATGTGTGTGGCTACTGGAGGTCCTCTAGTATAAGTTTGCCAAGTATGGTGCCCTGAACCCCCGTGGTTTGGGCTCTACATTTATAGTAGCTTGGCCTGCTAGGTTAATCTATTGCAGAGTCTTAGTCTGGAAATTTGAGGGGCTACAGCTAGGACCCCAAATGAGTCCGGGGGCCATATTTGGCACAGAGGTAGGGGGGTCCTTCCTTTACCACCCCAAACATTTTGGGGTTTGTTAGCTCAAAATTTCCTGATCAACTTTTTCTAGGGCCCCTTGAGAGTATGTGGCCCACGGGCCATACGGCACAGCAGGGAGTGCTGGATACCATAGGACTATTCTGCGGTGGTCAGCTAAAGTCTACCCCAATGCAGGTCCCTGTGAAAATAAAGCATTGGCCCCAAACAAATGTATGTGCCAAATTTGGTGCCCCTGAGCACCGTGGTTCGGCTACCACAGGGCCCTACATTTAAGCTAGCCTGGCCCGTTATGTTAATCTATGGTGCAGCCGCGATCGGAATTTGAGGGGCCACAGATCGGGCCCCAAATTAGTCCAGAGGCCCAGAGGTAGGGAAGGTCTTCCTTTACCACCTCTACATTTTTGAGGTCGCTAGCCTGAAGTTTTATGGTCAGCTTTTAAGGGGGCCCCTTGGGAGTGTGTGGCCCTCGGGCACTAATGCGGAGTGGGGATTGGTGAGTACTGCAGGAATCTCTGGACTCTTAGCTATTTAACAATATTTGCAGAGCCTGGCTCTGCAGTTCCTATGTCCTGCGGTGGTTGGGCAAATTCCACCCCCATGAAGGTCCTCATGAAAATTAAGCATCGGCCCCAAAAAAAGTGTTTTGGCCCCTGGGGGTCCTCTAGTAACCCTATACCAAGTTTGGTGCCCCTGGGCAACATCGTTCCGCTACCGTGGGGCCCTAGATTTAGGCTAGTTTGGCCTAGCCTATGGTAATATATGGCGCAGTAGGGAATTTTGGAGGGGCCACAGCTTGGGCCCCAAACATGTTCAGGGAACCTGGACTCTTTCAGGGCCTGGGCTGTGGCCCCTCAAATTCCCACCCCCATCAGAGTCATGGATTAACATAGCGGGCCAATGTACCATAAATTTAGTGCCCTGTGGTACCCAAATCACGGGGGGATATGGTCACCAAACTTGGTACAGGGATACTAGCTGACCCCCAGGGTCACAAACATTTTTTTGTGGACGATGCCTAATTTTCACGAGGACTGGCATGGGCGTCAAATTTGCACAAATACTGTAGAACATAGGTACCAGTGAGCCCTGCTCCGCAGGTAACATTGGATAGCTAAGAATATTGAGATTAATATGGTTTCCAGCAGTCCCTTCTCCACGGTACTGCCCCAGGGCCACACACTCCCAAGAGGCCCCTGAAAAAGTTGACCAGAAGATTTCAGGCTAGCTACTCCAACATTTTCAGAGTGGTAAAGGAAGATCTCCCCTACCACTGTGCCAAATATGGACTTGTTTGGTGCCCGAGCTGGGGCCCTGCAACTGTGCCCACTCGAAGATTGCCATACAGCACCAAGCTGACCTAAATTATGGGCCTAGTGGTACCTGAACCCTGGTGGCTAGGGGCCTCAAACGTGGCAGGGGCCACATGCTTTTTTCAGGACCTCCCCTACCTCCGTGCAAAATAATCCAGACTAATTTGGGGCCCGAGCTGCAGTCCCTATATTCTGCAGTATTTGGCTAAAGTCGATCCCCATACAAGCCCATGTAAAAATGAAGCATTGGCCACAAAAAATTTGTGTGGCTCCTAGATTTCCTTTAGTATAAGTTTGCCAAGTATGATGCCCTTAACCCCCGTGGTTAAGCGCCCTATATTTATAGTAGCTAGCCCGCTAAGTTAAACTTTGGCACTGTCATAGTCTGGACATTTGAGGGACTGCAGCTCGGGCCCCAAATTAGTCTGGGGGGCCATATTTTGCACGGAGGTAGGGGAGGTCTCCCTTTACCAAGCATTTTGGAGTCGCTAGCCCAAAATGTACTGGTCAACTATTTCCAGGGCCACTTGAGAGTTTGCGGCCCTCGGCCCGTACCATGCAGCGGGGAGTGCTGGATATCGCAGGAATTCCTGGACTCTTAGCTATTCGGCAGTATCTGTATAGCGCTGCTCTGCAGTTCCTGTATTCCATAGTGGTTAGCCAAATCAATCCCTATGCAGGTCCCTGTAACAATTAAGCATTGGTCCTGAAAAAAGCATGTGGCCCCTGCCACGTTTGAGGCCCCTAGCCACCAGGGTTTTGGTACCACTAGGCCCATAATTTAGGTCAGCTTGGTGCTGTATGGCAATCTTCGAGTGGGCACAGTTGCAGGGCCCCAGCTCGGGCACCAAACAAGTCCAGGGGACCATATTTGGCACAGTGGTAGGGGAGATCTTCCTTTACCACTCTGAAAATGTTGGAGTAGCTAGCCTGAAATCTTCTGGTCAACTTTTTCAGGGGCCTCTTGGGAGTGTGTGGCCCTGGGGCAGTACCGTGGAGAAGGGACTGCTGGAAACCATATTAATCTCAATATTCTTAGCTATCCAATGTTACCTGCGGAGCAGGGCTCACTGGTACCTATGTTCTACAGTATTTGTGCAAATTTGACGCCCATGCCAGTCCTCGTGAAAATTAGGCATCGTCCACAAAAAAATGTGTGTGACCCTAGGGGTCAGCTAGTATCCCTGTATCAAGATTGGTGACCATATCCCCCCGTAATTTGGGTACCACAGGGTACTAAATTTATGGTACATTGGCCCGCTATGTTAATCCATGACTCTGATGGGGGTGGGAATTTGAGGGGCCACAGCCCAGGCCCTGAAAGAGTCCAGGTTCCCTGAACATGTTTGGGGCCCAAGCTGTGGCCCCTCCAAAATTCCCTACTGCGCCATATATTACCATAGGCTAGTTCAAACTAGCCTAAATCTAGGGCCCCACGGTAGCGGAATGATGTTGCCCCGGGGCACCAAACTTGGTATAGGGTTACTAGAGGACCCCCAGGGGCCACAACATTTTTTTGGGGCCAATGCTTAATTTTCATGAGGACCTTCATGGGGGTGGAATTTGCCCAACCACCGCAGGACATAGGAACTGCAGAGCCAGGCTCTGCAAATATTGTTAAATAGCTAAGAGTCCAGAGATTCCTGCAGTACTCACCAATCCCCACTCCGCATTAGTGCCCGAGGGCCACACACTCCCAAGGGGCCCCCTAAAAAGCTGACCATAAAACTTCAGGCTAGCGACCTCAAAAATTTAGAGGTGGTAAAGGAAGACCTTCCCTACCTCTGGGCCTCTGGACTAATTTGGGGCCCGATCTGTGGCCCCTCAAATTCCCGATCGCGGCTGCACCATAGATTAACATAACGGGCCAGGCTAGCTTAAATGTAGGGCCCTGTGGTAGCCGAACCACGGTGCTCAGGGGCACCAAATTTGGCACATACATTTGTTTGGGGCCAATGCTTTATTTTCACAGGGACCTGCATTGGGGTAGACTTTAGCTGACCACCGCAGAATAGTCCTATGGTATCCAGCACTCCCTGCTGTGCCGTATGGCCCGGGGGCCACATACTCTCAAGGGGCCCTAGAAAAAGTTGATCAGGAAATTTTGAGCTAACAAACCCCAAAATGTTTGGGGTGGTAAAGGAAGGACCCCCCTACCTCTGTGCCAAATATGGCCCCCGGACTCATTTGGGGTCCTAGCTGTAGCCCCTCAAATTTCCAGACTAAGACTCTGCAATTGATTAACCTAGCAGGCCAAGCTACTATAAATGTAGAGCCCAAACCACGGGGGTTCAGGGCACCATACTTGGCAAACTTATACTAGAGGACCTCCAGTAGCCACACACATTTTTTGGGGAAACGCCTAATTTTCACAGAGACTGGCATGGTGATTGAGTTTGACCAAATATTGCAGAACATAAGTAATGCAAAGCCCCGCTTTACGGGTAATATCGGATAGCTAAGACTATGGGGATTAACTACTTGTCGACCAGGGCATAGCCCAATGATGGCTACAGCATGGTCGGCCTATTCTGGGAGGGCGTACAGAGACATCCGAATCGCGCTTCCCACGGATTGTGTTAAAGGGCCAACGACAGGGGCCATTTACCATGTGATCACTCCATCCAATGACAGAGCGATCATTTGTCAACAGACCGCCGCATGTCTGGTTTCGCTCTCTCCTCGCACGCTGTACACACCGATGGGCACCGCCCCTACCTCATTCATGCCCATCTCTGCCTCATCCATGCCCATCTCTGCCCTATTTATGCCCACCTGTGTCTCATGCCCATCTGTGCCTAAATCATGCCAATGAGTGCCTCCTCATTTGTGCCTCATCGGTGTGTCCCTCATCATGCAGCCTGTTTCCCCCTGTCATTCAGCCTCTGTCCCCGCCGTCATTCAGCCCCTGTCCCTGCCGTCATCCACCCTGTGTCCCCGCCGTCATGCAGTTCATGTCCCCCCGCCGTAATTTGGCCTGTGTCTGTGCCTCCGTCAGAGTCCTCCTTTACATCCAGTGTGTCCCTGTCAGAGTCCTCCTTTACATCTGTGTCCCCATTAGAGTGCTCCTTTACATCCAGTGCTTCCCTATCAGAGTCCCCCTTTATATCAGTGTCCCAGAGTCTCCCTTTACATCAGTGACCCATCAGAGTTCCCCTTTACATCAGTGTCCCCGTCAGAGTCCCCCTTTACATCCAGTGTCCCCGTTAGAGTCCTCTTTTACATCCAGTGTGTCCCTGTCAGAGTCCTCCTTTACATCCGTGTCCCCATTAGAGTGCTCCTTTACATCTAGTGCTTCCCTATCAGAGTCCTCCTTTATATCAGTGTCCCAGTCAGAGTCCTATTTTACATCCGTGTCCCCATCAGAGTCCCCCTTTATATCAGTGTCCCAGTCAGAGTCCCCCTTTACATCCAGTGTCCCCATCAGAGTGCCCCTTTATATCAGTGTCCCAGTCAGAGTCCCCCTTTACATCAGTGTCCCCGTCAGAGTTCCCCTTTACATCCGTGTCCCCGTCAGAGTCCCCCTTTACATCCAGTGTCCCCGTTAAAGTCCTCCTTTACATCAGTGTCCCTATCAGAGTGCCCCTTTATGTGTCCCAGTCACATAGCTCCTTTATGACCCACGGTCAGAGTGCTCCTTTATTATTGCATTCAGAGTGCCCCTTTATTATTGCAGTCGGCGTGCCCCTTTAGTATTCCAGAGTGCCCCTTTAGTATTCCAGAGTGCCCCTTTAATGTTTGGCGTGCCCCTTTAGTATTCCAGAGTGCCCCTTTAGTATTCCAGAGTGCCCCTTTAATGTGTCCCATATGAGTACTGATCGTAGTATTTCAGAGTGCCCCTTTAATGTGTCCCATATGAGTACTGATCGTAGTATTCCAGAGTGCCCCTTTAATGTGTCCCATATGAGTACTGATCGTAGTATTTCCAAGGGTTAGAAAGGCTGGATTCATCTCTTTTTCATGGATAGTGTAGGACCCACTGATAATGGGGTACTTTGACGTAGTGGTGGGCTTGAGCACTATATGGCCATATGGTGGGACCAAATCCCCATTTTTATTTATGGATTGTCTTCAGATTTGGTAGTAATTTCTTTTGCATTTGCGCGCTATTCTTTTTTAATATACATGTCTTTTGGTTCATAGCTGCAGCAGCTTTAGAAATACATGGGTATGCTCCCCCAAATTTTTTGCCTGTTTATTATGTATTCGGTCTGACCAGACCACCGAGGTTGAGCAACCCTCCCCACCCCCCACACACACCTGTACTCAATCAGTGTCCACCATCAAGTGAATATAGGATGAGTCCCCTGTAGTGCATTTGCACATCTTTCCCAGCAAGGAGTATTATCTCCAAGGGTTAGAAAGGCTGGATTCATCTCTTTTTCATGGATAGTGTAGGACCCACTGATAATGGGGTACTTTGACGTAGTGGTGGGCTTGAGCACTATATGGCCATATGGTGGGACCAAATCCCCATTTTTATTTATGGATTGTCTTCAGATTTGGTAGTAATTTCTTTTGCATTTGCGCGCTATTCTTTTTTAATATACATGTCTTTTGGTTCATAGCTGCAGCAGCTTTAGAAATACATGGGTATGCTCCCCCAAATTTTTTGCCTGTTTATTATGTATTCGGTCTGACCAGACCACCGAGGTTGAGCAACCCTCCCCACCCCCCACACACACCTGTACTCAATCAGTGTCCACCATCAAGTGAATATAGGATGAGTCCCCTGTAGTGCATTTGCACATCTTTCCCAGCAAGGAGTATTATCTCCAAGGGTTAGAAAGGCTGGATTCATCTCTTTTTCATGGATAGTGTAGGACCCACTGATAATGGGGTACTTTGACGTAGTGGTGGGCTTGAGCACTATATGGCCATATGGTGGGACCAAATCCCCATTTTTATTTATGGATTGTCTTCAGATTTGGTAGTAATTTCTTTTGCATTTGCGCGCTATTCTTTTTTAATATACATGTCTTTTGGTTCATAGCTGCAGCAGCTTTAGAAATACATGGGTATGCTCCCCCAAATTTTTTGCCTGTTTATTATGTATTCGGTCTGACCAGACCACCGAGGTTGAGCAACCCTCCCCACCCCCCACACACACCTGTACTCAATCAGTGTCCACCATCAAGTGAATATAGGATGAGTCCCCTGTAGTGCATTTGCACATCTTTCCCAGCAAGGAGTATTATCTCCAAGGGTTAGAAAGGCTGGATTCATCTCTTTTTCATGGATAGTGTAGGACCCACTGATAATGGGGTACTTTGACGTAGTGGTGGGCTTGAGCACTATATGGCCATATGGTGGGACCAAATCCCCATTTTTATTTATGGATTGTCTTCAGATTTGGTAGTAATTTCTTTTGCATTTGCGCGCTATTCTTTTTTAATATACATGTCTTTTGGTTCATAGCTGCAGCAGCTTTAGAAATACATGGGTATGCTCCCCCAAATTTTTTGCCTGTTTATTATGTATTCGGTCTGACCAGACCACCGAGGTTGAGCAACCCTCCCCACCCCCCACACACACCTGTACTCAATCAGTGTCCACCATCAAGTGAATATAGGATGAGTCCCCTGTAGTGCATTTGCACATCTTTCCCAGCAAGGAGTATTATCTCCAAGGGTTAGAAAGGCTGGATTCATCTCTTTTTCATGGATAGTGTAGGACCCACTGATAATGGGGTACTTTGACGTAGTGGTGGGCTTGAGCACTATATGGCCATATGGTGGGACCAAATCCCCATTTTTATTTATGGATTGTCTTCAGATTTGGTAGTAATTTCTTTTGCATTTGCGCGC
Organism: Pelophylax lessonae; assembly: GCF_965119305.1. NCBI lineage: Eukaryota > Metazoa > Chordata > Amphibia > Anura > Ranidae > Pelophylax > Pelophylax lessonae. The sequence goes on from NC_138771.1 coordinate 223,411,640, forward strand.
TATTCTTTTTTAATATACATGTCTTTTGGTTCATAGCTGCAGCAGCTTTAGAAATACATGGGTATGCTCCCCCAAATTTTTTGCCTGTTTATTATGTATTCGGTCTGACCAGACCACCGAGGTTGAGCAACCCTCCCCACCCCCCACACACACCTGTACTCAATCAGTGTCCACCATCAAGTGAATATAGGATGAGTCCCCTGTAGTGCATTTGCACATCTTTCCCAGCAAGGAGTATTATCTCCAAGGGTTAGAAAGGCTGGATTCATCTCTTTTTCATGGATAGTGTAGGACCCACTGATAATGGGGTACTTTGACGTAGTGGTGGGCTTGAGCACTATATGGCCATATGGTGGGACCAAATCCCCATTTTTATTTATGGATTGTCTTCAGATTTGGTAGTAATTTCTTTTGCATTTGCGCGCTATTCTTTTTTAATATACATGTCTTTTGGTTCATAGCTGCAGCAGCTTTAGAAATACATGGGTATGCTCCCCCAAATTTTTTGCCTGTTTATTATGTATTCGGTCTGACCAGACCACCGAGGTTGAGCAACCCTCCCCACCCCCCACACACACCTGTACTCAATCAGTGTCCACCATCAAGTGAATATAGGATGAGTCCCCTGTAGTGCATTTGCACATCTTTCCCAGCAAGGAGTATTATCTCCAAGGGTTAGAAAGGCTGGATTCATCTCTTTTTCATGGATAGTGTAGGACCCACTGATAATGGGGTACTTTGACGTAGTGGTGGGCTTGAGCACTATATGGCCATATGGTGGGACCAAATCCCCATTTTTATTTATGGATTGTCTTCAGATTTGGTAGTAATTTCTTTTGCATTTGCGCGCTATTCTTTTTTAATATACATGTCTTTTGGTTCATAGCTGCAGCAGCTTTAGAAATACATGGGTATGCTCCCCCAAATTTTTTGCCTGTTTATTATGTATTCGGTCTGACCAGACCACCGAGGTTGAGCAACCCTCCCCACCCCCCACACACACCTGTACTCAATCAGTGTCCACCATCAAGTGAATATAGGATGAGTCCCCTGTAGTGCATTTGCACATCTTTCCCAGCAAGGAGTATTATCTCCAAGGGTTAGAAAGGCTGGATTCATCTCTTTTTCATGGATAGTGTAGGACCCACTGATAATGGGGTACTTTGACGTAGTGGTGGGCTTGAGCACTATATGGCCATATGGTGGGACCAAATCCCCATTTTTATTTATGGATTGTCTTCAGATTTGGTAGTAATTTCTTTTGCATTTGCGCGCTATTCTTTTTTAATATACATGTCTTTTGGTTCATAGCTGCAGCAGCTTTAGAAATACATGGGTATGCTCCCCCAAATTTTTTGCCTTTTTCCCATATGAGTACTGATCGTAGTATTTCAGAGTGCCCCTTTAATGTGTCCCATATGAGTACTGATCGTACAGAGCGAGTTAGAATCTGACATTAGATTCTTCCCGCTCTGTCTCTCGTCGAGAAATGCCCCCAACGGACTGTGCACGCGCTACAGAGCGAGTCAGAATCTGACATTAGATTCTTCCCGCTCTGTCTCTCGTCGGATAGTGCCCCCGACAGACTGCGCACACGCCAACCCCAGCTGATCGGAGAAATCAGCTGGAGTGACGTCACTTACGGAGCATGCGCAGTCCGTCGGGGGCACTATCCGACGGAGGGCATTATTCGACAAGACACCAGCGCCATATTGGAATGGTACGGTTTGTCATCATATTCTGATTTCTATCAGCTGCTCCTATACACCTCTATAAATGCAAGGTATGTTGATTCAGGCACTAGGCTAATTCCTTTGAAAATGTTATGTGTAATGAAACGCGTTAGGATTGTCAAGAGTGCCGAATTGTATTGAATGCTTCTTACCATCTGACCCATTGTAAGTGCATTACTTTCTTTGCTTTAATAAACCATTTAAACGGTATCACGCTATGGTGTCTTTTCGATTTATCCCACATACACCTTTTCTGAGTGGGGATTTCCAGATATCCATACGTGTACCATCCTTGAGTGACCTTCCTATATCCACCATTTGGAGGAGAATTCGTGGAAGCCTCTGCCATCTGTTCCAAGGAGATGATCACTTTCAGTCAATTGCTATAAGGTACTTTGGGTCCATGCCATCTGGTGAGCGAATTATATTCTCTTTTTGATGTGGGATTTATCACAAGTATTCACTCTTCTATGTGGGACTGGTCACCTTCCCTTTTTTGTCTAATTTTGAATATTGGACTTTATTTTTGCATTTTAGTGTGTATCCCACTGTACTCACTTTAACATTTGAGCGCTGCACAATTTATGTTTATATTTGGTTGCCATCACAGTCTGTTGGAGTGTCAGCGGCTATTTGTTCACTATTTTTGTTAGCGCAGTATTTTTTACCACAATTATAATGAGTTTTACTCCAGGAGTATATAATGAGTTTGGAAATTCTAAACTCTGAACTAAACCCATTCGATTTTAGACATTGATTGATGACTAAAAGTTCATCAAAATTTGATGTGAAAATTAACGCTGGTGTTTAGAGGCATAAAAAAAAAAAAAACTTCAAACATCTCTATCCCTTTGATTTCTGCCCTAGGATTTCCAGCGGAGCTTTTCCCCTGCTTGCTGATATTGTATGGCTTTGTGGTTAATGAGAGAAGTTTAGAGGTTTTCTGTCATCATACTGCTGACCCTTTTTTGTAGCCACTCAGACGAGCATGGACATATGAGGTTAGAAATATATGGCTTTTCTCTGAATACTTGTTGATCTATGGATGCATCGATTTGATCGTGACACATTTCCCTGTTTATGCACTCTTTGCAGATACTTCATTACATAGTAGCTGAGGTTGAATAAAGACAATAATCCATCCAGTTCAACCTGTGTAGGCGCGCATGGCCGTAATCATCTCTCATACCCCTTAATGTTCTGGTCCATGAATTGGACGTCCAAGAATCTTTTGAAAGTAGCCATACTTCCCGCAGAAACTACCTCTTGTGGTACAGAATTCCACAATCTTGTAGCCCTAAGAGTAAAAAACCTCCTGCGTTGCCTGAGGTCAAAACGCTTCTCCTCTAATCGCATTGTATGTCCTCGAGTTCTCATGCAATCCTTGCGACTGAATAGCTTTTTTTCTTTGCTGAGATCACCATTGAGGTATTTATAAATTGCTATCATGTCCCCTCTCAGGGGTCTCTTCTCCAGGGAGAATAAATTAAGCAATTGTAGACGCTCTTCATAATTAAGGTCCTCCAATCCCCTAATTCGTTTAGCTGCCCTTCTCTGGACTCTCTCCAGCTCCAACACATCCCACCTGAGGACTGGTGACCAGAACTGGACAGAATACTCCAGGTGCGGTCGGACCAGAGTTTATAAAGTTTTATAAAGTGGTAGGATTATAGTTTTATCTCTGGAATTTCTTTATGTATGCTAATATTCTGCCGGCTTTGGCAGCTGCCGCTTGACATTGCATGCTATTGCTTAGTCTATCCTCTACCAAGACTCCCAGATCTTTCTCCATTCTTAACTCCCCCCAAAGGTTTCCCCGCTAAAGTGTTATGTTTTTAGTCCCCAAGTGCAAAACCTTACACTTCTCCACATTAAACCTCATTTGCCATGTCGTTGCCCACTCTGTTATTTTGTTCAGGTCATTCTGTAGGATATCTGCCTCATGCTGTGCAGTTATTGCCCTGCCCAATTTTGTGTCATCTGCTAAAACTGATATAGAACTACTGATCCTGTCCTCAATGCTGTTTATGAGTAAATTGAACAGGGTTGGTCCCAGGACTGAGCCTTGGTGGACCCCCACTTACCACCCCAGACCAGTCTGAGTATGCGCTATTTATTACCACCCTTTGGACAAGCCCTTTTAGCCAGTTCCGTATCCAAGAGCAAACCTTGTGGTCGATGCCTGCAGACCTTATTTTATAAATTAAGCGCTTGTGGGGAACTGTATCAAACGCCTTAGCGAAATCCAGGTACAACACATCCATTGCTCTCCCCCTATCTAGCTCACAGCTCACCTCCTCGTAGAATGTTAAGAGATTGGTTTGACATAAACGCCCTATAGTAAACCTGTGCTGATTACTGCTGATGATGTTGTTGTCTTTAGCAAACTCTACAATATAGTCACTTATCATGCCCTCCAGAAGTTTACATACTATCGATGTCAGACTGACCGGCCTATAATTTCCCGGGACATGCCTCTGCCCTTTTTTGAATATCGGTATCATGTTAGCTTTCCTCCAATCCCCCGGTACATTTCCTGTCATAATACTGTCAGCAAAGATCAGGAACAGAGGTCTAGATATAGTTTTACTAAGTTCTTTGAGTAGTCTCGAATGTACGCCATCCAGGCCTGGTGATTTATTTGTGTTAATTTTATCCAGCCTTTCCCTAATTTCACCCTCTGTTAGCCATAGCGGCAAGTCCTGTGAATTACTGCTAACCATACAGTCATGGTTAGTGTACCCCTCCTTTTCCTGTGTAAAGACTGAGGAGAAAAAAGCATTAAGCACGGTTGCCTTTTCAGTGTCCTCTGTAACCTACCTCCCCTCATCGTTAATTATGTGTGCAACATGCCCTGCCCTAGTTTTTTTGCTGTTGATATATTTAAAGAATTTCTTAGGGTTCTTTTTACTATCCTCCGCTATTTGTCTCTCGAAGCTGATTTTAGCCATTTTGATTTCGTATTTACTTTTCTTATTTGTCTCCTTGTATTGCTGGAAAGTCGATAATGTGCCCTCTGATTTATATTTCTTGAAGGCCATTTTTTTCCCCCTAATACGTTTTTAACATTACGGTTCAGCCAGCCAGGTTTGGCTTTGTCTCTTCTAAATTTATTTCCCATAGGAATGCACTGCGAGATGCATTTGTTTAATATGTTCCTAAAGCATTCCCATTTTTCCTCCACGGTCAGTGTTCCTAGGGTTTGGTCCCAGTTTACCCTTTCCATAATTGAGCACAATTTGGAAAAGTTTGCCCTTCTGAAGTTTAGGATTCTTATGTTCCCCTCTTGCCTTGTTATATTGTTATTTACGTTAAATGTGATCATCCTGTGATTGCTATTGCCCAGGTTGTCCTGGACTCCTACCTCCGAGATTAGGTCATTAGTGATCAATAGATCCAGCACTGCATTATCTCTATTAGGAGAATCCACCAACTGAGACATGTAGTTGTCCTGTAAGGTTTCCATGAAGAGACGGGCCTTCTGTGAGTGTGTAGTCCCCTCTTCCCAGTCAATGTCAGGATAATCGAAGTCCCCTAATATGATGACTGATCCCAGCTTTGCTGCTTTCCCCAACAGTGATATAAATTCCAGCTCCACCTCCTCCCTTTGGTTGGGTGGTCTATAACAAACCCCCACAATTACTTTTCCCTTTACTTCTTCCCTAAGGAGTTCTACCCACACGGATTCTAACTCCGTAATCAGCCCTTCCATAATATCATTCCTCTCTATCACCCTTACATTATTCTTGACATAGAGACATAACCCTTCCCCTCTTTTTCCTACCCTGTCCTTTCGGTACACAGAATACCCTTGGATATTGGCCAGCCAGTCATGTGAGGGGTCAAACCAAGTTTCTGTTATTTCCACAAGGTCAATGTCCTCCTCATGTACTAATATTTCCAACTCATCCATTTTATTGGCTAGGCTCCGGGCATTTCGATATACACCTCTTAGATTTGTGAAAGTTGGTAGTAAATGGTGCTTATTTTTATTCCTGTTTGTATTCCTGTTTGGTCTGGGGTTAGCCTGCACAGACCCCCCAATTGACGTTTCGGATCTACTGTCCCTGCTGACCCTAATAATACCTTCTGTCTTTTGCTCCCTCCCTCCCTCCTGACTCTACTTCTGAGTCCCCCCCCCTCTCCTAGTTTAAAAGCCCCTCCAACTTGGTGGCCATCTTTCTCCCCAAAAGAGCTGTACCGTCCCCATTAAGGTGCAGCCCGTCCTTACTAAAGAGCCGGTAGCCGACTGAGAAGTCAGCCCAGTTCTCCAGGAACCCGAACCCCTCTTTCCTACACCAGTTCCTCAGCCACTTGTTAAGTTCCCTAATCTCCTTCTGCCTCTCTGGTGTGGCTCGAGGGACAGGCAGTATTTCAGAGAAAACCACCTTGGAGGTCCTATTCCTCAATCTATTCCCTAAGTCCCTGAAATCGTTCTTTAGGATCCTCCAGCTTCCTCTTACTTGGTCATTGGTGCCCACATGTACCATGACCGCTGGTTCGTCCCCAGCCCCGCCCAATAATCTGTCCATCCGATCCACGATATGCCGAACTCGAGCGCCCGGTAAACAACATACTGTTCGGCTACCACAATCGTTTTGACAGATTGCCCTCTCTGTCCTCTTGATAATTGAGTCTCCCACTACCACAACCTGTCTAACCTTTCCTTAATCTTGGCCCCCCTCTTTCCTGGAGCCGCCACTCCCCTGGAAGTTGGGGGAGGGCGCATGCTCCAACACTGCCACCCCTAAGCTGATATCCCCATCAACATGCAACTTGGCATATTTGTTGGGGTGTTCCAACTCAGGACTGGCCTCCCTGGCACTCTTCCCTCTACCCTTCCTAACGGTCACCCAACTGCTACCTCTGATGCTTGCGTCTCCTCTTCTCCTCCCTCCTCCATGCCGGCCCCTGCCAGCAATGTCCAAGCTCCTTTCCAGGTTGTTGATGCTACGCAGTGTTGCCACTTTGTTCTCTAGATCCAGGATCTGGGCTTCCAGAGAAACAAGTCGCTCACATCTTGCACAGCAGTGTTCGCCCTCGATTGGTTCATCAAGGAACGCATACATGCAGCAAGAAGTGCACTGTGTGGCATCCCCAATCCTGTCAGACATTATTACCCTCTACTCTATGGGGATAATTAGTGATTTACAACATTTATAAGTGGTTCAAATTAGAATAGAGCTACTGATTATACCAACAGTTATACTATAGAGGTGGGCTCCATGTGGCATTCTGGTGATGCATCATTTGGATATACATTGACCAGGCATTCTATTTCCCTGCGTTTACATTCTTACCCTTGAAGACCCAAACAATATGACAACCTCTCACTTGAAGAGGACTTACACAGACTGTGCACGCTATCATTTTACTTATTTCTGCTCACTGCCTATCCTGGGTTTCTCAGGAACTTGTTTATAGTGGTGTGTACAGTATATATTTGTTTTTTTTTTGTTTTTTTTTCATTGCATCCTATTTATTGGTTCATTAGTGATTAAATAATGATATATGTATTCCATCACGCAGACATTGTCCTCCTTTACACATTGCTCCCACATCCGCCAGGGGGGATTTGAACTTGGTGCTATCCTGTGCATTGGTCCAATTAGGCTCACCAGGTAAGCCAACTTCTTTCCTTCGGTAGTACTATGCAGGGCAGTTCCTGGGCTGAGCTGAGGCAAAGGGAGGGCGCCGAAGCTCAAGTACCAGAGTCCTCCCCTCCCTCCTCCTCTCCTTGTGTACGTCACACAGAGTGGCGATCTCCCGCTGTGTGACAGGGCTTGGGTCTTTGTTACAGTGACCGCCCGGGCAATTAAAATCCAAGCTCCGTAACACAGCAGGAGATCGCTGTTCTGTGATCCAGGCACAGGTAGGCTGCATTTGGTGGGCACTGGTAGGCTGCATTTGGTGGGAACTGGTAGGCTGCATTTGGTGGGAACTGGTAGGCTGCATTTGGTGGGCACTGGTAGGCTGCATTTGAAGGGCACCGGTAGGCTGCATTTGATGGGCACTAATAAGGCTGTATTTGGTAGGCACTGGTAGGCTGCATTTGATGGGAACAGGTAGGCTGCATTTGATGGGCAGTAGTAGGCTGCATTTGGTGGGCACTGATATGCTACATTTGGTGGGAACTGATAAGGCTGCATTTGGTGGGTACTAGTAGGCTGCATTTGATGGGCACTGATAAGGCTGCATTTGATGGGCCCTGACGAGGCTGCATTTGATGGGCACTGATAAGGCTGCATTTGATGGGTACTGGTAGGCTGCATTTGATGGGCACTGATATGGCTGCATTTGATGGGTACTGGTAGGCTGCATTTTATGGGCAATGATAAGGCTGCATTTTGTGAGCACTGGTAGGCTGCATTTGATGGGCACTGATAAGCTGCATTTAAAGGGCACTGGTAGGCTGCATTTGATGGGCACTGATGAGGCTGCATTTGATGGGCACTGATGAGGCTGCATTTGATGGGCACTGATGAAGCTGCATTTAATGGGCACTGATAGGCTGCATTTCATGGAGACTGATAAGGCTCCAATTGATAGGTACTGGTAGGCTGCATTTGATGGGCACTGATAAGGCGGCATTTGATGGGTACTGATAGGCTGCATTTGATGGGCACTGGTAAGCTGCATTTAATGGGCACTGGTAGGCTGCATTTGATGGGAACTGGTAGGCTGCATTTGATGGGCGCTGGCAGGCTGCATTTGATGGGCACTGATGCACTGCATTTTATGGGCACTAGTAGGCTGCATTTAAAGCACACTGGTGGGCTGTATTTGATGGGCACTGATAAGTTGCATTTGATGGGCACTGATGAGGCTGCATTTGATAGGCACTGATGAGGCTGCATTTGATGGGCACTGTTAGGCTGCATTTGATGGGCACTGGTGAGGCTGCATTGATGCATTCATCTATGCTATCATGTCTGCAGTCTCTGACCATTTCTTTTATCATGTCTGCAGTCTCTGACCATCTCTTGTGTCATGTCTGCAGTAGAGATGTATAGAACTGTTCGATGGCGAACAGTTCCCGGCGAACTTAGCATGTTCGCGTTCGCCGCTGCCGGCGAACATATGCGATGTTCGGTCCGCCCCCCATAAGACATCATTGAGGCAAACTTTGACCCTGAACTTTACAGTCAGCAGACACATTTCCAGCCAATCAGCGTACCTCCCTCCCACACCCTCCCACCTCCTATAAATAAGCAAGGGCAGCATCCATCTTAGATCATTCTGAAGCAGTGTGTGTAGTGAGAATAGGGAGAGAGCTGCTGCTGCTGCTGCTGCTGTTAAGCTAGGGACAGTTAGTCAGTGTTCCTGGTCTTGCAGTGTTCTTGGTCCACTACTGCTGTAATATCAGCACCCCAAAAAGCCCTTCTAAGGGCTGGTATTTGTGTTTTTTTTTTTTTTTAATATATATATATATATATATATATACCTAGCGTCCCCAAAAGCCCTTTTAAGGGCTGGTAATTGAGTTGTTTCTTCATATATATATATATCTATATCTATCTAGTGTCCCCAAAAGCCCTTTTAAGGGCTGGTAATTGAGGATTTTTTTATTTATATATATATACATATATATATATATATAGTGTCCCCAAAAGCCCTTTCAAGGGCTGGTAAGGTAATAGATTTTTTTCTTTATATATATATATATATATATATATATCTATTGTACACTGCAGTTGCCTGCCCGCTGTGTGTGAGAGGCCACAGACCTACCACAGACTGTACTGTGTGCACACCACACTCATTTCGGGTGGCACAGGCACAGTACCTGGCATTTTAAAAAATATTTTTTTTTTCTCTGTCATAATTGCAGTGAGTGCTGTGTCAGGTCCACAGAGTGCACTGTACCCACTGCAGTGCACTGCCCACCACTGATATATACGTTGGCACAGCATCTTGTTGCAATAAATTGAAAAAAAAAATATTTTTTATTATTGCAGTTGCCTGGGCTGCCAGTGACTGTCAGGTCCACAGAGTGTACTGTGCCCACTGCAGTGCCACTGTGTGCCCACCCACCACTGATATATAAGGTGGCACAGCAGCTTGCAAAGTAAAAAAAAAATATATATTTTTTTAAATTGCAGTTGCCTGGGTGCCAGTGACTGCTGTCAGGTCCACAGAGAGTGTACTGTGCCACTGCCCACCCACCACTGATATATAAGGTGGCACAGCAGCTTGCAAAGTAAAAAAAATATATATTTTTTTTTAAATTGCAGTTGCCTGGGTGCCAGTGACTGCTGTCAGGTCCACAGAGAGTGTACTGTGCCACTGCCCACCCACCCACCACTGATATATAAGGTGGCACAGCAGCTTGCAAAGTAAAAAAAATATATATATTTTTTTAAATTGCAGTTGCCTGGGTGCCAGTGACTGCTGTCAGGTCCACAGAGAGTGTACTGTGCCACTGCCCACCCACCACTGATATATAAGGTGGCACAGCAGCTTGCAAAGTAAAAAAATATATATATATTTTTTAAATTGCAGTTGTCTGGGTGCCAGTGACTGCTGTCAGGTCCACAGAGAGTGTACTGTGCCACTGCCCACCCACCACTGATATATAAGGTGGCACAGCAGCTTGCAAAGTAAAAAAAAATATATATATTTTTTAAATTGCAGTTGCCTGGGTGCCAGTGACTGCTGTCAGGTCCACAGAGAGTGTACTGTGCCACTGCCCACCCACCACTGATATATAAGGTGGCACAGCAGCTTGCACTCATAGTACAACAGTAACAACACATTAAAAAAAAAATGACAGGCAGAGGCAGGCCACCCCGCAAGGGCCGTCGTGGTCGTGGTGCTGTGATTTCCTTAGGCCCTAGAATAATGCCCAGTGTTCGGAGGCCACCACAGACCCTGAACTCAAAAAATTCTGAGGCCATAGTTGACTGGCTTACACAGGACACCCAATCGTCTACAGCTTCCGCTCGGAACCCTAATGCACCATCCTCCTCCAGCTCAGCTTCGGGCACCTCTCAATTTACCACTCGCCAGCCCGCCGGCACCACCACCAACACTAGCACCACAGCCGCTTCACTTGATCCGTCAGAGGAGTTATTTTCACATCAGTTTGAAGAAATAAGTGATGCGCAACTATTAGTGCCAGAGGATGTAGATAACGGGGATATGTCTCAGTCAGGCAGCATTATACACATGGACGTACATTGTGATGATGATGATGTTGTACCTGCTGCTGCTGCCTTTGCTGAGTTGTCAAGTGAAGCGGCTGATGATGACGATGTGTCTGTGGATGTCACCTGGGTGCCTGCTCGAAGAGCAGAAGAAGAGGGGGAAAGTTCAGATGGGGAGACAGAGAGGAGGAGGAGACGAGTTGGAAGCAGGAGGAGGAGGTCATCGCAAGGAGCTAGTGGCGCAGTCAGACAGCATGTAGATTCGGCACCCGGGGTCAGCCAGACAGCACGCCAATCAACGCAAGCTGTTGCCACCACCAGAATGCCGTCCTTGCAAAGCTCAGCAGTGTGGCATTTTTTTTGTGTGTCTGCCTCTGATATCAGCGATGCCATTTGTAACCTGTGCCAAAAGAAACTGAGTCGTGGGAAGTCCAACACCCACCTAGGTACAACTGCTTTGCGAAGGCACATGATCTCACATCACAAACGCCTATGGGATCAACACATGAGTAAAAGCAGCACACAAACTGAAAGCCACCATCCTCCTCCTGGTCCAGCATCTTCAGCCACGTCAACCACTGCTGTCCTCCATGCCCCCTATCAACAACCCGCCCCTCCGCCTCTCACCTTCAGCAGTTCCTGCTCGTCACCTGCCCACAGTCAGGTGTCTGTGAAGGAAATGTTTGAGCGCAAAAAGCCAATCTCGCAGAGTCACCCCCTTGCCCGGCGTCTGACAGCTGGCTTGTCGGAACTCTTAGCCCGCCAGCTTTTACCATACAAGCTGGTGGAGTCTGAGGCCTTCAAAAAATTTGTCGCTATTGGGACACCGCAGTGGAAGGTACCCGGCCGAAATTATTTTTCACAAAAGGCAATCCCCAACCTGTACTCTATTGTGGAAAAAGAAATCATGTCACGTCTGGCACACAGTGTTGGGGCAAGGGTCCATCTGACCACTGATAGCTGGTCTGCAAAGCACGGTCAGGGCAGGTATATAACGTACACTGCGCATTGGGTAAACCTGCTGGCGGCTGCCAAGCATGGAATGCGTGGCTCTGCTGCAGAGGAGTTGGTGACACCGCCACGACTTGCAGGCAGGCCTGCTGCCACCTCCTCTACTCCTCCTACTCCATCCTCTTTGCTAACCTCCTCGGCTGAGTCCTCTTCTGCTGTTGCGTCTTGCTCCACACCAACTGCACCCCCCCAGCTCCCCAGGGGCTATTCCACATGCCGGATACGACAGTGTCACGCTGTCTTGGGGTTGACTTGCCTGAAAGCAGAGAGTCACACCGGACCAGCACTACTGTCCGCCCTGAATGCACAGGTGGATCAGTGGCTGACCCCGCACCAACTGGAGATCGGCAAAGTGGTGTGTGACAACGGGAGCAATTTGTTGGCGGCATTGAATTTGGGCAAGTTGACACATGTGCCGTGCATGGCACATGTGTTGAATCTGATTGTGCAACGTTTTGTGCAGAAGTACCCAGGCTTACAGGACGTCCTCAAGCAGGCCAGGAAGGTGTGTGGCCATTTCAGGCGTTCCTACACGGCCATGGCGCACTTTGCAGATATTCAGCGGCGAAACAACATGCCAGTGAGGCGCTTGATTTGCGACAGCCCGACACGTTGGAATTCAACACTGCTAATGTTCGACCGCCTGCTCCAACAAGAAAAAGCGGTCAACGAGTATTTGTATGACCGGGGTGCTAGGACAGCCTCTGCGGAGCTGGGTATTTTTTTGCCACGCTACTGGACGCTCATGCGCAATGCCTGTAGGCTCATGCGTCCTTTTGAGGAGGTGACAAACCTAGTGAGTCGCACTGAAGGCACCATCAGCGACATCATCCCATATGTTTTTTTCCTGGAGCGTGCCCTGCGAAGAGTGCTGGATCAGGCCGTAGATGAGCGTGAAGAGGAAGAGGAAGAGTTGTGGTCACCATCACCACCACCAGAAACAGCCTTACCATCGATTGCTGGACCTGCGGCAACACTGGAAGAGGAGTGTGAGGAAGAGGAGTCAGAGGAGGAATGTGGCTTTGAGGAGGAGGAACACCAACCACAGCAGGCATCCCAGGGTGCTCGTTGTCACCTATCTGGTACCCGTGGTGTTGTACGTGGCTGGGGGGAAGAACACACCTTCAATGACATCAGTGAGGACGAGGAATTGGACATGAGTAGCTCGGCATCCAACCTTGTGCAAATGGGGTCTTTCATGCTGTCATGCCTGTTGAGAGACCCTCGTATAAAAAGGCTGAAGGAGAACGACCTGTACTGGGTGGCCACGCTACTAGACCCCCGGTATAAGCAGAAAGTCTGTGACATGTTACCCAATTACCGGCAGTCGCAAAGGATGCAGCAGCTACAAAATAAGTTAAAAACTATGCTCTACACAGCGTATAAGGGTGATGTCACAGCACAACGGGAATCCAACAGGGGAAGAGGTGAAAGTAATCCTCCTCCTACCACCACAACCACGCCGGCAAGGACAGGACGCTTTACAGACGTCTTGTTGATGGAGGACATGCGGAGCTTTTTTAGTCCTATGCATCGCCACAGCCCTTCGGGGTCCACCCTCAGAGAACGACTCGACCGACAGGTAGCAGACTACCTTGCCTTAACTGCAGATATCGACACTCTGAGGAGCGATGAACCCCTTGACTACTGGGTGTGCAGGCTTGACCTGTGGCCTGAGCTATCCCAGTTTGCCATTGAACTTCTGGCCTGCCCCGCTTCAAGTGTGCTGTCAGAAAGGACCTTCAGCGCAGCAGGAGGTATTGTCACTGAGAAGAGAAGTCGCCTAGGTCAAAAAAGTCTTGATTACCTCACGTTTATTAAGATGAATGAGGCATGGATCCCGAAGGGACTGACAGTGGGGGATGCATTTGACTAAAAAAGGCCTGGTGATGACTGAGATGCCTTGGCCTAAAAATGGTCCACACGCTGCTGTATATAATCATTCTCTGCATGCCGGATGACTTACGTGACGTCTCCGCCACCAACTACGGTTCAAGCAGCAATGTTTTAGTGCACTTTCTGCCTTAAAACCTCAATTTTTCAGGCCGCTGCTACAGCAGCGGCTGCAACAATACCTGCTTTTTCATGCATGTGTACATGCCTAATTTTTCTGGCCTCTGGTGCTACACTGTGGCTGCAAAAAAACAAAAAACAAAAAAAAAGGCACATACATGTGTCAATTCCCCTTCGTGATCGTTACCTTGTCGTGGTGAAGGGGCTTGCGTATCACAATGAAGCGATCACCTCTAGGATTGTGTTGGCACACCCCAGATGATAAGGTCGTTGCTTCATTGTGTACAGACCAAAAGCGATCCGCAGGATAATTTTTCATAAAAAAAAACATTCATTTTCTTTCATTCTTTCTGCGGAGCTGGGTATTTTTTGGCCGCGTTACTGAATGCTCATGAACAATGGCTGTAGGCTCATGCGTCCTTTTGCGGAGATGACAACCCTGGTGGTCAGTCGAACCCAAGGCAACATCATCGACCTCATCCCATATGCATTTTTTCTGGAGCGTGCCCTGCGAAGAGTACTGGATCAGGCTGTAGATGAGCATGAAGAGGAAGAGTTGTGGTCCTCATCACCACCAGAAGCAGCCTTGTCGTTGTCAATTGCTGGACCTGTGGCAACGCAGAGAGAGGAGTCTGAAGAAGAGAAGTCAGAGGAGGAAGGTGGCTTTGAGGAGGTGGAATACCAGCCACAGCAGGCGTCCCAGGGGGCTTGTTCTCACCTTTCGGGGACCCTTGGTGTTGTATGTGGCTGGGTGGAGGAAGAGACCTTCAATGATGTCAGTGAGGACAAGGAACGGGACATGGCTAGCTTGGTATCCAACCTTGTGCAAATTGGGAGTTTGCGGTTGTGCAAATGGACTGACTGACTGTTAAACGGGGAGTTTGGTCTGTCAGAGTTTGGTCTGTCACTGTGAAGCGGGCAACGGGCGTAACCCTTACACTACTTGACCGATAAAACATCATACCTGATCGTATTCACACACTGGATGTTTTAGTGCTGGTTTACACTGCCGCTACCACTAAAGTAGCGTCGCTTCCAGTGCGACTTTGGCGCGACTTAGCGCGACTTTGGCGCGACCTCATCGCGAGGTGACTTTTTATTTGGCCAATCACAATATCATGTTTTGTTACCGTCACCTAATTTCCTTTTCCTGTTTTTTGTTTTACATATTTCCCCATGTGTGCAGTGTTGTCTGTGTCATAGCTCAACTGATAGGCATGTTTGCCTTGGCATATCATATTTCAGCTTGCCAGAAAGAAAAAAAGACAGCTGGAAAGACACTGCATTAGTTTTCTACTAAAAATCATAAGAAAAATGCTGTTTTTTTTGGGTTGTGGACATACTACAGAGTTGAAACTTGACAGGTACACTTTTTAGACCCCCCAGACACTAAATACAAAAAATGACATGCCTGCCTAAAAAAATGCCCGATAAATGCCTGCAAGAGAAAAAGACAGCCGCAGAGAAGCCGTATTCCTGAAAATATAAGAAAAATGCTGTTTTTTAGGGGTTCTGGACATGCTACAGATCTGAAACTTGACAGGTACACTTTTGTGACCCCCCCAGACACTAAATACAAAAAATGACATGCCTGCCTAAAAAAATGCCCGATAAATGCCTGCAAGAGAAAAAGACAGCCGCAGAGAAGCCGTATTCCTGAAAATATAAGAAAAATGCTGTTTTTTAGGGGTTCTGGACATGCTACAGAGCTGAAACTTGACAGGTACACTTTTGTGACCCCCCAGACACTAAATACAAAAAATGACATGCCTGCCTAAAAAAATGCCCGATAAATGCCTGCAAGAGAAAAAGACAGCCGCAGAGAAGCCGTATTCCTGAAAATATAAGAAAAATGCTGTTTTTTAGGGGTTCTGGACATGCTACAGATCTGAAACTTGACAGGTACACTTTTGTGACCCCCCAGACACTAAATACAAAAAATGACATGCCTGCCTAAAAAAATGCCCGATAAATGCCTGCAAGAGAAAAAGACAGCCGCAGAGAAGCCGTATTCCTGAAAATATAAGAAAAATGCTGTTTTTTAGGGGTTCTGGACATGCTACAGAGCTGAAACTTGACAGGTACACTTTTGTGACCCCCCAGACACTAAATACAGAAAATGACATGCCTGCCTAAAAAAATGCCCGATAAATGCCTGCAAGAGAAAAAGCCAGCCGCAGAGAAGCCGTATTCCTGAAAATATAAGAAAAATGCTGTTTTTTAGGGGTTCTGGACATGCTACAGAGCTGAAACTTGACAGGTACACTTTTGTGACCCCCCAGACACTAAATACAAAAAATGACATGCCTGCCTAAAAAAATGCCCGATAAATGCCTGCAAGAGAAAAAGACAGCCGCAGAGAAGCCGTATTCCTGAAAATATAAGAAAAATGCTGTTTTTTAGGGGTTCTGGACATGCTACAGATCTGAAACTTGACAGGTACACTTTTGTGACCCCCCAGACACTAAATACAAAAAATGACATGCCTGCCTAAAAAAATGCCCGATAAATGCCTGCAAGAGAAAAAGACAGCCGCAGAGAAGCCGTATTCCTGAAAATATAAGAAAAATGCTGTTTTTTAGGGGTTCTGGACATGCTACAGAGCTGAAACTTGACAGGTACACTTTTGTGACCCCCCAGACACTAAATACAAAAAATGACATGCCTGCCTAAAAAAATGCCCGATAAATGCCTGCAAGAGAAAAAGCCAGCCGCAGAGAAGCCGTATTCCTGAAAATATAAGAAAAATGCTGTTTTTTAGGGGTTCTGGACATGCTACAGAGCTGAAACTTGACAGGTACACTTTTTAGACCCCCCAGACACTAAATACAAAAAATGACATGCCTGCCTAAAAAAATGCCCGATAAATGCCTGCAAGAGAAAAAGCCAGCCGCAGAGAAGCCGTATTCCTGAAAATATAAGAAAAATGCTGTTTTTTAGGGGTTCTGGACATGCTACAGAGCTGAAACTTGACAGGTACACTTTTTAGACCCCCCCAGACACTAAATACAAAAAATGACATGCCTGCCTAAAAAAATGCCCGCTAAATGCCTGCAAGAGAAAAAGCCAGCCGCAGAGAAGCCATATTCCTGAAAATATAAGAAAAATGCTGTTTTTTAGGGGTTCTGGACATGCTACAGAGCTGAAACTTCACAGGTACACTTTTTAGACCCCCCAGATGCTAAATCCAAAGAAATTTTTTATTTTTATTTTTTTTTAATTTTTCCAATAATTGGCTCTCTATCAAAAAATTATAATTTTTAAGAACTTTTTTTGCGTGATCCCTCTCCGGCATGCCACAGTCCAGGTGTTAGTCCCCTTGAAACAACTTTTCCATCACTATTGTGGCCAGAAAGAGTCCCTGTGTGTTTTAAAATTCGCCTGCCTATTGAAGTCTATGGCGGTTCGCCCGGTTCGCCGGTTCGCGAACATTTGCCGATGTTCGCGTTCGCCGTTCGCGAACCGCGAATTTTAGGTTCGCGACATCACTAGTCTGCAGTCCCCGACCATCTCCTGTAGCATGTCTTCAGTCTCTGACCATCTCCTGTAGTATGTCTGCAGTATGTCTGAGGGCTCTTTCTAACAGACTCTCTAACAGAGGCCCTCTCTCTTAGGTCCTGTTAGAGTACTCTGTTAGAGCATCTTTTCCAGTATTTTGTTTATTGGTAAGAAATTGTGGGAGGATTTCAGGGTAATGAAGACTCCTTAGGGGAGCATTTCTGTGTTTGATTCATTGCCATGGAAACATTTGTAAAGGGGAGGAGTTAGCAAGATGACCACGCCCATGTGGGGGCACCAGAAATATTTCTGCACCCAGACGTCTGTGAACCTAGGATTGGCCCTGGTACTATGTATATGTAGCAGGTTTCCCAGCCGTTTTGCTGGATGCGGGTCCGTCATGGTTACCGCTAGCGACAACAGCACATGTAAGCATGTTCTCCAAATGTGAGCACTGAGACAGTGAACAGTCCAGCATCTTCCCCCTGATGAAGACACGTGGTCCCTTGTGTCGTCACGCGTAGGGGAGGGGCAAGGATGGACGGAGCGCTTCGCCGAACGACTGGCGAGACTGTCAAGCTGTCAGGCTGAATCCACTGCAGAGGATAGGACGCAGCTACGGCGTCTCCCACTATACCACCACGGTATTTTGAATATTGTTACCTAACTTGGATGGCTATCTAAAGGTGCATGGATGCACCATAACATGTGAGTGCAATACTTGATTTTATAATAGAATAAATAGTTTTTAAAGATTTAAGCACTATTGTGAGTCTCTTCACTTCAATGATACGCTGGCCACTTTGATGAAATCGGCTGACATATGGGATGTGATTACCAGGAAGTACCACCCATAAGATATCCAGCATTTTGAGCCTAACTGAATCTAAGTGAGCGCCCAATCACAAGGGGGTGCACGATTAGGATAAGAGCTATGACACCTCGGTCACTCACTTGGTTTGGGAACACTGCCACAGACGGGTGGCTCAAGCACTTTATAGAAGATTCGTCTGCACTTTATTTCACTAAAGATTTTTTCTGGACACTTGTATTGTATTTTATTTTTTGCATGGATTTATATATTTTAATATTGATACAACCCATCATTAATTGAACTTTACACAGTGTATGGACTGATATATATTTATTTATTTCTCACCACTGGGATTTATTGCGATATTCACCTGTGTTTTGCACCTGGCACTTTTTTCGTTTTAGTATTAGAACATATCAATGGTATTATAATATATTTGTGTATGAATTGCACATTGCACATTTTATTATCTCTCAGCATTGGATTCTATCTAAGATATAGAGATTTATGTATATGGAATTAGGATCTTTTGTTTGAAGGCTGAGATTGGCACATATTTGCACAAATTTTTTTATGTAACTACAGTATTTTGTATGTTTTACACATTTGGATATATTTTTATTTGCGCAACACTCAACTGTGCACAAAAGAATGGGACACTGCGAAAATGCCTCCTGGGGCTGACTTGACGCTGGCTGGATGCCGGTCAACGCCGGTTGGGGCTGGTTAACACTGACTTGCTGTCTGTTAACTCTGAGCTGACTTTGACACTATCAGGTGACACAAAGTCCTCTGTACAGCTTCCTTTAGCCCTCCTGGCCTGCTACAACTCTCAATGCTTCAGGGCCCACACCGACACCCTCTTTACACTGACTTCTCTTCAGGGTTAGACTCTGACACCCCCTTTCTAAATCTTTTCTACTGGCTAACTGGCTCCTGGATTCCTCTGACCTTCCGGAGTGGTCCCCTATCCTAGGCAGACCCCTGGGCAGTTTACAGTACCCACGACACTGCTTTCCTGGAAACTCCTGCCCCAGCAGCTCCGCTTGGTCCTCACCAGTGGCGTAGTGTGGGGGGTGCTGGGGGGGCCAGCCGCACCAGGCGCAAAATCTGGGGGGGTGCAGTGTCATGCTGCCATTTAAGAGCCTGCTCAGCCATCCTGAACAAGCCCCTGCATGGACCGCGGGACTCGGGAGGCAGGAGGCTGATATTAAAGCCAGTACACCTCCGGATGGAGGGTGGGACTTCAAGTTAACTCGCAGGTGATTGGTTGCTAGCAACCAAACACAAGCTGATTACCTTGAAAAGTTGTGCAGATCCCACCCTCCTTCCAGAGCTGTCCTGCTTCTGATGTCAGCTTCATGCTTGCTGCCATCCATGCGGAGCTGTCCACTCCACTGCTGTCTCCTCTGTGAGTAATGTGCATTGTGGAGGAAGCTGAGGGTGCTTTGAAGGTGGAACTGAAGACAGGGAGTTGAGGACAGGAATCTGAAGAGGGGGATGGGGGGGGATAGGGCTGAGGACAGGAATCTGAAGATGGGGGGGGGGGCTGAGGACAGGAATCTGAAGATGAGGTAAAGCTGAGGACAGGAATGTAAAGGGGTTTGTGGGGGTCAGGAATGTAAAGGGGTTTGTGGGGGTCAGGAATGTAAAGGGGTAGTGGGGGTCAGGAATGTAAAGGGGTTGTGGGGGTCAGGAATGTAAAGGGGTAGTGGGGGACAGGAATGTAAAGGGGTTGTGGGGGTCAGGAATATAAAGGGGTAGTGGTGCTCAGGAATGTGAAGAGGTAGTGGGAGTCAGGAATGTAAAGGGGTAGTGGGGCTCAGGAATGTAAAGGGGTAGTGGGGGGTCAGGAATGTAAAGGGGTAGTGGGGGTGAGGAATGTAAAGGGGTAGTGGGGGACAGGAATGTAAAGGGGTTGTGGGGGTCAGGAATGTAAAGGGGTTGTGGGGGTCAGGAATGTAAAGGGGTTTTGGGGGACAGGAATGTAAAGGGGTTGTGGGGGTCAGGAATGTAAAGGGGTAGTGGGGGGACAGGAATGTAAAGGGGTAGTGGGGGACAGGAATGTAAAGGGGTAGTGGGGGTCAGGAATGTAAAGGGGTAGTGGGGGTCAGGAATGTAAAGGGGGTAGTGGGGGACAGGAATGTAAAGGGGTAGTGGGGGTCAGGAATGTAAAGGGGTAGTGGGGGACAGGAATGTAAAGGGGTAGTGGGGGTCAGGAATGTAAAGGGGTAGTGGGGGACAGGAATGTAAAGGGGTAGTGGGGGTCAGGAATGTAAAGGGGTAGTGGGGGGACAAGAATGTAAAGGGGTAGTGGGGTCAGAAATGTAAAGGGGTAGTTGGGATCAGGAATGTAAAGAGGTAGTGGGGATCAGGAATGTAAAGGGGTAGTGGGGATCAGAAATGTAAAGGGGTATTGGGGGACAGGAATGTAAAGGGGTAGTAAGGGACAGGAATGCAAAGGGGTAGTGGGGGGACAGGAATGTAAAGGGGTAGTGGGGGAGAGGAATGTAAAGGGGTACTGGGGATTAGGACAGAAATGTAAAAGGGTGGGGGGGGGGGGGTGAGGACAGGAATGTAAAGTAGTGGGGGGGGTGAGGACAGGAATGTAAAGGGGTGGGGGGGTGAGGACAGGAATGTAAAGGCGGAAGGGAGGTGATATAGAGGGGACTGAGGACAGAAATGTGAAGGAAGAGGGGCATGATATAAAGGGGCATAAGGATAGGAATGTAAAGGGGGGGTGATGCCAGGGATGTGAGGGGGGGTATGAAGGTGGGCTGAGGACAGTAATGTGAAGGGGGGGTTGTGATGTGCAGGGGGCTCAGAACACTGATGTAATGACAGGATTGTGATGTGAAGGATCTGAGGCTAGGTTTATAACATTGCTACCTGTGTTCTGCATGTAGGCAGCCCATTCATTTCATTTTGTGTAATTGTCAGTATAGTAATCAGGTAGGTTAGTGTAGGAATCATGTAGGTCTCTGTAGTGGTCAGTGTAATTGTCAGGTAGGTCTGTGTAGTAGTGGTCAGGTAGGTCAGTGTAGGTGTCAGTATAGAATTTTGGTAGGTCAGTGTAGTGATCAGGTTGGTTAGTGCAGGAATAAGGTAGGTCTCTGTAGTTGTCTGTGTAGTGGTCAGGTAGGTCTGTGTAGGTGTCAGTATAGTAATCAGGTAGGTCAGTGTAGGAATAAGGTAGGTCTCTTTAGTGGTCAGTGTAGGTGTCAGTGTAGTGGTCTGTGTAGGGGGCGCAAATTACTTACCTTGCCCCGGGCGCTGACAACCCAACGCTAGGCCACTGATCCTCACCACATTGGATCCCTCTCTGCAGCCCAGCTAAAACTTCTGTCCTCAGGCCGACTGCCCAGGACACTTTCCTCAAGCTGACAGGAGGAGAGCCAGCCGTCACCCTCCTCCTGGGGCTCTGCTTCCTGCCAAAGACACCCTGTCATGTGCTCCCCTCAGACATACTGTATACCCCATCCCAGGATGTATTGCGGCATATTATGCCCTTTGGGATAGATACAAGCCCTGGTGTGCTATTGGTCAGGTTTCCTCCACTGTCCAATAAGAGCCCTTGTTGGACACGGTGGGGAGAATCTCCAAGCTCAACAGGCACACCTGGAAACACATGACAGCCTAACTGAACAATCAGACCCCCCTGATAAGCAGGCAGGGCCCCCTTTATAGTTTGTCCTAGCACCTACCTAGGAGGGTGCTACATCCACCCCCCACCAAAAATGAGTCATGTCCCCATTGACTCTGCGGTAGCCGCCTCCTAGAAAAATCTGCAAAAAATCAGGAGTATCCCACAAACGTGGAAAAAGGGGAAAAGGGAAAAACAAATGTACAAATAAGTTCAGTGAAAAAAAAAATATATACTTCTGTATGCTGTACAAATATACAAACAGTTTAAGGTGCATGAATGGATGCACCCCCCACCAAACAAACTCGCCTGGTGGGGATTTTAGATAACAAGCTTCCTAGCTGACTGTCTCTACTGTGAGCCCACCTGTAGAGAGAAATGAAAGGTTAGTCACCTGCACACATATAACAATCACAGGCCTGACTATCTGAACAGTTGAGTGAGAAGACCCTCCCCGCAGGGGCGACCTTCTCACTCCAATCCCTGACTCCTCTGCTAGTCAGTGCTTGATACGCTAAATCCACTTTTCCCACCTCCTGGGGAATCTGTGCCCTACCACTGACTACCTATGCAGAGTCCTTGAAGAAGTTAGACACAGCATCTTCCTGCTGTCACTCAGAGTGCTTCTTTAGGAAACAGAGCAAACCACTGGAGCCTGAGTAGCCTGCAGCCCTGCTGAGTCAGGGAAATATAAAAAGAAAGGGGTCTTCCAGAGCACCCCTCTCTAAACTCTCTGGATGCACTGCCAAAGGCTGTGACGGTCACCCGCTTTCCTCTTGCTTGGAGTGTGCAGAGTCTCTTGCACAGTATTTGTAATCCACAGAGATCCTGGCCTGATGGCCCAAGGGATCTTATGAGGTCACAAGGTATCTTCCTGAGACCCTGTTATGACTCAGCATTATAATCCCTTTTTTTTTTCTTGGTCAGTTGTGATGGCTAGCCAGCCGCAGATACACAGTCTTGAAATAATGTAGTTACATTTTAAATGTAATATTCTGGGTGAGAGACCCTGACAAGGGTGCCTTGATTGTCCTTCACTCGGATGGACCAAGCCTGGTCCGACTTGTCTGGGCGGCGGACCTCCACCCTATCAATATAAATAGACTGTCCGTAGTACCATTGTGTCGTGACCACATTGAACTCCTCCTTCAGGTCAGCCTCAGGTGAGTCTCTAAAAGGTTTGGGAATAAAGAGGAAGTCCCAAATGGCTTCATCACACCAGAAGTCCCTTTGATTCTCGATGTGTAGCATGACCTCCCTGGGAGCATATGGATAATCATATCTGTACTCCAGCGCCCCCTTGCGTTGCATCCATCTTTGTATGCTAGATAATCGGGGGGGGGGTTTTCTGTTACCTCTCCCTGGCAAAGAGAAAGGGGTCTCTACCCATTTGATTTAAGTGTCATACACTTCATTTTGGTCCCGAGCCCGGAGCTTAGTTTGCAGGGGGAGTCGGATCTGGAATTCACAGAACCCCAGTTTTTGTGCTAACTCTCCTCTTTCTATGACCTCTTTGGCTTCTTTGTCAAGAACAGTGACAACTTCAGGGCCTGGGGAGCGGCTCCCAGCCTACGAACCCCAGTCCCATTCTGTTTCCTCGGTGGATCCCCTATCATCAATCCTCTCTTCGATAGATCCATACTTGTACTGAAATGAAGGGATCCTATAATGAGGATCCCAGGTTCCTCTTCTCCACTAATACTTGTGGGTGAGGCCTTAGTGGCCGCAGGCCATGTTTGCTGTGAACTGGGGATAGGGGCAGACCTCATTGCTGCTGCGGTTGGTGCATCCTCTGGCCACTTCCCGGCCAGTTGAAGAGGCATGCATCCTCTTCCCAGAGCTACCAATGATGAGTCCCTCTTACTGATATTGCTGGTCCACTGTCTGTTTGCATGGCCTCCAGCTTCATCATCACACGAATCATGCCCCTCCCGCCTCCGCGGTGGAACCTGGACTCTGCACCGGTCACCTCTTGAGTGAAACCGGACTCCCAAGACTCACAAATCTGCTTGAACCGGCCTTCACTTTTCTCTCCCCGCAGCAGCAGATAGCCACACTGCCAACATTGGCTCCACGCTTGCACTTTCATTGTAATACTTGTACACTGTGTAGATACAGTTCCTAGGTACTCCAGGCCTCCTCCTGTGCACAGCGCAAGCCCTCCTTCTGGCACCATCGGGATGTTGGTGTCCCACACGAAGGTTTGGCTGGGCTGTCTGGTCTGCTCCGATGTCTGCCTAGCAAGTTCCCCGCCAGTAGGTGAAGCAACTGCGGTCACACACTTCTGCTTTCCAGCAAGCTCTATGTTGCTTTCTCCTGCACGTGTCTCCCTCTCAGCCACACCCGAAGGGGGGGGGTGTTAAATGGACTCCCCTTGTCACTCCTGATTGGCTGGATGCGACCGATGTCTCCACCCGTTTTCCTTGTTTGGCAGTGGCTCCTCCTGCTAGGCAGTGCTCAACGGATCGTGCTTTCCCGTGTGGTACAGTAAGTCTTCCCATGCCATACTCTCACTCTCTAGCCTACATGGAAGCTACTGTAAAGCTGACCACATCCCTCGCCAGACGTGCATCCACTCTTCTTACTTGCAACAGGGCCACTCCCGGAGCCAGCTGTCCCTCTTTGCCAGGCAAAATAATTATCCCGCTGTCTTAAGCACGGTCAATAGTCCTCCTCCCGACACATGTGCAAGTAAGGCCCTCCATACTGTCTCCGAAGATAATCCCACTGCTCCCCACGGCATGGCCGACTACAATCTTCACAGTATCCATGCAATCACTGTACAGAATGAATGTCCTGCTGTCATAAGCACGGTTCTCCAAATGTGAGCACTGAGACAGTGAACAGTCCATCATCTTGGGTTTTTATATTTATTTAGGAACTTGGATGGGAGAAGGGATGAGTGGGATACTCCTCTGGCTCAACTATGCACAAAAGAATGGAACACTGCGAAAATGCCTCCTGGGGTTGACTTGACGCTGGCTGGATGCCGGTCAACGCCGGTTGGCGCTGGTTAACACTGACTTGCTGTCTGTTAACTCTAAACTGACTTTGACACTACCAGGTGACACAAAGTCCTCTGTACTGCTTCCTTTAGCCCTCCTGGCCGAGGTAGCTACTTGTGAACATTGCTGCAACTCTCAACGCTTCAGGGCCCACACTGGCACCCTCTTTACACTGACTTCTCTTCAGGGCTTAGACTCTGGCACCCCCTTTCTAAGCCTTTTCTACTGGTTAGCTGGCTCCTGGATCCCTCTGACCTTCCGGAGTGGTCCCCTTTCCTAGGCAAACCCCTGGGCAGTTTACAGTACTCACGACACTGCTTTCCTGGAAACTCCTGCCCCAGCAGCTCCGCTTGGTCCTCAGCACACTGGATCCCTCTCTGCAGCCCAGCTCAACCTTCCGTCCTCAGGCCGGCTGCCCAGGACACTTTCCTCACGCTGCCAGGAAGAGAGACAGCTGTCACCCTCCTCCTGGGACTCTGCTTCCCGCCAAAGACACCCTGTCATGTGCTCCCCTCAGATTTATACCCCATCCCAGGATGCATTGCGGCATATTATGCCCTCTAAGATGGATACAAGCCCTGGTGGGCTATTGGTCAGGTTTCCTCCACCGTCCAATAAGAGTCCTTGTTGGACACAATGGGGAGACTCTCCAAGCTCAACAGGCACACCTGGAAACACATGACAGCCTAGCTGAACAATCAGACCCCCATGATAAGCAGGCAGGACCCCCTTTATAGTTTGTCCTAGCACCTACCTAGGAGGGTGCTACATATATTTGATTTTGAACAATGACATGACTATCTTTGTAGTAAATTGTGTTGAGAAGAACTGGAATCATCTGATCCTTGGTGCTTAATAGTGCCATTTAATCAGTATTATTAGTCCAGTTTTGAGAGCAATATCAATGTGATTGTTTTTCTGGGTATGTTATTTGAAAAACAATGCTGTGAGGTTTCCTGCAAAAAAGTTAACCAGCCTGGATGGCCAATTGAAAGGTACAGTACACATTTAAAAACTACAGAAAATAATGTTGTGCGGTTCCCTATAAAATCTTAACCATACCCTTATCTGGGCATGCAATCAGGGTGTCCCATTGCAAGGCACCTTGTCCTAAAATTGAGCATCATGGGCCTCTTCCCAACATCTGGTTCCTAAGATACTGTGGGGGTTTGTTGGAGGGGGGATAATAATCTGGAAGCCCCATTTATAATAAGAGGGCCCCAAGATATTCCCCTCCCCCCCACCCCCCAGGTAAAAGGGTACCTTAATACCTACCCTTTTCCCTTTCACATAAAGAGTTAAAGTAACACTAAATAAAATCCTTATTCTCCAAAAATAGTTTATACACATCCACTACATAACGTAAAATTGTTTCTAACTGTGTTTTTCTGCCTCCTTGTAACATCGTCAGTAAGCTCCAAAGCCTCTACTTTTACCCCCACCTGTGTTTATTTGGAACGAGCAGTTAGTTTTGGTCATGTGCACTGCTCTATGCATACTACAAATTTCATAGTCCCTAGTCCATTTCAGAAGCAACCAAGAGAGGATGGCTATGTTTCTACATAACGTGGATCCCAGGGCCGGCCCTACCATGGGTCCCGGTGGGACCATGGGACCCAGGCGGCACTTAGAGAGGAGCAGCCCCCGGCCACCTCTTCTCTTCTTCGGCTCAAGTCAAAAAAAAAAAAAAGGTCCTGCGGCCGGCCCGACATGCACACTGCGGAAATAGGCGAACATGTGTGGGCTTTCCCGAGCGGCGGCGGCGCATGTGCGGTTACGTGTTGGCGCCGGCCGGCGCCATTTTCAAATCGAAAGCCTCAGGAACAGGTAAGTGACACTCCTCCACAGCCACACTACCTGCCATTATGCGGGGCTGCGGGCATACTACAAACGATGCAGTGTCATGTACCATGCCCGCAGCACTGCATCTCCTGTAGTATGTCCGCAGCCCCGCATTCTCTTGTACCATGCCCGCTGCCGCATTCTCCTGTACCATGCCTGCCGCCACATTCTCCTGTACCATGCCCGCAGCACTGCATCTCCTGTAGTATGCCCGCAGCCCCGCATTCTCCTGTACCATGCCCGTTGCCCTGCATTCTCCTGTACCATGCCCGCCGCCGCATTCTCCTGTACCATGCCCGCCGCCACATTCTCCTGTACCATGCCCGCTGCCCTGCATTCTCCTGTACCATGCCCGCCGCCACATTCTCCTGTACCATGCCCACCGCCACATTCTCCTGTACCATGCCCACAGCCCCGCATTCTCCTGTACCATGCCCGCAGCCCCGCATTCTCTTGTACCATGCCCACAGCCCTGCATTCTCCTGTACCATGCCCCCAGCCCCGCATTCTCCTTTACCATGCCCGCAGCCCCGCATTCTCCTGTACCATGCCCACAGCCCTGCATTCTCATGTACCATGCCCGCAGCCCTGCATTTTCCTGTACCATGTCCGCAGCCCTGCAATTTCCTGTACCATGTCCGCAGCCCTGCATTCTCCTGTACCATGTCCGCAGCCCTGCATTCTCCTGTACCATGCCCGCAGCCCCGCATTCTCCTGTACCATGCCCACAGCCCCGCATTCTCCTGTACCATGCCCGCAGCCCTGCATTCTCCTGTACCATGCCCGCAGCCCCGCATTCTCCTGTACCATGCCCGCAGCCCTTCATTTTCCTGTACCATGCCTACAGCCCTGCATTCTTCTGTATTATGCCCACAGCACTGCATTCTCCTGTACCATGCTCGCAGCACTGCAGGGCACTGTGGCACTATAGACAGGAGAGAGCCTGGTGCGCTCATCTGCCCAGTGTCTACTGCTCTGTCCTGCTCCTGCTGTCACTCCGTACACACTCACACCCCTCTGACTGCTTTCATAGTCCTATAGAATGAGGGGGCCTTTTGGAGGGCGTGATTTTTTTTTGGGGGGGGGGATGGGGGGCAGCATTTCATTCTTGGACCCAGGCAGCACAATGTCTTGGGCCAGCTCTGGTGGAACCACACAGACAGAAAATAGCCATCCTCTGACAGGAGGTCAGATCACAGCAACAAGGAGGCTTAGAGCTATAGAAAGTACTTTTTTGAGTTAGGAATACATACTTGAATAGATTTTCTTAAGCCAATTTTATTGTCATTTTAAAAGCAAATAAAGACACCCACAATGGGCAAAAACTTTAATAAAATTACATTAAGAAATGTAAACAATGTTCCCTGATGTAAATTCAACATCATTCACATCATCCAGGTCTTAACCCGAATAGAAGACTTTCTATTGGGGTAGACTGCTGCTGTTCACATCACAGCACCTAGAATACTTGGACATACTGCTGGACATTAAGTAGGTAAATCATTTACTTTCCTCAACAAAGATGAGGGCACTGAGGCAACAGATCTCCCTCTTTTAACCTCCCTGGCGGTATTCCCGAGTGTGGCTCGGGGTGGAATTTCAGTGCCATTATCGGTAACCCCGAGCCAGGCTTGGGGTACCGCCAGGGAGAAGTCGCTGGATCCTGGAACAGGTTACTTACCTGTCCCCAGGATCCCGCGATGTATTCCGGTAGTGTTCCTGTCCAAAGAACAGGGAATTGAGCTAGGTACCAGTAAAACAAAATCAGGAAGTAACAGAATGACTTGCAGAAGGATGTGCATGACAACACATGCTGGCTAGAACTTCAATTATTTTGGTAGGAAAACTAAATAACAAAAAATAATAAATATATATTTGAACTGTATATATCAAACTGATTGCCTGTAGTTCCAATTTAAATATGCAGAGAAGTTAAAATGTTTATGGTTGGTACTAAAAAATTAGTAACAAACCTTTAAAACCTGGGGCTATACCTGACAGCGAATGATAGCTATGATACTTATGTCCTATTTTCAAAATTAATGCAAAATTTCTAATGCCATGGGGTGACTTTTAGGCAGCATGCAAATACTTGTTTCTGGCTGTGTTTTGGAGAGGCTGAACCTTATTCTGCTTACAGACCAACAAACAATATTTGAAATATAACTGCACTTCTACTAACAATTATAAATTTGTATTTGTCCCAGTAGCCTTTGAAAATGTGATGGGTTACCTTTTCTTAATATACTGTAAGTTCTTTTTCCAGCAATACTGCCTGCAGCCTCCTGGCTCTGAGTAGAACCTGCTGTGTTCTGAAATATCTACTCCTGAGAGACTGGTTAATCCACTAAATGCAGTGCAGATTGCCTGTCTCCAAACAGTGCCATTTAATAATAGCCAGTTTGTTTACAAGAGGAACACAAAAGGTCCAGGCTATGCTTTAGGACACATAATTTATCTTCAAAAAACCCATATTTAATTTTCTTTCATAGACTGCAGAAACAATTGCAAATGTTTAATGAAGGTGCAGTTATACTTTACAATGCAAACTTAAAAAAAAAAAAAAAATAGGTGTTCTACGTCCACTAGAGATATTTCGCTTTAACCATTGAAACAGAAGTTCAGCCTAAAACTTTAACTAACTAAATCTACTGGCAGCCACATTCTAAGACTAATCTATCTAACCCTGTAAAGCAAAAATTGCTATACATATCCTTTTCTGCAGCTGATCAGCGGTGGCCTATCTGTGTAAGCGTGTGCAGAAGAGGCACACAGCATCCGCCACTGGTGACTGAACCGAATCGGCTGCAGAAAAGGTATGTATAGCGATTTTTGCTTTACATAGTTACACAGGTTAGGCTTAGAATGCAGTTGCCAGTAGAGTTAGAGCTACTTTTAGGCTGAACTTCTACTTTAATCTTTTAGGTACCAACAGAATTCTGTTTTTTTATCAAGTTCATTTAGCTTCGCTTCTACATTCTGATCTATGATGTTTGTTTAGCTAGGCATGTCATGGAGAAGGGCATCTCTCAAAAATCACCCTGAACTACATTTAGGGCAAGCTTTCAGTAGGCAACCTCAGAATAGTTCCTTTGGAGACTTTGTTCATTAGATTTGCCCTTCTTGCTCAGATTCTTATCCAATCCATTGGCTGTAACTTTTTTCTTCCTGCCTGCCTAGTGTAAGTATGGAGTCAAATTAGGTTGAATAGTAGAGACCATTTACAAGTTGGCCAGATGTGCTTTTGTGGGCATAGGACAATAATCACATAGCACATTTGTATGTTTTCTCATCTTCTACATTTTCACGGACGTAGAATCTGTGAATGGAAAAGTGTCCAATATGGAGGTTTGAAAAACCTGTGATATTTTTTACTTATTTACTTATTGTAATTTTTTTTATTTTATTTGGGAAGGCTCCCTGCAGTTGATCAAGGGAGCATTGTTATCCTAAAAGAACTTCTGAAGTTCTATCCACGTTTAATGAATACAATGCAGTGTCAGACTGATAAACTAACATGGCCAACTGCTCCAACCTTAAGGATGGTATACCAATTCATTTTAAAGGAAAAGTATAGTCAAAGCTCTTTGGCCATACTTCTCATGTGGGTCACAGGTGTGCAATCCTACGATCCAGAGTCAGCTGACAGCGGGCTGATCATTTTGGGATCCCCCAGATGCCTGACCAGCAGCTGACTCAGCCTCTCAGCACACTGCTGTGAACCTGAGCCAGCTGCTCCCAACCATCCACAGCCCGATGCTCTGGTGAGCGCTGGAGGGGCAGAGCACAGAACGGTGATTGACAGCCGCCGCTCTGTGCTCAAATTGGAGCTGGGAACTGAGTGATCAGAGGTCTATGATCGCACAGTTCTTAGTGTAGAGTTGATTGGGGATAGCAGCAGCATCAGATCAATGTTGCAGCCATTTAGGTGAGTATCAATGTTTGTTTTTTTATTCCTGCACTTCTCTTTTAAGGAAGCACACAGAATGCAAATCACTGCAAAATCTAGGTTCCAGAATTTGAATTGCCTTAGGTTATATATACCAACAGAGTTATTTAGGGTGCTTAATTCTTTTTCTAGAAGGGATATATATACCTAAAGATGCTTGACTCTCAAATATCTTTGGCCCTCTTCCTGTGTAAGATTAATTGGGAACAAGATGTGGTGGGTCCTATAACTTAAGATCAATGGGAATATTTTCTGCATAAAGTCCCTACTTACCTGAAACGAAGCCCCGACACGGTCGCCTGGACACCGCTGAGGCAGCCAACATCTTCACTCAGCATCTCTTCCGGGTTCGGTGGCTTTGGCGCTGTGAGTGGCCGGAGCCACGATGACGTCACGCATGCGCGCGGCAGTTCACTTTCCGGAAAGGAGCTCTGAAGGTCCACCGGACCTTCAGAACACATGCGCCGCTGGTGTCAGCGGCTGCATGCAAGGCGAATATCTCCTAAACTGTGCAGGTTTAGAAGATATTAATTTTACCTACAGGTAAGCCTTCTTATAGGCTTACCTGTAGGTAAAAGTTAAAAAACTGAGTATACTACTCATTTAATGGGGATTTCCAGAAGGCAACATGTCTTACACAAATAAAACATTTTGATTAATAAGTTACTTTTAACATAAAGGTGTAGTGTAGCTAAATATTCTAAAAAAAACCTTTGTTACTTCAAAGCAAGTGCCATACTGTGCCATGACAATCCTTTAGTTTTACATGGAGATTCCGAGAGCATTGCAAATTTAAATTTTTTTCCAAAAGTATCAGGAAAAAATAATGTAACTTGATATTTCTTTGCAGGAACATTGGTAGGATTGTAAAAGACCTGAGCCATCTTTGGACATTCCAAGGAAAGGAGCAGAACAGTGGGTGTGGCCAAAATTAACAGTTGATAGTGGCAGGGGCTTAAAGGGGCCGGGGGTAAATAAAACCCAAGCCTACTTACTGTATGCATGGAACACATACCCTACTTTCATTACATATGCTTTTCTGCAAAATGAAAATAAGCTCATTGGTTTCTGTGCAGAGCTGCACCAGATTTTGTACTTTCCAGTTTTAGTAAATCAACTCCATCATGTTGCAGCCAGAAGTACTAAACGCACAGAATTTGGGGTCAGGAGTACAAGTTTAGCAGAAAACCGGGTGGAAAGACTCTGCCATTAGATTTTCAAAAGTTCTTGCAATATGTATAGCTAACCTTGAAATAGCTTTTTTTCATAGCAAAAGTGGAGTTACACTTTAAGCCAGTAGATTAATTCAGGACATGCAACAAAGTCAGAATAAAAGACCAAGGTCAATCCTGAAGTCAGAGTCATGCTAATTAACACTTGGGAGCTAAAGGCAAAAAGACCCTGTAGGTCTGATCATTTGGCTGACTAAGCAGCCTTTAAAAGCATAAAAGGTCAGTTCAGTAAAGCAAAATCCGTACAGCATTTTCATTACATTAATTTTAATGATCAAAACATTTTTTTCAATTCACCAAAGAGTTTTTTAACGGCTTGCCAACGGCATCACTTAGATGTACAGTGGCAGAGGGGGTCTTCTCTGCCAAATCACTTACCTGGTATGTGATCTGTCACTTCCAGGTAGGGGGTGCATGCTACTGTGATTAGACACAGTACAAGTCGATTAGTGGGTGCTGGCCAATGGATGTCCACCGGCACCCACTGATCAGCGAGGACAGAGCTATGCCTATATAAACAAGGCAAAGCTATGTCCTGTCAGTGGGGAAAGGGAAGTGATGGATTTTGATTTCATGCAAAGAAGAGAATAAAATCAATCACTTCCCTTAGTAAAAGCACCACACGGGAAGGTTGATTTACCAAAGGCAAATATACTGTGCACCTCAAGTGCATTTACTGTAGATCTGAGGGGAAGCTCTGAAATGAAGAGAAGCTCTGCTGATTGCTATCATCCAATCATTAAAAAAAGTATAAAATCCGCACTCAGTACAGATTAAAAGGAAATTAGCAGCCACTCAATAAACTGTAATACCAGTAGGTAAATTATATTGTAAGCGGCGCTCAAAAATGAACAATATTATAAATTAATATAAAATAACATATATTGCAATAGAAATAAACCAACTGTGCAATAACATGAAAAAAGTGACCATGTGCACAAATAACTCAATGCATCACTATAGAAATCAGTCAAAAATAAATAAACAGTCCATATGTGCAGTGAATCAATCCATCATAAGAATGTTCATTGTAAAGTGAACAGGCAAGAAGATCTGTCCCCAGCAGTACCCTTACAGGCATCAGGGAGTGGCCTACGAGTGACGTCATTGCACACGCCCAGCCGCCCACAAGCGGTATTGCATGAGCTGACAGCCTGCTGCTCTCCATTTTAACAAATGCTGACCTACTTCTGTTTTAAAGTGATTGTAGCCAAATACTTTAAACACTTTGGTGGGCCTCACTATGGAAGTTTTTCTTTCCTAAATCACTTTTGTTTTCCCATAGGATTAATTGACTGCTGCCCTTCTGGATATTTCACCGTTGTTTGCCAGCTTGACCATTATAATTTATGGTCCTGCATATCTGGTAAGAGGTCTGTGTGTAAGGGTGCTGCTGGTGACAGATCTTCTTGCCTGTTCACTTTACACGGAACATTCTTATGATGAATTTATTCACTGCACATATTGACTGTTTATTTCTTTTGGACTGATTTTTATAATGATGCATTGCTATGTTTTAGTTATTTTTGCACATGGTCACTTTTTGCACTTTATTGCACAGTTGGTTGATTTCTATTGCAATTTATGTTATGTTATTTTATTTATATTATTGTTAGTTTTTAAACGCTGCTTATAATTTTCTTTATCATCCAATCACATACACACAAAAATGCTGTTTTTCATTTTTCTTGCATGTGATTGAGTATTCTTTGCAAAGTGAAGCTTTACCTCATTTACTAAACTCTGGAGCAACTGCACTTACAATGCACAGTATGTTTGTCTTTAGTAAATCAATCCCACTATGAGTGCCGGTTCACACTATAGCGTGTGCCGCGATCGCATGTAATATTGGAGCGCACTGCTCCTTCATTACATACGATCGGATGTGCAGTGCGAATTCAGCCATACACTTTGTATGGCTAAATTCGCACTGCACCCGCACAAAAGTCACACGTGACCTTTTTTTTTTCAGCCGCATCAGGATCGGATCACACAGTGGTTCACACTTGTGCGATCCGATCCTGTGCGAACTGTCAGATCGCACTACGATATGCGATCAAACTGGGGGTGTCATTAATATTTAATTGACATCCCCTGCGTATCGCATATGGCAGTGTGAACTGCCAGATGTGCGTTTGCGATGCGGGAACAGGCTGCGAATAGCACTGATTACTGCAGTAATGTCACTGGTACCCCCAAAAGTGTCAAAAATGTCAGTCAAGGGTCCGATCTGTCCGCCGCAATGTCGCAGTCCCGCAAAAAAAATTGCAGATCGCCGCCATTACTCGTTAAAAAAAAAACACCAACAATGACAGAAATCTTTCCCTTAGTTAGTAAACGCAATAACTTTTGCGCAAACCAATCAAAATATGCTAATTGTGATTTTTTTTTTACCAAACATAGGTAGCAGAAAACAAATTGGCCAAAAATTTAAAAAAACTTTGATTTTTACATTTTTTTGGGGGGAATTTCATATAAAAAATGTGAAAAATATTGTTATTTTTTCAAAATTTACGCTCTTTTTTTGTTTATAGCGCAAAAATTAAAAATCGCACAGGTGATCAAATACCACCAAAAGAAAGGACGTAAATTTAGTTTGGGTACGGCGTCCCACGACCGCGCAATTGTCAGTTAAAGTCGCACAGTGCCGAATCGCAAAAAGTGGCCCAGACGTAAGACAGCAAAATCCTCCGGTGGTAAAGTGGTTAAATAACAACAGAAGTTCAAAGATGTACATCTATTAACATGTATCGGGATGATAATCTGAACACAAATAAAATTTACATATGAGTTAAAGTGCTTCAGGTTGGGAAAAATGTACAGTAGCAATTAAAGTGTATCAACATGTGTCTGAGAAATACTAAATGTAGGATACTTAAAAGAGAAGTGCAGATTTTCAAAAAAACAATCATTCATACTCATTTAGGTGGATGCAGCATTGGTCTGATGCTGCATGTGTCCCACTCCGCCTTTAAGACTGAGAACCGAGTGATCAAAGAGCACTGATCGCTCAGTTCTCAGGCTTCAGGGAGCAGAGAACAGTGACTGTCAGTCACCGACTCTCTGCTCTGCTCCTCCAGAGCTAAGTGCACTCCTGTGACCCACATGAGAAGTATGGCAAAAATAGTTTTGGCCATACTTCTACTTTAACCTATTACCTTTATTTAATACAAACCATTTTGCTAATAATGTATGCCTGCAACCTCTTGATTCTGAGTACACGCTTTTGTGCTAAAAAAAACAATCTACTCCTGGGAAATAACCTACTCATTGTGCTCAAATCGTAGTAGGTCTCCTGTCTCCAAACAGGACCCTCAAGTGATGGCTGGGAACAATCTATTCGTTATAAAGATGGATGCTAACAATCGTCCAGATAACACTATTGTAAACACAATTTATCTTTAGGAAAGGTAATCCCTAATGCTGACATTTTATCATAGGCTACTTGGACAAGTGCAAATACATGATGTTTAATGAAACATGAAGCCCTCCTTTCTATACCCCACAAGTAAGCATTCTTGCTGTTGTTTTGTGGATTAGGATAACCAATTACTGGCATGAATGGGCTACAAAATCAGGTTTTAGTGTTGTTGTTGGTAAATATTTGTATAGCAGTCATGGTCAGTAACATTACTTATTACCTACTTTTGCGTAAATGTTCATATTATCTTCAATAACTATTCAAAATTATGTTTTGGACCAGTTTATTCAGAATCATCGGTCACAGACTCACTTCTATAAAACCTAGTAGTTTTTTTAAGGATATAATGCAATCTGCTTGGCTTTTCCTCAATAAACTACTGTGCTCTCAAATGTGGCAAACATTTATTTGATTCACATCCTCTCTCTCTGGATGACATATGGTGGGACAGCTGTAAGAAAAATGGAAGCAATAGTATATAATTAAGCATCATTGAAATACTTGAGCAAATTACTGTTGATATTTTTTTCTGCCTAGTGCTACCACTGCACATATCATGTGACACAATTTGACAAGTTGCAAGATTATGCCAACAAGAAAATTTCAGAACTCACATTTTATTTTTACAATATATATTTTTATACGAATCATATAAACCCTTGTCAAAATCAGGCTGAGTTATGTAGCAGATGTTTCAGATTTGAAGCAATTTGTAAAGATTAAGTGCATTTCCTTAGCAAACGGTGTATTGAAAATAAAGCATTCTTTCTATAAGGTATTGTGCAAATATTATTGGAAAGATGTGGAAATAGTAGTCCAGGAAAAAGGAAAAAGGAAAGAAAAAAGACAAAACAATCTGATCTCTTTTTTTTTTAATTATTATTATTAGCTTAATGTTTTTAGGAGAATTTCAGTTGCAATAAAATAATTAGAATGAACCCTTTGACTGCCAAGAATGTGTCTACAATGTCACGGCAGTCAAATGATTAAGGGTCCTTTCACATGGGCTTTCCACCCGATGGACTCCGTTTTGCTCTGCGGGTATCGATCCGCTGATCCCCGCTGAGCAGGCGGATGACAGGTCCGTCTCCGCTCACTGTGCAGAGACGGACCTGTCAGAGCCTGGCTCCCCTCTATGGGAGATTGGATAAATATGGCCTGCCTGTCCAATTTCATCCGATCCTCCAGACGGATGGAAATTAGGGTTACCATCCGTATGGATTTCTTGGACAGGATCGGATTGGATAGCAGTGGGTGTCAGCGGACATGATATGTTCTACTGATCTCATCTGTGTAGGTATGTGGCTAACAAATTCTGGCTGGTATTGGCTGGATAAGGAGCTGATCATGGACTTTCTTTCCTTGGGGGCGGGAGCGCCGCCAGAGGCGCGCTCCCGCCCCCACTCATTTACGGGCATCCCCGCACGAGTGACTGGTGGCTCCGATGTCCGCCGGTCACTCGCGATCTCATGCTGGAGAGGGAGAAAGGCAGGCAGCTAATGTAAACAAAGCCGCCTTTCATTCTCCCTGATGTAGGATCGTATGTCTCTGTGGTTACATCAAAAACCCTGCCAGTGTCATTTTTACAGTAACAGTGCATATGTATAGCACTGATTACTGTAGTAATGTCACTGGTCCCCCCCAAAGTGTCAAAAATGTCAGTCAAGGGTCCGATCTGTCTGCCCCAAAGTCGCAGTCCCGCAAAAAAAAACCCGCAGATCGCCGCCATTACTAGTTAAAAAAAAAACAATAAAAATTACATAACTCTTTCCTGTAGTTAATAAACGCAATACCTTTTGCGCAAACCAATCAAAATATGCTTATTGCGATTTTTTTCACCAAAAATATGTAGGGGAAAACAAATTGGCCTAAAATGTTAAAACATTTTGATTTTTACATTTTTTTGGGGGGAATTTCATATAAAAAATGTGAAAATTATTGTTATTTTTTCAAAATTGTCGCTCTTTTTTTGTTTATAGCGCAAAAAGTAAAAATCGCACAGGTGATCAAATACCACCAAAAGAAAGCTCTGTTTGTGGGAGAAAAAGGACGTCAATTTCATTTGGGTACAGCGTCGCACGACCACGCAATTGTCCGTTGAAGTCACGCAGTGCCGAATCGCAAACTGGGCCCTGGTCTTTGAGCAACCAAATCCTCCGGGGCTTAAGTGGTTAATAATAATAATAAATATTAACCTGTAAACATACAGTATATGCACACCGACATAAGGTAATATTTACTCATCAGGTCCTCTGCTTTCTCTAAGAATATACTGTGATTGTTGTCTTCTGGTCATCCTGGCTTTAGGACCATTGCTTAGCTAATTTGTTCAATCTAGTAGCCATCCCTCAGGAAGGATGCTAGGGTCTAGGGCAGGGCTTGTGAGACCTGTGCATAGTAAAAATTTGCCAGGACTATGGCTTCGGCCTTGTTATTATCACTACCTGTCCCTGAAGTCCTTCAACTCATTTTCAGTGAATTTAAATGTTGATTTTCTTCCCTCTGCAGGCAAGACTTTTATCTGGGTGACCGGTGCCTTCGACCAAAACAACTGTCCACTCTATTTGTACAAGATGTTGTCAGGCATCATGGCATTCCAACAAACATTCTTCCAGGCCAAGGATCTTAGTCCATCTCTTGTTTTTGGAAGACCTACTGTTCTCAGCTGGAAATTGATCTATCTGTCTCTCTGCATATAACCTGCAATTTATCGGGCTACCAGAGCTCGCTAAACAGTCCCAAGAAAGCTTACCTGCTGCTTCATCTCCAACAAACAAAACGTATAGGTCTCTTTCTTCCCATGAGCAGAATTCACCTTTAACAAGTGGTGACATTCCTCATCTGGGTTTTCACCTACAGTGTCTGTATATAACCAGCAGAGGTCTCTGGTCTGTCAGTTTTGCTTGAGATCTAATGACATTATCAGTATTGTAACCATAGCATAGAGATTTTGTATTCTGTAACCATAGCATAGATATTTTATATTCTTGAGTATACATGCAATATATACTGTATGTGTTGTACTATTGTTCGCATACATATAAATATATATATCATGTTTCAGATAATGTACCACATGAAATCCTGAAGAAGACATCTGTTCAAAACACGCTGGGACGCTTCTAAATTATTATTTTATGCCAAATATAAGTTATGACTATCTTCCATCTGTATGAAAAGTGAAGCACCACATAAATCAATAATATAAATAATAATAACAACCTGACATTACATAAATGTAATCTTTTTACTGCCAGACCAGCTTTTTTATACACATTGTTGAAAACAACAATCTTGTGACTGTTGAAGCACCTTGATACAGAATTGAGGAAGACAACTGTTTGAAATCTGGGGCATCTGCCTTAACCTTCTTAGAACCCAGACAATTAGTCATTATAAACTTGAACCTTAAGAAGCACAGAAAACACTGGTCCTGCCAGGAATCCATTTGTTTTGCTGATGTAATATACTCAAGGTTATTGTGTTCTGTGTAGATTTTAAACATATGTTGAGTCCCCATTTCACAGCTAGTAGCTCTTAGTTGCCAATGTCATAGTTGCACCAGAGAAGGAGAACTTGCATGAAAAGAATGTGTAAGGATGCAAATTACTGTTGGAGGTACATTGCTACAAAACAGCTCCTTCTGAAATCTCAGAAATGTTGACATATAACAAAACCAACAAGGCAGGATCTAAATGGCTCAAGAAAGGATCCAAGCAAAAAGCCTTTTTTAGGGTTTTAAAAGCATGCTGTAACGCTCCTGCGTTTTATGTATGGTGTGGATTTTCAGCTGCAGAAATATTCTACTTCAGTAGTCATGTAAGAGAAACGCTGAGATACCATTTCCAACCCTCAATGACTCATCATGTGTGGAAGGTCTCAATTCAGCAAATAAATACACACACTCAATAAGATGTTTCCTAGAGTGACTTATGTATATAGTAACACAGTGATGATAGACTGAAGAGACAGGTTGGGTGGAGATGGTAGATGACAGACACTTGAAGGTAAGATAGTAGCAGATGGATGCAGATAGGTTTAGCAATCATGTATGGTAGCAGATGACAGAGTAGCAGGTGGACATACAAGAGAGATCAACCCAGTGCAGGAATAGGTGGCAGTAGGCTCAAGAGCTAGCAAGCAATCTAGATATGCAGATGTGGTAACAGTCCTTACTATGCAGAGCTAGATAGTGTAAGCTTTAGTATAAAGTTTATAGAGGTCTCCCCTATGGGGTACTTATCACTAATAGCAATGTAGCCAAGGGGAGGTTCAGGAAGAGCGGATGATCCGGTAGCGGGATACAGGGATCAGCGCAGCGTGGTTCCGTCAGCGAGGTATGCTTGCAAGCATGAGAGCTTCAAGCCAAGTTAGCATCAAGGTGCAAAGGTGTTTGAACGAACACATGTGAGTGAGAGCCGGCGATCTAAATAGCCATCCAGTCCGGCGCTCAGTGATGACAGCATCAGTCTTAAAGGGAAACACACCTATATGTGCTTCATCTATCTAGGTAGATGGAAAGCACCCGGAAATAATGTGATAGGAGGCACTGAGAGTGCCAGAACCTTACAGTACCCCCCCCCCTCGTAAGGCCGGCTCCGGAAGGCCTCTAAGGCTGGTTGTCGATATAAGAATCGGAAAAGACTGGTTGCCGATACGAGAATCGGATAACACTGGTTGCCGATACGAGAATCGGATACGACTGGTTGCCGATACGAGAATCGGATAAGACTGGTTGCCGATACGAGAATCGGATAACACTGGTTGCCGATACGAGAATCGGATAATACTGGTTGCCGATACGAGAATCGGATAATACTGGTTGCCGATACGAGAATCGGATAAGACTGGTTGCCGATATGAAAATCGGGAAGAAAAAAAAAAATGGTTGCCGATATGAGAATCGGATCAGGTTGGTAACCGATCTGAGAATCGGATCACTTGTTGCCGATATGAAAATCGGATCAGGTTGGTAACCGATGTGAGAATCGGATCACTTGTTGCCGATATGAGAATCGGATCAGGTTGGTAACCGATGTGAGAATCGGATCACTTGTTGCCGATATGAAAATCGGATCAGGTTGGTAACCGATGTGAGAATCGGATCACTTGTTGCCGATATGAGAATCGGATCAGGTTGGTAACCGATCTGAGAATCGGATCACTTGTTGCCGATATGAGAATCGGATCAGGTTGGTAACCGATGTGAGAATCGGATCACTTGTTGCCGATATGAGAATCGGATCAGGTTGGTAACCGATCTGAGAATCGGATCACTTGTTGCCGATATGAAAATCGGATCACTTGTTGCCGATATGAAAATCGGATCAGGTTGGTAACCGATGTGAGAATCGGATCACTTGTTCTTAGGGTGTCTGCTACATGAACCCCCCACTAGAATCGGACGCATAACCATCCGAAGTAATCCTAGTAGTCCTAGCAACCAATGCTTCTTCAAACATCCTCAGATCCTTCCTACATACCACCGTGCCATTAGAAGCGCGTACGCAGTCAGGTGCAAGAATCTCAATGTTTTCATTGGAAGCTAAAAATGTGCTTGCAAAAATAGGAGTATCTATACCAACATCTGCCAATTTCTGGGTGTCCTTTTCTGATATAGAACGGGGACAGGGCTGGCAACAGCCTTGGTAATTTCCAGGCTGTTTTTCAGGGAAGACCCTTCGGATTCGCCTGGCCTCCATTGGGAGAGCCTTAGGCCTATGGGGTCTGGTTGGGCAGAATGTAATGAAATGTCCCCCTTCACCACAATAAAAACAAAGGCCACAGATTCTCCTGTGATCTCTTTTTTCTTGTAAGGACAACTTAGTATGTACGGCACCAATCTCCATAGGCTCCTCATCCATCTCTGTAGGATCAGGGTTCAAATGGGATGTGTCAGAGTGACAAGGCTGACTGTTTAAGGCAGGCTTGGACCAGGACCAGGCAGGATCACCATATTTATTTGGTTTCCTTTTTTCCCTAGGTAGCCGGGGTCTGTGGTTACCTGGAGCGGGTTTAGGAGTGGGGTCAACGGCCGAAATCCGAGAAGAACTGGATAATGGCATTCCCATTTTTTCAGACTTCCTTTCTCGTAGTCTTCTATCTATGGTGATACTGAGTTGTATCAATGCATCCAGGGTTTTTGGCAGATCCGCTCGGGCCAGCTCGTCTTTAACGGCCTCTGATAGGCCAAGCCTAAATTGGGTTTTCAGAGATGCATCATTCCATTCTGAATCAAGGGTCCATCTCTTGAATTCTGCGACAAAGTCTTCCACAGGTCTCCCACCTTGGTTCAATTGAAAATCGGGTGAAATTTTTTGCGATCGCCTGTAAATACCAAAGGAGGATTTATTTTGGGTTCAGGGGACTGAGCAGAGGTAAGTTGTGTCAGTCTAATTACCTGCTGCGACAGAGCCTGATTGTCTTCTTTTAATTCAGCAAGTGCGTGTATTAACGCAGTTACTTGCTGTTTTAATTGTGTCACCTGAGTGGTTATTTCTGCTGAATCCATTTGTAGGTTCGTTCAATCTGTAACGCTCCTGCGTTTTATGTATGGTGTGGATTTTCAGCTGCAGAAATATTCCACTTCAGTAGTCATGTAAGAGAAACGCTGAGATACCATTCCCAACCCTCAATGACTCATCATGTGTGGAAGGTCTCAATTCAGCAAATAAATACACACACTCAATAAGATGTTTCCTAGAGTGACTTATGTATATAGTAACACAGTGATGATAGACTGAAGAGACAGGTTGGGTGGAGATGGTAGATGACAGACACTTGAAGGTAAGATAGTAGCAGATGGATGCAGATAGGTTTAGCAATCATGTATGGTAGCAGATGACAGAGTAGCAGGTGGACATACAAGAGAGATCAACCCAGTGCAGGAATAGGTGGCAGTAGGCTCAAGAGCTAGCAATCTAGATATGCAGATGTGGTAACAGTCCTTACTATGCAGAGCTAGATAGTGTAAGCTTTAGTATAAAGTTTATAGAGGTCTCCCCTATGGGGTACTTATCACTAATAGCAATGTAGCCGAGGGGAGGTTCAGGAAGAGCAGATGATCCAGTAGCGGGATATAGGGATCAGCGCAGCGTGGTTCCGTCAGCGAGGTATGCTTGCAAGCATGAGAGCTTCAAGCCAAGTTAGCATCAAGGTGCAAAGGTGTTTGAACGAACACATGTGAGTGAGAGCCGGCGATCTAAATAGCCATCCAGTCCGGTGCTCAGTGATGACAGCATCAGTCTTAAAGGGAAACACACCTATATGTGCTTCATCTATCTAGGTAGATGGAAAGCACCCGGAAATAATGTGATAGGAGGCACTGAGAGTGCCAGAACCTTACACATGCATAACTTCCTGTGATCAAAATTTAGGATTACTACCTTTGGTAAGGTCAGGGTGATGGGTGAACAAGCCTTAGATACATTTTCTACAAAAACAGGCAAAGCCTAAGAACCGTTGAATGGAAATGAATATTTGTTGGCAGAGGCTACTGCCAAATAGTCTAGGGCTTGGAGGGATCGAAGGCTAAACCAGTATCTGAAATAATTTACCCCAAAAATGGATATTAGTAGCATAAAATATACATTTTCAAATTTGGCGTAATGATATTGTTCTCATAGCCTGAACAAGACTTGATTTTACATGCCTTTGATTGTCTGACAAAGACTAGGAACATTTTTTAATGTCAACCAGATAGATGACTAGGAACTTGACCAGGTAAGTATATAATATATCCTTAATGATGTCAAAGAAGAGTCAATACCAGGTACTTGTAGTGCTCATCTCTGGTGTTTAAGGCTGCCTACCACTCATCCCCCTCATGGATCCAGACTAAGTTTTATGCCCTTCACTGAGATTGAACTTGAAGAAAATCTGGGCTCCCTGGACATAGCTGAATAGCTCAAGATCAAAGGCAATGTGTATTGGTTGGCAATGGTAATACAATTCAGGACTTGATAGTTGATACATGTCGTAAGGGATACCCAATGCAGGTATCCAGTGACAGCAAGGATGACCAGACTGATTTTACATGCCTTTGATTGTCTGGCAAAGACTAGGAAAAATCTGAATGTCAACCAGATAAATGACTAGGAACTTGACCAGGTAAGTATATAAAATATCCTTAATGATGTCATGGAAGACAGCAGGGACATTACCCGGTACTTGTAGTGCTCATCTCTGGTGTTTAAGGCTGCCTACCACTCATCCCCCTCATGGATCCAGACTAAGTTGTATGCCCCCCACTGAGATTGAACTTGAAGAAAATCTGCGCTCTCTGGACATAGCTGAATAGCTCAAGATCAAATGCAATGTGTATTGGTTGGCAATGG
Organism: Pelophylax lessonae; assembly: GCF_965119305.1. NCBI lineage: Eukaryota > Metazoa > Chordata > Amphibia > Anura > Ranidae > Pelophylax > Pelophylax lessonae. Next base: position 223,455,283 of record NC_138771.1, read on the forward strand.
TAATACAATTTAGGGCTTGATAGTTGATACATGTCGTAAGGGATACCGAATGCAGGTATCCAGTGACAGCAAGGATGACCAGATTGGTGGGCTACATTTAAGAAAGCTGGAATCATACCGAGTATGATTTAGGTAAAGTTTATTTAAACAAACAACATCCATCCAACACCAATATACCATAAACAAAGCAAAATTAAAAATAAAAATAACAGTAGTGAAGAACATAACTAAACAACCTAACTATAATACACTATGTTCATCTGGAGGGAAACTCACATAACAGGGTATGACCAGGACTGGGAAAAAGAGGAGCAGAGATGGTATAACAGGATGCAGGATATAGGGTACAGTATACAGGATCAAGCAGGTAAGCAGCTCACAGGCAGAGGACAAGGGAGAGTTATGAAACTTATACACCTTTCCAGAAGCCACCATCAGGTGGAGCCCAATAACTGGGATCTCCTAGCTGCTGGGGGGGGGGGCATTCTCTGGTGGCCACTGGCCACTGGAACTGTGCCCTTCAGTTGATCAAGGACCTAACCATTCACCCCCATGTTAAGCAGCAGCCTCTGGATGGTCCACTTGGCCTTGAACATTAAAGTGACCCTTGAATCAGCAGAGGCAGGCTGGGCAGCAGGCACTGAGTCAGCGGAAGTAGGCTGGGGAGCTGGCACAGGATCATCAGAGTCAGACAGGGCAGCAGGTACTGGACCTGCATAGTCAGGCTGGGCAGCATACACAGGATCAGCAGAGGCAGGCTGGGCAGCAGGCATCAGATCAGCAGAGGCAGGCTAGGCAGCAGGCGCTAAATCAGCAGAGGCTGGCTGGGCAGCCAGCACTTGATCAGTAGAGACAGGCTGGGCAAAAGGCACAGGATCAACAGAGGCAGGCTGGGCAACAGGCAGAGGATTAGCAGAGGCAGGCTGGGCGGCAGGTACTAAATCAGCAGAGGTAGACTGGGCAGCAGGCACACGATCCTCAGAGTTGACAGGGCAGCAGGCGCTGGATCAGCAGGGTCAGGCTTGGCAACGGGCACAGGATCAGTGGAGGCAGGCTGCGCATCAGGCACCAGATCAGCAGAGGCAGACTGGACAGCAGGCACAGGATCAGCAGAGGCAGACTGGGCAGCAGACAGAGGATCAGTTGAGACTGATTGAGCAGCAAACAGAAGATCAGCAAAGTTAGCCTGAATAGCAGATAGAAGATTAATGGAATCAAACTGGACCACAGGCAGGGGATCAGTGGCATCAGGCTGGATAGTAGGTTGTGTGTAAGTGGTCTCAGACTGGAGAGTAGGCAACATGTCTGCAACATTAGCCTGGGAAGCAGGTGGTTTATCAACAACAGCAGGCTGCTCAGGTGGTAAAGGATTAGTGATCTCTGGCTGGGTAGCGGGTGAAGCACCAATGGAGTCAAGCTGGATAGCAGATGGAAGATCAATAGATTTAGAATGGATGGCAGGAGAGGTATCAGTTGGAGGACTTAAAAATGGGCTTGGTGTATAGTGGCTTTAAGCAGTGGTCAAGGACCCCATTTGACTGAGCGAGTCAGTGCGTCCCATGAATGGATAGAACTTCTAAGAAAGGCCTGAGCAGATATTATTGCAGTAGGGTTGAGCACTGGAACAGGCTGTACTGGAGCAGCTGGTATTGGAACAGGGTGGATTGGAGTTGTAAGCACTGGAACAAGGTGGACTGAAGCACCTGGAACCACAAAAAAGAAAGAAAGGGCACACCGACCTAGTGCATTATCCTAAAACTAGAGCTTTATTGATAAAAAATGGTAAGTACTATACTCACAAAATTACAATTGCATCAAAGCTCATCACATAGCATAGCATCATCCAGTCCACAATACATCATACCATGTGGCAGGAGAAGGTGAAGATCCAATAGGCTAATGTGTTTCGAGGACTAGTCTCTTCCTCAGAACCTGAAGCAGCGGTCGTGCAACGCTGTACCCAAATGAAATTGACGTTCTTTTTTTCCCACAAACAGAGCTTTCTTTTGGGGGTATTTGATCACCTGTGCGATTTTTATTTTTTGCGCTATAAACAAAAAAATAGAGACAATTTTGAAAAAATAACAATATTATTCTTTTTTTTTTCTAAAAAAAAAAAAATAAATACATTTTTTTTAACATTTTAGGCCAATTTGTTTTCTGGTACATATTTTTGGTAAAAAAATCACAATAAGCATATTTTGATTGGTTTGCGCAAAAGTTATTGCGTTTACTAACTACGGGAAAGATTTATGTAATTTTTATTGTTTTTTTTTTTTTTACTAGTAATGGCAGCAATCTGCAATTTTTTTGGCAGGACTGCGACATTGCGGTGGACAGATCGGACCCCTGACTGACATTTTTGACACTTTTGGGGGTACCAGTGACATTACTACAGTAATCAGTGCTATATATATGCACTGTTACTGTAAAAATGACACTGGCAGGGAAGGGGTTAACTTTGTTGGTGATCAAGGGGTTAAGTGTGTCCCTAGGGGCGTGATTCTAACTGTGGGGGGGCGTGGCTAGTGAAGTAACCGCAGAGACATGCGATCCTATATAGCAGGATCGCATAGCCTCTGTGCTTACTTCATGGAGAATGACAGACAGCTGTGTTTACATCAGCCATCTGTCTTTCTCCCTCTCCCCAGGGAATGAGCGGGGGCAGGAGCGTGCCGCTGGTGGCTCGCGCTCGCCCCCTACAGGCTCGTGGGCGAGCGACGTAGGTCTACGTCGCTTTGCCTGTAAGCGGCTGAGTGCCGCAGTAAATAGACTTTAGGCGGTCGGCAAGTGGTTAAGTACTTGGCTCTGTCAATGATCAGTCCAGGGGATGTTGTTTTGTGATTTTATTTGGAACTGGGATAGGAGAAGGGATGAGTGGGATACTCCAACTAGTAACTATTCACAGTATTGAGGACATCTGACATGAGGATACGGCAAGGCCGCTTCTTCACTCTGCCACTGGAATGAAGATAGAATAAATGTTCCTGCTTGTAAATATCTTCAGGGTTCTAACTTGGCATCCCCTTTCTCTCTCACTGTGTGCTGACACCCATCCACTGACTCTACACTCTGGAGTGGTCCCCTTCCTGGGCAGACCCCCGGGCAAGTTCCTCTGTACTCACGGACACTGTTTTTCCAGAGTCACCGTTGCCCTCAACTACACCAGTCAGCCGACCGCCTGTGACCACCATCCACTGCTGCAGAAGAGGAGACAGCCGTCACCCTCCTTCTGGGACCTGGGTTCCCACTCGAAGACCCCCTGCCTCATGTGCTCCTGGCTTTTATACCCTATCCCATAATGCATTACTCTTGATGCCAAACCCATGGGATAGTATCAAAGCCTGTGTGTCATTGGCTGGGTTTGCTCCAATGTCCAATGTGCCTTCCCATTGGACACAGTGGGGACACTCCCTCAGCCCAAATGCATCACACACTGAGCACATGGAACAGGCCTAACTACGAATCATGCTCCCCTGATAGGCAGAGGGCATCTATGTTTTGCCTGCTGCTCTCCTGATAAGCAGGCAGGGCCAAAACCACTCTCCTACCTAGCACCTATCTAGGAGGGTGCAACACAAACAACACGACAATATGACAGTGAAGCAAATACCCTAACAATCAACCTAACAATAAAACACAATGTATAGGTTACTGGGTACAGCACACAGGATCAAGCAGGGAAGCGACCAGCATTTGATGGAGTCTAATTACTGGCATCTGCTGGCTGCTGGAAGACACCCCGTGGTGGCCACCAACACTGCGCCCTTCAGCTCTTGGAACAACAGTGCCACCAGCAGGTAAACCAGGTCCTGACACATGGCCTGAAGATATCATTGTGCACTAGCAGAAGAAGTTGAAGACTGAAAGAACACCTTTTGCAGAATTTCCTCCAAGTAGTGGTCTAGTTTTCAAATTCCAAGAGGGGGTAAATTAACCCCTTGGGTGGTAAGGTACAGGGGAGCAAATCAATTGGGCATTCATTGGGCCAATGGAGTGGTAAGCAGATCTGGCACTGAAGATGTCAGACTATCCCCAGTAGCAGTCAGGTAGAAAATTAGTGGTTCTGGTGCATAAGGATTTAAAGTTTAATTGTGACAAGGGTATGAATAATTCAGATATTTACACATTCTTAAAATGCCATAAATGAGCTTTAGAACGCTGTAGCTACAATCACTGAAGAGCAATGTAGTCTCAAAGTTCACAGCAGAGGCACTAAAACTATAGTTTAAGCCGTTTAATTTTAGCCTTTTCTCCCTCCACGAGTCAGCAGTATTCCAGTCTTCCAGCCCCAGTGGAATGCAGATGAAAAATAAAAACTGACGAGGATGATTACTCCATCCAAAATGAAAAATAAAAAAGTTTTACCCTTAGTTCTCTTTTAATACAAAAGCATATTTCTATACGTAGTGCAAAAACACAGCACTCCTAGTTTAGGGTCACAATTATTGCCCATATAAACTACCCTTTGCCAAAACCACTTTTTGGATTAAATAGTCTATAACTCAGTCTTTCAGGATCTAATTCCAAGTTAATAGGCGGAAACTGTTAAATGCATTTCTCAGACACTTGAGCCTGATCATCATAAAGAAAAATAGATATAGAAGTGACATAATAATCATATTAAAACACATACACAAGTTCATCTGCTGCACTTTTGCCACATACATACCTATATAAAATCCAGGTAAGCTATGCAATTGAAACTTGACTTTTGGAGCCAGGCTTATGTTTAGTCATGTACCTGTACAAGGGGGTGAGATTCATTATCAACTAATACATATTAACCTATCTCTACTAGCAAATTGGATGTGCTTCCTCCTCCCCTGTAAGATTTTAATATAAAATACTGGCCCTCCGGATTCATTCAATGTAGGTATTTTAGTTATTACGTGGACCACATTGACAGTCTGTTGTTGTGATTGGCCGTTTGAGAGCTTATTGAGCCCTGATGGGACCCTGTAATAAAGGGTCTTTGATGGATTCTATTATTATACCTGTTGGCCCGTTCTGAGCCTTTTTATAGCCAATCTTTGAACTATGCAGTTATATTGATGCATATATCTTTTTTTTTTAATAAAGGTCTCATGGTTGACTGTTAAAAAAAATTTGGCCACTGGGGGGCTCCCTAATTCCTATGTGACATTATTTTGCTGTGTATGTCCATTATGATGTATATCCTTAAGGTAATAAAGTCTGATTGACTTCCTCTCCACTATTTGGTGCTTACCAAATAATTTTTCTAACATCATGATTTTTTAACAATTATTGATACCTGTGGAATAGTGGGTTCACTGCAGTCTCATTTGACAATATTTGCAATAGCGTCATATGTAAGTAGACATGTATTGAATATAGCTATAATATATACAGTATCTCACAAAAGTGAGTACACCCCTCACATTTTTGTAAATATTTTATTATATCTTTTCATGTGACAACACTGAAGAAATGACACTTTGCTACAATGTACGTGAGTGTACAGCTTGTATAACAGTGTAAATGTGATGTCCCCTCAAAATAACTCAACACACACCCATTAATGTCTAAACCACGGGCAACAAAAGTGAGTACACCCCTAAGTGAAAATGTCCAAATTGGGCCCAAAGTGTCAATATTTTGTGTGGTCACCATTATTTTCCAGCACTGACTTAACCCTCTTGGGCATCGAGTTCACCAGAGCTTCGCAGGTTGCCACTGAAGTCCTCTTCCACTTCTCCATGACGACATCGCAGAGCTGGTGGATGTTAGAGACCTTACGCTCCTCCACCATCCATTTGAGGATGCCCCACAGATGCTCAATAGGGTTTAGGTCTGCAGACATGCTTGGCCAGTCCATCACCTTTACCCTCAGCTTTTTTACCAAGGCAGTGGTCATTTTGGAGGTATGTTTGGGGTCGTTATCATATTGGAATACTGCCTTGCGGCCCAGTCTCTGAAGGGAGGGGATCATGCTCTGTTTTAGTATTTCACAGTGTATGTTGGCATTCATGGATCCCTCAATGAACTGTAGCTCCTCAGTGCAGGCAGCACTCATGAAGCCCTAAACCATGACACTCCCACCACCATGCTTGACTGTAGGCAAGACACACTTGTCTTTGTACTCCTCACCTGGTTGCCGTCACACACGCTTGACACCATCTGAACCAAATAAGTTTATCTTGATCTCATCAAACCACAGGACATGGTTCCAGTAATCCATGTCCTTGGTCTGCTTGTCTTCAGCAAACTGTTTTGCGGCTTTCTTGTGCATCATCTTTAGAAGAGGCTTCCTTCTGGGACGGCCACCGTGCTGCAGGTCAGCTTCAGGGTCTTGACAATTTCCAGGGTCTTGGCAATCTCCTTATAGTTTAGGCTATCTTTATGTAGAGCAACAATTCTTTTTTTCAGATTGTCAGAGAGTTCTTTGCCATGATGAAGATGAAGACATGATGAAGATCGCCTTGCGGCAATCTTACCAGGAAATGGAAGCGTGTACCTGTGAAAACAAGGTACCTGCTCCCTCCCAAAAAAGTGCAAATGTGGCAGTGGAGGGGGGGGAGGCTATGAACACAAAAGGACAGCACTCCTAGTTTAAAGCGGAGCTCCACCCAAAAGGGGGAGCTCCACTTTAAACTAAGAGTGCTGTGCTTTTGCGCGATACATGGGTATATAAATCCTGTGTAATAATAATATGAAAAATAATGTAGAAGAAAAATATTGCGCTAACCATGAAGAAAAGCTGCTACACACAACAACTGACAAAAAGATTGTGATACAAAGAAATTCAAAAGTGCAGTGCTAATATGAGTATAAATCCCAAAAAAGGAAAAATAATGTGAACAATAAATAATCATGGGTATGACCAAATAAGAGAAATACCCATAAAAGGTGAATGGACAAATTGGTGTAACCAGTCCTGTTAAGTCCAAATACAGTGCAAATGTATTTAAAATATACTTAAAATTAATAATCCCCAGTGTATAGGTGACATGATTGTCCAATGCAGTGAGGATCAAGCGATAAATGGATCCCAACACCAATTGAAAGATGGAGATGTAGTTTGCTCACCAGATCTGTGGGACACAGAGTGCCAAATAGCACCTGGGTCAAAACAGCTTGATACGTTGTAGAAAGGGGATCCAGATACGTGGCTTTACTTCCGCATATGACGCGGCTCATACATCACTTTCAGTGCATCCTGGAAGTGAAGCAGTGTCATATGTCCGCTCCGAAAACAAGGCTTGAGACGCACGCGACACCATCTTTGTGTTTGGCTCGGCGTGCACCACACCATGATTGGGGGAACATAATCTATTATTACCATAGCATTATATTATAAATATGGGGGCTCTTGTGGTATTTGGCTGGCATTATCTTCTGATGAAAGCATATTTTCAGAAACGCGTTAAGGCCATGCTACTAACAGCCTACCATTACATTCTTTCATGCTCCTTCTCATGAGATGTTTGTAAGTGTAAATTTTATTTATTTGTTGAATAAAATTTTCGTAGCAGTATTACACTATCCTGTGTTCCTCCTTTCTGGTTCCATTTGCCATCTCTGGTTGACCGAGAGGTATTTGGGTGTTTAATCTGCTTTAAATCATCACTCGGACATCCATGACTTGCTAAGTATCTGGATCCCCTTTCTACAACGTATCAAGCTGTTTTGACCCAGGTGCTATATGGCACTCTGTGTCCTACGGATCTGGTGAGCAAACTACATCTACATCTTTCAGTTGGTGTTGGGATCCATTTATCACTTGATCATCACTAGGGATGATCGAACGGTTCGGGTCCACCATCGGTTCGGCCCGAACATTGGGTGTTCGAGGTTTGGCCGAATTTAGAACTTTTTGCCCAAAAAGTTCGGAATTCGGCAACCAGAACCGCCCAAAATGCAATGCTTCAGGAAATGGGCTTTAAAAGCCCGTGATTGGACCAGAACCATTAGCAAAAGCCAATTGAGGGGGCAGGAGAATGCTAGGAATGTGATTGGAGTGACTAGGGGGTCCCTAGACCAATCATTAGTGAATACGCCCCCCAGTATATAAGATCGCCCCCGCCATATTCCCAGCATTGTTATACTGGACATGGAAGAGAGTGGAAGCAGTTCTGTTAATTTTACTTTAAAAGTGTCATTTAGCTATTTTTAGTGTGAGGAAAGGGATATCTAGTGTAGTTAGAGTGCTCCTTTACACTTTAGTTAGCTTCAAAAATTTAGTTTCTGTAGGGAAAGTGTTAAGTGTCAGGGGACCGTAGTGTAGTGTAGGGTTAACTGACAGTGACTGCTATGGCAGGGTGACAAAACCCTTCCATAGCAGGGTGACCGCTATAGAGAAATGATCATTTCTCTGCTTCGGGACAGGTATGTGGCTTCTCACCAGCAAGCATTTTTTAATGCTGCAGGGGCTGCCACTGCCAGTGCTTTTTTGAGGACATGTTTGATGTCAGACATGACATCTGAATATGTGTATAGGGGGGATATATAGACATATATGTCTGAATATATACCCCTAGACATATATAGGTGTGATAGTAGCAGAAATAAATGCTTGCGCTAATGAAATCATTTACAGTAATATATTTCTGCTACTATCACACCTATATATGTCTAGGGGTATATATTCAGACATATATGCCTACATATACCCCCTATACACATGTTCAGATGTTTTGCCTGCCTCAAAAGAACCCCAAAAAATGCCAAAAAAACGCTAGTGTCAAAAAAAAAAAAATGCCCAGGTGTGTTTTTGCTGGCATTTTTTGGGGGGTTTTGGAGGCAGGCAAAACATCAGAACTTGTGCACAGTACCACTATACACAAGTTCAGATGTTTTGCCTGCCTCAAAAGAACCCCAAAAAATGCCAAAAAAAACGCTAGCGTCAAAAAAAAAATGCCCAGGTGTGTTTTTGCTGGCATTTTTTGGGGGGTTTTGGAGGCAGGCAAAACATCAGAACTTGTGCACAGTACCACTATACACAAGTTCAGATGTTTTTCCTGACTGCAAAGAACCCAAAAAAATGCCTGCTATTAAACCGGCAAGGTGTTACAGCAGAGAAGCCATATTCCTGTGCTTAAAGTTTTCTAATACAAACAATCTTTTTTTTTCTGGTTCTGGACATGCTACAGAGCTGAAACTTCACAGGTACACCTTTTAGACCCCCCAGACACAAAATCACACAAAAAAAAGTTCTTAAAAATTGTCATTTTTGATAAAAAAGCCAATTATTGAAAAATTAAAAAAAAAAAAAAAAAAAAGAGATTTTTTGATTTTTTACTTTGGATTTAGTATCTGGGGGGTCTAAAAAGTGTACATGTGAAGTTTCAGCTCTGTAGCATGTCCAGAACCCCCCAAAAATTAGCATTTTCTTATAATTTTTATTAGAACAGGAATACGGCTTCTCTACGGCGCTTTTTCTTGCATTTATCTGGCATTTTTGGAGGCAGGCATGACTTTTTTTGGATTTAGTGTCTGGGGGGTCTAAAAAGTGTACCTGTGAAGTTTCAGCTCTGTAGCATGTCCAGAACCAGAAAAAAGATAATTTTTCAGTAGAGCAGGGATGGTGGGACCCCTCTTTTACACTTATATGATCTTTTTTTGGGGTTCTGGACATGCTACAGAGCTGAAACTTCACAGGTACACCTTTTAGACCCCCCAGACACAAAATCACACAAAAAAAGTTCTTAAAAATTGTCATTTTTGATAAAAAAGCCAATTATTGAAAAATTAAAAAAAAAAAAAAGAGATTTTTTGATTTTTACTTTGGATTTAGTATCTGGGGGGTCTAAAATGTGTGCATGTGAAGTTTCAGCTCTGTAGCATGTCCAGAACCATGAAAAAAAAGAGATAATTTTTCAGTAGAACAGGGATGTGGTTCGGGAGCCTCCTTTAACTTTAACACCTATATGATCTTTTTTTTTCTGGTTCTGGACATGCTACAGACCTGAAACTTCACATGTACACTTTTTAGACCCCCCAGATACTAAATCCAAAGTAAAAATCAAAAAATCTCTTTTTTTTTTTTTTTTTTTAATTTTTCAATAATTGGCTTTTTTATCAAAAATGACAATTTTTAAGAACTTTTTTTTGTGTGATTTTGTGTCTGGTGGGTCTAAAAGGTGTACCTGTGAAGTTTCAGCTCTGTAGCATGTCCAGAACCAGAAAAAAAGATCATATAGGTGTTAAAGTTAAAGGAGGCTCCCGAACCACATCCCTGTTCTACTGAAAAATTATCTTTTTTTTTTTCATGGTTCTGGACATGCTACAGAGCTGAAACTTCACATGCACACCTTTTAGACCCCCCAGATACTAAATCCAAAGTAAAAATCAAAAAAAATCTCTTTTTTTTTTTTTTTTTAATTTTTCAATAATTGGCTTTTTTATCAAAAATGAAAATTTTTAAGAACTTTTTTTTGTGTGATTAATAGTTAATGGGGCATGACCCAGAACCCTAGGCACTTTTTAGGGGCATTTATTGGGTTTTAGGGCTTAAAAATGGTGTTTTTTGATTACAGAAGTTCAGGTCCCATTGATTTCAATGGGGTTCTGAAATCCGGGCCGAACTTTCGTGAAGTTCGGGTGTTCTGGTCGAACCGAACTTTTCAAAAGTTCGATCATCCCTAATCATCACTGCATTGGACAATCATGTCACCTATACACTGGGGATTATTCATTTTAAGTATATTTTAAATACATTTGTACTGTATTTATACTTAACAGGACTGGTTACACCAATTTGTCTAATCACCTTTTATGGGTATTTTTCTTATTTGGTCATACCCATGATTATTTATTGTTAACATTATTTTTCCTTTTTTGGGATTTATACTCATATTAGGGCTGCACTTTTGAAAATTTCTTAATAATAATAATAATATGATTATGAATTTTTAATAGCCTTTCCATGAATAAAATTAATGCATTTTTGCGCAAGTTAAGGACACATTTAAAGTCCTTAATTGGTGATTGTTTCTATTATAATAGGCATACAGTATTTATACATCTATATTCGTATAGAGCCCTCATTGGGTAAGGACTCTTGCCAATGGGCAGCTGGGCCCGTTCAATGTAATTGTCGGTATATTTCCTCTGCCGAGGCAGCCCAGGTGTAGCATACAACCTCCCATTGACATGAATGACTCTGCGCTGCTGTATTCGTATACACAACGGTACTATTGTAAACACTAGTATAGAGTACGGCACATGCAAAATATAGAACGTTTTCCATTTTTAGCATACTCCCATACACTGTACTTGTGTTTACAGCAGTGCTCAGTTATTTATATCAGCTTAGACACCTATGCTGCCTGTACAGAGGATATACACTGACAATTATGTTGAACGGGCTCAGTCGCCGGTGTGCAAGAGCTTACATTCTTATTTAGGGACTGTAGTGTCACAATAAACAGAATTGTACCAGCCATGAAGCACCATGAGCCTTTGGTCTTAGGAAGTATCTGTTGGTGAAGCAAAATTGTAACGCTTTTAATTAAATTATTCATTACAGTGTGAGTGATATGTTTTATGTATGTGATGTTTTAATGCGTTTCAGTTCCTTGTCCACAAACCCCTGATATAGTGTTGGGGGCAGCAGGAAAGAAAACATTATTTAAAGCTATTTACAGTAAGGTACTTTGTAAAGGTATTTACCCCTTTTCTGGAGACTGTCAATGTGGACTGAAAATCACATCAAAGGGTGCCTTATGCTGGTGCATTTGGGGAATAATTGCTGAAAACTTTGACACCAGGTATCTATTTTCACTTAGAATATTTTTTTTTACTATTACTATACTGTAAACATTACGAAATAAATGCATTTTTACCAAATTAAGGAGAGTCACTTCTTGATATTTTTTATCTTTGATAGGTTTACAGTAGGAGAAGGATATTTATAGAACACCATACATTCATTTTTGTTTATATGGAATCTAATTTAACTTTTAATATATATTTTTTTTACTATAACTATACTGTAAATATTACTAAATAAATGATTATTTAGGGTTATTTAAAGAACACAATACATTCATTTTTTTTTTTTTTTTATACGGTACCTTTTTTCACTTTTAATACTTTTTTTTTTTTTACTATTACTATACTGTAAATATTACTAAAAAAATATTTTTTTAAGGTTATTTATAGAACACCATACATTCATTTTTGTTTGTTAAGCATCTATTTTCACTTTTAATATTTATTTATTTTTACTATTACTATACTGTATATATTACTAAAAAAATATTTTTTAAGGTTATTTATAGAACACCATAAATATATTTTTATTTATTTGGTATCTATTTTTACATTCAATATTTTTATTTTACTAGTACTATACTGTAAATATTACTAAATAAATTATTTTTACAAAATGTTCATGATAATAATGTCTAATATAGAGAGGATGTGTTGTTTGCAATGCACTCCCTGTAACTGAGGAAAACGTAAAGGAGAAGGGAGGAGGAAAGAAAAGGTAAGAACGGACTGAGACAACAAAACGGAGTGCAGAGGAGAAGAAGTCACGTGGGATTTAGGAAAAAAGGAGGGGGGGGGGGGTGAGGCTCTTGGAATTCTATTATGTTCCTCTAAATTTTGGTGATTATAAGGAAATATAGCTTTTGGTTGGGAGTGAAGCATGGGTGCATTGGATCTAAGGGACCACACACTAATGGGCCATACACACTATAAGATTTTCTGAAGACTTTTTCCTTTAGACTTACCAAAACTATATAATATGAGGTCATACCTAAACACTTTCAATTTGTATGCAATCTGGCATAATTACTATAGTAACAGTGCATATTTTTAGCACTGATTACTGAAGTAATGTAACTGATCCCCCAAAAGTGTCAAAAAGATCAGTTAGGGGTCCGATCTGTCTGCCAAAATGTCGCAGTCTCGCTAAAAATTGCAGATCGCCGCCATTACTAGTAAAAAATAAATAAATAAATGAATAAAAATGACATAAATCTTTCCCCTAGTTTGTAGTCGCAATAACTTTTTCACAAACCAATCAAAATACGCTTATTGCAATTTTATTTTTTTTTTACCAAAAATATGTACCAGAATACAAATTGGCCTTAAAAGATGAAAAATTAAGAATTTTAAATTTTTTTGGGTGGATGTTATATAGCAGAATGTGAAAAATATAATTTTTTTTTTCAGAATTGTCGCTCTTTTTTTGTTTACAGCGCAAAAAATAAAAATCGCACAGGTGATCAAATACCACCAAAAGAAAGCTCTATTTGTGGGAAAAAAAGGACATCAATTTATTAAGGTACAGCATCGCACGACTGCACAACTGTCCATTAAAGTAACGCAGTGCCGAATCGCAAAAAATGGCCTGGTCATTAAGGGGGCAAAACCTTCTGGTTAAACAATGCGTAATTGGTACTAAGGGGCCTGAAGTGTGCCAAGAAAATATCCCCCACCTATTACACCACCACCACCAGCCTGAGCCGTTGAAACAAGGCAGGATGGATCCATGCTTTCATGCCAAATTCTGACTCTACCATCTGAATGTTGCAGCTGAAATCAAGACTTATCAGCAGTGGCGGCTGGTGCTCAAAATTTTTTTTTGGGGGGGAGGGGGCACAAATAGAAAAAATATAATAGGCATTGCTTTGCGGCAAAAAACGTGGCAAAAAATTGCACGACTTTGAGGTCACAAAAGTGTGAAAGGGGCCTTCACTAATCAAAGTATAGTGTGCCCCCTTCAATGCAGAGTTACTACAGCGTGCCCCCATTCAATACAGTGTTACTACAGCGTGCCCCCATTCAATGCAGAGTTACTACAGCGTGCCCCCATTCAATGCAGAGTTACCGCAGCGTGCCCCCATTCAATGCAGTGTTACTACAGCGTGCCCCCATTCAATGCAGAGTTACCACAGCGTGCCCCCATTCAATGCAGAGTTACAACAGCATGCCCCCATTCAATGCAGAGTTACTACAGCGTGCTCCCATTCAATGCAGAGTTACTACAGCGTGCCCCCATTCAATGCAGAGTTACTAAAGCGTGCTCCCATTCAATGCAGAGTTACTACAGCGTGCCCCCATTCAATGCAGAGTTACTACAGCGTGCCCCCATTCAATGCAGAGTTACTACAGCATGCCCCCTTCAATGCAGAGTTACTACAGCGTGCCCCCTTTCAATGCAGAGTTACTACAATGTGCCCCCATTCAATGCAGAGTTACTACAGCATGCCCCCTTTCAATGCAGAGTTACTATAGCGTGCCCCCATTCAATGCAGAGTTACTACAGCGTGCCCCCATTCAATGCAGAGTTACTACAGCGTGCCCCCATTCAATGCAGAGTTACTACAGCGTGCCCCCATTCAATGCAGAGTTACTACAGCATGCCCCCTTCAATGCAGAGTTACTACAGCATGCCTCCATTCAATGCAGAGTTACTACAGCGTGCCCCCATTCAATGCAGAGTTACTACAGCATGCCCCCTTCAATGCAGAGTTACTACAGCATGCCCCCATTAAATGCAGAGTTACTACAGCGTGCCCCAATTCAATGCAGAGTTACCACAGCGTGCCCTCATTCAATGCAGAGTTACTACAGCATGCCCCCATTCAATGCAGAGTTAATACAGCGAGCCCCCATTCAATGTAGAGTTAATACAGCGTGCCCCCATTCAATGCAGAGTTAATACAGCGTGCCCCCATTCAATGCAGAGTTAATACAGCGTGCCCCCATTCAATGCAGAGTTAATACAGCGTGTCCCTGGCCTCTGGCTGAAACAAAGTAGTCACTTACAGTACTGAAGACAGTCAGGCTGAGGTTCACAGCAGGCAGCAGGGTCGGGACGGGAACACTTTGGCTCTGGATCCTCTCTCGTCATCTGGGCCGGCTCAGGCGGGAAGGAGAAGGAGACGGTGGCGGCAACGCCCAAGAACCGCCCACTGCCACCGCACCAATCACAGGACGGCAAGCAAGAGGTGGGAGTGTTCGGGGCGCATCACTCTGCGCCCTGAGCACATTCTAAAGGCCGCCAATAAGCTTCAGGAAAAAAGCACATGAGGACAAAAACCGCACCTCCTCCATAGCAGCAGCATTGGCCGGCGCCTCGCTGCAATTAAAGGAACACTTTTTTAAAAAATTCTTTCTGCCTTGGGGGGGCGGCGCCCCTGCACCCCCTATGTACCAGCCGCTACTGCTCATCAGACCAGGCAATGTTTTTCCAATTTTCTGTTGTCCAATTTTTGTAAACCTGTGTGAATCATAGCCTCAGTTTCCTGTTCTTAGCTGACAGGAGTGGTACCTAGTGTGGTCTTCTGCTGCTGTACCCCTTCTGCTTTAACATTTGATGTGTTGTGCATTCAGAGATGGTATCTACTGTTGCCTTTCTATCATCTCGAACCAGTCTGTCCCTTCTCCTCTGACCTCTGACATCAAAAAGGTATTTTCGTCCACACAACTGGTGCTTACTGGATATTTTCTCTTTTTCAGACCATTCTCTATAAACCCTAGAGATGGTTGTGCATGATAATCCCAGTCGATCAGCAGGTTTTGAAATACTCAGATCACTCCGCTTAGCATCAAAACCATGCCACGCTCAAAGTCACCTAAATCCCCTTTCTTCTCCATTCTGACGCATAGTTTGAACTTCAGTAAGTCGTCTTCATTATGTCTAGAAGCCTAAATGCATTGAGTTGCTGCCTTGAGATTGGCTGATTAGCAATTTGAGTTACCTAGAAATTGAACAGGTGTACCTAATAAAGTGGCAATTGAGTGTATGTGTCAGCATAGGACAGTGAGTATGTACAGTAAACCTTCATAATATGGAACATCCAACTTATTATATGTTATATGAAATCTTATACCTCTGAGTACATCCTTAGGTCTTTTGCACACTGGACGAAAAAAAACCACAGCTTTTACAGGTGTTTGCCATCTTTTTTTTTAGCCTCTAAACACACCTCTGAGTTAGGCTATGTGGCCATGCACACATAGGCATTTATGTGCTTATTAGAAGAAAGGCATTTAGAGGCTGAAAAAAAAAAAAAAACATCACCTGGATGTTCAAGGGAGGAGCGTTGGGGCATATGCGAATGCGGCTTTGATAGGGTCTTCTCTTCGGTGGCCATGCAGGTAGGATGCCCGGGTCTCCCGGTGGGACGGGTGACCCGGGCGAGCCGCGGAAGGCGGCGGGAGGGGGGGACGTCCCCTCCCGCTCCTTGTAATGACAGCTGAGCGGCTTCCCAGGCATCGGTTGTCATTACAAGACAGCTAACCATTGGCTATGGACGCCGGTACCGGTGGTGATGCCTCTAGGTGCAGGCATCACTCCGGTACAGCACTTTCCCGAAATATCGGCAATATCGGTAACCTCAGGGGCCAATTCCGATATATCAGGAAAAGTGCAGATCGGCCCTCGATATATCAACTTTGCCGATAATCGATCGATCCCTAGTCTAAACACACCTAAATGCTAGATCCCAATCAATGACAAAGTTGAAAAGTCCTGTGGGTGTAAGGCACCCTAGTCTTCTAGCAGTCATCATATCAAAGTGCAAAGTGAGGTAACCAACACTGAAAGTAAAGTCAAATGCTTTCTTTTTTTTTTTTTTTTAAGATTACCAGTTTTCTTTTATTTTGTACTTATTGGAAAGGTATAAAAACACTCTCAACTGTATATTTATAGACCTAGAGGGAGCAAATAATAAAAGCTGATGCACTCTTTTTTTTTTTTTTTTTTTATTATTTTCCAAGAAATTACAAAGTAATATGAGCAAACGAAAAATAAAATAAAATCTTATAAAATGGCAGTGCTTTCTTAATGTCCAATAAGCTGATGTATATTTGCCTTTGCTACTTTATGATTTAAAATAAAGATTTTATTAATCTATTCTTTCTGTTTCCTTAGCCTATTATCTAATGCTTCAGATGTACTTCACTGTATGATGTTTGCCTAATACCTTCCTGAGAAAAGAAATGAGGAGATAAAGAAGGGTGCTGAAAACACAAAGACTGCCACATATAGCTCAACATTAATACTGTCACATTCAGGAACCTTTCCCCTTTTTAAAGTGGTTGTAAAACCTTCCATATACCCAGTGAAGTGACTGGCCTCATGTGATACACAAAGATGAAACAAATCCTCCTACATAAGTTTTACCTGTTTCACTGCAGTTCTTGCTTTCCTCAAAGTGCAGAATTAATAAAGCTTGTCTGAGCTGTCAGAAAATAGGGAGTGGAGAGCTGAAGTTACAATCTGCAGAGCTCAGTGAGGAGGGCTCTGAGAGCTGATTGGAGGGAAGGGGCACATCCCTCTTTACACAGCACACAGGAACAGAGCTGAGGCTGCCAATCAACTGGAGGTCCCTCCCCTCTCACTTTTTTTTTCTCTAGGTGTCAGGAAGACTTGTCAGAAGTGACTCATGCAGATAGCAGAGGAATGGGACAACAGACAGAAAATACAATTAGTGATTTTAATTGAGACAAGTACACACTATAGAAGGATATGCTTTGTTCATATTTTATGTTTGAGGTTTACAACCACTTTAAATCTGAACTGCAAGCAAAAAAACTTTAATGTAAACTTTTATTTAAACATAATCTTCAATAACCACAAATGATAAAAATACTCTCTGTGTGCACCAATTACCTATGCAAACCCAGATATTCCTTTACAAAAGTAGCAGGGACATCAACACTGGGCTGCACATGGTAACCCATTGGGAAAATTTACTAAAACTGGAGTATTCAGAATCTGGTGCAGCTGTGCATGGTAGCCAATCATCTTCTAACTTCAGCTTGTTCAATTAGTATTTGATAATAAAACCCGGAAGCTGATTGGTTTCTCTGCAGAGCTGCACCAGATTTTGCACGCTCCGGTTTTAGTAAATCCCTCTAAAAGGTCTACCCGCCAAAGGCTTGCAGAAAACCACGGAGGGGAAGAAGGCGGATATAAAGCCATTCAGCCTGCACAAGAAGAGAGAGCAGCAGTGACTAGGTTTGTCATCTTTTCAGTAAGTCAGACCTGAACACTTTTATAATATAAACCAGGGATATGCAAACCATGGTCCTCCAGCTGTTGCAGAACTACAAATACCATTAGGCGTATCAAGACTCTGACAGCCACAAACATGACACCCAGAGGCAGAGGCATGATGGGAAAGCATGACACCCAGAGGCAGAGGCATGATGGGACTTGTAGTTTTGCAACAGCTGGAGGGCCACGGTTTGCATATCCATACATATATTTTGTCATTAAATAACATTTCTAATCATATGAAGTTAATCACAAGAGTCCCTCTTACATCAGAGTCCACAGAGTTCCCTTTTTACATCTGAACTCGCAAAATTCCTTTACACTGTAAGGTGGGACTCTGCAAACTCTGATGTAGGACAGAACTCTGACAGAACTCTGGGGACTCTAATGCAAGGGATGCTCTGGGAACCCTGATTAAAGGGGGAATACCGAGAACTCTGACGTACAAAGAGGACTCTAATATAGGACGGAACACTGTATCCTTTGGTGTCAAGGGGAACGCTTATGTAAGGGGTGCTCTGAGAACCCTGATTTACCTTATGGCGCTTTTCCACTGCATGGAACCGTACCGGTTCGGCACCCTTTTGTGCTTTTCCACTGCTGGTACCGCATGGTATAGGGTCGGAACGGTTCGGTACGGTATGGTATAGGTTTGCTTTTCCACTGCATGGAACCGAACGGTACGGTACGGTACGGCTCTGAAAAAACAGTACCTACTCGATTGTGGTTCCAACAGGTACCAAACTGGTACCATATCCCACAATCCTTTGCATGCAGTCACTACTAGCCACTGATTGGTCAGAGAATCCCACCCACCCCGTTGTTATCCCACCCACTTAACTTTAGTACTACTTTAGTGGAAAAGCAAACCTATACCGTACCGAACCGTTCCAACACCGTACCATGCGGTACCAGCAGTGGAAAAGCAAACCCGGCCAAGCAGGGCCGAGTAGAGCCGAGCCAGTACTAGCCGGTACTTGCAGTGGAAAAGTGCCATTAGTATACTCACTCAGAGACAGGAGAGAGAAGGGGAAAGGGGGGGACTTAATTCACAGACAAGGATGGAGGTGAGCTCACTCACCCCTTGGCAGTCATCACCTCTCATCCAGATGTATGTGCGGCTGCTGGGCTTCAAATTGCCTACCCCCACTTTCCTTTTCTTAGGCACAGTGCTGGGTGAGCAGACACAGAGGAGTAGGGGTGCAAGGATGAGAAAAAGATCAAGCCCTCTCTCCTTTCCTGTCTGTGTGTTGGGGAGGGGGAACTGTTAGTGCTGGCTTTGGGCAGTGTGAAATAAAGTATAACAGACATTCTCGGCTTAGACTAGCCTTTTTTTGACCAGTGTGCCCAGGCACCCTGGGGTGCCTTGAGGTTTCTTCGGGGGTGCTTTGGCAAAATACCTAAAAATTGCCCAAAAATTGTATCCAAGCCAGCGTGTGGATGAAGCCTGCCTTTTAGTTACACAAAGCCACAGGTTTTCATTGTGCAATATTACAACTTTCTAGCATGTCGGCATCCTAATGACCAATGACATCATCAGCTGATAAGGAGGATGTCAGTCGCCTGCATAGCATCCTTGTTTGACCCTTCCCTGCCCCTCTCCATCAGCTTTGCGGTCACATTAGCTGAGTGATTAATAAAAACTAAGGGAGAAGACAAAACTAGTCTGTACCAGTGTGCAAAAGTGTACTTGCTTTGGAAGAATACATCACCTATAACGTTGGATGTCCTACTTGTGGATGTTGCTGCATTATGTAAAACTTTTAGAATAGTTTTTACATTTTAGAATGGGGTGCCTCAAGACTTCCATGATTTTAAAAGGGTGCTTAGAGATTGTCCACAATTTTTAAAGGGTGCCTAAAGGTGAATAAAGGTTGAGAAACCCTGGCTTAGTGTCGATCCACACTAGCGCGACTTGTCAGGCGACTTGTCAGCCTGACAAGTCGCGCTCCCTCGTGGTCCATTGACTGCTACAGGACCCGTTCTAATAGGAGCGACACAAGTCGCTCCGACTTAGAAAAAGGGTCCTGTACTACTTCTGGGCGACCTCGGAGCGACTTGCTTAGACTTCCATTATATGAAGTCCCTGCAAGTCGCTCCGAAGTCGTGGTGCACGGGAATGCATAAGTCGCCCCCGAAGTAGTACAGAGTGTGAACTGACACTTAGACAACTGCCCCAGCAAATAAATAAAAAATGTATAAATAAATAATGTATCCAAGTTTCAGGCAGTCTGAAACCCGGACGCATGATTCAAAACCCGAACTGCCTAGGTGAATCCTGGACAGGTGGCAACCCTAGCAGTGACTGGTCCTTATTACAGAAAAGCTCCTATACAGAGGCAGAATTTCACACTGGATTACTGCACGTCTGTTAGAAATTCACACAGCACACCAAGATTCAAGAGTGCACATGACTCTTCACTTTCTGTCCTGGAGATGCAGCAAGAAATGAGATGAAATCTTCCCACAGTGAGGGGAATTCCGGTCTCAGACAGCTGTCACCAAAGCATTTATCCTTCTGATGATTTACCCATCCTTGCCTACTAACATCCTACAGATTTGAATGGCATGTTGTTCCAGCAGTAGTACGAGTACAGTCTATTTAAGTCTATGGAACATTAACACAGGCAGTCCATCTCTTCACACATTTTCACTGGCCAGGCTGCAGGCAGCGAGAGATAAGCATGCAGAATTTGTAATAAGTTAAACATTTTTAAAAAAGTGAACTTGTATTTATCATAACATTAATGACTTTTAATAAAAACAAATAATTCTAAGAAAAATCTTCCCAAAAGATTATATGTACATTTAACATTTAAATGTGCCTGTAAAAGTTGTAAATGCCTTCCTGTAGTCAGGGGAGGACTGGGCCAGGGGGCAGGGTGGCAATTTGCCCCCTGGGCCACTCTGATGCCCTGCAAAAAGGCTGCACTGCTTCTGCCACAGACATGCCTAAATGATTACTGGTGAAGAGAAGTAAAAAGTCCCCACTGCTGACCTACTGAGTGCAGGATGAAGACAAGGACAGAGGGCACCCACCCCTCCCAGCATGGATGGTGTAAACTCTGAGCAGAGGCAGTTCCATGTCCAACTAGAGACTCTCCCCCAGCCAGCCCCAACCAAGCTGTCCCAGCTCCCCCCAACCACTGCTGACCTACTGAGTGCAGGATGAAGACAAGGACAGAGGGCACCCCCCTCCCAGCATGGATGGTGTAAACTCTGAGCAGAGGCAGTTCCATGTCCAACTAGAGACTCTCCCCCAGCCAGCCCCAACCAAGCTGTCCCAGCTCCCCCCAACTGCCCCCTACTGGCCATGTCGGAAACCTGGATTTGGCCGGTGGTTAGAGAGTACCTAGGGTGGAGCTTCAGCTTGGAATTGGGGTCAGAAAGAGGCCAGGAAGAGGGAGAGTGGGAGGGGGGCTGACTGAGTCGCTGCACCATGGACCTCTGGAGTGTACTTGCCCCCTGGGCTGAAAGTTGCCAGTCAGCCCCTGCCTGTAGTTATTGACAAGTCCTAATGCTGCTGCTGGGCATCAACATCTTGGATGTAATGTCAACAGCTCAAGGAGGCTCAGAGTTTTCGCTAAAGTGATACTTAATAGTATTCCCCTTTGCACCACACCAACCAGCTATATAAAAGTTTATGTAGGGAGGTAAAGGGAGGGCCAGGGGATCTGGGCCAGCACAGATTATAATTAGACACTCCCAAAAGAAGGAGGTGGCTATAACTTGCAAGGAGGGAGGGGATTTGGTAGGGAATTAACTCTTCCTGGAGCAGTCAAATTTTCTAGCTAGTTCACACTGCAAGTTAAGTCACGGCAAGTGAACATTTAAAATACTTGATTTTTCCATGCTTTACTTGCAATTTTTTTTACATCTGAGATTGAGCATTTTCATTGTCCTAAAAAGCCGTGTAGAGCTTACTGCGTGAATACAAGTTAAATTGTTTTGTTACTACACCCAATATATTTTTAACCAAATATCTGATGACTCTGTCAAAATATTGACTTGAGTTTCCTAAAGTCATTCTGCATAAATCTAAAGGAAATGAATTTCGCCATCTGCAGAAAAATATCCATATTGTGAAAACCTGTTACAGGATGAGGCTATACAGGAAACGCAGTTTAATCCCATGTATCACAATGGATATAAATAGAAAATATGTAAACTGAAATGTAGATAAGCAAGAATCTTAATTTTCTAATATGTCATCTCCAGATACACGGGTATGTGTATACATGTATACAATATAAATAAAATCAATGAAGGATTGAAAAAAGATGATTTTTAAATACCCATTTTATTTTCACAGTTCTTCTTTTTTTATGTATATTTTATAGATTGGAGTGATAACTAGTAATTTATTATCAAGAAAAAAAGCATTTATTGAAAATATCCAGTGCACCTGCTCTTCTCAGTTCAGAATCTTCTGGTACTGTACTTGGCTAGTTTCAATGTTCTTTCCTTTTTATCCAAATAAATACCATATACAGCGTCCTTATTTTTTGAATTACTCATTTATACTTACTGTTGATTTATTGAATGGTGACAGCAGCAGGGACAGATTTCCATCAGTGGAACCTGTAGGTACACAATCTTTGCCCTAAGCAGACAAAATCCTGGTTTAGAAAACCATGACAATTGTAAACAGGCTAATTGAAAATGTTTGTATTTCTGCTGATATTGGAGGAAAATGTAGTGATAACTATAAAAGGAAATGCTTCCTCTTTGCCACACCGGTCCATAGGCACAGACCTACTGTGCCAAGTGCTTAATTGGGCCCTAGACAAAATTTTTTCATTATTCCTAGTATCAAAACCTTAAAGTATTTGTAACCCAAAAAAAAAGGCATTCTGCTCCCTTATAGCAGATTAAACAGCACACTGCTTGTGCTGTCTAATCTGCCCCTCTCTAAATAGTAAAAAAAACCTGGCTGATCCTGCCACTTCCTGTTTCCCCCTCTGTGAGCTGACCACGATAATCATGGCTGCTGAGCCATGATCACCGTGGTCAGCCTTCGTGCCTCGGTCATCCGCAGCTCTGCTCCTCCCCCCCTCCCTCTCTGCCTGTCAGCTCCCATGTCTATATGAGCTGTCTCCACCCCCTCCCCCCCACCTTTACAAAATATCCTGGTCCTTTATCTGGTGATAACTCACTGTATAAGTGTTTGTTTCAATAGATGCCTCTAAATACCTTTTTATAGTTATCTTCAGGCTGGTCACGTGACTCCCAGCCGCTCTGCTACTACAATCCAGGGCTACAGCCAACGCCTGAAGAAAGCTGGAAAAAGGTATTTAGAGGCATGTATTTAAACAAACACTTACACAGTGTGGTATGGCTAAAGGATAGGGGCTGCCAGTGAAAGGAATTTTAGGGTTATAACCACTTTAAAGATCCCACCATCTTTTCTGGGAAAGCAACTGGAATCTTAGCGAGGGAGGGGCACATGGGCACACAAACAGCTGATTTAAAGTTTCTTTTTTTTATCTTCTTTTGCCCCAAGAAGAGTGAAAAACAGACATTTATTTGGGAAATGTTTTCTGTTATACTAAGGGGTCTATTGATAAACATTTCCACTCAAGATTCACACAACTTTTACCCAATATTTTCATATAATTTCTGAATAGATTATATTGGGAAATGTGTGAAAGTTGTGTGAATATTAGGTGAAAATATAAATAAATGGACCCATTTAGTGTCCTATAGTGGATATATTTCTGCCCTTTTCTAGTCAAAATTTTAAAAAAAATTCTTTGTTGGAGTACCAGTTTAAACTCTTTCCACCAAGTACATGCATTTATGTGGCCTCAAATGTGTGTACATGGGTTTGTGCTGAGAGCATGCTGCATGGCGCACTCCAGCACAGAGGCTAAGCTGTCATTGAAAGCCTCCAGGTCTCAAACTAAAGATCGGGAGCTGGGAGGACCTGCTCAATCAAAAAGAAACTCTTTGTATTCCCCAGTGCTGCCACAGCTTCAATGGTCCCCCACAGATTGTAGCTTGCTGGCACTCTTATGTGTTCCCACCAGGGCCGGAGCTTCCACTAGGCAAACTAGGCAGCCGTCTAGGGTGCATTGCCACTTAGGGGCTCAGCCACGAGTCGGCACTCTCTCTCCATCATGAATGATTATTGTGAGCTGAGGGGAGGGGTGGTGGTGGGGGAGGAAGAAGGGACAGAGAAAGATGTCAGGTGTCTTGGGCAGTGGCGGAACTACCAGGTCCTGGCTTTCCACCACTGTTGGAGAGGCCCCAAGAGGCAGGAAGGGAGCCCACCAGAGTGCTGCCTGCATGATGATCCTCTTTGGCTGAAGCTGAGCGGCCTTAACCCCAGGCAGAAAGAGACTCTCTGCACTAAGTTGGTAACAGCCGTTCATTTCCCTGGGTCGTTATTAAGCAGGGAGCAGAGGAAAGCTGAACCTGAGCCAGAGCTTGGCACTGTAGGGTGGAACCTTTACTGGGGCAGAAGCGACAAGGCACCGGAATGGTCTGAGGAGGTTGGTGATGAAGGACATGCGGAGCTCTCTGACTGCTGCTTTTCCCTCCACCAGAAGACCCGGTTGGAGCTGTGGTGAGCACTTTTGTCCAGGAGAGGAGCGTCCTGGGAGAAGGACTCAGCAGGAT
Source organism: Pelophylax lessonae (assembly GCF_965119305.1). Lineage (NCBI taxonomy): Eukaryota > Metazoa > Chordata > Amphibia > Anura > Ranidae > Pelophylax > Pelophylax lessonae. The sequence continues at coordinate 223,479,887 of NC_138771.1, forward strand.
CACAGTGAGGGAGGGCAGAGTGCGGGCCACTCTCTTCATACCGTCCAGTGAGTGTCCCCAGAACAGGGGATCCGGGCCCCTCGGTGTTACATGGAGCATCCCTGGTATGAAAGGGAATCGGGGTCACCAGGTGTGCCATGGGGAATCGGAGTCACCAGGTGTGACATGGGGGATAGGGGTCACTGGGTGTAACAGGGGTTCGGGGTCACCAGGTGTGCCATGAGGAATTGGGGACCCTGGGTGTGCCATGGGGGATTGGGGTCCCCAAATGTGACACAGAGGAACATCAGGGTCCCCAGGTGTGACATGGAGGAACATCAGGGTTCCCAAGTGTGACATGGAAAAACATCAGGGTCTGACATAGAGAAACATTGGGGTCACTGGGTATGACAGCATGACATTGAGGAACACGGGGGTCCCTGAGTGTGACATGGAGGAACATCAGGGTCAGTGGGTATGACAGCATGACATGGAGGAATATTGAGGTCCCAGGGTGTGACATGGAAAAACATCAAAGTCTCTGGGTGTGACATGGAGGGACATTAGGGTCCCCGGGTGTGACATGGAGGAATATGGGGGTCACTGGGTATGACAGCATAACATGGAGGAACCATCAGATCAGGGTTACTAGGTATGACATAGAGGAGATTTTAACCCCTTCCCTTTTTTTGGGGGGGGGGGGCGCAAGTAGCTGGTCTTGCCTAGGGCGTAAAATAGTCTAGCACCGGCCCTGGTTCCCACACCGTATAAAAGTAAATCAAAAAAATAGTGCAGCTCTTCCAGGTACCTACAAACTTATACTGTGCTACTTATACATGTGACAAACATGCCATCTGATCCTCTTCATCTAAAGGATAAGTTCACCTTTTGAAAACAAATAATAAATGCTCATTTTTTTGCAGGTAAAAAATGTGGAATTATTTTTTTTTCTAAAGAGCCTGCAGAGTATTGCACCCATGATCAGCAGATCAGCAGATCACGGGTGCAATGCCAGGATCTTCTCAGTGCAGTAGCTGCCTGTACCTCCCATACGGGCAGGCAATTACTTGAGAGCAGAAAGATCGATGAACTACGAGAGAGCTCACCAACACTCCCACAGTTCATTGAGAACTACACGCTGCCAGCCACAATGGCAGATGATACATTGTAGTCTATTAATTCACAGAAAACTGCGCTGTCTTCAAATTGTGACAGTTGTACAGGAAATGCAAAACAAAGTATAAATATAGCCCAATCCGTGTGTTTCAGTCCAATATATTATACATTCAGCAGCGCTTCTACACACAGTCTTATGCCCCGTACACACTATCAGATTATCTGAAGACTTTTTCCTTCAGATTTACCTTTTCTATGTAGTGCAAGGGCCTGCCGGATTGCATACAAATTGAAAGTGTTTAGGTTTGACCTCATATTATCTGGTTTTGGTAAGTCTACAGACAAAAGTCTTCAGATAATCTGATAGTGTGTATGGCCCATTAGTATGTGCAAGTATGAGTGATCAGTCTCTGCAGCGGTTCCACACCCGCAAAGATCGTTAAGTCCACTTATATATAGGCACCATTAACCGTCTTTCAAATATTCCTCAAATGTCAGGCACCAATATTTCCACAACCAGGACACAAAAGCCTCCACCACACCGACTGTGCTCCCCTATGCAATGGACACTCACCAAATGGCTATTTAGATCAAGCCTTTATGCATAAGCTGCATGAGCCCTTGCTTCAAATTGGTATGCCTTCTCCAGAGTTTCATCCATGCACCGGGGATCGTCACCAGGCTTTGTATCTCCTCAATTGGATTTGTAAGCAAACAAATAAGAAGCAGGACATAGCGTAATATTGTCACAACTTTATTGAAAATCCCGTGTTTCCCTCACCCTTCAATCAGTATGCTTACATTCAAATAACCCTTTGCACGCCTGTAATATAGCCAATAATAGAGACTGGAAGGTACCGCTGCTCGCCGTCCGCGAGCCCTGGCGTCTCCCTGCTGCGGGATGCATCGCTCTTGCGGCTAGCCGGCGGGTTCCGGAGCTTCGGCCAGCACCTGGAAGGTACTGCTGCTCGCTGTCCGCGAGCCCTGGCGTCTCCCTGCTGCGGAATGTATCGCTCTTGCGGCTAGCCGGCGGGTTCCGGAGCTTCGGCCAGCACCTCCCTCCGTCTCCTAGGTAGCAACGTTCGTGCCCCCACGATGAGCCCCTTTTTATCAGCATTTTATGTCAGTATTCACTTGTCTGCCTGCCTTCTCTTTTAATAAGCACTGCACTCAAAGGTGCTTTCTTTCCTTGGCATCTCATTCACAGAGCTGGCTTCACTCTCCAGAAGAGCTTTCCTTACCCTTAGTGCATGTCACTGATCAGACTTTGTATATTTTCATCCACCTGTTTTATGGACTCACTTTATTGGACTTGTTGGGCTATTTTTAGTTTTTTTTCTGTTGATGTATTACCTTGTGTGCTAACATTAACCCTTCTTCTTAATCCTAAACATGGGTGGAACATGTAACATGTTCAGAAAGGTGTACTTATTCTTTAAAATAAACCACTTGTGATTTTTCTACTTACTGTGTATAATGTGCATGAATAAAACTGTACACATCAAAAAAATACTTCTATTAACCACTTCCCCCGGGTTCACGTCATATGACGTCGGAGACTTGAAGTGGCGATATCTGAATGATGCCTGCAGCTGCATTTTGTTAAAAAGCCCGGGATCAATTTATTTTTTTTATCTGAGGAGCGATGTGGGGTTTTATAGACCCAAGATCTCTCCTTAAAGAAGACCTGTCATGCCCTATTCCTATTACAAGGGATGTTAACATTCCTTGTAATAGGAAAAAAACTGATCAAAAAGTAGAGAAATTAAAGGGAAAGTGTAAAAATAAACAAGTTTAAATAAAATAACCAATAAAAAAAAATGTAAACCGTCCGCATGCTCGCACACAGAAGCAAATGCATAAGTAGGTGGCGCCCGCATATGTAAATGACATTCAAACCATTCAAAACCACATCGTGAATGTTTAAATTAGAGCAATAATGCTAGCTCTAGACCTCCTCTGTAATGCTAATCTGGTTACCTGTAAAAAATGTTAAAGCGTCGTCTATGGAGATGTTTATGTACCGAAGTTTGGCGCCATTCCACAAATGTGCACAGTGTTAAAGAATGATATGTTAGGTATCTATTTACTTGGCGTAGCATCATGTTTCACATTATACAAAAAAATCGGGGCTAAACTTCAGTTTGTTGTTTTTTTTTTAATTCATGAAAGTGTTTTTATACAAAAAAAATCGCTACACAAATACCATGTTTAAACAACCACCATTTTATTCCCTAAGATCTCTGCTAAAAAAAAAAAAAAAAAAAAAATATGATATATACATATATATATATATATATATATATATATATATATATATATATATATATATATATATATGTATATATATATATATATATATATATATATATATATAGATAGATATATATAGATATATATATAGATATATAGATATATATTTGGGGATTCTGAGTAATTTTCTAGCAAACAAATAATGATTTTTACATGTAGGAGAGAAGTGTCAGAATTGGCTTGGGAGGCAAGTGGTTAAAATATCCCCAACACACATGCATAAAGTAATCCTCCACCTTGTTTGTACTAAAAAACCCCAACAAAGTAAACATTTTTCATCTTGCTGAAAAACCATTTACAGTATACAGTTCATATGAAAATAAAAAATCTTTACGCTTTTACCTTCTTATGATTCCCAGTGATTCACTGCAATCAAAACTCAGTGCTCCACCATGTGATCACACACCTGTACAGCTGTGCCCTCACCTCTGGTTGTGTATAACAGCCTCTGCCCCTTTAAGAAGCAATTGCCCCGCTTAACACCTCTGACCTCTTCTTTATATGTACATTAGGGAAGTGTTTTGATACAATCAAGGAGTGTGATCATGTGATGGAAAATTGAGTTGGATTGCATTGGATCACTGGGAATAATAGTGTACATTTATTAAGCAGCAGTAATTCACCGCTGATGCGATCACCACTATTTATATAGGAAAAAGTTCAGCTCTGAGTGCCAGTTTATGAAACATCATACATCACTTCTAGTGAGAAGAGAAGCAATCTACAAATGCTGTGAACCAGAGGCGTAACTAGAACCTTCAGGACCCCCCGAATCCCTGGCCGGGGGCCCTTCCCTTCAAGCCTGGGGCCTTGGTCATTAAGGGGGTAAAACCTTCCGGAGCTGAAGTGGTTAATGATCATTAAAGTGCATAATAGAAATACATAAGTAAATGAAATAAAGTCCATCCAGTTCAAGGAAGGTGGGTAAAATATTCTCTGTAGAAAAGTCCACCAAGGTGCAAAGTGCAGAATCTCGTTGAGTGAAATAATATTCGCTTTGGTGTATGTGACCACCACCAATATGTGAGGTAAGGAGAGGGCTTACCAGATATGTAGGACCCAATAGAGCTTACACTCTTTAGGTTACTCACGCACTTGGAGATGAATAGCTGTCTCTGTATCTCTAATGCTGGAATACCTTCAGTGCTCAAGAACAACCTCCAAACCCATCACATCACCCATATATGGAAATCAGTGGATATCCTCTTGGAATCACAGCCGGAATGTCCTTCACATAAGCTCCATGAAACAAAAAGCTCACATAGTGTGCACCGATAAAGGAACCGTTTATTTTAAAAGTAGGAACACTTACAGTATTCAATTTGAAAAAGCGCTTGTAAAAAGTACATAAAATCCAGGACAATGTGAACGCAACACCTGTAGCTGACCCATGATTTGGTAATCTTGGTGATCTGGTTCCTCTATCGGTACACACTATGTGAGCTTTTTGTTTCATGAAGCTTATGTGATGGACATCCCGGCTGTGATTCCAAGAGGATATCCACTGATTTCCATATAAGGTTGATGTGATGGGTTTGGAGGATTTTCATGAGCACTGAAGGCATTCCAGCATTAGAGATACAGAGACAACTATTCTCTATATACGTAAGTAACCTAAAGTGTGTAAGCTCTATTGGGTCCTATATTTTTGGTAAGCCCCCTTCTTACCTCACATATTGGTGGTGGTCACATACACAAAAGCTAATATTATTTCACTCAAGGAGATTCTTTGCACCTTAATGGACTTTTCTACAGAGAATATTTTATCCACCTTCCTTGAACTGGATGGACTTTATTTAACCACCTAAGCCCCAGAGGATTTTCCTGCTAAACGACCAGGGGGTATTTTGCGATTCGGCACTGCGTGACTTTAACGGACAATTGCGCGGTCATGCAACGCTGTACCTAAACTAATTTGGCGTCCTTTTTTTCCCACAAACAGAGCTTTCTTTTGGTGGTATTTGATCACCTGTGCGATTTTTACTTTTTTGCGCTATAAACAAAAAAAGAGCGTAAATTTTGCAAAAATAACAATATTTTTCACATTTTTTTATATGAAATTCCCCCCAAAAAAAATGTAAAAATCAAAATTTTTTAACATTTTCGGCCAATTTGTTTTATCCTACCTATGTTTGGTAAAAAAAAAACGCAAAAAGCGTATTTTTATTGGTTTGCGCAAAAGTTATCGCGTTTACTAACAAAGGGAAAGATTTTTGTCATTTTTGTTGTTTTTTTTTTTTACGCGTAATGGCGGCGATCTGCGATTTTTTCTGCGGTACTGCGACATTGCGGCGGACAGATCGGACCCTTGACTGAAATTTTTGACACTTTTGGGGTTACCAGTGACATTTCTACAGTAATCAGTGCTATATATATGCACTGTTACTGTAAAAATACACTGGTAGTGAAGGGGTTAACTTTATTTGGGAGGGAGGGGCTGTGTGTGTCCCTAGGGGCGTGCTTTCTACTGTGATTGGCTGTGGCTTGAGGTGTAAGGACACTGATCAACGGATCTACATAGTAGATCCGTCTGATCAGTGTTTTTACACCGAGGAGAATGACAGGTGGCTTGTTTACACAAGCCGCCTGACTTTCTCCCTCTCCCCCGACGATCGCCGAGTGACCGGCGGACATCGGGTCCACCAGTCACACGCACAGGGGGGTCCGTGACCGCGCGGGAGCGGGAGCGCGCCTCCGCGGGCGCGCGCTCGCTCCCCAGACCCTCCCAGGCTAGTGACGTTAATTAACGTCACTCTGCCTGGCAGGGGCTGAACGCCGCAGTAAATTTACTTGCGGCGGTCAGCAAGCGGTTAATTTACTTATTATGTATTTGTATTATGCAATTTAATGATCATTAATATGGTTTATGTTAAAATGCACTTTAATATATATTTGTAACAATTTTTGCACAATTTGCACATATTGACTTGAATGTCTGATTACCTTTTTCACATATTTATTTACAATTGTACACTCAATACCAGCACTGCATTACTTTTATTATTGGTTGTTACCAATCGTCTTTCATTTTTTGCTGGTTGCAGGTTACCAATGGCTGCGCGGTCAATCTTTTATACACAAGTTCCTCCACCCCAAACTCACTCACCCATGTCTTTATGGTCCTTGCTTTGTGCATTGGTCCAAATCAATTGGTGGAGGAAAAATTATGGTGTGGAGTTGTTTTTCAGGGGTTGGGCTTGGCCCCGTAGTTCCAGTGAAGGGAACACTTAAGGTGTCAGCATACCAAGACATTTTGGACAATTTCATGCTCCCAACTTTGTAGGAACAGTTTGGGGATTGCCCCATCCTGTTCCAACATGACTGTGCACAAACAAGATCCATAAGGACATGGAGGAGCGAGTTTGGGGTGGAGGAATTTGACTGGCCTGCACAGAGTCCTGACCTCAACCTGATAGAACACTTTTGGGATGAATTAGAGCGCAGACTGTGAGCCAGGCCTTCTCTCCAACATCAGTGCCTGACCTAACAAATGCGCTTCTGGTAGAATGGTCAAACATTCCCATAGAGACACTCCTAAACCTTGTGGACAGCCTTCCCAGAAGAGTTGAAGCTGTTATAGCTGCAAACGGTTGGCTAACTCAATATTGAACCCTACAGACTAAGACTGGGATGCCATTAACCACTTGCCGACCGCTGCCCGACTATATACGGCGGCGGTCAGCCCCTCCCAGGCAAAGTGACGTACCGGTACGTCACTAGCCTTGGAGCGAATAGGGGGCGAGTGCCGCGCCGCCGGAGGCGCGCTCCCGCACCCGCTCGTACCCGAAGAAGCTGGCGCGTGGGACCGGCGGACCCGATGTCCGTCGGTCACTCGCGATCGTCGGGTAGAGAGGGAGAAAGGCAGGCGGCTAATGTAAACAAAGCCGCCTGCCACCATCCCCTGTGTAAAAGCACCGATCACTCGGTCTTGCTATGTAGGACCATTGATCTGTGCTGTTACACACAAAGCCACATCCAATCACAGTAAGAATCACGCCCCTAGGGACACACTTAACCCCTCCCTCTCCAATAAAGTTAACCCATTCCCTGACAGTGTCATTTTTACAGTAACAGTGCATATGTATAGCACTGATTACTGTAGTAATGTCACTGGTACCCCCAAAAGTGTCATAAATGTCAGTCAAGGGTCCGATCTGTCCGCCGCAATGTCGCAGTACCGCAAAAAATCGCAGATCGCCGCCATTACTCGTTAAAAAACAAAACAACAAAAATTACAAAAATCTTTCCCTTAGTTAGTAAATGCAATAACTTTTGCGCAAACCAATCAAAATACGCTTATTGTGATTTTTTTTTTAACAAACATAGGTAGCAGAAAACAAATTGGCCAAAAATTCACAAAATTTTTGATTTTTAAATTTTTTTTTGGGGGGGAATTTCGTAAAAAAATGTGAAAAATATTGTTATTTTTGCAAAATTGTCACACTTTTTTGTTTATAGCGCATGATCAAAAAATCGCACAGGTGATCAAATACCACCAAAGGAAACCTCTGTTTGTGGGAAAAAAAGGACGTCAAATTCATTTGGGTACAGCGTCGCAGGACCGCGCAATTGTCCATTAAAGTCACACAGTGCCGAATCGCAAAATACCCCCTGGTCAGGAAGGGGGTAAAATCTTCCGGGGCTAAAGTGGTTAAAGTTCATGTGTGCGTGTAAAGGCAGGTGTCCCAATACTTTTGACAATTTAGTGTTTGTGTACGGCCAGTAGGAAGAGGTAAAGTATAACTTTTATTTTAGTTTGAATAGAGTGGGAAGAGATTAGAATCCTATGTTAGGTTTTTATTGCTGTCTGTGACCTTGTTAGGGATATTCATCCTTTCTGTTTGTCATAAAAATCGACAGTGATGGAAAATCCCTCATTTTAGGTTGTCATTGGAACAGGAACAAAGGAGAACATTTGCAATGGGGACACTAGTTCTGGTGACCCTGATGACAAGTGTTGAGTGACTTCCTCTCACTTTCTGTTTTGTCTATGAGACATTATAGGTTGATAGGGAAGATGTTGGGTTCCTGAAGGACATTTCTCCCCCCCGCCCGCCCCTGTTCATCATCACTGGGGTCCCTGTAGCTGAATGAAGGAGAAGAGAAATGCTGGAATACTAGTCAGTAGCAATGTACAAAGGTGTATTTGCTTTGTAAGAATAGGGCTCCATTCACACTTGTGCGACTCCAAGATTTCTAGTGCGGCTTTGATCCCACTCCACATTCTCTGGACCTAAATTACATCAGAAGACTAATCAATGTAGCGAAGCACCTTTTCAAAACGCAAAGTTTCACCGAATCTAAACGGGTGCCATTGAAATGAATGGACTGCGACTTGTCATGTCCAAAGTCGCATAACAAGTCACACAAGTGTGAAGGAGCCTCACCTCTGCTATAGGTGTGGATGGAGCTGCGTTATATATAAAAGTATTGGTTTTGTAGAAGGGGTGTAGAATGGTATAGGATGCCTTGGCTAGGAAAGGTTGGGACCCCCAGTATTGGGTGTTCCTCCAGTCTATTCTATAAGATAGAAGCACAAAGTATAAATACATGTTTGACTTTCCACAACTAATATAGAAATCCGTTCCTGGAAGGCCAGTCTGAGCATTGTCAGGCATGCCATTGAATATAGTGGTGTGGGAAGCCGGAGCCCGGAATTGTGGGGTGAGTTATTCCTAGCACTGCGCTCTTGGTTATCAAATATCTTGGAGGAACCGACAATGAGCGGCCAGGCGTAGTGCGCATGCGCCCGGCGGTCCTTTCCCAGCTCCGGACTGTCTGGGCAGCTGAGATCTCTGCAAAACACAAGGGGCTCCGCGAGTCCAGGAAGAGCAGTGCGGGGCCCAACACTCCTCATGTCACCAATGTGGCCCCTCATCCTCCCAGGGGCCACACAGCACTCCCACCTCAAGTAAGTGGACTTGTCGGGAAGTTTGTGGAGTTGTGTGGAGCTGTCATAGCGGTGGGAGGAATGCGGAGTGTGTGCTGTGTGCTGTGTGTGTAATGAATGAGTGTTCCCTGACACACAGCTGCATGGACAACAACCCCTGACTGGAGGAATACAGGATACACTGTACACTGACAGCACTGACACTACAACACTGACACACAGCCCCTGACTGGAGGAGTACAGGATACACTGTACACTGACAGCACTGACACTACAACACTGACACACAGCCCCTGACTGGAGGAGTACAGGATACACTGTACACTGACAGCACTGACACTACAACACTGACACACAGCCCCTGACTGGAGGAGTACAGGATACACTGTACACTGACAGCACTGACACTACAACACTGACACACAGCCCCTGACTGGAGGAGTACAGGATACACTGTACACTGACAGCACTGACACTACAACACTGACACACAGCCCCTGACTGGAGGAGTACAGGATACACTGTACACTGACAGCACTGACACTACAACACTGACACACAGCCCCTGACTGGAGGAGTACAGGATACACTGTACACTGACAGCACTGACACTACAACACTGACACACAGCCCCTGACTGGAGGAGTACAGGATACACTGTACACTGACAGCACTGACACTACAACACTGACACACAGCCCCTGACTGGAGGAGTACAGGATACACTGTACACTGACAGCACTGACACTACAACACTGACACTACAACACTGACACTGCAACACTGACACTACAACACTGACACTGCAACACTGACACACAGCTGCATGGACAACAACCCCTGACTGGAGGAATACAGGATACACTGTACACTGACAGCACTGACACTACAACACTGACACTACAACACTGACACACAGCTGCATGGACAACAACCCCTGACTGGAGGAACACAGGATACACTGTACACTGACAGCACTGACACTACAACACTGACACACAGCCCCTGACTGGAGGAGTACAGGACACACTGTACACTGACAGCACTGACACTACAACACTGACACTACAACACTGACACTGCAACACTGACACTACAACACTGACACTGCAACACTGACACACAGCTGCATGGACAACAACCCCTGACTGGAGGAACACAGGATACACTGTACACTGACAGTACTGACACTACAACACTGACACACAGCCCCTGACTGGAGGAGTACAGGACACACTGTACACTGACAGCACTGACACTACAACACTGACACTACAACACTGGCACTGCAACACTGACACTGCAACACTGACACACAGCTGCATGGACAACAACCCCTGACTGGAGGAGTACAGGACACATTGTACACTGACAGCACTGACACTACAACACTGACACACAGCCCCTGACTGGAGGAGTACAGGATACACTGTACACTGACAGCACTGACACTACAACACTGACACTACAACACTGACTGGAGGAATACAGGACACACTGTACACTGACAGCACTGACACTACAACACTGACACACAGCCCCTGACTGGAGGAGTACAGGATACACTGTACACTGACAGCACTAACACTACAACACTGACACTACAACACTGACTGGAGGAATACAGGACACACTGTACACTGACATCACTGACACTACAACACTGACACTGCAAAACTGACACTACAACACTGACACACAGCTGCATGGACAACAACCCCTGACTGGAGGAGTACAGGACACACTGTACACTGACAGCACTGACACTACAACACTGACACACAGCTGCATGGACAACAACCCCTGACTGGAGGAATACAGGATACTTATACACTGACACTACAACACTGACACACAGCCCCTGACTGGAGGAGTACAGGGCACACTGTACACACTATACACTGACAGCACTGAAACTATAACACTGACACACAGCCCCTGACTGGAGGACTACAGGGCACACTGTACACTGACAGCACTGACACTACAACACTGACACACAGCCCCTGACTGGAGGAGTACAGGGCACACTGTACACTGACAGCACTGAAACTACAACACTGACACACAGCCTCTGACTGGAGGACTACAGGGCACACTGTACACTGACAGCACTGACACTACAACACTGACACACAGCCCCTGACTGGAGGAGTACAGGATACACTGTACACTGACAGCACTAACACTACAACACTGACACACAGCCCCTGACTGGAGGAGTACAGGATACACTGACAGCACTGACACTACAACACTGACACAGAGCCACTGACTTAAGGAATACAGGATACACTGTACACTGACAGCACTGACACTACAACACTGACACACAGCCCCTGACTGGAGGAATACAGGACATACTGTACACTGTCAGCACTGACACTGCAACACTGACACACAGCCCCTGACTGGAGGAATACAGGATACACTGTACACTGACAGTACTGACACTACAACACTGACACACAGCCCCTGACTGGAGGAGTACAGAATACACTGTACACTGACAGCACTGACACTGCAACACTGACACACAGCCCCTGACTGGAGAAATACAGGATACACTGTACACTGACACTACAACATTGACACTACAACACTGACAGCACCGACAGTACAACACTGATAGCACTGATAGTAACACTGACAGCATTTAGAGTAACACTGACAGCACCAACAGTACAACACTGTGAGTACAACACTGAGAGTAACACTGACATCACCGAAAGTAACACTGACAGCACTGAGAGTAACATTGAGAATACAACACTGAGAGTACAACACTGAGTACAACACTGACAGCACAGACAGTACAACACTGAGTGCAACACTGACAGCACCAACAGTACAAACTGAGTACAACACTGACCGCACCGACTGTACAAAATTGAGTACAACACAGACAGCACAACACAGAGTACAACACTGACAGCACTGACAGTACAACACTGAGTGTACAACACTGACAGCACCGACAGTACAACACTGAGTGTACAACACTGACAGCACCGACAGTACAGCACTGAGTGCAAAACTGACAGCACCAACAGTACAACACTGAGTACAACACTGATAGCACCGACAGTACAACACTGAGTGTACAATGCTGACAGCACCGACAGTACAACACAGAGTACAACACTGACAGCACTGAGAGAAACACTGACAGCACCAACAGTACAACACTGACAGCACTGAGAGTAGCACTGGCAGCACCAACAGTACAACACTGAGAGTAACACTGACAGCACCGACAGTACAACACTAACAGCACCAACAGTACAACACTGAGAGTACCACTGACAGCACTGAGAGTAACACTGACAGCACTGAGAGTACAAAACTGAGAGTACCACTGAGAGTAACAGTGATAGCACTGAGAGTAACACTGACAGCACTGAGAGTACAAAACTGAGAGTACCACTGAGAGTAACACTGATAGCACTGAGAGTACAACAATGAGAGTAGCACTGAGAGTAACATTGAGAGTAACACAGAGTACAACACTGAGAGTACAACACTGAGAGTAACACTGACAGCACTGAGATTACCACTGAGAGTAACACTGACAGCACTGAGAGTACCACTGAGAGTAACACTGATAGCACTGAGAGTACCACTGAGAGTAACATTGACAGCACTGAGAGTACAACACTGAGAGTGAGTACCACTGAGAGTAACACTGATAGCACTGAGAGTAACACTGACAGCACTGAGAGTAACACTGACAGCACTGGGAGTACCACTGAGAGTAACACTGATAGCACTGAGAGTACCACTGAGAGTAACATTGACAGCACTGAGAGTACAACACTGAGAGTGAGTACCACTGAGAGTAACACTGATAGCACTGAGAGTAACATTGAGAGTAACACTGGCAGCACTAAGAGTAAAATTGAGAATACAACACAGAGAGTAACACTGAGAGTAACACGTACAACACTGAGAGTAACACAGAGTACAACACTGAGAGTAACACTGACAGCACTGACAGTACAACACTGAGAGTAACACAGAGTACAACACTGAGAGTAGCACTGACAGTACAACACTGAGAGTAACACAGAGTTCAACACTAAGAGTAACATTGACAGCACTGACAGTAAAACACAGAGAGTAACACTGACAGCACTGGGAGCACAGCACCGAGAGTACAATGCAGTGAGCAAAGCACTGAGAGCACATCACTGACACCACAGCACTAACAAGAACACAACACTGAGAGTAACACTGACAGCACTGAGAGCACATCACTGAAAGTGAAAGCGGGGGACGTTGGCTGTGCGCTGTCTGTGTGATCTGTGAGAACATCTAACACTGCAGTGTGATTTCTGTCACATTGTATCAGCAGACTGCTCTTTTATTGGATACTTTGTTCCTTATCCAGACAAATCTACATCTAATCTCAGCTTTAACCACTTGCTGTCCGAGGGAAATTTTGAAAATTTTCATATACAGTACACATAATATCAGCATTTGTTTTTTAAAAAACGACATAGAACCCCCAAACATGATCTATTTTCTGACGGCAGAGGCCCTAGAGAATAAAATGGTGGCTGTTGCAATTTTTTTATGTCGCACAATATTTGCACACAATATTTTTGTTTAAAAATACCAAACATGTTCTACTTACCTGTTCTGTGCAGTGGATTTGCACAGAGCAGCCCCAATCCTCCTCTTCTCGGGTCCCTCGCTGACTCTTCTGGCCCCTCCCTCCTGCCGAGCCGCTGCTCTTTGTGTGCATTCTGACATGGATCTGTGGCTATGCCCCGTTCCCTCTCTCTCCTCATTGGTTCACTGACTTTGATTCACATCAGCGGGAGCCAATGATGCCCTCTGCTTTGTCTCAGCCAATCAGGAGGGAGAGCCGAGTCTCTCGTGTAACATCGCTGGATAGGGATGGGTTCAGGTAAGTATTATGGGGGCTGAGAGAGGCTGCTGCACACAGAAGGTTAGTAATCTTAATGCATAGAATACATTAAGCTAAACAACCTTCTGCCTTTAAAATAACCTTTGATGCATTTTTTTTTTGTACACCAACCCAATTTAAAGCGGAGTTCCGCCTCCCCCTCCAAAAATTTAAAGTCAGCAGTTACACATACTGTAGCTGCTGACTTCAAATATTAGGACACTTACCTGTCCTTGAGTCCAGCGATGTTGGCACTGCAGCCGATGCAAACATAGGCTGTCGGGTGCTGCCACCGTCATTGCCGGTAAGGGAACCGGCAGTGAAGCCTTTGCGGCTTCACAGGCGGGTCCCTACTGCGCATGCGCTAAGCGCGCTGCTCATTCCTGCTGGCTCGGCAGCGGAGGAGGGTGCTGAGCTTCCAAGGGACGGCGCTGTGGTGCCGTATCCCAAAAGTGGGGTAGGGTACCTGTCAAAAACAGGTACCCGTTCCCCCCTCCCCCCTGAAAGGTGCCAAATGTGGCACTGGATGGGGGGGGGGGGATAAAAGAGCTGAAGTTCCGCTTTAATACCCACTTCTTTGGTAAAATATTAAAGATGATGTTGTGCCCAGTAAATAGGAACAGTGTCAAGATTTGCAAAAATAGTACTAAGGTAGAATCATGGCTCAAACAACAGACCTTCACAGCCACATCCCTAAATGAATTGAAAAATAGAAAAGAAACAGTCCGTGTGATGGTCGTAGTTGCCGTCGACAAATAGACAGGCCAACGGCCTCTCACACTGTAATTGGGACTTTAAAGGCTGTGGAAAGGTCTGTAGTAAACAACATTTTAATTCATAAAAATATTGCTTTATTGAAAATTTGACAAATCAATACATAAAACATATATTAAAATATTGTAAGCATGTACAGAGTAACACCAATCCAATGCATCAAAAACAAAATAAAGCCAGTATTGTGTGACTAGCAGGGTCCTACATGTTTCGCCGAGGCTGCAAAGCTCTCATATTGGCTTCTTCAGGGACTATATCCTGACGTCACAGCACTGTTTTAAGATGCTATATATAGGGAAATAAAGGGGGAGTTATACATACAATCATAGCATACAAGCTATTATCCATAAATAAAATAGTCTCCCTATCATCTAGAGAAGGATTGTGGGGTCATGCTTACCATTTGGAGTAAGTCAAAGAGCATGTCAAGTGTGCATCCAGATCCCTAGGGCCAGGGGTGTGATGCCATCATGATGGGAGTAAGTGGAGCCAGTCTCCTGAAACCCAGAAAGAGAAGCCTGCACGGCAAGCACTGGACCGAGTATCCAATGTGCGGAGAGTGTCACCCACAAGTATGGACCACCAACGGGGGGATAAATGCTACCATCTGCATGGTTTATAACAAAAAAGGAAGAAGAAGGGGGGAACAAGGACCCCTGTGAGCAGTCCTACTGGGCAAAATGTATATAACTGCTGTGCAAACCTCATATGGTGCCCCAGATAATAGGAAGGGGAATGACCCAGTGAGGAGGCAGAATGGAGTACTGGCATGCAGAAGTACAAGATTGGTGCCTTAATTAATATAATTTCCCACCTTAAATATGTTAATAGAGAGACATATACACAATGTGCAGAGCAGTTGTCTACACCTGCTCTGCACATTGTGTATATGTCTCTCTATTAACATATTTAAGGTGGGAAATTATATTAATTAAGGCACCAATCTTGTACTTCTGCATGCCAGTACTCCATTCTGCCTCCTCACTGGGTCATTCCCCTTCCTATTATCTGGGGCACCATATGAGGTTTGCACAGCAGTTGTATACATTTTGCCCAGTAGGACTGCTCACAGGGGTCCTTGTTCCCCCCTTCTTCTTCCTTTTTTGTTATAAACCATGCAGATGGTAGCATTTATCCCCCCGTTGGTGGTCCATACTTGTGGGTGACACTCTCCGCACATTGGATACTCGGTCCAGTGCTTGCCGCGCGGGCTTCCCTTTCCGGGTTTCAGGACACTGGCTCCACTTACTCCCATTATAATGGCATCACACCCCTGGCCCTAGGGATCTGGATGCACACTTGGCATGCTCTTTGACTTACTCCAAATGGTAAGCATGACCCCACAATCCTTCTCTAGATGATAGGGAGACTATTTTATTTATGGATAATAGCTTGTATGCTATGATTGTATGCATGACTCTCCCTTTATTTCTCTATGTATAGCATCTTAAAACAGTGCTGTGACTTCAGGATATAGTCCCTGAAGAAGCCAATATGAGAGCTTTGCAGCCTCGGCGAAACATGTAGGACCCTGCTAGTCACACAATACTGGCTTTATTTTGTTTTTGATGCATTGGATTGGTGTTACTCTGTACATGCTTACAATATTTTAATATATTTTTTATGTATTGATTTGTCCAATTTTCAATGAAGCAATATTTTTATGAATTAAAATGTTGTTTACTTCAGACCTTTCCACAGCCTTTAAAGTCCCAATTACAGTGTGAGAGGCCGTTGGCCTGTCTATTTGTCGATGGCAACTACGACCATCACACGGACTGTTTCTTTTCTATTTTTCAATGTCAAGATTTATCATTTTACACACCTAAGAAATGGTGAAAAACTATGGTACCTAAATATCTTCATAGACAACACTTAAAAAAGTATCAGTTTAGGAGGTTGTAAACTTCCAAAAAAAATAAAAACCTTAAAGAAAAAGGCGTAATGAGCTAGAATGCAGTGCATACTAGCTCACTATGAAATACTTACCTTAGAACGAAGCCCCCGCAGCACCACCTGCTCACTGCTGAAATGGCCAACGTGTTCACCCATCTTCCTTCTGGGTTCGCATCCTCTGGCCATCTGATTGGCCAGAGCCACAATGACATCACTCCCGTGCGTGCGGGAGCTGCCATTCATGGCACAGGGCTCTGAAGGAACAGCATTGGCGGCCATACCTTCAGAGCCCATGTGCCAGTGATGTCACTGGCTGCATGCAAAGTAAATATCTCCTAAACAGTATACGTTTAGGAGATATTTACAGTACCTATAGGTAAGCCTTATCATAGGCTTAGGCTGGCCATACATGTTCAATTTTCTTTTAGATTTACCACAAACCACATAATATGAGGTCAAAGCTAAACACTTTCACTTGTTTCCAATTAGGCAAGCGTTTGTACTACATAGTTGAAGGCAAATTTCAAGAAAATTGTACAGAAAATTGTTCAGAAAATTGTATAATGTATGACCAGCCTTACCTATAGGTACAAGTCACAGAGGAAGCTTTACTTCCTCTTTTAGAGTTAAATGTGAGCTCTGATGCTAGAATGATTGTTCTCACTCTAACATTTGTGGCAATGTGTGATCTGATCACTGTACATGTGGGACCTACGTGCACACTTGCATTTGCTTATGAGCACAGGAGGACAGGGGCGCTTTTGTTTTTTTTTTTTTTTTTTTACACTTTTTCTATATCATTTTTTTAATCTAAAAGAGAAGTGTGGAATGTCAAAAAAGCAAGCATGCATATACTCCTCTGTTTGCAGCATTGCTATGATTTTGCAGTTGTCCCTTGCCAGCCCTAAAACAAGGAACTGAGGGATCACATGACTGTCTTCCCCTCCAGCGCTCACTGGAGCACTGGGCTGTGGAGGGGGGTGGGAGGGGCTGGCTCTGGTTCTCAGCTGAGAGAGCCTTGTGGTTGCATTCGTTATTTGCTATCCAGTCCAGATCCATCCAGTAACATCCAGTCTCTACTCCATTAGAGGAGCAAGGAAGACACCTTTGGATAGCAGCACTGCCAATATGAGGAGAGGGTAGTGTTAGGCTGGCCATACACTATACGATTTTCTTGTTCAACTTTGCTTTAGATTTACCAAAACTATGTAATATAGGGTCAAACCTAAACACTTTCAATTTGTATGTAATCAGACAGGCCCTTGCACTACATAGTTTAAGGTAAATCTAAAGGAAATTGAATAAGAAAATTGTATAGTGTATGGCCAGCCTTAGACTGTGTTCGCAGAGGCAGCTGCACCGCAGGTGATTGCTTGCTATATGAACAGCCACGAATAGTTGTGACCACCGACAGCCTGTCATTGCAGTGTACAGGCCTGGCAGCCTCAGCTGTCACACCTAGCAGAGGATTTAGTAGACACCCGTTCTAATGGAGCTTTATGGTGGCCAAATACACCACTAAATGATCAATGTCTTTTCTGATCGATCTCTCCCGATACAAATAATCTATCAGCAGTCAACAACAATCCATTTATTTGACACACACAGGGAAATGGAGTTGGATTGACAGTTTAAAGTTTGAATTGTAAGTTATCAGTCGCCTCTGTTTCCACCATGCAACCTCATATCCTGAATGATCGAAATACCTTCCAGTGTATGACCGAATGATTTCATTGCTGCTGAGTGATTCAAAACAATCAATCCTGCTATAGTTGATCAAAATAGGTTTAAATGGACCTATCAAAATATCGGTTATTTCTAATCATTGGGTTCTGAATCAGTTGTTTTGATCGAATGGTACATTGATTTGATAATAAAATGTAAAGGATAAGTTCACTTTTAAAAAATAAATAAATGTGCATTTTTTTTTTTCGAGCCTGTAAATCAGGGGTCTTCAAACTACGGCCCTCCAGTTATTCAGAAACTACAATTCCCATCATGCCTTGTCATGTCTGTGAATGTCAGAGTTTTACAATGCTTCATGGGATGTGTAGTTCCACAACAGCTGGAGGGCCGTAGTTTGAGGATCCCTGCGTAAAGCATCGCACCAATGATCAGCAGATCGCTGGTGCCATGCAGGTCTCCTGCAGTTATGCCAGTGTAATTGTGTACCTATACATCCCCTATGGCACATGTGTCAAACACAAGGCCCGCGGGCCAAATCTGGCCCTTCAGGGCATTTCATGTGGCCCTCGCACCTCTCCTAGAGCTGCAGTAGAGCTCCAGCCCTCCTTTGGGCCTCCTCCAGACCCTACACTCTCTTCTTCCCAGCTCTGTCTCTAGCTTCTTCCCAGCAGTAGCACAAGGTAAGGGGGTGATGCGACCCTCAATGATGTTGAGTTTGACACCCCTGTCCTATGGGCAAGCAGATACACTGACAGGAAGAATCAATGAACTACCAAGGCAGTCCACAGCGCGGTGGTCTTTCATTGAGAATTACAAGCCAACATCCACAAAGGATGTCAGTACTTGTAGTTCATTCATTCACACAACTCTGTGAATGAATGAACCGGCTGTGTGGGGGGAGCCCCGCATGGCTGCGCTGATTTCAAAAACTTGACCGCTAGTACGGGGAACTTTTCCCTGTACTGCTGTCACAGGGAGGGGAAGGGGGAGGGATCGAGCAGCAGCTGCAGCATTGAGAACATGTTACATATTTTACCCTAAAAACGGGTGGAACATATAAAGTGTTCCCGAAGGTGAACTTATCCTTTAAGGGTGGCCACCATTAGATTTAGATTGCTCTCGGCAGATTTTACACTAGTAGAATTTCATTAGAAAACCTTAGTTTTAGCAGTGCTCATTCAATTTTCTAATGGTTATTGGTGTTAAATAGACGTTTATTTTCAATCACAGGATGGAAAATATTTCTCGAACAAAACAAATTTCTAACTGTGAATGTGGTTATCGTTAGAAAAGTCTATTCCTTCCCAAAAAAATGTTTTTTGAAGTACTTTTATATGACATTGGAAATGTGATTAAACATACTGATGAGAATTTTCGTACGTTTGTTGAAAAATCTGCTGTGCATGGCCAGCTTTACATTGGCTTGAAAAACAAATAAAAGCTGAACCCCAGCTAACACTTAAAGTGAATCTACAATGCATCTGAACACCACAAACCAAAAACACTACCATCCATCCATGTCTTCGTGATTATCATTTTTTTCTGAGAAATCTCTTTGAACAACACCCCATAGCGTTCTGGCTGTGGCCATCTTGAGTAAGGGCATATGATTCATGTTGCATTTACTTCCTGGAATCCACCTGCACTTAGCCCAGGCATGCAAACAGGAGGGTGTGTTTAGATGAGAAAAGCCCTCCTCCCCTCCTGAAGACTCTTGGGATGTATGACATTTATCTTGGCATGGAAACCAGGAAATAACAGAAAAAATGTAGCAAAAAAGTTCAAAAGACGTAAATATACTATACCTTCCTATCTATTTACTAATGCTAGCACCATGAGGATTCAAAATAGTCAGTGTTAATTGAGAGAGTGAAGTTGTGCTTTAGTGCCGGGTCACACTTGTGCGATGCGGGAAGGCTGCGAATTTGCAGCCTGTTCCCACATCGCAAACACACACCTGGCAGTTCACACTGCCATATGCGATACGCATGGGGTGTCAATTAAATGTTAACGACACCCTCAGTTTGATCGCATATCACAGTGCGATCTGACAGTTCGCACAGGATCGGATCGCACAAGTGTGAACCACTGTGCGATCCGATCCTGATGCGGCTGAAAAAAAGGGTCAGTGCCGGTTCACACTATAGCGAGTGCGCCGATCGCATGTAATTCGGAGCGCACTGCTCCTTCATTACATACGATCGGAGGTGCGGATGCGAATTTAGCCATACACTTTGTATGGCTGAATTCGTACTGTATCCGCACCAAACACGCACATGACCCTTTTTTCCAGCCGCATCAGGATCGGATCGCACAGTGGTCCACACTTGTGCGATCCGATCCTGTGCGAACTGTCAGATCGCACTGCGATATGCGATCAAACTGGGGGTGTCGTTAACATTTCATTGACACCCCCTGCGTATCGCATATGGCAGTGTGAACTGCCAGATGTGCATTTGCGATGCGGGAACAGGCTGCGAATTCGCAGCCTTCCCGCATCGCACAAGTGTGACCCGGCACTCATGTGCGACTTTTGTGCGGGTGCAGTGCGAATTTAGCCATACAAAGTGTATGGCTGAATTCGCACTGCACATCCGATCGCATGTAATGAAGGAGCAGTGCGCTCCGATATTACATGCGATCGCCGCACATGCTATAGTGTGAACCGGCACTTAATAAGCAGTTACAGCAACAGCTTTTTTTTTTCCTTGTGGGATAACGGTTTACATAATTAACTAAAAGCTGATTGTTGTAAGGACCACTGTCAGTTACTAGCTGGATCACCAGGTGAAAATAAAGGAAAAAAACCTAAGGCCTCGTTTGCACTTTGCTTTGCTCTTTGAAGAGCAATCACCATTCAGATTGCTTCCCAGAGAGCTTTTTACAGGCAGCGAGGAGATCTCTGCCTGTTTAAACCTCCTAAATGCTGGAATAGAACACTGCAGCCATGTGCATTGTGTGCGTTTTCAGGGCAGTTGCAGCGTAGCCTCGTCGCTTAAATGGGTTGTGTTTGGCAGGCAATAGTACTTGCAGAGCAAGATAGGAGCTATATTAGCTGCTGTGGTTGTGAAACAGCGCAGCAGCTAAAGGGTTAGCAGTTGAGGGATGGTAAAACCTCTGTACATAAGTAATAAACCTTGTGTGTGCCGCTCCCCCCACAGCCCCCCCCCAATACTCACCTGTGCTCCATCCTGATCCAGCGATGTGCACGAGTGCCTTGGCTCTTCCTCTTTATTGGCTGTCAATCACAGCCAGTTAGCCAGTAAGGAGAGAGGGGCGGGGTTGAGCCGCAGCTCCATGTCTGAATGGACACGCAGGGCAGTGACTCAGAAGCTGCTTGCTGTGGGGGCACTCGACAGAAGGGAGGGGCCAGGAGCGCCGGCTGGGGATCCTAGAAGAGGAGGATCGGAGCTGCTCTATAGAAAACCACTGCACAGAGCAGGTAAGTATGACATGTGTTATTAAACAAAAAGTGCCTTTAATATTACTTTAATACATGAAGACAGTATATCTGAACCCTTAGCGCCCATTCAGACTGGCGCGACGTGACTTGCTGGGGCGACCTGTGAAGTCGCGGTGCACAGCGTGCACCGTGACCTCGGCGCGACTTGCAGGGACTTCATATAATTGAAGTCAATGCAAGTCGCCTCCAGGTCGCCCCAAAGTAGTACAGGACCCTTTTTCTAAGTCGGAGCGACTTGTGTCGCTCCTATTAGAACGGGTCCTGTACTATTCAATGGCGAGCGACCGACCGCGACTTGTCAGGTGACCAAGTCGCCTGACAAGTCGCGCTAGTGTGAATGGACCCTAACTGGGCGACATTTAGTTGACTAAATCACTATGTATTTATAAAGAAGAGAATATGATGTTTATAAACATTCACTGCCATTTAAAACCCATGGCGCTGGATGGTTTTCTAGTACTGAATGTTTGTGAATGTCACATTCTCCGCTTTATAAATAGACCTCTATGTGCTATAAACAACTGCCATGCTTTATTATCATGTGTTATTGTCAATCAGTGTTAACTACTATTTAATGTTTTGCATCTCAGGCTGTATTCACACCTGGGCATACGTGTTTAGAGGTGATTTCGGGTACATTTTTGGAAAGCTAGCTACAAGAAGAAGGAGATGGTTGTTTAGACTTGAAAAACGCTAATTTTTTAGCATTCTCTCCCATTGAAGTCTATGGGACCAGAAATACCCCTTTCTGCTACAGAAGTATCTCATGTACCTTTTTTGAGTCTCAGGCATTGAGCAGCAGCTGCCTGAGCTCTCTCATGTGAACAGGCACTATTTAATAGTGTGGGTTGTTGAATGTGGTGGAACTTTGAGGTTCGAGGGCTCAGTGGTACTGTTTTTTTCTTGCTTTTTTCAGCTACTTCCACTCTAACGTCTCGCCATTCCTGCTGAACTGGCCGAGATTCGAACCGTCTATGGGCAGGCTGAATGAACCAAGTTGATTAATCGATCAACTTGTGTAAACCAGCCTTTCAGATTCACTTGCGATTATTGCTAGCGGCTGCTATAAAAGTCTTCTCCCGGTGGGGGTGCTCAGCAGGAAGGATTCCCCTGGCAGCACTGTTAGTGTTGATGGGGGAATCGTATGCATTTCTTCTCTGCAACCCGTAGTTGCAGGAAAGAAATTTGCACTGTCTGTAGCCTGCCTAAATGTACTCGCTCCAGATTCAGCTCCACCTCTTGGTCTGATCCGCCTTCCTGATAGCAACAATGTTGCACTTTGCCTGTATTATGTGTCAGAGGCATAATTAGAACCTTCAGGGCCTGGGAGCAAGAAACCATGAAGGGCACTCCCTGGCCCCTGACCGAGGCCCTTTCCCACTGATCCCAGGGCCCTTTACTACCATGGTGGGACTCTTTATTACGGTCCTGCAGAGGGCCACCCTCTGGCCCCTGACTGAGGCCTTTTCCCACTGTGATCCCAGGGCCCTTTACAAGAATAGCTATGTACAGAACTTTCTGTTTATTCACAAACTGAGGCATATTAAACACAGTTTACTATTCCCCAGCTATTCATTGAGACAAGAAAGGGGCAAGTAAATGTGTCCTTCCCCGCTCTCCTTCCTGACAAATCCCCCTCAGCAGCCGGTGGGAGGGGGAAACCCCACAGCGCTACATGGAGTGATCGGTTCCTCTACATGCCGCCACCCCCACCACCCTCCTATCCAGGCGTACAGGGGGGCCATACGTGTCCCCTGGAGCACGGGGCTGGGCTGTAATGGAGACTCCTGTACATACGTGTGTCTCTGCACAGTAGGGATCGACCGATTATCGGTGTGGCCAATTATCGGAGGCCGATATTCACTTTTTTTGAAGTATCGGTATCTACCATCTAATATCTAACTTGCCGATATTGCTTTAAATGGTCCCACTGAGAGACCCGAAATGACCAGCCGACACGTCCCCCAGCTGCCTGAAGACCCGAACAAAGCCGCATAATGGGGGTCTGATGTAAAAACCCGGAAGCAATGTCATGATGTCACTTCCTGGTACTGGAGCCTTAAGATTTTTAAACAAATGACAAATTTGCCGTTTTGAATGCTTTCAGTGAAAAGGAGGGGTTTGGTGTCTTCTAGACCCCAGATCCCTCCATAAAGAGTACCTGTTACTTCCTAGAAAAGGCAGAGGTTGGGACTTTAAATGGAGCACTAAAAATAGTGCCCCCATCCCTGGTTACATGAATAAAAGAAAGGTTTGGGACTTTGAGTGAGGTGGAGACCAGAACGCTGGGAAACATGGGTAATAAAAACATTTTATTACTGTATACTATCAATAGACAAAGTACAACATGTAAAATAGCAATTCATTTATAAACAGCATATTACAAACATATTGGTCAGTCTGATGCATTTGCAGGTACACAAAATATGCATAAAGAGTATAGGGACTATGGCACTTCGTATTGGCCACACAGTCCAAAGTTGCTACATTATTGCCATACTGTAGGCGGTCTGCAGGGTGCACCATGGTAATGAATGTTGAATCAAAAACTTGCTGCAGCAGTCATGGACCTAATATATATCATGTGTTGAATCACACAGAATTGCAATAATCGTTCAGTAGGTAAGTAACCGTTAAAATTGATTGAGTAGCGATTAATTCCTGTATAGTAGAAAAATTGATGACATCCTTGTAGCTCTACGCGTTTCATGGCTAAATACCACTCTTCAGGAGCGGATGCCAAAAACTAAGATGGCTGTCATTAACAAGGTGCGGCTCTGTGGGCGCAGGGCATCGCATGCGCCTCCCCCGGGAGCTGTGGTGGTCATCCCCGCAGTCCCGCACAACGCACCACACATCACCCATAAATGACTGCATCAAGTGTTATAGTAGTAGTAGACATGTGTTGTCTCTCAAATCCTGGGTCTGGAGGGTCTACCTGTTACTTCCTATTACTGTTTACATTCCTTGTGACAGCAATAAAAGTGATCACATTTTTTTTTTTTATTAAAAGGACAATGGAAAAATAAAAACTTTAAATGTGCAGAATATCAGCACCTAATATCGGCTTGAAGGGTGGCCAGAAAATCGGTATCGGTATCGGCCCTGATAAAACAATATCGATCCCTACTGCACAGCTACTTGTAGTTTCCACCAGGGGCTCATGTGACAGGGTGACAACAGTAGTAACTATGGGAGACATTTGTCATGAAAAGTGCTAGAGGTGCACCGAATGGAAATTTTGATGCTGAAACCGAAAATGCAGGATGCACTTGGCTGAAAACTGAAACCGAAAATGACAGTTAAGTCGCGGTTAAAATCGTGTCAAAATCACGTGCATTTTTGGTGTCACCTTTTTCTCTTATTGGCAAAATGCCAATAACACCATTTTCGGACGATATGTTTTGGCTGCCGAAATTTCTGTGCATCTCTAAAAAAAGTGCCTAAACAAGGATGTAACGGAACCGCAACCCACACTGTACTTGTGGACTTCCATCAGTATACAGATTCCTCCCAGTTGTGAACATAGATATCAGATTTTCCAGCCATCCCCATACAAAGCTAGCCTACAACTTAGCTTGTACTGGAATCTTCACCTTTATTGAACAGTTTTACACTCCATTTATACACACATGAGCACATCCCCCTCCTGGTTAAATTACTGCATCAGGTCGGGGGTTGTCTGATTACATTATCATATGCAGATGAAATTGTATACAGAAATAGAATTAACCTGAACTAATTATCTAGCCATCTGGACAGACACAATATATGAGTTCATTAACAATTAACAATGGGACACAGAGGCTTAACAGAATCCACATCACATTTCAATACACAAACAATGGGGAGAGCCTATCTCTGCCATTGGAGTACAATATACATTAGCATAAGTGTAAATACAGACCCCATTTGAAGAAATCCAAGCCATATTCTCAGTGTCCATTAAGTATCTGTCTTTCACTCCCAGTGATGGTGAGTACTGTTACAAAGGACTTTTTGGCAGGATTATTTTAGTACAGTGCCTTTCGAAAGTATTCAGCCCCCTTGAACTTTGCAATCTTTTGCCGCATCTCAGGCTTCAAACATAAAGATATAAAACTGTAATTTTTTGTGAAGAATCAACAACAAGTGGGACACAATCATGAAGTGGAACAAAATTTATTGGTTATTTCAAACTTTGTTAACAAATAAAAAACTGAAAAATTGGGCGTGCAAAATTATTCAGCCCCTTTACTTTCAGTGCAGCAAACTCTCTCAGAAGTTCAGTGAGGATCTCCGAATGATCCAATGTTGACCTAAATGACTAATGATGATAAATAGAATACACCTGTGTGTAATCAAGTCTCCGTATAAATGCACCTGCACTGTGCTAGTCTCAGAGGTCCGTTTAAAGCGCAGAGAGCATCATGAAGAACAAGGAACACAACAGGCAGGTCCGAGATACTGTTGTGGAGAAGTTTAAAACCAGATTTGGATACAAAAAGATTTCCCAAGCTTTAAACATCCCAAGGAGCACTGTGCAAGCGATAATATTGAAATGGAAGGAGTATCAGACCACTGCAAATCTACGAAGACCTGGCCGTCCCTCTAAACTTTCAGCTCATACAAGGAGAAGACTGATCAGAGATGCAGCCAAGAGGCCCATTATCACTCTGGATGAACTGCAGAGATCTACAGCTGAGGTGGGAGACTCTGTCCATAGGACAACAATCAGTCGTATACTGCACAAATCTGGCCTTTATGGAAGAGTGTCAAGAAGAAAGCCATTTCTTAAAGATATCCATAAAAAGTGTCCTTTAAAGTTTGCCACAAGCCATCTGGGAGACACACCAAACATGTGGAAGAAGGTGCTCTGGTCAGATGAAACCAAAATCAAACTTTTTGGCAACAATGCAAAACGTTGTTTGGCATAAAAGCAACACAGCTCATCACCCTGAACACACCATCCCCACTGTCAAACATGGTGGTGGCAGCATCATGGTTTGGGCCTGCTTTTCTTCAGCAGGGACAGGGAAGATGGTTAAAATTGATGGGCAGATGGATGGAGCCAAATACAGGACCATTCTGTAAGAAAACCTGATGGAGTCTGCGAAAGACCTGAGACTGGGACGGAGATTTGTCTTCCAACAAGACAATGATCCAAAACATAAAGCAAAATATATAATGGAATGGTTAACAAATAAACATATCCAGGTGTTAGAATGGCCAATTCAAAGTCCAGACCTGAATCCAATTGAGAATCTGTGGAAAGAACTGAAAACTGCTGTTAAGAAACGCTCTCCATCCAACCCCACTGAGCTCGAGCTGTTTTGCAAGGAGGAATGGGCAAAAATTTCAGTCTCTAGATGGGCAAAACTGATACAGACATACCCCAAGCGACTTACAGCTGTAATCGCAGCAAAAGGTGGCGCTACAAAGTATTAACTTAAGGGGGATGAATAATTTTGCACGCCCAATTTTTCAGTTTTTTATTTGTTAAAAAAGTTTGAAATATCCAATAAATTTCGTTCCACTTCATGATTGTGTCCCACTTTTTATTAATTCTTCACAAGAAATTACAGTTTTTTATCTTTATGTTTGAAGCCTGAAATGTGGCAAAAGGTCACAAAGTTCAAGGGGGCCGAATACTTTCGCAAGGCACTGTAATAGCTTGAAAGCCTCTTTAAAGGAGTTGTAAAGGCAGAAGGTTTTTTTTAAAAAGCCTTCTATGTGTAGCAGCCTCCCCGGCTCCCCATAATACTTACCTGAGCCCCATCTCTGTCCATGAGTCCCTAGGCCACCTGGGAATCTCCTTCCTGATTGGCTGAGACACAGCTGCTGTGCCATTGGCTCACGTGCCTGTCAGTCAAAGTCAGTTAGCCAGTCAGGAGACAGAGGGGCCAGGGCAGAGTGGCTCGGGTGCCCCCATAGCAAGCTGCTTGCTGTGGGGGCGCCTGACAGGAGGGAGGGGCTAGGAGGAGAGAGAAAGGACCCAAGAAGAGGGGGATCCGGGCTGTTCTATGCAAAACCACTGCACAGGGGAGGTAAGTATAACATGTATGTTATTTAAAAAAAAAACAAGACTTTACAATCACTTTAACATGTTAAAACCTTTAAAAGATTTTAGTGATTGGGCCTAGATCTTGTGTATTAATGTATCAACAATGTAATCAATAGTTTCTGTGAAAGGAATAGTGAACTCTCTGTTACCTGTACTTTATGTATAACTAAATTAACCGAGCTGGATTGCAGAGTATAGTTATTTCAAGATCATAAATATTGCTAGATTCTGACAAGCCTATTGACTTGCCATGATAGTGGTGTTTATCTGGAGTTGTGTGTTATCTACATGGTTTCCTCTTTCCGCTACACTGATTTTACTGAGTACTCGGAGCTGTGCTGCCGGGAATAAAGCTGGCCATACACTAGTAGAATTTTGTTCCAATTGTTTTAAAAATATTTGTTTATTTTTCAAATCAACATTCTTGAAGGAGCAGGGTGAAAAATTCTTTAATTCTTGAATAAACACATTTTTAAGGCCTCATACACACTTGATGTTTTTTCTGCTGCTCTTGGGGGCGTTTGGCTTTTTCTTTCCTGCCTCTAAATGCCCCTGCATGTTGGTCTATGTTACCATGCATACATAAGCGTTTAGAGGTGGAAAGATTGCTTGACGCACCTAAAGTTAGCAATAGTGAGTTCATTCATTTCAGTGGGCAATGAAATTAATTCATGCCCAAGTGCTTGACAGGCCTAAATGCATTACACAAGTTTACAAGCATCAAGTGTTTTTTTTCTGCCAAAACTCTGCTGCCAGGAGGAAAGGAGTTGCCTAACGGTGTAAGAGGTTTTCCTTCAGGAAATTGCATTCATTCCAAAATCAAATGTTAAAAGGAAACTAAATTTAAAGTACTTTTGAATGACATTCGTCAAGTCATTAAGGCTACGTTCACATGTGGGCGTAGAGGATCGCGTGATTCTGCCCGCGATCCGGAAATCATTGCAAATTGCGGGACGCCTGTGCATTGCCCGTGTTTTGCAATGGTACCCCAAACGCTGTGTGATGTTGCTGCGTTTTCCGCCCGCCGATTCGTGGTAACATCGCGCAATCAAAATCGCAGGACGCATTACGCCCCAAAGAAGCTCCTGTACCTTTTTTGGGCGTCATGCATCCCACGATTTTGTTTGCGCGATGTTACCACGATTCGGCAGGCGGAATACGCGGCAACATTGCACAGCGTTTGGGGTGCCATTGCAAATCACAGGCAACGCACAGGCGTCCAGCGATTTGAAATGATTTACGGATCGCGAGCAGAATCGCGGTGATTCTGCCCGCGATCCGCTACGCCCACATGTGAACGTAGCCTAAGTGTACTGAGAATTTTC
This sequence comes from Pelophylax lessonae, assembly GCF_965119305.1. Taxonomy (NCBI): domain Eukaryota; kingdom Metazoa; phylum Chordata; class Amphibia; order Anura; family Ranidae; genus Pelophylax; species Pelophylax lessonae. Next base: position 223,509,284 of record NC_138771.1, read on the forward strand.
ATACGAATGTTAATATGAAAGTCTACTAGTGTATGGCCAGTCGATGTTTGAAGACTTCTGTAGTAGTTCTCATGTGTACTGCTTCTTTATAAATACTCATTGCTTAACAACCTCAGCTCCAGATTTTACCCCTTTCATGACAAGGCCATTTTTGGCTTTTTAGCAATGCACTATTTTAATTGGTAATTGTGCGTTCATGCAACACTGTACCCAAACAAAATTTATATAATTTTTTTCACACAAATTGAGCCTATTTTATAAGACCAACATTTTGAAAAAAAAAAAAAAAAACTATATTTTATACTTTCTGCTATAAAACATATCCAATAAGAACAAAATTAAAAAAATAAATACAATTTCTTCATAAACTTTGGCCAAAATATATTTTGCTACATGTCCCAATAAGTGCATATTTATTGGTTTGCATGAAAGTTATACCGCCTACAAACTATGGTATAGATACTGGAATTTTTATTTATTTATTTATTTTTATACTAGCAATGGCGGTGATCAGCGACTTATAATGGAGCTGCAATAGTGCTGATGGAAATCTGACACGCTGGGTGGGATCAGACTGACTGCCACTGACATCACCAGGGACATAAATAAAGTGATCAGTGATAATACTATACACTGTCACTGTATTAATGACACAGGCTGGGAAGGAGTTTATATCTAGGGCGATCAAGGGGTAAATATGTGCCTAACAATGTGTAATGTGTGCAGCTTTTACTAATAGATCGCTAAGTTTCTCATCCTTGCTTTGCAGGGATGAAAAAAAGAGAGCTTGTTCTCTCTGTACAGAGCCCTGTGTTGATTGTCAACACAGAGCTCTGGGCTGTGATTGCATGAATCATTGGCTGGGACTTTCTAACAGACTCCCGCTGTGTGCAATCCAGCTGAAAGCAGGCAGCTGTGTACAGGTACGTCGCTTTGCCTGCATGGGCTGCCCATTCATAGTACATTTCCGGTGGGGCCGCAGTTCGCAAGAGTTTAAATATCAGGCCCTGTTTACACCTGTGTGTCTTAAATTAATTTTAGGCTTTGTTCACATGGACAGGTGCTTGTGTGTGCATGTCCCTGAATGCAGGCAAAGTGAGTTCAGGGACACACACTCAGCGAAATGTTAACCACTTGCCTACGTCGCTGGACTCCTAGTGGTCTCGGTGGCGCGCGCGCTGACACAGTGGGAGTCGGGCCTGAGGAGGAGAGGTGATGATCTTTGCCGCCTCTCTTCCCCGATTTTCGAGGAAAGTGTGAGAAGATCTGCCCGCTTGTGTAAACAAAGCAGGCTGATCTTCTCTGTGACAGACAGTAAGAGATCACAGGATTCAGCATAGCTGAACCTGCGATCTCTGTCTGTGTCACAGAATCCCCTCCCCCCACACACGCCAGTAAGCATGAGGCATACATTTAACCCCTTGATCACCCACAGGGTTAACCCCTTCCCTGCCAGTGTCATTATTACAGTTACAGTACATATTTATAGCACTGATTACTGTCCCCCCAAAAGTGTCAAAAATGTCAGTTAGGGGTCTGATCTGTCCGCCGCAATGTTACAGTCTGGCAAAAAATCACAGATCACCACCATTACTAGCAAAAAAAAACCAATAAAAATGACATACCGTATTTTGGTAAATCTTACCCGTAGTTAGTAAACGCGATAACTTTTGCGCAAACCAATCAAAATACACTTATTGCGATTTTTTTTTACCAAAAATATGTAGCAGAAAACAAATTGGCCTAAAATGTTAAAAAATTTTGGATTTTAATTTTTTTTTTGGGAATGTTATATATCAGAATGTGAAAAATATTGTTTTTTTTTTTTTCAAAATAGTCATTCTTTTTTTCAAAAATTTAAATCGCACAGGTGATAAAATACCACCAAAAGAAAGCTCTATTTGTGGGAAAAAAAAAGAACGTAAATTTTATTTGGGTACAGAGTCGCACGACAATTGTCCGTTAAATTAGCGCAGTGCCGAATCGCAAAATATGGCCTGGTCAGAAAGGGGGTAAAATCTTCTGGTCTTAAAGTGGATAAAAATCCGCTCATTGAGAATTTGTTTGTCAAAGCCATGTAGTTAAATATATTTTGGCCTAAATATATGACAAAAAATAAATATATTGGATATTTTTAAGGCCTCTTTCACACGGGCGTTCCGCATTTCCGTATATCATCCCATTTTTTTGACCATCCGCTGACATCCGATTTGCGTCCTTTCAGCTCTGTTCTGTTTTTTGGAACGGAACAGAACCCTATTTCTCTTACGTCCTCCGACAGTCGCCGCCCACTCATACAGTCTTCACCAATGGGTATTGACTTTGCAGGAGTAGCTAGGCATAAGACTTGTTAAAAACAAAAGCATTTAACATAGACACACCCATGGGGACTGTCCCACTGGTCAATACCCCCCTGCAGTAGCCATCCCAACTCAGTTTGTCTTCTGCCTAGCGTTAGGAGTAGATAGGCTTCCCTGTGCTGGGGCTACAGTCTCAGCCTTCTAATCTTTTCTTATGATTTTTATTTGCAAGAATGTCATTTTTTCTTTGCTTTACTAGCTGTTTCTTTTGTCAGCTTTAGTTTAGTCGAATCTTCGGACGAAGATGAATTTTGCGGAGCTGGGAATCGGACTGGCCGCCCTGGCTCTCCAGGGCAGAGGGTCAGATGGATCCCCAGCCCGCCATTGAGCGTTCAGCTATGGTTCGCCCTGGCACTAAGAACGACCCATCCCTGTTCGCAGCAGGGATGCAGCCTGTGAGGTGTCTACCTCACTGGACACATCTGCGGTTCAGTGCTGCAGTGTCCTGTGCTTTGGCTGACGGCATCCCCTGTCATCTGAGGACAGAGGCTTTCCGTTTCATAGAGGCACCCCACGCCATCCGGTACAGGTAAGTACTTTCTGTGTGGGGCCTCTGTCTGGGGTGGCAGTCCTGTGTGCTGTGTGTCCCCTCATGTCTGTGCGTTTGTGGGGCTCCCTGATGCGATCCCTGCGGGGATCTTTTTTATTGCACTGCTGGCGCTGTGTGGGTTTGGGGGCCCCTCTCCTGTGTCACTTTGGTGTTTGGAGGTGCAGACAGTGTGTGCGGCAGCCGCTGCGGGTAAAAAACGCGCGGTCCGCCATTTTAGGTGTGGGCAGCATGTCTGGCTTCACTGTGGGCTTTTGCAACAGCTTGCTATGTAGTGGTTTTGGCGCCATCCGGCGCCATCTTGTGTGTGGCAGAATGATAGTTCTGAGCACATGTCGGCGGCCATCTTGCCGAAGCCTCCCATTACTTCCTATGGGCAGCCATTTTCCCTTAGCCTGCAGCATATAGTTCAGCCCCTGGCGACCTCACTTCCTTTTCCTCTGGAGCAGCGATCGGTGTGGTAACACTCTGTGGGGCTCTGCAGACTGTCCTTTCCATATTTACTCTGTTTATCCTTTCTGGCTCAGTTTTGTCCCTGTAGGGGGTCTGTGTACACAGTATATATAGCGGTGGGCTGCGGGTTCCGCAGCACTCTTAAAGGGCCGGTACCTTTTATATTGTGTTTTCTGCAATGGAATCTCAGGACAGCAAATTCCCCCCAGCCTTGGTGGGGGAACCCAGTTCTGCTGAATCCCCCGTTCTACCTAATTTGGCCGCTGTGGTGGCGACTTTAGTGTCCAAAATGGAGGTGCTGATGGCTGAACGAGCTGCTAGAAAAATGCCTAGGATATCTTTCTCTTCTGATTCAGATGGGGATATGGCTGCTGTGGGTGTCGTGCCCTTGTCAGGATCTCGCTCTTCTCAGGACCCGCTGGGGTCTGAGGGGGAGGCGGAGGTGGAGGGGGTAGATGATTCTCCCCCGGGGTCGCCTGAAGAACACGCAGCTATGGATGTGTTGATTTCTTCTGTTAAAGAAACACTACATTTGGAGGATGAGCCCAATCCTCCTGGCATTGTGTCCTCCTTTGGTACACATAGGTCCCGCAAGTTGGCGCAGGTGTTTCCCTGCCCCGCTGAGTTTCATCACACAGTGAATGAATAATGGCGCAGTTTGAAACGCCCCTTCACGGTGCCTAAACGGTTTCAACTGCTCTACCCCTTTGCGCCTTCTACGGATTCGCGCTGGTGTATGGCTCCCCAGGTGGATCACACTGTGGCCCTACTAAACAAGGCTACTTTGGTTCCCACTGAGGATACCCCGGTGTTCCGGGATCCTACGGACGGGAGGCTGGAGTCTCTGGCCCGCCATGCCTACATGGTGGCGGGTTCCATGCTCAAACCTATTTTCACTTCTGTCATGGTGGCTCAGGCGGTGGCGGATTGGACTAAGGTGCTTAGACGCACTCTCGCGTCTGATTCTGCTCCACCAGCCACGCTGGACATGGTGGACCAAATTCATCTAGGGGTCATGTTTTTGTGCGATGCGGCCTTGAATGAGGCCCCTTTGGCTGCGCGCCTGTCCAGTGTTGCGGTACTTAACCGACTTAAGTCGACTGATCTGGCTGAAAAGCTGGTCGCCTGACCAGACGTCACGGAAAACGGTGGCTGATTTTCCTTATGCAGGGTCTCGCCTTTTTGGCGAGGCCTTAGATACTTTGGTGAAAGGAGTCACTGGGGGCAAAAGCACTCTGCTGCCCCAGAATCCGAAGAACAAGCCTTTTCGCGGTAAGCGGGGTCCCGCTTTTAGACCCAATCAGGGGTCCTTTCGTGCCTTCAAGACTCAAAATAAGGGCAAAACCGTTCAAGGGCCAAGGTGGCCAGAAAAAGCCCTAGGCGGGCAAGCAAAAGTCCGGCCACGCCGGTGCGGCGGCTCAATCCGCCTCTGCCTGAAGGGACGCTCCTCACCCATTTCAGGGGTGGGGGAACGTTTGTGCGGTTTCCTCCAACCTTGGCTGCTCCGAATTCCGGACAGGTGGGTTCCAGAAATCATTCGATCAGGTTACAAGATCTAATTCCTTTCGCGGCCGGTGGACAGATTCTTTCCCTCGAATCTTCATTTGACCCCAGGGAGGTTACAGGACCTGCATCAAGCGGTGCAGGATCTCCTTGCCCAGGGGGTGATTGTCCCGGTGCCTCATCGGGACAGGTTTTGGGGGTTTTACTCAAATCTTTTCACTGTGCCCAGAAAGGAGGGCAAGTTACGTCCGATCCTGGACTTGAAAGCTCTGAACCGCTTCGTGCAGGTTCGAAAGTTCCATATGGAATCCCTCCGCTCGGTGGTGGCCTCCCTGAGTCCAGGGGAATTCCTGGCCTCTATCGACGTAAAGGATGCGTACCTGCACATCCCCATTTTCGAGGGTCATCAGAGGTACCTCTGGTTCGCCATAGCGGAGGACCACTATCAGTTCGTAGCGTTGCCTTTCGGTCTCGCTTCGGCTCCAAGGGTCTTTACCAAAGTGCTGGCTATTTTAGGCCTGTTGAGGGCACAGGGCATTGCGGTCTCTGGATGTCTGGACGATCTCCTGTTAAGATCGAGTGCCAGTCAGAGCCTGTTGCGCGATCTGTCGACTACGGTACAGACGCTCCAGGAGTTCAGTTGGACCATCAACGTTCAGAAGTCGACTTTGTCTCCTTCGGTTCGTCTTCCCTATTTGGGAATGGTTCTGGACTCTGCTCAAGTGAAGGTATTTCTGCCGGAGGACAAGCTCTGGACCCTTCAGAACGAGATCAGGTCTCTCAGGGACAACGAATCCTCGTCACTCAGAACCTGTATGCGGTGCCTGGGGTTGATGGTATCAGCCTTCGAGGTGATACCATTTGCTCAGTTTCACGCGCGGTCTCTCCAAGCGGAGGTACTGACCAGGTAGGACAGGCTACCTCAATCCTTGGATCTGAGTGTCTCGTTGAGTCGCCAGACCAGAATGGATCTTCTGTGGTGGCTTCAGTCCCCGGCTGTGTCGGAAGGGAAATCCTTCCGTCCGTTACTGTGGACAGTGATTACCAGGGATGCCAGCCTGTCGGGCTGGGGTGGAGCCCTGGGCAACCTGTCTGCCCAGGGCACTTGGTCGGAGGAGGAATCCTCCCTTCCAATCAACATCTTGGAATTGAGAGCGATCAAACTGTGTCTCTTCCAGTGGTCGGGTCGACTTTGGGGCCGTCCTGTACGGGTACAGACGGACAATGCTACCGCGGTGGCTTACATCAACCACCAAGGGGGCACCAGGAGGTGTCCGACATTCTGTCTTGGGCCGAGACTCATGTCCCGGCGATTTCAGCAGTTCACATTCTGGGTGTGGAGAATTGGCAGGCAGATTATCTGAGCCGCCAGACCCTGGATCAGGGGGAATGGTCCCTACACCCGGAGGTCTTCCAAATGCTGTGTGCGAAGTGGGGATCCCCGGATGTGGATCTGTTCGCGTCTCGGCTAAACCACAAGGTGGAAAGGTTCGTGGCAAGATTGCGCGATCCTCTGGTGGACGCCTCGGATGCACTGGTGGCCCCTTGGCATCAGTATCGTCTGATGTATGCCTTTCCTCCGATTCAGTTGTTATCCAGGTTCCTTCGCAGGTTGGCCTCGGAACCGCACTGGGTGATTCTGGTGGCACCGGACTGGCCACGCCGGTCCTGGTACGCGGACATCGTTCACCTGGCAGTCGCACCTCCTTGGCGACTGCCAATGCGAGAAGATCTACTGTCTCAGGGACCGATCTTCCATCCTGCTTTACAGTTGCTGGCTTTAACGGCCTGGCTGTGGAAAGCCAGGTCCTGAGAGACAGGGGTCTCTCCCCAGAGGTCATTCCTACCTTAATCAAGGCTAAAAAAGCCTCGTCTGGTAAAATTTATTACCGTACCTGGAAAGCTTATTTTGCCTGGTGTGAGTCCAGGGGGTTTTCTCCTCGCTCTTACTCGGTGACGAGAGTGTTGGCTTTCCTCCAGTCTGGTGTGGACCAGCGCCTGGCGCTGGCCACGATAAAGGGCCAGGTATCTGCACTGGCTGTTTTTTTTCAATGCCCTGTGGCATCTCATTCCTTAATTCGCACCTTCATTCAAGGTGTGCGACATTTGGCCCCTCCCCGGAGGGCGCCTTTACCTCCATGGGACTTGAACTTGGTTCTGTCCGTGTTACAGCGTTCTCCCTTTGAAAACATCCGGGAGATATCATTGCCTCTGCTGTCTAAGAAGGTTGCTTTTCTAGTGGCGATCACTTCGGCTCGCACGGTGTCGGAGTTGGTGGCGTTGTCTTGCCGCTCCCCTTACCTAGTGGTTCATAAGGATAAGGTGGTCTTGCGACCTAACCCATCCTTTCTCCCAAAAGTGGTGTCTGATTTTCACCTAAATGAGGACATTGTGTTGCCTTCGCTCTGTGCGAAGCCTAAACATCCCAAGGAGGTTGCGTTGCATTCCTTGGATGTTGTCAGGGCGATCAAGGTTTACCTGTCATCCACTGAATCCTTTCGGAAATCGGATTCCCTCTTTGTCCTTCCTGAGGGACCTCGGAAGGGCATGGCTGCGTCTGCGGCGACCATTGCCAAATGGATCAGACAGACGATTGTCCAGGCCTATGCTTTGAAGGAACGGGTTCCACCCTTCCCTGTTAAGGCGCACTCTTCCAGATCTATGAGTACGTCCTGGGCCTACCGGCATCAGGCTTCGGTGGCCCAGGTGTGCAAGGCTGTGACTTGGTTGTCGGTGCACACCTTTTCCAAATTCTATAAGGTTGATGTTCTGGCATCAGCTGATGCCTCCTTTTGGCCGCAAAGTTCTCTGTGCGGCAGTGCCATAGGGGACCCTTATTTTTTTGTGGGTCCCTGGTTGTTGGGGTTGTTTATCCCCTGGGTTATTTGCTTTCCTCGGCTGTTGCTCCTGTTGAGCCTTTTCTGTTGCCCAGAAGGTTCTCTTACTGTGCGTGTAAGGTTCCTTTCTCTGATGTGGGTACTGCGTTGCCTTTTATACGGTTGCGTTTCCCACCCCTCATGTCTACATTGCTTTGGGACATCCCATTGGTGAAGACTGTATGAGTGGGCGGCGACTGTCGGAGGACATAAGAGAAAACTGAATTTTTGTAAAATCTTACCATAAAATTCCCTTCTCTGAGTCCTCCGACAGTCGCCGCCCCCGCCCCAGCCCCCGCCCCTCTTTTGGCGTTTTCTTGTACACTTACTGCTATGCTACCAAACTGAGTTGGGATGGCTACTACAGGGGGGTATTGACCAGTGGGACAGCCCCCATGGGTGTGTCTATGTTAAATGCTTTTGTTTTTAACAAGTCTTATGCCTAGCTACTCCTGCAGAGAGGGAAGTCAATACCCATTGGTGAAGACTGTATGAGTGGGCGGCGACTGTCGGAGGACTCAGAGAAAGGAATTTTACGGTAAGATTTTACAAAAATTCAGTTTTCTTCTTTCCGTTTAAAAAAACTCAAGGACGCAAAATCGGATGTCAGCGGTGTCATCCGCTGACATCCGCAATCGCATTGACATACATTATGTCCGTATATCATCCGCAAACGGATGGGATGATATGCGGACATACGGACCGGATGACACAAGTGTCATCCGTGTCAGTAAATAAAAAAAAAAAAAAAGAAGTGCCGGAGCGGATCGCAATACGGTCCGCTCCGTGTGAAAGAGGCCTTAACAGTCAAAGTAGAAAATGTCAATTTTTCGCAAAATTTTTGCTCTATTTTTATTAATATCGCAAAATATAAAAAGCGCAGAGGTGATCAAATACCACTAAAAGAAAGCTCTGTTTGTGGGAAAAAAAGGACGTAAGTTTAGTTTGGATACAGCATTGCATGACCGCTCAATTGTCAGTTAAATTCGCACAGTGCCAAGTTTGAAAAAAGTGGCCTGGTCATTGAGCAGCAAAATCTTCCGGGGCTAAAGTGGTTAAATTGGGAGCAGCGGCTGTGTCTGTGCAGCTGCTGCATCCCAGTTGACCTGAATAGGACTGCATGTGCATCCCATGCTGGCAGACATGGCCCTCATATACGCTTTAGTGCGCCTGTGTTAACAAAGCCCTAGGTGGGGTATGCAAAAAAAATTCTGTTTGCTACATCTTTAATACACCTTCATTAAATCGCACATTATATGGAGTTCAGTTGCAAGTTGCAACTCATGTAAAGCGCACTGCACAGCTGTGAACCAGGATGAAAGAGAGAGCATAATGTCTGTTTTTATAGCAATAAGCTTGTTTGCCATTTGTCGTCTGTATCTTGCATCACTTGGCATATTGCACAATTTACAATCTTTTGTAGCAGCTTTTTAAAACTGTCCTGATTTTCTCTTATGGCCCGTACACACGATCCGAAAATCGGACGAAAATTAACGCTTGTGAAAGGATCGGACGATAATCGGATCGTTAGTACACAGCTTACGAGAGGCGATCACGACAGTTCACCCGATATTATCCGGTCGTGCAAGCATAAAAATTTTGATCGTATTATAACACATCGTACGATAATCGTATTATCAGTATGTTGTTCGTCTGAAAAAAATGGTGAGCAGTAGACAGCGCATGAGCAGTAGACATAATTTTCCCCTCACACGCTACAGCGTGGTTACGCATACCGGAAGCTAAGAATTATCGTCCGAGAAAATTCGTATTGTGAGTAACCTCTCCCGTTAGCGAATATTATTGAGAGCTGCTAGAATACGAAAAATAACGGATGGAACGTCGCCCGATTTTCGGATCGTGTGTACTGGGCATAACTTAAAGCCTTGCTCCACGACAACAGTGAAATCTAAATTATTATTATTATTATACAGGATTTATATAGCGTCAACAGTTTGCGCAGCGCTTAACAAAATGAAGGCAGACATTACAGTTACAATACAATTTGGAACAAAAGGAATATGAGGGCCCTGCTCGTTAGAGCTTACAATCTAAAAGGGAGGGTCAATTGATACAAAAGGCAATAGCTGTGGGGGATGAGCTGATGGAGCAAGTGAAACAGTGTTATTAGTTAGTAGCCGGGTAGGCTTCTTTAAAGAGAAGGGTTTTCAGGGATCATCATAAGATGGATAGATTAGGGGACAGTCGGACAGATTGGGGTAGAGAGTTCCAAAGAATGGGAGAAGCTCTGGAGAAATCCTGGAGGCAAGCATGGGACGAGGTGACAAGGGAGCTAGAGAGCAGGAGGTCTTTGGAGGACCAAAGAGAGCGGCTTGGTTGATATTTTGAGAAATAGTGCATTGTACATAAATTACTTTGTCAGTCAGTCTTGATTCCAAACACCTCTACCTAAGCCATCCTGCAGGATCAAAGTCACAGTCTCCTCTATGAGCCAGGCTAATATTCTGGCTTTAGGTCTAGACATTTTTTCTGCTTTTTATCTTCTTGGGCACTGGTCATGGTCACCTCCATGATTTCTCCTGCCTCTGGAGCTTATGAGAGAGGACCGGTCTCCTGGAAGTTTTGCCTTCACCAAAAGGAGGTGTCCGCTTTCTGCAGGCACAGGGCAGGCAAGAAAGACCCCCAGAAGAGTAAACACAGGAACACAGAAGGATTAGCATAGTTTTTATTCATACCAGCAATTAGAAGTTGGCTATAAAGGGGACCTTCACTCCAGAATACCCCTTTGCCCTATCATTTTACTTTACACGGACTTTACCTCACTTTTATTACTTCTGTTGATCTTCCTTCTCCTTCCCCCTTACAATAAATAAATAAAAAAAAAATTAGGAGGGATACCCTTTTTTTGCAGAGCGCAGCTAATGCTTACAACTTTCTCATCTAGGTTAGAATGATATTCTTCTGCCCAAAACCTCCTGGTATGCTCACATCACTTATCCCAGGAGGCTCCAGGCTATGAAGAACACTCTGCACATGTGCAGTGGAGCATCATCAGGTGACCCAGAAGAGGCACCTGGCTCTTTGATAATGTCAGAGAGGAAGAACTGGGTGTGAAGCAGCTTTTGGCAGAACACAGTAGGAAAATGCTGGATTTGCTGGACTGGGGAGTATTCTATTGTAGATTAACCCAGTGGATAAGGTAAAGAGGCGGTTAAGATCCACATTAACCCCTGGAGGATAGAAGTTCCTTTCTAATCTTAAAAAACAAAATGTATTTTTGTTTTTTGCTTTTATTTTCTTTTTTGATATTTATGGTCCAACCCGCCCCCTGCTTCCTTTCTCACCTAAGTCAGCCCGCTCCTGCAGCCTGCTGAGATTCTACATAGGATATCCCAGGTGGCATCAGCGGAGGCATACAGCTCTGAAGGAGAGTATAGACCCAGCAGCACATCACTGTGGGGGGATTGGCTGCAAGAACCCTTCAGAGGCAGCCAGCTCCCATTGACGTCTGAAAAGAGGAAGGGAGCAGGGCACTTGGTGTGCAGCATGGAACGACGGATCACAACAGATCAACACACTGCATTCGTCGGGTGTGTGAGTATATTTATTAGGGACAACCCAGCATAAAAGGTAAAATGGGTTGGAAAAGAAAAAGAAAGAAGGGGCAAAGTTCCTTTTTAAAAATAATAACTCATAAGGTCAGAAGATGTACAGCATAATTGTAGACAATGTGATAATCAGAGGCTGCTAAGTGTGCAATCATTATACTGATTACTTTGGAAATGAGCCTATTATACATGTACGCTCATTATTTCATATTCTTCAAGTATCTATTACTAGATAATGTTTTTTCTAGTCCAGACTAACATTAGCAGCAAATGGTGGATGTGTTATGTTTAAGCAAATAACTTGTTTTTTGTTTTGTTTTTTTTTTGTTTTTTAGCAATGAATCACTAAATAAATAAAATCCTGTTTTTCTGCTGAGGTGGTTGCCAGGATTATTGTTATAATATTATTTTAGTGTCAATCCAGGTGCAGACATGTTGAATAAGACCCGGTGTAACGTTAGAATTCCATACCGTCGTCACTTCCTGTCTGAAACAGCTGAGCAGCGCAGCAGTGCGCATGCTCAGATCCCCGGATACGCAATTGAACAGCAAAGAATTTGAGAAGTGCGCATGCTCGGAGGGAATGAAGTTATCACGGCACTGTGTGTAATTTTATACTTGCGGCGGTTTATAAAAACACTGCGTCTGCAACATCAATCATCTCCTCTCCTATCCCTGTAATTTCCCTGATCTGGCCTAATAAATATAAAAGCGGCGGTGGGTGTATGAGATGTAAATGACGGCGATCACGGCTCCGTGATCTGCTTTTATATTTATTACCGGAGATCAGGGAAGTGACAGGGGAAGGAGCGGACATGAGGCATGATGTAGAGGAGCTGTTTTAATGTAACCGCCGCAAGTTTAACTACCGTGAGAAATCCATACCCTCCGTAGGTGCACCGGAAGTGACGAGGGTATGGTTTTCTCACGGGTATGGTTTTTTCACGGAACACCGGTTCACACTACTCCAACTTGGGACGCGACTTGTGTGCCCTCAAGTCGCCCCAAGTCGCTTGTCATTACAAATTCAATGTAAATGAATGCGAGCCGTCTTAATATGCACTACTGAAGTCGCTCCAACTTCAGAAAAGGTTCCTGTACTACTTCAAGGCAACCTCTATCCGAATTGTGCACATAGACTTCAATAGGAGTCACCTCTAAGTCGGATCCTTATCTATTTTCAAGCGACTGTGATCAGACTTTGCAGGAAGAAGAAAAAGATTACCCAGGCATTCCCCACAAAGTCGCCTATCATTTAAGTCTCTTTAAAGTCTCTTCAAAAGTCTCTTCAAAGTCACGCTAAAGTCGCGCTAAAAAGTCGCACCTTCATGGGGCGACTTTCTGGTCGCGGTAGTGTGAACCGGCTCTAATTGTCTGCAGGATCCTGCCATGGAGCAGAGTGGTCTGATATCTGGTGGGCTCTATGCTGCATGCTACTAAAATGTTAAATGTTTGAAAATAAAACTTGAGAAATGCGGATATTCCATTGCTGATTACTTGGCAATAGTGGCATGAATAATAACAGTAAAAGCAGTTTCTGCTGCATTTCTGATTCACTTTAAGTGCATTGGCTGAACCACCTGCTGTAGCCTCTTGCATGTATTAGTTTCTAACAGAGCCATCAAATTCCAAAATGTACATTATCTACTGCATACCAAATTAGGCCGGTGTTAAAGCTGAACTCTGGGATAAGCAAATCTTGTTAAAATACAAGAGGCATACGTATTTTTATGTAAATCTAAGCCTACGTGCACACTAATGTTGCTGCATATGCTTTTCAGTGCATTTTTGCACCTATTTAGGTGCATTTTTGAATTGTTTTAATGCTTCATGCATTTTTTTGAAAGAAGAGGAGGAGATTGGTTGTTAAGCACAAAACCTTGCCAAGCAAAAGCACCAAGAACACGTCTAAACATCACGTACATAATTTTTTCATACGCTCCCACTGAAGTCTACGGGGTCAAAAAATGCACAATGCTGCACCAAAAGAAGCACCTACACCTTTATGTTATATTGATGTAAAAAGACACCATAGTGAATAATACAGTATGATTTTCATTTTCATTCATTGCAGCACCATGGCAAGATGCAGGAGAAATCACATAGCTTAAAGTAGTACTGCTATAGGCAACACATTTTGCATAGAGAAAGGGAGTGGTATAACCCCAGTCAGATTTTCTGCCATCTGTGGCCCATTGAGGAGATTTATCATCACTTCCTGTCCCTAAGCCAAAACAGGAAGTGAGAGAAATCCCTGCAAATTAAAACAGTATTAAGTGCCGGGTTAACACTAGGGCGACCTGTGAGGTGACCTGGTCGCCTCACAGGTCGCCGCAGGTCGCCTCCCATAGGGAAGCTGTGGACCCATTCTAATAGGAGCGACACAAGTCGCTCCGACCTAGAAAAAGGGTCCGGAGCTTCTTTGGGGCGACCCGGAGCCGACCGCCATAGACTTCAATGTTATGAAGTCCGTGGCGGCCGCTCCAAGGTCGCGGCGCGCTGCTCGCACCGCGACCTCGGAGGTCGCGGTGCGAAGTAGCGTCGCTGCAATGTGAACCGGCGCTAAACCCAAAAGCAAACCTTTGTTATCTATTAGATAAACATTTATTAACATCTTTTAGACCCAAGATTGGATTGAGCAGATGCTTTCTAAGCTGGTAATGGCTTGTAAACAACAAGCCGAAACCAGAAGTGCCAACATCCTTTTCTAGAAGCCGAGCAGAATGGTTACAGTGATCCCAGGCTTCCAACCTAGGAATGGCAGTGGGAAGGAGAGAGGCACCCTTCTGCGCCCTGTAGAAGTGATTGTGCAGCTGTAGAGCAGGAAAGCCCATCGCCTGCCACAAATTTTGATACCAATGTGATAGCTGCACCCATCATCCTGGTATAATAACTTCAAGCCAAGGACATATGGGTACCTCCTAAGGGTGTGAAGTGGTTAAATAGACTCAGGAAAGCAGATACCAGATAGATCTGCACTGTGATTTTCTGCCTAGAACATCTTTAGAAGGGCAGGTTAAGCCACTGCTGTTGAGTACAGCAAAGGAGTCTCCCTTTGCTGTACTCCTTAGGACTTGCCTAATTTACCTTAAAGCATAACTAAAAGGTAAAAAAAAAAGATAAACTTTTTTTTTAGTTTTGGATAAAGTGAGAGGGATCAGAATGCTTTCCAGATTTTATTGCTGTCTGTTCCCCAATTTTGGGATGTCCCCAGAAAGTAACAGAGGGGAAATCTTCCAACGGGGAGACCAGTTCTAGTGACCTGGGGGTCCCCAAGGAATTCTCCTAATTTGTAGGGATTTCCTCCCTCTTCCTTCTTGGCTATGACACAGGAAGTGAAGGGAAATCTCTGCAATGGAACAGAGATGGCAATAAAAGATTATGATTATGGTTATAACCTTCCGATACTCTATCCAAAATGAGAAAAAAAAACTTTTGGCTATAGTTCTACCTTAACCTCCCTGGCGATATTCCCGAGTGTGGCTCAGGGTGGAATTTCAGTGCCATTAGCGGTAACCCCGAGCCACACTCGGGGCACTGCCAGGGAGCATCGCTGGATCCTGGAAGAGAGGTTACTTAGCTTGTCCCCGGGATCCTGTGATGTATTCCGGTAGCACAAGGCGGCCGGATCTTCCGCCTGATGCTGTGAGCCCCAGCTTCCATTCCCTGTGAGCGTCGCAAGGCATGGGGTTGGAACTGGCAGCAAATTCAAAGAGTAAAACACACAAACACACTGATATATTGTAATCCTATTGGATTACATTACTAAATAAAATATTGACATTAGTTTGCCCCCCAGCGCCCTTGCCTGCAGTTTTACTGTACTTATATACACACACATATATATATATATATATATACACTTTAATTTATTTATAGTTATTTATTATATTAGAGTTTATGATTTTGTGTTTCAAACTTTATCATACCTGAGATGTTATAAAGAAGAACGCACAATAAAAAAAATCATATGTAAATAGTTGGTTTGGGCTGCTCATTCTTAAGAATTACATGCAGAATAATGGTACTGCTTTCAGCACCTAAAATCAGAAACAATCATACCGCCAGGGAGGTTAAGCATAGTTGAAATTCCCAAGCCCTGATGGGAGGATTCTGTTTGACCTCTGATATGCATTTTCTATTTTTTGCTATGAATCAATTTTTTTATTAAAAACGTTGGTCTTTTGGATGTTTGCTTAGTGTTTTCACTGGACTTTATGTGCATGGATTGTCAACTCTGGGTTTCTCCACCATTTCTAAAGGGGCGTCCCTGTTTTGTGGAGTGCTGCTGAACCTGAGCCAGTGTGATCAGTGATAATTTCAGTGATGTATTCAAAATCTGCATCAGCAACCAGTTTAGCTTGTGTTTGATCTAAGTCCGCAGGGTGACAATGCTGCTATTTCACTGCAGAGTAAACAGGATTTCCACACTGTTAGGCCTACAGCTGAAAAACTCCTCTTACCCACTAGTTCTGGGGTTTTTTTTCCAGCCAGAAAACACCCTGCCAAAAACTGCTGATAACAGCCTATGTGTGCATGGACACATAGGATAACATGCTGGGGAGTTTACTGGGTGTAGAAAAAAATGTCTGACACCAAAAACAGCCGCTGTAAAACGTCCAGTGTGCATGAGGCCTAAAACCTGGAAGCTGACTGGATTCTATGCAGAATTGCACCAGTTTTGGCACTCTCCAGTTTTAGTAAACCCCCCCCCCCCCCCATGTGTTTTAGCGGGGATGTACAAAACATATGTGTTGTTGCAGGTGGCATACTTCATCACATATGGTTTTTTTTTTTTCAGTTTTGCCCATAGTTACATGTAAATACTTTAAATCTGAGACAAGAACATAATGCATTTTGTGGCACATTTATTATGTCTGTATTTGAAGGTAATGTAGTGAATCGTTCAGATGAGCTTTGTTTTGGATAAACCACTTGAATACAATGAATACATTTAAATAAATGTTTTTTTAATAATCAACAAGGTAGTTCAACAATAAAGACATTGAAAATGACACTGAGATGCTGACATAGGTATGGCATATCTCCATCTGAACAAATGCACTTGTCTTTCATGTATTATAAGACCTAGTTGTAGCCTTTACTAGGATTTGCTTTTCCTGAAACTATTTGCAAGTTGATCCCTTTCCTCCTCTTTCCCTTTTGAAGTGCTGCAAATCTACAGTAGTCCCTGGAGAGGATGAAGTGGTGAAAGGATGGGGCTTTCTCCTGCACGATTGCACAATGGCCAGAGAGGACTCTGTGAAGTGCCTACGCTGTCTGCTCTACGCCCTCAATTTACTTTTCTGGGTGAGTCAAGAGGGCCAAGCAGTTCCAGTCTGTCAAGCAGGTGGCAATGCCTCGACTCAGGTTACAGCTGGCCCAGAGAGAAAGCACCAAAGGGCACAGCTAAGCATGAATTCATTTACCGGGATTACTATGTATTTTCCAAAGATCTAAGGGTTGTCTTCTATTAGTTCCTTTGATCAACATACACTGCTGCCGCAAGTGCCAGTTCTAGTGCCAGCTTTTTTCTCCTTTATCAAAGGGAGAAGGTGATAAATAACTGCCCCGGTATTAAAGAAGCAGTGTGTTTCTTTCATCGTGCTCCTAAATGGACGCGGTCACATGCTTTATAGTCATAGCTAGAATTATTCATTACTTTCTTAAGTGTGAAATGAATATGCAGGCCCTGCCCAGCCTTCCTGGTAGCAGACACTTAAAAGCGATTAACAGTATGTCTAGAAGTATTTCAAAAGGGGAACTTCAAATAGTCAAGGTCGGCATTCACTGCCGGGCAGAAATTGTTCAGGTTTGTTTATGTTGTTATTTTCTCCGCATTGCAATAGTCACCATTAACACAATGAAAAAATTTCCAGGAGTGGTAGATTTTATGCTGAGTACAGTAGAACACTTGGATTTACCGCAACAATACACTCATACAAGAGAGTCTCTTCACTTTGCTGGACCTGGCTCAGCTATGACTTTATGTTGGGGCCCATTTTCTCTGCAGTGGTTGCTTGAACAGCAATGAAAAATCGGTGCCATTGTACTTAATGGCACAGTTGCCTGCCGTCTGTACTTATGTGTGGGTTTTTGTTTAGCGAAAGGCATCCTGCAACGTTTTTTGTCCAGTTTATAGAAGATACATGCTTATTGTTTTCAATGGCACAGCATGCATGTTGGAAGCAAAACCTATGTAGCCTAGAAGCAAAATGCATGTGCGATTAAGACCCCAGTGGCCATTCAACCAAAATCAAATCCCAAGAAAAAGTCTGTACTATTGTATTCAAATGTAGACTCCATATTAATGCATTGACTACACATCCGCAAATTATAGCCTGTAGCCTTTTTTTCCATCCACTTTTTATTTTTTTCAAATGCATATTCATGTAGGTTAAAGGTAAAAAGGCTGTTCACTTTTCATGGGAACTTTCCCTTGGTAAATAAGGGGAAAATTCACTTTGCAAATAATATCCAATGAAATGTCAGAAAAAAAAAAAAAATTGGCTTGCACATGGTTGGATGATGAAAGACGGCATTTACTGAGGCTAATGGAAAATTCTCTTGCAAAGTGAAAATTCACTACAAGGTTAACAGCCTGTTTACTTTTGGAAAATAAATCCCAGTGCTTTTAATGGCCTAGTATACAACCTAAAGCAAACTATAAGCATAATGCATGCAAACCTAAAGCATTGTGTTGAAAGATGTGGTGGCTGCATTCGATTTCTTTTTTGGGGGCCTTTCTACCCTTTATTTTCACATGGCGATCCTTTCAATAACACACTTCCTGTCCCTGGGTGGCTTTACTCCCTTATCCACTTTATCTATTGAGCAGCCATGGGCAGGACTTTACACATTTCTGCCTTTTTCATCTCCATTGCATAGGGAATTCATGTGACTAGAAGTCCAAGGCAAGAAAGATAAGATTCTTTATGCTTTTGTTTTCTTTTAAGCCTACAGGAAGTAACAAGGACACTGCATTTCTGATAAGATAAAAAGGTATTTTCTGTACTTACTGCAAACTTGTATTGCAGTGTGTTGCCATTTATTTTGAAAGACTTGCCAACCCACATATACAATATAAATAAGTGCACCTGCCCTTCAGCAAACCACGGTACACGGGTGTGAATGCACTGTGCATTGCAGTGTGGTGGGTTAGCCAAAAATAGTACACATTTGTTTTTTGTGCGTTGAGCCCCCAAATGCCTACTCAGAGTTAATGGTCTGTCTTAATGCAATATACAGCAACTCTTGACCAATTGTAGACCACCCTCCTGCCTGCAGTGTATTGCAGACAGGCAGCCCATACAAGCATAGTGACGTACTGGTAGGGCGCTGCCTGCTTCTGGGTTTTTAGTTTAGAGTGATTGCTCACAGCGGGAGTCTGCCAGCAAGTGATTCATTGGCTAGGACCTGCTGATCAGCTGTATCCAATAACAGCTCAGAGCCCTGTGTTGACAATAAATACATGGTTTTGCACACAGGGAACAACATTTTTGTTTCTGGGATAAGAAACAAAGAGATCTGTTAGTAAAAGCATCACATATTACACACATTACACATTTTTAGGCACACATTTAACCCCTTAATCACCCTAGGTGTTAACGCCTTCCCAGCCAGTGTCATTAGTACAGTAACAGTGTATAGTATCACTGATCACTGTATTCGTGTTACTTGTGATGTCAGTGGCAGTTAGTCAGTACCCCCAAGCGTCAGTGGCAGATTGCCTGCCACACTATCGCAGTCCCACTATGTCATTGATCACCACCATTAGTAGCATAAAAAAACGGATAAAAACAAGTTTGTAGTTATAACTTTTACGCAAAACAATCAATATTAGGATTTTTTTTTTTTACCAAAGACATGTAGCAGAATATATTTTGGTCAAAATTGATGAAGAAATTATATATTTTGTTTACTGCATAGGTTTTATAGCAAAAAGTAAAAAAAAAGTTTTCTTTTTTCAAAAATGTTGGTCTTTTTTTTTGATTTATATCACAAAAAAATCAAAAACCTAGTGATAATCAAATACTACGAAAGAAAGCTCTATTTTTGTGAAAAAATGATAGAAATGTATTTTTGGTATAGTGTTGCATGATTGCAAAATTATCTTTTAACTGCTTACTGACCGCCCCACGCAGATTTACTGCAGCAGGGCGGCTCGGCTGCACATAATCACTGTGACGAGACCAATCTCGCCACTGGGCGTTGGAGAAGCCTGGTTGCTCGCCTCCTGCAATGTGACTATGGACCCTCTCATCAGCCCATGCTAAACGTAAATTCAATGGCAATTTGACTGTGTTTGTGGCATCCGAGCGCTGTTTGGATATGTTGAGCGCTCAGATCCAGGCTATCTGGGGATGGGTTGAATGTGGGGGTTCTGTTCAGTAGACTGGGAGTTATGCATTTTTGTGTCTTTTTGTGTTTCTTTAACATGTGGCTAATGGAGTCTTGCCTCTATCCTGGAAGCTAAACCTTCTTCCTGTAAACTGTAAGGCACAGGAAGTGCACTCCTAATATGGTCATCCCAGGAAGTTCTGAGGAGACGGACTGTCTAAGGTGGCTCCCCATTCACCTATTGTCAGGTGTGCTAATGACCTCACCTGTTGTCTGCTAAGGGAGGTATTGACACTCAGAGTAATGTGTATTGAGGGCTCGTTAGGGAACCATTGTTCTGTGTCTGACTATAGTTTACATTGATTGCCTCCTGCGGCAGTGTAAAGTGCAGGGAGAGGAGAGCAGTGTCCTCCCTCCCCAGCGGCAGGCTGAGTTACAGGGGGCAGAGGTAGTTGTTCCTGCCCCCCAGCAGCAGAGTTATATGCCGGGAAGGCAGTGTGAAGTACAGGGAGAGGAGAGCAGTGTTCTCCCTCCCCAGCAGCAGCGTGATTTTTTGGGAATTGGGAGCCCAGTCTCCATTCCCCAGCGGCAGTGTGATGTGCCGGGAATCGGGAGCCCAGTCTCCATTCCCCAGCGGGAGATACAGCAGGGAATTGGGAGCCCAGTCTCCATTCCCCAGCGGCAGAGTATCCTACAGGGAATAGAGAGCCCAGTCTCCTTTCCCCAGCAGCAGGACTCTGTGTTGGGAGGAGAGACAGTCGGTCTCCCTCTGCAAAGACTGGAAGTATATTTGGGAGAGGAGCTTATTACCCCCTCTCCCCATGGACAGTTTGAT
Organism: Pelophylax lessonae; assembly: GCF_965119305.1. Taxonomy (NCBI): domain Eukaryota; kingdom Metazoa; phylum Chordata; class Amphibia; order Anura; family Ranidae; genus Pelophylax; species Pelophylax lessonae. The sequence continues at coordinate 223,529,767 of NC_138771.1, forward strand.
TTGCTGGGAATTGGGAGCCCAGTCTCCATCCCACAGCAGTCGAGTGAAGTGCAGGGAATTGGGAGCCCAGTCTCCATCCCACAGCGGCAGAATATTTAATTGGGAATTGGGAGCCCAGTCTCCATCCCACAGCAACAGGGCTGTTTAGCCAAAGGGGAGACAGTCGGTCTTCCCCCACAGCAGCATGGTGGGTTATCTAGAAGGGAGACAGTCGGTCTCTCCTACCGCAGTATGGTGGTGTATCTAAAGGGGAGACAGTCGGTCTCCCCCTCCAACAACCAGGCTCCAACCAGGCTACTTCCGTGGTAGCGCTTGCAACACAGCAGAGTACCGCTGGTCTCTGCCCACTCAGCAACCCACCAAGGCAGTCTACCAGTCCCCCACACAGCCAAGGTGAGGCACCTGGACATTGACAAATTTCTCTTCTATCCAGGTGTGGTAACCAGTTATTTTAAGTGGGCTGTACTGCTGTTTCTGTTTTGTGGGTGGGCTGCTGGACTAACAAGGGCACTGACCAGCAGAAAGTCAGATACCCTGTTAGTCTGTTTGGAAAAGGGGAGAAATGTGACGAGACCAATCTCGCCACTGGGCATTGGAGAAGCCTGGTTGCTCGCCTCCTGCAAGGTGACTATGGACCCTCTCTCATCAGCCCATGCTAAACGTAAACCCCATGGCAATTTGACTGTGTTTGTGGCATCTGAGCGCTGTTTAGATATGTTGAGCGCTCCGATCCAGGCTATCTGGGGATGGGTTGAATGTGGGGGTTCTGTTCAGTCGAATGGGAGTTATGCATTTTTGTGTCTTTTTGTGTTTCTTTAACCAATGTGGCTAATGGAGTCTTGCCTCTATCCTGGAAGCTAAAACTTATTCCTTTAAACTGTAAGGAACAGGAAGTCAACTCCTAATATGGTCATTCCAGGAAGTTCTGAGGAGACGGACTGTCTAAGGTGGCTCCCCATTCACCTTTTGTCAGGTGTGCTAATGACCTCACCTGTTGTCTGCTAAGGGAGGTATTGACACTCAGAGTAATGTGTTTTGAGGGCTCGTTAGGGAACCATTGTTCTGTGTCTGACTATAGTTTACATTGATTGCCCCCTGGGGCTTCTGTCTCCTTGCATTGGTCAAAGCTATCTGACCAATCCCTGTTGACTCATTTTCAAGTCCTCATTTGCATAGCAGCCCTCCTGGTCAAGCTATCTGACCAATCACTACTGACTCATTTTCGAGCCCTCATTTGCATGTCTGGAGAGGACCTTATGGGGGACTGCAGGTACTGTGAAATTGACCAATGGGAAAGCGGTTGTTGGGGGAAGGATGTTCCAAATTCTGTATAAAAGTGTGCTGTGTTCTTCCAATAAATGTTGTTCCTGTTTTACCCTCAACTTGGAGCTTTGTCTCGTTCTTGGGGGGATTCACTGTATGCTGTTGGAGACTGATTGCTAGGAGTGTAAGCTGATGTATGCTTTTCCTGTTCGTCTGCTAGAAGCTATTCGTGAGGTTCCAGGTTGGAGTGCTGTTTTGTATCCAGTTCGGGAGTTTGATGTTCTGCAGTAGCTGTGCCTGTCTCTCAGAAAGGGGCATATCGCCTAAACGGATTTTAACCCCTTGTCTGCTGAAACGGTCCGTTACAATCACGTAGATCTAGACACAGCAGGAGCCAGACCATGGGAGGAGCGGGCTCGATAACCGCCGGCCTCCTGCAATCTTCGGCTGGAATGACAGAAGATCCGCCTGCCTATGTAAACAAAGCAGGCGGCTCTTCTGTCAGAGAATCAGGGAAAGATCGTGTGATTCAGCTAAGCTGAATCGTGGATCTCCCTCTGCCTCTGTTAAATCCATCCCCCCACACGGTTAGTTATCACAATAGGGAACACATTTAACCCCTTGATCACCCCCAGTGTTAACCCCTTCCCTGCCAGTGTCATTTATTTTGTAATAGTGCATAATATTTAGCACTGAATACTGTATTCATGTCAATGGTCCCCAAAAAGTGTCAAAAATGTCAATTAGGGGTCCAATCTGTCTGCCGCAATTTCACTTTTCAGATAAAAATCATTGATCGCCGCCATTACTAATTAAAAAAATAAAAAGTCCATAAATCTATCCCGTAGTTTGTAAACGCTATAACATTTGCACAAACCAATTATTATACGCTTTTTGGGATTTTTTTTTTTTTTACCAAAAATATGTAGCAGAATACAAATTGACCTAAACTGATAAAAAAAATTAGATTTTTAAAAAAAAAAACTTTTGATTGGGAATGTTTTAGAGCAGAAAGTAAAAAATATTGATGTTATTTCAAAATTGATGCTCTTTTTTGTTTATAGCGCAAAAACGAAAAATCGCAGAAGTAATCAAATACCACCAAAAGAAAGCTCTATTTGTGGGAAAAATGGACATCAATTGTATTTGGGTACGGCGTCACACAACCGCACAATTGTCAGATAAAACAACTCAGTGTTGAATAGCAAAAAATGGCCTGGTCATTAAGGCGGTAAAACCTTCCGGAGCTGAAGTGGTTAAAGTAGTGCAGTGTTGAATAGCAAAAAATGGCCTGGTCATCAAGGGGTAAAACCTTCTGGAGCTAAGGTGGTTAAATAAATGCACGTTAGCATGCATAGGTGTGAATGGGCCTTGAAACTGCCTCCCATTAATGCATTAACACAGTTGTCACACAGTAGGGTATCCAGAATTGCCAGTGTAGGGATGTGTTTACTTAAACCTGAACTTCAAAAACAAGAACTTTCGTTTAAATGTTTTCTTCAATAGTCACAAAGGATGATGAATCCAATTTGTGTGCTAAAAATGCCTTTGCAAACCCGAGTATTACCTTCTAAATATAGTGGGGACATTATCACTGGGCTGCACATAGTTTGTGCAAAGAGCAGAGCTGTGGGTGGGGTTCAGCAGGCCCCTCCCAGTACAGACTGCCTTCAGTAAACTACAGGAGGGGCGGAGACAAGGCCAGTCAACCTGCACAAGGAGAGAGAGTGGCAGTGACCAGTCTTTATTACAGGAAGCTCCTACCCAAAGGCATATTTTCACACAGGATTACTGAGAGATCTGAAAGAAATAAAAGTACACCAAGATTCAAGTAAGAATACACATGACTCACATATTAAGACAATATTTGCTTATCTTAGCTTTTATATAACCTGCTTGATAATACTTCCTTAGTTGATCTTAAATTCAATGTGGAGGTCCAGTACAGGTCATATGTTGTTATACATATTTAAAGTGGACCTTTTGTTAAATTCCACAGCTCACAATAGGTCATGTTTAAACACTACTAGATCACCTTGTTATTTTAAACGTAAATTCCTTTCTCTTGCCTTGACTAAACACCTTTCCCGAGTTGTGATTTAAAGCCTTGGCATAAAAATCCCATGGTCTCTGGCTATTTAACCCTTTTGTGACCAGACATTTTTGAAGCTTCAGATGTCCAGACCAAGTTTAGCAGCATCAGCATATGTCAGTTAACCTGACTACTGCTCCTAGACTAATTTTTCAGATTGACATCAAGCCTAAAAGCTGGGAACATATACAGGGATTGGTTTACTAAAACGGGAGAGGGCAAAATCTGGGGCAGCTCCTCATAGAAATCAATCAGCTTCCAGTTTTTATTTTGTCAAAGCTTAAAGTGTTACTTAACCTAAAAACAATTTTTACCTTAATGCATTGTTTGCATTAAAGGGGTGGTGAAGTCAGAATCATTTTTTTATCATCTACTTATGCATGAAGATAAAAAAAACCTTCTGTGTGCTGCAGCCCCCCTTAGCCCCTCTAATGCTTACCTGAGCCCCCTCTCGATCCAGCGATGTCCATGAATGTCAGTCCATGACTGAAAGTCAGTTAGCCAATGAGGAGAGAGAGGGGGAGAGGCCGAACCACAGCTCCGTGTCTGAATGGATACATGGAGCTGTGGCTTGGCTCAGGTGCCCCCATAGCAAGGTGCTTGCTGGGGGGGGGGGGGTTGGGCACTCAAAGGGAGGGAGGGGCCAGGAGAGCCGAGGAGGGACCGGAGAAGAAGAAGTTCCAGGCTGCTTTGTGCAAAACCAACAGCACAGAGGAGGTAAGTATAACATGCTTGTTATTTTATTTATTTATTTTTATTTTTTAAAAAGAAGAGACTTTCAATCTCACTGTGTCCCCCTTTCCCAGTGTGAGTAAGAGAGGGGAGAAGAGATCAGTGCTGTGCATGGCTACATCAATTCTCCCCTTACTTCCTCTTCACACAGCATTCGAGAAGCAGCAGGAGCCATTGGCTCTTGCTGTTGTCAATCAAATGCAGTGAAGAGGAAGTGGGGGGCGGGCCTAAGTCCTGCTGTCTAAAGGCCCGTACACACGTACTGATTGTCGGCCGTATCGGCCGATTGTCGGCTTGTTAGTATGATGCTTCCGACAACCGACTGCTACTTTTCGGCCAAACAAAATCTGGTGTGCAGGCTATAAAATTTTTGTAGGCCAACAAAGAACGGCCGATTGTTCGTCAGTCAGTACAGATTTCGGCCGACAAAAAGCAGATGAGCAAGACTGGGCATGCTCAGAGAAGAAAAAACACACGGAAAGTTAACCATCACATGACATCACTTCTGCAGTCGGTTGTTGTTGGCCGACAAAATTCGTGTGCAGTCTTTAGCACTTTTCGACCTACACGACAGCCCTGGACAAAAGACGGCCGAACGGTCGGCTGACAATCGGTGCGTGTGTACGGGGCTTAAGTCTATAGAGTGCGGCTCCATAGACACACAGGTCGGGAGCACACAGACCACGTTTTTTCCCATAGCAAGTGGCTAGCTATGGTGGACATTAAAAGAAGAGGAGGAGCAAAGATCGCCTCCGGGGACCCCAGAAGAGGAGGATTGGGGCCACTCTGTGCTATACCACTGCACAGAGCAGGTAAGTATGACATGTTTGTTATTTTAATTTTAAAAGAAATCTGACTTTAGTAACACTAATTGAACCAGCTGAAGTTAGAAGCTGATTGGCTACCATGCACAGCTGCTCTGGATTTTGCACTCTACGGTTTAAGTAAATCAACCCCACAGTTGCTCTTGCCTAACACAGGCTTTACATTTTTCTTTTCTGAACAAATTTTCTTTAAAAAAAATTTTGTGCGTTTTTGTGATTTGATGGTGCTACCGTTGATTTTGAAATTCAACCAACCAAGCCTTCAATTTCACCTCATGTTGCTACAGAAAATAATTTTAGGGGCTGGGAATCTTCTTTTCTTTCTGGGAATTTTCTTTTCTTGCACTCATGCACATTTATTTTTGATAATATTTCTCACATGATTCTCCCTTCATTAATTAGAAAATAATTTGTTTTTTAAAAATGTTCTTCAAAATTATTTTGAAATTCAACCCATGTATGGCCGGCCTTATTCTCTACTACAAGGTTATTAATGTTTTTATAGTAATGGGCAATTTACATTGGAACTTAAACAGTGAATTGATGGTCACGAGGAGGATAAGCATTTTGCAGCAGAGCACAACCAGGAAGCAGCACTTGTATACATATTAAAGTGTTAATAAAAGCTACCATAACTTTTTTTTAAAAACCTTTCCTTTCCCCTCCTCCTACCTATTCTGCACAGCCTGTGTAAAAAAAAAAAAAAAAGATCTGTGTACCTACCCTTTTTTTAATCTTATCTGTTCCTGTCATACTATCTGGCTCTGGCCCCCTTGAGTAAAGCTATCCACAAATGGCCACAAATGAGTTGGATGGAGGAATCCCCCCACCAGGAAATTGTATTCTGACTCTCCGCTGGCAGAATACACTAATTAGCAGCTGCAGCCACTGGTTAACGAAAGTTTTTAACAATTCCTGTTTGACAGAAGTATACCTAATAGGTTACCTCTGTTGAGCAGGGACGGCCACACATGGACCAAGATTCGGTCAGTTCCTCCTGAACTGGCTGAATTTTGCTCCGTCTGTGACCAACTTTAGGAAGGCCTTGACAACGGCTGTGTCCCTGAGCTGTGGTGTCACCTATAGGTTCCCAAATCCCATCTGCTGTTGGTGCTCTCTCCTCTCCCCTGCAGCAGCCATTCATTGACACAGGGGAACCGGTGCTAGTGGATCATCTGACCAGATCAGGTTAGGTCCAAAAAGGTTAATATACTGATTTTCTTTATACAGCAGCGGTCTCCAATCTGAGGCCGGGGGGCAGGACGCAGCCCTTTGTTTGCCTTTATCAGGCCCTTGGGGCACCATTCCATCCACTGAAACCTACAATGGGGCATTATTCCTCTTACTGGCACCAACAGTGAGGCACAATTCCTTCCGTTGACACCAATGATGGGGCATAATTCCTCCCATTTATACCAATGATGGAGCACTACTCCTCCCACTGACAACAATGATGGGGCACAATTCCTTTCTTGACACCAATGATGGGGCATAATTCCTTCCATTTATATCAATGATGGAGCACCATTCCTCTCACTGACACCAATGATGGGGCATAATTCCTTCCTTAATAAACAAGCAAAAAATTGGGGGAGCAAACCCTGAACATGTATATCTAAAGCCGGTGCAGCTATGGACCAAGCAACATGTATATTAAAAAAGAATAGCGAAACCATGCAAAAGAAATGACTATCAAATATGGAGACAATCCATAAATAAAAATGGGGATTTAGTTCCACCATATGGCCATATCGTGCTCAAGCCCACCACTGCGTCAAAGTACCCCATTATCGGTGGGTCCTACACTATCCATAAAAAAGGGGTGAATCCAGCCTCTCTTACCCTTGGAGACAACACTCCTTGCTGGGAAGGTGTGCTAATGCACTGCAGGGGACTCCTCCTATATCTACTTGATAGAGGACACCAATAGAGTACAGGTGTGTGTGGGGGATGGGATGCTCAACCTCATAAGTCTGGTCAGACCGAATACATAATAAACAAGCAAAAAATTGGGGGAGCAAACCCTGAACATGTATACCTAAAGCCGGTGCAGCTATGGACCAAGCAACATGTATATTAAAAAAGAATAGCGCAACCATGCAAAAGAAATGACTATCAAATATGGAGACAATCCATAAATAAAAATGGGGATTTAGTTCCACCATATGGCCATATCGTGCTCAAGCCCACCACTGCGTCAAAGTACCCCATTATCGGTGGGTCCTACACTATCCATAAAAAAGGGGTGAATCCAGCCTCTCTTACCCTTGGAGACAACACTCCTCGCTGGGAAGGTGTGCTAATGCACTGCAGGGGACTCCTCCTATATCTACTTGATAGAGGACACCAATAGAGTACAGGTGTGTGGGGGGGATGGGATGCTCAACCTCATAACTCTGGTCAGACCGAATACATAATAAACAAGCAAAAAATTGGGGGAGCAAACCCTGAACATGTATATCTAAAGCCGGTGCAGCTATGGACCAAGCAACATGTATATTAAAAAAGAATAGCGCAACCATGCAAAAGAAATGACTATCAAATCCTTCCTTGACACAAATGATGGGGCATAAATCCTTCCATTGATATAAATTATGGGGCACTATTCCTCCCACTGACACCAACAATGGAGTGGAATTCCTCCCACTGACCCCAATGATGGGGCAGAATTCCTTCCATTGACACCAATGATGGGGCAGAATTCCTTCCATTGACACCAATGATGGGGCAGAATTCCTTCCATTGACACCAATGATGGGGCAGAATTCCTTCCATTGACACCAATGATGGGGCATTGTTTACTTCCACTGGATGTCGAGACATTTTCTACTCCCAATGGCCACAGTCTGGCCCCCCTAACGTCTGAAGGACAGTAAAGTGGCCCTTTGTTTAGAAAGGTTGGAGACCCCTGTTCTATGAGGTGGGGGAGGGAACATTTTAGGAATAGTTATGTTAGCCTTATCTTCCACTGTTGGTAAAAATGGCCTAAATCTTAGTTATAATTGCAATTTTATATCCAACTACTGTATGTAAAATGTTTTAAACACCTTGTTTCTGAAATAAGGTAATAAACCATTATCATAGAGTAATAGGATGCGGTATGCTCATTTATGTCTTTAGAATAGCTAAAATAAATGAAAAATACTGTAGCTCCCTTTGGTGTATATGTAGCTCAAATCATATGCATGTTCTACTTGCAGATATTAGACTTTCAGTCCTTCCAGTTTGTACATTTTCTCTTATCTCTATTACACTTGTTTAACCGTGAACCTTGAGAAGATGAAACATTGAAAGCAGCAATAATTTACCTTCAGAGATCTAGCAGTATTGCCAGGTTACTAGGTAAGATAAATTATCATTTCTACACTATTATTTATGGGCACTTTGGAATAGCTTATTTATCTGTTTCACAAAATATTGTTATTGATTTGTAATATTCAGTTTATCTCATTTTCTTTTGACAGCTGTGTGTGCATGTGTTATCCCAGCTGAAGGGAGTAAGGGCCGCCACATATAATTATTATGTAAATCTTTATCTCCAGCAGTAGGTTTGTGTTTGGGCAGAGGCAGTATCTAACAGAGAGATAACAGATCTCTGTGGAGAGACATCAATACATGCCTGCAGTACACAGACAGCGGGTCACAGAATAGGCAGGTAACAAAAATAAATGTATTCTTCATCCATAGTGTTAACTGATTTCTGTTATCTGGCTTCCAAAAATAACGGTTATATATTGTTATACTAGACAGTATTTGGGGGCATAAGAACATTTGGTTCCAATACCGCACTTATTACATCAAAAATGATCGTTTGACACTGAAGGTTTAATACAAATACCAGTATAGCCTTAAAGGAGAAAGCTTGTTTGGCTGTACTTCTCCTGTGGATCACAGGAGTGCAGTTCGTTCTGCACTCCTGTGATCCGTTTTCAGCAGACAGCTGGCTAAAGCTCGCTGTTGGCTGGCGTCACAGAGCCGGTCCAGGCTAGGGAAAGATCGCGACAGTATGGTTGGAATCCACCCACAACCCTGGATCGACATCCGGCTTATCCTCTCAGCGAGCCGCTAAGAACCCGAGACAACCTCTCCCATCCCCTCCACAGCCCAGCGCCCCAGTGAGCTTGGGGGGGGGGGGGGCAGAGCAGAGAGCCGGTGACTGACAGTCACCAGCTCCCTGCTCACGGAGCTCTGAGAGTTGAGCAATCACTAGGTTTTCTTAGCCTTAGAGCCGACGGGGAACAGATGCTGCATCCACCTAGGTAAGTATGATTCTTGCAAAAAAAATGCCCAGCTTCTCTTTTAGCTGTAGCCTTACTCCTGTCTTTAAAGTAGGTATAACCCCTACCAGAATGTAAGGCTAGTTTACCGAAACAATTGCCATTTATTTTTCCTTCCTTTTTGTCCCAGTGACAAGGTTTTCAGGGACATAAATTGGGGGCAGTGTCCCCATTGGAGACTCAGGCAACATTAACATTTTCTAATTCTTTGCAGTTTTAAAAAATAGTGAAGGAAAGAAAGTTTTGCATGGGGTTCTACTTTCATTCTTATGCTCCACTTTACCCTTAAAGTAAAAAACCTTCTGTGATCACTTCCAGACATTTTCATATCCTGTCACCTGTCCCCAGTGCTGGCATGTTAACTGTGTGCACCCGGCTGTGACAGCTTGCGGCTTCACAGCCGGGTGCCCATTGCGCATACCCTGAGCCATGCTGCCCATTGTGAATGGTGTGAATGGTCCGGAAGTCTTCTAGGACCTGTCACGTGTCCCAGAAGACTGCTCAGCAAGGGGTCCACTCTGGGTAAGCTCTGTGTTGGAGGTGCTTTAAATCGGAACTCCAGACAGATATAAAAGACACAAATTAAACCAGCTCTGTGTTCATGAACACATCATTTATTTTTTTTTTTTTTTTATGCAAGCAGTTTAAGTACCTAAATTTGACTTGTTAACAAACTCTTTCAGTCCTTGTACAGCAATACTCCGACTGGGAGAGGGAGCAACAGCAGCAAGGAGTCAATCATATGTGTTGTAGCTCTAACAAGGAACATGCTGATAGGAGGAGAGAGCAGAGAGATGAGCTCATCAGTCTGCTGCTTCTGTTTGCCCTGTCCAATTACAGGCTGGGGGGAAGGACAAGACCTGTAAGTGCTACTGAACTGCAACAGCATAAAATGAGGTCTTCTCTTGTGTCGGACAGGATTGTGCTGTGTGGCAGAACTGTGTAATTATCAGGAATGGATGGACAATAAAAATGAAAACCCTTTGGCAGGTAAAATAGCTTGCATGTAAGTGTTTTATCTGTGTATTTAGCTGTTTAGCTGGAGTTCAGCTGTACGCAGAATTTCTGTGGCTGGCCATACACAGAGGATACTCTGTAGAATTTCAAGATCTTTCTTTCCTTGAAATAAATTCTGAGGACACTATCATTGTGAGTTTCAATTGTCTGAAACAATATTTGTTGGAATTATGTGCTGTATAAACAGAATTCCTCTTTGTTCCAAAATCATGGATTAGTGCAAATAAGTTTGCCGTAGATTTTGTGCAAATATTGTTTTTTCAGTAACCGAAGAAATGTTGTGTGTCTGAAATAGGAACGTGTGACTTGATTATTTTAGAGTTTTGTGACTTTTCAAAACAGTGGAAACATTTTAAAACCATGATTACACGTTCTATATTTTTTCTTAGGAAGCTAGTGTAATATAGAAAGTTTATGATCCGATGATGTTTATACTGCCAGTTGGATATCACATAGGGACAGTGTTTTTTACGATTACACATTATTTGTGACATGACACACCTTTTATTGCTAGGAATGTAACACAAGCCAGTGACCTTACAGGAAAAGAGATCCTTTACAAATCGGTGTTGATTTACTTAATTCAGGGGCCGCGCTTTAATAACAGATATATATTATGTTACAGTTTTTCAATTATCCTTATGCCATAGAATAGACTTTCCTTTGTTAGACCATCTTAGACGGTTATTAACCATTATAGCAAGAAGAACTAACTGGCACAGATTTGAAAAGATTTTTAATGTATGGTATTTTGAGAGATTCGCTGCATTGAAAGAAGTTTCCTTGAAAAATGTTAAGTGGTTCTAAAGGCTGGAGTTTTTTTTTTTTACCTTCATGCATTCTATGCATGAAGCGAAAAAACCTTCATTATACTGCTCCCCTTCGCACCCTAAGGCCCCATGCACACTGGACATTTTTACAGCTGCTGTTTTTGGCATCAGATGTTTTTTTCTGCAGCCAGTAAACTCCCCAGCATAATATCCTATGTGTCCATGCACACATAGGCTGTTATCAGTAGTTTTTGGTAGGGACATTTTCTGCCTGGAAAAAACCCCAGAACTAGTGGGTATTGAGAGGAGTTTTTCAGCTGTAAAAACACTCTAACTCTGATAAAAGCCTAAAAACGCCAATAAACGCTGAAAAACGCAGCTATTCTGCGTTCATCAATGTTTTTTTCAGCCATAAACTTTTGTGGGATTATAGTTTTGCTAAAAAAAAAAGCTAAAAAACGCTACAGCTGAAAAAAGCTAAAACACGCTGAAAAATGCTACTGCAAAAAAGCTGAAAAACTCCTTCTACAGCTTTCTAATGACGTTTTGATAACATCCAGTGTGCATGAGGCCTAATACTTTAGTGAGCCTGATCGCGATTCAGCAATGTGCACAAGAGTGGCTGCTTTGGCGGGTCTCTGCCACCTCATTGACTATAAGCCATTGGCTCCTGCTACTGTCGGTCACAGCCTGTGAGGAGGGAGCAAGGGGTGGGGCCGAGCCCTGTTCTGGATTCAAAGAGTGGGGCTTGGTAGTGAGCATGCACGAGTGCCCCCATAGTTAACGACTTGCTATGGGGACACTTGATTAAGAGGAGGAGCCAGGAGCGCCAGCAGAGTACCCAAGATGAGGAGTATAGCATGTTTGTTATATATTTTTTTTTATTTACCTTTAGGGCCAGTTCACACCACATGCAGTCCAGTGTGTTTTTTTTCTGCATCAAAATTGCATGGAAAGTAGGTTATATGGTTTCCAAGGGCATAGTTCCCACCAGTGCAGTCAATTCCAGGGCTTTCCAGTTCCAGAAAAAAAAGTAGAACATGCTGCATTTTTCCTGCACTGGACTGTGCTGGAATGCAGTAAAACGTATCAGAAACGCACTGGAATACACTGGAACGCATCCAAAACGCACTGGACTGGACTAGACCAGACCGATACATGTGTAGATTTCTCTCATCCAGCCCGGCTAATGTAAATTGAGAAATCTCCCCTGTTGCCTACTGTATTTAGACAGTTATAGAACTTATGACTACCTGAATACCCGAACAGTCGCATCAGGTGATACACAGAGATGAAACAAATCCTCCTACATAAGTTGTACTGGTTTATCTGCAGTCTTCTTTCTCTTCATCTGTTAAAAGTCCAGAATTTAAAAAGCTTGTTTGAGCTGTCAGTAAAAAAGAGGTAGAGAGCTGAAATTACACTCTGCAGAGCTCAGTGAGGAGAACTCTGAGCGCTGATTGGCAGGAAGAGACACCCCTCCCCTTTCCCACAGCACGCAGAAACCGAGTTGAGGCTGTCAGTCAGCTGGAGCTCCCTCCCAGTTACCTCTTTTCTCTTGAAGTCAGGAAGTCAGAAGTGAGTCATGCTGATAGCAGGGGAATGAGGCAGCAGACAGAGATATTACTTAGTGCTCTTATGCAAGACAGGTACATATTCACTTTATATATTTGTGTACACATTATAGTAAGGTGACCAGATTTTTAAAATGAAATCAGGGGACATTTTTTTTATTTTTTTATTGGCAAAGGATAAACTATTTTATAAGCATATTTTCCTCAAATTATATTTGCAGTGTATGTGGTATGTGTTTTATGTGTTTATGGAAGGATTGTATAATATATACGCTATTTCTCACATTTCGTCCATGAGATTAAAAAAAAAATTATATTTAGAATTTTTTGGGATATGACTACAAAATGTTAAGAAGATAAGGTAGAGTAAAAACTTTTCAATGCTTATTTTGTATATTATTCTTACCAAATAAACACAGAGGTGCGCTATGTACAGAGTGCAGAGTTTAGGGGTGCACGATGTACAGAGTGCAGAGTTCAGGGGTGCACAAAATTACAGAGTGCAGAGCTCAGTGGTGCGCTATGTACAGAATTCAGGTGTGCGCAACATAAAGAATGCAGAGTTTAAGGCTGCGCTATATACAGAGTTCAGGAGCATGCTATGTACACTATGTGCAGTGTTCAGGAGAAATGATCCTCCTGGCTCTTCTAATCCATCCTGCATAGCAGGTTGTGTTCTCTCCACTCCTCTCCTGTTCTCCTATCAATCTCCTCCTCCTCTTACAGCTTGGCTTAGAAGTCAATTCAGGCGGGCTGAGGTAGGGCGCGGGTACAATGCTTTCCCATTGGCTGAGGAAGCAGCAGAGAGACTGTATATCAATCCACCTTTGAAATCAGATTGCTGGGTCTAACTAAAGATTATTGGCTTATGCGGCCAGAGCAGCTGTATCCCTTTACAGGAAAAAAAGAATCCCCAGCCTTCTGTCATCAATAGAGGATGTGAAGGTACAACAAAAAAAGAAAGTGATATATGCAAGTAGTTGCATCTGGATTTTAGGGGTGCTATTAGGGTGCTTAAAGACCCAGGGCCGGCGCTACCTTTAGGCAAGGCGCACAGCAGTCGGGGCGGCAACCTCCCTCCCCCCCCCACATTACTCTATTGCTGACAGCGTAACTGGATATGTAGCAGTGTGAACATATATCCAGCACACCCAGGGATTGGTGGAAAAGCCGGCGAGCGTGGGCGTATGGCCACAGTGAGAGCAAGAGTGAGTTAAGCTGTCAAATCGAAGCTTTGATGTCGGGGATGGGTGGGGCCAATATGTGGGGTTCCACCCCTTTGTCCCGTGCATAGACAAAACAGCCGGCGTTCATACATTTGTGGGTGGGGAAGAAGGTGGCAGGGGGCAGGACCAACTACTGCATGTGCACCCACAGCTGTGTATAATTCAGGGTTGATTATACACTGCTGTGGGTACACATGCAGTAGTCGGTCTTGCCCCTGCCACCTTCTTCCCCGCCCACCAATGTATAAACGCCAGCTGTTTTCTCTATGCACTGGGAAAAGGGGCGTGGCATCACATATCGGCCTGCCCTTCCTGACATCAGAGCTTTGATTTGACAGCTCCACTCAGCCCTGCTGGCTTGCGTACCAATCCCTGGCTGTGCTGGATGGATGTTCACACTGCTGCATGTCCTCCTCGGCTGCACTTTTTTGTTATTCATCTGATGCCCCATTCTTTCCTCGGCTCCTTTATGCTGCCAATCAAGATTTTCGAAGATAAGCGTGCTATGTTTAATTAAATGTGGTCTTTGCAGTTTACTAATTCCTGAACCTTGCATTCTGTACAATGCGTTCCTGAACCTTGCACTCTGTACAATGCACTCCTGAACCTTGCACCCTGTTCGAGACGCACTCCTGAATCTTGCACCCTGTTCGAGACGCACTCCTGAATCTTGCACCCTGTATGAAACGCACTCCTGAACCTTGCACCTTGTACAATGCATTCCTGAACCTTGCACTCTGTACAATGCATTCCTGAACTACGCACTCTGTAAAATGCATTCCTGAACTATGCACTCTGTACAAATGCATTGCGGAACCTTGCACCCTGAAAAATGCATTCCTGAACCTTGCTCTCTGTATGAAACCCCTCACTATACACTCTATAGTATTTTTATTTTACGTTTTTGAGCAGCCATTAAAATGTGGGGTATACATGGGCAGGGCAAAGGGGTTGGAGTCAGGGGGAGCCAAGGGGGAAGCAAAATTAGGTTTTACCCAGGGTGTCAAAAATCCTTGCACCAGCCCTGCTGCCACCACCCCTGTGGGGGACAAAACCGGAGACAGACTTGGTCCAGGGACGTAGTAGTAGAGGCCATCATGGAATTCCATGGTGGAGCTCCTCTGGCCTCAAATATGAGTCTTTTATTTACCTTTGTCCCTGCTTCTCGTAACAATTGCGACTGATGGCTAAAATGTTTATCTCATAATAGCTTTTTCAAATTAGGACAAATATTTTCCTCCCGAGACAATGGAATCTGCTTCTTTCTATGTCCTTGCTAATAGTTGTGTACATTTTTCTTTAAGACTGGCCCTGTTCAGTGTCTCATCCCTGGCATATTACTTTTAAGACTGTTTGCATGTGATTTGTGGTGGTATTACTTCACGTCTGGCTTGTCTCATATGGGAAAGGATATGTCTAGTTTGTCCTACTTACTTCAGCCTATGCAGAGCTTTGTGTACACTGGAGACAATATACCCAGCCACAGATTAATCCATTTTCTCCAGGATGGTTTCTCTACCTTACAAAACAGTAATTCCAAACCGAACAATAGGACAGGAAATCTGTGTGATTTTATAGACTCACCTTTCATTCGTTTGTCTTTTCATGAAAGGTGTTCATTTCACCTGAATTCAGAGATGTATAGGCAGCTATAAGTCTAAAAGGTTGTTTTATTTGTGAGGAAAATGTTGTGACTACTGTGTAATCAGCAGGACAGCGGCACTTTTCCCAGAAATAAAGAAAACATGTTATATATCTCTAAGCATAAAATAAATGAGAAAAAGGTTTTTTTTTTTAACTGGAAAATCAAGCTGTTCGGAGAACAATTACTTGAATATATATTTGTTGCCAAAGTGACTACTTAGTAAAAAGCAGACTTTTAAGGTGCTTCAGAGATGTGTAGTTTCCAATAATATATATACTTTATATATAACCGAAAATTTATATCAAATACTTACCGTAATTTTCCTTTCTTGATGGACTCCATGGCAGCATACATATCGGGTTTGGCCCCGCCTCCAAACCTACCCATAGGACATCACTCCCATAAATCTTTGCACGTGTTCTGTAAGTATCCTCCTCAGAATCCGGGAGGGAACTTCTGCTGCCATGGAGTCCATCAGGAAAGGAAAATTACAGTAAGTATTTGATATAAATTTTCCGTTTTCCTGACAGACTCCATGGCAGCATACGTATCGGGAAATAACTCGCCGTACACAAAAGGGTGGGCAGGTGCTGAACAAAAGGTTTAATTTTACTCTGTCAAACAGACAGGACTTGTAAACCAAAGTTAACAGAAGAAAGAGCCGCCGGCTCAACACAATAGTGAGACAAAAAAGTATTTATAGAGGACCAGGATGCTGCTCTACAAATCACTTCAGTCGAGACGTGTCTGGACACTGCCCAGGACGTAGAGACACTCCGAGTTGAATGAGCCGTAATCGCCACTGGAGGGGTCAAGCCCTTAGCCCTATAAGCCCATTGGATAGTGTGGATGATCCAAGAAGAGATGGACCTTGAAGAAGCCCGAAGACCCTTGTTCTTTCCACCGAAAGTGACAAACACATTATCTGACTGTCGAAAGGAGGACCTGGCTTCCAGATACTGCTTGAGGCAATTTCCAACATCCAGCGGATGGACAGAAGAACCTTCTTCTTGCCTAAAAGTAGGCAGAACTATTTCCGTGTTTTCATGAAAAACTGAAGTAACCTTCGGTCTAGCCTCCAGCATAGGGATTAAGACTACCCTGTCTGGAAAAAAGGTTAGAAAGGGCTCATGTGCCCCTAAAGCTCCGATTTCAGACACTCTCTTCGCCGATGTAATGGCTACCAGGAACACGGTCATCAATGTCAACTCCTTGATGGTAAGAGTTTCATCTGTGTCACGTAGTCGTTGTGATAGAAAGTCCAGAACTAAGGGGAGATCCCACTTAGGAAACCTTGGCTTTTTCTGGGGCCTGAGTCCCATTGCCCCTTTGAAGAATTGTCAGACTAGCGTATGGGTAGCCCAAGAAATGCCGGTAAAGGCTGAAATAGCCGACACCTGAACTCTCAGAGAACTCACTGATAGAGGAAGATCTGGACCAGACTGTAGAAAGCTTAGCACATCCTGAATCCTGATGGATGAATGAGGGTTGGACCTAGTGGCCAGATGTGAGGAAAATCTTGACCAAATTCTCTCATACACTTTATTAGTTGAACTCTGTCTGGCACTCAAAAGTGTAGAGATGGCCTCTTCAGGGCACCCTAAGGCTTGTAGCCTTCCCCTCTCAACAGCCAAACCTTCAGATGCAGCCGGGCTGGACAAGGATGCAATATGGTGCCTTGAGATAGCAGATCTTGCCTGAGAGGTAGCGGGATCAGATCCTGAACACTGAGGAGTGTTAGAAGAGGGAACCAGGGCCTGTTGGGCCAGAATGGAATCACCGCCACTATTTCCGTTGCTTCTGACCTGAGTCTCCGGAGAAACTGAAGGATTATGGGAACTGGTGGAAAGGCATATGCCCTGTTGAACCTCCAACAATCCGTGAGGGTGTCTATCCCTAGAGCTTGTGGATCCCTGAACCTCGCATAATATTTTTTCAACTTGCGGTTGCGAGGAGAGGCAAAAAGGTCTTTCTCTGGGGAGAACCCCAGGCTCAGGATCCACTCGAAGACCTCTTCGTGGAGAGACCACTCGTTGTTGTCCAACTGCACACGAGATAGAAAGTCGGCTTGGACATTTTGGACTCCTGGAGGTCAGACAAGTTCTTTTGAGCCCAGACCGTAATTGGTTCCACTTCTCGCAGAAAGGACCAACTGCATGTCCCTCCTTGCTTCCTTATGAATAGAAGATGCTCCCGCTGCAGCCACCATGGAAGACTTGCTCTCATGGCCGGGGTCAGGAAGATGGTCTGATCCAGATGCCAGATGTCCCATTGACGAAGAAAGCCTTTTTGGAATGGCCTCATTCTCCATAGGGCCCACTTTACCATGGGAGCTACAGCCACCATGGTCCCAATAATTCCCTGGCACTGACGTGCTTTGAGGTGAGGTGATGAGAGGGCATGGAGAATTCTGTACCTGACCACTGTGATTTTCTCCTCCGGAAGGGAGACTGTCGCTGTCAGTGTATTGAACAAGGCCCCAAGGTAGACGGGTGGGGTGGGAATAAGATGACTTTTCTCCAGATTTAGCAGCCACCCAAACATCTGAAGGATGGACGCCACTTGGTCCAGGTGCATCAACAGCTGAGATTTGTCTTGGGACAGGAGGAGCAGATCGTCCAAGTAATGGTGCAAGCGAATGCCCTTTGTTCTTAATAGAGCTACCACAGCCAGCAAAACTTTCGAGAAGGTTCGTGGAGAAGTGGAGAGCCCGAAGGGGAGGCAAGTGAACTGAAGGTGTAATTGATTGACGGAAAACCGGAGGTATTTCTGGAAATCTTCTGCAACAGGGACATGGAAATAGGCGTCCTTTAAATCTATAGACACCATCCAGTCTGCAGGTTGAACCGCCTGTTGGATTGAAAGAAGAGTTTCCATCTTGAACCTTTCCTTTCTGATAAATTGATTTAGAAAGGTCAGATCTATGACCGGCCTCCATGTTCCGTTTTTCTTGCGAACCAAGAAAAGAGGAGAGTAGATTCCCTGGCCGCACTCTGGTTCTGGTACGGAGACGACAGCCCCTTGAGAAACCAGTGACTCTATGTAGGAAAATAGTGCCTGGCGCTTCTCTCCTAAGGGTGGCAGGGAGGTAGGAACAAACCTTGGTCTTGGTGTTTCTCTGAAAGTCCACTTGTGCCCGTACATGACTGTCCTGACAGTCCAGGAGTCTCGGATTAAGGCCGCCCAGACATGCCGGAAGTGTAGCAACCGAGCCCCCACCCGACATGCCTGAGTGGGCCCAATCTCAAAAAGACTTGGTCGTATCACGTTCACCGGAGGGGACACTCTTAGAAGGTTTCCGCGAGGAGGTTTGTCTTGCTCTCCAGTTGCGACCAAATTCTCTGCCAGGCCTATAGGTGCGTGCTTCCCTGGCATGGTCAGGGACATACCTTCTGGGTTGTCCTTTCCTTGGATTGAGAGGGCGCCGATCCTGAGGAAGGAAGCCAGACTTGCCGCCCGTAGCCCTGGTTATTGCCTCATCCAGCTTATTCCCAAAGAGGGAAGAACCCCCAAAAGGAATACGACACCAGACTTGTTTGAAAGCTGGGTCAGCCATCCAAGGACGGAGCCACAGAGCCCTCTTGGCTGTTACTGAGAACAGCATAACCCTGGCCAACAGACGTATAAGGTCAATAGATGCCTCCCCCAGAAAAGATGAAGCCATCTTAAATTCCTGAATCGGGGAACTTCTGGCAGCCTCCTCAGAAAAGCTCCGGAAGGACTCATCCACTGAGTCAGACCACAACTCCATTGCTTTGGATAATGAGGCCAAGGCTAGTGACGGCTTGCAGGCCATCCCCGCAGTCAGGTAGATTCGTTTGAGATCAGAATCCATCCTCCTATCCAAAGGATCTTTAAAGGAGGCTGTGTACTCTAGTGGGAGGGTCACATGTTTGACCAGCCTCATGACTGCGGCGTCCACCAAGGGAGGAGATTCTAGATGTTTTACATCTTCTTCCTTGAAAGGATATAACCAAGACATTTTGGAAAGCATGGAATTTTTCCTTTCCACTTTATTCCATTCTTCAGTAATGATAACCCCTAATTCACCCAGAAAGGGGAAGTTGAGTCGCTCTTTGCAGAGCTGCTTAAAGAATCTCTTCCATTTTGGAGGAGAAACAGCTGAGTCTTCCCAATTCAGGGTCTCTCTTATGGCTCTGACTAAGGAGGGGACGAGAGCATACTCAAACCCCAAACAGGGATCTTTAACCTCTGAATCACTTTCTGACAGGAAAGTTGACAGGTGACTAGGTTGAGAGGTTTCAGGATCTTTCCTAAGCTGTCTTCCAAGGGGAGGGCTTGGAGGAGTCCCTTCTGGGCTCTGTGCCCGACCTATTTCCAAGTCTGCCAGGGAATCCTTGATGACCCTCTTGACTAGGACCTCCAGTCGCTGGTCTGGATTGTCCCTCTCTCCCGCAGCTTGAGAGAAGCATTTGTCACACAATGACTTGCTTTCAGGGACACGTGCACCACAACCCCAACAGCCCACTCTATCTGGGCGTCGCGAGGGGCCCGCTGAGGCAGATGATTTCCCATGATGATGGGAGCCTGACTGTGACCTCATAGTAGATCTTGAGGAGGAGTGCCGGTGGTGAGGACTTGAACGATGTTCACTCTTGCGTGAGGAATGCCGTTCTGACCTAGGAGGGCTGTAAGAAAAAAGGAACAAAAGCAAGACAAACAGGGAGCCAGGACATAAATAATGCCCTAATCCCCCCCTCTCTACACACCCCAACCCCCGAGTCCCGCATACCTATTAAGGGCGGGCTGACCACCGGAGGGCGAGGAGGCTTCCATCTGGCGCTGACCTGCAGGGATGAGCCGGACAACGGGATCAGAGAGGAAGAAAGAGGAGAGGGGGAACAACTCCCACAAACCTGGGGCCAGTACTCACCAGGAAGACCGTATGGGCAAATGCAGAGCAGCAGCGGATGCAGCAGTTAGACACACCGAGAAACGGACAGCAAAATACCGACTTCCAGCAGCAGAGTGTGTGATCTGACGGTTTTTAAATATGGCGCCCGCTGACGTCATCAGCATGCGCCGCATCGTCACTGAGCATGTGCAAGAACCAAGCCTCGTTCCGAGGCGCCCGCACATGCTCAGTAGCTCGCAAACCGGAGGCTGGTCAGGAAGTATGCTCTGACCGGCCCCCGGAGTCCTAGCCACCAGGGAATATCAGGAAATAAGGTAAGAACATACAAAACCGGCTGAAATAAAAACTTAAGCTGCCATGGAGTTACACAAATATAACAGGCAAGGGGTACTTACGACCACCAACGAACCGCTAGCCACCAGGGATGGATGAGCATACAGCACACACCGGACTTCATAATTCTTTAAGGGGATAGGCCACCTGCAGCAGCTGGGCTTTTTGGCCAAGGTGCACGTCAGAAGAATCTTCACCCCTGCTCCATACCCCGCAACAGCTGGGGCCTTATTGGAGAACTCAATACCCGAATGGTAGAGACATCCATCTCCTGTGATCCATATTCAGGTAGGATACAGGTAATCCATTAGGAGGACAAAAAAGGAATGTCCTATGGGTAGGTTTGGAGGCTGGGCCAAACCCGATACGTATGCTGCCATGGAGTCTGTCAGGAAATATATATATATATATATATATATATATATATATATATATATATAGTTATTTTTTTTTTCAGAGGGAGCCTAATGGTTACACATTTAAGTAACATTCTTATCAGTGCACTAATGTAGCATGAGCTGTAGATATAGTACATATTAGCAGGGGTTCTCTGAGACCATTTTATGGGTTCCTCCATGTTGAAAAGGTTGAGAAAGGCTGCTCTATGACATTGATGTGGCTGATAAATGGCCTTACCAAGCTTGTCAATTTACAGTTATCTCACTTGAGATAACAAAACTAAAAGTATTCCATCTAAACTAACTAATGGCCATCATGGATGTACTGCTTAAAAGAGAAAGTGTGACACTGGAATGGCTCTGTAAGGAAAAGGGTCACAGGAATGCAAAATGAAATGCACTCCTGTGATCCAGGGGAGAAGTAAAGCCAAATGAGCTTTGGCTTTACTTTAAAGTTTAATGTTACATATTAAATACTATCGAAAATGTGCTCCTCCCAGAATGAGGAGGTTTTTGAAGAATACCTGTCAGAGCTAAGTTCAGCATGGAGATGGCAGAGGACAGAGACAGCAGAGAGGATTGTTGTGGATCAGAGCTGATTGACTGAACAAAGAGGAAGACATATGAGAGCTGGGTATGGGGCTTTAGACTTCTGCAGAAGCCAACCAGTTGCATCATTGTCTTGATTGCACACCCTCCCATCTCCCAATCATGATGGTACCTTTGCAGTGTTCACCAAGTACTTGGACATCTACCTGAAAACAACTTGACGGAGCACAGACATTCTTGGAGGGTGAAAGCAGAGAGCTCCAAATATATGAGAGGTGGAAGGTACCACTGAAACACAGCATACACCTGAAACAGGGCTGTATTTGCAGTGTAAGTTGTGTTTCTGTCTGTGTTTCTGATAGCGTCAGATTCCTTTTATTCCATCAGATAGGTTATAATTGTGCACTTGCTTCAAGGTGCAGCGAATCTGGTTTACAGTATATCATTCTAATAACCCCACAGCTAATGGAAGAATCATGTGAATGACATTCTAAATAGATTCGTGACCTACCAAGTAGGGTACAAAAAATAGTTATGCATACTGTTGTTACAGCAAAACAATCCTTTAAAGCATTGAAGTCCCCCACCCTCTTCTTTCAGGAAGCCAAATGTAGGATTAATGGCACTTAATTAAAATCTCACAGTGATTCCCCTGGGTAAACATATTTCCTGAATGTGTGGATAACTTGGCTAGATTTTTTATAGTCAAGTGAAGAAAATGGTAATTTATTCCCTCTTTAAAGTGGTTCTGTCATATATGTTACAGCTTGCCAAGGCACTATGTAAATCCCACCCCAATTTCTCTACTTTTCCTTTCTCCTGTTCCCCCATTCTGTTTTTTTTTTTAATTCAGTGCCATTGTAATTGTTTTCTACCTCCCAAGTTTTTGTATGCCACAGATTATTCAGCTGCAATTTTGTCACTACTTCCAATTTTACAACACAGACTGGATAACTTTTATATCCTCTTTACTTGATTTTCCTGTTTGTTTTTCTTTCATTTAGAAAAGTTTATTATTGCATTTCTACCTTGTCCATTAACAAAATCAAAAAATAAATACATTTTAGTACAGTAAACATGTAAAAACTATTACATTTAAAGTGTTGTTATGTTAAAAATTACATTACTAAGATACCCTTTTAATGGCATTTCACACATTGCTATGAATCCAGGCGGCATATGTGATCCTTTGTTTCTTAGTGCAATGAAAGTTTCTGCAGAAAGGTGGAGATGAAGCTACCTGCATTTTCTGAGGGTCACCTGAATTGTAACCCCTCTCTCCGAATCACCCTTGCATGCACCTTTCCCATCTATTTTTTACAGTCTTCCAAGTGCTAGTGGCTATGTCATCTGCAGTTATCAGCATTTCCTGGAGACACCATATGCCAGCCTGTCAGAAATGAATGCAACGGCTTGGCACTGACCAGAATTTCCACTAGCCACTGCATGGGTCTTTATTGCCATGGCTCTGCATAAGCACATAGCATTAAGGAAGCCTACTGTATCTGGCATGACCAAGATATCTCCTTGCCAGTCAGCAACCCAGACAGCCCCACCTCCTAATACCACACATTGCCCTTGATTTTGGCCAGTGTAAGGAAACTAGAGATAGTGGGGCATAGTGACTAGAGAAGAGAGAAACTTCTGGGACGCTAAGGCAACTTGGGCTAAATGAATGCTCTGAAAGTCCATCTGTCCATTACACATGGATAAGAAGAGGTGTTGGGGCAACAGGATGATGAAACTAGTGGTAACAGGGCAAGAGAAGGGAAACCTGAAGTACTTTAGTAGGAGGGTGAAAATATTACAGTAAGCATAAGGCAGACCAGCAATGACAGAGTTTGGTGATATCTGGTCTAGAGGACAGTAGATCTATGGGCACTGGGTAATAGCATTGTGAAATTGTTCAAAGCAAATATGTTGCCTGTCCACAATGATTAATTCACATACAGCCTGTAAAAGAGGATGAATAATAAACTGCTCAAAAAAAAATTAAAGAAACACTTTATAATCAGTGAGTGTAGCATCAAGTCAATTAAACATCTGGGATATTGATCTGGTAAGTTAAGTAGCAAAGGGGGTTGTTAATCATTTCAGCTGCTTTGATGTTAATGAAATTAACAACAGGTACACTAGATGGGCAACAATGAGATGACTTCCAAAACAGGAATGATTTTACAGGTGAAGACCACTGCCAATTTTTTACCTACTGTTTTTTTCACTAGTTTTGCATTTGGTTCGGGTCAGTGTCACTACTGGTAGCATGAGGTGATACCTGGACCCTATAGCGGTTGCACAGGCAGTCCAAATCCTCCAGGATGGCACATCAATATGTGCCATTACCAGAAGGTTTGCTGTGTCTCCCAGCACAGTCTAAAGAGCATGAAGGAGATTCCAGGAGACAGGCAGTTACTCTAAGAGGGCTGGAGAGGGCCGTAGAAGGTCCTTAACCCATTAGCAGGACCGGTATCTGCTCCTTTGTGCAAGGAGGAACAGGATAAGCACTGCCCTACAAGTTACCTCCAGCAGGCCACTGGTGGTAATGTCTCTGACCAAACAAGAAAGAAACAGACTTCATGAGGGTGTCCTAAAGGCCTGTTGTCCTCTAGTGGGCCCTGTGCTCACTGCCCAGCACTTTGGAGCTCGATTGGCATTTGCCATTGAACACCAGAATTGGCAGGTCCACCACTGGCGCCCTGTGCTTTTCCCAGATGAGAGCAGGTTCATCCTGAGCACATGTGACAGACATGAAAGGGTCTGGAGAAGCCATTGAGAATGCTATGATGCCTGTAACATCGTTCAGCATAACCAGTTTGGTGGTGGGGAGGTATATCCATGGAGGGATGCACAGACCTCTACGGGCTACACAAAGGCACCATTAAGGTATCGGGATTAACTCCTTGGACCCATTTTTAGACCCTACGCGGGTGCAGTGGGTCCTGGGTTCCTTCTGGTGCATAAGAATGCCCGGCCTCATTTGGCGAGAGTATGCAGCCAGTTCCTGGAGGTTGAAGGAATTGATACCAATGAATGGCCCCCCCACGCTCGCCTGACCTAAATCTAATAGAACACCTCTGGGACTTTATATTTCAGTCCATCTGACGCTGCCAGGTTGCACCTAAGTCTGCTCAGTGATGCCCGGTCCAGATCTGGGGGGAAATACCCCAGGACACCATTCGTCATCTCCATCTTAGGAGCATGCGCCGATGTTGTCAGGCATGCATACAAGCACGTGGGGGGCCATACAAACTACTGACTACCATTTTCAGTTGCTGCAATGAAATTTCAGCAAATTGGACTAGCCTGCTGCATAATTTTTTCACTTGGATTTTTGGGGTGTCTTTGATATCTGCCCTTTGTAGGTTGATCATTTTAATTTCCATCAAACGATGTTGCATCCTTTCCTTCCTAACACATTACCCAGTACATATCAGTATAGATATCCAGCATGATATTTTTCTCCATTGAGATCTCATGTGTTTTGAAAGTGTTCCTTTAATTTTTTTGAGCAGTGTATTTTCCTTTTCATTGGGAGGTAACTCCAGTCTTTTGTGTGCCTGAGATTTTGTGACCCCCACTTCACACTGTGGTTCAACTTGACAGCCACAACATTCTTACAGGACACAATATTGGAGTATCTGCCTTCATGTCAAACTTTTTGAATGGGGCTTAGCGTATTTAATTAATAGCCCAACCTAAATTTCATAGGGACACACTATGCGTGCCGCTCCCTAGTAAGTCTCTCCTTAGGATGACATTTCTGGTAAGGGGAAAGCTTGGTTAAAAATATTTTTTAAGATACTGCTGAGACAGGCATAAAGAATATGAGAAAAGACTGAGAAGAAAAATTGTATGTATGTACAGTGCCTTGCGAAAGTATTCGGCCCCCTTGAACTTTGCAAACTTTTGCCACATTTCAGGCTTCAATTATAAAGATATAAAACTGTAATTTTTTGTGAAGAATCAACAACAAGTGGGACACAATCATGAAGTGGAGCAAAATTTATTGGATATTTCAAACTTTTTTAACAAATAAAAAACTGAAAAACTATTAAAAATGCAGGATTTTCACAGGTAGAGATGCAACCGCAAATTCAGCAGCCACAAATGCATAGGTCTTAATGGTCATATTCATTTGTATGGTGTTGCATACAGATGTGTGCAGAACAAGCATCTGAATGCTGAGCTTTTAATGGCTGTGTAAATGGGCCCCTACTTTGTACAAATCTGCATACCAGTAAATGTGTCCGACTGCTTCGAATTAAATGACTACCCTAAGCATAGTGCTCTCAAGCCTGTGTATAACTACCTACCTCCATCCCACTCCCGCATGGCATGGTTTTTCTTTCCAGCCTGGGAATGATGGCATGTCAGAGCAGCAGGCAGAGATCACTCCACCTGACAGTAGTGTGGTTTCTTCTACTGCTGGGTGCAAAAGTGCAGCTAGCTCTCCAGCTCTCAGTACTCCATTGCCACTCTGCAAGGTAGTGCCATTCTAAATTGTGCCATGATGATGTATTGGGCTTCTGTGCCACCTCACATTCAACTGTGGGACCTAGGGCTCATACCCCTCTAGCACAGCCCTTTTCATGCATCATTAAAAATGGCAATGGTAGCTTTTGTCACCTGAGCTTGTTCCACCGACTCTGGGATGCCTCTCACGCGCAGGTTATGGCGACGGCCTCTATTATCCAAATCTTCGAGTTGCCTTTGCATATCCCTGAATTGCGAGTCATGGGACTGTACTGAGTGGGATAAGGTTTGGATAGAATCTTCCTGGGAGAATACTTTGTCTTCTACTTCAGTAACTCTGGTGTTGATAGAGTTAAAGTCCCTCCTAAGATCAGCTATAGCCATAGCCCAAGAGGCCTTTAGCTCATCTGCTATGGAGCGCATTTCAGGGAAGGTGACTGGCCTCAAATGTGAGGAATTTTGTGGTGGGGCAAGCGTGTCCATAGCTGAGTTCGGGTCACCTTGCTGCATGGTGCTAGGATGGTCAGTCACAGACTGCGGGGCGGAGGTACCTCGGAGCACTTCCGAGTAGGCCTTGGTCTGAGCCGGGGCCTCGCGTACCTGCTGAGGCTGCCGAAAGAGTTCCGGAATGCTGCGGGCGCTGCCGGAGTTCTTACCGCGGGGTGAGCGCGATCTGGAGGGTGAGGAGTGGGTACTAGCTCTCCCCGTCATCTTTGCTAGGCTGTTGATGGAGGGGAAAGGCTAAAAATCAGCTTTAATCTCACACGCCGGCCGGGAGCTGAGAGATCAGGCGGCCATCCACGTTCCGCGCCAAGCCACGCCCCCCTCTCTCTCAGCACAGCCCTTTTCAACCAGGGTAACAAGGTGCCCTGGGGTGCTTTGAGATTTCTTCAGAGATACCTTAGCAAAATGCTTAAAAATGTCCCCAAAACTGTATACAAGCCAGCAATTGGATGAAGCCTGCCTTTTAGTTACATAACACCACAGGTTTTCATTGTGCACCATTATGACATTGTAGCTGTTGGTGCCCTAAAAACCAATGACCGTCCCCTGCCCCTCCCCTCTCTGTCAGTGCTGGGGTCACATTAGCTGAGTAATGGAGAAAAACTGAGGGAAAAGAGAAACATTGAAATACTAGTCAGTACCAGTGTGCAATAGTGCATTGCATTTGGAAGAATAAATCACCTCTAATGTTGGGTGTCCTACGTGTGTGGGTGTTGATGTATTATGTAAAACTATTAGAATAGTTTTTTACATTTTAGAATGGGGTGCCTCGAGACTGTCTAAAAATTTGGGGTGCATTGACTGAAAAAAGGTTGAGAAACACTGCTCTAGCAACATGCTGTATCTTATGTGTAAGTTATGGGTTTGCCGATAGTTCCACTTTAAGTTTAACAATGATTTCTTATGTATTAAGTCTCAGTAAATAATGGAAAAAAATCTATAAAAAGCTTTACATAACTACTTATTAGACTTGAAGAAACAGTGCTGGGATCTGTGGTTGATCCTCTTCCCCCTGCAGAGCAGAGACATTTAATAAACCACAAAATCACTCTCCCATTGATGACAACTGTTAAGTCTAGATCTTTAGCAGACACTAAGCTTCAGTAAAGCACAGTTGATCACACTGTTCACAATGTATTATTTCTGAATGTGAACTAATTTGAAAGAAACCACAAGGAAATGAGCCCAATGCACCTAATTATATTATTTCCAGCAAGGAAATAAAAAAACCTAATGTCCTATCTCAAGTATTTTGTTCCAAGGTACTTGGAAATAGTTTGTAAAAATGTTGAAATTTTTTTTTCGTTTTGCGTAAAACCTATAATTCTACCAAGAGGAACTTTCTCTATTTTTTGTGCAGTAAATATTATTGGAATAGAATACTGTTAAAGCACAAACTAAACATGGGTGAGGCTAGTTAGTATTTTTTGCCGCAGATATTCATAGACATTATATAATCATTTCCTAATTCTTCTGATTCTTCTGATCCTGCAGGTGTCTGAGGAAAATTCTGGGGTGGGTTCCTAAGGTAACAACTGTGTGTGTTTTAAAGCTTTCATCCAGATGTGCAGTGAAAGTTCCCCAATCTGGTCATTTTTAGCAGATCGGCTGATGATTTCATGCCTCTAGAAAGCCTCAAAACTCATTGACCAACCACTATGGGAGCAGTTAATCATCAACTTAACAAAAAGAATGTCTGTAATACCTATCTCTTCCCCCACCCTTGCAAAGATAATCATCGCTTTCCTGTCATTTCTCCATAGCATGAACACAATGCTTGGCTTAGTTGAGCTCTCATATTTGTGAACCCAGAAGTGCATAACTTGTCCTAACACTGCACATTTCTCAACAAAACCCTTGAAAGTAAATGTGCTGTACTAATTAATCTGAAATGTAATTTGCCCAATCCTACCAATCAGTGAACTTCTGTTCATGGCAGGCTACAACCTGTTGAGGGAACAATTAATAAGACATGGTTAAAAATGGGCCTCAGTCATTATTGTTTCCCCCTTAAGTTATCTTAAGCTGGTTCCATCTACATTACTTATTTTTTCCTCTCCATTGACTTTACCAGAACCATTTGTCCAAGCAATACTCTCTTATAGATCTCTAAGTGGACTACAGCTGGCAGATATGATACAATCTTCAGAATCTTTTTGCTTTCTCTTCTTGGGCTTTGGCGTTGACATGTGATAGGAGTATGAGTGTAGCCAGACAAATCAAGTTTTGCATTATTTTAAATCTACAATATCTAATACAGATGATTGATGTGTTCCTTGAGATTGCTTACCCTTGTTTTTCAATAATCAAATACCAGAGCCTCTACTGTCCATAATTGTGACATTTGTATAAGAGAAAGCCAAGATTAGTTTGCATTGGTTTGCATCTTTCTCTCAAAGGAACAAATGTACTTAGTGAACAACTCCAAGAATTTGCGAAAGAGTATTTAAACTAGGAAGGGGGGGCAAAAGAGTGGAAATACAAGAGTCCAATTGCCCCCCGAAACAATGCCAGAACAGGTCAGAAGCACAGAGGTTAAGAAATGATAAGCTCAGAGTCCTGTCTACAAATGCTCGCAGTTTAGGTAAAAAAATCAATGAACTTGGGTCAATAATGGCATCTGAGAATGTAGATTTAGTGGCTGTTACGGAGACATGGTTTAATGAAAGAAATGACTGGGACATAACCATACCAGGGTACTCTTTATACAGAAGAGACAGAGAAGGCAAGAAAGGAGGAGGAGTGGCCCTGTATGTGAAAGATAGCATCAAATCGAACCTAATACAAGTTGGTGAGGCCAACATAGAGTCGGTTTGGGTTACGTTGCAGTTTGCTAATCATGCAGTAACTCGTGTAGGTGTGATATATAGACCACCTGGTCAAGTTAAAGAACTAGATGATCTACTAGTTGAAGAAATAGCTAAAATGACAATGAAAGGAGAAGTTATCATTATGGGAGATTTCAATCTTCCAGATATAAACTGGAAAACCAAAATAGAAAGTTCTACCAGGAGTACAGATATTCTAAATTCCCTACTGGGGTTGTCTCTGCAACAAGTGGTTGAGGAGCCAACCCGGAGGGAGGCCATTTTGGATTTGGTATTCACAAATGGGGATTCGGTATATGATGTCATTGTAGGCGAAACCTTGGGATCTAGTGATCACCAGTCAGTGTGGTTTAATATAAGAACTGTGAAAGAGTCACACCACACAAAAACAAAAGTTTTAGATTTTAGAAAAACAGACTTTTCAAAAATGAAATTAGTCATAAATGAGTCCTTATCAGACTGGAACGGATTACATGGAGTCCAGGAGAAATGGGACTACTTAAAAGGTGCATTATTGAAGGCAACAGAAAATTGCATTAGACTTGTCAGTAAAAGCAAAAAAAGGAAGAGACCACTGTGGTACTCAGCAGAAGTGGCCCAAATCATTAAAAATAAAAAGCTAGCATTTTGTAATTATAAAAAAACCCAGAGCAATGAAGATAAGGAAATCTACAAGATTAGGCAGAAAGAGGCCAAGCAAGTTATAAGAACTTCTAAAGCGCAGGCAGAAGAAAAACTAGCTCAGTCTATGAAAAAGGGGGATAAGACATTCTTCAGATATATAAATGAAAAAAGGA
The DNA here is from genome assembly GCF_965119305.1 of Pelophylax lessonae. Classification (NCBI taxonomy): domain Eukaryota; kingdom Metazoa; phylum Chordata; class Amphibia; order Anura; family Ranidae; genus Pelophylax; species Pelophylax lessonae. Next base: position 223,559,945 of record NC_138771.1, read on the forward strand.
AATTAAAACAAGGAATAACTAAATTAAAAACAAAGGACAGAAGGTATGTAGAAGAGAATAAAGGGCTAGCCGACTGCCTTAATGAATACTTCTGTTCAGTTTTTACAGAAGAAAAAGAAGGAGAAGGACCTCCACTTGAAAGGATGACTAATGAATCGTTTGATGCATGTGTCTTTACAGAGGAAGACGTTCTAAGATTGCTGTCTAAAGTGAAGACAAATAAGTCACAGGGTCCTGATGAGATACACCCAAGATTATTAAAAGAGCTTAGTGGTGAGCTGGCAAAACCATTAACAGATCTACTTAACCAATCATTAGTAACAGGAGTCGTGCCGGAAGATTGGAAATTGGCAAATGTGCCCATTCACAAGAAAGGTAGTAGGGAGGAATCGAGCAACTATAGACCAGTGAGTCTGACATCAATAGTAGGCAAATTAATGGAAACCCTATTAAAGGATAGGATTGTGGAACATCTTAAATCCCATGGATTGCAAGATGAAAAACAACATGGGTTTACTTCAGGGAGATCATGTCAAACAAATCTTATAGATTTTTTTGACTGGGTGACTAAAATAATAGACAGTGGAGGTGCAGTAGACATTGCATATCTAGATTTTAGTAAGGCTTTTGACACTGTCCCACATAGAAGACTTATCAATAAACTGCAGTCATTGAGCATGGACTCCCATATCGTTGAGTGGATTAGGCAGTGGCTGAGTGACAGACAACAGAGGGTTGTAGTCAATGGAGAACATTCAGAACAAGGTCATGTTACCAGTGGGGTACCTCAGGGATCTGTACTGGGACCAATTTTGTTTAATATCTTCATAAGTGATATTGCAAAAGGCCTCGATGGTAAGGTTTGTCTTTTTGCTGATGACACAAAGATATGTAACAGGGTTGATGTTCCTGGAGGGAAACGCCAAATGGAAAAGGATTTAGGAAAACTAGAAGAATGGTCAGAACTCTGGCAACTGAAATTTAATGTGGATAAGTGCAAGATAATGCACCTGGGGCGTAAAAACCCAAGGGCAGAATATAGAATATTTGACACAGTCCTGACCTCAGTATCTGAGGAAAGGGATTTAGGAGTAATTATTTCAGAAGACTTAAAGGTGGGAAGACAATGTAATAGAGCAGCACGAAATGCCAGCAGAATGCTTGGATGTATAGGGAGAGGTATAAGCAGTAGAAAGAGAGAAGTGCTTATGCCGCTGTACAGAACACTGGTGAGACCTCACTTGGAGTATTGTGCGCAGTACTGGAGGCCATATCTCCAGAAGGATATAGATACTCTAGAGAGAGTTCAGAGAAGAGCTACTAAACTAGTACATGGATTGCAGCAAAAAACTTACCAGGAAAGGTTAAAGGACCTTAACATGTATAGCTTGGAAGAAAGAAGAGACAGAGGGGATATGATAGAAACTTTTAAATACATAAAGGGAATCAACTCGGTAAAGGAGGAGAGCATATTTAAAAGAAGAAAAACTACCACAAGAGAACACAGTTTTAAATTAGAAAGGCAAAGGTTTAAAAGTAATATGAGGAAGTATTACTTTACTGAGAGAGTAGTGGATGCATGAAATAACCTTCCTGCAGAAGTGGTAGCTGCAAACACAGTGAAGGAGTTTAAGCATGCATGGGATAGGCATAAGGCTATCCTTCATATAAGATAGGGCCAGGGACTATTCATAGGATTCAGATATATTGGGCAGACTAGATGGGCCAAATGGTTCTTATCTGCCGACACATTCTATGTTTCTATGTTTCTATATTAGTACCAGGTGGGCAGTGCTTTCTAACTTTTTTGGAAGATGCAAAACTATATGTATCATGTAATGGTCCTGGACCCAGTTCTTGACACCTCGAAGGGCCGTTCGAATGTCCCGTTTAAACAGATCGCAAGGCTTAAAAGATTGTTACATTCCCTTCAACTAGTCGACGTCTGGCGAATCCTACATCCTAAAGATGCTGATTTTTCACACTTTTCCAAAACCCATGGTTGTTATTCTAGGATCGACAACATTTTTCTGAGCCACTTTCACTTACCCCTTTTGCGATCCGCCTCCATTGGCTGTGCCTCCATTTCAGATCATGCTCCTGTGATGACCACCCTGCTCCTTCCCTCCCTCCCACCCCGCTCCACTAATTGGAAGCTGAATGACTCGCTTCTCTCGAACCCAGCAGATGCAGCGCTCTTATCTTCTGCACTTAGCCAATATTTTTTTGAAAATACCACTGAGCACGCATCTCCCTCCTTGGTGTGGGAAGCCCACAAGGCTACTATAAGGGGCAAACTGTTGGAGCTGGGGGCGAGGAGGAAGCGGGAGCAGGGCCAATTGATCGCTGAGCAAATTGCCCTGGTGGCGGATCTGGAAAAGTCACACAAACTATCATTGCATGTCTCTCACCTTCAGGCCTTAACAGAGGCTAGGGAATCCCTACGATCCTTACTTGACAAGGCTACCAAGCGCAAATTTCACTTTTTAGCCCATAAACGTTACGAGTGGGGTGATAAACCCGGTAGAATGCTTGCCAGGTCTCTTAGAGCCCAAAAATCAGCAGCTTTCATTCAGAAGGTGAAGCTTCCTTCTGGCCTTATGGTCCATTCCTCTCCTGATATTGCCAAAGCCTTTAGAGATTTTTATGGCGAGCTTTACCATGTAGAAGGTGATCTCTGTCACCTCCCTTTAACTGAAAAGCGCAAACGTATTTGGGCTTACCTCAAAAAGGCTAATCTACCAACCCTTTCCAAACGCTCCCTGCGGAAATTGGAAAACGATTTTTCTGTTGAAGAGTTCCAATTGGCACTAAAAACCACCCAAGTCGGTAAGGCGCCTGGCCCTGATGGCTTTACAGTTGCATATTTCAAAAAATTTGCTGATGTCCTACTCCCTCACTTGACCTCATATGCCAACTCCATTTCTAAATCTTCGGGTTTTCGTCCAGAATCACTAGCTGCTCATATTTCAGTCCTACCTAAGCCTGGCAAAGACCCCACAGACTGTGGCAGTTATCGCCCTATATCCCTCCTAAATGTGGATCTTAAATTGTACTCTAAGGTGTTAGCTAATAGACTACTGCCCTTGATCCCCTCCTGGGTCTCAGCTGATCAGACTGGTTTTATCCCAGGTAGAGAGGCGAGGGACAACTCTCTTCGTGCTCTCTCTCTAATCCACTTTGTCCGCACTAGGTCCCAGCCTACCCTGTTCCTTTCTACTGACGCTGAAAAAGCGTTTGACAGGGTGGACTGGGACTATTTGTTGACTACCCTCCATTTTTTTGGCCTTGGCCCCAAAGCTATACAACGTATTGCAGCTTTATACTCCCAACCAACGGCTCAGGTACGGGTTAACGGCCTCCTTAGTACTCCCTTCCCCCTTCATAATGGCACGCGACAGGGGTGCCCTTTATCGCCCCTTTTGTTTGCCATTTCCCTCGAGCCCTTTCTATCCACTATTAGGCACTCCAACGATATACATGGTGTCACTGTGAACCGTCAGACGCATAAATACGCAGCTTATGCGGATGACATTCTTTTTTTCATTCAACAACCTCGTATCTCTTTACCTGTACTCTTACGAGCTTTCGCAGACTTCCGCCACCTCTCAAACTTCAAGATCAACATGTCTAAATCCGAAATATTAAACATTAATATCCCCCATGCTGAAGTTTCCGCCCTGTCCCCACATTTCCCGTTTCAATGGTGCCCAGACAAATTGAAATACCTAGGTATTTATCTAACCCCCCGCTTGGATAATTTGTTCCGCCATAACTATATTCCCCTATTGAATATGATCAAATCAGATCTTCGACAGTGGTCCTCTTTACACCATTCCTGGTTGGGCAAGACCAACATAGTTAAGATGAACATTTTGCCTCGTATTCTATTTTTTTTTCAAATGTTACCGCTGGGTGTTCCTATTGGGCTTTTTACTATTTTGCAGTCTTTGCTTTCTAGGTATATTTGGCAGGGCAGGCGCCCCAGGATTGCCAAGACGACGCTTTTCCTTCCAAAGCGTTGTGGGGGACTTGCTCTCCCTAGTATCAGGGACTATTTCCGGGCGGTCTCACTAACTCGTGTGGCTGACTGGAAGTACTCCATTGGTTCTAAATTGTGGGTACAGCTGGAATACGATCTATGTGACAGAGACTTGTCTGCAGTACCATGGATTCCAAAATCCGCCAGGGCCCTCTCCCCGAACACCTCTCCCCTGACCCTATCAACCTTGTCTGTCTGGGATTCCATGCATACAAAGTTTTCCTGGAACTACAACTCTCCTTTAATGCCTCTGCTGAATCACAACCACTTCATGCCTGGCAAGCTGGATGCTGGATTTAAAAATTGGTCTCCTAAGACTCCCCTCCTGTTGTCCCACGTAACTCACTCCAATACTGTGAAGCCACTTAGCCACATCTTGGGCTCCAGCCCCGCAACGGATATGGACCATTGGAGACACAGACAGTTATCCAGGTTCATAGCTGCTCTTCCACGTCCGCTGCGTGACTCCAAGGATTTGAACCCAATTGAGGCAATATTGTCCCCTCGGGACCCCCCCCCTTCAGTCCACCTCGCAGTTTTACAAGGCACTTATCTCATTGCAAAGCCAACCTTTCCCCGATTTCTTACACAAGTGGGAACTAGATATTGGATCTCAAATTTCCGATAGCCGGAAGGACAAAATTCTTGCATTGGCTCACGTTTCCTCTCTCTCCACCAAGGTGGCGGAATCCAACTACAAGTTATTGTCCCGTTGGTACTATACCCCGCGGAAAATGCACATTATTTCTCCGGCCATCTCCCCGTTATGTTGGAGGGGATGCGGAGATATTGCATCGCACGCACACATCTGGTGGCACTGTTCAATAATACAACCATTCTGGATGGAAGTCCTTCGGCTTATACATGTGATCACGGAAGTTACCATCCCATCAGATCCTTGGGTTGTCCTGCTGCATGGAACTAACATACCGCTCTCTAAGTACAAAAGATCAATGATCCCTCATATGCTTAATGCAGCCAAAGCCCTGATCCCCGCCCTCTGGGGCTCACCGACCATCCCCACGATACGTCACTGGCTACGGAAAATTGATATGACATATCAATTAGAGGAACTTACTTTCATAGCCCGTGACAAACTTGACCGCTTTCACTCTACATGGCAACCTTGGTCCACTTTTAAAAGCACTTCTTCCTATGTGGCCCTACTCACTGAAGACACCCCCCTTGGTTTATTACCTTCTAATGTAATCCTATCTGATTAAAAGTTTTTATTAATTGGTACATAAGTCACCCGTGGCCTATTCTCCCACCCTCTCCTACCCCCTTTTTCCTCCCTGCTGCCCTCTTCTCCTCTTTCTCTTTCTCTTCTACTTTTTACTATCCCTTCACTTTCTTATAGGCTCTCTCTGACATTGGTTTTATGATGCAAGATGTTCTGCTATCAGTATGTTTTCTCAGCCTTTTCATGACTGGGCGTGCTTGACGCGCTCTTAGATGTTTATGTATTCATTGATATTGTTTCATGGCTACTTGCCGTATTTAATGTCGGACTGTGTGGTCTATGTTCTGTTTTTCTTTGTCTTCTTGAAACATTTTTTTCAATAAACAGAAATTAAACAAAAAATATGTATCATGTACAGCTTAGTCCAAAAATCCAATGGGCCCCATAGGGTCACAATCTGATCACAAAACGATCTGAAGACTAACCTAGATAATTGCAGGAGCTAAAATGTAATTTTTGCCTTACAAACATCTTAAGCTAGGTCACATTTGCTGTACTTTGGAAACATACAGTATACTGCGTAGCAGCATTCCTCCTGGTTGACAGACCCCCATTTCGATGGTGAGGGGTTCTGTCTGGAGCAGTGCCCGTCTGGTTCCCGGTATGGTGAGTATCTGTCACCTACTCTCCTCCTGGAGGGTTTTGGGGTGGACGCAGGCCCCTCCCTGGAACAGTCAAACCCCCGGGTTCCCCGTTAGGCCCCCCCTGTATTCTGATGGTCCCTGTGGGTCATCTAGCCCCCCATCTGGGGTAGTGTGGCAGTTTTGGCCATTTCTGGGGCTGGGGCATGGTGCTGTAATGGTGGTGGGGGGTGTACGCCGCCTGCGACTGGGCTATCGGTGGGGGCTGTACCTGGTGGGGGCTCTGTGCCTGGTTGTCCCCTTCCCTCTGGTGCTGTTCTTGGGCTCCAGGGATCCCTCCTGGGTCCCTGGAAGCCTTGCGGAGCTGTGCGGGGCACCCATTTTGTTGTAGCCTATATTGTCTATGGCTGGCGGCCATGTTTGCGTAGTCCGGCGGCCATTTTTTCTTTGGTCCAAATTACTAATAAGCCGCGGCCATTACAGAGGGGCCTCTGGGTGGCGATTTCGACTGTGGGAGCCCTTCCTTGTCCCCTGGTGCTGACTCTGGGTTTCTCCTTTCCCTGGACGCCGCACACGGAGCAAAGTTTATCCTGGTGCTGCTTGTGCATGTCTGGCGGTGTGGTGAGTCTGGTAGGGTCCTCCCTCTTTCTGCTGCAGGATCATGGGGTGCTCTGTTGCTGATGACCTTGTGGTGGGGGGTGTCCCTTAGTAGTGTTTGACATTTTTTGTGGGGGGGTCCCCCTATGTACTAATGGAGTCTTTGGAGCACGTTTCCCCACCTAACCCCCTCTCAGAGGCTGCGGGGCCCTCAGGGTCCCAACCATCCATTGATGCACTGACAGCGGTCCTGGAGTCCTTTGTGTCCTGGGTGGAGGTGACTTTTGGGTGGCGGGCTAGCAAAAAGCACCCCCCCGCCTTTGGCTGCCACAGATGTGGCCCACCCTGTGGGGTCTGCGGCCACACACCCTGACTTTTCGGATAGTGGGGATGATTCCTCCATTCCTGTAGCTGCGCATGAAAGGACACTGGTTGAAGCACTGATTGTGTCTGTGCGTGAAACTTTAAAAATGAAGAATGCAGCTGAAGCTACAGTGGAGGCACTAGTCCCCTTTGGCACTCACAAGCCATCTAGAGCAGCAAAGGTGTTTCCTTTCCCCTCCTATTTTGACAGAATTGACGCAAAAGAGTGGGAACGTCCAAAACATCCCTTTGTGGTTCATAAATGCTTTGTGATGAGGTACCCCTTTGAAGAGTCCCTCCTTAAAAAGTGAAGTGTTCCACCGGTGGTGGACCCCCCGGTTACCAGGTTGATTAAGGCGACCATGATCTCGGTTGAGGAATCGCTGGCTTTTACGGATTTAGCTGACAGAAAAGCAGAGGCTGTAGCCCGCAATATGTTCACTGTTGTGGGTTCGACGCTTAGGCTAGTCTTCACAATTGCCCTGATGTCGCAAACTCTGACCAAATGGGCTAAACCTTTGCGCCGTGACCTGGAGGGTGAGCAGCTCCCCCCTGTTTTTGCTGAGCTGGCAGACCAGTTGGTCCAGGGTTTACAGTTTATCTATGATGCCTCTTTGGATGCAGCTTCCCTGGTTTCTAGGCTGTCTGTTTTGGCAGTGGTACTTAAGCGCGTTTTGTGGCTTAAGTGTTGGTCTGCAGACCAGACCACTAAAAATGCTTTAACTGATCTACCTTTTCAGGGAGATCGCCTGTTTGGGGCTTTCCTGGATGACATCATTAAGAGTCTCACAGGGGGGGAGTACTTTTCTTCCGCAGACTGGTAGGGGTAAGGAACCGCTTCGTAGCTGTGGCCCAGTTTCCTCAGCTCACAAGAGGTTTTTTCGTCCCTCAGGGTCCACTGACAAGAGTTAAAAACCTATCAAGTCCTCTTTGGGAGGTTCAAAACGGCATTGGTCTGGCAACCAGAGAGCGGGATTCACCAGACCCACGGACAAGGCCCCTTCAGTGGGGAATTGCAGTACTGGGCTATCTGGATGACCTCCTCTTGCGAGTGGAGTCCTTTGGTGGATGATGTAGAGATCACTATGCAGACTCTGAGGGAGTTTGGCTGGCTTCTGAATTACCAGATGTCTGCTCTGATTCCATCCAAAAAATTGGATTATCTGGGTTTGACTCTGGACTCAGCTCTAGCCAGAGTGTTCCTTCCTTTGGACAAACTCCAGAAGTTGCATGCTGCGATTCATCTCCCGCTGTCCAGCAAACGGTCATCTCTCCGGACTTGCATGCAGGTACTGGGCCTGATGGTATCTACCTTCGAGGCGGTTCCATTTGCACAGTTCTGTACGAGGTCCCTGCAAAGCGAAATGTTGACCAAATGGGACAAGTGGACGAAGTCTCTGGATCTGGCTGAGCTGGGAAACCAAAAGGTCAATGGTCTTGTGGCTTTGCTCTCCAGGTCTTCAACAGGGCAGATCTTTTCTCCCCTTGCATTAGACAGTGGTCACCACGGATGCCAGTCTGTCTGGGTGGGGAGGTGTCCTGGGTCGGAGCTCTGCTCAGGGTGTTTAGACACTCGAAGCTTCCAGACTACCGATAAATGTCCTGGAACTCCGAGTGTTCAGGCTGTGCCTGGATCACTGGACGAATCGTCTTCAGGGGTTTCCACGGCTGTGGCTTATGTCAATCACCAGGGTGGAACAAGAAATGTGTTGGCCGATCTGGAGGTAGCCGGCATTCTATGGTGGGCAGAGCACTTTGTTCTGGCCCTCTCCGCCATACACATTCCAGGGGTGGAAAACTGGCAGGCTGATTATCTCAGTCGACAGGCATTGGACCAAGGGGAGTGGTCCCTTCACCCAGGTGTGTTTAGATATGTGTCAGATGGGGCACCCCCGAGGTGGATCTGTTGGCGTCCCGGCTCAACAGAAAAGTTCAGAGGTTTGTGGCATGGTTGCAAAGGGCCAATCCTCCATCCTGCTTTACAGTTGCTGGCTTTGACAGCTTGGCTGTTGAAAGTGAGGTGCTGAAGGATAGAGGTTTTCCTGGGACGGTGACTGACACTGCTGAAAGCTAGGAAGTCTACCTTTAGGAAGATCTACCTTTCTATGTGGAAATGGGGGGTTGAGCAGAAATTGGCCTTGAGTACCATCAAGGGCCATGTGTCGGTCTTGGCGGTCTTCTTTCAACTACCTCTGGCCACGCATTCCATGGTGCATACCTTTATTCAAGGGGTTCGACATCTGACTCCACTGGTGCGGTCTCCTCTACCGCCCTGGGATCTGAACTTGGTGCTTTCAGTCCTGCAGAAGCCTCCCTTTGAAAATATTCTGAAGATTCCCCTTCTTACGCTGTGCCAGAAGGTGGCCTTTTTGGTGGCTATCACCTCTGCTTGCAGGTTATCAGAGCTGGTGGCGTTATCTTGATGTATCCCTTACTTGGTGATCCACAAAGATAAGGTGGTTCTTCACCCCTGTCTGTCGTACCTTCCTAAAGTTGTCTCTGATTTCCATTTGAATGAAGACATTGTGTTGCCTTCCTGTGTCCAAGGTCTAAACATCCTAAGGAAATTGCGTTGCAAGGCCTGGATGTGGTTCGAGCGATTCGGGTGTACCTGGCAGCTACGCAGTCTTTTCGGGAATGTCAGACTCACTATTTGTGCTCACAGGTGGGCCAAGAAAAGAAAAACTGTCCACTTCTGCAACCATTTGAGGATGGATCAGACAGACGGTGTCTCAGGCCTATTCGATCAAGGGTCAGGTTCCTCCTTTCCCTGTAAAGACACACTCTAATTGGGCGCTTAGTGCTTCTTGGGTCTTCTGTCATCAGGCTGCAGGTTTGCAAGGTGGCCACCTGGTCATCAGTGCACACTTTCACAAAATTCTTTAAAGTGGATGTGTTCGTATCTGGGGAATGCTTCCTTTGGCGGCAAGGATTTGCAGGCTACTGTTTAGAGGGTCTATTTCCTCTTTGGGGGAGCATTGTTCAGGTGAGCTCCAGTTGTTTTTTTTTTTTGTTGAGCTCCTGTTACCTGGTTGACTAAGGTTTAGCCTTGGGAATTTTTTGCTGTTGCCATCCCTTATGTTTGACACTACTTTGGGACGTCCAAATGGTCAAGAATCCTAAGGAGCTGTGTCCACCAATGAACAAAAAGAGAAATTGAGATTTTTGACTTACTGTAAACTCTTCTTCTTTGTGTTCATGTTTTCAGCACCTGCCCCTCTATGGCGTTGTAATACTTCTGACACTGCTTGTAACAAAACTAAGTACCTATAGCAGAGAGGGGGAGTATACTGTACCTTCTGAGACTACCCATAGGCGTAGTCAAGTTCTTTTTTCTGCCTAGTGTCCTACTCCTGTAGGGGGTAGTGTAACCCAATGGCAAAGAATCCTAAGGAGCTGTGTCCATCAATGAGCACAGACAAATGGATTTTACAGTAAGTCAAAAATCTAATTTCTCTTACGTCCTCCGACAGTCGCCGCCTCTCCATATTCGTCACTATGGGGTTATTGACCTTTGCTCCGTAGGAGTAGCTAGGCAACAGAATATGTCAATATTAAAGCTTTTAGCATATCCCACCCCCAGGGGGTGGTCCCCTCAGTCAATACCCTCCTGCTTCCTGTATCCATACCTCAGTTTCATTGTCTAGCTATCAGGACGCCAAGCGCCGCCATTTTGGCGGCGATCGCTCAGGCCACATGTCAGCGCTGCATGCTCTGCCTTTGCAGTCCCCCACCGGCGGCCATGTTTGTGGAGCCTTCCATAGGCTTTATAGGAGCGGTCTGTATTGCATCACTTCCTTTGCCCTGAGAACAGCGATCGATGCAGCAGCCGGAGTGATCTCTCCAGGTTTACCTTCCTTATTCCTGTATTCCTTGCCTAAGTTTTGTACTTCTCCCTGTGGGGGTCGGTGTGTGCTGTGTGTGTGCGGTGGGCTACGCTCGCCGCGATCTTAAAGGGGCAGTACCCCTTTTTTTCCTGCAAAATTTTGGGGCATGGATTCTCAGGAAAGCAAATTTCCTCCCACTTTAGTGGGGGGCCAAGGGTCTGCTGCTTCCCCCGAGGGGGGCGATTTAGCTACCATTGTGGCTAACCTAGCTGCTCAGGTGCAGATGCTTGTGGCTGCTCAATCCACAAAACGGCCCAGAGTTTCAATTTCCTCTGATTTAGAGGGCGATGGTGATGGGGCTGCTATGGCTGGGGTCCCCTTATCGGGGGTCCCGTTTGTCCCTGGACCTTGTAGGGTCGGAAGAGGAGGCAGAGGTTGAAGGGGTTGATGATTCCCCCCCTGGCTCGTCTGAAGAGCTTGCAATCATGGATGAATTGGTTGCTTCTATCAAACAAACGCTGCATTTGCAGGATGAACCATGTCCTCCTGCCGTCCTGGCCTCTTATGGAACGCAGCGGAGACGCAAATCATCGCAGGTTTTTCCTTGCACTGAAGATTTTCAGCGCGCTGTTAGTGAACAATGGCGCAATATAAAGAAGCCTTTTGCTGTGCCAAGTAGGTTCAAGCTGCGTTATCCCTTCACACCCGCCACTGATGAACTTTGGTGTGTGCCGCCTCCGGTGGATCACGCGGTGGCGGTTTTGAATAAATCTACTGCGATTCCGGCGGAGGATACCCCGGTGTTCCGGGATCCCACGGACAGGAGACTGGAGTCTCTTGCCCGCCATACTTACTCGGTTACCGGTTCCATGCTAAAAGCTATTTTTGCTTCCCTTATGGCAGCTCAGGCTGTCGTGGATTGGACGCAGGTGCTCAGGTGCGTCCTGGTGGCTGATTCTGCCCCGCCGACAACGTTGGCTATGGTGGATCAAATTCATCAGGGTGTCATGTATTTGTGTGATGCGGACTTAGATATAGTCCCTTTGGCTGCACGTGTGCACAGCGTGGTGGTGTTGACACGCCGCTTGATTTGGCTGAAATGTTGGTCTGTGGACCAATCTTCTCGCAAAACTTTAGCTAATCTACCCTATACGGGATCTCGCCTTTTTGGCGACTTCTTGGATACGCTGATAAATGGGATCACTGGGGGTAAGAGCACGCTCTTGCCCCAGTCTCACAAGGCTAAGGTTGCTCAAGGTAAGAAGCATGCTTCGTTTAGACCCTCTCAGGGGTCCTTTCGTGCCTTTCGGTCACACTATAAGGGCAAACCCTTCAAAGGTCAAGGCTCCCAAAAGAAGCCGTGGACAGGTAAGCAGAAGTCCGGCCAGTCCGGGTCTGCTGCCCATAACAATGCGGCCTGAAGGGGCGCCCTCACCCAGTTCTGGGGTGGGGGGACGTTTGCTCGGTTTTCTTCAACCCTGGCTGGCCCGCGTTAGCGACAGGTGGGTTCAGGAGATCGTTCGGTCCGGTTACAAGATCGAGTTTCTCTCTCGGCCGGCGAGCAGATTTTTCCCCTCAAATCTTCAACTGTCTCCGAAGCGTTTGCGAGATCTGCACCTGGCGGTGTGGGACCTGGGGGGCTCAGGGAGTGGTGGTTCCGGTGCCTCATCGGGACAGATTTCGGGGGTTTTATTCAAATCTGTTCACTGTGCCCAGAAAGGAGGGCAAGGTACGTCCAATTCTGGACTTAAAAGCTCTGAACCGCTTTGTGCGGGTTCGCAAGTTCCGCATGGAATCCCTGCGCTCGGTGGTGGCTGCTCTAGTTCAGGGAGAATTCATGGCATCCATCGATTTGAAGGATGCGTACCTTCACATCCCCATTTTCGAGGGTCACCAGAGGTACCTTCGATTCGCCATTGCGGAGGATCATTACCAATTTGTGGCGCTGCCTTTTGGTCTCGCTTCGGCTCCGCGGGTGTTCACCAAGGTGCTTGCACCGGTTCTGGCTTTATTGAGAGCCCAGGGCATCTCGGTCCTGGGGTATCTGGACGACATTCTGGTTCGGTCTGCGTCCAGTCAGGGTCTGGTGAAAGACCTGTCCGTCACGATGCAAACTCTACAGGAGTTTGGTTGGACGATAAACTTTCCAAAATCGACGCTGTGCCCGTCGGTTCATCTTCCCTACCTGGGAATGATCCTGGACTCTGTTCAGGCGAAGGTCTTCCTGCCGGAAGACAAGCTCAGGACACTTCAGGAAGAAGTCAGGTCCCTCCGGGACGTTCCGTGCTCGTCCCTCCGGACGGGCATGAGGTGTCTGGGATTGATGGTCTCGGCTTTCGAGGCGATTCCCTTTGCCCAGTTTCACACGATGGGTCTCCAAGCGGAGATCCTGTCCAGGTGGGACGGGCGACCACAATCTCTGGATCTTCAGATCTCGTTGAGTCCTCGCACCAGAAGGGATCTTCTGTGGTGGCTACAGTCCCCGGCGGTGTCGGGGGGCAAGTCTTTTCGCCCTCTTTCGTGGACGGTGATCACCACGGATGCCAGCCTGTCGGGCTGGGGTGGTGTTCTGGGCGTTCTGTCCACCCAGGGTACTTGGTCGGAGGGGGAATCCTCCCTTCCGATCAACATTCTGGAATTGCGGGCGATAAATCTCTGCCTTCGACGTTGGACGGACAGGCTTCAGGGCCGTCCGGTTTGGGTGCAGACGGACAATGCCACAGCGGTGGCCTACATCAACCACCAAGGGGGCACCAGGAGTGCCCGAGTGGCTCGGGAGGTGGCCGACATTCTGTCTTGGGCCGAGACGCACGTCCCGGCGATCACGGCAGTTCACATTCCGGGGGTGGAGAACTGGCAGGCGGATTATCTGAGTCGCCAGACCCTGGACCAGGGGGAATGGTTACTCCACCCGGATGTCTTCCAGATGTTGTGCGCGAAGTGGGGTCTTCCAGATGTGGACCTGTTCGCGTCTCGTCTGAACAACAAGGTGGGAAGGTTCGTGGCAAGGACGCGCGATCCTTGGGCAGACGCGTCGGACGCGTTAGTGGCTCCGTGGCATCAGTATCGACTGATGTATGCATTCCCACCGATTCAGTTACTATCCAGGTTCCTTCGCAGGTTGTCCTCGGAACCGCTCACGGTGATTCTGGTGGCGCCGGACTGGCCTCGTCGGTCTTGGTACGCAGACCTCGTGAATCTGGCGGTTGACGCTCCATGGCATCTGCCTCTTCGAGAAGATCTTCTGTCTCAAGGACCGATATTCCATCCTGCTTTACAGTCGCTGGCTTTGACGGCCTGGCTGTTGAAACCGAGGTCCTGAGGGATAGGGGTCTCTCCCCGGAGGTCATTCACACTTTGATCAACGCTAGAAAGACTTCTTTGGGGAAGGTTTACTACCGTACTTGAAAGGCCTTTTTTGCCTGGTGTGAGTCCAGGGGGTTTTCCCCTCGCTCATACTCGGTGTCTAGGGTGTTGTCTTTCCTTCAAACGGGTGTGGACCAGCGTTTGGCGTTGGCCCCAATAAGGGTCAGATTTCTGCGCTGGCCGTTCTCTTTCAACGCCCTGTGGCGTCTAATTCTTTGGTTAGCACCTTTGTTCAAGGGGTGCGACACCTGGTCCCTCCTAGGAGGGAGCCTTTGCCTCCATGGGACTTGAACCTCGTTCTGTCCGTGTTGCAACATGCTCCCTTTGAAAAGATCTGGGAGATCTCGTTGCCTCTGTTGTCCAAGAAGGTCGCTTTTTTGGTGGCGATCACTTCGGCTCGCAGAGTGTCGGAGCTGGCAGCCTTGTCCTGCAGGTCTCCGTATTTGGTGATTCACTTGGATAAGGTGGTCTTGCGACCTAACCCTTCTTTTCTCCCGAAGAGGATCTCGGAATTTCATCTCAATGAGGACATTGTCTTGCCTTCACTTTGCACGAAGCCTAGACATCCGAAGGAGGTGGATTTACACTCCTTGGATGTTGTTCGGGCGATCAGGGTTTACCTGTGATCGACTAAATCCTTTCGCAAGACGGATTCTCTATTTGTCCTTCCAGAGGGACCTCGGAAGGGCTTGGCAGCGTCGGCTTCTACCATCGCCAAATGGATCAGACAGACTATTGAACAGGCATATGTTTTGAAGGGAAAAGTTATCCCCATGCCTGTGAAGGCGCACTCTACAAGATCTCTGAGTACGTCTTGGGCCTGTCATCATCGGGCTTCTGTGGCCCAGGTGTGTAAGGCGGCGACTTGGTCGTCCGTTCACACCTTCTCAAAGTTCTACAAAGTGGATGTTCAGGCATCGGCAGATGCTTCTTTTGGCCGCAAGGTTCTTAGTGCGGCAGTGCCTTAGGGTCCCTTATTTTTGGGCCCTTGGCTGTTTGGGATGTTTTTATCCCTGGGTTATTTGTTTTTCCTGGGTTGTTGCTCCTGTTGAGCAAAGTTTTTTTCATGCTGCCCAGCTGGTTTTCTTCCTTTGGTAAGGTTCCTTTTTTTCTGCTGTGGGTACTGCGTTGCCTTAGGCGTGGCTGCGTTTCCCACCCCTCATGTATGCACTGCTTTGGGACGTCCCCATAGTGACGAATATGGAGAGGCGGCGACTGTCGGAGGACGTAAGAGAAAACTGAATTTTTGTAAAATCTTACCTGTAAAATTCCTTTCTCTGAGTCCTCCGACAGTCGCCGCCCCCCCCGTCCCTCTTTTGGGGTTTGTTTATGTACTCTACTGCTATTCTACTGAAACTGAGGTATGGATACAGGAAGCAGGAGGGTATTGACTGAGGGGACCACCCCCTGGGGGTGGGATATGCTAAAAGCTTTAATATTGACATATTCTGTTGCCTAGCTACTCCTACGGAGCAAAGGTCAATAACCCCATAGTGACGAATATGGAGAGGCGGCGACTGTTGGAGGACTCAGAGAAAGGAATTTTACAGGTAAGATTTTACAAAAATTCAGTTTTTTAGGCCTGCCTGGCAGGTGAACCAAACTGACATCTAATGGGAATAAGACTAGGAAACTGTTTAGAGACAGAGGCAGTTTATGTCTGAAAAGACCTGTGAGTGGGATGTGTGTGAGCAAATACAAGGTCCAGCATGGTGATTAAGAGAACAAGTCAATCAGAGAGAGTCTTAGGCAGCTCCGTATTGCGGAGGAAATAGGCAGAGCTTTGCAATAAATAGCCAGGAGGATAGAGAGTTTTTTCTATTGTGTTGTACATGAACGTTGCCTATGTGAGAAGACTTTATCTTTCTGTATTGGTAACTAAAAGTGGGCTTGAAGCTCTAACCCTGGCAAGTGGACTGAGTGGTCACTAAAAAGGCTTGTTTACAGTTGCTATAGTCTCTGAAAATAGTGGTGGATCACTTTTCAGAAAGCAGTACAGGAGTGGCTGACAGGCATTCAGGAGGGGATACTGCCTCCTCCCAAATGCCATTTTTTTTGTTATTGACAAACAAAGAGAATTTTTGAATAGGAATGCCATGTTGCAACCACTGACCTAGTGTTTGGCTCATGGTTTCAGCGCGGTCCTAGTTCCTCAAGTGCTGTATTTCAACGCAAATGTAAGCTATGCCAAAGTTAGATCAGCCCATTTTTAGCTCTTGGCTAAGTTATGCAGGTGGAGGTAGCGTAGTTTTATGATTGTCTTGAACATTGTGTATGTACAGTATAAGGGAGCAGTAAGTCCTTCAGCTTCAAAAAAACCCACACAGCCTTTATAGGACAGATTAAGGGGTGTAGAACGAAATCCTTCAGTTCCTATAACCTTTCTTCATATTTAGTCAGCATAATGAGCTTACTGATGATGTTTCCTGGCATCAGCTTATGCATATTCCATTGCACATACTTTTCCATTTTTAAAGTAGGCCCTTCTTGCCTGTAAGAAGTGGCTAATGAACTTAGTACTGTTGGAGCAGTGTACACAGAACCATTGGCAGTGTTTATAGTGTTCCCTAGTTCACTTAACTGATGGCTTCTGGTGCTAAAACTTTCTATAGCTCAAAGAACCCGAGGATCACTGATGAAAAAGTGCATTCACTGCCTTTAATCAGTCTATTAGTGCTGTAGTAGTGTTCTGGCTTTCCAAAAAAATGAATACATTTGTAAGACCTGTGTTAATACTATAAAGTGAAAAAAGTATTCATCTGCTGTTTTATATGCAGGCATGATGGTGTGAAAGCTGTAACTAACAATTTAAAGCAAGGTATTTGGGTTGACTTCATAGAATTGGTTTACCATCTAGAGCTAAAGTGGTAGCCTATAAGAGTACACCTTATAGGACACCTGTATGACCCAGTGGAGAGGGTGCACCCCAATTATTTTTTTTCTTCTAAAAAGCAAAGGTGCATTTTCACTAGGATGTGAGTTTCAGAATGTCATATTTTACCCTAAAGTGGCTGTAAAGGCTCACTTTTGTTTCTCAAAATAACAAACATGTCCTACCTATGCTGTGCAATGGTATTGCACAGAGCGGTCACTTAACTCCATTTTTAATATCTCCCAACAATGCTTTCTGCCCATCCTCTTCTATGAATACCTCCTCAGCAGACTGTGTGCTTAGGGGTATTTGTGCGGGTGCACTCCCAAGCTGGGCTGTATACATGCGTAGACACATACAGTGTTGCTCGGCCTCACTTCCTCCTCACAGAATTTGACTGACAGCTAGAGGAGCCAATGGGAGCAAGAGAGAGCAGCGCTGCAGATGGTGCACAGCGCTGGATCGAGATAGGACTTGGGTAAGAAATTTGAGAGGGGGGAAGTAGTGGGACAATTTCTACCCTAATGCAAGGAATGCATTAGGATAAAAAATGCC
This sequence comes from Pelophylax lessonae, assembly GCF_965119305.1. NCBI lineage: Eukaryota > Metazoa > Chordata > Amphibia > Anura > Ranidae > Pelophylax > Pelophylax lessonae. Next base: position 223,577,391 of record NC_138771.1, read on the forward strand.
TTGACTTTAGAAACCCCAATGTGTAACATCTACACAAACCTAAACTGCACCTTCCTGTTTGTTGGCCAGGGAAAGACAAAATCTGAAACTACCACGGTCCCCTCAAAAACAATTAATACAGGTAAGATGAATCGGTGCTAGTTCAAAAACACAGTAAATAAAGAGTCCTTATAAGCTTTTAGTGTCCAAAATATTATTGGGGGCACCATCAATGAATAAGTCCACATGTTTAGACAGCCACCAGCAAGGGGGGGAATTGCAGAAGTGATTTTCCCAGGACATGAAAGAAAAACAAATACAGAGGCGCCTCTAAATGCAGACTGTAAATGTACTTTTTAATGGTAACTAGCAAGCTACATAAAAAACTCACATTTTTATCCAGCTTGAAGAAGGAGCACGCTGTAGAGTTACTGTCTTCACAGCGCATGCTCCGAAACGCGTTGTGACTGGATGACGTCACTGGTGCAGGATTTGCGGTCCACGCTGCGTTCCAGCCCTCACTTCCATCCGGTCTCCATCTTTCCTCCTCGAATGCCAGCAATATTCAAACAGGGGGGGAGACGGTTGCTGCACCAGCTAAAGGCCCCCAAGTCCCACTGCCCAGGACGCCGTGAAGGGACTCCTCATCAATTGACTAAGGCTTTCTATACTCATGGAAAATGTGAGTTTTTTATGTAGCTTGCTACTTACCATTAAAAAGTGCATTTACAATCTGCATTTAGAGGCGCCTCTGTATCAAAAACAATTAACACTGTGCATTTAAAACATATATCATTCCTTGAATACAACAATATGAGAAAGCATATAATATCCTAACCCATAAAAACAATTTAAAAACCCATCTAACTCATAAAGAAGCCCTCTAAAACATTCCAGTTGAAATTGATTGATTACCAGTTGAAAATGTTTTGTAAACCAATACACTCACTCAAATAGAATGTATTTTTTATCAGTGCTGCAATAAAATGATTGTACATGTAAACCAAAGAGCCCATCCACGATCCTCATGAATCTAGTGCAAAGAATAAGTCACACAACAATGGCATCGCTCCTGCTGACAAACTTTATTCATCACACATGCAGCAAATCTCTATGACTAAAGCCTGGTATACACTATGAGTTTTTTTTTCCATTCAACCCAGCCGCTGTCCTAACGATCCAATGTTAGTACAGCAATCTCCCCCACTGAACCATTGTGTTCTGACAGGGGGACGGCCCCCCCTACCTAAATACTCTGGTCAGCTCTCTCAGCCATTGGCCAAGAGCGCTGGTTGGCTACTCGTTTTCCAGCATGTTTGTCTGACAGAAGCCGGCCAAAGGAGTCAAATGGTTTTTATTGAACCGGCCAATGTCGCCAGGCATTCAGCCCATGTGTACAAGGCTTAAACCTGTAATGGTGAAATGCTTAAGAGAAGGATGGCCTTATTTGCATGTGTATTCTTTATGAGTTAAAGCAGACTTTTTATTGTTTTCAGTGGTTACATGTTATCAATTTTCTCATATTGTTAAATGTAATATAAATAATAAATGTTTTATGTGAGAAGTGTGACTGAATTCTTATTGAGTGGATTGTGCTGATAGAGAAACTTGAACTGTTTTAAACATTAAAGTCTTCATCTGGCTAATACACAATTTCAGCTTGGACTCTGTTTGAGTCAACCATTTGTGATGCCCTGTTAAGCAGCTGTGCTAATTTCACTGAAGCAGCTGATTAACACTAAAATAGCCTGCTGTTTGGATGGCCCTGGCTTCCCCTAGGCTTATAAACCTTGCTTCCTAGATTTAGGGCTCATTCTTTAAAAAAGCGGGGAGTGTTTAAAACTTCTGTAGGGTTTTTGTTTTCCTGTCCCAGTGACACCATTCCTCTTAAATTATTTTTCGGGTGTTACAGAGACCCTCTATCTCTAACAACTGAAAAATAATTTAGGAGGAAGGGTGTCACTGGGACAGTAAAACAAAAACCCTACAGAAATTTTAAACGCTCCCTTTTTTTTTAAAGAATGAGCCCTAAATCTAGGTTGATTTACTGAAGGCAAATAGAATGTTCACTTTGCAGGGGAATTTTCTCCAAAATTTAGTGAATGAGGTGAAGCTCTGTTTCCTTTCATCATCCATTGATGTGCAAGCAAAAACGCTGTTTTTTATATATTTATTTTCCTTGCACATGATTGGGTATTCTTTGCAAAGTGAAAGAGGTTGTAAAGGCAGAATGCTTTTTTACCTTACTAAGGTAAAAAAAACAAACAACCTCTTACATTCAGCTTCCCCCCGCAGCCCCCTCTAAATACTCACATGTGCCCAGTCTCGAGCCATTAATGTTTAGATGGCTCTGGCATCCCCTAGGCTTATGCACCTTGTCTCCTAGATTTAGGTTTCATTTTTTTAAAAAGAGGGGAAGGTTTAAAAGTTATGTAGGTTTTGTGTTTTCCTGTCCCAGTGACACCTTTCCTCCTAAATTATTTTTCTGGTATTACAGAGACAGAAGGGTTGATTTACTAAAGGCAAATAGAATGATAATTTTGCAAGGGATTTTCCCCAGAACTTAGTGTATGAGGTGAAGTTCTGTTGACTTCCATCATCCATTGATGTGCAAACAAAAATGTGTTTTTTTTTAATTTTTTTTCCTTGCACTTAATTGGGTATTCTTTGTAAAGTGAAAGTGGTTGTTGCATGCACCTTCCCCCGCAGCCCTGAGCCCAATCTTGATCCACCAATGTGCACAAGGCTCTCTCTCGCTCCTCATTGGCTCAGATGCAGCAGCGGTAGCCATCAGTGTCAGCCAGAGCCAGTGAGGAAGGAGTGGAAGGTGGGGTCGAGCCTTATCCTGTGTGTCTTATTGACACACTGAGCAGGGCTTGGGAGTGAGCACACACACGTGGCTTGTTTTGAGGGCACTTGGTGGTGGTGGGGGGAGGGGGTGAATTCAGAGTGCCGGAAGAGGAACCCAAAAGGGGAGAATCAGGGCTGCTCTGTGTAAAACCACCGAACAGGTAAGTATAACATGTTTGTTAATTTAATTTAAAAAACAAAAACAAATGAAGCTTTAAAATTACTTGAAATTTCACCACATTCACTAAGCTATGGGAAAAAATGTACAAGTTGTATCTTCGCTTGTAAAGAGACTGTTTGCCTTTGCTAAAATAACCCAAGAGTGTGCAGATAAATCTCCTATTGAGGTCAACTTAGGTTTGCAAAACTACATTTTACCAGGGCCATACAAAACCAGTGACTAGATAAATAAATAGAAAATGAATATGTAAAGCCCTGTTATCTCACCCCTCTTTCACATCCTTTTCTTCATTTGTACAGTTGGCTGAAGCAGTTTCTCTAAACCTTCACACCACCATGTAAAAGCTAAATTCCTGTTTTGTCATAAATCCTATGGCCTTCTTGCTACTAAATCTGCTGAAACTTTGACATGATTCCCCACCTTCATCTATTGCAAACCATTGTGTATTCTCAAGCAAGTCGTAAAGCTGATTTATGGATAATATATTTCAACATTTGTAGGAAAGGCGATAGTTTATATGGCATACACTGTCAACAGTTTGCAGACTTTCACCAGTTCTAATCTTTAACTGAAATGTAAATTTGTTTAAAATACTACTTGCCTGTGTATTGAAATATGTGTTATAATACACCATAATGTTTCAAGGTTTTGTTCTATTATGGCATAACTAAACATAGAGTAAAAAAAAAAAAAAAAAAACATGTTTAAGGCTAATCAAAGATTAAATATTTAGCAGTAAGAGCCGGTTCACACTACTCCGACTGGGGACACGACTTGTGTGCCCTCAAGTCGCCCCAAGTCTCTTGTCATCACAAATTTAATGTAAATGAATTAGAGCAGTCTTAATATGCACTACTGAAGTCGCTCCGACTTTAGAAAAGGTTCCTGTACTTCAAGGCGACCTCTATCCGACTTGTGCACATAGACTTCAATGGGAGTTGCCTCTCAGTCGGATCCTTATCTTATTTCAAGCGACTTGTTATCAGACTTTCCAGGAAGAAGAAAAAGATTAGCCAGGCATTCCCCACAAACAAAGTCGCCTGTCATTTGTCTCTTCAAAGTAGTGCACAAGTCTCTTCCAAGTCGCTTACAAGTCTCTAAACAAGTCAAAAGTCGCTCCTTCATGGGGCGACTTTCTGGTCGCGGTAGTGTGAACCGGCTCTAAAGCTTTCCTTCAGCTTTGAGGCCATTGTCAACTGCTGCTCGATTTAATACCAACCTCATATTTAATGAGGAACCATCAAGCAAAATGTTAAGAAAAGTGCTCATACTGTTCAGAAACATATAGCTGTGAATGAAAAATTATATATGTGGGCTAATATTGATGACCCACCTAAAAATACTAGGTTCCTATTCATGCCAATTCTTTGGCTTCCATACTTTTTGAGTCACTCATTTGCAACATGGATAAAGATAAGGAGTTCTGACAGTTTTTGGATTTTCATTTGCTTAACAATTGGATTGAATCTGTGATTCCGATGTAATAAAGTTATAACCTGCCAGACCGACTCTTTTCATTTTTAGGCCCCATGCACACAGGGCGTCAGAAAAAACGAGCTGCAGAGCCACTTCTAACGCCAGGAAAAAGCAGGTGTAACAACGTGCTTTTAGTAGCTTTTTCCATTGGTGTTATTGCACGTTTGGCCACATTGGCTTTTAGCAGCGTTTTCTGCCTTCATTCAAAATGAATGGTTGCCTATGAGCCGTCTTTGATACAGCTTTCAGCCCATTGATTTGAATAGAAGCCGCATCACAAGTCGGATCAGAGGGGGAACTCCACGCCAAAATGTGAAAAAAACGACGTGGGGGCCCCCCCATGTCCCAAACCAGGCCCTTCGGGTCTGGATTTTTAGGGGAGCCCCACGCCAAAAAGATGGTGTGGGACCCCCCCAAAATCTATACCAGACCCTTATCCGAGCATGCAGCCCGGCAGGTCAGCAAAGGGGAGGGGAGGAGCGAGCGGCCCCACCCCCCCTGGACCATACCAGGCCACACTCCCTCAACATAGGGGGGTGGGTGCTTTGGAGCAAGGGGAGCTCTGCACCCCCACCCCAAAGCACCTTGTCCCCATGTTGATGAGAACAAGGGCCTCTTCCCTACAACCCTGGGCGGTGGTTGTGGGGGTCTGCGGGCAGGGGGCTTATCGGAATCTGGACACCCCCTGTAACAAGGAGGCCCCCCAGATCCCGGACCCCATCCCTATGTGAATGGGTATGGGGCACATTGTACCCCTACCCATTCACCCTATAAAAGGCAGTGTATGTAAATAATGACAGGAGACGTTTTGAGGAGTCCTTTATTAAAAATCTCCCTCCGGTCTTCTCCCCTCTGGTCTTCTCCCCTCTGGTCTTTTCACCTCTGGTCTTTTCACCTCTGGTCTTCTCCCCTATGGTCTTCTCCCCTCTGCTCTTCTTCCTCTGGTATTCTCCCCTCTGGTCTTCTTCCTCCGGTCCTCCTCCAACGATGTCTCCGGTGATTATGCCTGCTCCAGTCTTTGCAGCTTGTTAGGGGTGTGGCCTTCCGGTGGTGTCACCCGGAGACCCCGCCCCCTTATGTCATCACTGATTACATCACTGGGAGGCCACGCCCCTAATGGCTATATAACCACCTGCAAAGACCAGAGCCAGCATAATCAACTGAGAAATCGTCGGAGGAGGACCAGAGGAAGAAGACCAGAGGAAGAAGACCAGAGGGGAGAAGACCGGAGGAGGATTTTTAATAAAGCACTTCTCAAAACATCTCCTGTCATTATTTACATACACTGCCTTTTATGGAGTGAATGGGTAGGGGTACAATGTACAATGTACCCCTACCCATTCACATAGGGAGGGTTCCGGGATTTGGGGGACCCCTTGTTACAGGGGGCGTCCAGATTACGATAAGCCCCCTGCCCGCAGACCCCCACAACCACCGCCCAGGGTTGTCGGGAAGAGGCCCTTGTCCTCATCAACATGGGGACAAGGTGCTTTGGGGTGGGGCGTGCAGAGCTCTCCCTTCTCCAAAGCACCCACCCCCCCATGTTGAGGGCATGCGACCTGGTATGGTCCAAAGGGCCTGGTTTGGAACCTGGGGGGACCCCCACGCTTTTTTTTCCCATTTTGGCGTGGAGTTCCCCCTCAAGATCCTCAAAGCGCAAGTCGCACCACAAGTCGGGTCATCCTGATCCGACTTGTGTTGCGACTTCCATTCAAATCAATGGGCTCCCATAGGGAACCATTGATTTTCACATAAAAAAAAAAAATCGTACAACGTGGCTTAACATTAATCAGCCTTTAGCAGCGTCAGACATTTTTATAGCTCTGACGCTGGTCATCAGAACGCACAGGCCCTGGGTTTTTTTTGCAGCCTAAAAACGCCTATGTCACTTGGAGCTCCTAAAAGCTTGTGTGTGCATGAGGCCATAGAATAACACGACAAGGCCTTTTTAAGCTGCAAAAAAAAAACATCTGACGCTCCTGAAAGCAGCTGCAAAAATGCCCTGTGTGCATGGGGCCATAGAAGGAGGTCAGCAATGGCAGCCCATATATAAATTTGAAGTCAAGGCAAAAGTTATGTATTTAGTCAAAATTATTTATTTTATTGCTTAGGCCAGAGAACACACACGATTTTAATTGTTGGGTTCAGATTTAGTGTTTGATAAGTGCAAAAGATACTTCTTGAGCCAGAAATCCAGTGAGCCTGTAAATGGTTTCTTGTAATCTGTTATCTCTGTCTTTGTTGCATTTAAATCCTAAGCAGTGTTATCAGCCCTGCCCATTTCTTCACTGTGGACTATTTATGTTGTGAAGATGGGGGCTAGGGTTGGTTCTGTGGTCCAATTCAGAAGTTGGGAGCCTGGGTGGTAATGCTGCAACTCCTCCAGAGATAGAGTACAGTGAGTGAGCATTGCCACCAGGAAATGTGTTGCTAGCAGGATCGCCAGGTAAAAATTAGGAAAAATGCTTGGAAATTGATTAAAGCTTTTAAAGCTAGGGACTGATGAGCTGCAATAATTAGAATTTCGTTTTTAGATTTAGGTTTAGATATGCTTTAGGTAAAGGTGACTGAATACACACTGCTCCTTTAATGTTAAGTATTGTAATGCTTTATTTAACTGTATTTCATAGATGTCAAATCCATGATATTAAATCCCTTACAGTATATCATACTCACAGAAACTGCAGAGAGAAGTTAGGTAGATAAACATGAGATAGAGCAGATGACAAATGTTTTCTGCATGGTACACAACATTGCAGGTAAGTTGCAGTGCATTGTGTAGGTACATTAAAGCGACATTCAAAATGAATGGCACTGCAGTGAATTGCATCATGCTTGATACATAAGTGTGCATTGGGGTAACAGGCAGTGTTGCAGCAATGCACTGGTGTGAATGGGCTCCAAGTGAAATTAAAAGCTACATTTTAATGTATAACTGGAGTGCCCTCTCAAGCTTGTTGGTGACAGCTTGTCTACCTAAAGCATATGCGCTAAGAAGATTGAGAATTTTCGAGCTTTAGTTATTTCTGTTTGCATATAATAGAAAAGGCATAGGTTGCATAGACCCTGTTTAAGCAAAACAGAATGTAACCCTAAGCGGCACTGCAAGTAGAATAGTATGTCATTTGGCAATGTCTACAAATGAAAAGTATGTACTTACCCAGTGGGAATATATCCCAGTACAGGAAACTGCTGCTCAGAGTTGTTTGTCTTTATACGTCACTATACATGTTAATGATAATTTCTTTGTTTGTTTTAGCTGATGTCAATATGTGTTTTGGGGGTTTCTGCATGGATGAGAGACTACATAAATAACGTACTTACTCTGACAGCGGAAACAAGGTAAGCACTCCTAATCAGCTGCACTGAAGCATCAAAAGAAGTAAAAACAAAATGCCATGATAATCTGTATGCTAAGAGGAGCTTTTGTGTTTTCTTTTATTTAACATATTGAATAGTTTAGTTCAGGTAAATTCTGCTTCAGATATTTCATGCTTCACTTAAGCTGGCTGTGTACAGTAGTTAGGAGTTGCACAGAGATGGTCTGCTTCCTTTGATCATCTCCTGTCGTCCATGTCACTGAAAATAGTTTTCTGTTTACTTTTCCGACATTTCTAAGGTGTAGACTAATTGACTGTATCTAATTGCCCGTTCTGAGACATACATTTAACCTCAAGTCAATCCATTTACTGCATCAGGAAAATAACAATTGCGCATAGTAGCTTTGTATTTGCATGTGTAATAAATATGGTCAATAATTACATGCACACATAAAAATAACTAACTTTTTCAAACAAGTAGCATGCTTTGCAGTTTAAAAATATGCAAATTCTTTATTTTGCTAGCTATATTTGCACCCATTCGTAATGCTTTTTCTCCAGTAAAAATACATGGATACAAAAAATAAACAAAGTTCCAAATGACCTGACTACATACTACAGTTTAAGAGTTGATTCCATTCAAAACTTAACTCTTTTTTTCAAAATAAGTTATATAAAGTGTTCATTTAGCATTCAAGGTCTGAACTAGGGAAAAAATAGGGTTGTACTTGTGTGAGATGGATATGGTGCATTAATTTGTTTGTCTCCGGTCCATTTAGAGTTGTGAGAAAACCTCCAGGAATGACCTGGCTTTCTATAAGAATGGCCCTTGCAGCATGATCTGATCTATATCGTGAGGGAGTCTTATTAAAGCCCAACTCCAGGCTATTGTTAAATTTACCCCTATGTAGTGCTCCCCCTATGGGATTGTACACAACATTAACACAAATCATACCATAAAAACATACCTAAAATATTAAATAAACACACAACAAGGATTGTGGAAAAGTTTAGGCCGCGGCCCCTTTATTGGGTTTAAAACTATTTTAAATATAAAATGAACTTTAACCTTTAATACCAAACAGAATCACTGGTACACATTAACAAAACAACATGCTTAGTCACTAAGCTTGTTGTTTTGTTAATGTTTACAAAACAACAAAACAACATGCCTAGTCACTAATGCCCAGTACACACGATCTGAAAATCGGACGACGTTCCGTCCGTTTTTGTTTGGTTGCTAGGAACTCTCAATTATATTCGCAAATGGGAGAGGTTACTTACAATACGAATTTTCTCGGACGATTATTCAAAAGCTTCCGGTATGCGTAACCATGTTGTAGCGTGTGAAGGGAAATGATGTCTACTGCTCATGCGCTGTCTACTGCTCACCATTTTTTTCGGACGAACAACATACTGATAATACGATTATCGTAGGATGTGTTATAATACGATCAAAATTTTTATGCTTGCACGACCGGATAATATCGGGCGAACTGTCGTGATCGCCTCTCGTAAGCTGTGTAGTAACGATCAGATTATTGTCCGATCTTTTCACAAGCGTTATTTTTCGTCCGATTTTCGGATCGTGTGTACGGGCCATAAGACTCAAGCAGCAATATCTCATACCAACCAAATTACAGTTTACCAATTACTGTCCACCCACAAAGTGGGTGACATTACCCAAAAAAATGGACCTTTAATATCAAACAGAACTGTTAGCCAATAACAGACCAACATGCTTCATCACTAAGACTCAAGCAGCAATATCTTACACCAATAACAGCGTACCGACCACTGTCCACTCACAAAGTGGGCGACGTTACCCACATAAAGGTGGACCGCGACAAAGGGAAATAACAAAGGGAGAGGAAGGATGGGAGAGCAGGTCAAAAGATCCAGAAAGAAGGCTGAGGATAATCCAGAGGTGAGTCCAGCTGACAGACCTGAGGTAAATTCTGACTCCGCCCAGTGACAGGAGAGGATATAAGTAAAAGCTTACCCTCATTGGCTAAATGTTTCCCGCCAAAAGATTTGTCACCAATCCAGTGCTCAGCAGCTGAGGTAAATCTTCCTAGCAACAGCAGGCAGCTTGTCACCTGAAACACAAAACAGAAAGAACCAGCAAAGCAGCCATAGAGAGATGTGTACATAACAATCATCATAGCCCTCTATTAAAAGTAACATTCATTTATATAACAAATGGGTGTTAGGGGTGACAATCCCATGGGGCCACTTCTCTATTTTATTCTTTCGTGGCCCTTACATTCTTCCCACACTGCATGGGTTAAATGCTCGTCTGACTAGGAGGGTGAAAGAAATAAGTGCAAACACTTTACTTCTCATGCCTCACTCCCACAGGTTTCTTCCTCTCTGTGTGACCGGTCTCCAAAAGCGGCTTCATTTCCCTGCCTTGTTTGTCACAGTTCCTCCAATACAATGCATGACCAACAGTCCAGCATTATATGGGAGGACGGCAAGGACCCATCCACATTCTAAAATGCCAGACAGTGGGAAGAGTGCCGGCTGCCTTGGAGCGAGGAATATAGTAAGTATTCATAGTTTTTTCTTTCCCCTCTAGACAAACCAGCATTTACCCCTGCAGTGTGTGGAACAGAACTCTCTTGATATGTAAACTACCTGAAATTGGGCTTTAAAAAAAAAAAAAAAACCCACAGGTTTTACATTAGATATATTTATGGAGAAAATTTGCTTGAACAATCAAGGTCTCTGATTGGAAACATATGTGGGCCTCTGATAATATTTTGAAAAATCTGAATTTGGCACTGCAATTAAGGCAGGTGTTTCAGTTAGTACAAAACATGAACAAAAGAGGGCGCACCAGCCTAGCGCATTATTCCACAATATTTATTGAAAAGCAGTTGTTTAAAATTATACTCACAAAAAAGTGAAATAAATTGCTCATCAAGCTACTTATTTGTAGTCTGTAGTCTACGACACAGGTTACTCCAAAGTCCAGGGGGACCTCAACAGGGTCCTTACTGGTTTTGAAGGATACACCTTCCTTTGTGCCTCAGAATGTTTCAGTTAGTTCAGGAGTAGGTTTGACCTGCCCTAGTCTATATAAACATTTTCATTACCCATTCTTCACAACAGAATTATGCTCAAATGCAATATTTGCCGACCAAGAATTTACAGAGACCCTTTGGAGCGTAATTTAGGATGTAAATGCTAAGGGTACAAAACAAATTTTTAAAAGTTGTTGCTTCTATCAGTCCACATTCATGCAAATATGTGCTACTGCTACTCTTCTCTAGAGTTGCAACAGTATGAAGATTAGTTCATGGCCATGCCAAATAACCTTCAAACAGGTGACAAAGAGCCCTAAGGTGATACTTAAAAGGGTTGTAAAGTCAGTTGGTTTTTCATCTTAATGCATTCTATGCATTAAGATAAAAAAACTTCTGTGTGCAGCAGCCCCCCTCAGCTCCTCCTGATGCTTACCTGAGCCCCATCTCAATCCACGACTGTTTTAGCCACCCGGGTGGGTGCAGCATTCCAAAGGGCACAGGGAAGATCCTGGCAGCATGCTGTAGCTGATGGCGGGCATTTTCCCTTAGTCTTGCTGGTCTTTGGTTGGCAGCCATGTTTGTGTAGCCCGATGATGTCACAGGGCCATTTTTCCTTAGTCTGGCTGGTCTCCGGTTGGCGGCCATGTTTGTGTAGCCCAATGATGTCACGGGGGCCATTTTTATTTAGTCTGGCTGGTCTCCAGTTGGCAGCCATGTTTGTGTAGACCAATGATGTCACGGGGGCCATTTTCCCTTAGTCTTTCTGGTCTACAGCTTGCGGTCATGTTTGCGTAGCCCAATGAGGTCACAGGGGCCATTTTCCCTTCGTCTGGGAGATGCTGGAGACAACCAAAGCCTCGTGGGGATGCCAAAGCTCCTCCTCTTCCTCTTTCTCCTCAGTTTCCTCTTCCTGTGGTCTGGAAATTTGAACAGATATGGCGTCCATGGTAATGCTGGGTCCGAATTCTCGGCGGTCCTTGTGTCAGTAGGGTGAGTCCTTGGTTTCCCTGTTTTCTCTCTCTCTGCTGATAGGTACCTTGAGCCTTGGGGGGATCCTTTAGTGGTGCAAAAAGATCTTTTTTGTACTGCAAGGTCTTCCTTTCCTTATGGAGCCTCAGTGACACATCTCCCCCACTGACCCCCTCATGGAGGTGGCAGGTCCCTCAGAACCCCAGCTTCCCATGGTTGCACTGACGGTGGTCCTGTAGTCCTTTGTGTCCCAGGTAGAAGTGGCTTGTGGGCAAAGGCCCAGGAGGAAGCGTCCCCCACCTTTCCCTGCTTAGTCTGTCTCATCTGATTCTGAGCCTGATGCCGCTGTGGATGCGGCCCATCCAGGGGGGCCTATCATCTCACCCCCAGATGGGGGCCCCTGGTACAGGCCCTTCCCTCTTATATCAGGGATTCCATCCATCTCTTGGACACCTTGTCCCAATGCAGTTGGGACAATTCATACACTTGGTTCTCCTTGGACGTTACATCCCTGTACACCTCCATTCCTCACGATGTAGGCATCGCAGCAGTCAGTTACTTTTTGGCCAGAGAATCCAACATTAACCATAGGCAAGCCCAGTTTATAATTGAGGGGACTCAATTCTGTCTTGAACACAATTATTTCAAGTTTTCAGGTGAATACTACCTCCAGGTGCATGGCAATGCCATGGGTGCCTCCTTTGCACCGTCCTACGCCAACCTCACCATAGGTTGGTGGGAAGACACCTGCATATGGAAGAACAATCCCTTTGCCTCTCGTCTAGTGTTCTATGGGAGATACATTGACGATGTGGTTATCATCTGGGACGGACCCCCCTCCACCATAGCCCCTTTCATTGATTATTGCAATAACAAGAAAAGAAAGAGGGGGGTTAGACCTGGCGCACAACTGGGGAAATGAGTGTCCAAAAACTTCCACAAGCTCCAATACGGACATATGCTACTTAAATGACACAGTAGCCTAAAGATATTAAATTAGATTAGAAGAGTCCATAAAAAGTCCATGTACATACGTCTCCATATGCTACACTCCGCAGGCTGCTCTGTAAACAAGTAGAAGAGACTTGTGGCGAACTGTAGGAGGAAAAACAGGCGCCACACTAAGTGCAGTATATCTGGATAAACGTTTAATAGACCAAATAAAAAGGTACTCACAAACGATGATATAAAAACAGCATATCAGTGGTAAAGGAAATGGTAATCCCAGTGTCCAAATTCAGGATGGCACAAGCGGTCTCAAAGCATCGGGCTGTAGCGAGTGGAGGATCGATACTTCCCGTCTACTGGGGACACAGCGCTGGCCACTCTGACGTCACTTCCGGGATACGTACTGGCGCCGGCGATATATGGGAGATATATAGACGACATTATTGTTGTCTGGGATGGCCCTGAATCTTTACTCTTTGAATTCGTTGGTCACTGCAATAGCAATGAGTACAATTTATCTTTTACTTCAGTTCATCATTCTGCAGAGTTGGCTTTTCTAGATTTACTCTTATATCATCATGAAGGGAGAATAGAAGCAAAAAACTACACGAAGCCCACAGCGGGCAATTCCTTCCTACATTTCAAGAGTTGCCACCATCCTAGGTGGATAAATAACATCCCTAAGAGCCAGTTCTGCAGACTGAGAAGAAACTGCACCAACGATAATGATTATATAGAACAGAGTGCCCAACTTAAGAAAAAATTTACCGATAAGGCTTTTCCGGATACCCTTATTAACCATGCTCATAACATCTATTTGGCCGGCCACGAAAGTATTAAAAAGGTAAAACCTGATACAGAAGCTATTATACCCAGATTTGTGACTCAATTTCACACTAAGTTTAAAAAAATGGAGAAAATTCTGGTCAAGCATTGGCCAATCTTACTGGAAGACCCCCATCTGAGGGAGAATCTACCCCCCAAACCCAAGGTCACTTACAGAAGAGCAAGGAACATTAAGAGCATGGTGGCACCCAGTAAGTTGAAGGGTCCCCCTATATCATCTTTAGAGAGACCTTGTTTGATCCCACTTATTGGAATGTTCCAATGCCGCAAAAAATTGTGTCTGACTTGTAAACACGTTACTCATGGACAGAAAAAGTTTTTAGCAAAAGGAAAAACATACCCATTGACACAGTTTTACAATTGCTCCACAGAGTTTGTTGTTTATTGCCTCACATGCCCGTGTGGGCTGTTTTATGTAGGAAGGACAATCCGCACCCTGAGGAAGAGATTCGGTGAGCATCGCAGGTTCGTGGAGGCTGGTAATGATAAGCACAGTGTCCCACGCCACTTCCTGCTGCATCATGAACACCTGTCTCTCGGCCTCAGGGTGTGGATTATTGAGTCCATACCTGCTACTTTGGCGCCTGCAGAACGTTTTAAGAGATTATGCCAAAGGGAGGCCTATTGGATATATACTTTGGACACTTTAGTGCCGGGTGGTTTGAACGAAGAAATTGAGACTAACACTCTCATATGACTCCATCCAATATTTTTGGATTGGACATCTGAGAGTAATGCCCCACCACCTTGTTTATGCACCCTTTTATAACAATTATGTATGGAGCCAGAATAGGATACATTAGTGGACGGTTATATTGGCTGATGGTCTTTTAGATGATTTTTATCCTCTTTTCTACGGTGTTTTTTATATATATATGTATTTTTATATATTTTTATATATTTTTTTATATATATAGAAAAACATTTTTTAAAAAGAATAATGATATTCTTTAGTATAATGATACCATACATATATTTACGGTTTTATCATTATTATTATATCATTGTATTATGATAATATATCCCTATGTCTAACAATATGTGGATGTATACATATACAATGTGCATTTTATCATTATTTTATTATATTATTTTATTTTATTATTTTTAGTTTTATTTTTATTTTTTTATATTTTTTTATATTTTTTCATTATTCCTTTTTTTCTTTTTTTCAATTTTTCATTTTTTCTTATATTTTTTTCATTTTTTATTTTCTCCAACCATTATTATCATTATTATTTTCTATTATTTACATTAGTATTTATTTTATTCTTATTTTTATTTTTATTCTTATTTATTTTCACATTAATTCCTATTCCCATTTATTCCCAAAAAATTTTTTGTTGAGAACTAGTTGTAACAGATTTTTTGTTACTATATATTTGACTACTGCTCTGGTTTCTTTTCATAATGTACACTGCCCCTGTTCAGTATCACAGCGGGTTCCTCTTGAGTGAGGATTATTGGCACTCTTTAGGACCCAGCTGACTCTGCCTCCTGGTCTACTTAAGCCCTTGAGCAAAATGGCGCATTATCGGCCTGAGGAAGGAGCGCATGCTCCGACAACGCGTCGCCGGCGCCAGTACGTATCCCGGAAGTGACGTCAGAGTGGCCAGCGCTGTGTCCCCAGTAGACGGGAAGTATCGATCCTCCACTCGCTACAGCCCGATGCTTTGAGACCGCTTGTGCCATCCTGAATTTGGACACTGGGATTACCATTTCCTTTACCACTGATATGCTGTTTTTATATCATCGTTTGTGAGTACCTTTTTATTTGGTCTATTAAACGTTTATCCAGATATACTGCACTTAGTGTGGCGCCTGTTTTTCCTCCTACATATTGCAATAACAACACTGTGGGTATCTCCTTCACTCATGTCTCTGACCCATCTCTTTTGATTTTTCTGGATCTAGAGCTGTTCCATCTTGAGGGCCAAATTGTGTCCAAGACACATTTTAAGCCCTCAGCAGGAAACTCATACCTGCACTCTAACAGCTGCCATCATCCCAATTGGATACGGAATATCCCCAAGGGACAGTTTAGCAGACTTAGGAAAAATTGTTCCCTTGAAAAGGATTATGACGAACAGGGCCAAATTCTAACCACCAGATTTCTTGATAAGGGATATGATCCTGCCCTAGTCCATGCAGCATTTGAGGAATGTAGAAATCCCTCCCGCAACCACAAAAAATCCATCTCCACTCTGACGGCTTATGGGGATGTCAAATTCATCACCCAGTACCATTATGCCCACAGAGAAATGGAGAATATTATCAGACGCCACTGGGGCATACTTCAGGAAGACCCAAAATTGGCCCCTGTCCTTCCAGTGCGCCCCCGGGTTATCTACAGAAAACCTAGGAGCATCAAAAACATCATAGCCCCCAGCAAAATTCCTGTGCTTAAGACATCTACACAGAATTTGATCTCTTTTTGCAATTTAGTAGGTATGTTCCAGTGCAAAAAGATATTGTGCAAAATGTGTCCATACGTCACGCACAGACAAAAATGGTTCCTGGACTCTTCGGGGAAAAAATACACTTTCAAACAATTCCATAGTTGCTCCACGGAGTTTGTAGTGTATGGTTTGACATGCCCCTGTGGTCTCCTCTACGTGGGTTGCACTATCTGCACAGTGCGGGCCTGTTTTGGGGACCACAGGAGACTCATAGAAAAGGGTTCTGATGAACATAGCGTTCCCAGACACTTCCTTCTACATCACAACAAGTCCACAGAGGGCTTGCGTGTTTGGGTCATTGAGGCCATCCCTCCCTGCGACTCGGTGGCTGAACGGTTTCAGGCCCTATGTCGCAGGGAAACTTTTTGGATATTCACCCTAAATTCATTGTCGCCCGGAGGACTCAACGAAGATTTGGAGATAAACACGATCCTCTGATGTGACCTTATTAACTTGCCCTTACCTTCTTCCTTCCTTCCCCCTTCCCTTACTTTTTATTGTTAGAGGCACCACTCTATGTGCATAAAGCATATCAGTATCATCGTTATCATATTATCTTAATAAATTTGTATACAATCTTCCCCCCCTTCCCCATTTTCCCCCATTCTGATTTTTCTGCGTTTTTAGTGATTTTAACATGCGTTTTTTTTTGTTTTTTTTTTCAGATATACTTACATTTTTTTCATATGTATGCTTTCATGTGTATATATGTATATACATTCTTAATATGTACTTTGTAATGTTGACCATTTTTCATTTTATTTCATTGTTTTTCATTTAGACTTGGCATCTTCCCCCCCCCCCTTCTTTTTATACATGCAGGTGCACACACCATTGTTTAGTAGGTGCACCTTATTATTTTCACATTCAGATATTGCCTATAGTCCCTTAGCCTTCCTTGTTTTTAAGTCCATACACCTCCTTTTCCTTCCCTCAATAGCAGTTCCCTAGTAGTACCAATTAGCGATAATAATCTACTCCTGTTACTCCCCTGTGGCGTGATAAAAGCATCTCAAGTGGAGGGGCGGGCCAGCCTGACGAAGGAGGTTGATCCTCTGAAACGACGTTGCGGCCCGCCCTCTCCACAGTTTCAGCTGTCTCCTGCCGGCTTCCGTGGAGGAACCGGCAATGTCTTGTGACGCTGCATCCGGCTTGCTGCTGTGCGCCGCGGATGTCCCCAGGAGGAGGAGGCACAGCGAGATCCCCTTCCCTCGGGATCTCCGGACCATCCACTCCCCATCCTCCATCCCTGGATCTGTGAACACATCTGTGGCTGGGTGCTTGCGTTCCAACCACCCCTCGGCACCTATCGTTGGGGATCCATGCTTTTCACCTGAATGCTGATGTTGATTCTTTTAAATGTAAGTGCATTGCAATAAATTTGTTCTTAATTTAAACACTACTCTGACCTGGCGCCCTTGTTTCGTTTATTCCAGATGGGGCTCCTGTGACCCGGTTAAGGCTCCTGTGTCCTGGTTAAGGGCTCTTATGTTTAGCCTTGGGTTATTTCCCCCCCCCCCCACCCTTATTTTCCTTTTGGCACTGCTTTTGGACGCCCCAGTAGGTATGATTTATTAATCACTGTGTCCGTCGATGAACGAAAGAGAAAATGGGATTTTAGTACTTACCATAAAATCCATTTCGCTGAGTTCATCTACGAACACAGCACCCACACCTCTATGAAGTTCTGATACTTCTAATACTTATTGCTACTAAACTTATTACCTAGACCAGAGAGAGAGGTTATATACAAGCTGAAGACAGCCCATGGGCATAGCCAGGTGTTTTTTGTTCTGCCTAGTCCTACTCCTGGAGGAAGCAGTATAACCCAGTAGTTATGATTTATGGAGCGCTGTTTTCGTCGATGAACTTATAGAAATGGATTTTATGGTAAGTACAGAAATCCCATTTTTGTAACAGTGAATCACAAAGCAAAGTTGTATGTTACCATAGGTTATGGTGCATCTAATGGGGGTGTGTTCCCATGGTGCATGTGTGGTATGTTACTGCAATGCATGGGAAGTGTCAATAGACCTAAGGGTTTAGAATTTTTTTTTTCTTTTTTTTACTTTAGACAATGGAGCATTATTGTATTCTGAAAATGAATAAACTTTGTGCAGTATCTGTTTTTCTCTAGCGCTCATTGACAGACGTAGTCCTCGGTGATACACCACCTTCGGGTTATGTTGCCTCCACAGGAGCAGGACTAGACAGGAAATTAAAAAGCTCTGGCCACACCCCAGGGGCAGTCCCAGAGGGTATATCCTCTCTCTCTCTGCCTCAGCAAATCAGTAATTTTCTGTCTAGTTAGGAGTAAGGACCTAGACACCTTGCTGGGATCTTAGGTCCTGGCAAGAATTTTTTCTTAAAGGATTTTTTTAGACAGCTTTTTTCTCCAGTGTTCCTGTGAGATCTTCAAGCAAGAAAGCTGAACTGGGCGACGGGCTGGATGTTGAGATCCGGTGGTCACCCCAGTTCAGCCTACGAGCGCGTGCAGGCCATAGCTCCGCGCTGGGTCGGCCGCGACAAAGTCCCATTAAAGGACTGTCCACGCGAGTTAAACGTCTCGCTGAAACGCCAAAGACCATGAGTCACGGCGTCCGTATCGGTCGACAGCCCTCCCGCCCCGGTGGAGAAGGGGTACTGTCAGGAGTTGGTGCCCGCCTGGTTCCGGTATGGTGAGTAGTATGTTCCCCCTTTCCCCCTGACGGGTTTTGTGGTGAACGCGGGCCCCTCTCTGTATGGTAAGATAGAGTCCCTTTCTATCCTACAACATGACACAGATCCTCCTACTTTGAGTGTGATTTTATGTGTGCAAAAAGCCAGGAGGCTTGGTTTGGGAACTAACAATCTAATTGTATACATGTTTTAAAGATGTAATCTGTGGCATTCTGGGAATCTTATGGGTTAAGAATAAGCTACCTATCAGTCAGAAGCCACGGACATGTAGACTGCCTTCTTAATCAGATCTCCAGCTATTAGCAGGCCTCCCGAACGGCCATGCGGTCCGCCAGGGCCGGTACCGCCAACCACGCCATATCCCCATGCAGTGAGAGTGTTGTGTGCCCTGCAGCACACCGCTATTCAGTACGGGCCGCCGCCATTTTTTTTGCTGGATCGCACGAGCCGCCATTTTGGCGTAGCCTCGTGTCTCCAGCATGGGGGCGGCCATGTTTGAGGTGATCCAAACACCTCGTGGAGCTTGGGGGAGGCGCCGGAAGGCGTACAGAGGGGCGGAGCCGCCTCCTTTCTTCCTGGGCAGCCAGCCAAAAGACTTCCTGTTTGTTAAGACAGCGCTGTAACCTGTTGCAGTTAAACTCTGAGCATCAAGTGGTGAGCCTGGGGGTCTATCTCTCTCTCTCTCTCGATCGATAGGGATCCCTAGCAGGTAACACTAAGGGGCTTTTGTGGCGCTGGGGGTCGAAAAAAAAAAAAAAAAAAAAAGAAAAGTTTTATTTTTGAATTATATTATCCAGGAAGTAACTGGAGTTATCATGGACCCTGCCACACATATTCCCCCACCTGTTTCCCTCGAGGGGGCCACGGGACCCGCCGGTGCACAGAGTATAGAGTCATTTACAGCAATTTTGGAGTCTATGGTGGCTCGGGTGGAGGCGGCCTGTCAGGGACGGGGGTCAAGGAAGCGACCCCCGCCTACCCCTATACCATCTGACACCTCTGACTCAGATTCAGAGGTGGTCACGGCAGTTGCAGGTTCCTCTGCAAGGGCTGTTATCCCAGGTAAAGCCCCCTCAGACAGTGAGGAGGACGCTTCTTCTCCTGCTATTATTCAGGAAGAAGCATTGGTGGACGCACTAGTTGTGGCAGTGCAGGAAACCTTAAAACTTGAGGCTTTACCGGCAGAGGCAACTGAAACAGAGATTCCTTTTGGTACTAATAAGCCCATCAAGACGATGAAGGCTTTTCCTGTACCTAAATGTTTCGGTAATCAGATTAAAGGAGAATGGGAGCATTCTAAACGTACCTTTACTATTTCCAAGCGTATTGCTAGACGCTATCCGTTTGAGGAATCCATCATTAAGAAATGGACGGTACCACCAGTCGTGGATCCGCCTATTTCCAGGCTGAATAAAGCCACGGTTATTCCAGTGGAGGACACTTCGTCCTTTAAGGATCCGGTGGATTGAAAGATGGAAGCAGAGTCCCGCACCATCTTCTCTCTGATAGGGTCAGCTTTTAGACCAGTAATTGTTATTGGTCTAGTTTCCCAGACACTTACGGAATGGGCGAAAATGGTACGCCAAGATCTTAGGGGAAAAGATATTCCCCAGGAGACATCTGATTTGATGGAACAGATTATACAAGGGCTACAGTTTATCTGTGACGCAGCCTTGGACACTACTCCCTTATTAGGGCATGCATCTAAGACAGCGGTGATCCTCAGACGTGTGCTATGGTTAAAATGCTGGTCAGCTGACCTAGGTTCCAAGAAGACCTTGACAAATCTCCCCTTTCAGGGGAATCGTCTATTTGGGGCCAACCTAGATGAAATCATTAAGGATGCCACTGGGGGCAAGAGCACTTTTTTGCCACAGGCTGCTAAAGCTAAGGGACCTCGCAACAAGCGAGGACCTTTCTTTACCGCCCATAAAGGGCGCCCGGCTGGTACTAGCGGGAAAGGCAAGACTCCTCCAGGAGGGTTCAAGAAGGGCTGGTCGGACAAGCAAAGGACCAACCCAGCCAAACCCGAAGCAAAGGAGTACACAGCCTGAAGGTGCGCCCCCACCCGGTTTCAGGGTGGGGGGACGTTTTCACCGGTATTCAGGACATTAGATCGAGCATCAACCACTACTACCGGTGCGATTCTTCCCTTCCAACATTTAAGTACTACAGGAAGCGGTAATTACCGTTCCCTGAATAGATCTTTTCCTTTACCCTTTCCTAAGATTAGTCCCGATACCTCACAGGAATCGGATCTGGTTGACCAGATAGGCCAAGTAGCCTCTAGTCGGGTGACTTCGGTCCCTGAGGTTCAACCAGAAAAGATCACCTTTCCTGATAACTATCAGGTATCTGATAAATGTGTGGGAACAGAAAACGACCAGACTTTCTCGGATGGTCGGGGCCAGATACCTCTAGGGACGCCTGGTTCAGATCCAATCAGCGCCAGTGGTCCTAGAAATTCTAGGCTGGCCTCCTCAAGCCGGCCTGGCCGACTTGGACATGTTAGTCGTAGACGTTCCGTGGGAACTTCGTCTCAGGGAGTGTCTGTGGTCTCAAGGACCAATTTACCATCATGCTTTACAGTCGCTGGGTTTAATGGCCTGGCCATTGAGACCCAAGTACTGAAGGACAGAGGTTTGTCAGCTTCAGTCATTCCTACCCTTATTAAAGCAAGGAAAGCGACTTCCAGCAAAGTCTATTATCACACATGGAAAACTTATATTGCGTGGTGCGAATCTTTAGGATTTCCTCCACGTACCTATTCGGTGTCTCGAATATTGGCCTTTTTGCAACAGGGGGTTGAGCAGAAGCTAGCCTTGAGCACCATCAAGGGTCAAGTTTCAGCATTAGCAATCTTCTTTCAGAAGCCTTTAGCTACCAAATCCTTGGTGCGGAATTTCATCCAGGGGGTGCGGCACCTGGCTCCTCCACACCGCGCGCCCTTACCGCCTTGGGATCTTAATTTGGTTTTGTCGGTTCTACAGAAACCTCCCTTTGAAAACATCAGGGAGATTCCCTTGCTTACTTTATCCCAGAAGGTGGCCTTCTTGGTGGCTATTACTTCTGCTCGCAGGGTGTCAGAACTGGCTGCATTATCATACCAGTCCCCATACCTAGTGATTCATAGGGATAAGGTAGTACTTCATCCTAAGCCATCTTTTCTTCCCAAGGTGGTTTTCAGATTTTCATCTGAATGAAGATATTGTACTACCTTCCTTGTGTCCTCAGCCCAAGCATCATCGTGAACATGCGTTGCATTCCTTAGATGTGGTTCGGGCAATCAGGGTATACCTGAAAGCTACGGAATCATTCCGTAAGACGGATTCACTTTTTGTGATCACGGATGGCCCCAGAAAGGGTTTGCCTGCATCTGCCGCGACCATTGCCAAATGGATTAGACAAACGGTGGTACAGGCTTATTCTATTAAGGGTCAGAGTCCTCCGTTCCCTGTTAGGGCGCACTCCACTCGAGCGCTCAGTACTTCCTGGGCCTTTCGCCATCAGGCGTCAGTGGTCCAGGTATGTAAGGCGGCCACCTGGTCGTCAGTACATACCTTTACAAAATTCTATAAAATTGATGTGACGGCATCGGGGGATGCCTCATTTGGCCGCAAGGTTTTGCAGGCCGCAATTTGAGGAGACCGGTGGTCTACCTCGAGGGTTTTTTTCTGTTTGAAAAAAAAAAAAAATTGTTTTCTCTTTTTGTTGAGTCTCATCATTAAGGATGAGCATTGTAAACTTCTAGTTGGCACCGGTTGGGCCTTCTAGATTGGGATTTGATTTCCATTTTCCCACCCCTCAGTTGTGATACTGCTCTGGGACGTCCCGAAGGTGGTGTATCACCGAGGACTACGTCTGTCAATGAGCGCTAGAGAAAAATGGATTTTTGTAAAATCTTACCGTAAAATCCTTTTCTCTTAGCTCATTGACAGACTTAGTCCCCGCCCCTCTGTTTTTTTGAGTTGGGTTAAAATCTCTAAAGACTGCTTTTTCACATAACTGATTTGCTGAGGCAGAGAGAGAGAGGATATACCCTCTGGGACTGCCCCTGGGGTGTGGCCAGAGCTTTTTAATTTCCTGTCTAGTCCTGCTCCTGTGGAGGCAACATAACCCGAAGGTGGTGTATCACCGAGGACTACGTCTGTCAATGAGCTAAGAGAAAAGGATTTTACGGTAAGATTTTACAAAAATCCATTTTTTTTACATGTAATCACTTCTTGCTTAAATGTGTGAAATGCCATGTACTTAATGCCTGTTTTGGCTTGGTGTATATACTGTACATACAGATGGTGCCATTTAATTTCCCTTGAAAGTGTTGTGAAAGTCATCAGCACTCATCATTTTATTGTAGACACTATGGGGTTGGTGTACTAAAACTGGAGAGTCCAAAATCTAGTGCACCTGTGCATGGTAGCCAATCAGCTTCTAATTTCAGCTTGTTCAGTCAAGCTTCGACAATAAAACAAAGAAGCTGATTGGTTTCTATGCAGAGCTGCACCAGATTTTGAACTCTCCTATTTTAGTAAATCAACCCCAGTGCCACAGACCAAATGCCAAAGTTTTGGAGCCTTCAGGGTCCCTTCTTCAAGGCTGGCTGCTTCTGCAACTGTGGCTGTCTGTGAAAGGCACATTAACGGTTTAGCTGGCTGCTACCAGCTTGTCATAAGATCGAAGTTGATTGATTCCAAATTGCTGTATCTGGCAACAGTCACTGTCAGAAACCACACTGTCACAGCTCTGATATGGGATGTTTATTAATGCAAAGACCATGTGTGCTTGCCTTTACAACCAATCAATTACCCTTTTCATGCATTTTCATGCTGTATAAAAAATAATTGGCTTTCCACATAACATGTAAAAAATATTCATCAGGGATAGTGGTGAATTCATGTATTTGTTTAGGATTATTAAAGCAGAACTCCAGGCAAAACTGACAAAAAATAAATAGCCCATTTATGATAACATAAAAACAGCTTTTGCTGCAATATTCACCTTCAATACAAAGATTTCCTATGTAGTACTGTTAACCAGCCTCATTCAAGCTACTTTCTCTGAGCCCATGTCATCCTGGACTCCTACTAGCCAGGGACTGGACAGTGAAAGGAGAAGCAGCACAAGAATGAGATCATCCATATCACCCTGCTTGCTCCCCTGTCAGCATCCTCCTTGTGCTGCTGTGCTTACATGTAAAAATTACTTCTAATTTTGTATTAATAATTACAGAGCTGCATTCATATGTGTCTTTTATATCTGCCTAGAGTTCAGCTTTAACTAATGCAAAACTGAACCTTGCATGTGTCTAGGGTGGAAGAAGCTGTACACCTCATTTACTTCCCTGTGTTCCATCCAGTGATGGTTGCTGTCTGTTGTTTCCTCATCATTGTGGGCATGCTGGGTTACTGTGGAGCTGTGAAGAGCAACTTGATTCTTCTTGCCTGGGTAAGCTGAAATTTGTTCTTTCACCTACATTTTCAAAATGATAGAGTTTCATCTCAGTAATAACCATTCTAACATCAAATAGCATTTCTAAATCAGTATTTGTATACTTTCTTCTGCAGAAACAGAATATGTTTTCAGATGTTTTCTGTATTTTTTAGGCGACATCATTTTTGCACTAGTTTATTAAAGGATAAGTTCACCTTTTAACAAAAAATAGTAAATGCACATTTTTTTGAAGGTAAAAAAAAAATGTGCATTCGTTACTTTTTGTTTATGAAGCTTCGAAAGCATTGCAATGCCATGCCGGTGTTCCGTGAAAAAACCCTACCCGTGAAAATTCCCTACCCTCGTCACTTCCTGTGCACGTACGTTATTGAACAGCTGAGCAGCTTAGCAGTGCGCATGCTCACAGCTCCGGAGGGTAGGGAATTTTCACGGGGTAGGGTTTTTTATCGTTCCACCGCATCAGCTTACTAAAGGTAAAGCGGCGGGTGTATGAAAATATAAATCACGGAGATCTAGGCTCCGTGATTTATATTTTCATAGACCTGCCCCCGCTTTTACATTTAGGAGCCGAGATCAGGGAAGTCACAGGGGTAGGAGCGGAGATGATTTCATGTTGCAGCGGAGATGTTTTAATGTACCCGCGGCAACAGCTGATGCGGTGGAATGTTAAAAAACCCTACCCCGTGAAAATTCCCTACCCTCCGGAGCTGTGAGCATGCGCACTGCTAAGCTGCTCAGCTGTTGAATGACGTATGTGAGCAGGAAGTGACGAGGATAGGAAATTTTAACGAGGTAGGGTTTTTTAACTTCCAATAATTTTTATTGAAATGCAAGTGCTAGAAAAGCTGCTAATCAATAAAAAAAAACTCCCAGTATGGCTGGATTCCAAGATAGATTGAGAGCCGATCGCCCCGGGGCACCCCTAATGGGCTCATACTGTGCCCCAGAGAAAAGCGGCTAAAGACAGCTGAGAGAAAACATTGAGGAAAACAGCCTTTGTCTCTAAAAACCTGAAGGGAGGAAAGGTAATTTCTGGCAAACCCCCAAAAAAAAGTATGTATTAGCCAAGAACTACCAGTGTAATTATGGTACGAGGTACGACATATGCCTCATATACAGACTTAAACGTGGAGCAGGATAGAGCAAGTGGTAGGAAGAAGAAGATTTGAAAGAGGAGAAACATCAGACGGGGAAGGAGAAAAGGAGGGGTTGGAAGGGAGAGAATAGAGAGGGAGTTGAGCAGAAAAATCCCATGGTCCAATCCCACCTAAACCATAGATGGGTATCAAAACGGAAAGAAAAGGGTAAAACCCCAAGAAAAAAAGGGAAAAAGTGTCTTTCCGACCGAGCTCATCTTAAAGTGTTACATTCACAAATGTCGCCCAGGGTTCCCAGACTGACTCAAATTTTGCCCTAGAATCATTCAAGATACTGTACATCTTTTCTTGGGTCATTATTCATGGAATTTTACGCTTTGCAACCAGGAAGGAGACCGTAGACTGTTTCCAATGCTTAGTTATTGTGATTTTAGCTCCTAGGAATATATAAGAAATGAGAATCCCGGTGTGCTTGGGGACCCTGAGAGGATGATGGCCTAGAAGGGCATATATCGGTGATTGCTCAAGCGAAACCCCTGTAATGCGTCGTATTGTGTGGAACATCCGGTTCCAAAAAGAACGGATTTTTGGGCATTCCCAAAAAACCGTGTAATAAGCTCCCCAGAAGATCACAGCGAATGAAGCAGACCGGGGGCGAGTTAGGGAAAATTGTCACCAAGCGGGAAGGTACCATGTACCATCGCATCAACATTTTAACATTAGCCTCCATGAGGCCCACAATGTGGATCCCACGAAGAGGTAGGGTTTTTTAATGTTACACCGGTCTGCTGCAGATCCTGTACAGGCAAGCAGATACAATCTGACAGGAAAAAAGAATGAACTATCACTCCACTCCACAGTGCCATGGTAGTTCATTGAAAACTTCAAGCCAACAGCTGCAAAGGCTGCTGGACCTTGTAGTTTTCCTTTCACAGAACATTGTGAATGAGTGACACGGCCAGGAGGGCGGAGCCCCACTCGGGCACTTTTTTTAAAAACTGTGTAGAAGTCTGTTCAGAACATGTTACATGTTACACCCTGAATATGGTGTGAACTTATCCTTTAATTTTCAATTTTTTTGTAAAACTTTTTGTGCAATATAAACAGTACGGTTCTTTTGCACATTTTCATGCATGAGGCTGAAGACCAGAGGTGATAAAGAGCCAATCAAACCTCCTAATATTGCCAGTCTAAAATACTTTGTAAACAGCAAATATTTCTAGCTCTAGTCCTAAAAATGTAGTAGACTTCCCCCTGCCCTGATCTTTCTGCTTTTTACTTCCATATTCTCAAGCACAATTTGGGGAAAATTTGGATACAGTACCTTGAAATGGGATAAGATGACATAGCGTAACAGGCTCCTCATTAATATTTTTCATGGCAGTATTGGAAGTTTATTATGAGTTTCAAGCTTCACAACTGTGACAGGTTGAAAGTGGTGTGTGGCGTGCTGGGCCTGCT
Source organism: Pelophylax lessonae (assembly GCF_965119305.1). Lineage (NCBI taxonomy): Eukaryota > Metazoa > Chordata > Amphibia > Anura > Ranidae > Pelophylax > Pelophylax lessonae. Next base: position 223,604,139 of record NC_138771.1, read on the forward strand.
ACTGAGGGAGGTCCAGCATTCACTGAACATTAATTGTTGACATTTATTACTTAAGGGTGCAGACTTAACTATGCAGGGTTCACAAAGAACTTCTGCTGCAAGCACCATATGATTGTCATCACAAACATAATATAACATGTAATGGACACGATATTGCCATTGCAGCAATTATATACTCATGTTACATGAGTTACAATAAATTTTCTATAGTTGTTTGGCACTTCTGTAGAAAGGCGGTCTGAGAATGGTGCTGCCTGGTTATTTTCTGTGTATTTCTGAGAGATTGTCTGGAATTTGGAGTTGGCAAATGTCATCCTGCAGAACAGAGATTAGGCAGCTGTGTTAAGCTTCCTTCTCTGGGCTTTAGTGACCTTTGCCCAGACTCATCATTACATTAATTTATTGTGTGCAGATAAGAACTAATTTATATTTTGTGTTATCTGGCTTCCTTTTTCCTCTGAGAAGTAACAGGCAACCCTCCTCATTGTTATGAGTACTGCTGTATGGACCTAAATGTGTTGAATATGTTTAGTGATAAACTTGATTCAGTATAACAGTTTTTTAATACACGTCTTATAACTCTCTATATGATGTAGTTAGTAAAATGCTTCAGCATGAACTGTATTTTAATATTGAAACACCAATTTACCAGATGTACAGTGTCATTTGAAAATGACTCACAATGTTTACAGCTGTGACCAGCTCAGAGACAAAAGAGTACTATAGTGTGACCTATTGCTGTTAAATCTTCCGTTCCTTCACTGTGCCTCCTATCACAACAGAGACTTATACGAAGCCAGCACTATAGTTACTTTATGGCTGCTAGCATCTCTAACCATAAAAATATACACTGAAAGTTTTTACTTAGCAAGACTTTTAAACTGCTATAAACGTCTCTTTGGCCATGGATGCATGCAGCAATGACTGAGGCATTTGTTCCCTGTAAGCTGTTAGTGTGTGAAAATGGAGAGGTTGCTGATCTGTAGAAGAGGGTAGTTGAGACTGAGCTAGATTTACATTTTGCCCCTTCCCCACTTTTTAGGGAAACTGTCTTGTGGTTTCCCCCTTCCCAACTTTCTTGTTTCCTGCCACTATGCTCTATTTATTCTCCATTGGTGCTTAATAAATCCAAGTATATCCTGAATAAAAGAGGGAACAATGATGCAGAGACTTCTGAGTTTGGCTTTGCGGATTAAAATGAGATTCTAGATACACTGTTATGTATGTGTTCACTTGTTGGTATATTAGAAAATGAATGGTGATGCCAACAAGACTTTGTTGCAAGAAAATGAAATATGTGCTTGTTTATTCATGCATAATATAGATACATGATGACAGTATTAGAGAAAAACAGTTATATCCATTTAGGCAATGAGAAGTATTACTTTACTACAAATAAGTAATGGTTGTATTGTTGTATGTTTAAAAAAAAAAAACAATATTCCTTCCATGCAGGAGTTTTTTTTTTTTACCAAATGTGAATAATCTTGAAAGCTGTTGTCTATAAATGAAAACATCAACAGTTATACATATTGTGTTCTGATGTACAAGGGGAGCATATTTGTCAGTGTCTTAAAAATGACCAAATACGCATCTCCCAACCATTTTCTACCTTGCTTTCTTTTTGTTGCAATTATGGTACATTATTTTTTTGACAACCATGACAACCATTTTAAAGTTTGCAAACCCTCTTGGATGTACAGTGAGGGAAAAAAGTATTTGATTCCCTGCTAATTTTGTACGTTTGCCCACTGACAAAGAAATGATTAGTCTGTAATTTTAATGGTAGGTTTATTTTATCAGTGAGAGAATAACAACAAAAATATTCTGAATAACGCATTTAAAAAAGTTATACATTGATTTTCATTTTAATGAGTGAAATAAGTATTTGACCCCTTCACAAAACATGACTTAGTATTTTTTTGGCAATCACAGACATTTCTTGTAGTTGGCCACCAGGTTTGCACACATCTCAGGAGGGATTTTGTCCTACTCCTCTTTGTAGATCCTCTCCAAGTCGTTAAAGCGGTAGTATCCCGCTTTTTGACATTTTTATCTACAGGTAAGCCTATAATAAGGCTTACCTGTAGGTACAAATAATATCTCCTAAACCGGCATGGTTTAGGAGATATTTACAGTGCATGCAGCCGCTCTCGCGAGCGGCGCATGCGCTCTGAAGGTCCGGGGGGACCTTCAATTAAGTTGCCGGGAGCTTGCCGGAAAAATCACTCCCGCGCGCATGCGCGGGAGTGACGTCATTGCGGCTCCGGCCAATCATCGCGCCGGAGCCGTCTCTTCCGGCCAATCACCGCGCCGGAGCCGCCGAACCCGGAAGAGACGGCGAGGGATCATGGCAGCGCCCGCAGCGATGTCCGGGGGTCTGTGTCGGGGCTTCGTTCTAAGGTAAGTTACACATAATGGGCTAGTATGTGATGCAACACTAGCCCATTATGCCTTTGTCTTGCAGGTTTTTTTTTTTTTTTTTTGTTCTAAGGGTTTACACCTGCTTTAAGGTTTCAAAGCTGACATTTGGTAACTCGAACCTTCAGCTCCCTCCTCATATTTTCTATGGAAATAAGGTCTGGAGACTAGGCCACTCCAGGACCTTAATGTACTTCTTCTTGAGCCAGTCCTAGGCATCATTTCTTACTTCTTGATACCAAAGAGCTTGATCTTCTCTGACCACAACACTTTCACCCAGTTCTCCTCTGAATCATTCTGATGTTCATTAGCAAATTTCTGATGGGCCTGTACATGTGCTTTCTTGAGCAGAGGGACCTATGCGTGCGCTGCAGGATTTCAGTCCTTCATGGCATAGTGTGTTACCAATTGTTTTCTTGGTGACTATGGTCCCAGCTGCCTTGAGATCATTGACGAGATTCTCCCATGTAGTTCTGGGTTGATTCCTCACCGTTCTCATGATCGTTGAAACTCCACGGGGTGAGATCTTGCACAGAGCCCCAGACCGAGGGAGATTCACAGTTATTTTGTGTTTCTTCCATTTGCGAATAATCACACCAACTGTTGTCAACCTCTCACCAAGCTGCTTGGGGATGGTCTTGCAGCCCATTCCAGCCTTATGTAAGTCTACAATCTTGTCCCTGATATCCTTGGACATCTCCTTGGTCTTGGCCATGGTGGACAGATTGGAATCTGATTGTTTGATTGCTTCTGTGGACAGGTGTCTTTTATACAGGTAACAAGCTGAGAGTAGGAGCACTCCCTTTAAGAGAGTGCTCCTAATCCAATCTTGCTGATTGATAGGGGATCAAATACTTATTTCACTCATTAAAATGCAAATAAATGTATAACTTTTTTGAAATGCGATTTTTTTTAAATGTAATTTGTTGTTTTTCTGTCTTTCACTGTTTAAATAAACCTACCCAAAAGATTATAGACTGATAATTATAACGGATAACATCAGCTGGTGCTACCTCTGGTGTGTACAACCAATCCAACCACATCCCATCAGATTTTTCGGTGCAACCCTGTTGCTGTTATGCAAGTTTCTCCAATCTAACGAAGGTGTTGACTTCTCTGCTCTGCATTTTTGATAGTGGGAAGGGAAGGAAATAAGCTTTCTTACTAAAAATAATAGACTTTTAAATAATGCGTCGAACTCTGAATCAACCACTTCACACCGGAGTCCCCAGTAAAAGTCAATAATTACACCTCTATTCCCCCTGTCTTATGGACAACTACAAAACTCCTAACACAATCTGGTCTTAGTACACAATAAAATAACCACCGATTTAATACAAGCCGAAACTTGGACTGCCATTCCTTAACCACTGCCCGACCACCCGCCGCCTTTTTACTGCGGCAGGGTGGCTCTCCTGCGCTAACCGACATAGATCTAGGTCAGTCACGCGCGGGAAGCTAGGGGGCAAGCACGCCGCCGCCGGCACGCTCTCTCCCCCACTCAGCAGCGGGGAAGCTGATGCGTGGGTCAGGCGGCTCCGATTTCTGCCTGACACCCTGGATCACTCCCCGCTGAGAGAGAGAAGGATGGTCGGCTGTTGTATACACAGCTAACCGTCCTTCTCCCTGGGATGATCATAGAGCCCATGTGATCCTGCGATATAGCATCACATGTCTGTATGGCCATCTCAGAAGCCACGCCCCCCACAGTTAGAATCACTCCCCTAGGGTCACATTTAACCCCTTAATCACCTATACTATTAACCCCTTCCCTGCCAGTGTCATTATTACAGTAACAGTGCATATTTTTAGCACTGATTACTGTAGTAATGTCACTGGTACCCCACAAGTGTCAAAAATGTCAGTTAGGGGTCCGATCTGACCACCGCAATGTTGCAGTCCCGCAAAAAATCGCAGATCGCCGCCATTACTATTGAAAACAAAAAAAAAATAAAAATTACATAAATCTTACCCATAGTTAGCAGACATGATAACTTTTGCGCAAACCAATCAAAATACGCTTATTGCGATTTTTTCCCCAAAAATATGTTGTAGAAAACAAATTGGCCTAAAATGTTAAAAAATGTAGATTTTTAATTTTTTGGGGGGGGGGGGGGGGGGGAATGTCATATAGCAGAATGTGAAAAATATTGTTTTTTTTTTCAAAATTGTCGCTCTTTTTTTGAGCACAGTTGATCAAATACCACCAAAATAAAGCTCTATTTGTGGGAAAAAAAGGACGTAAATTTTGTTTGGATACAGTGTCGCACGACCACGCAATTGTCCGTTAAAATAACGCAGTGCTGAATCACAAAATATGGCCTGGTTATTAAGGGGGCAAATCCTTCCGGTCTTAAAGTGGTTAAAGGGAAGTAGAGTTAACTTATTTCTCAACTTATTCCAATCCTGAGAATTTATGAATCTAGCAAACAATGTTTTCAAGTGAAGTTTTAAAGCATTCCCTAAATGGTGCCTGTCACTATTGGGCAACCTCCTGTGTTTGCAATGCAGCAGGCCGCTGCCCAGCATGGGACTCATAGTATACTATGCTATACCCCTACTATAGTACTAGTGCCTACTATAGTGATTTCCAGCTTTCAGGGAGGATCCCACAGGTATGATATATACATATTTACATTGGTTAAAGCCGGACTAATGTAACTATCTAAAATATCCATACCCAAAACTCTTCTTTAAGTGTTTTAAATCTGACAAAAAAAGGATAGGCTTTGGAACTGACTATACTAGATGGTCTAGACCAGTGGTCTCCAAACTGTGGCCCAGGGGCCGGATGCGGCTATTTGCTTGCCTTTATCTGGCCTTTGGTGCACTTTTCCTCCCACTGATGCAAGACACCATTCCTCCCACTGACATCAACAATAGGGTATAATACCTGTTACTGACAACAACAAAGCATTATATCTCACATTGACACCCAACAGTAGGGCACTATTTCTCCCACCAACATCGATGATGGGGCATTATTCTTCTTACTGACACCAACGATGGGGCGCTATTTCTTCCACTGGCACCAACGATGGGTGTCAGTGGGAGGAATTCTTCCCCCTAATGCAGAAGATGCACAGTTTACTCCCACTGTCACCAAGACAATTTCTACTCCCAATGGCCACAGTCCGGCCCCCCTCAAGTCTGAAGGACAGTAAGCTGGCAAATTGTTTAGAAAGTTTGGAGACCCCTAGTCTACACTCTTTTAGGGAAAGGTATCCTGAAGGATCCCAAGAAAGCCCTCTTAAATGTTAAGCGTATGCATTGCACAAAAATCCAGTTTCACCTCCTTACTTTTTATTTTTCAGCAGCAAAAGAAGTTCTAGCCAAATCTTGACAGTGCTCCATACCTCCTATTAACACAGATGAATAATTAAATGGCATGGTACCTCTTGACTGAAAATATTTCTGCATATTACATAAATTTGAATGGGTTTAGAGCCTCTGGATTGAACAGTATATATACCTAGGGGCTTTGACTGTTCACTCTTGATCATCTTTTTTGAATTATTTAGGCCTGGTTAAACAGTGACCTACAGTTTGTCCACCCCTGGTGGATCACCCCTGCTCCATATCCTAGATACCTCCCCAGTTTGCCCACCTTCCATGCTAAATCTTTACTTTTTTAGCGCAATCTAGATGTTTTATGAGATTTCTTGTTGGAGTTTATGGTAAACATGGATTATGATTACGGTACTTCTGGTTCCAGACCACCATTGTATCACACCTTAATTACAGTATGTGTAAACACCCTCCTTGACTGAAATTGTACTTGCTGTCATATATGCTTATAAATCCTTGAATAAAAAACGTATTGGGCTTGGGTTCCATCTGCTGCGGTGCGAGACACCACATGTAATTCGCACAGGAATGGTGTATGGCTCAAATCACACCGCATTTGCACCAAACTGGTGCAAAACCCTTTTTTTTGTTCACTCCCATGCAATCCGATTCTCCATGTTGTGCTGCATTTTGCAACCCGATTGCAGGGTGTCGTTAACATAACATATACTCCGCAATTGGTTTACATGGATGGGTTGCGAATTAGATGCTGTAATTGTAGCAAATTCTCTGTGAATTTGCACCGCATCTAGTGTGAACCTAGGCTGAAACTGAAAAAAGCTATGCAGGCAAGGTTTTGGCTGAGTGTAATCTGCAGCATAAACATTAATACATGGTAAAATTACTCCTTTTTACAGCTTTATTGTGTTGTTTGACTTGCCCCAACAATTCCAAGGAGTCAAGTACTCTGCTAGAGTAAATGATTTTGCCACAGCATGCAATTGGGGCAGCAAATATGCAAGAGAGTGGTGGCAGATGCAGAGCAGTATTTATGCCTAAATATGTTGAAATACCAGCGTGGAGTGCAGCACTAGTCCTGATGGTCTTCCTACTGTACCTTAGGCCTATTTGGCTGTGGCTGAGAATGGTAAACATAATTCAGCCTCTGCATTAGGTCCATTGGTTTTAGGTTTGCTCATACAGTGGGTACGGAAAGTATTCAGACCCCCTTAAATTTTTCACTCTTTGTTATATTGCAGCCATTTGCTAAAATCATTTAAGTTCATTCTTCTTCCTCATGAATGTACACATAGCACCCCATACTGACAGAAAAACACAGAATTGTTGACATTGTTGCAGATTTATTAAAAAAGAAAAACTGAAATATCACATGGTCCTAAGTATTCAGACCCTTTGCTGTGACACTCATATATTTAACTCAGGTGCTTTCCATTTCTTCTGATCATCCTTGAGATGGTTCTACACCTTCATTTGAGTCCAGCTGTGTTTGATTATACCGATTGGACTTGATTAGGAAAGCCACACACCTGTCTATATAAGACCTTCCAGATCACAATGCATGTCAGAGCAAATGAGAATCATGAGGTCAAAGGAACTGCCTGAAGAGCTCAGAGACATAATTGTGGCAAGGCACAGATCTGGCCAAGGTTACAAAAAGATTTCTGCTGCACTTAAGGTTCCTAAGAGCACAGTGGCCTCCATAATCCTCAAATGGAAGACGTTTGGGACGACCAGAACCCTTCCTAGAGCTGGACGTCCGGCCAAACTGAGCTATCGGGGGAGAAGAGCCTTGGTGAGAGAGGTAAAGAAGAACCCAAAGATCACTGTGGCTGAGCTCCAGAGATGCAGTCAGGAGATGGGAGAAAGTTGTAGAAAGTCAACCATCACTGCAGCCCTCCACCAGTCGGGGCTTTATGGCAGAGTGGCCCGACGGAAGCCTCTCCTCAGTGTAAGACACATGAAAGCCCGCATGGAGTTTGCTAAAAAACACCTGAAGGACTCCAAGATGGTGAGAAATAAGATTCTCTGGTCTGATGAGACCAAAATAGAACTTTTTGGCCTTAATTCTAAGCGGTATGTGTGGAGAAAACCAGGCACTGCTCATCACCTGTCCAATACAGTCCCAACAGTGAAGCATGGTGGTGGCAGCATCATGCTGTGGGGGTGTTTTTCAGCTGCAGGGACAGGACGACTGGTTGCAATCGAGGGAAAGATGAATGCGGCCAAGTACAGGGATATCCTGGACAAAAACCTTCTCCAGAAGTGCTCTGGACCTCAGACTGGGCCGAAGGTTTACCTTCCAACAAGACAATGACCGTAAGCACACAGCTAAAATAACGAAGGAGTGGCTTCACAACAACTCCGTGACTGTTCTTGAATGGCCCAGTCAGAGCCCTGACTTAAACCCAATTGAGCATCTCTGGAGAGACCTAAAAATGGCTGTCCACCAACGTTTACCATCCAACCTGACAGAACTGGAGAGGATCTGCAAGGAGGAATGGCAGAGGATCCCCAAATCCAGGTGTGAAAGACTTGTTGCATCTTTCCCAAAAAGACTCCTGGCTGTATTAGATCAAAAGGGGGCTTCTACTAAATACTGAGCAAAGGGTCTGAATTCTTAGGACCATGTGATATTTCAGTTTTTCTTTTTTAATAAATCTGCAACAATGTCAACAATTCTGTGTTTTTCTGTCAGTATGGGGTGCTATGTGTACATTCATGAGGAAGAAGAATGAACTTAAATGATTTTATCAAATGGCTGCAATATAACAAAGAGTGAAAAATTTAAGGGGGTCTGAATACTTTCCGTACCCACTGTACATTTGCATGTTTTGCAGTTACTATGTGATATTACATTCAAGCTATCATTTTTTTTTAAATTTATTTTTATTAAATTTGAACAAACCAACTAGTCATACAAAAAAAAAAAAAATAGAAAACAATCTCAATATCAAAGTCCATACTCTATAATTAGGAAAAGAGAGAAAAGAAAGAAAAAAAGAAAAAAAAAAGAGAAGAGAGAAAAAAAAAAAAGAAGAATGATATATGAAGTATAATTTCTCAACATCTTAGCACAGGCTGGTCCATTTAAATAATAAATATACATATTTTAAAGGGATTACTACCAAAAACTTTTCTCATCTATGTCCTAGAGTGTTAGCACAACACCTCAGTAATCAGACCTGCAAAGCGTCTATTTTTAATCTTCCCAAGGTTTGTGCTATTTCCGCCCTTAAGTACCAATCCGTGTATCTAAAGGGCTTCATAAAATGTTGAATATCCCCGTCCGTAAGTTCCTGCTCTATAAAGAGTTTCCATTTGTCAAAAAACCTTTTGGTATAAATATGATGCTGTAGGACTGTATCCATGCGTTCCTTATACATTAGCGACCTAAGCTCCGTCTTAAGGACAGATAAAGTGGGAGGGTTAGGTTGGATCCATGATTTTAAGATTGTCCTTTTGGCTGCCAAGAAGCATAAATGTGACCACAGAGGGACAGTGGCCAGTGGGCTTGCGTGGTCGAGAGTGTTCAGCTGATTGATTCCAAATAACATAAGATGCGGAGACTTCCATAGACGGGTATTCATTACTGTATTGGCATAATGGACCACCTTGTCCCAGACATCATTTTTATTCAGACAGTTTTCAAATTCACGTTTTCCATTTAGATTTTTTCCAATACCATATTTACCAATGTATCTCAGGAATAGAATGCTAATAAATATGTTGATGATTGATGATGATTGTATAGTTGACTTTTGGCTTTACTCAATGTTAAATATACAGTATTTTACAATAGATAGGCATACAAATCAACTTTTGTTTTGTTTAGTTTACATTTAGTAAGCACAGACTGAGGACACTGTTTTCTACTTAGATGGGATGTGAGAAGCCGCGGATGTCAGAAGCCACCAACTCCCATTTTCTATAGAATAATAAATATATTTTGGAACATATCATTCATGGTGCACAGCCTGTAAACCTGAGTAAAGATAAACCGGCTTTGCAAGCTTTCCACTGTCCTAATCAGCGTATTATAATAAGCTGTGGATATAATGAAATGAAACCTGTCTCCCTGGGAAATAGGATCTGTATATTGAAGCAAGCACAACACCTGCCTACATCAAATGTTGTTATCCCAGCCTTCCATTCAAATGAAAGAAAACTAGAAAGGACAAACACAATTGCTTCTGGAAATACAAAATACGCCAGTGATCAAATTTAAATAAGTTTCGGTTCATAGAACAATATTGGTCACCAGTATACAGAACTAACAACTTCCAGTATTTACAGCTGTGTATTTTTATTTTAAGGTTCTGGCATGTATGCGCTCCATGCTGCTGCTTATTAAGACCTTTTCTCCCATTATACTACACCATTTTGTCAAATTAGCTTTGGTCAAACATTATTTTTATCACAGCATTGCACTGTAACTTTAATCAGCTGTTCATTATAAAACATATCACCCTAGCAACTCTTTTGAATGCTACACAGTTTTTCTTTGAAGAGACACAATCTTTGTGGTGTACTGTTAGTAAATAAAAAAGCCCACCTCTCGTTTATGTAAAAGGCAACAGACTTCTATAGGGGAACAATTTAATGTGTTATTCCAAGAATACTTTGCTATGTTAAGGAGGTAATACACTATAAAAAAATTTTATTTGTGTACTGGCTGAGAAAGATTTGTTTTTCTTTATCTCAAGACATTCTGTGTTGCACATAAATATGTTAAATATGTCTTATTATAGGGGTATTTACTAAAGAAAAATATCAAAAATGTCTTCAAAAGGATGGATGGTCCAGATTTTATAAGCATATGATAAGTCTTTACATACACTTCTTAAACTATTATACCAGCAGGAAGAGCTAGCAGAATGGGTCATGTAGCGCTTCTTCTGGCACTCCTTGTCACCATAGGTCAAAGCACCAGCACATTATGGAGCTTCAAGATAGTGTCCAAAAAATGTAATAAATTAGTCACATCACAACAGTAAATTGTGATGTTAGGGAGCCATGCAGGACCATTTCCACAGGCATGTGATCCTAAACGTCACAATTCACTGCTGTGATGTGATAGTTTTTAATATACTTTTGTAAGCTATGTTGAAGATCCATGGTGTGCTGGAAACACAGTGTCTCACAAAAGTGAGTACACCCCTCACATTTTTGTAAGGCCTCTTTCACACGGCCGCTCCGGTTTTTTTGTCCGCTGCGGCACTTTTTTTTCACTTGTGTCACTTGTGTCATCCGGTCCGTATGTCCGCATATCATCCCATCCGTTTGCGGATGATATACGGACATAATGCCTGTCTATTTGGATTGCGGATGTCAGCGGATGACACCGCTGACATCCGATTTTGCTTCCTTTCCGTTTTTTACACGGAAGAAAAATAGGGTTCTGTTCCGTTCCAAAAAACGGAACAGAACTGAAAGGACGAAAATCGGATGTCAGCGGATGGTCATCCGCTGACATCCGCAATCCCATTGACATGCATTATGCCGTATTTCATACGCAAAAAAATGGGATGAAACATGGACATAAAAACAGCGCCCATGTGAAAGAGCCCTAAATATTTTATTATATCTTTTCATTTGACAACACTGAAGAAATTACTCTTTGCTACAATGTAAGTTAGTGAGTGGACAACTTGTATAACAGTGTACATTTGCTGTCCCCTCAAAATAACTCAGCACACAGCCATTAATGTCTAAACCGCTGGCAACAAAAAGGAGTACACCCCTAAGTAAAAATGTTCAAATTGGGCCCCAAAATGTCAATATTTTGTGTGACCACCATTATTTTCCAGCACTGCCTTAACCCTCTTCAGCATGGAGTTTACCAGAGCTTCACAGGTTGCCACTGGAGTCCTCTTCAACTCCTCCATGACGACATCAGCGAGCTGGTGGATGTTAGAGACCTTGTGCTCCTCCACCTTCTGTTTGAGGATGCCCCACAGATGCTCAATAGGGTTTTTTGTCTAGAGACATGCTTGGCCAGTCCATCACCTTTACCCTCAGCTTCTTTAGCAAGGCAGTGGTTGTCTTGGAGATGTGTTTGGGGTCGTTATCATGTTGGAATACTGCCCTGCAGCCCAGTCTCCGAAGGGTGGGATATCATGCTCTGCTTCAGTATGTCACAGTACATGTTGGCATTCATGGTTCCCTCAATGAACTGTAGCTCCCCGGTGCCGGCAGCACTCATGCAGCCCCAGACCAGGACACTCCCACCACCATACTTGACTGTAGGCAAGACACGCTTGTCTTTGTACTCCTCACATGGTTGCCGCCACACACGCTTGGCACCCTCTGAACCAAATAAGTTTATCATGGTCTCATCAGACCACAGGGCATGGTTCCAGTAATCCATGTCCTTGGTCTGCTTGTCTTCAGCAAACTCTTTGTGTGCTTTCTTGTGCATCATCTTTAGAAGAGGCTTCCTTTTAGGACGGCAGCCATGCAGACCAATTTGATGTAGTGTGCAGGGTATGGTCTAAGCACTGACAGGCTGACCCCCAAACCCCTTCAACCTCTGCAACAATGCTGGCAGCACTTATACATCTGTTTCCCAAAGACAGCCTCTGGATATGACGCTGAGCACGTGAACTCAACTGCTTTGGTCAACCATTGCGAGACTGTTCTGAGTGCAACCTATCTGGTTATACCGCTGTATGGTCTTGGCCACCATGCTGCAGCTCAGTTTCAGGGACTTGGAAATCTTCTTATAGCCTAGGCCAGCTTTATGTAGAGCAACAATTCTTTTTTTCAGATCCTCAGAGAGTTCTTTGCCATGAGGTGCCAACTTCTCCGCATGGACTGTAACATAGTCCTCTCCATTGACTGGGGCTTGGACAGATGCTGCGTGCTTTTGTGATCACTGCTAGTGGCCTGCGCACCAGACTTAACAGGGGAGGACCCATCACCTGGGAACAGCTCACTTGCCCAGTCACTGCTGTCCCATCAGGTAGGATCTCTCTGAGCACATGAAGCTGGGATGAGCTGTCATTTATACTCCCTGGGCATATCCAGGAGCTCAGGGGATGCTGAGAGCCCAGAGGATTGTGGGTAGTTGAGTTAAAGGGACTTGCACCTGAATCTGGATAAGGCGGCAACCCACTACACTCCACCTCACTTGAACTTGCTATTCCAGGTGAGTTCACAGACTATACAAAGTCCTCTTGTGCAAAGCTTTCAGGTTGTTTCCCAAAGTTGTGCCTCTGAGAGGATCTCAAGGGTTGAGGTTCAGGCTCTTCTCCAGGAGCAGGCAAAGGTACATCCTCACTTTCAGGCCTCTCAGTAGACAGTGGGTCAGAGGGCTCCACAGCAGGAGTAGGAACCTGAGCTGGACAATCATTGGGCTGCACGGCATCGTCTGTACCCGTAATCTCTCCTGAGAGACTTGGAGGTAGCAGTGGGAGAACAGGAAGTAGCCACCACTGATTCTCTGCTGGGGCTGCTACTAGTGGCTCTGAAACCTGTTCTTCCGGCTATCTAAAGGAGCTCCCAGGAATCTGCCTGTAGCTTCTAATAGTGTTAAGGAGCCTGCGGTGTAGCTGTCTCGGCCTGTCTTGAGTACTTTCCTTCTGGATGTCATAGACTGGCACTCCTGGGATGAGTTGGCGTAACACAACTCCAGGGACTTGCTCCCATGGAGTTTGTAGTTTACCCTGCTGGTGTGCACTTTTGCGCCGTATCAAGGACTCCGTCTCCAGGTTTCAGGTCATAGACCTCAGTTCCTGAATATTCTTGTTCCACCCAAGTTTGATCCTTTACGAATTGTTTAACTTCTGACAGGCGTCGCCTCCACTCTCCACACTCCAGTTCCTCAGTGGGGACAACACCCCATAGATCTGTGGGTCCCCCCAAGAGTATGGCCAAACATCAGATGGTAAGGAGAGCGACCTGTCGCTGAGTGTACAGCATGGTTATACTTCCAAACCACTTCAGCTAAGTAATGGGTCTATCTGGTTCGTTTCTCACGGGCCAGTCCTCCTAACAGTTGTATCAGGGTACGATTAAACCTCTCACATGCTCCATTACCCTGTGGGTGGTATGGGGTTTTATGTGTCTTTTTGACACCTAAGGCACAACACCACTCCTGGAAGAACTCACTTTTAAAGCAAGTCCCTTGATCTGAATGTATCTTCTGAGGGCAGCCATAAGGGAGACAGAAGTGCTTCCACACTGCTTTGGGCTGCAGTCTTTGCAGTCTGGTCACGAGTTGGCACAGTTATTGCAAACTTAGTAAAGTGGTCCACCATAACAAGGACATGACGATTTCCATCTTCCGACATGATGAGGGTGAGAAAATTCAACTGTCAGTACTTCCAATGGGGCCGACGTGTTCCTAGCCATGGGAGGCTCCTGGGCTTCAGCCCCCTTTGTCACATATCGCACAGTGCCGACATATCTTATCGATCAACTGGAACAGCCCCACACACATGGCTTGCCTTTTGAACCAGGCAAATGTCTTGTGGACACCCCAATGTCATCCTTCCACATGGATTCCTTCAGACACCTGTCTGTATCACTACAGCCAGAACATCCTGCTCGCCTCCTCTCCTTGCGGTGGATCTCGGCTGTTATATCCTGTAGTTCCAGAGCGTACTGCGGAATGGATTCTCCCACTCTCGGCCTTTTACTGATAAAGCGAGCCCTAAGATCCCCTAATGCAACCGTTTGGGTGTGCACTGCTTCCAAGCATCTGATTATCTTGTCTAGGGAGTCCTGGTCCTCTGCTGGAAGGTGCAGAATTAACTTCCTTGCTTCCCCTTCAAGGGCATTAATGGCCAGATCTGCCTGCTGTGTGAGTGGGACCCCATATGACTGGATCAAACCCCGCAATCTCCTAATCCAATTATCCAGGTCCTGATCTGGTTCTGTTTACTTAGGCAGTTGTTGTGGTAGCAATCCTGCCAGCAATAGGGAAGCTATGGCAGACTGTTTGACTCCCTCAGTGCCGCTGCAGACTGACTCTGCCATCGTGCTGCTTCCCTCACCACTGACTGACATGGCTGATCTTGTTTGTGACGCCAAGTATTATGTAATGGTATCAGCTAAAGGATCAGACCAGTGGTGATGTGCAATTTCTACTTTACTTAACAATAAAAATCAACTTAGTGTACACAGGGGATCATTTGAACAGGGGTTTCCAATACAAAACGATAATATGAACAGTAGGGAAACAGAGTTAGAACATATGAAAACAATTCTACTGCAGTTCTACTAATGGCCACTGGATGGCAGCAGAGTGTTCAGTTTACTGATAGAATAGAGAGCTAAAGAAATCTCACGTGTCCAAGATAGTAATCTTTCATTCAGCAGACTGTGAGCTGAGGGGATTTCCTGCTGGCACAGACTTCACACTGGCACTGCTGATGCTGACTTTGGTCAGGAGGCTCTGGGGGCTGTAGATAGGACCAACCCACTGCTTGGACAGCTTCCCCACATGGACTGTAACAGAGTCCTCTTCAGTGACTGGGGCTTGGACAGATGCTGCGTGCTCTTGTGCTCACTGCTGGTGACCCACACACCAGAAATAACAGGGGAGGACCCAGCACCTGGGAACAGCTCACTTGCCTAGTCACTGCTTTCCTATCAGGCAGGATCTCTCTGAGCACAGTAAGCTGGGATGAGCTGGCATTTATACTCCCTGGGCGTGTCCAGGAGCTCGGGTTGCTAGGAGCCCAGAGGATTGTAGGGAGTTGAGTTAAAGGGACTTGCACTTGAATCTGGATAAAGGGGCACCCCACTACAGGTTATCCTGGCAGGGCTATTGGTCTGAGGTATATTAACGCTTTCTTGTGCTGCTTATGATAGAGTAATGCTTCAGTATCAATGACTGCTATGCGTTGTATGGCTGCTATGCGTTTATTGCCTGCTTTGGGCTGCTAAACGTAGATGGCTGCTATACGTTAAGTGCTGCTATGTGTTTAATAATTATTATGCATTAACCTGTTATATATAAATGCTGGAGGGAAGTTCAGAGCTCTGCTTAAGTTTACAGTGCCTTAAGTAATTTGTATTTTACACATCTATTGGTAATTACTAGCTCACAATAGCATATAGGTCCATTTGCTGCTTCAATGTCTGCAGATGGATGTGTGGATGGCCAATGAGGGTGTATTAATGCTAATGTCCTAGCCAGTACTTCCAGGTATTTATTATGACCTCAAACCTGCAGCTCATGTCCTTGAGGTATGAACTTTCCCAGAGACCAGCCATGATCATTAGGGTGAGGGTCAGGTAAGTATACTATCCTAAAAAAAGAAATAAAAAAAGAAAATGTGCGCCAGTATGGATGGTAAAACCCTCCAGCCCTTAATACCAGCAGCACTCCCCAAAGGAAAAGAGGCAACTTGTTCCTTCAACAGTGACAAGTACTCTCTGGCTCTGAAGAAAACCGCTATACATTCAAGGTGCTGCCAGGAGGGGCAGACTAAAGGAAATGACCATAAGAACCATCCTGTGCGGTATGGGGAGTGTAGTTAGCTGACGTGCCCGCCAAGATGCTTTGCCAAGTTGCATATCAGGCAGCAGTAAACAAAAAGGCAGATGTTTTGACCCCGTTTACTTACCGCTTTAAGACCGGAAGATTTTACCCCATTCCTGACCAGGCCATATTTTGCGATTCGGCACTGCGTTACTTTAACGGACAATTGCATGGTCGTGCGATGATATACCCAAACTAAATTTATGTTGCCAAGTTGCATATCAGGCAGCAGTAAACAAAAAGGCAGATGTTTTGACCCCGTTCAAACTGACTGGGTGGATCTCTAGTCACTAACGCTCAGGTACTAAGCCAATTAGACAGCTAAGTTTGTTTAACCACTTTACCAACGGAGGATTTTCCTGCTTTACGTCCAGGCCACTTTTTGCAACTTGGCACTGTGTGACTTTAACTGACAATTGCGCGGTCATGCAACTCCGTACCCAAACGAAATTTTCGTCCCTTTTTTCCCACAAACAGAGCTTTCTTTTGGTGGTATTTGATCACCTCTGCGCTTTTCATTTTTTGCGATATTAATAGAAAAAGAGCGAAAATTTTGCGAAAAAATTGACATTTTCTACTTTGACAGTTAAAAAATATCCAATATATTCAATTTTTGTCATATATTTAGGCCACAATGTATTTAATGAATCTTTATTTAGTGTAACATGAGTACAGATAAGAATGATACAACAACAAAAGTGTGGGGGAGGGGTGTTAGCGAAACAGTGCCACACCCCAGGGGACATAAAAGTGCATCCTGGTAGCAGCAATTATCAGCACAATATAGTGCAAAAACCAGCATTCATTGGAAAATAAAGGGCGGCCTGACAGGTGCTACGCGCCACAGTCAACTTCGGACGTCCGTGAGTCCCAGGGGATGCAAAACACAGCCCGGGGGAGCCCCAGGCCGAGGCACACCGCAGGGGGAGGGGGGGTGACAGCCTCCATGAGACCACCCCCAGTGCGGCGCCCCCAACCGGCGCCCCCCAGGCACCCCCAACCACCGCAAACGGGCAGTGGGAGGATACCCAGCAACAGAGTGGGATCACACGGAAGAGCTGCACCACCCTCAGGCCAGCTCCATGAGCAGAGGGGCCTAAGGAGAGGGAGACACAACATGATTAACTCCGGCAGACCACCCAAAACACTCACAAAGTCGCCCACTTGAGGTAGATTGGGCAGCATGTAGGGAGGAAGAACAAATAGAAGAATCCAGAGACAGGGGATACCAAGGAGAGGAAAACAAGAAGGAGACGATAGGGAGAGAGAGGGGGAAGAGGGAGGCCTAGGGAAGGAGAAAAAAGAAGGGGGAAAGAAGATCGTACCTGCCAGAATCTGGAGCACTGCCAGCGCCGCGCCCCCACGAGGTCCTCCCGTCCACCTGAAAAGCAAGGACAGCCTACGGAAAGGGGCCTAAGGGCCGGGCCGGGGAAGGGCTGCTAGGGACGGATCGGCCAGCACTAGCAGGGCATGATCAAGGCTCGAGGGCACCATGGGCGGGTCACCCGAGTGATTAGTCCACGGTCTCCATCTCGAGTCATTGCGCTCCCTTGTCCCTCGACATCTAGCGACCCAGTCCTCTGCATCTCTGATAGTTTCCACCATCCGCCGCCACTCCGTCCTGCCCGGAACCTGCGGCCGCTTCCAATATATCGGGATCAATCTCCTCGCATCGTTAAGGAGATGGGGTAGCAAGCTACGTCTATAGCGGCTGAGCGGCATGCAGGGCAGGTGCAGGAGAAAATGGAGGGGGCTAAAAGGCATGTCTAGGTCCAGGATAGTTTTGACCTGTTCCCGTATGTCGTGCCAAATGGGGGCGATCACCGGGCACTCCCACCACAGATGAAGCAGGGTACCGACACCGCCACAATTTTGCCAACATGCAGAGGAGGCCGAGGGATAGATGCGGGCTAAGTCCGCTGGTACCCGGTACCAGCGCGTCAGGAGCTTATAATTTGTTTCTTGCATCTTAGAGTCTGCTGAACTCGAGTGAGTCAGTTGGTAAAGACAAGAAAGCTGGGCGTCAGTAAGCTGTATTCCCAGGTCCTGGGCAAAATGTATTTAGCTACATGTCTTTGACAAAAAAAATCTCAATGAGCGTATTTTTAACCGCTTTAAGACCGGAAGATTTTACCCCATTCCTGACCAGGCCATATTTTGCGATTCGGCACTGCGTTACTTTAACGGACAATTGCATGGTCGTGCGATGATATACCCAAACTAAATTTATATCCTTTTTTTCCCCACAAATAGAGCTTTCTTTTGGTGGTATTTGATCACCTGTGCGATTTTTACTTTTTGCACTATAAACAAAAAAAGAGCGAAAATTTTGAAAAAATAACAATATTTTTCACAATTTTTTTATATGAAATTCCCCCCAAAAAAATGTAAAAATCAACATTTTTTAACATTTTAGGCCAATTTGTTTTCTGCTACATATTTTTGGTAAAAAAAATCGCAATAAGCGTATTTTGATTGGTTTGCGAAAAATTTATCGCAGCTACTAACTACGGGAAAGATTTATGTCATTTTTATTGTTTATTTTTGTTTACTAGTAATGGTGGCGATCTGCGATTTTTTTTTTGCGGGACTGCGACATTGCGGCGGACAGATCGGACCCCTAACTGACATTTTTTACACTTTTGGGGGTACCAGTGACATTACTACAGTAATCAGTGCTATAAATATGCACTGTTACTGTAATAATGACACTGGCAGGGAAGGGGTTAACTTTATTGGTGATCAATGGGTTAAATGTATGCCTGCTGCTTACTGACGTGTGTGGGGAGAGGGGATTGTGTGACACAGGCACAGATCGCAGGTTCAGCTATGCTGAATCCTGTAATCTGTCCCTGCCTGTCACAGAGGAGATCCGCCCGCTTTGTTTACACAAGCGGGCGGATTTTCTCACTCGATCCCCGACGTCGCTGGATGATAACGAGCCACTTTGCCGCAGTACGCTCAATGTGAGCGGTCGGCAAGTGGTTAAAGGGTATCTCTGCCTCAGAAGCATTGGGCCAAGGAGCTTTCTTCAGATTGGCCAGATGTGTCTTCATGCTAGCAGGGGATGCAAGATCCTTTTTATGAAGCCTAGCTTTACTTCAGAGGCAGTTGGCCACTGAATCTTCATCAGACTAACCAAAATTTCCAGTCTGCCAGCGAATGATGCAATATCCTATGCAGAGGCATGGAAACAGCAATATGGATTTAGAAATTAGGTTTATTCTACCATTAGGTAGTGTTGTGTGGCCTTCTTGGGAGTTCACTTCAGTAGCCAAGGCTATATGGTTCTCAGCAGAAGAGTTGAAGGCAAACTGGACCAGTAATAAGTCTCTGTGGTGTGTGATCCCTGAGTGAATTTAAAGTGACCAGCGATGCAGTATGCTGTTCCTCTAGTGTTCTGTGTGGTTAGTCAAGCCCTATGGCTTAACCCACTGACTGCATATGCCTCTTTCTAAAGTGAATCTACTGCTTTTCAAGATGGAATCAATGATGTCTAGATTTTGGACTGATGCCTTAGGCTAGTCAATGGTTCAGTGGTAAATTGGCACAAGAAGAGGTCTCAGTGTGGGCTAGTCCTGGGGGCTATGGGGGGGGGGGGGAGGGGAGGGGGAAAAAACAGGGGTCCCAAGTTCAGGGGGTAGCTGTCCACTGTAGCGGCTGTCGGCGAGAAAGACAGAAGTGATCTCTGGGGGGAGACAAGAGGAAAGAAGCACAGCGCCTTCTAAGTGCAGCAAGACATTTATTGAAGAAGTAAAACAGTATCACACTCACATGTTTTAGGTGAATGAGAGGCAGTACAGCAAGATGTGTGTGTCACCTGGGGCATCACTGGAGCAAGTCCTGGTGGTGGAGGCAGGGGGTCCCGATGAGAGAGGCAGGGGGGTTCCTCCGTTTGTGCAGGGGCAGCCTCGGTGGTGTCCGTGGGTTCCCCGTCAGTTGGTGGAACGCTGGCACTCGTGGGTCCTGGGATCCTGACGTCACTCCTGGTGGTGATGCGGGACTGAAGAAGGAGCGCATGCTCTGCAAACGCGTCGCCGTAGCGTCCCGCATCACCGGCAAAAAAATTATAATTGTTTTCAAAATTTTTTACAAATAAATATCTGAAAAGTGTAGCGTGCATTTTTATTCAGCCACCTTTATGCTGATACCTCTAATTAAAATCTGTTGTAACCAATTGCCTTCAGAATTCGCCTAATTAGTAAATAGGGTCCACTTGTGTGTAATTTTATCCCAGTATAAATACAGCTGTTCTGTGAAGCCCTCAGAGGTTTGTTAGAGAACTGTAGTGAACAAACAGCATCATGAAGGCCAAGAAACACACCAGACAGGTCAGGAATAAAGTTGTGGAGAAGTTTAAAGCAGGGTTAGGTTATAAAAAAAAATATCCCAAGCTTTGAACATCTCACGGAGCACTGTTCAATCCATCATCTGAAAATGGAAAGAGTATGGCACAACTGCAAACCTACCAAGACATGGCCATTCACCTAAACTGACAGGCTGGGCAAGGAGAGCATTAATCAGGGAAGCAGCCAAGAGGCCCATGGTAACTCTGGAAGAGCTGCAGAAATCCACAACTCAGGTGGGAGAATCTGTCCACAGGACAACTGTTAGTCATGCACTCCACAAATCTGTCCTTTATGAAAGAGTGGCAGGAAGAAAGCCATTGTTGAAAAAAAGCCAAAAGAAGTCCAATTTGCAGTTTGCGAGATGCCTTGTGGGGGACACAGCAAACGTGGAAGAGGGTGCTCTGGAACTTTTTGGTCTAATAGCAAAAGGCTTTGTTTGGTGGAAAGCTAACACTGCATCCCCACCGTGAAACATGGTGGAGGCATCATCATATGCTGATGTACAGATGAATGGAGCCAAATACAGGGCAATTCTAGAAGAAAACCTGTTTGAGTCTGCAAAAGACTTGAGACTGGGGCGGAGGTGCATCATCCAGCAGGACAACGACCCTCAACATGCAGCCAGAGGTACAATGGAATGGAATGATTTAGATCAAAGCATATTCATGTGTTAGAATCGCCCATTTAAAGTCCAGACCTAAATCCAATTAAAAATCTGTGACAAGACTTGTAAATTGCTGTTCACAGATGCTCTCCATCCAATCTGACAGAGCTTGAGCTATATTGAAAGAAGAATGGGCAAACATGTTACTCTTTAGATGTGCAAAGCTGGTAGAGACAATCAAGAAATACTTGCAGCTGTAATTGCAGCGAAAGGTGGTTCTACAAAGTATTGACTATGGGGGGCTGAATACAAATGCACGCCACACTTTTCAGATAAATATTTGTAAAACATTTTGAAAGCCATTTATCATTTTTTTTTCACTTCACAATTATGTGCCACTTTGTGTTGATCTATCACATAAAATCCCAATAAAATAAATTTACATTTTTGGTTGTAACATGACAAAATGTGGTAAATGTCAAGGGGTTTGAATACTTTTTCAAGGCACTGTAAGCCTAAAGTAATCTAAATAAATGACTGACTAAAAATGAAAACACTATTCAGGGGCACAGTAAGAATGGGCTAATATTTCGGGATTTCCATTTTTGTCAAATTAAATGGAAACATTTAATCTCAATAACTGATCTAGTAAAAATGAAAAAAAATAAAAATATGTGACAATGATAACCTCTGTTTTAGGGTCACTAACTTACTGTGTAGAGCTTTGTGAATGGCCTTTTTATAACCACACAGCCAGTCCCTGTAATAATCTTATGCATGTGAAAATGAACTGAGAGCTCCACCTTGTGGATGAGTATGTTATTTACAAGCTCAGCCCCCAAGGGACAGCATGGAGCTCCACCTGCTGACTGCAGTAGAATTAAATTATTATTTGCAATGTTCCATGTTCAGTTAACTAAAATATAATATTTAATTTTTGTACAATAGATGTTGTAGCTAGGGTTTTATGTAAATGTGGTGCATCAACAGAAAATTCAAAAAAACTGCCCAAAAGAGATTACAGGCTGCAAAAATGGATTGGTAAAGCAGAATCCACTCCTGGTCTTCAGCCTGCAAAAACATTCTACTAACTGTGCAATATCACAATTGTATGTTAGTGACCAGGTGACCAAACAGGTATTTTTAGAGGAAAGTCTTGGTGATGACACAGGACACTGTGACCCACTCTGAATGTACTAAACCTACTTTATGTTCAAATATGCCTCCAACAACTGTAAAAGCTGTTATTGTCTTTGCAGACAGGCATCTGGCAAGCACTACATCTTCCAAATGTCTAATGCCATGCTCTGTTATGCCTTCTAAATCTGCAGTCTGTAATTTATATAACAAGATGTGTTTTCCACCTATGCAGAATATGTAATTTCATGATCAGCCTTTACCTTCTGTAAGTTCAGAATCTGTTTCTTATACATACAGTGCCTTGAAAAAGTATTCACCCACCCTTGACTTTTTACCTATTTTGTTACATTACAGCCTTAAAGCGGAGTTCCGGCCTCGGGAGTCAATTTGAGCTAAAAATACCCCCGGGACAGTCAGGGCTAGTACATTCCATAATGGATAGCCTCTGAACTGTCCCAGGTCGCACTTACCTGTAAGAAGAAATACTTACCTAGAAAATTTCTTCTCCAGCGCTGCCATCTCAGGTGTGGGCAGCTGAAGCCGCACCGTCCCTCTTCGTGTCCTCTTCGTGACGTCGGAGTCCCACAATGCACTGCACCGGCCCCGCTCATCACTTCCGGTGCAGGCGCGGCATCCCGGCAGAGGGAGGAAGTGGAAGGAAGGTGAGTATATTTTCTTCTATAATAAGGTAAGTGACCAAAAAACTAAAATCGCCAGTATCCATTTCTTTTTCCGGTTCCCCTTAGCAAGCGGATGGCCCAAAATCTTTTATATCGATTTTGAGGTCGGGACTCCGCTTTAAGTTCAATGTTTTGTTAATCTGAATTTTATGTGATGGATCAGAACACAATATTCTAAGTTGGAGAAGTGAAATGAGAAAAATATATACATAAAACTATTTTTTAGAAATAGAAAATAGAAAATTGGCATGAGCGTATGTATTCACCCCCTTTATGAAGCCCATAAAAAGCTCTGGTGCAACCGATTACCTTCAGAAGTCACATAATTAGTGAAATAATGTCCACCTGTGTGCAATCTAAGTGTCACATGATTTGTCATTACATATACACGCCTTTTTTGAAAGGCCCCAGAGGCTGCAACACCTAAGCAAGAGACACCACTAACCAAACACTGCCATGAAGACCAAGGAACTCTCCAAACAAGTAAGGGACAATGTTGTTGAGAGTCAGGGTTAGGTTATAAAAAAATATCCAAATCTTTGATGATCCCCAGGAGCACCATCAAATCTTTTATAACCAAATGGAAAGAACATGGCACAACAGAAAACCTGCCAAGAGATGGCCGCCCACCAAAACTCTCGGACCAGGAGGGCATTAATCAGAGAGACAGCACAGAGACCTAAGGTAACCCTGGAGGAGCTGCAGAGTTCCACAGCAGAGACTAGAGTATCTGTACAAAGGACGAGAGTAAGCCGTACGCTTCATAGAGTTGGGCTTTATGGCAGAGTGGCCAGAAGAAAGCCATTACTTTTAGGAAAAAACAAAATGGCACATTTTGAGTTAGCGAAAAGGCATGTGGGAGACTCCCAAAATGTATGGAGGAAGGTGCTCTGGTCTGATGAGTCTAAAATTGAACTTTTCGGCCATCAAAGAAAATGCTATGTCTGGCGCAAACCCAACACATCACCCAAAGAACACCATCCCCACAGTGAAACATGGGGGTGGCAGCATCATGCTGTGGGGATGTTTTTCAGCAGTCAGGACTGGGAAACTGGTCAGAGTTGACGGAAAGATGGATGATGCTAAATACAGGGATATTCTTGAGCAAAACCTGTACCACTCTGTGTGTGATTTAAAGCTAGGACGGAGGTTCACCTTCCAGCAGGACAATGACCCCAAACACACTGCTAAAGCAACACTTGAGTGGTTTAAGGGGAAACATGTAAATGTGTTGGAATGGCCTAGTCAAAGCCCAGACCTCAACCCAATAGAAAATATGTGGTCAGGCTTAAAGATTGCTGTTCACAAGCGCAAACCATCCAACTTGAAGGAGCTGGAGCAGTTTTGCAAGGAGGAATGGGCAAAAATCCCATTGGTAAGATGTTGCAAGCTCATAGAGACTTATCCAAAGCGACTTGGAGCTGTAATTGCCGCAAAAGGGGGCTCTACAAAGTATTGACTTTTGGGGGTTGAATAGTTATGCACATTGACTTTTTCTGTTATTTTGTTTGCTTGTTACAATGAAAAAAAAAAAAAAAACATCTTCAAAATTGTGAGCATGTTCCGTAAATTAAATGATGCAAGTCCTCAAACAATCCATGTTAATTCCAGGTTGTGAGGCTACAAAACCTAAAAAATGCCAAGGGGGCGAATACTTTTGCAAGGCACTGTATATGCTTTCTAAATTTGCTGAATATTTTTTTCATCTTTAACATTGTGTAGAAACCTAAAAAATCTGTTGCACCACTGGTTTGCCTTCATATATTAACAGACAAAGTCCATTCAATAATGTTTTTTTAAATTTAAAAAGTACATGTATGTCTGTGCAGGAAGCTGCTGAAGAGGGCAAAAACGTGAGTTTCAACCGTTAAACATATTAGTGACTTGCTGAAGTTACTGTGTACAGTGAGAATTTATAGGAATGACATGGCTTGGGGCCCCCGGAGGAGCAGAGAAGGTCGGGGCAGAGCAAGCATGACATTTACAGGAATGTCAGATACAAATTACAGATAGCAGTGTTAATTTTGGTATCAAATATTGTAAGTTTTAGTGTTTGTCATTTTAGTCATCTGCACTTGTTTTATTTTTAGTCATAGTCATTTGACTAAAATGCCATTTTAGTTTTAGTCCCATTTTAGTCAAATAAAATCCTTTTAGTCAACTAAAATCTAATGTGTTTAGTTAAATTGTAATGCATTATTTAAGCCCTTCTATAGAATTTCCAAACTCATAATATACTCCTGGAGTAAAAAAATCTGCAGATCTTCTCTCTTGTTATCTCCCATCTAATACTGCACAAAAAACATAGAATTTTAAAGTGATCATAAAGTCTTGTTTTTTTTTTTTTTTAATACAAAACATGGTATACGTACCTGCCCTGCGCAGTTGGTTTTGCACAGGGCAGCCCAGATCCTCCTCTTCTGGGGATCCTTGTTGTTGCTCCTATCCCCTCTCTCCTGTCGAGTGCCCCCCCATCAAGCAGCTTGCTATGGGGACACCCGAGGTGAGCTGCAGCTCTGTGTGTCCATTCAGACATGGAGCTGCCGTTTGGCCACACCCCTCTCTCTCCTGATTGGCTTACTGACTTTGATTGACAGTCTGGAGAACCAATGGCGCCATGTCTCTGTCTCAGCCAATCAAGTGAAAAAGTCGCGGTGGGCCGAGTGAATCGTGAACATCGCTGGACAGGGATGGGACTGGGGAGGCTGCTACACCCAGAAGTTTTTTTTTATCTTAACCACTTAAGCCCCGGAGGATTTGGCTGCTAAAAGACCAGGGGGTTTTTTGCGATTTTTTACTGCGTGACTTTAACGGACAATTGCGCGGTCGTGCGACGCTGTACCTAAACTAATTTGACGTCCTTTTTTTCCCACAAACAGAGCTTTCTTTTGGTGGTATTTGATCACCTGTGCGATTTCTTGATCATGCGCTATAAACAAAAAAAGAGCGTCAATTTTGCAAAAATAACAATATTTTTCACATTTTTTTATATGAAATTCCCCCCCAAAAAAATGTAAGAATCAAAATTTTTTAACATTTTCGGCCAATTTGTTTTATGCTACATATGTTTGGTAAAAAAAATCGCAAAAAGCGTATTTTGATTGGTTTGCGCAAAAGTTATCGCGTTTACTAACAAAGGGAAAGATTTTTGTCATTTTTGGTGTTTTTTTTTTTAACGCGTAATGGCGGCGATCTGCGATTTTTTTCGGTACTGCGACATTGCGGCGGACAGATCGGACCCTTGACTGACATTTTTGACACTTTTGGGGGTACCAGTGACATTACTGCAGTAATCAGTGCTATACATATGCACTGTTACTGCAAAAATGACACTGGCAGGGAAGGGGTTAACTTTATTGGACAGGGAGGGGTTAAGTGTGTCCTAGGGGCGTGATTCTAACTGTGCAGGGACATTGCTATTGGTGTAAAACCAAAGATCAACGGTCCTACATAGTAGAACCATCTGATCTTCATTTTTACACCAGGGAGAATGACGGGCGGCTTGTTTACATAAGCCGCTCCGCCTTTCTCCCTTCACAGGAGCGATCGTAGTGTGAGCGGCAGACATCGAGTCCGCCGGTCACACGCACTGACTTGTCTGTGATCGAGCCGTGGCGGGCGCGCACCCGCCCGCAATTGGCTCGCAAGTCAATGACAGGCGAGTGACGTATCCATACGTCACTCTGCCTGGCCGAGGCTGACCGCCGCAGTATATAGTCGGTTAATGCATAGAATGCATTAAAGCAGAGTTCCAGCCTTATTTTTTAGGGGTCTTCAGACCCCTGAAGAAGGAGCGGTTCACGCATGCTCCGAAACCAGTTACAGCCCCCCCCCCCCGCGCCATCATGTTCGTGCGGCCCTCCAGTGAGGTATGCGCTTCATACCTCAGTCCCTTGATTGGTTCTCCCCTAGTGTCATCTCCCGGCTGCTGGCCAGCCTCAGGAACGGAAACACCGCTGACCCGGAAGGAAGCTGAGCTATGAAGATAGACGTTTACCTCCATGTAAGTTTTTAATATGTGTCAATAAAATTATTTACATCTGCTACACTGAGTGGCGCCTTTCTCTCTTTTCTGCCTGTTCGTGGGACTGTTGCTTCGGCCTAACACAGAGCTGCCCTCGATGTAAGCGCCACATTTGTGCATCTGTGCCATCCATACCAGTCCGGCTGCACCTTATCCATCATGACTGCCTGAACTGAAGCTGTATCCTCAAGCAGGAGCGCGCATCAAATCTTTTTCTTTCTCCAGTATATTCGAATATAGTTGATAATATTGGTTAAATTACAATAGTTACATAGACATTTCATGAAACATTAGGTCATGAATATTTACTTGAATTCATGGAAAAGTCATGGAATTTTATTGGTAAAAATGTGTACGAACCCTGTTATTATTACTCCCCATCACTGTCCCTTGCTTTCTGATACCCTTTAGCCAGCCATCTTTTTCTATATCCATGTTGGACAAATATTAGTAAAAAGGCATGGAGCGGCGCTATATCTGTTAAAAAAAACTGTGAAATACCACAGATGGCAGTATAAATATACACATGCAATCGTGCCCTAACAACTAAAAGTGAATGTGAATATGTAATCCTGACTGTGAAAAAATACTTAAAATAAATGTGCGTTATAAACACAAATAATATTATTGTGCACCATTCAACAGGTGTAGTAACAAATGCATAAAAGTCCAGTAATAATTATCAAAGAAGGAAAAAAATATATAAGAAACAAATATGGTATCCAAATCCAAAGTGTTTTTTTTTTTTTTTGGTCTCATCATTATTTCAGTCTGTATCATCTGCTGTGATCCAATAAGATCAAGAAAATTGCTGATGAAGGTGCTCTATCCCAAAAACTGACAATCCACCACTAAGTGCAGTGGCCGCGCACCTTAAGGCAAGTAATATTGCGTTTTTAAAGATATCAATCGTTGACTGATGAAGTTCGTTCTGTGGCAGATATAGCTCAACTCATATATGAAATAGAAATAAGGATCTCCATAGTGTAGTGTATAAAACACAACTTTAATATAATGTAGTAGTCACTTACATATAGGTAGACAAACATGCGTATGGATAAAATGAGACTGAGGGATCCCAGGATGATGCAGCGTGAATGATTCCAAACATCTGGTCTCGGCCATAGACCGGATGTGACGTCACCGACCTTGTGACTTCACCATGACAATGTAAACAAAAACTTTCCAATGGAGGCTGCTGGTTAAAGGAATACATTTGTACCCAGGATAAAAAAATGTGCTCCTCCTATTGGCTCTTTCTAACTGATCATGGTGATGGTGGTGAGAAAATTTGTGTCTAAGAATCTGCAAATTTTTTTTTGAAAGACACGCCGATCCTTGGGGGACTTGCTCATGCATAGTAATTTGTATATGCTGAAAAAACCGATGGCTAAGTATCCTTAGGGTTGCTAAAAGGAGTGTGGACATTGGACTGTGCTTCATGGCTGATGTCCTCTTAAAAATGCAGCATCATGCTATGCCACATGGAATGCTTACTCTCTGACCCACAGTACCCCCTGAGAATGGAGAGTTAATGCTAGTGAAAAAGTGTGGGAAAGGCTTGGTAACTAATTGAGCCTGTGCACCTGTGCATTATGGATATGTTGTTACCTTGTGGACATATAATATACATGGATATAAACACACACAGCCCTTCTCTTGGAGTCTTCCAGCAAAAAAAATCCCCCTCAATTGATGGACACTTTGCATACTCTGTGACATGTGATCCTATTTAATTCTGAGTCTGGGATTGTTTATTTTATTTTACTGGTTCTATGAGCAGTACTAGATGGGAGATAGCGAGAGAGAGAGAGAGAGAGAGAGAGAGAGAGAGAGGATCTGCAGTCCTCTAAGAGAGACTACACATCCACAAAGCCATTTTTGTGGGATATTGAGGAGATTTTGAGGAAATATTATCCCAGTACAATATGATTCAGATATAGCTCATCATATGCTGGCATGGGGGAGGTTTTCGCAGCTGTTGTTGTTTTTAATAACTGGCCAATTATATTTTTATATGTGTTTTTTGTGTTAGTAATTTCATTATTTTAATATGAATAAAGAATGCATTTAATGTGAGATACAATACCAAGTTGTCTCCTAGAGACCCTATAAAGGACTGAGATTGTTTCAGGCTCTTGGTTCTGATATACAATTATGTATCAGATCATTATCATTATTTTACCTTTTACATAAAATATAAATACTGGGGGCTCCCTTTCTCTCAAACTCATCACAATTTTTTTTTATGCTGATTAAGGTATTCCATGCATCTGTTGATGAGACAAGGGATCTGGAGGACATTTTTTTAGTCTTATCTTGGTTAAACACTTCATAATTAATGTTGACGATCTGGGGACTGGTAAAGCAATGATTTCAGCTCTTTACCAATGGTCATTATCATCATCATACGTAGCAACAATTGCTTGAATTACTGGTCTTCCTCTGTCTGAATATATGTACATGATTGTGTTATAAATATAATACAAGTTACTTTTTGTAATGCTGAAAAAAGTGATGGATTCGCAAGAGTGGGCCCCTAGAGTTACGAATCCTCCCATGGGCTCCAGAGCCTGAGTTCATCACTTAACCGTCATTTGACTTTAGCCCAGGTGGGACTGTAGTCACTCTGGGTGGACATCTGTTTTGCTTGGTGTCACTTCAATACAGGGCACATACGGTATACCCCCTTCCTGCCCAGACCAATTTTCAGCTTTCAGTGCTTTCACATTTTGAATGAAAATTATTCAGTCATGCTACACTGTACCCAAACAGAATGTTTATCATTTTCTTTCACACAAATAGAGCTTTCTTTTGGTGATACTGAATCACTGCAAAAAAAGAGCGAACATTTGAAAAAAAAAAAAACACTTATTTTTTTAGTTTTTGTTATAAATATTTGTTTAATAAGTAATTTTTCTTCATAAATTTGGCCCAGAATTTATACTGCTACATATCTTTGGTAAAAATAGCCCAAATTAGTGTATATTATTTAGTCTTTGTGAAAGTTATAGAATCTACAAGCTATGGTGCCAATCACTGAAAATTGATCACACCTGATGTACTGACTGCCCATCTCAGTTCTTGTGACCCTGAGGACAGTACAAATACCCCTCAAATGACCCCTTCTTGGAAAGTAGACAACCCAAGGTATTTAGTAAGAGGCATAGTGAGTTTATTTTAAGTTGTAATTTTTTTTCCACAATTCTTGGGTAAATTAAGATTTCTCTTACATCCTCCGACAGTCGCCGCCCACTCATACAGTCTTCACCAATGGGGTATTGACTTCCTCTCCTTAGGAGTAGCTAGGCAAAAGACTTTTTAAACAAAAGCATTTACATAGACACACCCATGGGGGCTGTCCCACTGGTCCAATACCCCTCCTGCAATAGCCATCTCAACTCAGTTTGTCTTCTGCCTAGTTCAGGAGTAGTCAGGCTTCCCTGTGCTGGGGCTACAGTCTCAGCCTTCTTCTTCTATTTTAAGATTTTATTTTCTAAATATGTCTTTTTTTCTTTGCATTGCTAGCTATTTATTTTGTCAGCTTTTAGTTAGTCGGATCTTCGGATGAAGATGGAGTTTGCGGAGCTGGGAATCGGACTGGTCGTCCTGGTTCTCCAGGACAGAAGATCAGATGGAATCCCAGCCCACCATTGAGCATTTTGCAGGCTATGTGTTCGCCCTGGCCTCACAAACGACCCATCCCTGTCCTCAGGGATGCAGCCTTGTGGGGTGGCTACCTCACTGGACATGTGCACGGTTTGCCCATGCACTCCTGGTGTCCTGCGTTTTTTGGCTGGCGGCACTCCCCTGCCATCTGAGGGTGGGCGGTTTTCCGTTTATTATGAGGCACCCCACGCCATCGGGTACAGGTAAGTACACTCTGTGTGGGGCCTCTGTCTGGGGTTGGCAGTCCTCTGTGTCTGTGGTGTCCCCTATGTCTGTGCTTTTTTGGGCTCCCTGATCCTGGTCCCTGCGGGGGTTTTTTTCTCTCACAGCCTGCGCTGTGTGGGCTTTGGGGGATCCCTCTCCTGTGTCACTAAGGTGCTTGGAGGTACAGACTAGCGTGGCGACCGCTGCGGGGTTAAAAAACGCCGGTCCGCCATTTTAGGTGTGGGCAGCATGTCTGGCTTCACTGTGGGCGCTTGTATAGCATTGTGTGTAGTGTATTTTGGCGCCTTACGACGCCATCTTGTGTGTGGCAACGATCGTTCCGAGCACATGTCGGCAGCCATCTTGCTGAAGCCTCCCATTGCTTTGCATAGGCATCCATGTTTCCTTAGCCTGCAGCCTCTGTTCAGTCTCTGCGGTGACATCACTTCCTTCCTTTACTCAGAAGCGACCGAAGGAGCTGGTAACACACTTCTGGGGCTCTGTCCTGCTGTCCTTTTCTTTTCCTCCATTGTGCAATCTTCCTGCCTCAGTTTGTCCCTGCGGGGGGTCTGTGTTCCACAGCCATTGTAGCGGTGTGCTGCGGGGGTCTGCGGCGCTCTTAAAGGGCCAGTACCTCATATAAAAAATTAAAAAAAAAACACTTTTTTTGCAATGGATTCTCAGGACAGCAAATTCCCTCCAGCTTTGGTGGGGGATTCAAGTTCTTCTGAACCCTCTACCCAGGGCGGTTACAAGACCTGCATCAAGCTGTGCAGGATCTCCTTGCTCAGGGGGTGATTGTCCCGGTGCCTCATCGGGACAGGTTTCGGGGGTTTTACTCGAATCTGTTCACTGTGCCCAGAAAGGAGGGCAAAGTACATCCAATTCTAGACTTGAAAGCTCTGAACCACTTTGTGCGCGTTCGAAAATTCCGCATGGAATCGCTCCGCTCGGTGGTAGCCTCTCTGAGCCCGGGAGAATTCCTGGCCTCTATCGACCTGAAGGATGCGTATCTACACATCCCCATATTTGAGGCTCATCAGAGGTACCTCCGATTCGCTGTCACTGAGGAACACTATCAGTTCGTGGCGTTACCTTTCGGTCTCGCTTCGGCTCCAAGGGTCTTTACCAAAGTGTTGGTGCCTGTTCTGGGACTTCTGCGGGCACAGGGCATTGCGGTCTTGGGTTATCTGGACGATCTCCTGTTAAGATCAAGTGCCAGCCAGAGCCTGCTGCACGATCTGTCCACTACGGTCCAGACGCTCCAGGAGTTCGGTTGGCTGATCAACGTTCAGAAGTCTCCTTCGGTTCGTCTCCCATATTTGGGAATGGTTCTGGACTCTGCTCAAGCAACGGTGTTCTTGCCGGAGGACAAGCTCCGGACCCTACAGTCCGAGGTCAGGTCCCTCAGGGACAACGAATCCTCGTCACTCAGGACCTGTATGCGGTCTCTGGGGTTGATGGTATCGGCCTTCGAGGCGATTCCATTTGCGCAGTTTCACACGCGGTCTCTCCAAGCAGAGATCCTGGTCAGGTGGGCCAGACTACCTCAGTCCTTGGACGTGAGGGTGTCTCTGAGTCGCCAAACCAAAATGGATCTCTTGTGGTGGCTTCAGTCCCTGGCTGTGTCGGAAGGAAAATCCTTCCGGCCGTTACTATGGACGGTGATTACCACGGATGCCAGCCTATCAGGCCGGGGTGGCGTCCTGGGCAACCTATCTGCCCAGGGCACTTGTTCGGAGGAGGAATCCTCCCTTCCGATCAACATTTTGGAATTAAGAGCGATCAGGCTGTGCCTGCTCCATTGGTCGGATTGTCTTCAGGGCCATCCTGTGCGGGTGTAGACGGATAAAGCCACTGCGGTGGCGTACATCAATCACCAAGGGGGCACCAGGAGTGCCGGGCGGCCCAGGAAGTGACCAAAATTTTGTCTTGGGCCGAGACTCATGTTCCGGGGATCTCGGCAGTTCACATTCCGGGTGTGGAGAATTGGCAGGCCGATTATCTGAGCCGCCAGACCCTGGACCAGGAGGAATGGTCCCTGCATCTGGAGGTGCTTCAGATGCTGTGTGCGAAATGGGGATTCCACGGATGTGGATCTGTTCACGCCCCGGTAAACCACAAGGTGGAAAGGTTCGTGGCAAGAACGCGCATTCCTCTGGCAGACTCCTCGGATGCGCTGGTGGTGTCTTGGCATCAGTATCGTCTGATCTATGCCTTTCCTCCGATTCAGTTGTTGTCCAGGTTCCTTCGCAGGTTGGCCTCGGAACCAACATTGGTGATTCTGGTAGCGCCGGACTGGCCGCGCCAGTCCTGGTACGCGGACATCGTTCACCTGGCCGTCGAGCCTCCATGGCGGCTGCCAATGCGGGAAGATCTGCTGTCTCAGGGTCTGATCTTCCATCCTGCTTTACAGTCGCTGGCTTTACTGGCATTGCTGTTGAAAGCCAGGTCCTGAGAGACAGGGGTCTCTCTTCAGAGGTCATTCCTACCTTAATCAAGGCTAGAAAAGCCTGGTCTGGTAAGATTTATTACCGCACTTGGAAAGCTTATTTTGCCTGGTGTGAGTCCAGGTGTTTCTCTCCTCGTTCATACTCGGTGGCGAGAGTGTTGGCTTTCCTCCAATCTGGTGTGGACCAGCGCCTTGCTTTGGCTATGATTAAGGGCCAGGTTTCTGCACTGGCTGTTCTTTTTCAGCGCCCGGTGGCGTCTCATTCTTTGATTCGCACCTTCATTCAAGGTGTGCGTCACTTGGCCCCTCCTAGAAGGGAGCCTCTGCCTCCATGGGACTTGAACTTGGTTCTGTCCATGTTACAACGTTCCCCGTTTGAAAACATCAGGGAAATTTCATTACCTCTGCTATCTAAAAAAGTTGCCTTTCTGGTGGCGATCACTTCTGCTCGCAGAGTGTCGGAGTTGGCGGCGTTGTCTTGCCGCTCCCCTTACCTGGTGGTTCATAGGGATAAGGTGGTCTTGCGACCAAACCCGTCCTTTCTTCCAAAGGTGGTGTCGGATTTTCACCTCAATGAGGACATTGTCTTACCTTCACTCTGTGCGAATCCTAAGCATCCTAAGGAGATTGCCTTGCATTCTTTGGATGTTGTTGATCAGGGTTTACCTGTCGTCTACTGAATCCTTTCGGAAATCGGATTCCCTCTTTGTCCTTCCTGAGGGACGCGGAAGGGTATGGCTGCGTCTGCGGCGACCATTGCAAAATGGATCAGACAGACAATTGTTCAGGCCTATTCGTTGAGGGAAAGGGTACCACCCTTCCCTGTCAAGGCGCACTCTACCAGGTCGGTGAGTGCTTCCTGGGCTTTCTGGCATCAGGCCTCGGTGGCCCAGGTGTGCAAGGCTGCGACTTGGTCGTCAGTGCACACCTTTTCCAAATTCTACAAAATTGATGTTCTGGCATCAGCTGATGCCTCCTTTGGCCGCAAAGTTCTCTGTGCGGCAGTCCAGTAGGGGACCCAGGCTGTTGGGGTTGTTTACCCCTTGGTTATTTGCTTTCCTGGGTTGTTGCTCCTGTTGAACCTTTTTTGTTGCCCAGAGGGTTACCTTTCTGTTCATGTAAGGTTCCTTTCTCTGATATGGGTACTGCGTTGCCTTTTCTGATGGTTGCGTTTCCCACCCCTCATGTCTACACTGCTTTGGGACATCCCCATTGGTGAAGACTGTATGAGTGGGCGGCGACTGTCGGAGGACGTAAGAGAAAATGGAATTTTTGTAAAATCTTACCGTAAAATTCCTTTCTCTGAGTCCTCCGACAGTCGCCGCCCTGCCCCTCTTTTGGGGTTCTTATACACTTAACTGCTTTGATACCAAACTGAGTTGAGATGGCTATTGCAGGAGGGGTATTGGACAAGTGGGACAGCCCCCATGGGTGTGTCTATGTAAATGCTTTTGTTTTAACAAGTCTTTTGCCTAGCTACTCCTAAGGAGAGGAAGTCAATACCCCATTGGTGAAGACTGTATGAGTGGGCGGCGACTGTCGGTGGACTCAGAGAAAGGAATTTTACGGTAAGATTTTACAAAAATTCCATTTTTTTTTTCACAAAATTGTCATATTAACAAGTTATTTCTCACACACAGCATATGCATACTTGCAATTACACCCCAAAATACATTCTGCTACTCCTCCTGAGTATAGCGATACTTCGTGTGTGAGACTTTTACACAACCTGGCCACATACAGTAATCCACAATCCAAGTAGCACCTGTAGGCGTTCTAGGAGCATAAATTACACATTTTCACATTAATTCACATTCATTTCATTCCTACCTATCACACTTTTGAAGGCCCTGGAGCAACAGGACAATGGAAACACCCATAAAATGACCCAATTTTGGAAAGCAAACACCCCAACATATATTCTATGAGGCATTATGAGTCTTTTGAACACGTCATTTTTTTCCACACGTTTTTGGAAATTGTGGATAGAAAATTAAAACATTTTTTTTTTTTTTTTACATAAAGTACGATACGATATTTCTAACACATAGCATGTACATAGCAAAAGTTACACTCCAAAATACATACTGCTACTACTCCTGAGAATGGTGATACTATATGTGTGAGACTTTTACCCAGCCTGGCCACATACAGAGGCCCAACATCCAAGTAGCACCTCCAGGCTTTCTAGGAGCATACATTACACATCTAATTTCGTGACGACCTATCACACTTCTGAAGGCCCTGGAGCAACAGGACAATGGAAACGCTCACAAAATGACCCCATTTTGGAAAGCAAACACACTAATGTACAGTATCTCACAAAAGTGAGTACACCCCTCACATTTTTGTAAATATTTTATTATATCTTTTCATGTGACATTACTGAAGAAATTACACTTTGCTACAATGTAAAGTAGTGAGTGTACAGCTTCTATAACAGTGTAAATTTGCTGTCCCCTCAAAATAACTCAACACACAGCCATTAATGTCTAAACCACTGGCAACAAAAGTGAGTACACCCCTAAGTCAAAATGTCCAAATTGGGCCCAATTAGCCATTTTCCCTCCCCGGCGTCATGTGACTCATTAGTATTATAAGCTCTTTAATTTGGTGTTATGGCACCTCTTGGCAAAGAACTCTGAGGATCTGAAAAAAAGAATTGTTGCTCTACATAAAGATGGCCTAGGCTATAGGAAGATTGCCAGGACCCAGAAACTGAGCTGCAAAACGGTGGCCAAGACCATACAGCGGTTTAACAGGACAGGTTCCACTCAGAACAGGTCTCGCCATGGTGGACCAAAGATGTTGAGTGCACGTGCTCAGCCTCATATCCAGAGGTTTTCTTTGGGAAATAGACGTATGAGTGCTGCCAGCATTGCTGCAGAGGTTAAGGGGGGGGGGGCATCCTGTCAGTGCTCAGACCACACGCCGCACACTGCATCAAATTGGTCTGCATGGCTGTCGTCCCAGAAGGAAGCCTCTTCTTAAGATTATGCATAAGAAAGCCCTCAAACAGTTTGCTGAAGACAAACTTTAGTTTGCTAAAGACATGGATTACTGGAACCATGTCCTGTGGTCTGATGAGACCAAGATAAACCTATTTGGTTCAGATAGTTTCAAGCGCGTGTGGCGGCAACCAGGTGAGGAGTACAAAGACAAGTGTGTCTTGCCTATAGTCAAGCATGGTGGTGAAAGTGTCTTGTTTGGGGCAGCA
Organism: Pelophylax lessonae; assembly: GCF_965119305.1. Lineage (NCBI taxonomy): Eukaryota > Metazoa > Chordata > Amphibia > Anura > Ranidae > Pelophylax > Pelophylax lessonae. Next base: position 223,640,697 of record NC_138771.1, read on the forward strand.
TGAGTGCCGTTAAAAATAAGGGGAACTAATATCTTACGGATGTGTGATCAATTCTGAAGTATTCTCCTATACATAGGCCAGGTTGGGAGGGACATTGAGGACAATGATAGCGATAGTCTTTTCTAACTCCTCCTCTGCTGCACACATGACATTTCTTTTGGCGTCTTCTTCCTGATTCTGTGGGGGGAATGTTATAGGGAAACAGTTGCTCATGAAGTCGACTCACACTATCAGAGTGAATGTTTCCTGGGGTGGGTCCTTGCTGGTAAATCAGGGAAGTGACGATACTTTCAATAAATTTGAGGTAGGTGATGGGTTGGCTTTCAGTTGACTTCTGATAGCAGACATACGAATTATACATGGTCATATGAGAGAGATAAAATGCAACTTTTTTATACCAGTATAGGCACTTTCAGGTTGATAAATATGGTTGTAGCATCTGGTCTTTTAAATCCCCCCCCCCCCCCCCCCATGAACTGATTATAATTGTGGACACAATCATGTAAAGATTTAGGCTTTACAATGGGGCCACGTCTTCTGCAATTCTTCACCAAGGTGTCATTATGGATGGTGGACATGACATAAACATCGTTCTTGTCCCTCCACTTCACAGCCAGCACTTCCTCATTTCTCAGAAATGCCGATTTCCCCCTTTGTAGCCTTTTTGTGACTACATTTTGTGGGAAGCCCTTCCTGTTTTATTCAGTAGGTACCACAGGCCAGGGATTTTTCACAGTACAGGTGATGAAAAATGGGCAAGCTGGTGTAATATTTGTCCACATATGATATCTTTTTTTGAACAGAGGGTATGCCAGGTCCCAGACAATTTTTCCACTGGTTCCGATATATATTGGACACACAGGGCGCTGGAGCTGGGAGTCTTTGTCTTCATACACGCGGAAGGCATGCACATATCCAGTGGCTCTATTGCAAAGTTTTAGTTTCAACCCGTACCTAGCTCTTTTACTGGGAATATACTGTTTGAAGTTCAGCCGGCTAGTAAACTGGAAAAGGGATTTATCCACACAAATATTTTGGTCTGGGACATATACTTAAGCAAATCGTTTGAAAAACAAATTTATTAGGGGGGCGTATTTTATACAATTTATTGTGGTTGGGATGATCTCGGGGAGGGCACTGCGACTTGTCAATAAAATTTAGGAAGCACATTATCATGTCATAGCGTGTCCTGGACATGACAGCAGAATAAATCAGCATGGGGTGGGTGGACCAGTAGGCATGCAATTAATTTTTCTTTGTAAGCCCCATATTAAATGTAAGACCAAACAACTATTTGAATTTGTCTAGTGAGAAACGATGCCAATGTAGGACAAATTGGGGTTGGAGGCAATAAATTGCTCTGCAAAGAGATTTGTTTGGTCCACCATATACTGCAGCATATCCTGTGGGGAAAAAAAAAAATATCTAATTGTGAAAAAATAGTAGTGTTGAGCGGATCAACTGGCTGTGCGGTGAAAAGGGGGATTATAGCTGACCCTGAGCTGGCAGGCAACCATGAGGGGTTTGCCAGGGCATCGGAGAGGTAGGTTTGGGCCCAGATTCTTCTGGTTTGGTGTGGTATTTCAGTGCTGGTACTGGGCTCCTCTTCCTGGGGTCTAGCTCCATTTGTGTTGGTGCCGTTCGGTTGTATGGCACTGCTGGTGGTAGGCAGGTCTTCTGATCTTGTTCTCTCTATTCTTTAAGGAGGGACTGTTTTCTCCTTTGATTCGGTCCTTGATCCACTACTTTCTACTGGCTCGATTTTTGAACCAAAATTGGATGATAAGATCTCCCCACTGCTGTCATCATCCGACATAGTAAGGATTGTATATGCCTCCTCAGATTTAAAAAAATCTTTTGGTGGCTGGTATTGATGGCCTGTGTGACAGATCACTGATGGCGGTACTGATGGCCTGTGTGACAGGCCATTGATGTCGGTACTGATGGCCTGTGTGACAGGTCACTGATGGCAGTACTGATGGCCTGTGTGATAGGTCGATGATGGTGGTATTGATAGCCTGTGTGACAAATCACTGAAGGTGGTACTGTTGGCCTGTGTGACAGGTCACTGATGGCGGTGCTGTTTGCCTGTGTTACATGTCACTAATGGCATTACTGATTGCCTGTGTGACAGGTCATTGATGGCGGTACTGATGACCTGTGTAACAAGTCACTGATGGCGGTACTGATGGCCTGTGTGACAGGTTACTGATGGTGGTACTGATGGCGGTACTGATGGTCTGTGTGATAGGTCACTAATGGCGGTACTGATGGCAGTACTGATGGCCTGTGTGACAGGTCACTGATGGTGTAACTGAACAAGCGGGATAGGAGTTGGCGCATCACACATACCTATATAGCATCAAGGGGTATGCAGTTAATGTATAGTCATTAGTCTGGTGTAGTTGATGGCTGAAATAGATGACACTCAGGGCCAGCTCAGCTGCAGAGAGAAGTCATCTCTGAAAGTGGAAATAAAAAAAAAAAAGGAGAGCACCTCTAAGTGTTATCAGTTTAATTAAAAGGGTAAGGCAGGTACAGGAAAACTACTCACATTTAAAACAGTATAAAATAGCTCATCTGTTAGGTGGTCTGCAGGAACACAGGGGTCCACGGCTGGATGTTTGTGGCTCCAAGAGGTGGTGCAGGGGATGGTGAAGGAGGGAGATGTCTGGAGGGCCAAGAGACCAGATAGTAGGATGGCTAGCGGCTTCAGGAAGGTGTTCTGTTCCTCAGGGAGACACCTGGTGAGCCGAGAGACCGTTAGGTAGGATGGCTGGCGGCTTCAGAAGGGTGCCCTGCTCCTCAGTACATCTGGCGCCGACAGATAGGGGAGCCCAGCGTGACAGATCCAGCAGCCAATCGCACAACGTGTTTCCAAGCGTGCGCAGTAGCCTCACAGGGCAAGTGCGCTTCCTTTCTCAAGTGCAGTGGCCTCTGATGGTGTAACTGATGGCTTTAATGGTGGCCTGTATGACAGGTCACTGAAGGCGGTACTGATGGCCAGTGTGACAGGTCACTGATGGCCTGTGTGACAGGTCACTGATGGTGGTATTGATGGCCTGTGTGACAGATCACTGAAGGCGGTACTGATGGCCAGTGTGACAGGTCACTGATGGCAGTACTGATGGCGGTACTGATGGCCTGTGTGACAGGTCACTGATGGTGGTATTGATGGCCTGTGTGACAGATCACTGATGGTGGCACTTTTGGCCTGTTTGACACGTCACTGATGGCGGTACTGTTGGCCTGTGTGACAGGTCACTGATGGCGGTACTGATGTCCTATGTGACAGGTCACTGATGGCGGTACTGATTTCCTGTGTGACAGGTCACTGATAGCAGTACTGACGGCTGTACTGATGGCCTGTGTGACAGGTCACTGATTGCGGTACTGATGGCCTGTGTGACAGGTCACTGATGGCGGTACTAATGATGGTACTGATTGCCTGTGTGACAAATCCAGATGGACTGTGTTAGAGATGGGCTAGTGACAGAACCAGATGGACTGTGTGACAGATGGGCTGTGGGACAAATCCAGATGTGCTGTGTGACAGATCCAAATGGATAATGTGACAGATCCAGATGGACAGTGTGACAGATCCAGATGGACAGTGTGACAGGTTCTCTTTATTGGGAGGGGGGTGGGGCCTGTGTGGTGCACAGTAATGTGTGTAGCAATTGAAAGAAAATGTCAAACACTCATTGATCCCTGCTCTCCTCCTTACATGACTGGTGGGTGAGGAGAAGAAGCCAGAATCTTCTGGTAACAGCTCTTGTGTTGACAGTGGTGACCAGCTGTGATTGGACACAGCCGATCACTTGGTAAACAACCCATTGGCTGTTTGCCATGATCGGGGATGGGCTGTGTCCCAGAAACATGCGTCATCCCTGATCACTGCGGTGCGCGCCCCCGAGAACACACATTAGCGGCGCATCCTGCTGGACGTCATATGATGCCCCGTAAGGATAACAACCACTTTGCGGCCGTCCTTTTGCTATATGACGGGTGTGAAGTGGTTAAAGGTTCCTGTGGTACAAGCCAAGGAAGCATAGACCTCTGAAGTGTATTAATGTGTCTTACTGAATAGGCAAAACTGCGGAATACACAATAGCTTGCAAATTATTGCAAAATATGCCTACAACATGCACAAGCTAATTATAATTTCTAGCAAATGTAAGCCAGCTTCCAACACACATGTTGTTCCCTTGTCCTCCAAAACAACTCTGTCCTTTGTTCAAACATCCTAATTTCCTACCCCCATACTTCCTGTACATCATATCCTGTATCCACATACTCTTAAAACCTAACTCCATATTAGTGCTATAAAATCACTACAAATAGCCATGGCAACACAATGTCATATGACGTCCTCCTGGAATGCGCCTCACACGCTCCCCATGGGTCGCGCTGAGGCGCAATCTGTCACAGGCTGTTTCCCCGATTCCCCCCTTTGTAGCCTTTTTGTGACTACATTTTGTGGGAAGCCCTTCCTGTTTTATTGTGTAGGTACCACAGGCCAGGGATTTTTCACAGTACAGGTGATAAAAAAAGGGTAGGCTGGTGTAATATTTGTCCACATATGATATCCCTTTTTGAACAGGGGGTATGCCAGGTCCCAGACAATTTTCCCACTGGTTCCAATATATATTGGGCACTCAGGGCGCTGGAGCTGGGAGTCGTTGTCTTCATACACGCGGAAGGCGTGCACATATCCAGTGGCTCTATCTCAAAGTTTTAGTTTCAAACCGTACCTAGCTCTTTTACTGGGAATATACTGTTTGAAGTTCAGCCGGCTAGTAAAGTGGAAAAGGGATTCGGGGAGGATGATGGTATGATCTCGGGGGAGGGCACTGCGACTTATTAATAAAATTTAGGAAGCGCATTATCATGTCATGGCGTGTCCTGGACATAACAGCAGAATAAATCAGCATGGGGTGGGTGGACCAAGCCAAGGAAGCTTAGACCTCTGTAGTGTATTAATGTGTCTTACTGAACAGGTAAAACTGCAGAATACACAATAGCTTGCAAATTATTGCAAAATATGCCTACAACATGCACAAGCTAATTACAATTTCTAGCAAATGTTAGCCAGCTTCCAACACACATGTTGTTCCCTTGTCCCCCAAAACAACTCTGTCCTTTGTCTCCCACATGCTTGTTCAAACTTCCTAATTTCCTACCCCCATACTTCCTGTACATCACATCCGGTATCCACATACTCTTAAAACCTAACTCCATATTAGTGCTATAAAATCACTACAAATAGCCATCTCAACACAATGTCATATGACGTCCTCCCGGAATGCCCCTTGCACGTTCCCCATGGGCCACGTTGAGGCACGATCTGTCACAGCTGGTTTAAGCAATCATAATGTGTGAAAAAAAATCTTGATCACTTCCCTAGAGTAGTGCAATGTTACTATGGTAACAGTGTATTGCTCTGGTCACAGTGTGTTAAAAAACCAACATAAAAAAAATTGTAAAATTGTATTTATTGTTTTTTACATACTGTCACCAGTCAGTGTCCCTGATCACCACCACACCATTTATATGATGATGCTGTACAGCATGTGACAGTATGTAAAAAAAAAAACTTTAAAAAAAAATTGCCATGCTCCTTACTAAATACCATGGACTGTCTACTTTCAATAAATAATTTGAGGGATATTTCGACTGTCCTCTGGTTTTCGGGCCACAGGAAATAAGATATGCCATCCGTACATCAGGATTGATAAATTTACAGATATATATACCAGTTTGTGGACTCTATAACTTTCCTTCAGACTAAATAATAAACACTGATTTGGGTTATTTTCACCAAAGAAATGTAGCAGAATACAGTATGACCTAAATGTATGAAGAACGATTATTTGCAAAATTTTATAACATAAAGAAAGAAAACATGTTTTTTTTTCAAACTGTTTGGGGTTTTTTTTTTTTTTTATTTATTTAGCAAAAAATAAAAACCCAGTGGTGATTAAATACCAACAAAAGAAAGCTCTATTTGTATGAAAAAAATGTATAAAAATGTCATGGGTACAGTGTTGAACGCAATTGTCATTCAAAGTGCAACAGCTCTAAAAGCTGCAAATTGGCCTGGTCAGGAAGGGGGTGAAAGTGCCCTCTATTGAAGTGATTATATTGTAACTAAAGGCAAAACATTTTTTTTTTTTTTTTTTTTTTTAGTTTTGGACAGAGAAGAAAAGGGATTTAAAAACCTGCCTGCTTTTATTGCTGTTTGTGCCCTCTTCAGGGATATTAATCTCCTCCAATTGTCCTGTTTACCATTACCATTGAAAGTGAAAGAAAATCCCAAATTTGGGGTTGACATCAGAACAGTAAAAGAGAGAAGTCTTCCAATGGGGAGTTCTGGAGACCCTGGTGACATCCCAGGATTCTCTCACTGTGGGATTTCCTCTTACTTTCTGTTTCGGCTATAGGACAAGAAGTGAAGGGAAATCTCCCCTATATGACACAGATAGCATAAAAAACCTACCAGGTAACCTTCCCCTACTCTATTCAAAATGAAAAAAAAATAAAAAAGGTTTGCCTTTAGTTACAGTTTAAAATGGAAGTCATGCTGTACATGTAATCTTAGATTTATACATACAAAAAAGTTTTTTCTCTTTAATATGTATTTCAGTTGTTTTTTACTTAGTGACTTAATAAAGATTAGTTTTATTAGTGTTTGGCTTATATTTTAGGCTACACCATGCATCCGTGATTTTTGTTTTACTTTTGATTTTTTTTCCTTTATGTTTTGAAGGCCTGGTTTCAGTGTTGCTCACTCATCTGACTTTTTTAGACAGCTCCACCGCCAGATTCATGCACATCTGATGTTTCCCTTTACTGATTGAGGCAACCAATAATGCATACCCCCCCCCCCCCCCCTATGCCTATAATTAAGCTCTGAGGGGTGGAGCGAGACATGTTTGAGCGTGTAAGGGAGAGGTAAAGGTTGGAGTCTGCGCTACCTAATATAAAATAATGGTATATCCAAACCTTGGGGTAATAAACACTTTTAAAACCGTGTGTAGAATAAAGTGCCAGTGACGTTATAGGCATAACGTCACTTCCGGTCTGCAGTCTGCCGTGGTTGGAACGCGGAAGCTTCCCAGCGCTGCGCCTAACACTCTGAGTCGATCAGCAAACTCCTCACCATGAGTCACTACATATCATTTTGCATTTATAACGGAATATATTGCACTATGGGGGCTTGTTGTGTTTGAGCACCTAGATGGGACCCGCCTATCTGTAAGGATTTCCAGGAACCAGACCTGGGAGCTTCGGACTGAAAAAAATCCCCCATGAACATTCTAAAAAACACTATTGGCTATCTTTTTAAGGGTGAGTGCGACCTCTAGTGGAAAGTTGATCCACGAGTACTTCGAGTCCACCATACTCACCTGCACCGTTTGAGCACAGCTTTTTATATGGGATTGTTCCCTGGCTATTTTTTATTTCAAAACAAATATTTTATGCACCATCCTGTCACTTCACATTAAATATCTTTTTAAGCACTTTGTGATATCTCTTTTTAACAAATCAATTCATATTTTATTCACATGGTATGCGTTATTTTATATGCATCTTGCACTGGCACTTTATTCTACACACGGTTTTAAAAGTGTTTATTACCCCAAGGTTTGGATATACCATTATTTTATATTAGGTAGCACCGACTCCAACCTTTACCTCTCCCTTACACTACTTTGACCCCTATTTCTTAGGGGTTGGTTGGTGGCTGCTTCCTATCTACAAGAGGCTCTGTGATCAGTCCATAGCGCTGGTCATCCCCATATATTTTATTTTATGTTGGAGCGTGGCCTGGCAGGAACCCAGGCTGATATTGCCATGTATCATCATGAGTGGGCTTTCTTCGATATGCGGTTTAAAGGATGTTCATACTTCCAGTCATATATGTGTATTATATGTATGTAAGCTAGTAGAATTTAATTGAACTTGTAGCATACTTCATCCAGTTACTATATTCAACGGTACCTTAGTCAAACTGTCTAATAAAAGAATGCCATTTATTTGTGGACCAAAATTCAGAGAAGTTAATCAAACCTAAGATTGTATGTCCTTATTTAGCATGGGGGGCTTGATAAATTGGTACCGAAGAAAAATCTGTGTCTCCCTTGGAATTATCTTTTTCTCTTTAAGGCAGCAATTACAGCTCTGCAGATCTTCAAATTCTGAAAAATCATGTTGTGCTGAATGAAGAGAAAAGGGCAGACGTGAATCATTTAGCATAGCTTAACAGTTCTAACCAATACTACCCACTGATAACCTTGTACTATGGAATCCCCTCTTATTCAGCTTTCCTGCATAAACAGTGATGTGTTTCCACTTGCTAAATGGCATTAGCAAGTATGAAACATGCCCTTTGCAGCTCTGAAAGCATTAGTTGTCAATGGGAGGGAGTAGTCTGTGTTCTGTATATGTAGTATTTTAATCCTTTAACAATCAGCATGTTACAAAAAGACGTAGCTTTTGAGCAACAATGACATGCGTAGAATAGAAGTGTAAAGTTTAGCCAAAGGTTGTGTTCTTAACAAATCTTCTGCATGTTTGCCTTTAAAATACAGGTGCCATTATGATAATTTCAAAAAATTTATTCACCTTGTAAAGAGGACAGGCTCAACTGCTAGTGGCAGTGTTAGACCATGCATGAGTCAGGGGCACCCAAAAACAGTTCAAGCAGGTTTACCATGCATTTTATTCAGCAAGGCAATAAATAAACACAGTTTCTGTGCAGGAGGGCTTTGTACAGCAAATGCATGGCATAAAATAAACAAACCAAACATCTACTTGTCTGAGCCAGCACTCCTGATAGGTTCCTGAACGCAAACAGGCAGTCTTTGTACATTTTAGTGATCTGTCAGCAGTCAGCTTTTTCTCACAGCAGAAACAATAAGATAAACAGCCCTGAGCTTACATATAAAAAGGCCTCTAAGAGCTGAGAATAATTATTGAGGTTGGATACCTGGCAAGATGTGAACCTAGAAATGGAGACTTTATCCCATCCAAAGCTCTTCATAGCTTAAAGTGGTTCTAAAGGCAGAACATTTTTTACCATAATTCATTCTCTGGATTAGGGTAAAAAACCTGCATGCAGCTCACTCCCCAGCCTTCCTTATACTTACATGAGCCCAATCTCGACCCAGCATCATTGGCTCCTGCTGCTGTCAAACGCAGCTAGTAAGAAGGGAGCAGATGGCGGGTCCGAGCCACACTCTGCACATCAATGACCACACAGAATGAGGCTAAGGAGTGAGCATGCACGAGTGCCCCCAAAGCGGGGGGCTTGCTCTGGGGGCACTAAGAATGGAGGAGAAGCCAGGAGCACCGGTGGGGGACCCTAGATGAGGAGGATCAGGGATGCACTGTGCAAAACTATTGCATGCAGCAGGTAAGTATGACAAGTTTTTTTTTTTTTTTTTTAATAATAAAAATAATAATAATATGGGTTTACAGTAACTTTAATTTAAACTTTAATTTAATTCCTGAAGTGTATATGTTTTGATAGTTAACTTTTTAATCATTATTTTTGTTGCATATGTGAAAAATGTATTTAAAAATAAGCATTTGATACAGGGTGCTTTTGTGACACTTTGTTTTCAGAACCTACTGGGATATCTACAGAGAAAGTTTAACACTCCCTGCTCACTTTTTTGCCTATTTATAACTAAAAACTGATACAGGTATACCACTGTATTGAATGCTGACACTATGTACAATGTCAGTCTCCTGTATATTTTTGGAAATGAAAAAAAAAATGTATTGATTAAAAAAATAAATTGATACTGGGACATATGAGCTAGCAGAGGAAAATGATAATACTTCACTAATTCATTAAACTCTTGTTTTTATTGGTAGTGGGCCATAATAGCAAGAGATTTGCAGCATAAATGACAAATATTTACTAAATATTTCACTTACTCAATATTTCATATTAACCTTACCAATAGGAAATGAAAGGTAAAAATGTATTTCTCTATCATTCATTGACAGACACAGCTCCATAAAATTCTTGACCATTGGGTTATGCTGCCCCTACAGTAGTAGAACTCTAGGCAGGAAAAAGCTTTACCACGCCTTTGGGGCCATCCCTGCAGGCATACACCCACACACTCTGTAGTCTTCAATTTGTTTCTGCCTAGTCCTGCTGGGACTTCGGTCTTAGCTGTTTTTTTTTTTTTCAAATATAAGTTTTTATTCAGGAATTCAGAATGAACACATTAACATTTTGATATAAAATACATCGCCAACTTAACATTTATTATAACAACTCTTTTACACTTTACTTATATTATATTCCTTCATTATTTTATTTTTTATACCCCCCTTTCCCCCTCCCCTCCACCCCTCATTAACACACCCTCCCAAAAAAAAAAAACATTTTTTTTTAATATTATATTTATTCATAATGATCTGCGACCAGCGATGGAAAGGACAAATTACTTCCCATGTCCTATTTTCCTCAGCTTATCCTATTATAAATTGTTTTCCTTCATCAGAGACAATAAAGTGGTTCCATAAATACCATATTTTTTTTATACATTTCCTGTCTATTTTGCTATTTTGTGATGAGGCAATTAATTCTTCCATTCTCCTAATATCCTCTACCCTATGTATCCAGTCCGCTATCGAAGGAGGTTGTATTTTTTTCCAGTTGCCTGGAATGCATGCCTTTGCCGCATTTACCAAATAAAGGATAATATCTCCTTACTGGTATATCCGACACATGCATCATCGGTTTTTCTTCTATTTTGTATTCAGTAAATTTCTGAATTATGGTCTTCACTCCCGCCCAAAATGGTTTTATGTTAACACAGGTCCAGAGGATATGAAACAGTGTACCTACTTCTTTTCTGCATCTCCAACAAAGATCAGATTCCCTCAGGTACCAACTATGTATTTTCTTGGGTGTAGTATACCATCTCATTATAAGCTTGTAATTCATCTCTTGAATTTTATAGATGGTTTAAAGGCAAACCTTAATATCCTCTGGATCTGTTCATTTGTTAAGTCACATTCCAAATCCCTTCCCCACTTTTCAACCCATGGTAGCTCTGGTTTCTCTTCCAGATTCGTCAGTAGACCATAAGCAATTGATAGTGTATGTAATAGATTCCCTGGCTTTACACAATATTGTTCAAATCTCGTTAATGTTCTACCAAAGCCTCCCGGATTCGGTATTGAGGCCAGGTAGTGATGTAGTTGGATTGCTTGCCAAAAAGGCATATTATATGCTCCGGTTCTATCAATCAATTGGTTAATTGAAGGCCATTTTTTTGTATCAAAAATGACGAGGCTTGTTCCTGTTTCTTCTCCCTTAGTATTGTAAACTGTCTATCATCTAAACCCGGGGTAAACTGGGGGCTCCCCAGTATTGGGAACAAAGGAGACTCATTTGTTGTCAATTTAGTATATATATTTAATTGTGTGCATATGCGTAATGTATTTCCTATTATTAGATGGTGTTTCAGGTCTTTAGGTAGTGACTGATAGCACCATATAGCTCTCTTCAAGTTTACCTCCATTTGCGCTTGTTCAATTTGTACCCAAAGTTTATTTTCCGAATGGTGCCACCAATCCAAAACTCTACTCACATGAGTAGCCTGATAGTATGCGCGTATGTCCGGGAATGCTAAACCTCCCTTTTTTTTTGGTAAAGTTAAGATTCTACGTGCTATTCGTGGTCTTTTATGGGACCAGATATATTTCACAAATAAGGAATGAACCGCCTTAAAAAAACGCTCGGAATCCTAACCGGTAACGCTCGCAACAAGTACAGGAATTTTGGCAAAACTGTCATCTTTAATAGATTGCATTTGCAAAACAATGAATGCATCCCTCCATGCCACTGTTCTAACAGTCTCCTAGTCATTGCTATCAAGTGCATAAAATTAAGATCGTATACCTGTGTTAACTTTGCCGGTATATATGTCCCCAAATATCTCACTGCCTCATCTTTCCACTTAAAACCAAAGCTACTTTTCAATACGTTTACTTGGGCCGTAGGTATCCCTACTCCCATTGCCTCTGACTTCCCAAAATTAATTTTCAGATAAGACATAGCAACAAATCTTTTAAACTCATGTATCAGATTCGGCAGTGAGATACCCGGGTTAGACAGGGAAAATAACAAATCATCCACATAAGCAGCAATCTTATATTGCTTCGCCTTTATCCTTACTCCCTCAATATCTTGATTTAATCGGACTCTACATAAAAACGGCTCTAATGTCAAGGCAAACAGGAGGGGTGATAGTGGACACCCCTGCCTTGTGCCATTTCTTATTGGAAATGCGTCTGATAATAGACCATTAGCCTTCACTCTAGCTATTGGCTCTGTATATACTCTAGTTATTTTTTCTAGCATCGCTTTCCCCAATCCGATGTACCTGAGCACGGAGAACAGAAAAGGCCATCCCACCCGATCAAATGCCTTCTCTGCATCCGTGCTCAGCACTACACAAGGGGTCCTTTTTTCCTTTACTATTTGTATCAGGTTGAGAATTCTTGTAGTATTATCTCTTGCTTCCCTTGATGTCATAAAACCCACCTGGTCTAGATGTACTAAACTTGGGAGAAATCTTGCCAATCTGTTTGCCAGAATTTTAGTAAATAACTTAAAATCTACATTTAATAAAGATATTGGTCTATAGCTGCTACATGAAGATGGATCCTTACCCTCCTTTAATATTAATGAGATATGAGCAGTAAGTGTATCTCTAGTTAACTTTCCATCTAAGTCTGTTGCATTATACAACTTTACCAAGTATGGGCCTAAAATATGAAACAACGACTGATAATATTGTGTCGTTAAACCATCCGGTCCTGGTGCTTTCCCGGGCTTCATGGATTTTAGTGCTTGCTGTATCTCCTCTATGGTAATCCCAGCCTCTAGAGATTCCCGATCTTCCTCCATTAATTTGGGTAATTGTGATTGAGCTATATACCTTTCAATATCTTGTTGAGAGGGCGGCACTTCTTTTAGGTTATATAATGAGGTGTAATATTTCTCAAATTCCGCTGTTATTTGTGTTGGTAGGGTTTTCTTAACCCCTTCTGCTGAAATGATATGGGGTATATACGATCTTAATTTCTGCCCCTGTATAGACCTGGCAAGTAGTTTTCCGCATTTGTTACCTGCTTCATAATTCAATTTACGACACCTTTGTATGGCGGCTTTGGCCTTATATTGTATCAGATCCGTTATCTGCTTTCTAATCAACGTCAACTCCATTACTGTCCCTGATGAGGTTTGCTTGTGTTCTGTCTCTAACGAGCTAAGTCTTTCTAGAAGTTGTGACAGCTGTTCATTCCTTTCCCTTTTAATACATGCTCCATGCTTAATAAAAACTCCTCTCATCATCGTCTTATGAGCCTTCCAAAGGGTCCCCGTACGACAACCAGGCTGATCATTTATCTCGAAGAAGACTTTCATCTCCTCCGATACTTCCTTTAATATCTCTTCTCTTTGTAGCAAGCCCTCATCTAACCTCCAAAAACGCCTTCTCTGTGAAGAATTCAATGTCAGACTATATGTTATTGATATAAGTGCATGATCTGACCAGGTAATACTATCTATATCCGTTTTTTTTCACTGCCTGTAACAGAGCATGAGGTATAACGAAGAAATCAATTTTAGAATAATTCTTATGTGGTATTGAGTAGAATGTATATTCTTTTTCAGAAGGGTGTTGTAGGCGCCATACGTCAATCAGTTGAGATTTATGTAAAGCCCTTAATATCCGTTTACTCATTCCGGGTGTAAGTGCCGTGGTCCCGGAGGAGGTGTCTGCTGCTGGTATCAATGGCACATTAAAGTCCCCTCCCAAGATCAGTTGACCCTCTAAGAAGCCCATTAGTTCGGCCAGAGTCCTAGAAATAAATGTATCTTGCCGATTATTAGGTGCATATACTGTTGCTAACGTTACCTGTATTTCACCTATCAGTCCCTTGACAAATAGAAATCTTCCATCTGAATCATATCTACTGTCTTGGAAGGTCCATGGGACATAATTTGCTATGAGTATAGAGACCCCTCGTGATTTTGCTTGCGTGTACGCGGAGTGATATATATGTGGAAAGAATCTATTTTTAAGGAAAGGCATTTTATCTGTCCTAAAATGTGTCTCTTGTATTAATGCAATGCTAGTTTTTAAACGTCTCAATTCAGTCAGTAGCATATGTCTCTTTTCTGGCACATTTAGTCCTTTAACATGATAGGAAATCATTTTTAAGTCCTCCATCGCTGCTCAAAAACAACAACAAAAAAAAAACCCCGACCCACTGACGAGTGAGAGAAATCGGTTCCTATAAGGGACCGGTTCTCTCTCCCATCACTTCGGATAGCATTCTCACACGGCACTTTTCGGTGTGTATTCCTAAGTATGGCAGTGCCCCGGAGTGGCCCTCTGCGTACCCTCCAACACCTCATCCCTTTATCTTGTTTTTAATATATTCCAATGATACAACATCGTAAGACACCAACAAATTTACTCTAACCCTCTGGGTGGGCCTCAACTTGCACCCCCCCCCCCCCTCCCCTCAGTATGGGGGGGTACACACAACTCACTACTCAAAATCCAAAAATAAGCGTGAGGGGGGAAGGGGAAACCGAAGGTTAACAACAATTTCCTCCCTATTGTGACAAAAAAAAAAGTGAAAAATATCCACATACCAACAAATCTCCCACCCGTGAGCGAATTTAAAGGGGAAAGGGAAATATCTTTCCTTTAGTGATAAATATAAGTGATTTAATTAACAAAAAAAAAAAAAACCCCACACACTGCACCCTTGTCCTTCCATTCTTTCCCCTTTCCCCCTCACAGAGAATAACCCCTCAACCTCCATAGAATCAGCATAGGGAGAGGCAAACATACATTTCTTCATTTCAAATACTATAATATGTACATACAGAATTTTCCATAATTGCCAACCTCCCAATTCAACTCCTTACTGCTTTTTTTTCTTTTCTATTCAGGAGAAAAATAAAAATTCACGTGCTTAATTTACAAGTAAGGAGGAAAAAAAGAAAAGAAAAAAAAATCCTCCCTAATGTGTCCAAAAAAAATTTACGTGCTTAGTTTACAAGTAAGGAGGAAAAAAAGAAAAGAAAAAAAAATCCTCCCTAATGTGTCAAAAAAAATTCACGTGCTTAGTTCACAAGTAAGCAAGGAGGAAAGAAAAAAAAAAGAAAAAATCCTCCCTAATGTGTCAAAAAAAAAAAAAAAAGGGAAATAAGCAGCAACAAGAGAAAGGGGAGTCCCGCCAATTCTAAAATTCTTTGAAGACTATTCCTCTCTATCTTATCTCTTCCTCTGCCGCTGTATCTGATCTTCTCTCTGGCTGTTGAAGATGCTCAAAAAACTTTTCTTTGGGTATTCGACCCAGCCTATTTACAACGTGTATGGGATCTGTCCCTATAAAGAAAAAAAGGCCATTCTATCTTGGTATGTCCTAAGATTAAAGTATCGACCATTCCTGCGAAATGTTACGGAGAAGGGGAATCCCCATCTATATGTGCACCCTGCCTTCCTAGCTAGATCCAATAATGGTCTTAAAAGTGCTCTTCTCCGCAATGTTCCTCTAGCAATATCTGAGTATATTTTAACCGGTGTTCCTTCCACATTTATATCTTGAGCCTCCCAAGCCATCCTTAGAATAAACTCCTTGTGTGTATAGTGATATATTCTACAGATCACATCCCTTGGTCTCCTCTCATCCTTGCTTCTGGGGCCCAGAGCTCTATGTATCCTTTCTATTTCTAGATGGTCCAGGTGTTTATCCTTCAGAACCTGTTTGAAGATCTCTTCCGCCACCTCTGTCAATTTTTCACTATTTATAGATTCAGGTACACCACGTATTTGCAAGTTATTACGGAGACTTCTATTTTCTATTTCTTCCAGCTGTAATTGTATTGTATCTTCCGTCTCCCTCTGTATATCTCTTGTTGACTCTAGAGATGTCACTTTCTCTTCTATAACCTTTCTGGCAGCTGTCTCCTCTGCTAGGCGTGTTGTGATATTTTGTATATCTTTTTTTACTCCTTGCATTTCTTTTTGATGTGTTTCCTCTTTTTTGCTGATCACTTGTTCTATATCAGTTTTTGTTGGCAGAGCCTGGAGCATAGCTTTGAGCTCAGAGTTCTGAGTGAGGGTCTGTGCATGTAGGGTACAGGGTTCTCTCTTTGTCCATTCTCTGGTCTATCAGAGTAACTTTCTGATATAGGGGAGGTAGCTAGTGAATTAGGCATATCACCCGACTCCGGGCTTATCAAGGCACAACTCCTACAGGTTGCCATCTTTGCCCCTCTAGGTGTTTTCTGGCTGTTGGTAAAAAATCGGACAATTTCTCCTTCTGGTCTACTTGTCTGTGCCTTTACTATGCTCTTCCTTCCTTTTCGTTTTTTAGAAAGCGTCATCCTCCCCTATCTTCCACCCTGTTTTATATTTATAGCTTATAGCCTCTACTTGTCAGTTTTCAATATTATCACCCAAGTAACAAGTTCTTTAAGGCCTAGAATTCCCTTCACTTAGACACTACAAAGGTAAGCTTCCTCTCTTCCTCCAAACTTTTGCTTGGCCCTCTAGTGGCTCCCTTCAGAATGGTCCGTAATACAGCCCTTTCTCCTGTATTTATTGATTTGAATAGTCGATTTAGTTTTCTCTGCTGATCACCTCAACAGCATTTAATATAGGGAAAAGATAAAAGATATGTCATCTCACCCACATCTCCTCTTTCCTGCATTCCGAGGTGTTCATATCTCTCGTTGCAAACTGGGCCAAAACCAGTTGCTTTCCCAGTGAGAGCTGCCGATATGAAGAGGTGGCGAGGTAGGATGGGCTCTTCAATCTCCTGTGCAGGCTGCTCTAATAGCCATTTGGGCTCGAGCCGCAATACGTCTCCAGTATCCTGCCGTCCAGGTGTCCCCCTCCTTCACCGACAGCATAAGCACCCGATAAGAAAGGGGGATAGGCAGTATGGCGCTCGTAGGCTGTGCTACAGGTTGTCAGCTGCAATGCAAGATAAGGATGTATACCCTGGGTGGACCTGAATGCCGGTCAGCTGGTGATCAGGGAGGGTATGCACAAGGGGAGAAAATAACAAGCCTTGGGCAAGTCCCTAAATAGTACAGGAAAAATAAAGTCAACCTGGGATCCAATGTAAGATGAACCGGTCCGGGATGGATCCAGGGATGGGTGGATAGATAAGAAAGGCACTCGGGGCTGCTGTCCGTAAAGAGTGAAGCCAACTCTGTGCAGGAAGTAGAAAGAGAGGGGAGAGTGCCTCTTGAGTGTGGTAAAAGGTATTTTTCTCTTACGTCCTCCGACAGTCGCCGCCCCTTCCCAAGTCTTCACCAATGGGTATTGACCTTTGCTCCGCAGGAGTAGCTAGGCAACAAGATTTGTTAATAACAAAAGCTTTTTGCATAGACACACCCCTAGGGGCTGTCCCCTTAGTCAATACCTCCCTGCACCAGCATTCCCAACTCAGTTTGATCTTGCCTAGCTTAGGAGTAGCAGGCTTTCCTGTGCTGGGGCTTCAGTCTCAGCCTTCTACCCTTTTTTGATTTTATTTCAAGTGTTTTTTCTTTTCTTTAGTAGCTGTTATTTTGTCAGCTTTAGTTTAGGGATCTTCGGATGAAGATGATCATGCAGAGCTGGGTCTCGGACTGGCCGCCCTGGATCCCAGGGCTGAGAGCCAGATGAATCCCCAGCCTGCCATCGAGCGTTCAGCTACGGTTCGCCCTGGCGCTATGAACGACCCTGTTCGCTGCAGGGATGCTGCCTGTGAGGTGGCTACCTCACTGGACGCCATTCTGCGGTCTTGTGCTGCGGTCCACTGCGTCCTGGCTGCGGCACTCCCTGTCATCCTGATAGCGGTTTGTCGCTGGAGAAGGCTCCCCACTCCATCCGGTACGGTAAGCACCTTCTGTGTGGGGACCATCTGTATGGGTGTTCAGTCTGTGGCTGTGTGTACCCTCATGTCTGTGTGCTGTGCGGGCTCCCTGTCAGATCCCTGTATGGATGCATGCCTTTTGGGCTGCTAGGGGGGGGGGGACCTCCCGCTCTGCTGTGAGTTTCTGTGGAACTGAATAGTCAGACATGCCTGAGCGGCGACCGCTATGCGGCCCGCCATTTCTTTTTGCAAGAATATGCTGTGGATGGCCCTGTCCTGTACAGCGCTGTGTTTTGGCGCAGATTGCCGCCATTTTGGTGGGCCGCGCTCGCTCGAGCACATGTCGGCGCCATTTTCTTGTAGCCTCGATCCCTCAGCCTGAGCGGCCATTTTTGCGGAGCCTTCATAGGCTATAATAGTCAGCCGGTTATTGCATCACTTCCTCTTTCTCTGGGACAGCGATCGGTGGCAGCAGCCTGTTTGTGCTCTCTCCAGGTTTTTTCCTTCTTGTCCTGTCATTCCTTGCTCAGTGTTCTCTATCCCTGTGGGATCGGTGCATGCAGTAGTGTGCGGTGGGCTGCGCTCGCCGGGTGTTAAAGGGACAGTACCCCTTTTTTATTTTAATACTGTGGGCATGGATTCTCAGGATAGCAAGTTTCCCCCCGCCCTGGTGGGGGACCAGGGGGCTGCTGCACCCCCCGAGGGGGCCGATCTGGCCACTGTAGTGGCATCCTTGGTGTCTCAGGTGCAGATGCTGATGGCTGAACGATCCGCAAAAAGGGCCAGGTTATCCATTTCCTCTGATTCAGAGGGCGATATGGCTGCTGGGGCTGGCGTGCCCTTCTCAGGGTCTCGCTCATCTCTGGACCACGTGGGAGGGGCGGAGGTGGAAGGGGTTGATACTTCTCCCCCTGGCTCGCCTGAAGAGCTTGCACTCATGGATGAGCTGATCGCTTCCATTAAGGATACTTTGCACTTGGAGGATGAGCCAGCTCCTCCTACTAGGGTGTCCTCCTTTGGGACGCAAAGGACCCGCAAATCTGCGCAGGTTTTTCCCTGCCCTGCTGAATTTCACCATACGGTTAATGAGCAGTGGCGCAATTTAAAGAAGCCCTTTACAGTGCCGAATAAATTTAAACTGCTTTATTCATTCGCGCCATCCACCGACGAGCGTTGGTGTGTGGCGCCTCAGGTGGATCACGCGGTAGCCGTTTTGAACAAAGCTACTGCGATTCCTTCTGAGGATACCCCGGTTTTCCGGGACCCTACGGACAGGAGATTGGAGTCTCTTGCCCGTCATGCCTACATGGTTGCTGGTTCTATGCTAAAACCTATTTTTGCTTCGGTTATGGCGGCCCAGGCGGTTGCCGATTGGACGAAGGTGCTCAGGCGCACCCTGGTGGCTGCTTCGGCTCCGCCCACCACATTGGCCATGGTGGATCAAATCCATCAAGGCGTCATGTACTTGTGTGATGCGGACTTGAATTTGGCTCCTTTGGCTGCACGTCTGTCTGGCGTGGCGGTGCTCAACCGTCGCCTGATATGGCTGAAGAATTGGTCTGTGGACCAATCTTCTCGCAAGACGTTGGCGGATTTTCCCTACGTGGGATCTCGCCTCTTCGGCGAGGCTTTGGATACTCTGATTAAGGGTGTTACTGGGGGCAAGAGTACTCTCTTACCCCAGAATCCCAAGCACAAGTCTTTCCGTGGCAAACGGAACCCCTCGTTTAGGCCCTCCCAGGGGTCCTTTCGTGCCTTTCGGTCACAATCCAAGGGCAAGCCCTTCAAGGGCCAAGGCTCCCAGAAGAAGCCGTGGGCGGGTAAGCAAAAATCCAGTCAGTCCAGTTCCACTACCCACGCTAGTTCCGCCTGAAGGGACGCCCTCACCCGTTTCTGGGGTGGGGGGACGTCTGCGCGGTTTCCTCCAACCTTGGCTGATCCGCATTCAGGACAGATGGGTTCAGGAAATCGTTTGATCTGGTTACAAGATCGAATTTCTCTCTCGGCCGGCGGGCAGATTTTTTCCCTCAAATCTTCAGCTGTCTCCGGAGCGTTTGCAGGATCTGCACCTAGCGGTGCGGGACCTGCGGACCCAAGGAGTGGTGGCCCCGGTTCCTCATCGGGACAGGTTTCGGGGGTTCTACTCCAATCTGTTCACTGTGCCCAGAAAGGAGGGCAAGGTGCGTCCGATTCTGGATTTGAAAGCTCTGAACTGCTTTGTGCGGGTGCGCAAGTTCCGCATGGAATCCCTGCGCTCGGTGGTGGCTGCCCTGAGTCCGGGGGAGTTCATGGCCTCCATCGATCTGAAGCATGCGTACCTACACATCCCCATCTTCGAGGGTCATCAACGGTACCTTCGATTCGCCATTGCGGAGGAACACTACCAATTCGTGGCGTTACCTTTCGGTCTCGCTTCGGCTCCGCGGGTTTTTACCAAGGTGCTGGCGCCGGTCCTGGCCCTGTTGCGGGCACAGGGTATTGCGGTCTTGGGGTATCTGGACGATCTCCTCATATGGTCAACTGCCAGCCAGAGCCTGATGGCCGACCTGTCCACCACGGTGCAGACTCTGCAAGAGTTTGGTTGGACCATAAACTTCCGAAGTCGACTCTGTGTCCTTCGGTTCGCCTTCCCTATCTGGGGATGATTCTGGACTCTGTACAGGCGAAAGTTTTCCTTCCGGAGGACAAACTCCGGACGCTTCAGGACGAGGTCGGGGCCCTCGGGGCCAACCACAGCTCGTCCCTCCGGACATGCATGAGATGTCTGGGGTTGATGGTCTCAGCCTTCGAGGCGATCCCCTTTGCCCAGTTCCACACGCGGAATCTCCAGGCGGAGATTCTGGCGAAGTGGGACGGGCGTCCGCAGTCCTTGGATCTGCGGATCTCGTTGAGCCACCGCACCAGACAGAGTCTTCTGTGGTGGCTCCAGTCCCCGGCAGTGTCGGGTGGCAAGTCTTTTCGTCCTTTGCTGTGGACGGTGGTCACCACGGATGCCAGCCTGACGGGCTGGGGTGGTGTCCTGGGCAATCTGTCCGCCCAGGGGACATGGTCGGGGGAGGAGTCCTCCCTTCCGATCAACATTCTGGAATTGCGAGCGATAAAGCTTTGCCTTCTGCAATGGTTGAAACGGCTTCAGGGCTTCAGACGGACAATGCCACCGCGGTGGCCTACATCAACCACCAAGGGGGCACTAGGAGTGCCCGAGCGGCTCGGGAAGTAGCCGACATTCTGTCTTGGGCCGAGACGCACGTCCCGGCAATAACGGCAGTTCACATTCCGGGGGTGGAGAACTGGCAGGCGGATTATCTGAGTCGCCAGACCCTGGACCAGGGAGAATGGTCCCTTCACCCGTATGTCTTCCAGATGTTGTGCGCGAAGTGGGGTTCCTCAGATGTGGACCTGTTCGCGTCTCGACTAAACAACAAGGTGGAAAGGTTCGTGGCAAGGACGCGCGATCCTCAGGCAGACGCCTCAGACGCGTTAGTGGTGCCCTGGCATCAGTATCGTCTGATGTATGCCTTTCCACCGATTCAGCTGCTGTCCAGGCTCCTTCGCAGGTTAGCCTCGGAACCGCACACGGTGATTCTGGTGGCACCGGACTGGCCTCGCCGGTCTTGGTACGCAGACCTCGTAAATCTGGCAGTCGACGCTCCGTGGCGTCTGCCGCTTCGAGAATACCTCCTGTCTCAAGGGCCGATATTCCATCCTGTTTTACAGTCGCTGACTTTAACGGCCTGGCTGTTGAAAGCCAGGTCCTGAAGGACAGAGGTCTCTCCCCTGAGGTCATTCACACTTTGATCAAGGCTAGAAAAGCCTCGTCTGGAAAGATTTACTACCGTACTTGGAAAGCATACTTTGCCTGGTGTGAGTCCAGGGGGTTTTCCCCTCGCTCGTACTCGGTGCCCAGAGTGTTGGCTTTCCTCCAAACTGGAGTGGACCAGCGTTTGGCGTTAAAGGTCAGATTTCTGCACTGGCCGTCCTTTTTCAGCGCCCTGTGGCGTCAAACTCGTTGATTCGCACTTTTGTTCAAGGGGTGCGCCTTTTGGCCCCTCCGCGGAGGGAGCCTTTGCCTCCGTGGGACTTGAACCTGGTTCTGTCCGCGTTGCAACATGCTCCCTTTGAGAAGATCAGGGAGATCTCGTTGCCTCTGTTGTCCAAAAAGGTGGCCTTTTTGGTGGCGATCGCTTCGGCTCGCAGGGTGTCGGAGCTGGCGGCTTTGTCCTGCAGCTCTCCCTACTTGGTGATCCACAAGGATGAGGTGGTCCTGCGACCTATCCCGTCCTTTCTGCCGAAAGTGATATCGGATTTTCACCTTAATTAGGAAATTGTCTTGCCTTCGCTCTGCGCGAAGCCAAAGCATCCTAAGGAGGTTGCCTTACATTCATTGGATGTTGTCCGGGCGATCAGGGTTTACCTGTCGTCCACTAAGCCTTTTCGCAAGGCGGATTCCCTCTTTGTCCTTCCTGAGGGACCTCGGAAGGGCATGGCGGCGTCGGCTGGGACTATCGCCAAATGGATTAGACAAACCATTGTGCAGGCCTATGCCTTGAAGGGGAAGGTCCCTCCCTTCCCTGTGAAGGCGCACTCTACCAGGTCTTTGAGTACGTCTTGGGCTTTCCGGCATCAGGCTTCTGTGGCCCAGGTGTGTAAGGCGGCGACTTGGTCGTCCATTCACACCTTCTCAAAGTTCTATAAGGTGGATGTTCAGGCATCGGCCGATGCCTCCTTTGGCCGTAAAGTTCTCAGTGCGGCAGTGCCTTAGGGACCATTGTTTTTGGGTCTTTGGCTGTTGGGGTGTTTTGCCCCTGGGTTACTTGTTTTTTCCTGGGTTGTTGCTCCTGTTGAGCATGTTTTCCTGTTGCCCAGTTGGTTCTCTTACTGTGTGTAAGGTTCTTTTCTCTGATGTGGGTACTGCGTTGCTTTTCTGCGGCTGCGTCTCCCGCCCCTCAGGTCTACACTGCTTTGGGACGTCCCATTGGTGAAGACTTGGGAAGGGGCGGCGACTGTCGGAGGACGTAAGAGAAAACGGAATTTTTGTAAAATCTTACCGTAAAATTCCTTTCTCTGAGTCCTCCGACAGTCGCCGCCCCCCCGCCCCTCTTTTGGGGTTTTTGTGTACTCTTACTGCTATGCTACCAAACTGAGTTGGGAATGCTGGTGCAGGGAGGTATTGACTAAGGGGACAGCTCCTAGGGGTGTGTCTATGCAAAAAGCTTTTGTTATTAACAAATCTTGTTGCCTAGCTACTCCTGCGGAGCAAAGGTCAATACCCATTGGTGAAGACTTGGGAAGGGGCGGCGACTGTCGGAGGACTCAGAGAAAGGAATTTTACAGTAAGATTTTACAAAAATTCCGTTATTTCAACAATGATGTAGTAACTTACATATAAGTTAGGGTCATAGCGGGTCAGACGTGGCGCTTCAGCAGCGGCAGATGGTGTAGGCAGTTTCCAAGCATTCAGGCTGTCCCTGGGCACCGGAGGGCTGAAGAGACCTGCTCCTGTCTTCCGGATCCCCTGGAGTAGCGGTGAGGAGGCTGGAGCTGCGGCCGGCGGCTTGTGACTTGCGGCGGCGTCTGAAGTCACGGGAGTGTGGGCAGAAACTGTGGGCAGTCTGGGCTCACAACGCGATTTGGAGTCTGCGCGGAAGTCCGGTCTGGACATGCGCACTCCTTTATCAAGTATCCCTTGATACTTGATAATTTTTTTAGAAACATTGGCGCATTCTACTGATGGATAGAGTTCTAGGCCCCACCTACCTAGCAGACAACATTTTGTGTATAGGAGAGCGAGGAATTTTGGTGAAGGGTAGTTAAGAAAATAGTTGACCCTCCCAAACAGATATCAATTTTTCCCTAAAGGAAAGGTTTTTTAGCCCGTAAAAAAAAATGCAGGGCATGTAATACATCAAGGGGAAATTTAATTAGTCATAAAACCATTATATCAGACACCATAGGTAGAGAATATGAAATTCAGGAGTTTATTACTTGTGAAACTACACATGTTGTGTATGCCCTCTAATGTCCATGTGGACTGATTTAAGTGGGTAGCACAAAGCGACCTCTGAAGGTCAGATTGGGGAACATATAGCGAACATTATTCAGGGATACAAATATCATAGTGTATCAGAACATTTTTCCAAATATCATGCCAGAGATCCTTCTAAAATGTTATTTTGGGGTATAGATTGTGTATATCCCACCTGGAAAGGGTCGGATTTGATTAGGGATATCTCTAGAAGGGAAACTAAGTGGATACACATTTTACGCACTTTAAAACCGGGAGGTATGAATGTTGACTTGGACCTCAACTGTTTCATAAGTGATTATAAAACAGTCCCATGATCTTAAAAGGATTAAATATAAGATTATTAATTAATATTGTCATTTGAGAATTTCCGGGTTTTATACCTACTTTGTTTTTGTGACATTGGGGACCACTAATTAGTGAGTAGATGTATCCCCATTTGAATTTATGTAGTAGGAATGTATACAACAGATGGTTTCAAGTGTTTTTTGGGGCAAATATGTTGTATAACTGGTCATTTTGTATGAGGATAAATTACATCAAATATCCTCCCTTATGTGTTGATTCAATACAAGAGACACTTTTTAGGTTACTTAGGCTATAATTTGCATTAAGTTCCATTGTGGATTATTTACAGTATGTGATTGTCTATGTGACTGTCTGTGTGACTGTCTGTGTGACTTTCTGTGTGACTGCCTATGTGTCTGTTTATGTGACTGTCTGTGTGACTAGCTGTGTGTCTGAGTGTCTATGTGACTGTCTGTGTGACTGTTTGTGTGTCAATGTGACTATCTGTGTGCCTGTGTGATGACAGTCTGTGTGTTCTGGTCTGGATCTAAACCTCAACCAAGGACCAAGTTCAGGGCTGCCAGAACAGTCGGAGTTCAGCTTTTTCTCCCCACCCCCCTCCCCCCAGAACCAAAAATGATCTACCGCCCTGGAGTGGATGGAGGCATGGTTGTCTGGCCCCATTCACATCTTCACGTAGAAAAAACTCACATTCCCGCATGCGTTTGTTTTGGAGCATTTTCACTCGTCATGTCTAGGGCAGCCCATGCAACTTTTTTTGGAGCAGAGCATTGTGCGCTACTGCAGTTTTTGGTGCGTTTTCCGCACTTGGGGAGCCTTTAACATGTAATGACAACACAAGCATGATTTACATTTGCATAATTTTTGAAACACATGGCAAAGTGTGCATTTTCTGTGCAAATTGCTATGCATTTGGAAACACACAGATGTGAATGGAGCCTCATTGTTCTTGTGTAAATACACCAACTTCACTTACAGACCCCATTCACACCTAGAGTAGTGGGAACGCATGTTTTTTGGCTTATTTTTCCAGTGACACACATAGGTTAGCCTGTTGATTTCAATTGGCTGCGCTACACCTGGCAAAGTAGCTCATGGGACATTTTTGCAGGTTTTTTACTGCATTTGTCACCTGTTTCATGTGGCAAAATGTGTGTTTGCTTCTATGTTTGGTATGCCAATAACAATTAAAGCGGAGTTCTAGGCAAAAATTTTTTTTTTAGCTAAAAATACCCCCGGGACAGTCAGGGCTAGTGCATTTAAGCAACAATAGCCTCTGAACTGTCCCCTGTTTCACTTACCTGTAAGAAGAAATACTTACCTTGAAAATGTCTTGTCCAGCGCTGCCATCTCAGGTGTGGGCAGTGGAAGCCGGAGCGTCCCTCTTTGTGTTCTCTTTGGTGACGACGGAGTCCCAGAATGCCCTGTTCGTCACTCCCGAGGCAGGCGCGTCATCCCTGAACAGCTTCTGGGCATGCCCAGAAGCTGTTCAGCAGGGAATGACGCACCTGCACCGGAAGTGATGAGTAACACCGGTGCAGGCGCATTGACTCCTGGGATTGATGACGCTCATCTCCCAGGAGTCAATGCAAGGAGGAAGTGACATCAGAGGCCGTGTCCGCAGAGGGAGGAAGAGGAAGTAAGGTAAGTATATTTTCATTAAAAACAAGGTAAGTGAAACAAAAAAAATTTTAGTTATCCAGTTTTTTTTCAGGTGTTTTTAAACGGATGGTGCAAACTTCATTTTTAGGGTGGAACTCCGCTTTAATGACACTGAAATCGCAACCAGGTAATTTTAGGTGTATAAATGTGGCTACACACTGTACAATCTCCTTTAGATGTACCAAAGCAATATAATAGGAGAACACACCATCAATCCAATCACTCTATATCCAATCAGGCAAGCTTGTGCACTACATCAGGGGTATTCCGTGGGCTTTATGTGGCCCCAGGGAGTTTAGCATGCACCTTGAGCCCATCTGAATGGATGCTGGGGAAGCCAGGCAAATGCATGCATTGAGAAGGAATGCTAGGGGTGCTGTGAAAACGTAGTTGATGGGTGCAGGGGGATGCTAATGAGGTCAGCTAGTAAACTGCTTCCTGTGTCTTACTGGCTTGTCTGTCTGTGTTTGTATACCAAGGAATTTCTGAAGTGATCTGAGAAAAATAGCAATGGCTGTTCAATCAAAGAAAGCTTTAATTTTTGTACAACCCAGTTTCATTATTAGTGTATTAGTACATAATGGAGCTGGATTTTAGATTAAAAAAAAGGTGAACTTAGCCTTTAAAGACAAGCAGGCTTGCACTACATATCCTCAAAGTCATTGTTTCATTGCTAGTGCTACCTGGTCATTAAAGTTGAACCAATAACACCTTAATAAAAATAACATTCTTTAGCAAGGAACGTACATTCCACATGTGTGTGCTGCAAATTGCCTCTAGCATTGTTCCTGTTACTTCTCGTTAGGGCTGCCATTTTGATGAAACTCAGAGCCCCTGAGCAGCAGTTACTCTTTAAGCTGTCAGCAGATTGGCCTCTACAAATTCGGCACAGTGCCTAAAAATAGAGAGCAACTGAGCATATGCTATATACGCACTTTGATGCTATAACTGCCAAAGGGGGCAGCCTAAAGTGGTCTAGCAGGACTTTATTTTCTGAACAAAGTTCCACTTTAACAAACACCATTTTGTGGATGCATTCAGGTCTCCAGTCATTTACTGGGAAAGAGATCTATCTGCTTAGGCTGGAGCATACTACCTCGGGTTTGGCATACCGTGGATCAGATGGACAGACTATTGGGAGGGCCCAGCGGTCATGATACGTATTAGTAGCAGTGACAAAGTTAGAAAAAGATGGAGCTTCCTAAAAAAATGAGAAACTTAGGTGGTACATTATAATGAAGTATCAGGCCTCCTAGGCAGTATTCTCAGAAATACTGCCTATACATTAGGCCACGTTAGGGAGGCAGCAGGAGCTTAGGGAACTTAAAAGTGGCTGGGGAATTGGTGCAGGAAGGAGGTTTTGGGGTTCATAGAGAACTGTCCTGACTTTCCAGTTGGTTACCTGCTCTATAGTAGGGACGTAAGACATCTAAATGGGGAGGGTGCTGCTCTGTTGGTGGAGAAGATGGGCAAAAAGTTAGAAGACTGTAGTTGCCTTGCTTTCTTTTTGTCTAAGCAAAATTCGACTTTTATTATGCAGCCACTGTGTGAAACTGGTAGTGCCGAGTTTCTACTACTACATGTTTAGGAACTTTTGTAATTGAATTCCCAGCATACTCCAGCATCTTGACTTTAATATTGATAAAATCTTTCTTTAAGGTTGCTGCAGTGTTGTTTGTAATGTCGCCATGGTGTAAGTCTTTAAGCAGAATTAAACCCTGCTGCCAGCACCCAGTGTCTTCTGCGATATTATGCAAGTATGCATAGCATTTTTGCGCATTATGTTGGACTTATCTGCCAAAGCACTGCTGTAACAGCTACAATGTGCCTTGTGGCTCAGTCACTATTCTGAAATCTTAGCCAGGTCTTATTCCAGGTTAGGTGTCTTCAGCCATTCTGCTTGATGGGCTCGGGTTAACATAGCTACCGTGCATGCGTACAGAGGATAATTTAGTCTGACACTTGGCAGATGCTGGGATTGTGCTCGGAGCTGTGCATGCATGGGTTTGTTAAAAAATCAAACACTGCTGGCAGGTAGAAAATACATATTTTTTGGAAAAGTGATATACAATCTCTTCTGCAATATAAACCTGCTGCCAGCAATGCTTTGTAAACTTGAGCTTTATTCTATTTTAAGATGGCCATAGATGAGCAAAGGTTTGACAAAAAATGATAGTCCGTGCAACATTTGCTTGTCCTCAAATGACTCAAGCTCAGCTTTCTGCCTGCTGCGATCTTCCTGGTTTGGCCAACTGAAAGATAAGGCACAAGCACATAGGCAGAGGGAGATGGAGAGTCCTAAACAATTTCAGGGACTTAGGAGCTGAGTTGAGGAGTAGGACCTCCAAGGTAGTATTTTCAGAAATACTACCTGTACCTCGAGCCACACCAGAGAGGCAGTGGGAGATTAGGGAAGTTAACAAGTGGCTGAGGAGCTGGTGTAGTAAGGAGGGTTTTGGGTTCCTGGAGAACTGGGCTGACTTCTCAGTCGGCTACCGGCTCTTTAGTAGGGACGGATTGCACCTAAATGGGGAGGGTGCAACTTTACTGGGTGAGAAGATGGCCAACAAGTTAGAGGGGCTTTTAAACTAGGTGATGGGGGGGTACAGATGTAGAATTAGCCAGCAAGGAGCAAGGTTCAGCGGGCAAAAATGGGGACATTAGCGGTAGGGTGTTCAGAGTTCCTAAATCCAAGGGGGGTATGGGGAAAAATCGCAAGAGCAGCCTAAAAACATCATCAAACGAGGCTATAGTATGTAACCGTACAAAATTACGAGGTTTATATACCAATGCTAGAAACCTGGCCAACAAGATGGGAGAGCTGGAGCTGCTGATGTATGAGGAGGACTTAGATTTTGTGGGGATTACAGAGACTTGGTTTGACAGCTCTCATGATTGGCTAGGGACCATTCAGGGGTATTCCCTTTATCACAGAGATAGAGAAGGTAAAAAAGGGGGAGGGGTATGTCTGTATATCAAGAACAGTGTACAGGTAAATATAATAATGGAGCTATGGATGAATTAAAATCCCTATGGGTAGAACTTCGAAGGGAAAGCACTATGGGGAAAGTAATATTGGGCGTATGCTATAGGCCCCCCAACCAGAGGGAGGAGGGGGAGGCGGACCTCCTTTCATAGATTGGATTGGCAGCAATAATGTAATTATAATGGGGGACTTTAATTATCCAGATATAGACTGGGCAGAAGAAACTGTGCATTCATCCAATGCTCGGCAGCTTCTAAATGTTTTGCAGGACAATTTTATGGGTCAGATGGTAAACGCACCGACCAGAAACAATGTGGTACTAGACCTACTGATTACCAACAATACAGACCTGATCACAGATATAGAAATACGGGGCAACTTAGGAAACAGTGACCATAGGTCAATTAGTTTCAGTATTAATCATAGTAATAGGAAACACAAGGGTAATATAAGCACACTGAATTTCAAAAGAGCCAATTTCCCAAAACTGCGCTCTTTGCTAGAAAATGGGATAGAACCCTGGGAACAAAGAACACAGAGGAAAAATGGGAGTGCTTCAAGAACATACTAAACAAAGGGATTGGCCAGTGCATTCCAAAGGGAAATTAATTTAAAAGAGCAAAACTAAACCCTGGGTGGCTAAACTCCAACATAAAAATGCATATTAATACTAAAGAAAAGGCCTTAAAAAAATACAAGGCTGAGGGGTCCTTGGCAGCATTCCAACATTACAAAGAGTGCAATAAGAAATGTGAAGGCGAAATCAAGGCGGCTAAAATAGAACACGAGAGACATATAGCGGAGGAGAGTAAGAAAAACCCCAAGAAATTCTTTAAGTATATAAATAGTAAGAAAGCGAGGCCAGAACACATTGGCTACATAAAAGATGATGAAAGGAAGCTGGCCACAGAGGACAGAGAGAAGGCAAAAGTGTTAAATAATTTCTTCTCTTCAGTCTTCATAAAAGTCGGGGGGGCTACACTAACCCAGCTTGTAAGGCTAAACTAAGTAATACACCTCAGGAAGTACCACCATGGCTAACAGAAGATAGACTTAGAACTAAACTAGAGGAACTTCACAGAAATAAATCACCGGGACCGGATAGCTTGCACCCGAGGGTTCTTAAAGAGCTCAGCCAGGTGATAGCCAGACCATTACTTTTGATCTTTAAGGATAGTCTACAGACGGGTATGGGGCCAGCTGATTGGAAAAAAGCCAACGTGGTACCAATATTTAAAAAAGGGCCGAAATATATACCAGGTAACTATAGACCTGTCAGCCTAACATCAGTAGTCTGCAAGATTTTGGAGGGGATGTTAAGAGACTATATACAAGACTTTGTAATGAAAATGGTATTATTAGTATTAATCAGCATTGATTCAGGAAAAATCGTTCTTGCCAGACCAAACTATTAACCTCCTACGATGAAGTGAGTTGCCATTTAGACAAAGG
The DNA here is from genome assembly GCF_965119305.1 of Pelophylax lessonae. Taxonomy (NCBI): domain Eukaryota; kingdom Metazoa; phylum Chordata; class Amphibia; order Anura; family Ranidae; genus Pelophylax; species Pelophylax lessonae. Next base: position 223,671,053 of record NC_138771.1, read on the forward strand.
AAGGCCTGTGGATGTGGTGTATCTGGACTTTGCAGAGGCATTTGACACAGTTCCCCACAAACGCTTACTGTATAAACTAAGGTACATAGGTATAGACCATAGGGTGAGTACCTGGATAGAGAACTGGCTCCAGGGGCAAGTCCAGAGGGCGGTGATAAATGGGGGGTACTGGAATTGGGTGAGTGTGGAAAGTGGGTTCCCCCAAGGTTCTGTCCTGGGACCAATCCTGTTTAATTTATTCATAAACGATCTAGAGGAGGGGATATCCAGCACAATCTCTGTATTTGCGGATGATACTAAAATAAGCATGCCAATATCTTCTATGCAGGATGTGGAAACCTTACAAGCAGACCTGAACAAAATAATGGGGTGGGCAACTACATGGCAAATGAGGTTTAATGTTGAAAAATGTAGAGTAATGCACTTGGGCGTCAGAAACATGAAAACAAGCTACTCACTAGGGGGGGGGGGGACCTCTGGGTGAATCTAAGATGGAAAAGGACCTGGGGGTCCTAGTGGACATCAGGCTTGTCAGTGGCATGCAATGCCAAGCCACTGCAAGCAAAGCCAACAAAATACTGGCATGTATAAAAAAAGGGATTCACTCCAGAAATAAAGAGATTATTCTCCCATTCTACAAGACTCTGGTTCGGCCACATCTGGAGTATTCCGCCCAGTTCTGGGCACCGGTCCTCAGAAAGGATGCGCTAGAACTGGAGAGAGTCCAGAGAAGGGCAACAAAAATAATTAGGGGAATGGAGGACCTCAGCTATGAGGAAAGACTACAAGCATTGAACTTATTCACTCTGGAGAAGAGACGCTTGAGGGGGGATATGATATCAATGTACAAATACTGTACTGGTGATGACCCTAGCATAAGGAACAAACTTTTCAGAGAAAGGAAATAAAATAAGACACGGAGCCACTCACTAAAACTAGAGGAAAAACGGTTTAACCTTAAAATACTTACTGTCAGAGCAGTAAGGATGTGGAATTCTCTTCCACAAGCAGTGGTATTAGCAGGGAGCATTGATAGTTTCAAAAAACTATTAGATGGGCACCTTAAAGACCACAACATAAAGGGGTATACAAAGTACAGTTAACACACACACACACACACACTTCATAGGTTGAACTGGATGGACTGATGTCTTTTTTTCAACCTCACAAACTATGTAACTTTCTAAAATTAAAAGCCTTATTTTCTTCTTCCAATAAAATGAAGAGATAACCTATCAGTTACAAAGAGTTTATCCAACACAATGGAAAATCTACACTTCTCTTTTAGTCACTGACGGACACAGCTCCATGTCTTCAGACCATTGGGCTTTATGCTGCTTTCTTCAGGAGTAGGACTAGGCGGAAACCTTTTTGGTTATTCCCCCTGGGGCAGTCCCAGAGGTATACCATCAGTTCCTGCTATAGGACTTCATTGTATTTCTGCCTAGTCAGGAGTAAGGACCTGGCTCTCTGCTGGGATCTGCGGTCCTGGAATTTTTTTCTTTTTTAAATTAACTTTTTTACTTTTTCTTTATTATTTTGTTCCTGTGTGAACTACAATCAACTGTTCCTGTGTGAACTACAATCAACAGCTGGAATGGGAGACACACTGGATCCTTATGGTCTTCCCAGTCTGGCCTGCGAGTGCGACCCAATTATTAGCTCCGCGCTAGGTTGGCTGTGACATAGACCCACTGGAATGGGGGCTGGCCGGCGAGTGAAACACCTTGCGAGGTCGCCTAGCCCCGGTCAGTGTCGCAGCGTACCTCAGGCTGCTGCACCCCCATTCCAAGATGATGCGGTGGACTGCTGAGAGTAGCGCCCGCCTGGTGCCGTGGTATGGTGAGTAGTGCCCCCCTTTCTTTCTTACGGAATTGCTGTGGTGGTCGCGGGCCCTCCCTGGGGATGATAGGTCCCCTCGTGTCCTTCCCCCTCATGCCTTTTCCCTTCTCCATAGCAGGGTTCCCCCTAAGTAGGTGCCCTCACCTGCCCCCTGTTCCCCCCTCTGCCCCTTATGGAGGGCATTGGTGCATTTGGGTAGAAGAGCTTGGCTGGTGTTGGGCCGGAGAAGTAGTGGGTGGGTGCTGCTGTCGGTCCCCCTATTGGGCTATGATGGCAGCTGTGCAGTTACTAGTATCCAAAGTAGATATGGCCCTGCAAAGGAGGCCTAGCAAGAAGTGCCCCGCGCCTTCACCTGTATCCCATGCTTCCTCAGATTCCCAGGCTGTTCTAGCCGCCGCGGACCAGAGTCAGCCCACTGGGTCTGCGTCCACGCACGCTGAGTGCTATAATAGTGAGGCTGAGTCCTCCTTCTCCGCAGCCGCGCATGAAAAAGCGCTTTTAAAGTTGGAGGACTTAGATAATGCTGAGTTGGTGACGCCAGTGCAGTTTGGTACACGCAAATCTTTTAAGGTGACTAAGGTGTTTCCCTTTCCTGCCTATTTTGACAAGATTGTCACTAGTCATTGGGGTTCCCTGAAACGCATTCTTGGAATACCTAAGCGTTTTGTTGGGAGATATCCCTTTGAGGAGTCTCTTCTGAAGAAACTAACGATTCCACCGTCGGTGGACTCTCAAGTTTGCAGGCTAAATAAGTCTACACACCGGTGGAGGATTCTCCGTCCTTTAAGGCCCCCATGGGCAAGAGAGCTGAGGCTCTGGTCCAGTATTTCTTCACCGTGGCAGGTTCAATTTTGAGACTGGTATTTGCTATCACCTTGGTATCTCAGATCTTAATGGAATGGGCAAAGATTTTTATGCCAGGATCTGGAAGGGAGTCAACACCCTCCTGAGCTGGCAGATCAGTTGATCCAGGGGTTACAGTATATTTGTGATGCATCCTTGGATACGGCCCTCTTGGCCGGCAGAGTTTCTGTGACAGTGGTGATACTGTCAGTGATTTAAAAGCCTCCCTTTTAAAATATTTGAGATCTTCCTTTGCTCACTCTGTCGCAGAAGGAGGCTTTCTTAGTAGCTATTACTTCTGCACGTCGGGTGCTGGAGTTGGCTGCATTGTCATGTTGGTCACCTTTCCTGGTGATTTATAGGCACAAAGTGGTGTTGCGACCCTGTCAGGCGTTCCTTCCTAAGGTTGTCTCGGGGTTTCATGTGAATGAGGATATTGTGTTACCGCCCCTATGTCCTAAGCCGAAACATCCTAAAGAAATTGCCTTACATTCCTTGGTTGTGGTAAGTGCTATTCGAGTGTACCTGGCAGTGACTGAATTGAATTGAAAATTTGATTCCTTGTTTGTTCTCATAGATGGACTTCGTAAGAGACAGGCCCCATCTGCTGCGACCATTTCCAAGTGGATCAGGCAGATGGTGATACAGGCCTATTCCATTAAGGGTCAGGTTCCTCCTTTCCCTGTTAAAGCGCATTCTATGAGGTCGCTTAGTGCCTCCTGGGCCTTCCATCATCGGACATCAGTGGTTCAGGTGTGCAAGGTGGCTACGTGGTCGTCTGTACACACATTCACAAAGTTTTATAAGGTGGATGTACTTGCACCTTTGGATGCGGCAATTGGCTGCAAAGTTTTGCAGGCTGCGTTTGCAGAGGCTTCCGCTTCTTGAGGGTGGGATTTTTTCCTGGTGGTGAGCTCCTGTTATTAGTTGAGCTCCTGTTTTTGCCTGGTTGGCTATATTTAGCCTTGTTGGGAACTCCGCGTATTGCTGTGTTTATTCCAACCCCTCATATTGACACTGCTTTGGGGCATCCCAGTGGTCTGAAGACACGGAGCTGTATCCGTCAGTGAACGAAAGAGAAAACTCAATTTTTGTCTTACCATAAAATCCTTTTCTCTGATGTTATACTGACGGACACAGCACCCGCCCCTCTATTGTGTTGTGTTTTATGTTCTGACACTGCTTGTTACAATCTGAAGTCCTATAGCAGGAAGTGATACTATAACCTCTGGGACTGCCCCAGGGGCGTAACCAAAAAGGTTTCTGCCTAGTCCTACTCCTTTCAAATAAAGGGTGTGTTTGTAGCACAAGATAATAAATGGAGGTACCGCATCCCTAGTCTGTATATAATCTATACTGGGAAAGATATCCCAAAGGGTGAGACCAACGACTAAACCTGAGGTGTGCAGGTAAGTGCTGGGGTACAGAGAAAAAAAGAGAAAAAAAGCAAGAGAAAAAGTAAGGAGAGGGAAAGAAAAAGATGGGAGGAAGGAAGCAGGGGAGAGGAGAGGGATGGGAAAAGCAAGGTAGGGAAAGTAAAAGAAAAAGACTGGGAAGGGGAGCTGAAAGGGACAAGAATGGGGAAGGGTGGAACAGAGAACTGTAAGATAAAGAAGAATAGAAAGGGAAATGGGAGGGCTGGTGGGACTTTTAAGGTACCAGATAATTCAAAATGATAAAGACATAATTAAAAACTAGAAATGTTTATTGACATAACATCTTTAAAACCAAAGACCAACAGTGTGACATAGATGCAACATATATATATTTTTGACATATACAAATACAAAAAAAGGCAAATACATAAAACATAAGGCTGTAAATGAATGATAAGAATGAATACGTCCAATGATTAACATCAGACCAGTCCCGACATGTTTCACGGGCAACAATGCTCCGTTTCTTCAGGGGAATGAGAATATATCAATATATCAATTTATAATGCCTGTATGATACAACAAAAGTAAACATTAGTTTTTGGATCAAATGCATATATGTATAACGACAAATATGAGTTGCATGCCACCATAAAGTATTGAGCCGCATCCGAGACCACCACCAAGGCCAGACCCACTCGTGAACCAATTGGATAGAAGTGCTCCCCAAGAAAAACGTCTCACCCGCGGATGTGGAGGGGCATATGAAGCAGGATAAAGATATAGGCTGAAAAAACCTTTGCCATCAAAGAAAATTAAAAAATAAAAAATAATAAAGGGAAACTATATATTCGGCTAGTATATGTACCTCATTTGATGTGTATGATAGATCCGTTTGTATAGTCAGGATAAACACGGTTAAAAACAGGAGGGCTCAAGTTTGGCGGCCATGTTGGAACCAACACGCAGGGCAATGAACTGTTAAGGTAAAAAATGCAAAAAACGTGTGCCTGTGATTAGGAGTCTGTAGAGTGACTCTCCAATAAGTAAATGGAAAAAAAGGGGGGGTAAGGGGAGACAAAAAGGCAAAAAAGGAGGAGCTTTACCTGCAAAGTACTAGATGGATAAATAGGCCCTTTCAAGTATGGGTTAGTAACTCGGAGTCCAAAAGGGAGTCCAAATACTGGATTTGTGTGCTGTTGTCGCTGGGTCAAGAAAAGCCAGCCATTAAGCAGTTCTTTAAAAGCATTGTCGAGGAGATAAAAAGGTTCAAAGATTAATGAAACATTCTGTCACCAAGTGACAAAAGACAATGTGCTGCACAATTCTTACCCGCGTGGGACCGCCATATCAACCAACGCCGACTCCTGACTGAATAAGGCATCGAGTCCCGCTTGATATGGCCCTCAACCCAACGCCACGCTGCGCATGACGTTATACGCAACGTGGGCGGGTCAGGTCCTCAACTGTGCGCGCCTCCAGGGAGGCGCATGCGCAGTGTCGCTCTTAATGGGCCACAATGGGCAGCCCAGAACGGCCACAACAGCGCCGAACGAAAGAAAACTTCCGGCCAGCGGTGTGTGAGAGGACCACACATCCGCTGAGACGTCTGGGGAGCGCATCACCCAGTGGCCGGAGGGGAAATGACGGAGGTGGACAAGGCTCGGATGCAAATCAATGACTCAAAAGGGGCCGTGGCATGCAAAAAACATTTCACCAGTTATAAAGGCAAAAAAAAAGTGTAACAAAAACACCAATTTAGCAAGTATATAGAAAATGGGATTCCAATTACAACAGTAAACTGCGGTTGTAAAAGAGACCAGTAGGGAACATAGAGATCCATCGTGGTCTCTATATATTGAAACTAGTCCTACTCCTGAAGAGAGAGCAGAATAAAGCCCACTGGTCTGAAGACATGGAGCTGTGTCCGTCAGTGAACCTCAGAGAAAAGGATTTTACGGTAAGACAAAAATCGAGTTTTTTAAAAATTGACGATCATTATATTTTCATTTCACACCTCAACACAGTGCAACTGCTCTAAGAGAATTGTGCATCACTTACATTGCATGCTTTTATAGAAAAAGCTTATAAGTTACTTGCTGGCAGATTATACCATTTTTGTTTTCATTGGCAATTGTGTGGTCATTTTCTATCCTGTCTTTCATTATATTGTATACTTTCCAAAATGCTGCATATTTCATGCAATGCTTCCTTGGGATGCATGTGTGAACAAACATTTCATGTTGCTCTTCAGTACAAAGCATTGGTATCTTTTGAAACAACATCCTAGAGCTATACTGCTGCAATATCAATATTTAATGTAGTTATTGTGGTTGAGTATTAAAGAAAATAAATCCACAAAACATTATTCTTCCATCTATACAATGCATTGGACATATTGCATACACTCAACATGAAGTATTATCATCAGTTACAGAAAGAGCTCCCAGGAATAGATCTAATGTGGACTCAAGTGTGAAGAATCTGCTTGAAAAGAAGAATCTGGTCATCAGATCAGCGGATAAGGGAGGTGGGCCAGTCATTTGGGATAAGGCAGATTACACAAAGGAAGTTTACAGTATTCTAAGTGACACAGACATATATGAGAAATTACCCAAGTATTAATTACCCAACACAACACGGGCCTAGATAATATAGAACTTCAGATCCCCCTGTCAGCCCTCCATTCATTAATAGCGGATTCGTGTTTCACACTCTGGCACAACCGTGGCATAACCAATATAAACAATCTTTATGAAAATTCAAAAATTATCCCATTCCCTACTTTGCAAAATAAATTTCGCCTACCCGACACTGACCTCTTTCTACATTTTAGAAAGCGTCATTTCCTTGCTACCTTATCGCGTTGGCCATTAAATGTCCAGGCGCAGGCTTGGAAATATCTCAGCTCTAGCACATCCCCTAAAGTCAAGGGCATCACTACATTCTACAATCTTCTCCAACAAAAATCAGTTTTCTCCAAGTCACTCCCCCACGTTTAATGGGAGAGGGACTTGGGTATGGAATACACGGACAAACAATGGACAGATGCACTGAGATCAATATACACATCGACTTGTAACTCCAACCTTTGGGAATTAACCCTGAAAATCTCTCTTAGACGGTACCTCACACCGGACAGGCTCCGTAAATTTGACATGAACAATGACGGTCAATGCTGGCGAACATGTGGAGGAGCAGGTACTCTCTTCCACATCTTCTGGCAATGTCCACGTATACAAACTTTTTGGCAGGAGGTATTCTCACTACTCTCCAACGTGACCAACACTCGTATCAATCCAGATCCTGGACTGGCTTTCCTCTCTATAGGCGGTGAGACGATACACTATTCTCTATGACACACATTGACCCACTGCTTACTTGCGGCAAGACTACTCATAGCTAGATCTTGGAAACAAGATGTTACACCATTGCTTAGAGTAGTGATATGGTTACTACCAACTTCTCCTATGAGCGGTCCTTATCCCTGAAAAATCAATCCACTGCCCCTATGAATAAGCTATGGCAACCTTGGATTTCTTTGCTTAATAGATTGTAATTCTGCCCCGAATTCTCTGACGAATTGCGAATCTATCCCATTGATGTCTGGTGTCCCAGGCCTAGACACAGTGTAGTTCCCATTGGGGGTGTCCTTCCCTGGGACGCCCGCATGTCGGTGGTATAAGATTTTGCCAAAGGGGTATCCTCTTGCATAGTTATGCTTTTGGCGACATCAAGTGGCAGTTGGGATGACTTATACTATGTATGGTCTCTGGTTCCAAGCATGTGTTAGTTTATGACCACAGGAACTATGCTTATGCTTATTGTTCTGCTTATGCCTACTGTTATGTTTGTGTTTGTTGAATAACACACTCATTATTGCTACTTGCTGATTACTTTTAGGAATTGTACTACTGTTTGTATCTTCATGCTAAAAATTTAATAAAAAGATTTATACAAGAAATTACCCAAAAATCCCACCGTTAAATTCAAAAAGCTATTCAAAAATGTGATCACACAGGGTTGTAGTTAAAGCGGTAGTAAACTCATTCAGAGCATTTCATTTAAATACATCAACAGCAGTAACATGTCATTTTCGATGTAATTGAGTGAAAGGAATCAATTGCACGTTTTGCTAACCTTTATAATTTCATATTTTATGTTCGGATTTCTTGAAATTACAGCGCCGCCATCCTTGCTATGGTTTTCTCCTGCAGATCGCCGCTGTATTTCCGCCCACAGTACGAGTATTATTCACAAATCCCGCACATGCACAGTAATCGCCGAAACCAAGCCTCGTTTTGGTTTCATTCACTACTCCACTATCACTCCCCTGTGACGTTGCAAGTCACATGGGGTAGTGGAGAATTTTTTTAATGGGGGAAGGTCGGAGTCTCGCGGTAGCACGGGGCTGACGTCTAGGAGAGGAAATGACGCAGCCCCGCAATAGACAATGTAATATTCCGGCAAGGTAATTATCTTGCCGGAAAAGAAATTAACATTGAGCATGCGCAAGTGACGTAGATGACAGCAGCGATCAAAATAGAAGGAGAACGGCTGCAGTGACAGGCATTGTAAAAGGTAGGTAAGATAATTCTGACAGAGATCATTAGGATACTGCAATGTTATAAAATCGATGATACTACCGCTTTAAGGTGTTATCAACAGAAAAGAGAGAATTTTTTTGTGCTCAACAGCACCTAGGGTGCCTGTTTTTATATTGTCTTCCTAAAATACATAAGTACCCTGTTCACCCCCAGGTAGACTCATCATTAGTGGTATTGGTTCTCTTCTATCCATGAATGGGGGAATTCTTGCAGCCGTTAGCATGCAGAACTCCCTCTTTCCTAAAGGTTACCAAACAGGTCCTAAATGACCTACGTTCTGTGACTACTGGTGTTTATACGTATATGGTTACAGTTTACATGGTCTCTCTCTACAGTACAATTGCACACAATGAGGGCATGGAGGCGGTGTCCTTTTATCTAGAGGAGGCTAATTATATTCTAATGTAAGTGGTAAACTCTGTGCTTATGGAATATTGGATATGAGTGGATATGTGATGAATAAATCCTAGGCTGCAGCCTCCCTAAATTATAGTCAGAAGACTATATAAGATAAAAAAGGGGGGGGGGGGGGGGGGTTTGGGGAATGGCGCTGCCTAGTGGCCAGAAGTGTGTATAAAATCTGGAGTGCCAAATGGATATGGCAATAAATAAGTAGGTAAAACTAAGAATATAATGACAAGGTAAAAAAGAGAGAGGTATATGAAAACTGTAAATATGAGAGTGTAAAAATTGTAAAATATATAAAATATAAACAAGTGTCAGTGGATCAAATTGCCATGTGCATAAATGGCCCTATGCATAAATGACCATAATTATTAGAGCTGCACGATTCTGGCAAAAATGAGAATCACAATTTTTTGGCTTAGAATGAAGATCACGATTCTCAAAATCCGCCACTGGGACCACACATATGTTAAAGCAGACCGTCCACCGTTTAAAAAAAAAATACCGGGGTTATTGCAGCTATCTACTGCCATAACCCCGGTATTTAATGTCAAAATTCCGACGTAAATACACGGTGGGCGGTCCGTAAATGGTGCACTGCAGGCATAACGCAATGGCACCCAGACCACATTTATTTTCTGTGTGCCCTGGCCTGTACCCACCATAACATTGTGATGAGGTAGGTTGTGGCGCTTTGTGTAAAGAAAAAAAAAATAGATATGCTGAATTTTATGCAACAAAGTCACCGCACACTTCACTGCATGTCATTGTACATTAACTTGATTGAACCATCATCTTGTAATGTGACATTTCAAAAAATAAAAATGAAAAAGTGGGAGAAACTTTTGTGAGTGTATATCAAATTATTATTTTCATTATATTAATATATATATATATATATATATATAATATCATAAATAATATAATATAATGAAAATAATAATTTCATTTATTATATTATATTAATAATTCACAAGTCAAACTGCTGAAAAGGTAGTGTTATGTGCAGAAAATGTAATCCCTAAAAAAATTAAATGTGTATTATAATGTGTGATGGAGATTATATATATATATATATATATATATATATATATATATATATATATATATATATCAATATAAATTAGGGGAAGGCGCCTGGCCCTTTAAAAAAGATAATAGAACCTGCTGCCCCTTTAATTGTTAAAAACAATATATAAGTATAAATCGTGGGTAAAAAGGCTCTGGTAATCTTTTATATTGCTGGATACAACTATTAAAGGTATCACGTATTCTTATAAAATTATTAAATATTGATATTATGGCAAAAATGTGTAAAAATACTTGCTATATTAAACAAGTGCAAAAATGTGATTAATAAATATCAAAGTTCTTGATAGTGCATCAACCTAAAATTACAGGTGCTAGCTTTCACTAGTATAATTGTTACATAAATAAGTTATTTAATTAGTGCAACAAGCAAGAAAGTGCTTAATAGTGCATGCATAAATTAAATCACATAGAATTAAATTATAACAATATTAAATGATCGTGCTCTCTAATAAAGTGCTCAAAGATGTATGACAAGTGTCTCTAAAATTCTGGGCAATTCATGCAATCGGATTGTGCTTCTATATTCTTGATTGTTTAATTCTAAGGTGCTCCAGGTGATGGGGTGTGTTACACGTGGCCTCTTACCAGCTTCCAATAGGTCGTAATGACCCCCAACACCTGTGATCCCTTTATTTGGGTGGATCAGACCTCTCCTCGATATCGTTGGCTTGAATATCCTGCTCCTACATTAGGCGTATATGGACCATATAGTCCGCATATAAAGATAAAGAAATAGCCTCCAATAGTGAAATATTGTATGGTTTATTAAATATACACTATAGGATAACAATTGGTCTCTTACTATTTGTTGTGCCCTCCTGGCACTGGGCAATTCGGCAGTACAAAATCGTTCGGGTATTGGGAAGATATTGTCCGAGGATCTGCAGCTTCCTCCTATCTCTCCTTTCCCTGTTTTGTTTGCGGCGGTCGGCGTGCGTCCCTGCCACTGCTACGAATGCCTGGCATTATACTAGTGAAAGGTAGCACCTGTAATTTTAGGTTGATGCACTATCAAGCACCTTGATATTTATTAATCACATTTTTGCACTTGTTTAATATAGCACGTATTTTTACACATTTTTGCCATAATATCAATATTTAATAATTTTATAAGAATACGTGATACCTTTAATAGTTGTATCCAGCAATATAAAAAAAAAAAAAAAATATATATATATATATATATATATATATATATATATATATCTCCACACATTATAATACACATTTAATTATTATTATTTTTTTTTGGGGATTGCACCCCCTCCTCTCCTCCCCTCCCCTCCCCTCCCCTCCTTTCCTCCCCTCCTTTCCTCCCCTCCTCTGTCGATTACCTCACGATGGAAAGCTCATCATGCTATGTGAGGGCTGGAGTGCAGCGTTCATGGGGCTTCTGAAGGTACCGCCCATCAGTGGATGCGGTCTCTCACTGCTGGCGTCAGTTCCTGTATCGGTGGCGACACCGCCACTTGCGTTCCAGGCTGGCTCCACTGCGGCCGACTGCCTCTCCTACCCCGCCCCCAGAATCGCCGATAGTTAGAATGGAGATCGTATAGGGGGGTGAATCGAGATCGCGATCCTAAAACGATTAATCGTGCAGCTCTAATAATTATAAATCCAAAAAGTATGAATAAATCAATATTTAAACAGATATATAAAAATGAGTGCCAAAAATAACATGTGCATAAGTGACCACAAGTAATATGAGGTCCAAAATATACAATAATGCAATATAAATATCATAAACTCAAAGTGACATGTGCGTGAATGCCCAAGGTTGGTGTGCACCAACGTACACTAATGAAAAATAAATAAATAGTAAAGACGTGATGGTGTATCCAAAGGATAAGTCCAATATTGGATATTGAAGTGATAAATGGTAAATAAATATTAGCTGGTGATAAAGTGACTAAGAATGTCCAAAATCTAGTGACTATGAACGTCCAAAATATAATTAATTGATAAGCAGGTAGCAGTCTTCGTGTAGATTATACACAATAAGTGACCCCGTGGTGGGCAGTGAGGTGCTCCGTGACCCCTCTAGTAAATGGTGCACTCACCAGAAATACCCACCCCACACAGGGGTATAGAGCGGGTATGTGTAGTATTCCGGTAGGTAGGTCCTAGTCTCCTCTACAGGTCCTGGGTTGGACGTCTATGAGGGTCCCTGGTAGTTCCCGGGTTAGAGGGTTCCTGGGGGGAGATGGTTGGGGTCTAGTGGAGTCCCGGCGGTATGGGATGCACGCTCCAAATATCCACGGTGTATCAGTGGAACAGGTATTTAAGAAGTGAAGGAAAGGCACATAGCGTAATACTGTCGAATAGGGTTTATTTCACAAAAAACAGGATCAAAGGTACTCACATTAGCACAGTAGTAAATGAGCAGGGAAACATGCTTGTGGAGCGCAATGCGGTCCACGCCTCGATACAGGAACCGGAAGTGAGGCGACACGCTGTACGCGTTTCGTAATCACACGTCCACGCTGCTGAGGACGTATGATTACGAAACGCGTACAGCGTGTCGCATCACTTCCGGTTCCTGTATCGAGGCGTGGACCGCATTGCGCTCAACACACATGTTTCCCTGATAATTATTAGAGCTTCACGATTAATCTTTTTAGGATCGCGATCTCGATTCACCCCCCTATACGATCTCCATTCTAACTATGGTCATATATACATAGGGCCATTTATGCACATGGCACTTTGATCCACTGACACAAATTTATATTTTATATATTTTACAATTTTTACACTCTCATATTTACAGTTTTCACATACCTCTCTCTTTTTTTACCTTGCCATTATATTCCTAGTTTTACCTACTTATTTATTGCCATATCCATTTGGCACTCCAGATTTTATACACACTTCTGGCCACTAGGCAGCGCCATTCCCCAAACCCCCCCCCTTTTTTTAGCTAATAATATTCTGGCCATTCTAAAACAGTTTATTTTGCAGTTACTAGAATTACGCAATGGCCCAAAATTAGTTTTGGTTTAACAAGGATTAATTTTTACAGACCAAGGCAAGGGTGCTGCCATGGGGGCCTGCAGTCTAGACAATTTGTTTATAGCTAAATGGGAGGAAGATATCATCTACTCTAGAGTCATGGCCTGAACTGAGCTTTTACCGGAGATATAGTATATAGATGATATGGAGACAGGAGCTCACTGGAGAATTTTGAAGGCACTCTAAATTGTAATAATCTCAATATCAAATTTACACATAATTTTAGTCAAACAGAGGTTCGCGTTTTTTAAATTTAATATTAAATAATAATTGATATTAACATTGTTACAAAGTCGTTTTTAAATCAACAGACAAAAAGTTTTTTTCCAATCAATAGCTGCCACCATCCTGCCTGGTTAAGGGCAATTTATTAGGATGAGACAAAATTTTACTAACTTGGACGATTGTTTTTCTCAATCTCATACTGAAAGATAGATTTGGGGAAAAGGGATATAATGATATGTAGATGACACTATTCGACAAGTGGCAGATGTGGAACAGGAGTCTCTTTTAGAAGTAAGAGCTAAGTAAAAACAGTCTATAGTTTATATGGTTTATTCATTTTTGGTTAGTTTGCATCATGGGCTTCAAGAAAATGGTGAAATGGTGGCTTCCAGGCACAACAAAATGGCAGAGCTGATTTTTCCAGTAGCTCTATGGAGCTTTATTCACTCTCAGTCAGTTTACATCACAGGCTTCAAGAAAATAACAGAATCACAGTTTCCAGCCATAACAAAAGACAGACACCACTGACAGAACCACTATTTCCGGTTACAAAAAAATGACCTTGTTTTGTGATGCATGCCAGACTGCAGGTAAATGAGTAATAACGGTAAATGAGTAATAACGCTGTCTCCTGGTCTTTGGATAATGGGAATAACATTTTTCTTGAGAACAATCAAAGGATCTTTTGGTTTGACTTTTGGCCTTTGGTGTATAGTAAACTTTGGGAACATGACGGATCTGCTACTTCCGGTTCCCGAAGGTTTTGGTATCAGTAGAAGGCAGAACCCCTGAGGATGTGCTTGTGCATGAAATACATTGGGTGGGCCTATGTGCTGATGTCATGCCGCCGTTTCCAGTTCTCGGTTCAGCGCCTACTTTTGTATGTTTTGGCCAACTGTTTAATTTTTTCACATGTATGCTGCAGCTTTTTTATGCAAAATATTTTTCTCTATCGTTCATTGACAGATGCAGCTTCATATCTTCTTAGCCACGTTTTTTTTCTGGGTGAGCTCCAGTTGTTCCTGGTTGAGCGCCTTGTTACCTGGTTGGCTACGTTTTAGCCTTTGGAGAATTACGTTCTTCCTTGTGTTGTTTTTCCCACTCCTCAAGATAATACTGCTTTGGTACGTCCCAAAGGCTAAGAATATATGAAGCTGCGTCTGTCAATGAATGATAGAGAAACTGGATTTTTGACTTACCGTAAATTCCTTTTCTCTGAATTTCATTGACAGACGCAGCACCCGCCCCTCTAATTATGAGTGGAATGGGGTTGTTGTCTTCTAAACACTGCTTGTAACAAAACTAAGGGCTGTAGCACAGTGTGTGGGGTTATGCCTGCAAGGACAGCCCCATAGGTGTGGTGAAAGCTTGTTCCTGCCTAGTGTCCTATTCCTGATGGGAGGGGCATAACCCAATGGCTAAGAAGGTATAAAGCTGCGTCTGTCAATGAACTTCAGAGAAAAGGATTTTACAATAAGTCATAAAAATCAATTTTTTTTTGGATGCAATAAATACTACACAATGTATGGCTCCTTTTGACTCCTTATGAGCTCCTGGTGAGCTCATTTATTGCAGTGTTTTAAGTTGCACCGTGACACATTGGAATGGATTGTGTGGAGGTCTGAGAAACCAAACAATTCTGGAATATTTAAGATGGGCATGATCATCATGTATAGCATATCACAAAATTGAGTACACCCCTCACATTTTTTGTAAATATTTTATTATACCTTTTTATATGACAACACTGCAGAAATTACACTTGGCTACAATGTAAATTAGTGAGTGTACAGCTTGTATAACAGTGTAAATTTGCTGTCCCCTCAAAATAACTCAACACACAGCTATTAATGTCTAAATCGCTGGCAAAAAAAGTGAGTACACCCCTAAGTTGAAAATGTCCTAATTGGGCCAAATTATCCATTTTCCCTCCCCAGTGTAATGTGACTTGTTAGTGTTACAAGGTCTCATGTGTGAATTGGGAGCAGGTGTGTTAAATTTGGTGTTATCACTCTCTCATACTGGTCACTGTAAGTTCAACATAGCACCTCATGGCAAAGAACTATCTGAGGACCTGAAAAAAAGAATTGTTGCTCTACATAAAGATGGCCTAGGCTATAAGAAGATTGCCAAGACCCTAAAACTGAGCTGCAGCATGGTGGCCAGGCCCATGCAGCGTTTTAACAGGACAGGTTCCATTCAGAACAGGTCTCCCCATGGTCGACCAAAGAAGTTGAGCGCGCGTGCTCAGCATCATTTCCAGCGGTTGTCTTTGAAAAATAGACGTATGAAGGCTGCCAGCATTGCTGCAGAGGTTGAAGGGGTGGAGGGTCAGCCTGTCAGTGCTCAGACCATATGCCGCACACTGCATAAAATTGGTCTGCATGACTGTCGTCCCAGAAGGAAGCCTCTTCTAAAGATGATGCACAAGAAAGCCCTCAGTTTGCTGAAGACAAGCAGACTAAGGACATGGATTACGGGAACCATGTCCTGTGGTCTGATGAGACCAAGATAAATTTATTTGGTTCAGATGGTGTCAAGCATGTGTGGTGGCAACCATGTGAGGAGTACAAAGACAAGTGTGTCTTGCCTACAGTCAAGTAAGGGGGTGGGAGTGTCATTGTCTGTGGCTGCATGAGTGCTGCCGACACTGGGGAGCTACAGTTCATTGAGGGAACCATGAATGCCAACATGTACTGTGACTAAAGGAGAGCATAATCCCCTCCCTTCAGAGACTGGGCCACAGGGCAGTATTCCAACATAATAACGACCCGAAACACACCTCCAATACGACCACTGCCTTGCTAAAGAAGTTGAGGGTAAAAGTGATAGACTGGCCAAGTATGTATCCAGACCTAAACCCTATTGAGCATCTGTGGGGCATCTTCAAATGGATGGTGGAGGAGAGCAAGGTCTCTAACATCCACCAGCTCTGTGATGTTGTCATGGAGGACTGGAAGAAGACTCCAGTGGCAACCTGCGAAGCTCTGCTGAACTCCATGCCCAAGAGGGTTAAGGCAGTGCTGGAAAATAATGGTGACCACACAAAATATTGACACTTTAGGCCCAATTTGGACATTTTCACTTAGGGGTGTAGTCACTTTTGTTGCCAGCGGTTTAGACATTAATGGCTTAGCGTTGAGTTATTTTGAGGGGACAGCAAATTTACACTGTTATAAAAGCTGTACACTCACTACTTTGTAGCAAAGTGTAATTTCTTCAGTCTTGTTACATGAAAATATATAATAAAATATTTACAAAAATGTGAGGGGTGTACTCACTTTTGTGAGGTACTGTAGCTCTGGTGAGTGAATAGATGGTGACGGGGTCACAGGAAAAGTTATTTGTCTTCATGTGCTGGAGATCTACATTTATTTAATGCTTTCATTCACATATATCTATCATATATATATCACAGAAAGGTGTATTTGAACAGTGATCTAATTATCTCTCCTGTGAAGAATTCTTACTGGTGGATTGGACTGATTTTTTATGGACATTGTGCTTTGATATATACATGTATTGATTTTATACTGTTTTCACTAGAAGGGTTGCACTTGAATTTATTGTTATATACAGTAAATACACAGGGTTTGGCGAGTCTCTCTGCATGCTAGCTGCTGTGACCTACTGGTGCCCACATTTTTATATTATTTTTGGAGTTAAAGTAAACCTTTCAGTACAATAAATTACCAACGGGTATAATAAATGAAATTCAGGCACAGTTAGGTACACGCATTCACTTTCTCATAGCTTTTTAATGCTCCAAAACACAAATGTTGACTTCTACAAAAAAAGTAAATCACTGACCTGCATACTGCTTCCCACAACTCCCTGTTAGTCTTTCAAAATTACGAATGACCTCAGTGGGCAATAGGAAGTAAAGGGCAACAATTGGCTTTTTTTGCAAAAACCTGCATACATGTACAAGGTTCCACATTGTATGGATGGCAGAATAATGTTTTGTGGATTTATTTTCTATAATACTCAACCACAATGACGAAATTAAATATTGTAGCGTTTTAGCTCTAGGATGTTGTTTCTCAAGCGGGAAGTAGAGTGGAGCCCTAGCATCAGTTCTATCAGTTTAAAAGGAGAATCATGGCTTAATGCTAGTGGTGTTATTGGGAAGAAAAAATACCAGAGATTTGAGATGAGAGTGTCAGAGATGTCAGCTTGAGGAAAAATGCCATAGAGGAAAACATGCACCAATCAATGTCTGGTGTTACAGCATTGGTGAGAACATTTTTTTTCCAACCAAGAGGTGTCAGTGGAAGAAATAAAATGCCTTAGCATTGGTAATGTCAGTGAGAAGAAGAATAAATTATCCTGCATCTGTGGTATCCGCAAAATGAAAGAGGGCTGTGGAGGTGGGGGTGAAATGCTTTTGATTGGGGAGCTAAGGGGTTCTAAGTGGGACAGGAAAAAGGGAAGTACACCATTCACTCCCCAGCAGGCACCAATGCTGAAATGAGCTCTGTTTTGAGCTGTCAGCCAGGGAGGTAGTGATGCACTTTTGAGGAGGCATTCCATTGCCTATACAAACACCAGGCTGCCTTTGGAAGAAGAAGAGTGAAGAATCCTCCCTCCAGCCAGGGTCGGATTAAGACCATCATGGACCTGGTGCTGGGGATTTTGGTGGGTCTTTTGAAAATGCAAATCATTTTTGTTAAAACAAATTAAATATTCAAACAAATTAAATAAAATAGAGAGGGAGGTGAGAGAGAGAGGGATTGGAGGGTGAGAGAGAGGAGGTGAGAGAGAGAGGAGGGTGAGAGAAAAGAGGAAGGGTGAAAGAGAGAGAGGGGGAATGTGAGGAGGGGGGTGAGGGAGAAAGAGAGAGAGGGGCCGAGAGAGAGTGAGACACAGAGAGGGGGGGGTGAGAGAGAGGATGCCATTAGTTATTCTTAGAATTGTAGTAATGTGGCGTGCATACCAGCCTGTGATTTACATATCAATACTGCCGTGATTTGCTTATAAATGCCACCACGATTAACATCAATCATGTGAACACTGCACACAGAGCAGGGCTGGAAAGCATTGGTGATTCACTCACACTACTGGGCTGGGCCTATCTTAAGGAAGGGGCCTGGAGCTGCAGCTCCAATAGCCCCTATGTTATTCTGGCCCTGCCTCCAGCAGCTATTTCAATACCTGTTCTGACTGTCCGTCAGCAGGATGCCAGAGATTGAAATCTGGCAACCAAAGTCTTGGTAATCATCCTGATTAGTTTCACAGTTATGCTTATAAACTTTAAACAGTTTGTTGGACGTAATATGTTCAATTTAAGCAGAGCCATAAAATTGTAATTTCATTTAAATAGTAGCATACTTTGTGACAAGAGACATATACAGTATAATTCCAGAAGTCTCTGAGTCCTTATTAATTTGTGCTTAATAAAGATGATAGATAAAGGGTTAAAGTGGTAGTAATGTCTGCTTTCTATCTTGTATCTACAGGTAAGCCTATAATAAGGCTTAACTGTAGGTACAATAAATATGTCCTAAACGTGCAACAACTAGGAGATTTTTTTTACATAAGTCTTTCGTAATGCGTTGGCGGTGCCTACTAGAACATTATGACATAAGCCTGCGGGGGACCAGCTTTTTTTTTTTTTCTTAATGCAGTTTACTACTGTGTTAAGAGCACGGCATACAACAGTTTTGCTTAGAACTAGGGAAAAGTTTTCCTCACATTATAGCAGTTGCTTTTCACGAAGGCGTGGAAGGTCAGTAAGCTAGGTAGGGTCATTCGTCTTTTATGTGCCTTAAACTTTACCTACAAATGGGATATGCAGTTTTTATGTTTGTTTTATGCTTTTTTTATTGGATTAGATAAATCTGCCAAACTTTCTGCAGTCCATTGCGTTTCTTTCAGAGCTACGTTACACTGCATATATATTCTGTTATAGCGTTGATGTTTCTTGCTTTAGTTTTATACATTGCAAAACAGAATTCGTACGTTTGGGTGTGTGCACTTTTTTAGAAAACGGATGCCATGTATACAGCATGTTACTAAACAATAATTAAATTTGAGTTTTTAATTCGTTTTTTAATTTTAAATTGCTATTTAGTTTTCATTTTAGCTGCACATTTCTTAGAATCTTTACCTGGCAGAAATAATTGCCTGGCTACCTTCTCCATGAGTAGAGCTTGGGGTTGAATGATGGACAGCCTGTTGCATAGGATTTTGCATTACTGTCAATTTGGTTTACTACACTGAAAGTTTAATCTCTGCTGAGAATCTTGCACATTTGTATACTGTTTTATGTACGGTATTCACACTTAGCAGCTGTATTAACATATTTCGGTAGGTACTCTAGGCAGGTAAAGATCTGTAGTAAATGTTGCAAAGACATGCAATAAATATTTCAGGACTTTTCAATGCATATATTGGGAAATTTTTTTTTTTTTTAACAAAACTGGAGTTGTGCTTTACAAGATGTACACATGCTGAAAATTGAACCTATATATCACTAATTGGCGCAGACCTGCCTGGTCTGTTTCAAATATTTGTTTCTGAGATGTTTTAACTTAATCATTTTATGTGTTTTGTGTTTATCATTTACTATACACAACCAACAGCTATAAATTAAAGGAGTTGTAAAGTCAGAAGTTTTTTTTTTATCTTAATGCATTCTATATATTAGGATAAAAAGCCTTCTGTGTCTAGCAGCCTCCCCAGCACCCCCTAATACTTACCTGAGCCACATCTCTATCTAGCGATGTCCACGAGTCCCTTGGCCATCCGGGACTCTCCCTCCTGATTGGCTGAGACACAGCAGCGGCGCAATTGGCTCCCATGGCTGTCAATCAAAGTCAGTTAGCTAATCAGAAGGGAGAGCTGGTGGGGCTGAACTGCAGCTCCATGTCTGAATGGGTATAATGTTTGTTTTCAGCAATGGCTATCTACTTCATTATTTATTATATTGCTTATTATAATGTGCATTCTACAGCATTTTTTGGAATGGTTTGCCTATAAATTTTTGGTACCACTGCTGGCAAACATATGTAATAAGGTTAGTAAAGATCTGTAGTAAACTGTGTCGTTTATATCTGCCTGGAGTTCAGACTAAGGAAGGAGCATTGATTATTTAAACCCAGTGGTGAGACAACTACACCTTTACATACGCAATAAAAACTTAAAAATTTGTATTCCCTGAAAGTGATTGTAAATTTGATCTACGGGATTTATGCATTTTAGTTCCTGAATTTTTTTTTTACGAAACGACATTTGTGGTAATAAAATAATGATGACAGTAAAATACTAAATATTTAATGCTTCAGAGAACCAGAACACTGAATGACCAGTATCTCTAGAGGACGCCGGCATTAAGGTCCATGTGCCAAAACTTTCTTTAGATCTTCCCACCTGTCAAAGCCTTCTCACTTTGCTTTTTTGATTTTTGTTTTATTTGAGAATGTAGTGTAAGTAGTCAGACTTCAGCTGCCACAGCGGGACTTCATGGTCTGAGGGAGTGAATCTGGCACCTGGTACTGCTGTGGTTCAAGGAGACATAAAGAGTTAGTGTAAAAATAATGATTCAACTGACTTTTATATTTTCCTTAGCACTAGACAAAGAAATCAGCCTTGGCCCTGATTCACACCAGTGCGGCTTTAAAATTGCGCTACTGCTAGTGCGATTTCAAAGCTGCAGATCAGTGTGATTTGCATCTCCGATTTCATTTTGGCTTGGGGCATTTAATAGGAGCCTATGGAAGTCGCAATGAAATCGGAAAAAGTAGTGCAGGAAACTTTTTCAAAGTCACTGTGACATGAGTCGTGGCGGTTTGAACGGTTCTGTTGCCGGCAATAGGGTGCAACTTTTCATGCGATTTGGGACTGTCAAATCACATGACATCACATGTGAACGAGGGCTTAAACTAGAACTATGGGCAAAATACAAAGACATACTGTATTTTATGCAGTCCATCACCTGTTTATCCTGCCAGAATATCAATGAAATATGAAATTGGACAGGGTGGTTTTAGATAGACATGTATTTTTAATTCAATGTAAGCTTGAATCCTAATTAAAGCTTACACTTTTTAAGCAGTTACCCTAATTTTGTTTACATTTGGAAAAAGAAAAAAAAAGCTGAAATTTAATGCTTCGATACAACAATGGAAATTGGAGATTAATAAAATGCACCCGCATAAGAAACTGATTTATGACCACCGAGGTTGCCTGATATCTTTGTATTTGACAAGGCACAGAACACTTTTAGTTTTTTAATCAATTTTCAATCATTTGCTGTGGGGGCACGCATTCAGGTACGCTCTCACGCCAGGCTGTAAACATATTTGAGATTGAAATAAAAAAAGGATTCTATCAAATGTTTAAAATTTAGGGTTTGATGCTCCTTGCAGTTGCTCCTTAGCTTAGTAATGAGGTAAAGCTTCACTTTGAAAATAGTACTCAATCCCGTGCAAGGAAAATAAAACAAACTGCATTTTTGCTTGCACATGATTGGATGGTGGTAGTCAGCAGAGCTTCTGCTCAATTACTAAGCTCTGGAGAAACTGCTCTTGTAAAGTGCACAGTGTATTTGCCTTTAGTAAATCAACCCCTTAGTGTTGCATAGGATTTGGTGAGGATTCATGGCAATGTAACTTACCACAGCCATTTCTCTTACGTCCTTTGACAGTCGTCGCCCGATGGTATTAGCCTTCACTAATGGGTAATGGCGCCCTCTGCAGGAGCAAGGCTAGGCAGATAATTGATTATCAGGTTAATACAAAAAAACTTTTATACCTCGGCACGCCACTAGGGGGCCATCCCTCAGCCATTATCCTGAACCCAATCTGATATTACCTCAGTTTTAAGCTGCCTAGCTCAGGAGCTGGTTAGATCTTTCTGACTGGGACCTTGTGTCTCAGTCTTCTTTATGTTTTTTTCTGAATTCATGTGTTTTTTCCTTGCACAATAGATTTTTATTTCTCTCACTATCACTAGTTAGTCAGGGATTCCTTTCCTGAAGGACTACAAGTGACTGCAGAGCTGGGCCTCGGACTGGTTATTATAGATCCTTATGGAATCCCAGCCTGCCAACGAGCGTCACAGGTTACTGGTACACCCAGGCCTCGCAATGACAGTGCCCCTCCAAATGGGGACGAGCCTGCAGAGCTGCACCTTCGCTGAGGGTGTCTCAACCTGGATCGCCCGCGTGTTGCCAGCATCCCTCCTTGGCTGAAGGCACCCCCACTGAGGGTGGGAGGTCTCCCGTATCTGAGCGGTGCCCGCTGCCTGGACTGGTGAGTACGGATACCCCCTTGTCCCTGGGGACTTTTGGGGGGGTCGTGGGCCCACTCTTAGGGGATAGCAGGGCTGGTGGTCTCTGTAGGATCCCCCTTATGTCCAGGTTGTTGGTTTTCTCCCTCCCTCCCTGCTCCCGCTGGGGGCGCTGTATGGGGTGCTTGTGGTACTTGGGGAGGTGTTCCATAACTCCGGGGGGTCTCTCTTGGGTCCCCAATGATAGCCAGAATGTGATTGTACACTTTTTGCCGCCGTTTGGAGCGGCCGCCATGTTATGGTGGGCAGATTTCTAAGCTCTGTGTGAGGACAGCAGCCATTTTAGGATTCTGCACATGCTCCCGATCGGGCGCCATCTTGGATGTGGGCACATGCCTAGTAAGGGCAAGCGGCCATTTTCCCTGTGACATTTTACATTGAGTTTCAATAGGCACCTTTTGTCTGGGCTTGAGGGCTGGGCCTCTAGCTGTGTGAGGTCATTTCCTCCTTCTTCACACTTCTCCTGTGCAGGACGCTGGTGGCAAGTAACTGACAGGCTGGGGGATTTTTGCTCATTCCTCTGCCATTTTTCGACCAAATCAAATTTTACTTGTGGCTAGTGTGTTTTCTCAGGGGGCTCTTTCTGTTGGTGCAGATTGTGGGGGGGTCCGCGAAACCGCAGATTTAAAGGGCCAGCGTCCCTTTTTAATTTTAAGGCAAAAATGGACTCCCAGGATAACAAATTCCCGCAGACCTGGTGGGGGCTTTGGGTACACCTGAATCCTCTTCCATGGCCTCCATATCTGCTGCTCTTGCGACTTTGGCGTCCCAGGTGAATCTGTTGATGTCGGAACGCTCCTCCAAAAAACGGCCTGTGCCCTACCAGTCCTCTGACTCTGAGCCTGAATTGGTTGCCACGGACGATGGTCCCCCTAAGGGGTCCCGGTCCTCCACTTCTGAGGGGGAGATGGTATCTTCCTCCTTGGTAGCGTGGGGACGCGCTACGATGGATGCCCTCATTAGCGCCATAAAAGAAACACTCAGTCTCGACGATGAGCCATCTCAGTCAAGTAAGCGGTCCGCTTTCGGGTTCCGAAGGCCCCAGAAGTCAGGTCAGGCTTTTTCCTCAAAAGTGGATCACACTGTGTCTAGGCTGAATAAGTCCCCCATAATGCCAGTAGAGGATTCCCTGGTTTTCAGGGATCCGGCGGATAGGTGTGTGTGGAAGCACTCACCCGCCACATTTATATAGTGGCGGGTTCCCTGTTAAAGTGTGTGTTTGCCTCGGTGATGGCCTCTCATGCGCTCACGACATGGTGCAAGGGGCTCTGCAGCACTCTGGTGGCGGAGTCGGCCTCTCCGACTGCCCTTGCCATGGTGGATCAGCTCATCCAAACTTTGATGTTCTTGTGTGACGCGGCCTTGGACGAGGCTCCGTTGGTCGCCCGGTTGTCGGTGGTGGGGATCGCGATCCGCCGCAATACCTGATTAAAGAGCTGGTCGGCTGACCACGCGTCCAAAAAGACAGTGTCTGAAGTCCCCTATGTGGGGGGTGGTCTTTTTGGGGAAACTCTGGATGAGCTAATTAAGGGGCTGACAGGAGGTAAGAGTACTCTGTTGCCTCAAGTCACTAAGGGTAAGTCCCCCCGCACGTGGAGGGGGCCCTCCTTCAAGACTCAACGTAATTCCTTTCGTGCCTTCCGACCTCCCAGTGGCCACAAGAAACCGTGGACGGATAGGCCAAAAGCCGGTCAGTCTGGCTCGGTGGCCCAGTCCACCTCTTCCTGAAGGGACGCCCTCACTCGTTGTCGGGGTGGGGGGACGTCTGCCTTGCTTTCAGGAACCCTGGTTGTCCGGCATTCAGGACAGGTGGGTTCACAAACTGATTCGTTCAGGGTACAAGATCGAGTTTCGATCTCGCCCCGCAGACAGGTTCTTCCCGTCCAATCTCCAGCTGTCCCCCGATCGTCTCAGAGATCTCATGGGGGCAGTGCAAGATCTGCTTGCCCAAGGAGTCATTGTACCCGTTCCTTCACGGTACAGGTTTCGCAGGTTTTACTCCAACCTGTTCACGGTGCCCAGGAAGGAATGCAAAGTGCATCCGATTCTGGATTTAAAGTCTCTGAACCGCTTTGTGCGGGTGCAGAAGTTCAGGATGGAATCCATCCGGTCGTTGGTGGCATCGTTCAGATCCGGGGAGTTCTTGGCTTCCATCGACTTGAAGGATGCGTATCTACACATCAGTGTTAATTTTGGCAGCAAATTTCAATTTAGTTTTAGTCTTAGTCTTAGGACTAAAATGGCATTTTAGTTTTAGTCCCATTTTAGTCTTCTGCAAGTGTTTTAGTTTTAGTCGTATTTAGTCGACTAAAACTCCAGTATATTTTAGTCGACTAAAACGCCCTACATTTTAGTCAACTAAAACTCATTTTAGTCATCTATAATCAAATGGGTGTAGTTCAATTGTAATTTGTTATGCATTATTTAAGCATTTCTCTACAATTTCCAAACTCATTATATACTACTGCTGGTCCTGGAGTGAAAAATCTAATATGTTATTATTTATGCTTTGAGCATGCACCAGTGTTAATTTTTGGCAGCAAATTTCGATTTAGTTTTAGTTATAGTCTTTTGACTAAAATGCCATTTTAGTTTTAGTCGTATTTTAGTCTTAAGACTAAAATGCCATTTTAGTTTTAGTCGTATTTTAGTCACCTGAATTGTGTTAGTCGACGAAAACGTTTTAGTCGGTTTTAGTCGACGAAATTAACACTGCTACACATCCCTATATTCAAGGGTCATCAGAGATATCTCCGCTTCACGGTGGCCGGGGAGCACTGCCAGTTCGTCTTGCTTCGGCTCCCAGGGTTTTCACCAAGGTGTTGGCTCCGGTTCTAGCTTTGCTGCGTTTACGGGGCATTGCGGTCATCGGTTACCTGGACGACCTGTTGTTAAGTTCGTGCTCCTGTGTGACCTTGGCGAGCAATCTGGCCATGACGGATCAGACACTCCAGGAGTTTTGGTGGACCATCAATTTTCAGAAGTCAGCACTGACTCCCTTAACTCGTCTTCAGTACCTAGGGATAGTCCTGGACTCTGCTCAAGCTCGGGTTTTCCTTCCCGGACAAACTCGCGACTCTGTGGGACGAGATCAGGTCTCTGCGGGACAACGATCTCTCCTCCTTGCGGACCTACATGCAGGTTCTGGGCCTGATGGTTTCGGCCTTCGAAGCAGTTCCGTTTGCTCAATTTCACACCAGGACTCTACAAGCGGAGATCCTGGACAGGTGGGACAGGGCGCCTCAGTCCTTGAGTCATCCGATACGGTCGGATCTACTGTGGTGGCTCCGATCAACGTCCTTGACGCAGGGTCAGACCTTCCGGCCTCTGTTGTGGACGATTCTCACCACAGATGCCAGCCCGTCGGGCTGGGGCGGAGTTCTGGGCGCGCGTTGTGCCCAGGGGACGTAACCGGCGGGGGAGACTTTGCTGCCGATAAACGTCCTTGACCTCCGAGCAATCACTGTCTGTTCGGGTGGTCATCTCTACTTCAGGGGTGTCCGGTCCGGGTACAGATGGCCAATGCCACCGCTGTGGCTTATATCAATCACCAAGGGGGCACCAGGAGTGCCCGGGCAGCCAAGGAAGTGGCCGAGATTCTATCTTGGGCCGAATCGCATGTACCGGAGATCTCGGCTGTTCACATTCCGGGTGTGGACAACTGGCAGGCAGGCTATATGATTTGCCAGACCTTGGACCAAAGGGAATGGTCCCTGCATCCGGAGGTTTTTCGTCTCCTGTGCGCCCAGTGGGGGACCCCGGAAGTGGATCTGTTTGCGTCCCGTCTCAACAAAAAGGTGGAAAGATTCGTGGCCAGGACTCGCGATCTGCTGGCGGATGCAGCGGATGCCTTGGTGGTGCCTTGGCATCGCTATCTGCTGATGTATGCCTTTTCTCCGATTCAACTATTGTCCAGTTTCCTCCACAGGTTGGCGTCGGAACGAATGTCAGTCATTCTAGTGGCCCTGGAATGGCCTTGATGGTCCTGGTACGCAGACATCGTTCAGATGTTCGTTGAACCTCCCTGGCGGCTTCTGCTGCGAGACGATCTGCTGTCTCAAGGACCAATCTTTCATCCTGCTTTACAGTCTCTGGCTTTAACGGCATGGCTGTTGAAAGCCAGGTCTTGAGGGATAGAGGTCTTCCACAGGCGGTCATCTCCACCTTGTTAAAGACTCGTAAAGCAACTTAAAGGAAGATTTATCACCGCACCTGGAAAGCGTATATCGCTTGGTGCGAATCGTATGGTTTATATCCTCGCTCCTTCTCGGTGGCGAAGGTCTTGGCATTCCTGCAGAAGGGCGTGGATCAGCGTCTGGCACTGACTATGGTCAAGGGTCAGTTGTCGGCCTTGGTCATCTTTTTTCAATGACCTTTGGTGTTGCATTCCTTGGTCCGCACCTTCATTCATGTGGTGCGGCATTTGGCTCCCCCGAGGAGAGCTCCCTTGCCTCCCTGGGATCTGGATTTGGTTTTGTCTGTGTTACAACAACCTCCCTTCAAGAACATCAGAGAGATTCCTCTGTCTGTGTTGTCCCAAAAAGTTGCCTTTCTGGTGGCCATCAGGTCGGCTCGCAGAGTGTCTGAGTTGGCGGCCTTGTCCTGCCGCTCCCCTTATCTGGTACTTCATAGATATAAGGTGGTTCTGAGACCGAATCAGTCTTTTCTTCCCAAGGTGGTTTCTTCGCTCCACCTCAATGAAGATATCGTGTTGCCTTCGCTGTGTGCGCGGCCTAAGCATCCTAAGGAATTTGCCTTGCATTCCCTGGATGTGGGCCGGGCGGTCAAGGTTTACCTGTCCACCACGGAGTCTGTTCGACAGTCTTATTCTCTATTTGTTCTTCCTGAGGGACCTCGGAAGGGATCGGCCGCCTCCGCGGTGACCATTTCTAAGTGGATCAGTCAGACGATTGTTCGGGCCTATTCCATTAAGGGTCGGATTCCTCCTTTTCCGGTAAAGACCCATTCTACTCAAGCCGTTAGCGCCTCTTGGGCTTTTCGCCATCAGGCTTCTGTGGCTCAGGTGTGCTAGGCGGAGACTTGGTCGTCCCTGCACACTTTCACAAAGTTCTACAAACTTGATGTTTTGGCATCTTCGGATGCTTCCTTTGGCCGCAAAGTTTTGAGTGCGACAGTTGTTTAAGGGGAGATTATTTTTACTGTCCCTCCTTCTTGGGGTGTTTTTTGTTGTTTTCTGGGTTTGTTCCAGTTTTTTCCTGTGGGCTCAGGTTGTTCCTGGCCCGGCTGTTTGCGTTACCTTCTAGGTTGGTTGCGTTGATTTCCCACCCCTCATACCTGCACTGCTTTGGGACGTCCCATTAGTGAAGGCTAATACCATCGGGAGGCGACTGTCAGAGGACTTAAGAGAAAATAGAATTTTTGTAAGAACTTACCGTAAAAATTATTTTCTCTGAATTCTCTGACAGTCCCCGCCCTTCTGGTTTTATGGATCTGGGGGTTGTCGCCTTCCGGTACTGCTTGCTACAAACTGAGGTAATATCAGATTGGGTTCAGGATAATGGCCTCCTAATGGTGTGCCGAGGTATAAAAGTTTTTCGTATTAACCTGATAATCAATTATGTGCCTAGCCTTGCTCCTGCAGAGGGCGCCATTACCCATTAGTGAAGGCTAATACCATCGGGCGGCGACTGTCAGAGGACTCAGAGAAAATAATTTTACGGTAAGTTCTTACAAAAATTCTATTTTCTCTTACGTTCTCCGACAGTCGCCGCCCATTCACACAGTCTTCACTAATGGGGTATTGCTTCCTCTCCACAGGAGTTTCGAGGCATAAGACTTGTAAAAGAACAATTTATCTACATAGTCACAACCATGGGGGCTGTCCTTCTAGTCCAATACCCCCCTGCAATAGCCATCCCAATTCAGTTTTTCTTCTGCCTAGCTTAGGAGTGGATAGGCTTCCCTGTGCTGAGGCTACAGTCTCAGCCTTCCTCTTTTTCTTTTATGATTTATTTTCTGAAAATGTCATTTTTCTTTACTTTGCTAGCTGTTTATTTTATCAGCACTAGTTAGTTGGATCTTCGGATGAAGACGGCGTTTGCGGAGCTGGGAATCGGACTGACCGTCCTGGTTCCCCAGGACAGAGGGTCAGATGGAATCCCAGCCCGCTATCCAGCATTTCTCAGGCTATGTGTTCGCCCTGGCCTCGCAAATGACCCATCCCTGTCCATCAGGGATGCAGCCATGTGAGGTTGCTACCTCACTGGACACAACATAGGTTCGTCCATGCACTACTAGTGTCCTACGTTTCTGGCTGGCGGCACTCCCCTGCCATCTGAGGGTGGGCGGTTTCCCGCTTGATATGAGGCACCCCACGCCATCGGGTACAGGTAAGTACATTCTGTGTGGGGCCTCTGTCTGGGGTCTACTGTCCTGTGTGTCTGTGGTGTCCCCTGTCTCTGTGCGTTTTGGGCTCCCTGTTCCCGGTCTCTGCGGTTGTTTTTATTCTCTCCTGAGGTCACTTTAGGGTGCTTGGAGGTGCAGACACATGCGGCGACCGCTGCGGGGTTAAAAACCGCCGGTCTGCCATTTTAAGTGTGGGCAGCATGTCTGGCTTCATTATGGGTGTTTATGCAGCATGCTATGTAGTGATTTTGGCGCCTTGCGGCGCAGTCTTGCGTGTGGCAAACGATCGTTCCGAGCACATGTCGGCGGCCATCTTGCCGAAGCCTCCCATTAGTTTCAATAGGCATCCATTTTCCCTTGGTCTGCAGCCTCAGTTCAGCCTCCAGCGGTGACATCACTTCCTTCTTACAGAGCCGACCGAAGGAGCTGGTAACACACTGTGGGGTTCTGTCCTGCTGTTGCTTTCCTGTCCTATTTTGTGCAATCTTCCTGGTCAGTTTTGTTCCTGCGGGGGGTCTGTGTTTCACAGTCTCTATAGCGGTGCGCTGCGGGGTCCGCAGCGCTCTTAAAGGGCCAGTTTTATAAAACTTTTTATTTCTGTTATGGAATCCCAGGACAGCAAATTCCCTCCAGCTTTGGTGGGGGATTCAGGGTCCTCTGAATCCTCTAACCAGACTAATTTGGCGGCTGTTGTGGCAACTTTGGTGGCAAAAATGGATGTGCTGATGTCTGAACGTGCTGCTAGGAAAAGGCCTAGGATTTCCTTTTCTTCTGATTCTGAGTGTGACATGGTTGCTGTAGGTAGCGTGGCCCTTTCCGGGTCTCGCTCTTCTCAGGACCCGCAAAAGTCTGAGGGGGAGGTGGAGGTCACAGGGGTGGATGACTCCCCCCCTGGGTCACCCGAGGAATGCGCAACTATGGATGAGTTGATCCTAGCAGTAAAGGAAAAATTACTTTGTGGTGCCTAAGAAGTTTCAACTTCTCTACCCTTTTGCGGCCACTACGGCTGCACGCTGGTGTGTGCCTCCTCAAGTGGATCACACGGTGGCCAGATTGAACAAAGCTACCTTGGTCCCCACGAGGACTCCCCGGTGTTTAGGGACCCTACTGATAAGAGGCTGGAATCTCTCGCCCGACATTCCTACATGGTGGCGGGTTCCATGCTCAAGCCTATTTTTGCCTCTCTAATGGTGGCTCAGGCTGTGGCGGATTGGACCAAGGTGCTCAAACGCACCCTCGTGTCTGACTCTGCCCCTCCCACTACAGTGGAGATGGTGGATCAGATTTATGGAGGGGTCATGTATTTGTGCGATGCGGCTCTAAATGAGGCCCCTTTGGCAGTGCGCCTGTCCAGCGTCGCAGTGATTAACCGTCGCTTAATCTGGTTAAAGAGCTGGTCGGCTGACCAGAAATCCAGGAAGACGGTGGCTGACATTCCCTATGCGGGGTCTTGCTTTTTTGGGGAATCCCTGGATGAATTGGTTAAGGGAGTCACTGGGGGCAAGAGCACTCTGCTGCCCCAGAACTCTAAGGGGAAATTTTTCCACGGTAAGCGGGCCCCCTCCTTTAAACCTAATCAAGGATCCTTTCGTGCCTTCAAGGCGCAGAACAAGGGTAAACCCTTCAAGGGCCAAGGTGGCCAGAAAAAGCCCTGGTTCGGCAAACAAAAATCTGACCAGGCTGGGACGGCGGCTCAGTCCGCCTCTGCCTGAAGGGATGCCCTCACCCGTTTCAGGGGTGGGGGGACGTTTGCGTGGTTTCCTCCAACCTTGACTGCTTTGAATCACGGACAGGTGGGTTCAGGAAATCATTCGGTCAGGGTACAAGATCTAATTTCTTTCACGGTCGGCGAACAGATTCTTTCCCTCAAATCTTCATTTGACCCAAGGGCGGTTACAGGACCTACATCAGGCGGTGCAGGATCTGCTCGCCCAGGGGGTTGACGTCCCGGTGCCTCATCGGGACAGGTTTCGGGGTTTTTATTTGAATCTGTTCACTGTGCCCAGAAAGGAGGGTAAAGTGCGTCCGATTCTGGACTTAAAAGCGCTAAACCGCTTCATGCGCGTTCGAAAATTCCGTCTGGAATCACTCCGCTCGGTGGTGGCCTCCCTGAATTCGGGAGAGTTCCTGGCCTCTATAGACCTAAATGATGCGTATCTTCTACACATCCCCATTTTTGAGGGTCATCAGAGATTCGCTATCGCGGAGGATCATTACCAGTTTGTGGCGTTACCTTTCGGTCTCGCTTCGGCTCCAAGGGTCTTTACGAAAGTGTTAGCGCCTGTTCTGGGCCTGTTGCGGGCACAGGGCATTGCGGTCTTGGGATATCTGGACGATCTCCTGTTAAGATCCAGTGCCAGTCAGAGCATGCTGCGCGATCTGTCCACTACGGTCCAGATGCTTCAGGAGTTCGGTTGGACAATCAACGTTCAGAAGTCGACCTTGTCGCCTTCGGTTCGTCTCCCGTATCTGGGGATGGTTCTGGACTCTGCTCAAGCAAAGGTGTTCTTACCGGAGGACAAGCTCCGGACCCTACAGAACGAGGTCAGGTCCCTCGGGGACAACAAATCCTCATCACTCCGGACCTGTATGTGGTCCATGGGGTTGATGATATCTGCCTTCGAGTCGATACCATTTGCACAGTTTCACACGCGATCTCTCCAAGCGGAGATCCTGGTCAGGTGGGACAGACTACCTCAGTCCTTGGACCTGCGAGTGTCTCTGAGCCACCAAACCAGAATGGATCTGTTGTGATGGCTTCAGTCCCCGGCGGTGTCGGACGGAAAATCCTTCTGGCCAATTCTGTAGACGGTCTTAACCACGGATGCCAGCCTGTCGGGCTGGGGTGGCGTTCTGGGCAACCTGTCTGCCCAGGGCACTTGGTCGGAGGAGGAATCCTCCCTCCCGATAAACATTCTGGAATTGAGAGCGATCAGGCTGTGCTTGATCCATTGGTCGGATCGTCTTCAGGGCCGCACTGTCAACCACCAAGGGGGCACCAGGAGTGCCTGGGCAGCCCAGGAAGTGAGCAGTATTCTGTCTTGGGCCGAGACTCATGTCCCGGCAATATCGGCAGTGCACATTCCGGGTGTGGAGAATTGGCAGGCAGATTATCTGAGCCGCCAGACCCTGGACCAGGGGGAATGGTCCCTGCACCCGGAGGTATTTCAAATGCTGTGCGCGAAGTGGGGATCCCCGGATGGGGATCTGTTCGCGTCTCGGCTAAACCACAAGGTGGAAAGGTTCGTGGCAAGAACGCGCGATCCTCTGGCAGACGCCTCGGACGCGTTGGTGGTGCCTTGGCGTCAGTATCGTCTGATTTATGCCTTTCCTCCGATTCAGTTGTTGTCCAGGTTCCTTCGCAGGTTGGCCTCGGAGCAATCACTGGTGATTCTGGTAGCACCGGACTGGCCTCGCCGGTCCTGGTACGCGGACATCGTTCACCTGGCCATAGAGCCTCTGTGGCAGCTGCCAATGCGGGAAGATCTACTGTCTCAGGGACCGATCTTCCATCCTGCTTTACAGTCGCTGGCTTTAACGGCATGGCTGTTGAGAGCCAGGTCCTGAGAGACAGGGGTCTCTGCTCAGAGGTTATTCCTACTTTGATCAAGGCTAGAACAGCCTCTTCTGGTAAGATTTATTACCGTACATGGAAAGCTTATTTTGCTTGGTGTAAGTCCAGGGGTTTTTCTCCTCGTTCATACTCGGTGGCGAGAGTGTTAGCGTTCCTACAGTCTGGTGTGGACAAGTGCCTTGCGTTGGCCACGATTAAGGGCCAGGTATCTGCACTGGCTGTTCTTTTCCAGCGCCCTGTGGCGTCTCATTCCTTGATTCGCACCTTTATCCAAGGTGTGCGTTATTTGGCTCCTCCCAGAAGGGAGCCCTTACCTCCATGGGACTTGAACTTGGTTCTGTCCGTGTTGCAGCGTTCCCCGTTTGAAAACATCAGGGAACTTTCATTACCTATGCTATCTAAGAAGGTTGCATTCCTGGTAGTGATCACTTCTGCTCACAGAGTGTCGGAGTTGGCGGCGTTATCCTGCCGTTCCCCTTACCTGGTAGTTCATAGGGATAAGGTGGTCTTGCGACCTAATGCGTCCTTTCTGCCGAAGTGGTGGATTTTCACCTCAATGAGGACATTGTTTTACCTTCGCTTTGTGCGAACCCTAAGCATCCAAAGGAGGTTGCCTTGCATTCTTTGGATGTTGTCAGGGCGATCAGGGTTTACCTGTCGTCGACGGAATCCTTTCGGAAGTCGGATTCTCTCTTTGTACTTCCTGAGGGTCCTCGGAAGGGTACGGCTGCGTCTGCGGCAACCATTGCCAAATGGATCAGACAGACCATTGTCCAGGCCTATTTGTTGCGGGAATGGGTTCCTCCCTTCCCTGTCAAGGCGCACTCTACCAGGTCGGTGAGTGCGTCCTGGGCCTTCCGGCATCAGGCCTCGGTGGCCCAGGTGTGCAAGACTGCGACTTGGTCGTCGGTGCACACCTTTTCCAAATTCTATAAAATTGATGTTCTGGCGTCGGCTGATGCCTCCTTTGGCCGCAAAGTTCTCTGTGCCGCAGTGCCATAGGGAACCCTGGTTTTGTACGGGTCCCTGGCTGTTGGGATTGTTTTTCCCCTTGGGTTATTTGTTTTCCTGGGTTGTTGCTCATGTTGAGCCCTTTTTTGTTACCCAGAAGGTTACCTTTCTGTGCATGTAAGGTTCCTTTCTCTGATGTGGGTACTGCGTTGCTTTTCTGGCGGTTGCGTTGCCCACCCCTCATGTCTACACTGCTTTGGGACGTCCCCATTAGTGAAGACTGTGTGAATCGGCGGCGACTGTCGGAGGACGTAAGAGAAAACTGAATTTTTGTAAAATCTTACCGTAAAATTCCTTTCTCTGAGTCCTCCAACAGTCGCCGCCCCCGCCCCTCTTTTGGGGGTTTTTTATACACTATCACTGCTTGCGACCAAACTGAATTGGGATGGCTATTGCAGGGGGGTATTGGACTAGGACAAGTCTTATGCCTAGCAACTCCTGTGGAGAGGAAGCAATACCCCATTAGTGAAGACTGTGTGAATGGGCGGCGACTGTCGGAGGACTCAGAGAAAGGAATTTTACGGTAAGATTTTACAAAAATTAAGTTTTTTCTGGAGCTTTCTCTGCTTGTCCTGTTTCTTAACCACTTCCGAACCGCCTGCCGCATATAAACTGTGGCAGGGCAGCCCGGTTGCGCAAAATCACGTACATGTACGTGATTTTGTGCATGAGATTTTGGGGGCGTGTGCGATGGCTGCCGGGACCCGCCGGAATGACAGAACGGCGGTCTGCCTGTTTAAACAAGGCAGACCGTTGTTCTGTCAGGGAGGAAAAGAGAGATCTTATGTTTAAGCTAAGCACAGATCTCTCTATTCCCCTAGTGTAGGGATATGTAAACTGTGGCCCTCCAGTTGTTGCAAAACTACAAATCCCATCATGCCTCTGCCTCTGGGTGTCATGCTTGTGGCTTTTAGAGTCTTGCTATGCCTCATGGGACTTCAACATCTGGAGGGGCACAGTTTGCATATCCCTGCTCTAGTGCATTCACTTCTCCCACAAATAGAAAGCACTCTCTAGGAGCACACGTAACCCCTTAATTGCCCGTGGTGTTAACCCCTTCCCTGCCAGTGTCATTTATACAGTAACAGTGCATATTTTTTTGCTCTGATCACTGTATTGGTGTCACTGGTCCCCAAAAAAGTGTCACTTAGTGTCAGAATTGTCCGTCGCAATGTCGCAGTCCCACCAAAAATCGCTGATCGCCGCCATTACTAGTAAAAACGATAAAAAGAATACAAGTCCATAAATGTATCCCATAGTTTGTAGAGGCTATAACTTTTGCACAAACCAATCAATATACACTTATTAGAATTTTTTTATGAAAATTGCTGAAAACATTTGTTTTTGTTTTTACTTGGTATGTTTTATAGCAGGAAGTAAAAAAAGTTTTTTTTTTTTTTTTTCAAAATTGTGGTCCTTTTTTTTTATAGCACAAATAAGTCAATTTTATTTGGGTACAGCATTACATGATTGCGCACTTGTCAGTTAAAACAAAGCAGTGGCGTATTGTAAAAATAGCCTGGTCATTAAAGGGGTAAAACCTTCCTGGGCTGAAGTGGTTAAATTAAGTAATGTGAGGTACATTCACAGATACCAGTTAAAACCCAGCTAATTTTACTGTGTAACACTATTAATCAACATGTTTTAAACCAGGATTACACTTTTGTGTTGTAGTAATGCACATGTTACTACAACACACTGTGCCACACTATGCACGTGTTAGTGTGTTGAGGTGCGTTGAAGTTAACATGTTATTTGCAATACCTTGATATGATTCTGGCCTTAGATTCTGCTTTCATTCTTTTGTTTTTATATTCCTGTATGTGCCTGAATTGGATGAATGACTCTGTTCTATCCAAGACACAATGACAAATACATTTTGCCGTTTTATTAGAAATGCTGTGCTGCAAATTTTAGGTTGATTTACTGAAGACAAATAAACTGTTCACTCTGCAAGGGAAGTTTCATTTTGCAAAATAATTTTCTCCAGAGCTCAGTAAATGAGGTAAAGCTTTGCTGACTTTTATCATCATGTGCAAAAAAGAAAATGCTGTTTTTTTATTTTCCTTGCACATTACTGGGTATTCTTTGCAGAATGTAATTTCACAATTCTCACTAAACCTTGGGGGTGAAAAAATCCCTGTATGCTGTTTGGCTTTAATAAATCAACCCTAATCTGTATGGGAAGTTGTGATCTCAGAATTTATCTGCAGTGCCACCTGCTGGTAAAATCCAGAAACAAACCAAAGCGGGTGATTTTAATGTTGTTATATATGGCTAAAGTAGCCATAGCTAGACTAATAAAATATAGATTATGATTGGGTACTATACTAGTACTGTTTTTTAGTGTACTTAAGAATCACTTACAGCGTGAAGAAATTCCACTGCCGTCATGCAGGGATTTTACCATAATGTGCAAAATGCATAGCTTAGTTGCACTATATGGCATTTGCCAAATGTCTCTCTATGTTTTGTAGCCGCCATCATCTTGATTGGCTGACCCTGGATAATAATTTATCCTAGCACTTGGCGGATGCTGGGATTGTGCACTAAGCTGCTCATGCACAGCGTAATGTCGGTTTAAAAAAAAACATTGCATGTAGTCAGATAAATGCTTTTTTGCAGAAGAGAGACACAAATATGGGCAATAAAAGTCTACCCGCCTGCAGTGTTTTGTTCCACTTAAAAAAAAAAACAAAAAAAACTATAAGTATTGAATAAGGATTGCGTATCCACAACTGAATTCCCTGTATTTTGGACCTTAATATGTTGCTATTAACATTCAAGGGGTTGCCTGATCCAGTGGTCTGGGACCTGCATAGATAACTCATTTAAAGTGTTAGGATTTGTACTATTCATTGAAAGGTCTGCCAGTGGTGCACTATAGACACTACTGTATGTGAATTGCTCAGAACATCAGATGAGAGTGACTAGCAGATAAGGAAATTTAGAGTTATTTTTTATAATATCACCCTGACTTGTTTATACTGTGTTATTCTTGTCTGAGATTTCATAAATTAGGTATTACAGATTATATCATTCTAGATTACACTGTTGAGTGTTCTTTTTATGCATTTTTTTCTTTTGCAGTAT
Source organism: Pelophylax lessonae (assembly GCF_965119305.1). NCBI lineage: Eukaryota > Metazoa > Chordata > Amphibia > Anura > Ranidae > Pelophylax > Pelophylax lessonae. Next base: position 223,707,790 of record NC_138771.1, read on the forward strand.
TTTGGAAGCTTGTTGGTAATTTTCTGCATTGAGTTAGCATGTGGAGTCTGGACATATGAGCAGGAAGTCACGGTATGTAGTACAACTAAGAGCATACAAGAATATACCAGTTCTCATAATGTAAAATGTATTGTTCTAAAATGTTCTAATATGTTAGCTTTTCAACAAGAAAATAACATATTACATTACTATGCCATCAGCTTTGGAGTCAACTCAGCCCCCTGAAGCAATATGTAAAAGCAAGGGCCAAAACAAATTTAAAGCTTTAATAATATATAGTAAATCATACACACATATGCCACACATTATAACAAACTTGTTAATGCAGATGTATCTTCTAGCTATGAAGATGTTACTGTCAGAGAAAGTCTTTATACTTCTCTGAAGCCAAGGCAGCTTATTCTACGTACTGTATAAAGTGCTGTGTTATTTGGCAGAGCTTATACACAAATATAATAATAAATAAAAATACTTCCAAGAGTTAATACAAATGTCATTTCCCAGGAGATGACCAGTGGGATTCTTCTTAATGTTGTGTGTGACTATGAACTTCCCATTCTTGACTTTTGAGACACTGAATACCCTGTGCTATAGATGTAGCCTTTTTCATTGCGCTTTGATGTACTGCTGCACAAACCTCGTGAGAGACATCTGTTGCCCGAAGCAAGGAAAGCTAATCGTGCTGTAGCTGACATTACAGCTCTGGCCAAAGCTTTATTTACAATATAGTGAAACTAGACACACGCTTAAGGCATCATGAATTTGTTTTAATTAAAACATTAAAATAGAAGTCCAACCTAATTGGTAACTTGGATTAAATTGTGCCCATTTCCCCAATTAGTTTATCTAAAGGTCTCACACCAATCACTTGCTACTAGTTTTTTTACAGCTACTGCCATAGCATGTGTATTGACTGCTGCACAAATAGGCTGGATGCATTAGGACGGCATGTGCCAGTGGCATTCAGTATGCTGTCAAACATAGAAAATGAGTTTTATAGCAACAGTGCCAGCATACTTTGCAAGCAACTTTTATATGGTCTTCACACATTATTTTTATAAGTGAAGCATGATATTTGCTAAACATCAATTAACTATGATTTAGGAATGCCAATGAGCATGAAGATTTTATACAGGAGTCCTGTTGTAACAGTTGCATTCTCTGCATTAAGTTAAAAAACGTTCTATTGTCAACTATACCCCCCAGTGCTGCTCTCTCTCTCTCTCTCCTCACTGGACTCACCAGTACCAGGGGAGCAGGTTGTAGGGTCGAGTCATACTGTATCAAAAGACATGCAGAGTTTGGCTCAGGATAGAGCCTGCATGTGTGCCAGCATAGGAAGCAACTTTGTATTGAAGCGCATAGAGAGGAGGAGGAGCTCAGAGCGCCTCCGGGGGTCCCAAGATCAGGGCTGCTTTGTGCAAAACCACTGAACAGAGCAGGTAAGTATGACATGTTTGTTATTTTAAAAAAACTACAAGTTTTACCTTTACAATCACTTGTACAAGGAGAGCTCAATGCTGGAGCTAAGACCCCTGTGGGTCCTTACTTGAAGGCAACTAGAGAGTATATAAAAAGAGGAACAATTCAACAATCTTCTAACATGCAGATCGTAACATTGATAGTTTGATTTTGGAGGATTTAGAGGAAATGGTGATTATACAGGACCTTTAGATGAACCCGATTTATATCTGAGCACCTGTCTTCTTACATTTTGATGTCGTTGGAGAAGAAAAGTTCCAAGATGGATGGTTACTTGGCTATTGTGATTTCAGTAATGCTACAATTGTTTAAGAGCACTCAAAGCCCAGAAGTATTTTTTGGTTAGGATAGGAAAGGATTATAATCGTAGTAAGTCTTTTTTATTGCCATTTGTGACTCTGCTGGGAATGTGCCTCCCCATTCCTATGGTAACCACAGCTAAAGTGAGGACACCTCCATAACAGTGACACAGACCACAAAAAAAACCTAGGACAGAGGTTCTAACCCATCTGCAGTCTACTAAAATGTTTTCTTACTGTCTGGGTGCCTGTCTGAGAAACTTTGCTCACTTTCTATCTCAGTGACTAAACAGGAAGTCATAGAGACAGAGGTTCTCACCCTTTCTTGCTTTTTCCAGAAGTTAAAATAACGCTGGCTAGGGCTATGCCTTAAACAATTTCCAGGCATTTTGATAGACATGCTAAAGTCAGCAAGCTAAAAAATAAACGTATTTGAAAGAAATATTTTTGTTTAATCATACAGTTTACAGTTATTTATGTTTGATTTGCTTCTACTTCAGTGTTATAAGGGAATTTTTGTAACTCATTCTTTCACAGACATCTTACAAGATGAATGGCTTTTATATATGTTTGACCTGCCATGCTGTATAGCTTTAAAATGTACCTATAAACATTTTCATATCAAAATGACATTTCTAGTAGCCAGGCATTTCCAGGAAGCTGGTCATATGGTATTACAGTTAAACCTCACACTTATGAGAATTCCTTCACCTTAGCTTTTAACGTTAGTCTGAAGAAAGATCAGATATGGCAAGCATTTACAAAGCATTTAAAATAGACCTTTCCAAAAAAGAAAAAAAAAAAACAACAAGTGTATATATATATATATATATATATATTTTTTTTTTTTTTTTAATCTGTACTTTTCATTGTTAAAAAGTTGCTGACTAGTCAGAGACCTTGGCCTAGACTGAGATACTTAGCATCAAAAAATAATTGTAACCGCACACTAATAGTGAATTTACCCTTAAAAGAGCATATAATGACCATATAAAGCAGGGGTAATTAATTAAAATTCAAGGAGGTCCGGTTGCTAAAATTTTCTTTGGGCCGAGGTCCGAACCTCAAGTCTGTGCTATGACTCAGAAAGATTGTAGTCACCATATGTCTTATCAAAAAATGAGACATGTACAATTTCCATAGCATTTCAACAATATTTATTTTCAAGTTTCAGTTACGACATTAAACATGTGGACAGTTGGAACTAGGATAGCTTTACATTTGCTCTTGTCTTTGTATGGAATACAAGCAACTATCCTTAACAAAAACAACATGGAAACAAATCAATAACTCTTTTTTAAAACCCATCATTTTTCAAGTAAAATGAAATTGCACCTTCTAACTTAAACAAAGTGTCAATTTGAAATAGTGCACACATTATCCTCAGTTTTATTTTTAATTTTGTTACCGACCACAAACCTTCCCTGTCTAATGAGAAAAATGAGCTTTTGATTGTCCTGCCAGTAGTTTGAATCTTGTAAAATAGTATAGATAGCTACCAGGTAATTGGTTACCATAATCCCGTCATAAATTGAAAGAGAAACCCCCTTAGGTTTGTGGGACTTTAAGGGTAACAGTAAAGGCTCTCATAAGAGACGTTTTAACGTGAAATAATTATAAACTTTTTTATTTTGTAAGGTTGTGGTTGTAACAGACAATCATCATAAACTGTACATGTTTAAGTCATAGACTCGAAAAAAAGCATGAATGATACAATACAGTTGTAGGTACATAGCAGAGTCCAACGCGTTTCAAAATGTTTGTTTTAGTACATAAATCTTCCTCAGGGAGTCTGCATATGTTCCTGAAATACATGGTTAAATGTAAGTTCCAAGAAACAGAATATATATAAACATTTTACAATGAAAAGTTATTTATACATGAAAAAAGTATTATTAGCATCTGCGACCACATGTTGCCCTAAAGAGGTCCTGGAAAGCCTCTTGCTAGTCCAGGATACTCCTAGAGAGGAAACCTACTCCCAGAGATTGAAAGGGAAAAGGGAGAGAGGGGGAAAGGGAAAAAGAGGAAAGGAGAGGGGAAAGGAAGAAAGGGAGGGAAAGGGGGGGAAAAAGAAAAAGAAAAGAAAGGGGGAAGGATGAAAAGACCCCTTGTGTTAAAAAGACATACCTGCAAAACAGTAGAGCCCAAAAGAAGGTTCCCCTTCGGGGGGGTAAAACTCCCATGCGTTGAGAGCTAGAGTCAGGTATAAAGATTTATTCTGTATCTGAAACAGTGAGTATGTTTACAACTGTCAGAGATCCAGGGTTAATGTAAGTATGTATATAAACATTGTTACAGAAGATATTCATGTAAATTCACCTGTTATGATGATTTTCATGTAGACATATAAAGAGGGGAAAAAAAGAAAAACGAAACCAGGAAAAATAGGGAAAAAAGAGAAAAAAGCTGATTTTTCCCAAGGAAATATTATCTTCCGATGTATATATCTCTCAGATTTATTAGAGTGGGATCCTATCAGGGGAAAAGAAAATGTATCTTTTCAGCTTTGGTAGATCAAGATAATGTATATATTATATTAAGTAATGTGATTGTAATAGCTCTTACCTCACTAATTTATTGGAGGGTGTGGGGTATCCCATCAGTTTCCAAGGGTTTTGGGGAAACCTATATCTTCCCAATGGGAATATAAATCCTTGCCTGAAAGGTATAGGACAGGGATAATATGCCTATATAGGTATACATTTTGCATATCTTATTATTACTTAAAAATAGGTATTCCACCTGAGAAGATCATACCGTTCTGATTGAAGCCTGTCGTCACCGTATCCAATGAGGACAGCGGCATATCATCCTATGAAGTATAGGATGTGATCTAAGGTTACTCGTCCTATGAATCCTGATAGTCACATAAGGAGAAAAATAAGATAAAACCCTCTTTTAATAAGTTGCCATCGTAGTTAGAAAAAAAGTTTTTAGTTATATAGGTCTCCTCCAGAGTACTCACTGTTATGTATGGATATCGGAGCGATAGGCGTTCTGTGTTGCATCGGAGAGATAGCTCTCCGTTCTGGCTCTCGGCGTCCCCTTAAGTACCCAAATGTCCAGAGTCTCGTGGTGATTCCCGCGGGAACTTTGTAAATAGTTACGTCATATCCGTCTTTTGCCACCGGAAGTTCCTCGGACTAGCGGTGACATCACATCCGCCCAAATCAAAGGCTCCGACGTGTGTCATTTCCGCCTGAAGTGCCCGGAGATTATTCCGCTGGGCTGGCGGTGACGTAATATCCGCCCTTTTCTCTAATAGACTCCGCTAATATGTCCGCCTAAGTTGTAGCGGTATAGTCATGCGGTGGATACATAGAGGGGGGATAATTTTAATTAAATTTAATTTTTAATTGAAAGTGAAATAAACTTGTGAATGGGATAAATAATACCTATCTATATTATATATAGAGACTGTTAGTGGACACTTGTTTTAAAAAAGGGGAAATCTGTAAAAGATAACGCCCCAGGCACGGGTGATGCGTATATCCCCTGGAAAAAATTGACCAGGGGTTTCAGGATGAGACATATGGAGCATTGCAACCAAATGTTAGCATCCCGGAAACGCTCGTTTCTCCAGATGTTTGAGGGGCCTATTGGTGGTCCCCATAGGAGATGTCTCACCCGTGCCGGGCTCTCATTTGCAGGGGAGCCCCCCGAGGGGAAAGAGAAAAAGGATGATATAAAAGCCATGTTGGTGTCAATTACATGGACAGGGATACAAGTTGGCTGGTAGGCCTACACAATGGGAAGAAAAAGAGCAGAATCTAGAAAGGGGGGGTTATTTCAAAAGGAGGGAAAGGAAAAACCCCTGATGCACAGGAGAAGAGGGGCAGGAGGGGCAAGAATTCCCCAATAGGGGGATCTTAGCACAGAAAAAGACCCAAAACCGGTCTATAGTTGTAAATCCACCCACCCACAGTTAACCTGTGACAAAAGGGAAAAATGTTAATCGCAGAATGCATCACATGTTTAATTTGGACAATTTAAATGTATATCCAATTTAGGATATATTAGTATATTATAATGTTAATGATTTTGTGACCCACTCAGAGATATGATATCTCATAAAATTTGGTATCTTAGTACTATCACATAATCACGATGGGGGGAGGGGGGAAGAGGGGGAGGGTTTGCAATGTAGTGATGGTCCTAGTTTGAATAAGGAGAAGGTATTTGAGATATAAGTGAGAAATTTACCCACATTTATATAAAGTGTGGAGTATATTTCCCAAAGGAAGGGGGACATAGAGAGTAGGGACCCTCAGTCTGTTTTCCCCGAGGAAAATCCCTCTAGAAAAGGCCTATAACTTTCCGCCTCATTTAGGCCAGGGGGGGTGGTTGCCGCAAGCCTAGCAATCCAGCGCATTTCCCGCTGGAGTAGCTGCTTGTTCCAATCACCCCCCCTGGCCGGTATATGTACCCTTTCAAGGGCATAAAAGGTTACCTTGGGGGTCCTGTATTTGTGTGTAATTGCCATATGCCTACCGAGTGGTAGATAGAGGTCTCCAATATTGAGACTCTGCATATGCTTATTGATGCGTTTTCCTAGTTCTTGCTTGGTCTTCCCGACATAGAAGGCCTTACATTCGCAGCGCATCAAATACACGACCCCCTTAGTTTTACAATTTACAAAATGTTTGGGTTGAAAAATTTCACCATTGGGCAGTGTGGTTGTTTTGCATCTGACTATCACTTTGCATTGATCACATCTACCACAGGGGAATGTGCCTTTTTGTTGACATGGGTCCTCTCTATTAGGGCCTTTATACTCACTTTGTACTAAAGTATCTTTTATAGAGGTAGCTCTTCTGTATGTGATAGCTGGGGCTGGTGTCACTATATGTTGGAGGATAGGATCCTCCCTGAGTATAGCCCAGTGTTTTTTTAGAATTCCATAAATATTCTCATGTTCAGTTGAGTAATTTAAAATTATTCTTGGTGGATTCCTAGAGGGTGCTTCTTCCTGTTTCTGAGGTTTAAACAGTAAGTCCTGTCTTTTTAGGATTTGTACTTTGTTGTAATTTTTCCTGAGACATGATCTGGAATATCCCCTTTCTAAGAGTCTCTGTGTCAATTTATTTGCCTTTTCTTTGAAGTCTTTCTCAGAAGAACAATTTCTTTTAATTCTTAAATATTGTGAGTATGGAATAGATCTCTTAAGGGGTTGGGGATGAAAACTTTCTGCATGAAGCAGTGTATTGCCAGCTGTGGCTTTTCTGAATAAAGTGGTTGATAGCTGACCATCATCCTCTTTGATGATGGTAATATCAAGGAAGTCCACAGATTTAAAGTCATATTTCATAGTGAAAAATAAGTTCATATTATTCTCATTCAGTTTAGTAAGGCACTCTTTAAGTAAATCCACCGGGCCATCCCATACCATGAAGATGTCGTCGATGTATCTCTGCCACAAAAGAAAGTGGCAAGAGTACATCGACAAGTCTTCATTGGTAATAATTTTGTGCTCCCACTCCCCCAGGTACAGGTTCGCGTAGGATGGGGCACAGCAAGTCCCCATTGCTACTCCCTGTACCTGGAGGTAGTGGGAGCCTTGAAAAGAGAACACATTGTGTTCTAAGATAAATTTCAACAAATCCACAATAAATTTATTGTAATTTGGTTCTTGTTGTCCCCTTTGTAGCAGAATATTTTTGATGGCCAAAAGGCCTTTATCGTGTGGTATAGAATTATAGAGACATTCTGCATCTATGGTTACTAGAATAGCGTTTAACGGAATGGTGACATTTTCTATAATTTGAAGCATATGAATAGTATCTTTAGTGTAAGATGTTAAACCAATTACATGGGGTTTGAGGTGGGCGTCCACAACACGGCTGGCAGTTTCTGTTATACTACCGTTACCCGATATTATGGGGCGGCCGGGTGGATCTCTCAGGTTTTTATGGACTTTAGGTAAACAGTAAAATGTGGGAGTACGTGGATGTAATATCCTCATGTACTCCCATATCTCTGTAGTAATGGTGCCAGTAGTTCTGGCTTCATCAATGATAGCATAGTATTCGTTATTAAATTGTTGGACTATAGAGGCAGAAATTTTTTGATAACACGTTGTGTTGTTTAGAAGTTTGTAACACATCTTTTCATAATCCACATTGTTCATTAGAACAATGTTCCCCCCCTTATCACTTGGTTTTAAAGTGATGTTATTATCTTTTTGGAGGGTTTTAAGGGCTTTACGTTGGTTTGGGAGGAGGTTATCTATAGTAGGGTTGACGTTTAGTTTGTTGATATCTTTTGAGACTTGTCTCACAAACAAAGCTATTGTGGGATTTTGATTTAATTGAGGAAATTTTGGAGATTTTTTCTTAAATTTTTTAGTTGGAGCTGGATCCTTTTTTTGTATTTGTATGGATTCCTCATCAGAAGAACTGCTGAGGTTTTCCCAAATTTCTTGGTCATCGTAACCACTTTCCTGTAACAGTATATTTAAGTCCCTAAGGGCTCGATATTCTGCCGCTTTTAATTTGGAGTCAGGTCTCTGCATTTTATCCGCTTGTTTGAAAAATTTGCTTTTGAAAAAAATATCCCTTGCAAAAAGATTAATGTCTTTAATGACACTAAATTTATCTGTTTTCTGACTTGGACAGAAAGATAATCCTAAATTAAGTAAATCCTCCTCCTCCTGGGTTAAAATATGAGAAGAGAGGTTTATGATGGTTAATCGATTTTGTCGGTTACCTTTACTGCAAAGGAGTCCATACTGGCTTGTGTTTTGACTGCCAGTCGCGTGTGAGGCTTCCCTAAAAAAATCCCCTTATTTACCGTGCCTTGAGTTTTATTGCCTGTCGTCCCTTCGAGTTGTGATCCACTGGGATCTTGATTCTCGTTAGGGCCACTCATATTTTCACTAGTTGTAGCGTCGTTATTTCTAGATTGTGATGCTTGTCCTCGTGGTGTATTGGTTTTAGTCTTAGTTTTATCTTTGTTTTTTCTCATTTGTGGATAATCCGCTCGAGGACGGCCACGTGAGTTAGATTGAGAGGAATTAGAGGCAGATGAGTCAGAGGAATGATAATCACTCCTCTTATATTCATTTCTGCGTCTTATATTCCGTTGTCCTGAATTCCATTTATAAGCTTTACCTTCATTAAAAGCTATCCGATCTCTCCAGTATTTTTTCTCCTTTCTTTGTAATATTATTCTGTTATAGTCCTCCAGGTAAGTTTTTAGTTTTACCTCTTGTTCTATATAAAGAGGAGATGTTTTTAAAGGAGTAAGTTGTTTATTAATGGTAGAAACCTCTGATTCTATATGTTTCAATTGTTTTAAATATTCCGCTTGGAGAAGAACCATTAAATTTCTTGAGCATTCATTAAGAATTCTCTCCCAATCTTGTTTCAATTCCTGCGAGATATTTTCCAGCGTTGCGAAGATCTGAATCCTCAATCCTAGAGGATTCAGACCTTCCTTCACATATTTATCGAATGTTTTAATATGCCAGTGTAGCGCTGACTTTTTTTCTAAAAATCTCTTTAGAGTAGAAAATAGAGTGTAGATGTCTGATTCTATTTGTTCCTTTTGTTGGAATTTACTCTCAATACCTGACATTAACTCCTCCCATCCATCCCCCTGAAACCCTCCCATCTAGAAGATGCGGTATAGAGCAGGCTATATAGATAGCCTGATAGAGGGTATATAGGGGAAATCTATTATGAAAACTATTTCCCGCCTTAGCCCTTTTAATATGTAAGAAAGATAGTTAATTAATTAATCTCAAAAAAGTGGGTTACCAAGTAGTTATCTAAAAAGATGGGGGTAGGGTGTGTTATCCACCCGAAACATAAAGTGTAAAATAGTATAGATAGCTACCAGGTAATTGGTTACCATAATCCCGTCATAAATTGAAAGAGAAACCCCCTTAGGTTTGTGGGACTTTAAGGGTAACAGTAAAGGCTCTCATAAGAGACGTTTTAACGTGAAATAATTATAAACTTTTTTATTTTGTAAGGTTGTGGTTGTAACAGACAATCATCATAAACTGTACATGTTTAAGTCATAGACTCGAAAAAAAGCATGAATGATACAATACAGTTGTAGGTACATAGCAGAGTCCAACGCGTTTCAAAATGTTTGTTTTAGTACATAAATCTTCCTCAGGGAGTCTGCATATGTTCCTGAAATACATGGTTAAATGTAAGTTCCAAGAAACAGAATATATATAAACATTTTACAATGAAAAGTTATTTATACATGAAAAAAGTATTATTAGCATCTGCGACCACATGTTGCCCTAAAGAGGTCCTGGAAAGCCTCTTGCTAGTCCAGGATACTCCTAGAGAGGAAACCTACTCCCAGAGATTGAAAGGGAAAAGGGAGAGAGGGGGAAAGGGAAAAAGAGGAAAGGAGAGGGGAAAGGAAGAAAGGGAGGGAAAGGGGGGGAAAAAGAAAAAGAAAAGAAAGGGGGAAGGATGAAAAGACCCCTTGTGTTAAAAAGACATACCTGCAAAACAGTAGAGCCCAAAAGAAGGTTCCCCTTCGGGGGGGTAAAACTCCCATGCGTTGAGAGCTAGAGTCAGGTATAAAGATTTATTCTGTATCTGAAACAGTGAGTATGTTTACAACTGTCAGAGATCCAGGGTTAATGTAAGTATGTATATAAACATTGTTACAGAAGATATTCATGTAAATTCACCTGTTATGATGATTTTCATGTAGACATATAAAGAGGGGAAAAAAAGAAAAACGAAACCAGGAAAAATAGGGAAAAAAGAGAAAAAAGCAGATTTTTCCCAAGGAAATATTATCTTCCGATGTATATATCTCTTAGATTTATTAGAGTGGGATCCTATCAGGGGAAAAGAAAATGTATCTTTTCAGCTTTGGTAGATCAAGATAATGTATATATTATATTAAGTAATGTGATTGTAATAGCTCTTACCTCACTAATTTATTGGAGGGTGTGGGGTATCCCATCAGTTTCCAAGGGTTTTGGGGAAACCTATATCTTCCCAATGGGAATATAAATCCTTGCCTGAAAGGTATAGGACAGGGATAATATGCCTATATAGGTATACATTTTGCATATCTTATTATTACTTAAAAATAGGTATTCCACCTGAGAAGATCATACCGTTCTGATTGAAGCCTGTCGTCACCGTATCCAATGAGGACAGCGGCATATCATCCTATGAAGTATAGGATGTGATCTAAGGTTACTCGTCCTATGAATCCTGATAGTCACATAAGGAGAAAAATAAGATAAAACCCTCTTTTAATAAGTTGCCATCGTAGTTAGAAAAAAAGTTTTTAGTTATATAGGTCTCCTCCAGAGTACTCACTGTTATGTATGGATATCGGAGCGATAGGCGTTCTGTGTTGCATCGGAGAGATAGCTCTCCGTTCTGGCTCTCGGCGTCCCCTTAAGTACCCAAATGTCCAGAGTCTCGTGGTGATTCCCGCGGGAACTTTGTAAATAGTTACGTCATATCCGTCTTTTGCCACCGGAAGTTCCTCGGACTAGCGGTGACATCACATCCGCCCAAATCAAAGGCTCCGACGTGTGTCATTTCCGCCTGAAGTGCCCGGAGATTATTCCACTGGGCTGGCGGTGACGTAATATCCGCCCTTTTCTCTAATAGACTCCGCTAATATGTCCGCCTAAGTTGTAGCGGTATAGTCATGCGGTGGATACATAGAGGGGGGATAATTTTTAAATTAAATTTTTTTTTAATTTCTATACCGCTACAACTTAGGCGGACATATTAGCGGAGTCTATTAGAGAAAAGGGCGGATATTACGTCACCGCCAGCCCAGCGGAATAATCTCCGGGCACTTCAGGCGGAAATGACACACGTCGGAGCCTTTGATTTGGGCGGATGTGATGTCACCGCTAGTCCGAGGAACTTCCGGTGGCAAAAGACGGATATGACGTAACTATTTACAAAGTTCCCGCGGGAATCACCACGAGACTCTGGACATTTGGGTACTTAAGGGGACGCCGAGAGCCAGAACGGAGAGCTATCTCTCCGATGCAACACAGAACGCCTATCGCTCCGATATCCATACATAACAGTGAGTACTCTGGAGGAGACCTATATAACTAAAAACTTTTTTTCTAACTACGATGGCAACTTATTAAAAGAGGGTTTTATCTTATTTTTCTCCTTATGTGACTATCAGGATTCATAGGACGAGTAACCTTAGATCACATCCTATACTTCATAGGATGATATGCCGCTGTCCTCATTGGATACGGTGACGACAGGCTTCAATCAGAACGGTATGATCTTCTCAGGTGGAATACCTATTTTTAAGTAATAATAAGATATGCAAAATGTATACCTATATAGGCATATTATCCCTGTCCTATACCTTTCAGGCAAGGATTTATATTCCCATTGGGAAGATATAGGTTTCCCCAAAACCCTTGGAAACTGATGGGATACCCCACACCCTCCAATAAATTAGTGAGGTAAGAGCTATTACAATCACATTACTTAATATAATATATACATTATCTTGATCTACCAAAGCTGAAAAGATACATTTTCTTTTCCCCTGATAGGATCCCACTCTAATAAATCTGAGAGATATATACATCGGAAGATAATATTTCCTTGGGAAAAATCAGCTTTTTTCTCTTTTTTCCCTATTTTTCCTGGTTTCGTTTTTCTTTTTTTCCCCTCTTTATATGTCTACATGAAAATCATCATAACAGGTGAATTTACATGAATATCTTCTGTAACAATGTTTATATACATACTTACATTAACCCTGGATCTCTGACAGTTGTAAACATACTCACTGTTTCAGATACAGAATAAATCTTTATACCTGACTCTAGCTCTCAACGCATGGGAGTTTTACCCCCCCGAAGGGGAACCTTCTTTTGGGCTCTACTGTTTTGCAGGTATGTCTTTTTAACACAAGGGGTCTTTTCATCCTTCCCCCTTTCTTTTCTTTTTCTTTTTCCCCCCCTTTCCCTCCCTTTCTTCCTTTCCCCTCTCCTTTCCTCTTTTTCCCTTTCCCCCTCTCTCCCTTTTCCCTTTCAATCTCTGGGAGTAGGTTTCCTCTCTAGGAGTATCCTGGACTAGCAAGAGGCTTTCCAGGACCTCTTTAGGGCAACATGTGGTCGCAGATGCTAATAATACTTTTTTCATGTATAAATAACTTTTCATTGTAAAATGTTTATATATATTCTGTTTCTTGGAACTTACATTTAACCATGTATTTCAGGAACATATGCAGACTCCCTGAGGAAGATTTATGTACTAAAACAAACATTTTGAAACGCGTTGGACTCTGCTATGTACCTACAACTGTATTGTATCATTCATGCTTTTTTTCGAGTCTATGACTTAAACATGTACAGTTTATGATGATTGTCTGTTACAACCACAACCTTACAAAATAAAAAAGTTTATAATTATTTCACGTTAAAACGTCTCTTATGAGAGCCTTTACTGTTACCCTTAAAGTCCCACAAACCTAAGGGGGTTTCTCTTTCAATTTATGACGGGATTATGGTAACCAATTACCTGGTAGCTATCTATACTATTTTACACTTTATGTTTCGGGTGGATAACACACCCTACCCCCATCTTTTTAGATAACTACTTGGTAACCCACTTTTTTGAGATTAATTAATTAACTATCTTTCTTACATATTAAAAGGGCTAAGGCGGGAAATAGTTTTCATAATAGATTTCCCCTATATACCCTCTATCAGGCTATCTATATAGCCTGCTCTATACCGCATCTTCTAGATGGGAGGGTTTCAGGGGGATGGATGGGAGGAGTTAATGTCAGGTATTGAGAGTAAATTCCAACAAAAGGAACAAATAGAATCAGACATCTACACTCTATTTTCTACTCTAAAGAGATTTTTAGAAAAAAAGTCAGCGCTACACTGGCATATTAAAACATTCGATAAATATGTGAAGGAAGGTCTGAATCCTCTAGGATTGAGGATTCAGATCTTCCCAACGCTGGAAAATATCTCGCAGGAATTGAAACAAGATTGGGAGAGAATTCTTAATGAATGCTCAAGAAATTTAATGGTTCTTCTCCAAGCGGAATATTTAAAACAATTGAAACATATAGAATCAGAGGTTTCTACCATTAATAAACAACTTACTCCTTTAAAAACATCTCCTCTTTATATAGAACAAGAGGTAAAACTAAAAACTTACCTGGAGGACTATAACAGAATAATATTACAAAGAAAGGAGAAAAAATACTGGAGAGATCGGATAGCTTTTAATGAAGGTAAAGCTTATAAATGGAATTCAGGACAACGGAATATAAGACGCAGAAATGAATATAAGAGGAGTGATTATCATTCCTCTGACTCATCTGCCTCTAATTCCTCTCAATCTAACTCACGTGGCCGTCCTCGAGCGGATTATCCACAAATGAGAAAAAACAAAGATAAAACTAAGACTAAAACCAATACACCACGAGGACAAGCATCACAATCTAGAAATAACGACGCTACAACTAGTGAAAATATGAGTGGCCCTAACGAGAATCAAGATCCCAGTGGATCACAACTCGAAGGGACGACAGGCAATAAAACTCAAGGCACGGTAAATAAGGGGATTTTTTTAGGGAAGCCTCACACGCGACTGGCAGTCAAAACACAAGCCAGTATGGACTCCTTTGCAGTAAAGGTAACCGACAAAATCGATTAACCATCATAAACCTCTCTTCTCATATTTTAACCCAGGAGGAGGAGGATTTACTTAATTTAGGATTATCTTTCTGTCCAAGTCAGAAAACAGATAAATTTAGTGTCATTAAAGACATTAATCTTTTTGCAAGGGATATTTTTTTCAAAAGCAAATTTTTCAAACAAGCGGATAAAATGCAGAGACCTGACTCCAAATTAAAAGCGGCAGAATATCGAGCCCTTAGGGACTTAAATATACTGTTACAGGAAAGTGGTTACGATGACCAAGAAATTTGGGAAAACCTCAGCAGTTCTTCTGATGAGGAATCCATACAAATACAAAAAAAGGATCCAGCTCCAACTAAAAAATTTAAGAAAAAATCTCCAAAATTTCCTCAATTAAATCAAAATCCCACAATAGCTTTGTTTGTGAGACAAGTCTCAAAAGATATCAACAAACTAAACGTCAACCCTACTATAGATAACCTCCTCCCAAACCAACGTAAAGCCCTTAAAACCCTCCAAAAAGATAATAACATCACTTTAAAACCAAGTGATAAGGGGGGGAACATTGTTCTAATGAACAATGTGGATTATGAAAAGATGTGTTACAAACTTCTAAACAACACAACGTGTTATCAAAAAATTTCTGCCTCTATAGTCCAACAATTTAATAACGAATACTATGCTATCATTGATGAAGCCAGAACTACTGGCACCATTACTACAGAGATATGGGAGTACATGAGGATATTACATCCACGTACTCCCACATTTTACTGTTTACCTAAAGTCCATAAAAACCTGAGAGATCCACCCGGCCGCCCCATAATATCGGGTAACGGTAGTATAACAGAAACTGCCAGCCGTGTTGTGGACGCCCACCTCAAACCCCATGTAATTGGTTTAACATCTTACACTAAAGATACTATTCATATGCTTCAAATTATAGAAAATGTCACCATTCCGTTAAACGCTATTCTAGTAACCATAGATGCAGAATGTCTCTATAATTCTATACCACACGATAAAGGCCTTTTGGCCATCAAAAATATTCTGCTACAAAGGGGACAACAAGAACCAAATTACAATAAATTTATTGTGGATTTGTTGAAATTTATCTTAGAACACAATGTGTTCTCTTTTCAAGGCTCCCACTACCTCCAGGTACAGGGAGTAGCAATGGGGACTTGCTGTGCCCCATCCTACGCGAACCTGTACCTGGGGGAGTGGGAGCACAAAATTATTACCAATGAAGACTTGTCGATGTACTCTTGCCACTTTCTTTTGTGGCAGAGATACATCGACGACATCTTCATGGTATGGGATGGCCCGGTGGATTTACTTAAAGAGTGCCTTACTAAACTGAATGAGAATAATATGAACTTATTTTTCACTATGAAATATGACTTTAAATCTGTGGACTTCCTTGATATTACCATCATCAAAGAGGATGATGGTCAGCTATCAACCACTTTATTCAGAAAAGCCACAGCTGGCAATACACTGCTTCATGCAGAAAGTTTTCATCCCCAACCCCTTAAGAGATCTATTCCATACTCACAATATTTAAGAATTAAAAGAAATTGTTCTTCTGAGAAAGACTTCAAAGAAAAGGCAAATAAATTGACACAGAGACTCTTAGAAAGGGGATATTCCAGATCATGTCTCAGGAAAAATTACAACAAAGTACAAATCCTAAAAAGACAGGACTTACTGTTTAAACCTCAGAAACAGGAAGAAGCACCCTCTAGGAATCCACCAAGAATAATTTTAAATTACTCAACTGAACATGAGAATATTTATGGAATTCTAAAAAAACACTGGGCTATACTCAGGGAGGATCCTATCCTCCAACATATAGTGACACCAGCCCCAGCTATCACATACAGAAGAGCTACCTCTATAAAAGATACTTTAGTACAAAGTGAGTATAAAGGCCCTAATAGAGAGGACCCATGTCAACAAAAAGGCACATTCCCCTGTGGTAGATGTGATCAATGCAAAGTGATAGTCAGATGCAAAACAACCACACTGCCCAATGGTGAAATTTTTCAACCCAAACATTTTGTAAATTGTAAAACTAAGGGGGTCGTGTATTTGATGCGCTGCGAATGTAAGGCCTTCTATGTCGGGAAGACCAAGCAAGAACTAGGAAAACGCATCAATAAGCATATGCAGAGTCTCAATATTGGAGACCTCTATCTACCACTCGGTAGGCATATGGCAATTACACACAAATACAGGACCCCCAAGGTAACCTTTTATGCCCTTGAAAGGGTACATATACCGGCCAGGGGGGGTGATTGGAACAAGCAGCTACTCCAGCGGGAAATGCGCTGGATTGCTAGGCTTGCGGCAACCACCCCCCCTGGCCTAAATGAGGCGGAAAGTTATAGGCCTTTTCTAGAGGGATTTTCCTCGGGGAAAACAGACTGAGGGTCCCTACTCTCTATGTCCCCCTTCCTTTGGGAAATATACTCCACACTTTATATAAATGTGGGTAAATTTCTCACTTATATCTCAAATACCTTCTCCTTATTCAAACTAGGACCATCACTACATTGCAAACCCTCCCCCTCTTCCCCCCTCCCCCCATCGTGATTATGTGATAGTACTAAGATACCAAATTTTATGAGATATCATATCTCTGAGTGGGTCACAAAATCATTAACATTATAATATACTAATATATCCTAAATTGGATATACATTTAAATTGTCCAAATTAAACATGTGATGCATTCTGCGATTAACATTTTTCCCTTTTGTCACAGGTTAACTGTGGGTGGGTGGATTTACAACTATAGACCGGTTTTGGGTCTTTTTCTGTGCTAAGATCCCCCTATTGGGGAATTCTTGCCCCTCCTGCCCCTCTTCTCCTGTGCATCAGGGGTTTTTCCTTTCCCTCCTTTTGAAATAACCCCCCCTTTCTAGATTCTGCTCTTTTTCTTCCCATTGTGTAGGCCTACCAGCCAACTTGTATCCCTGTCCATGTAATTGACACCAACATGGCTTTTATATCATCCTTTTTCTCTTTCCCCTCGGGGGGCTCCCCTGCAAATGAGAGCCCGGCACGGGTGAGACATCTCCTATGGGGACCACCAATAGGCCCCTCAAACATCTGGAGAAACGAGCGTTTCCGGGATGCTAACATTTGGTTGCAATGCTCCATATGTCTCATCCTGAAACCCCTGGTCAATTTTTTCCAGGGGATATACGCATCACCCGTGCCTGGGGCGTTATCTTTTACAGATTTCCCCTTTTTTAAAACAAGTGTCCACTAACAGTCTCTATATATAATATAGATAGGTATTATTTATCCCATTCACAAGTTTATTTCACTTTCAATTAAAAATTAAATTTAATTAAAATTATCCCCCCTCTATGTATCCACCGCATGACTATACCGCTACAACTTAGGCGGACATATTAGCGGAGTCTATTAGAGAAAAGGGCGGATATTACGTCACCGCCAGCCCAGCGGAATAATCTCCGGGCACTTCAGGCGGAAATGACACACGTCGGAGCCTTTGATTTGGGCGGATGTGATGTCACCGCTAGTCCGAGGAACTTCCAGTGGCAAAAGACGGATATGACGTAACTATTTACAAAGTTCCCGCGGGAATCACCACGAGACTCTGGACATTTGGGTACTTAAGGGGACGCCGAGAGCCAGAACGGAGAGCTATCTCTCCGATGCAACACAGAACGCCTATCGCTCCGATATCCATACATAACAGTGAGTACTCTGGAGGAGACCTATATAACTAAAAACTTTTTTTCTAACTACGATGGCAACTTATTAAAAGAGGGTTTTATCTTATTTTTCTCCTTATGTGACTATCAGGATTCATAGGACGAGTAACCTTAGATCACATCCTATACTTCATAGGATGATATGCCGCTGTCCTCATTGGATACGGTGACGACAGGCTTCAATCAGAACGGTATGATCTTCTCAGGTGGAATACCTATTTTTAAGTAATAATAAGATATGCAAAATGTATACCTATATAGGCATATTATCCCTGTCCTATACCTTTCAGGCAAGGATTTATATTCCCATTGGGAAGATATAGGTTTCCCCAAAACCCTTGGAAACTGATGGGATACCCCACACCCTCCAATAAATTAGTGAGGTAAGAGCTATTACAATCACATTACTTAATATAATATATACATTATCTTGATCTACCAAAGCTGAAAAGATACATTTTCTTTTCCCCTGATAGGATCCCACTCTAATAAATCTGAGAGATATATACATCGGAAGATAATATTTCCTTGGGAAAAATCTGCTTTTTTCTCTTTTTTCCCTATTTTTCCTGGTTTCGTTTTTCTTTTTTTCCCCTCTTTATATGTCTACATGAAAATCATCATAACAGGTGAATTTACATGAATATCTTCTGTAACAATGTTTATATACATACTTACATTAACCCTGGATCTCTGACAGTTGTAAACATACTCACTGTTTCAGATACAGAATAAATCTTTATACCTGACTCTAGCTCTCAACGCATGGGAGTTTTACCCCCCCGAAGGGGAACCTTCTTTTGGGCTCTACTGTTTTGCAGGTATGTCTTTTTAACACAAGGGGTCTTTTCATCCTTCCCCCTTTCTTTTCTTTTTCTTTTTCCCCCCCTTTCCCTCCCTTTCTTCCTTTCCCCTCTCCTTTCCTCTTTTTCCCTTTCCCCCTCTCTCCCTTTTCCCTTTCAATCTCTGGGAGTAGGTTTCCTCTCTAGGAGTATCCTGGACTAGCAAGAGGCTTTCCAGGACCTCTTTAGGGCAACATGTGGTCGCAGATGCTAATAATACTTTTTTCATGTATAAATAACTTTTCATTGTAAAATGTTTATATATATTCTGTTTCTTGGAACTTACATTTAACCATGTATTTCAGGAACATATGCAGACTCCCTGAGGAAGATTTATGTACTAAAACAAACATTTTGAAACGCGTTGGACTCTGCTATGTACCTACAACTGTATTGTATCATTCATGCTTTTTTTCGAGTCTATGACTTAAACATGTACAGTTTATGATGATTGTCTGTTACAACCACAACCTTACAAAATAAAAAAGTTTATAATTATTTCACGTTAAAACGTCTCTTATGAGAGCCTTTACTGTTACCCTTAAAGTCCCACAAACCTAAGGGGGTTTCTCTTTCAAAGTAGTTTGAATCTTGGCTTAAATTGAGTTACTGCCCTTCTCATGTACATGTGTAGGTCCTCATTGGTGAGCCTGGAACGATACTTGGTTTTAATAATGTTCATAGTGGAGAAAGCTGACTCACAGCTGTACGTAGATCCAAACATGGTCAAGGTGTGTAGAGCTACCTTGATTGAGAAATCTCAGGCACAGTCTGTAGCCAGACGTTAGCAGGATCAGTTCCTCCAAAGTGCTCTTTTAGTTCAACATTTGTAGAGATCCCTCATGTGCCCAATTGAAGGTCTGGATCACCTCCTTTGAAAACACTCTGACATCTTTAATGAGGAATGGATTGTGGATGAGCAGGAGGATCTGCTGTCCAAGACTGAAGCTGTCAAACCTTTTACTGAAGTTTCCAATCAGTTTTTTTATGAAATCAACAAAAGGAGATACATCTCTCTTTCCTTAAAATCTGTTCTTTCACCTTTGTGAAATGCAAGCACTCTCCTTGAAGAGCCTCCCTAAACAAATCCAGTTTTCTCTGGAAGGAGCGGACAGCGGTCATCAAATCACAGATGGAATTGTACTTGCCCTGGAGCTTTAAATTGAGTTCATTAAGATGTGATGTTATGTTTTATCCACTAGGAAAGCAATATTATCCATTGTGCTCTCATCTTGGAAAAACAGTAAAAACTGTGTTGCTTTATGGCTTTTGAGTTGTACTAAGAAAGCTGCTACTTCAGTTCAAATGGACCAAAAGCGTTTTAATACACTGCCTTTACTCAACCACTTAACATTGTTGTGAAGTAAAAGGTCATTTGCATTTGCCTCAACTTCTTTAAGAAACTCTCTTAGTAAACGATGTTGATGGGATGAGATTACCCTGAGGAAGTTGATGAGTTTCATCATTGTGTCCATGATTTCTGCAAACTTTTCTGATAGAATGGCACACAGGACAGTTTGGTTAATGATGCAGTGGTAAGCAATAAGGTCAGGGTTGTCCTTTTTCAGTCGCGCCACAGCTCCTCTTTCCTTTCCTACCATGTCAGGGGCACCATCTGTGGTGACTGAGACCACTTTTTTTCAGATCTATCTTCCCCTTTTTCAGAATTTTCCTAATGGCCTCATATATGTCTTCTCCTCTTGTATGTGTCTCAAGTGGTGTTACACATAACAGGTCCTCACAGAGTTCTTTTTTTTTTCTTTGTGAAAAAATCTTGCATACACCAAAAGCTGGGCATTATCAGTTATATCTGTTGATTCATCAATGGCTAAAGAAATGCATACTGCACTCTGAATAGCTGCATCAAGTTGTGCCAATACATCCTCTGTTAATATTTCAGTCTCTTTTGTTGCCGTTGACGCAGATAGTGGGATTTGGTTGATTTTTTCACACAGCTCTTTTTGTTTACTCTCAAGTAAAGTTTCAGCAACAGCATTCAAGCACTCCTTAACAAATGTACCGTCAGTAAATGGTCTTTTGTGTTGCCCCAAAATTCATGCTACTTTAAGTGAACATTCATTTGCATGAATGTGAGAGGACTTTGGTGGATCAGTTATTTTACGTGCCCTCACCTCGGAATGCTGGGATATGTTTGCTTAAACGAACCGTGTTTTGTTTCGTAGTGGCGCTTCACATTGCTGATTTTTATTATCGCCACCGTTTTGGAACAAATGAGACAAACTGGTTTTAAACTTCCCATAGGAAGAATGAACATGTATTGGTCTGTCCACTCATCTTTGAAGGCTCGGTTTTCAGCATCTACCTTCCTTTTCTTGGAACAAGCCATGCTCTCTGGCGCTTTTGCTACTATTTCCTCCA